>NC_087281.1:11170000-12481079 GCF_015220805.1 Pogoniulus pusillus | reverse complement strand
TTATCCTTGTTTTTACTGAGTTCTACTAGTTTTCCTGTAAACAGTTATTTTAAAGCAGTCTAACTTATCCAATCAGCTTTGAGGAAAAGAAAAATCAACATTGCTTTGGAAAGCCCAAAATATGCATTTAGTCTCAAATCTCTTAGACTGGCAACTCAGGAGCCTGAGTTTTTTATCTTTAACTTTCCTAGTAGTATAGATGCTAATTACATAATTGTACCCTGGGCTCTACTATGTGTATAGAGTAGGTTGGCATGGCAACTCATTTCTTTTCTTGCCTGTGAAATGTTTTATCTTTGCACTTGAATTCCTTTCAGGAGGATCTGGAGAAAGTGCTTGCTACATGTTTGAAATTGGCTTCCTCAGTTTGCCAGGTTTGGTGCTGCAATTGTAGTGGTTCTTACAAGGTAGTGTAAAGGGGATAGGCACAAGAAATTTTCTTGGAAACTGTCTGACCCTTAGTGCATAGGGTTAACACTCCTGGGGGAGTAACCCTGAACCTGACCCTAGGGGTCTTGGCCCCTCCCCAGGGGTGGGCCACACTCCAGGTGATGGTTAGCCCACTCCCCCCACTTCCTGCGGTATAAAAGACAGAGGAGTTTCCTGTCTCATCCTCTCTTTCCTTCACTACCTCTTGACCACACACACTCATACTGCATACCAGCACACCACGTGGCAGCCACGAGGCAGAGACACCATCACACTACTCGGGTTGTATCCATCCCTGTTTGTATTTTGCTGTTTTTCCCTTCCTTATCCTTTGTAAACTTCCCTACCTCAAATACCTTTTTCTAAGTTATGGTTAAACTTTTCCTTTTTAACTTCCAAATCGAGTGAGATTGATTTGTTTGGGTGCCCCTACCTTTCTCTCTCTCCCTGTCTTTTGGGAAAAGGAGGGGGAAGAGGGGAGGGCACTCTATAAATTCTATAAATTGTCATTGGGTCTATTAAATTTATTAGAGTCTCTGGGAACCTGCATTTGAACCCAAGACACTTAGCTCCCCACCCTCTGTGGCTAGAGCTGAAGATCTCCTGGCTACTGTAGAATGAGTTGAAGTAGGTTTAAAATATAGAAACACTTTCAATATTTCTTGCATGCTTTTCTTTTTTTTTTTTTTAGTAGTGGCCTATGTGTGATGCCTGTTCCCTAAACATTCCTACATAGGACCATTTAGGATGGAAATGGATCTTTAAGACTTCTAAGATGAAGTCCAAACATAAACCTCATGCTGCAAAGTCTGCCAGTAAACCTCCTTGCATTTAGATGGAGCTTCCAATGTTCAGTTTCATGCCTGATAACCTCTTCTTCTGTCAGTGGACACCACTGAAAAAAGACTGGCCCTATTCTCCTGACACCTACCCTTTAAGCATGGTAAGATCTCACCTCAGTCTTCTTGTCTCTAAGCTAAAAAGCTTCAATTCCTTCAGCCTTTCTTCAGAAGAGTTGTTCTATTCTATTCTATTCTATTCTGTTCTATTCTATTCTGTTCTATTCTATTCTGTTCTATTCTATTCTGTTCTATTCTGTTCTATTCTATTCTATTCTATTCTGTTCTATTCTATTCTATTCTATTCTGTTCTATTCTATTCTATTCTATTCTGTTCTATTCTATTCTCAGTAGCCCCTTGGTGTACCCTTTCAAGCAGTTTGCTATCCTGCTTGAACTAGGGAGCCAAGAACTGGGCACAGTGCTCCACATGTGGCCTCACCAAGGTGCAGCAGAAGGGGCAGAAGAACCTCCCTTGACCTGCTGGACAAACTTTACATGCACCCCAGGATATCATTTGTCTTCTTGACCACAGAAGCATGTTGTTGGCTCATGGACATTCTCTCTTGTTCACCAGGACTTGCAGGTCTTTTTCTACAGAGCTGCTTTCCAGCAGGTCAGCTCCTAACCTGTACTGATACATGAGGTTATTTCTCCCGAGGTGTGGTACCTTACACTTGCTCTTTTTGTAATTCATAAAGTTAGTCTCTGCTCGACTCTCCAGCAAGTCCAGGTCCTGCTGGATGGCAGCACAGCCTTCTGGTTTGTTAGGCACATGTGCCCAGTTTTGTCATCATCAAACTTGCTGAGGGTACACACTCTATCCCTTCACCCAGGCTGTTGATGGATATACTGAACAGAACTGAACCCAGTACTGTCTCTTGGGGAACACCACTTGTTATGAACCTCCAACTAGATAACAACCCTCAACAATGTACACCTCATGTGTATTATCTTAATATATTACACTTTTGTAAAATATGCAGTAATTATTTCATATAACATGATGTAAACTTCTTACCAGGTGTTGCTGTCTAGCTAATTGTGGTCATTTTGCAGTTGTGGAATAGAAAGGTTCAGCACCAGGAATAACTAAGGGATGGTGGAGTGAGTTTTGGCTATTAAGTGTGTACTCAGTGCCTAAAGACTGTTAACCACACTACTTTGGATGTATTGTTACCTTTTTGTTGGAACTAGCTACACTGAATCTAGTAAATAAGCTGCAGGCATATCTACTAACCGCAGTGTGGATGTGCCTATAATCTGTTGCCATGGGAACAAAAATACTTCTCATTTTAAAGAGTTGTATTGAAAACTCCCATACTCTGAGGGCTGCGTGACCTGTGAGCAAGCAATTATGCAGCAGTTTGTTGGTGAAGGATGTCAAGGTTAATAGAGCTGATTTGATCTTTATCCTGTCCTTAGGGAAGCAACCCTAGTAATTGTTCTGACAGTACATTCCCACCATTAGCTTTTGATTAGTATGGACAGGGAGGTTATTCTTCCTCTGTGCTCAGCACTGGTCAGGCCACACCTTGAGTGTTGTGTCCAGTTCTGGTCCCAGTTCAAGAGAGATGTTGCAATACTGGAATGTGTCCACAGGAGGGCGACAAAGCTGGTGAGGGGCCTGGGGCACAGCCCTGTGTGGAGAGGCTGAGGGAGCTGGGGGTGTGCAGCCTGGAGAAGAGGAGGCTCAGGGGTGAGCTCATTGCTGTCTACAACTACCTGAAGGGAGTCTGTAGTCATGTGGGGGTTGGTCTCTTCTGCCAGGCAACCAGCAACAGAACAAGGGGACACAGTCTCAAGTTGTGCCAGCGGAGGTATGGGCTGGATGTTAGGAGGAAGTTGTTGGCAGAGAGAGTGATTGGCATTGGAATGGGCTGCCCAGGGAGGTGGTGGAGTCGCTGTGCCTGGAGGTGTTGAAGCAAAGCCTGGCTGAGGCACTTAGTGCCATGGTCTAGTTGACTGCCTAGGGCTGGGTGCTAGGTTGGACTGGATAATCTTGGAGGTCTCTTCCAACCTGGCTGATTCTATGACAGCCTTAGTCAGACTTGAAAGAGGGCTAGGCACTTAGACTTCAGCTTTCAAAGATTTTGAGAAAATTGACAGATGAGGAAGGGAAGAAAAAGCAAAAATGTACATGTCCACAAGCCAGCATTCAACAGGATAAGCAGATTGGGAAACCTGTATGCTATGTCTCTGTCCAAAAAGGCAAGAAGACGGACCGTAGCCATAAATCAGTCAAGAAATGGTCTGCTTCTTACAAAATAACTTTATTTACCTTTATTTCTGGGAAAGTATGTTCCCCAAAACAAGTACAGAAGTCTGCCAGTTTCTGTGTTTCCCTACAGAAACTGGTGTGATTGTTTGGGTGTTACCTGCCCCCCACCTCCCCGGGTGAAATCACCCAGACTAGAAGCTTTATATTTACAGCTTAGCACAATATACAAGCAGACATTTACAATACATACAACTATAGACAGAAATATACAAGTTAAAAGTAGTATGTAAACACAACAGCCCTCCCAGAAACCAGAGTCCCCAGGAGGGGCTCCCAACCACTCTTTCACATCCCTTTCACTCCTCTACCTTATCCCAGAGTTTGCCTTACGTTCCAGGTGAGTTTGGAGGATCAGCCTGGCAGGTTAGAAAGGAGAAGGCTTAAAAAGAAGCCCAGGGCACCCCCTGCGACAGAGACACAGACGTGCTGACACTGACTTTGCAGGTTTGTCTTACCTATGTTTTTATTCTTGTTTTTATACATCTCAGCAAGCCTATGAGTGAAGAAGGCATCACCATCGTTTCATTTTCATAGCCTATAATCTAATTTCTCTCATTAAAACACTCCAATTAGCACAACCAGATTGTACTTATTGCAGTTACCTGGTGGAGGTTTTTTTTCCCCTTTATTTTTTATCTTGGATCTATTTAAAGACCAGCTCAGCTTTGAAAAGATATGTCATTTCTCAGTGTTCATCCAGGAGAAGAAAACGCATTTTTTTAATTGCTGTTAATGGGGTGCTGTGCCAGCCTGAGCCCCGTTTGTCCGGGGGGAAATCTCGGCGCAGCGCTCCAGGAACGCCCGGATCTGTGTCTGGGCTGCCCGAGCCCTGCTGAGCCGCAGGCAAGGCTGACATCTAGTGAAGGTTCGGTGAAGCGCCACGGTCAGCTCTTGCAGCTCCTGCAACGGTCAGTAAAATTTAGGATCGCAGAATCATACCCCAACTTTGCTTGTAAAGCATGATATTGCAGAACTTTTGATATTTAGCAAGTTATCAGTTCTAACATCAAGCAGTTCAGTTTTATGCCCGACTTATCTTTCTAGTAGATAGCAGAACCTGATATTTTAGAAACCGAGGTCCTTGTGTTCTCGTTTGAGCTCCTCACTACAAGACAGTCACTGAGGTCTTGCAGCAGGTCCTGAGAAGGGTGGTGAAGCTGGTGAAGGGTCTGGATAACAGGTCTTATGATATGCAGCTGAGGGAACTGAGGTTGTTTAGTTTCGAGAAAGGGAGGCTGAAGGGAGACCTTGTTGCTCTGCTTGAAAGGAGGTTGTAGTGAGATAGAGATAAGTCTCTTGTCGTAGTAACAAGTGATATGATGAGAAATGGCCTCAAATCGAACCAGTGAAAGTTTAGATTGGATAACTTTTTCACTGGAACAGGCTCCCCAGGGAGGTTATTGAATCCCCATGCCTGGAACTGTTTAAAATATGCGTAGATGTGTTGCTAAGGACATGGTTTATCACCAGACTTGGGAGAATTAGGTAATGGTTGAGTTTAGTCTTAGAGGTCTCTTCCAACCAAAAGAATTATATGAATCTACGAAAGATTCATTCTATGTTTCTTCCTAAATCATAGTCTGCTATTTGAATGGATGGTGCAAGCGAAGTGACAGAGCTGGTTTTTAACTAGGTAACTGCATTGCCAACTCTTGAATAGTGTTTGGAACATCACAGAATGTTAGAGGATGGAAGGGACCTCCAGAGATCATCTAGTCCAAGCTCCCTGCCAAAGAGGATCATCTAGGGCAGGCCACACATGAATACATTCAAGTAAGTTTTAAAAGTCTCCAGAGGAGGCTCCACAGCCTCTCTGGGCAGCCTGTTCCAGTGCTCCGTCACCCTCACCATAAAGAAGTTTCTCCTCATGTTGAGGTGGAATCTCCTGTGTTCCAGCTTGTATCTATTGTTCCTTGTCCTATTACTATTACTCAAAAAGAGACTGACACCTCTCTCTTGACATCTAGACCTCAGGTATTTATAGGCATTAATAAGATCCACTCCCCTCAACCTTCCCCTCTCAAGATTAAACAGCTCAAATTATCTCAATTTTTATTTTTAAGAGAGACATTCAAATCTCCCAATCATCTTTGTAGTCTCTGTTGGGCTCTATCCAGCAGATCTGTGTTTCTCTTGAACTGGAAAGCCTAAAGCTGGACACAGTGTTCTAGGTGTGGTCTCACTAGGGCAGAGTAGAGGTGGGGAGAACCTCCCTAGACCTACTGGACACTATTTTCTTGATACACCCCAGGATGCCATTGACCCTCTTCACCACAAGGCACATTGCTGTCCCATGGATAACCTGCTGTCCATTAGAACTCCAAGTCTTTCCAACAGGACAAGTGCTTTCCATCAGGATGACTCCTAGTCTGTACACTATCATAGTGATAAAGCAGAGTTGCAGACCACAGTGACTATGGGGATCTGGGATCTGACAGGGAGAGTGGCACCTGGGCATAGTTGCCAGTTTAAATGTCAGAGTCAAAATGTTCCATGAGATACTGTACCTACCTGTGTTAAGCTACCACAGAGCTCAGTTCAAGTCAATCTAAAGCAGGGCGACAATGAGGCATTTTGATGTACGTGGTATATACACTCATCAAGTCTCCTCAAATTTCTTAGTTGCAGCTATTTCATCCTTTAATATGCTGCTTGGACCTACAGCACCTTGTTTTAAAGAGAAACAGCAGTGCCTTGAAGGGTAGCTCATTGTGAGGTTCTGCACGTGTTTGTTTTCATCAGATGTCCCTTTGAGAAGAAATGCCTTAGTGGGGGAGGGTCTCCTTATCTCATCTCCTTGTGCATAACTACCTCTGCCCCCAAGAAGTATCATTCCACTATTCTGTAACAAGAACTTTGACTTGCAGTGCACAGCTATAACCTGTAACCAGAGCAATTAAGTGATTCTAGAATAAGCTTGTTAAGCTTGCAGTGACTTTATCCAGCAGTAGAGGTCTCTCTTGTTTGGAAAAAAAAAAGGGGTTTTATCAGTTAAGAATGAATCATTATGGGCAAACTAGCTCTTATAATTAAAAATAAAATAATGACAAATTAAAAAATGTTTGCATGCAGTTTAGTGAATCACATCTGCCAGTAGCTCAGAAATTATGGCAGTCACAGAGCTGATGCAAGAGTCTATAACTGGAAGCTTAAACTGGTACCATCTCCCTAGCCCCAGTGGCTGAAAACAAACCTAGAAATCACTCCAAGTTTTTTAGTGCGATCACTGGAACAAACTAAAGCTTCTTAAAACTTATTTTGCAACTTTTAAGTCAGAACTGAATTCCTTTCCAGAAAATCAGCTTTAGCCAAATCCTGGTTATTTGGCACAAGTTCGTGGCAATGTTAGTCAGAAGTTGTTTTAGCAGATGATCATAGTTGCTTATTCTGCTGTTAACTCACAAAGTTCCTTCCAGAATTTCTTCTTTCCACACAAATCAGCTCTGTTCTCCATATTCAATGCTCTGTTAGGTCAATGAATGGGTTATTTCACTAAGCCATAAGAAAGCACAGATCTCCATTGTGGGTCATCTGTGTTACTTAATGTCCTCAGGTACCCCAAATTCCTTTCTTCTCCTTCTCCGTCCATGGGTTTGGATGGGAGAAAAAGGCTCAGAACCTGCTTTCCCCCCCTGCCCTGCAGGCTTGAAGGGGGAACAGCAAAAGTCACCTTTCTGCACTTGGGCTGACCCATGCGGAAGCCCGCACTGGAATCCGGCTGGTGGTTGGCTGGGTTTTTGAGCTGAGTAAAAATAGTAAATGGACACTTTGTCTAGAAAAGAGAGAGAAATAGAGCAAGGGAGAAGGTGAAAAGGTTCCCGCCTTGAGAGGTCCCTGTCTTTACAGAGTGCCCAACAGAACAGGTTCCTGCCATGACTGGACCCTCCCTGCTTTCGGATGGATCTTACCTTTTTGTATGGCTCTGGGTTTTATGCCATCCCTGATTTTGGATGGTTCTCCCCACTTTTTCACCCTTCTGTGCAAACCTGCAGGCATGGCAAGCCCTGGGGTCCTTTGAGAGAGTCACTGGCGACGTCTGGACTGGCCACTCTTGGACTATATCAGCAGCCAGCTTCCTGGCTGCTTCCTGGACTGGGGGACCCTAGCAATTTTGTCTCTCCCCTGCTACTGTGAAGGCAGCATCGTTCCATGACCATCCCACTTGTGGAAGAAGTCCTCGAGATATTTCTGAGTTTGTCAGCTCTGTCACTCACCTTGGGCTTCTGCTGCACGGACAGACACTATTGGGTATTGCCTGCAGCATCAGAAGGCTGCTTCCACAGGGGAATCTAGTAAGGGATCATTGCCAAACGCCTATCTCACCTCCGTGAGTAACACCTGCTGTTCCCTTAATCTTCTGCTCAGCCTGATTGATAGTGGGGTAAAGGTGGGATTCCAGGAAAATAAAATAATTCTAGGCATGCAGCCTAGTCTGGAAAGCACTGCTGTTTATTTTGTTGCTCCTGTGTCAGTTAGACCTCTGTTACTCTTTCTTTATTGTGGATGAGAAATGAAACTCCTTTAAAATATGGGCTTCTTACATGATATTCTTCCATTATGTGGAAAGATTCATTGTCTCTGAGTCTCATTTCTGTTCAGAGGCATTTTTTTTTAAATGTCAGGGTCTTAGGTGCAAGTATTCATAATGTATGTCGTGATCAGAAATCAAACTTCTTTGAATATTTGTAAGGTACATGATCTTGTCCATGAGTGAATTCTCTTCTCTGGAGTATCATCACCTGATTGCACTAGATCTTTACAAGGAAGCCCTGATTTCAGTTTCAGGGTTAAAAAGTCAGGGTGCATTCTAAACCGAGCTGTCACAGTATGGCTGACAGTGCCCTGCTGCCTAAACAACACCAGAGCTCTATTCCCTTGTTCTGTTGCTGGTTGCCTGGCAGAAGAGACCAATCCCCACCTAGCTACAGCCTCCCTTCAGGTAGTTGTAGACAGTAATGAGGTCTCCCCCTGAGCCTCCTCTTCTCCAGGCTAAACACCCCCAGCTCCCTCAGCCTCTCCTCATAGGTGTTGTGTTCCAGGCCTCTCACCAGCTTTGTCACCCTTCTCTGGACACGTTCCAGTATCTCAATAAATAAGAGCCAATTACTGCACTAGAATATACTGTGAATACTGTCAGAATCTGTAATTTCTTTTGTTTTCACCAATGAATACAGCAGAAAGTGGAGAACAAACTTTAATTGGGAAGAATTTTGTGATCATCAAATATGTGTTGCTTTTGGTAATCATATGAATTATACATATATTGAGAGAAGTCTAGTCCTACAGCCTGCAAACTTGCCTTATCCTATCACCTTGTTCATCAATTTCATTCCCTTCCCCTGCCTCCTGCAAGGGATGTTCCTAGTAGTATAAATGTGAAGCTGTAGGGAGATTGTGAAACATAGCCACTGAGCTACATTCAACAGGGCAAGGAAAACCTATGGATATTTATCTTCCCTATACTCTTTCACCCTGTCACCTATGTATGCAGAGGTGTCCCCTACATGTTCCAACTGAAGTACAGACTTTCACTATATTAGAAATAAGGTGAGGTTATATCATATTTTAACTAATGTGAGTTTTGCAACCAGTAGACACAGTGTAAAGTCCTAAATAACTCAGATTTAGTTAGAAGTAGACCAAAATTTCATCAGGATCATGAATTGCAAACATACCTCTTCATGGTGTCCTGGTTTTTGTATTCCAGAGTGGGAGGCAGTGCAGGAGTTGTGAGTTTGTGAGAAATCCTCTGAAAAAAAGGATTTTGGCAGTTGGAAAGATTGGCAAATGGCTAAACTAAGGATTTACTTTCAGAAACTGCAGCATAATGATGTTGCTTTAAAAAGACTTGTAAATAGAAATCAACTTGAAAGTGGCTTGCATTTATAATACAGTTCAGAGAAGCTATTGGGGAACTGTTTTATTCTGCAAAACCCTGAATACAGAGTATAAAGAACAGTCTGCATGAAATCATGAGTGTAGTGTCTGAATTCACAGCAGACCATGGAATGAATCCCTGAAAAGCCTCAGCCAAGCAACTCCTTAAGCTTGAAGATATAGCAAGTTTCAAGAAAAAGGATAAGCTTCTCACTTCACTTTACAATATTTCTACAACTAGAAGTTTTCCAACTGTGATGTAGCCATGCTTCTTTTTCTCTTCTGAATCACAGAATTCATTTTCCTCTCCCCTCATTTCTGGTATAAAGGTGATGGAGTAATTTCCTGATTGAGAGCACCTTAAAGAGTAACTCAGGGGACCTTAAGGCAACATGTTCTGTGAATAAACTTATTTTCTTGTTTTTATGGCAGTAGCCTGTACTATCAGTCCCCTGGGAAGCTGTCTTTGGGTTGAGTATTTGGGAATGTGTGAGAAGAGAGGGTAGGTTTAAGAGTTTGAGCAGGATAGTAGGGAAAAATCACATGGAAATGCTCCTGCTTGTAGCGGGCACTTCCAAGCCCAAATCATTGTGATTACTTTTTGGGAGGGGAATGGAGTACTGTTTTGCAGTGGCAATGCTTTGGATTTGCTACCACGTGTTTAGTGCTGTCCAAAAATCGGGCTGCATCCTCTTCATTCTAATTCCTCGTTTCTCCCTCAAGGCGGCTCTTCAGGAGCTGGAATTGGAGTATCGGGACAGAAGAGGAAAACCTTTGGAGGAATAGGGGGGAGAGAAAGTTTTTCTGCAACCCACGCTTCTTGACAGAATATACTCAGTTTGCATCTTCAAGTACCTGTTCAAAAAAGTAGCCTGAGAACAGATAGTTATTTATGATCTGTAAAAGAGCAGCATAAATTCCTTTCTGTAGCTCTCATTATCTTAAATAGATAGATTTGTTTTTATTTTTCACTGTAAAGGAAAGAATTCACTCCTTTATATTGAGGAGTGAAAGCCTGTGGTGGTGGTTTTTTTGTTTGTTGGTTTGGTTTGTTTTTTTGAGTACACAGATTGATAGCACCATGAATAAAGACCTTTCGATGCTGGTGCATGTGTGTTAGCAGCTGCTATGCTGTCCTTGCTATACATTTGCTAGGAGGGCTGCAAGATCATAGAATCATAGAACCAACCAGGTTGGAAGAGACCTCCAAGATCATCCAGTCCAAGCTAGCACCCAGCCCTAGACAATCAACTAGACCATGGCACTATGTGCCTCATTCAGTCTTTTCCTGAACACCTCCAGGGATGGTGACTCCACTACCTCCCTGGGCAGCCCATTCCAATTCCAATCACTCTCTCTGCCAAGAACTTCCTTCTAACATCCAGCCTATACTTCCCCCAGCACAACTTGAATACTCACTACTGGATGATCTTGAGATCTCTTTCAACCTGGTTGATTCTATGATTCACTATATTACTTTCTGGAGGTAGCTTGCTCATAAAGTGATTTTAAATGTTTCAACCAGCTGTTTCAGTGTTGTTGTGCTTTCTTAAAAATAGGGATCATCCCATTGGCATAATTGGGAGTGCACACAATATTTCAGATCTAGTTGTGCTACATCACCTTGCTGGTTTAGGACACCAGTGGGCCAGGAGGTGTAGCAGGTGTAGCATCACTGGTGTGCTCCTGAGCCTTGCCCTTCCAAATCTGGAGATGAATTTTGCTTGGAGATTCCCATAGAGAAGGCAGCAATGCCCATGATCTCTGGTTCCTATGGCCCTGAGTCAAATTCAGCATTGGTACATTCTATAAATACCTCCGTGTGTATCTGTTTATAGCATCTTTGTGTGTAGCCTTTCTTCATAAAGATTGTGCTAAAAATTATTCAAAGGGAATCAGTGTCCAGGTGATTTAAACAAAACATAAATGACAGGCTCTTTCCTGTGCTTGGCTGAGTCACATACAATGTGCACAATTAACAGGTGCACAGTGGCGAACTGCACTCAGCAGGCAGTGCTGGGTAGATTTCAGAGTCCTGAACGCTGAATTGAGTTTTGTATTTAGCACAGGGTTTGAAAGGAGCAGCAAGATACTGAGCATCTCGGTACCTCTTTCATTTTCCTGTAAATTCTTGCCTCTGAATAATTGCCTTTTTTAACTTTGCAGATTTTCTAGGAAGAGATGCAGACCTCATACCTGTTCTCTTCCTCTTGCTGACAACATAGCTATAGGCTTTGGCTGGAGCTGGAGTGTCTGTATATAGCTTTTTTGCATGAGTCAAAGATGAGATCCAGCCTAGCTCTTGCCTTTTAATCTGTTGCTGGGCTGAACTGGCATCTGGTGACGCGTTGAGCTAAGCTGGCTGCCGTGAGTTAATAGAGAAGATGAAGAGTGTCAGACCCCTGCAGAATGGCTCGAGTACTTGCAGTGTCTGACCCCTATCCTGAATGCTAAGAAAAGATGATAAAACTGCCTCACAAGAAACTACAGAAATTTTTCCTAAAGAAGGTAAAATGCTTTTCTTGCTGCTTTGCTTGCTTTAATTACGTTGATGGCAAAACCTGACAATGGTATTGTTTATGTTTAGTCAGCTCTGATTCCTTCATGCTGAGATGCCTTGAGCTGTTGTCTCAATTTCATGTTATTCTTTGTTTGTGATTTATGACACGATGAAAATCATCCAAACTGTACTCAAGCAGCATGCTATGTGGGTTAGTTTGACTGCAGCCGCAGTTTGCAGCTTCCGTCACCTTGTTGTCTTATGCTGCCTTTCAACCCTGCTCCTGCACTCAGTTGCACTGTGTATTCTGCATCTGTCTTTAATACTAAGTTTCTTTGCAGTGTAAGAGAGCAAACACTGCTTATTGGTGCTCATTTAAAGAAAGCTGCTGTTAGATGATATGTGCATATTTTATATATAAGCTGTATATTTGCACTCTGGTTTCAAAACACACCCATGCAACTCGGTAAAGATACAGACACATCTAATAGAGAACATATTATACTTTCAGGTAGAACTCTGTTTAGAACTTCTTGGGTTTTAGTTTAAAACTCTCTAGATCATATTTTCCTGTCAAGCACTATACCTAGGTAGGTACTGGCTGAGTACCGTGGTAATTAGCTATCTGAAAAAGCATTTTTTAATGGCTGCATTGCCTGTGGATCCTGCTTTGGCAACATACAAATATCCTGTACATTATGAAAATGTGTGTGTGTGTGTGTATATATATATATATATATATATATATATATATATACACACACTGTTTTTTCCCCTCCCTCTCCTTCTCTTCTTGGTTACTCATACACACAGTTTGTTAGTGGGTGATCAGAAGTGCAGTCTGTTCATTCTGTAGAGCATCTCAATTTTAGTGCAGGTCTTTCTCAGTTGTAGTCAATTGGAGTATTGTGTGGTGAAAATGCAAAATACTTTCACGTGCATGGGATTTTGTGCTGGTATCTGTAATACACTGCTTCAAAATAAAATAGCCAACTCATTTGTATTTGAGCAAAACCAATTTTTAAAGGATACAAGAGAAGACAGTTGTGTTTCAGTGCAACTTAGAATATGGCAGATAGTGAAGTGATGATCTTTTTCCTTTTTTGGCACCTTCACAGATGCAGATGGATGGTTACACCTTTCATTCTTGAGTAAATGTCCAACAGTTAAATGCTCACATCACAGCATATTATGCTGTTAAACTGGGTTTTTTTGGGGTCTTTATGTCCACTGAAAAGAGTTTTCCATTTTGCTAGATTTTTCACTGCTGACAATATCTGATCAAATGCTCTTAACTCCACTGAAGTATAATAATAATTGTGGGGTTTCTGTTATATGCTTGTACATAGAACTGAAAGCTCCCAACCGATTGAAAGCTACAGGGCAAGAAAAAGTTGAGTTATGCTAGTTTTCATTTTAATGCAGATACTGAAAGTGCTTTGAAATGATTAAGAGATGACAGATGCAACCAAGAAGATGATGTGCATAATTTAACATGCAAATAGCAGTAGGTCATTGCTAGTCTTGGGAGTCCCAAAGAAACTTGCTTTGTCAAATGGGAATCTCTATGATGCCAGCCACACAACAGAGCTACCAAAAAACTTACTCCCCTGTGTTAACAGTTAATGCTGTTTTCCTGGAGCTGGGTTGAGTACCTTTTACTTTTCAATAATCTTTGTATTTGTGGTGAAGTAAAATTAAATTGGTGAAAACATCTGCAGTCTTCCTGAGAGTTATATGTTGATTCAGTTCGTAGAAGCCTTTTTCTAAATGCTAGGAAAGGGAGGTACCACAAAACAAGTGGCTAGACCCTACCTGCTGGTGCTTATGCATGCAGGTGTATTGGAAAATAGTATTTGTTATGGGTTATGAATATTAATATCTGTATGGATACTAATTTTTATTATTAATTTTTTTCAAAAGGGAAAACTCCCTGAGATTCTTTGGATTTTTGGTCAACAGGAAGTAATTGCACAGAGTGAAACAGTTTAAACAATAAGAATTTGACAAATAGTTAAATTAGTTAATAAGAATTAGACAAATAGTTAAATAGAAAACAGGTAAAATTCTAACTATGCTTATGGAGTCTTGGCATTCACTCCAGTGGATGTACTCACGATGCTTTTGGTCCCTGAGTAAGTCTCCTGTAAGAAAGACACTTTCAAACTCACGATAATGATCCCAGGGTAAAATACAAGATATTCCAGGCAGAGGGAAGAGATGCTGATAAGCTGGCAGGTGGGAGCTGCATACACGTGACCACCTTTAAAGAGCTACAATGACAGGCAGGAAAGCCCCATGCTGAATACAGGGAAAGGCTGATGCAGAAAGGCAGAGTTCTCTAAATCAGCCCCCTTTAAATACTTTATTTTGAAAATCAAACTGGCCAGTAGGCACTAGCACCATTGTTCTGGCCAAGGAATTCAAAGCTTTGTGCCTCCTTTGACCATGCAGGCACATTGAGGACAGCACAAGACACCTGACATGCGATGCTAAGCCCCCTAGCCCTCAAGGCTTTGCTGGGGCCAAACCCTTATTGTTTGCTCATCTAATTCCACTCCAGACCCACAACAGGAGGAGGAGAAAAAGGGTTAAAGTGACCTAGCAGGATTTATGCCCTAGCAGGACAATAGATGAGTGCATAAACAAGTTAGGACAGAAACTTCACTCAGACTGGTCTTGTGCTTTGATTTAAGTCACAGGAATCAATAGCCTATGTAACGCCAGATCTCTTAATTCTATCACAGCTGGCTAGTGTTGAGAATTTAGTTTCCTTTCCTTTATTTAATCACTGTTGCATGCAAGCAGGCAGCATTGTAGTGAACAAAAGTAATATCCCCTGATTAGAAGATGAATTAGGTGAACTGTGTCTTTGGGTGGTGGCTGGGAAGAATTAATGAGTATTTTAGTTTTGCCTTTATTGTTTGTTTAGGAGAGTTGGGTTTGCACATTGTGGGGGGGTTTTGTTTTGGTTGTTTTGTTTGTTAGTTTGTGTGTGAATTTTGTTTGCTTGTGGGTTTCTGGTTTGGTTTGTTTTTCCTTCAAATGGATACTTTCTTTACTAAATTGCCCACTGTCAAACCAGTATCTTCTTGAAGCAAGGCTTGAAAAGGACCTATGACTCCCTTCTTTCTTTTGTGACTCTAACTTTAAAGTGGCCTTCCAGGTGGCTATCCTACCTGACTGTGGTTCATGTGTGGATGCAGTTAATTAGCCAAAAGAACATGCTTGTAATTTTGCATACAAAAGAATGTTCCCAATTGGCAAGTTCCTTAAAATAAGTAACCAGATCAGACCTCAGGGTGATCCCATATTTTCTGGGGAAAGATATCTACTGAAGAATGACATCAAATTCGATCATTGCAGTGAACAACTCCTTCAGAGCTTACTTTCAGAGCAGTAATCGAACATCTTATTGCATGTTACTTGCTTTGCTATGCCTGTAAGCACCAGCAGCTCTTTTTACACGTGCATGGTTCTTTATATGTGCATGAGGGATTGCTTCAGAGTTAAGCCATCACTGGCTGTGCTAAAAACATAACTTTATCTTGGGGAGTTACTGAAAACTGACACATTTCAAGATCACAATATTACTCAGAGGTTCATAAGAATTTTCTTTAGGAGTAGCAAAAATTAGTTGTAGTAGTATATATCAGAGCCTTGTTCTGTACTGAACTTAGGAAGAACTGTTGTCTTCCCAAAATAAGGATAGCTGCTTAAGGTGTGAGTGTCCTTCCATGTAAACTTACCTGTGCGCTTCAGTTTGTTCTGAAAGCTTTGTCTGAAACAGTCATGCTGAGGCAGAAAGGCATTTCTCCTATAGTGTAATAACATTGAATTAGGATGCTTTATGAAATAGATATGCACAGAAAATGCAAGATCACGTAAGCTGTTTGATTTAAAGAATGGATATGAAAGTCATTGCTTGTAGTACACTATAACTCAGTAACTGAGTCAGCAGGAAAACAAAAGAGCTAGAGAAAACTGATTTGATTTGAATGGCATTCTGGCAGAGTAAGATAGGTTTTATTAAAAATGTGTAATTAGAGGTTCACTGTTTAAAGAGTGAGATGTAATCTTTGCTAATAGGAGAAAAGCACTTACCAAAACAAATTAAGACGTCAGCAGAAGCACTCTTGCAGAGATCTGGTGCTGTAAATGCTGATTGTGTGATTTATGGAAATGTCTGTGTTCTTTGTAGGAGAAAGTAAAGGGAGCATCTTAAATTTCTTTTCAACGTTGTGGAAAAAAACTGGTAGTGACTGCAGCATTGGCAGACTATTGCTCTGCTATAGCTTGTGATAAATGCCTCTGCCTTTCTCTCATCTTCTCTCATCGCCATCAATAGATTGTTCTGTCCATAGAGAATATATGACTGAGTCACTGATACAAAGGAGAGCAGAATGAAAAGATACAGAGCACCAAAGGACCATGCACACCTCTCAGATGTGTTACCGTGCATTTGTACATCTGAGTCATACATATGGGCAAGGTATCTTGTGATCGTTATGAGGCTTCCAGTGTTGTTCCTATTTTTTTCCCTCTATATTTTCTGTAAAGCAATATATTTGATAGACATCTGTATGATTAGCTGTCAGTTTCATATGCATGCTTCTTGTCTATTGTGCTCTGGGGGACCTAGGCAGTTTTTTGAGTTGAGAGACTGCTATGTCCTGATGGTGCTGGTCAATTTTAAGGAGCTGGAGCCTTAATAAGAGTTTTCAAGTCCTGTTTCTCTGTGTGCACATGCCTGCAGTGATATTCAGCATGGCAGTTCCTGTCTTTGATGGTGATATTGGTCAGTATAGGGTCATCCTTCAGGAGCATGAGCAATTTTAGTGGTGGCTATTGCAGGATGTGTTTGCTGAGATGCTTAAATGTGCTTGATCTGGCAAATAGTCTGCTTCTGTCATGACTGGAACACTATTAGGGAAAGACAGGCATAGTCTTCTCCATGGTTGCTGGAAAGTGTAGAAAGCATGAAAAATCAGTTGTTGACTTGTTTTGAATGGGCATGTGGGTTTCCTCTTGTGATTTATTTCACAAACAACCTTCTAATAAAGTCTGGTGAAGGTGGGGAATTAACGTGGCCAAGTCAGGAAGTATAAAAAATAGAATTATTTTCTTTTCCTGTAACCCTGTCCCCAAAACTATATAAAAAAATTAGTTTATTAGCAGATTGTTTGCTCAGGAATTTCTTCCAAAAAAGATATTC
Source organism: Pogoniulus pusillus (assembly GCF_015220805.1). Taxonomy (NCBI): domain Eukaryota; kingdom Metazoa; phylum Chordata; class Aves; order Piciformes; family Lybiidae; genus Pogoniulus; species Pogoniulus pusillus. The sequence continues at coordinate 12,463,938 of NC_087281.1, read as the reverse complement.
TAGATAAATTTGGATATTTAGGAAGTCAGGAAATGGAAAAGGCTAAGCTATAAACATAGCTTTACCCCACTATCAATCAGGCTGAGCAGAAGATTAAGGGAATAGCAGGTTTTACTCATGGAGGTGAGATAGGCATTTGGCAATGATCCCTTACGGGATTCCTTTGCAGGAGCAGCCTTCTGATGTTGCAGGCAATATCCAGTAATAGAGATCCACGCCACAGAAGTCTGAGTCAAATCGCAGAGCCACCAAACTCGGAAATGTCTCAAGCATTGGTTGTGGAATGATGCTGCCCTCACAGCAGCAGGGGAGAGCCAAAACTGCTAGGGTCCCCCAGTCTGGGAGGCAGCCAAGAAGCTGGCTACTGATAGAGTCAGAGAGAGTGTCATCCAAATGCCACCAGCTCTCTCTCTCAAAGGACCCCAGGCTTGCCAAGCCTGCAAGTTTGCACAGGTTGCCTCAGTTATCAGCTGAAGCCAGTCTCCCTGGCTCAGTCTGTGAAGACCTAGGTTTTTGTTCTATGAAGGCTCTGGTTTTGCTTATGTTGGTCCTTCATGACCACTGGCTGATATTGCTTTGTCTTTTAAATATGTGCTGATTAAGTCAAACTATTTTTTATAGTGAAAACTAAGATAGAAAAGCAAAACTACTTCAATTTGGCAGTTGTGGGGATGCTGTTGAAGCCAGGTATGGGAGTCTTTCTGTTGTTATCAGATGGCGTTGCCCCAGACTAAGCTGCTTAGAGCTGTTGTGATCTGAAGCCAGCAAAGCTGCTGGCTGGGTATGCGGGTGACAAGTGACTTTAAGTAGAGACCTGTGGCTAGTCAAGTCGGGTATCTTCCCCCATGTGGGCAAGAGAAGAAGAATAGTTTGGAGCTGGTACACCAGGACAGGGGGCAGAGCTCTGGAAAGCTAGCCTTGTGTTACTACTGCAGCTGCTAGGGAATCCAAGGGATGGAACTGTCTGGAGAGTGCTTTGCTTGTCACTTCTGCATAACGTGAGGCCAGCTGCTGCCCTTTGATCCCTACCCTGCTTTTTGCAGCAATATCCATTGGTCTCTCTGGGGCTGTGGCATAAACAAGATTGGCAGGATGACTGCTTTGCCATATACATCAACCTTTTTCTCTAGGCAATGACCTGCTGTGCTCAGACCTGTATTTTCTTCCAGCTTGCACACTGGTGTTACAGCATAACTCAAATCTTTCAAACATGCAATATTAACCTTAATGAAAATAGTACTTGAGAAAGTATATCATTGTTTATAATAATCTTGACCCCAGAAGTCCAAAACAGGTAATGGCTCCCCTCTGAGCAAGTGGTTGCACACAGGAAAACCCCTCTCAAGTTCTTGAAACAGTGGGTTTTTAAGGAAAGCTGAAACAAATAGATACTCTTTCAGACAGGATGCAGAAGTTGCAAACAGTAGCATTCTCTGCTTCTCTTGGTCATTTTTGGCCATTTAAAATACTTGGCTGCTGCAGTTTCAAAAGGCAAGTCTTGAGCCTGACTGACAGTGGCAGGAACGAGGGTCCTTTTGAGATGTTGGTTGTTACTACATTGAGTGGCAGAGGATGCAGCTGTCTGATTTCTTGAAAGATTACAGGAGAAGCTTTGTAAAGGATACAAATCATGTAAACATGCATGCTTCTGACTGTGTGTGTCCTGTAGCTTAACAACTGTGTTCAGTTCTTGGTGTCAACACTCAGGTCAAGGCAAATTCTTTCAAAGGGAGAGCAATAATATTCTGAGCTTAGCTGTGGTTATAACTGTGTATTAAAACAGAATATACATACATACAACTAATAAAAAGACAAATAAATGCATATGTATGTGTATTAATACTGACCTTCAATCTTGTATGGCACACTACATAATAGCTTTGCATGTTACAACCAAAAAAGTTATATCTCTGTGTAAAAGGAGTGTAAAGGCTGAATATAAAGCACTCTTGAACTTAAATAGCTTGATGATGACTTTCACAATTACACTGGGAGCCACTTTACACTTTGTGACAGTTTGAGTGTTACTTCCTCCCCCCGCAATGAAATCACCCAGACTAGACTCAGCCAAGCTGGAAATGAGAATGGAACTTTAAATTTACAGCTTAGCACAATATACAAGCAGATATTTACAATCTATACAGCTGTAGACAGAAATAGACAAGTTAAAAAGTAATACAGAAACACAGCAGCCCTCTCAGAAACCAGAGTCCCCAGGAGGGGCTCCCAAACACCCTTTCACTTCCTTTCCACTCCTCTACCTTATGCCAGACTTTGCCTTATGTGCAAGGTGAGTTTGGAGGATCGGCCAAGGCAAGTAGAAAGCAGAAGGATTAGCTACACAGAAAGCAGGCCAGGGAGAAATGTACAGACACCAGCTGCAACAGAGAGCCACTGCAACTGTTTTACCTATGTTTTGTGCTCTTGTTTTTATGCATCTCAGCAAGCCTATGGATGAAGTAGATATCACCACTGTTTCCTTTTTACAGCCTATAATCTAATTTCTTTCACTAGAATATTTCATCTAGCTTCAAACTAGCACACACTTCCCCGATGCAATAAGACTTGGATATGTTTCTGCCCTCTGTATTAGTGTCAGGACTGAAAAGGAGTATTTTATTTAGGGGAGGTGAGGATATGTTTGATTTTTCAGTTAAGGAATATGTGTTTGGGTGTGGGTTTTTTTTTCTCACTTCATTCTCAGAAATAGATGAGCCAGCCAAGCTTGAAAGCTTGCAAAAGAATTGAGCCTCAGGCAGTATTCTGGCATAGAAAACTTCAGTCTAAGTAGACTTGATCTGGCTTGGCAGAAATAAGAGCAACTGAAGCATAATTCTGTGATGGGCAGGTGTCAGCAAGTTCAACTGGAGATGGTGCTTATGGAGGTGAAGGAGGGCTGAGCTACTGAGAGAGCATGCGGTCCAGCTCTTGGGGGAGTGTCTTTACAGCTCCCAACCTCCTCAGATTTAGTGTCTTCAACAATGGCATACCCAGTTCTGGGAGGATGACTCAAAAAAGTCTACTTCACACCTCTGCACACTATCTGAGGGTTGTGTAACTGGATTGTGGGGTTGATCCAAATGAAGATTAAGACCAATCTAAGAATTCCTATGTGGTAACACAGAAATTCAGTAGGGACCTTGAAAGATCATCTAGTCCATCTCCCCTGCCACAGCAGGATCACCTGTACCAGATCACACAGGACTGAGAGGGAGACTGCACAACCCCCCTGGGCATCTTGTCCCAGTGTTCTGTCACCCTGACAGTGAAAAAACTCTTCCTCATGTTTACATGAAACTTCCTATGCCTTAACTTCGACACATTGGCCCTTGTCCTGTCATCAGGCATCACCCAGCAAAGCCCAGCTCCATCCTTCTGGCACTCACCTTGTACATATTTATAAACACTGATGAGGTCACCTCTCAGTTTGCTCTTCTTGAAGCTAAAGGAGAGAACAACCTAGGAGGAGTTGTCAGCATGCATTTGCTATGCACGATATGACAATCATTTCAAGATCTAGAAATAATAAAGACACATATGGACAAGAAGCTTTATTCCTGTACTTGAAGTGGAGGATAAATAGTTTAACCTGGAGTACTGCATCCAGTGGAGCAGTCTGCAGAAGAGGAGGCTCCCAGGTGACCTTCTTGTGGCCTTCCAGTATCTGAAGTGGCCTACAAAAAAGCTGGAGAGGGACTTTTTAGGCTAGGGGGAATGGAGCAAAGCAGGAGGTGGACTGGATGTGAGGCGGAAGTTGTTCAGCATGAGAGTGGTGAGAGTCTGGAGTGGAAAAGTTAAAGGCAATACAGAAACACAATACCTCACTGAATGAGTGACACCACCAGTCCCTCTCCCCTCCCAAAAGGAAGAGAATGTGTGCAGGGGAGAGAGACTTACAAATTGGAAATGAAGACTGAAACAGCTTTAATGAAAGTAATTAAAACATAGATAAATATATAGAAAAGCAATATCAAACCAAACCCTCCTGACAGCAATTACTTACCATTACCACTGGTGCTGTGTCTGAAGTACCAGGCTGGACTCAATGGCAGACAGGAACCAGATTCAGGGACTCATGTTTTGAAATCAAAGTCAGAACAGGTAGAGTCCTTCTCAGACATCAGGCATTGAAGAAGAGAAAGTGAAGAGTGCTTGACCCTCAGATTTACATTGAATATGACATGCATGTAATGGAATGCCTCAATTAGAAGAAACTGAGTTGAAAAGTAAAATCATTGTAGAGATTTAATTGTAACTCAAACCAGGACAAAGCTGAAGAAAGGAATGACAACTTGGACACTAACCTTTGTAAAAGCAGTGTGACTTTCTGTGCTGTTACTTTTGATAGTCTACTGTAATAGTATATCTTGTAATGTATTATCTTATATAAATAATTGGTAGGTAAAAAGGAAGACTACCTGACACACCATTGTAAGACTAAATAAAAGAGAGTTAGCAGAAAACAATTGTATGTGATGTCACACACTTATACAGTGGCCTTTGTCTTATCTAGATGTGTATTAAAATAATATGAAATGCTCTCTCCGTTCCTTATTGTGTAGGGGTGACGTCTTCCCTGGAGTGCAGGACTGTGGTAAGATCATTGAAGACTAGTTGCTATAACAACTACAGCCTGAGGGCCTGGTGCTGAGTGTGCAGAAAATACAAGGCTTTGCTCTTACATGAGGCTTGCTAGTATTTGCAGATCTTTTTACTCTGCAGTGGTTTCTTGAAATGTGGAGTCAGACAAATTCAAATTCAGAGGAAAAGGTATGGCATATTCATAGAATCATAGAATCAATCAGGTTGGAAAAGACCTTCAAGATCATCCAGTCCACTCAGCCCTATCCAGTCAACTAGACCATGGCACTAAGTGCATCATCCAGGCTTTTCTTGAACACCTCCAGGGACGGTGACTCCACCAACTCCCTGGGCAGCCCATTCCAATGGCAAATCACTCATTCTGTGAAGAACTTCCTCCTAACATCCAGCCTATACCTCCCGTGGCACATATTAAAGACTCCTCTCTTCTTCTCTTGTGATTTATTTCTCCTTGTTACCCCCTCTCCCCCTGCTCTTATGAAATCACCCAGACTAGACTCAGCTGAGCTGGAAATTAGAATGGAGCTTTATATTTACAGCTTAGCACATTATACAAGCAGGTATTTACAATATATACAGCTATATGTAGAAATATACAAGTTAAAATGTAATACAGAAACACAACAGCCCTCCCAGAAACCAGAGTCCCCAGGAGGGGCTCCCAACCACTCTTCCACCTCCCTTTTACCCCTCTACCTTATCCCAGATTTTGCCTTACGTTCAAGGTGAGTTTGGAGGATCAGCCAAGGGGCGTTAGGATGCAGATGGTTTAGCTGCACAGACAGCAAGTTAGGGAGAGAAGGGAGGCAGCCAGAGCCAGAGAGAGCACAACTCTGTTATCTATATTTATGTTCTCATTTTTATACATCTCAGCAAGCTTATGAGTGAAGGAGACATCACCATTGTTTTTCCTTTTCACAGCCTATAATCTAATTCTTCTCACCAAAATATTCCAGCTAGGTTCAAACTAGCACACTCCTTTATTAACACATTGCATGACATTGTGCAATGGCTCTGAAAAACATCTTATGAATAATCTACTGCTCATGAAAATCTTCACCACAAATAATTTGTTGTTGTTGTTGTTCTTGTGGCTGGAGGTAACTATTGGTGCTGCATTAAATATCTTGCTACTGGCATTTGGCAAATGTCTCATGGTTTCAAATATGTCCTCTTATTCTGTGCTTGAATAAATGTTAGAGTGTTGCTGACCTGTGGCCATCTTCTGCTGCCTGTTGCATGTCCCCAGGGACATGTACCTTAAGCTGCTTTTACTAGGGAAGTTAGGTTTTAAGCAAAATTTGGTGCTGGTTGAGGCTTACTACTATGAATATGCTTTGAATCTCAAGACAAACATGCAAGAGCTGAGGAATTAGTGGTCTGAAAGGGCTAATGTGCTCAGTCTGCTCAGCTGTCCAGCTGGGGGAAATTATCCCTGAGTCTGGTGAGCACATAATTGTCTTTTGGAAAGATCTTCCAAATGCCTGTGTGTGATACTGCATGAAAGTAAGGTGCTCAGGAAACTATTGCATAAGAACCAATTTTCTTCTGACTTTACTGAGATTTGCTATGTTAGAACAATGAGAAAGTGTGACTTTGCAGTGCCTGTGACAGGGTATTGAGAGTACTTTTTTTATTGTGTATATTGTAGTTTCTGGACATATGCCCAGAAAACAGCTGGTGTTGCTTTCCTATCAAGTCTACTTTCTCTGTAGCTTCCTACAGTTGTTGATTTGTTGTTGTTGCTGCCAGAGACTATATGGTTTATAAATGGTTATAGCACTTTAAAGATATCCCTTTGACAGCAAGGGTTATGCTCCTCTCGTTCCCACAGTTACAAAGGCCAGGTGTAAATGTAATCCATGTGCTGTTTCTGCAGCTGACTATGCAAAGTACATGCTGTAGCTCTTGAGGCACTCCTCAATTCTCTCTGAATATTCTCACACTGTCCACTTCTGTAACACGTCACTGGAAGCTGGTGGAGCTTGTGACAAGGAGCGTGGCAAAGGAGCAGATCTTTGCATCAGGAGATGATCAGGCTTGGTATTCAGGAAACTGAGTCAGACTGGAATTCTCCCTTTTTTCTGTAGGGCATCTGTGCTTGCTGTGGAAATATGACACAAGAGACTGTTTGTCTACAAAGAATCAGGAGTTCAGCAGCTTTAGTGGGGACAAAGCCAGCATGAAATAATTGATGTACATTCTTCCCACTTGCCCTGCACTTAATATTTTAATCTAGCCTATTATTTTGGGCCTTATGTGTGCACTACATTTTATCATGTCTCAAAACCCAAATGTATTACAACCTGGAAACTCCTAGTAGAACTGATTGATTGGGAAACCTGCAGCCTTGACAGGAATCTGAGGGAGAAAATGACATTTATGTGAAAGGTGCTTGAAATGTATAATCTCTCTAAAACAGTAACTAACAGTAACTAACAGCCATAGATGACATGCTTGAAGGGCTCAGGGTCTTAAAAACCATCCATGCTGTCCTTACCCAGAAATTTGAGATGTACAAGCAGTAGAGTAATTGCTTTTCTTGCCATAAAGCAATGTTAAGGGTTTTTTATATAAGGCTAGTGAAAACACAAATCAGAGGCAAGGATTAGGATTGCAGACTGCAAATACAGGTGAGATGTGACTCCCTAACTGCTCTTTTGGTTGTCTTTTGATGTAAATCATTTGCGAAGATTGTTTCCCTAGGCTTCACTTTAAGGAGAAATTCCTCTCCTCTGCTTAATCTAAGGTATGTTAAAACACCAATTTTCTCATGTGTTTTCCCCTTAAGCAAAAGCTAGTGGGTGAGCATACAGATTTTTCTCTCAGGTTTGTTAGACCTACTCTTTGCATTGCATCTAAAGGATGCACTTCTGAAAAATGCAACACCTTGTTCCTCGTTGAAATGACTCTGAGCTCTTTCTTTGCTAAATTCCCAAGTGGTCACTTGTCCTCTGGCATCATCACTGCATTCTCTGCCTGATTTTTCAAGTGATTTCCCATTTATTGTGTATATTGAAAATTCAGCACTCTAGCTAACAGCAAAGCACACATGCTGCGCACCTTCTGCCACAGGCACAAGCCATCCTTCCTCTTAGTAGCTGTTCCAATATTCCAAATGTCATTCAGGCTAAGTTAGTTTCCCCTCCTCTTTTATCTTTTGTCTTTCATTCATGCCACCTTCCATTTCCTTAACTGCATCCCCTTGAATATGGGTATCAAGTGTCTTTGTAGCAGGTGTATCTTATATATATATGTTTCTGCACATGCAATTGTATTTTTTATTTGCCATGCCAAGTCCACTAAGTTTTAGTACTGACACATCCTAATTTTTTTAGTACTTTTCCAGGATGATGCAGCATTTTCTTCCAGCAGTCACTGCTGACCTTCAGAATTTTTGTTTAAAGGGGAGAAACATGCAAGTATTTGGGTTTCAAACTTACAGGAAGTAAAGCTGCAAACTTGGCACAAAGCTCAATGACTTTTGGTGCTGTATAAAGGAAGGTGTGAGTCACACAAAGAAAGTACCTTCCTGTACATTTCCAGACACCACATTAGAGGTTAGTCTCTCTTTGTTTGACTGGGGCTTTTCTCACTTCTTTTAAGCTTTTAGTTGCTTAGACTGGTTGAGTCTTGGTCAAAATATAGGCATGTATGCCATTTTGGAATAATAAATCCACACTCTAGTTGTGTAGGTGTACTGATACCTCACCTGTGTCTTGCTAGCACTTGTATCTTCCTCATTTAATCTGGAAAAGTAACTTTAAGATCATAGAATCAAGCAGGTTGGAAGAGACCTGCAAGATCATCCAGTCCAACCTAGCACCTCTTGGAGGTCTCTTCCAACCTGGTTGATTCTATGATGAGTCCAAAGTGTCATGCTTTTTCTGGTGTGTGGGAGAAAAAAGTTATCCCTTATTTACCTGTTAACACCTGATCCAACAACTTTTTCAGTACAACAATGAATAGTAGTTACTCAATATGTTCTGTGGGTGCATGTATGTGAATATGAACACTTCTCTGGTTTGTGCCTATCGTTTAGGAGAGAGGTTGAAAGGCATAACAGACACTCCCCTCAAAGAGCTCTGAAACTGGCAAAGTTGCCTTAGAAGCCAGTCTCACGGCCAAAAAAGGTGTAAACCACAAACTGCCTGCTGATTAAATTATGCTGGAGTCCAGGTTTTGTCCCTTGTTTCCATGGCAGCGTGGGGCATTCTGTCCTTATGCAGTTGAGCAAATTGGCCTCAATCCTGTCTAATGACTTTTTAGTACACTTGCTGAGGGAGCGAGAGAAAGTTCTCACCCAAACACACTGGGCAGGATTGCTGCTCACAGGAACAGCTAGAGTTTCTAGAAAGTAGTATAACGTTTCTCAGAGAGGTGAAGTAGGAGAAAACAAGGAGAACCAGGCAAAAGAGTCTTCAGACACGAGTGACTGACACTTCTCTGTTCAAAGCAACATGGGAGCGAGAGGAAAAGGGGAAAGGAGAGATCTCCACAAGAGTCTTCAATGGACTTAGAAAAAGAAAGCAGTGTGAGTGAATAGGATGGAAAATTGAAAAGCAAAATAGAAAGGATCATCTGTTGTAAGTAGCTGACTATGGTGGTGGCCATTCTGCTAGCCTTCTCATGTGAGTTCTCCCTTCTCAGAGGCAGATGCCCAGGCGATCTTCAAATGGAGAAGGGAAGCTAATGCTTTGGCTTGCTATGGCTTTCCAAGCCCTCCCAACCTGCGTCATTCTAAAAGGATCTATGCACTTATATTTTTAATTAAGAAGTTTAGTCTGGAATCCTACAAGCCGATTTGAGAGCCAGTATTTACAGATGAGTGACTCTATTTACAATTTCCCTCTTATGTGTTTACTCAAAGGGGCTTGGGGAAAGATACTCTGTCTTGTAACTCAAGATAATGCTTTATATGTTGGACTTGATGATCTATGAGGTCTCTTCCAACCTTGGTGATACTGTGACTTTGACTGTGTGAAAGTGACTGAGATGAAGCTTATATTATTCAAGGTGCTGTTAGATTGAGACTAGTTTGACTTGAAATATCACAGTTTTGGTTTGTGTAAATTGCATTTTAGTAATTTAATAAGCAAGTCCACTTGTTAGAGAAGAACTCCTAGACAAAACAGATTTGCACCTTTTATTGCTGGTGGAAAAATGCCTGAAGTTTATATACATATACAATTAACTAATATGAAGGCTGAAAGGACTTAATAGCTGCAGCTACTTATTTGGAGGTCAGCGGTGAGATAATGTTTCACATTAACAAAATTGAATGAAGGATGAGTATGTAAACATTATAAATCTGTTAATTCCTTTTAAGCCCCCACTAGCTATGTGACTGTGGATAATCCTTCGGGGTAGCACCAGAGTCAGTGTGTGGAGTGTAGACATACGCATAATGTTCAGCTGCGCAGTGTTGTTTGTAGCCCACCAGGGCTTTTCAGGAACTGCATTACACATAATTTTCTTCTCTAACTAAAATGCAAGTGTCTTCAAATTTACAAGTGCCTTCATTATTCTCTGCTTGTGTTTCCTCAAGAAACCTACACTGGTCCTGCTCAATGTTGTTATTGATGATTTGGACCAGGGGATTGAGCCCAGCATCAGTAAGTTTACAGATAACACCATTAGGAGCAAGTGTTGATCTGTTGGAGGGTAGGAGTGCCCTGCAGAGGGACCTTGACAGGCTGCATGGGTGGGCAGAGGCCAATGGGATGAGATTGAACAAGGCCAAGTGCAGGGTTCTACACTTTGGCCACAATAACCCCAAGCAGCAATATAGGCTGGGGACAGAGTGGCTGGAGAGCAGACAGGAAGAGAGGGACCTGAGGGTAGTGGTAGATAGTAGCTGAAGATGAGGCAGCAGTGTGCCCAGGTGGCCAAGAGAGCCAATGGCATCCTGGCCTGTATCAGGAACAGTGTGGCCAGTAGGACAAGGGAGGTTAATTCTTCCCTTGTACTCAGCACTGGTCAGGCCACACCTTGAGTGCTGTGTCCAGTTCTGCGCTCCTCAATTCAAGAGAGATGTTGAGACACTGGAACATGTCCATAAAAGGGTGACCTGGTTGATTCTGTGATTAGCTCCTTCTGTCATTCTCCATCACTGTGCTTAATGATCGGAGCTGATAACAAGTTTTCCAAAGTATATTGCTCATCTCATGTACAAGATTAATAACACTGATCTATTTGATGACCAATAACATTACTTGCTGAGTAACTTCCAGTAATCTAATCACTTATTACAGATGGTAGATAAAATGAGCACAAGAAGGCCTAATTCATATTAGTGTAAGAGGATGGCCAAGAAATTGCACATTTGGCACTATTTAATATATTCTAGGTTTAGGCTTAATCTCAGACACCATTTTAAAAGACTGCCTTCCTACTTAATGAATATTTCCCAACACTTTCCCAGGTAGTCTTAACAGATTGTTGTAGCTAGGTATTTGTTATAGATGGTGGTTATTGTTGTGACACATGAAGTTAATAAAATTATTAATTATGTAGTAACATTAAGGATGGGCAGTGAGTGGCTGGAGAACTTGGAGGTGCTGGTGGATGAGAAGCTCAACATGAGTCAGCAGTGTGCACTTGCAGCACAGAAAGCCAACCAGATCCTGGGCTGCAGCAGGAGAAGTGTGGCCAGCAGGTCATGGGAAGTGATTCTCCCCCTCTACTCTACTCTGGTGAGACCCCATCTGGAGTACTGCATCCAGTTCTGGAGCCCCCATTACAAGAAGGATGTGGAGATGCTGGAGTGTGTTCAGAGAAGGGCCATGAGGATGATCAGCCTGTCCAGCCTCTGGATGTCCTCCCTGCCCTCTAGTAGGTCAACTGTGCCACACAGTCTTGCTGTCATCTGCAAACTTGCTGAGGGTGCACTCAATTCCCCTGTCTATATCACTGAGAAAGATGTTAAACATTCTTTAAGATGTTAAATTCTTTTTAGAATTCATTTTGATGTAATACTTTTTTTCAGTTGCTGATCTGAGCAATTCAGGAGATGGCTGAACCCTCTACCATTTTGCACTTCAGAAATGGCAGTGCAGCAGCTGGAATGAAAATGTTCCCATACATATAAAACACATTTTGCACAAATCAAAAGGCTGCCACTGATGTATTGCAGCTGGCAATCTAGGCCATCAGAGAGATAATGTACAAGGAATAAAATCTACTTGAAGAATGCTTATATTTGTGTAAAGTATGCTATTCATGTAGAAATATATGTAATACTACAACTATATAGAGAGTTTTAAGTATTGCTTAGGTGGACTGTTTTCTAAACAGAGATTGTAGCCAGACAGTGGCAACTGTAAGTGGTGCATTTCTTTTTTAACATGAAAGACAATGTTCTCTTGATCTGATTTTTCTCCCCATTATGAATTTTGTGGGGTTTCATAAACTGCCTAATTCTACTTCCAAGCTTCATGGACTTGATCTTAGGTCCTGCAGCAAAGCCAGGCCCTGCAATGTGGAGTGACTAATCACAGCAGAACTGTTTCTCTTGCTAGTTTTACAGAACTGGGTACTAGCAGAAACGTTTGCATGTTTTTTTTCCACCTTTTCCCCTTTTATTGAAGAGCAAGCTCTTATTTCCAGAATTACTGTACTCTTGTTCTAAAAGGAGCACGTTCCTTGGAGCCTGGCAGTTTCCTGGGAAATAACAGCCTCTGTGTCTGACTTTCATATTTGTTTTCTCTGCTCCTCTTCTAAGAGCATTGTTTTCTGTCAGAAGAGTATACAGCAAGACTTTCACTTTTATGTTCCTACTTATGTAGTACTTCTGGTATTTCTTTTGAAAAACACATTGCTCAGGAAGAAATCTCCTTGAAAAGTTTTCTGCTACCAGAGTGCAAAGTAAACACTAAGGAATATGTTATTTGGCTAACACAGATATTTCAACTTGGAAGAGAGAAAGAAGTGGATTTGAAGTGCCACCAGTAGAGAAATTCTAGGAAAAGACAAAGAGAATAATCTTGGTTTTCAGGCTTGTGCTACTGGAATAAGTAGGCATAACAGTGAACATCCATACAGCTCTTTTAAATGAACAAAACACATATATATATATATGAACACTTCCACGATTTTCCCTGTCTTTGCACATAGAATCTTCTTGTTTCGTACCTCCATGATATTTCATAATCACATGAGACCCTCCTGACTCTTTGGGATAGCTTTAAATACAAGCCTGAGGGAGACATAGCTAATGTAGTCTTTTTGAATAGCTTTTCATTAAGGTCACTGCTGTTGCAATTTAAGTTCATTGCTGTTAGGCACAACTTCTGCTCGATGTGTGTTGTGTGATCTATTGCTTCAGAGTTGACTGTACCCTGAAGGGCAGAAAAGTTCTGTCTTTCCCCCACCATCTCAGCTTTTCCTCAGATTGAGATGGCTTTATTCTGATTTAAAATTACATGAAACTTCTATGGTAGAAATGCACTCACAGCAGAGATCTATATACCCTGTTTTCAAAAGTAATCATACAGAATTTTTAATGTTATTGTTTTTCATTTAAGAGATGTTTGAAACTGTAGCTGTCTATAGACCACCTCAAGGAGGAGGAGAAGACTTTGTTCTTTTAGTTGTGAAATCACATTTGTTATGAATTTTAGTTAAATGTTGCCCACTCTAAGATGATTAGAAATGAATCTCTTCTTGCTACAACCCTAATCCTTCAATTTGCTCTGCAATAGCTACCTTTGAGACTAGTATTGATTCACATATCAACACTGCCAGCATTTGCAAGCTTAAATCAGAAGTAATTGACATTTGTGCCATATGTTGTTTAATACTTAATTTCAGACAAGATATTTTTAAAACTGTTTCTTCTTGAGGATGCCAGAGAAGGAAAGGAAAAGGTCAGCTTTCACCATCTATTGTCCATACCATTGTGAATCTATCAGGGCCATTGGGTTGATCAGAGGGCAGACTGAAAGAGTTGGGGCTGTTCAGTGTGGAGAAGAGGAGGCTCCCAGGAGACCTTCTTGTGGCCTTCCAGTATCTGAAGGGGGCCTACAGAAAAGCTGGAGAGGGACTTTTTAGGCTCTCAGAGTGACAGGACTAGGGGGAATGGAGCAAAGCTGGAGATGGGGAGATTCAGACTGGATGTGAGGAGGAAGTTGTTAAGCATGAGAGTGGTGAGATGCTGGAATGGGTTGCCCAGGGAGGTGGTTGAGGCCCCATGGTTGGAGGTGTTTAAATCCAGGCTAGATGAGGCTGTGGCCAGCTTGCTCTAAGGTAGGGTGGCCCTGCTCATGACAGGAGGGTTGGAACTAGATGATCGTTGTGGTTCCTTCCAACCCTCACTGAATCTGTGATTCTAAGAGACCTCTTGACTGTGTTCTTGCTGCACCCAGCAAAGCACTTGCAGGACTGCTGGCATATGCATTCACCACACAGGCAGCATGCCCTTGGCCATGCTGAGATCACCCATGCACCCACTTGTGCCTGTAGCAAACTCTTGGTTCTCCTGGGAAGCCTCCTCCTACCAATGGTCTCTGTTTTAGGGCTGCTTTATGGAAGCAGTTTATCTTGTGCAAACTTACTTTGCAGGTGCCCAAGAACTGTTTATTCTGGATTAAGGTCTTGTGAAGAGTAGGGTGAGATGACCTTAAAATCACATATCAGCTGTTCATACAACAGGCATCCAAATTTCTGCCTGTATGCAGAACTATAACCAGTGAATGAGCTATTCAGTCTGCAACTGAGAAAAACTAGCTTGTGATTCTTTTCCATCAGCTTAACCTTTCCTTCAGCCTTGTCTTTCATACCTGTTGGCATGAGGGACAGTGTGGCAGCCTCACACAAAGTGCCTTCAGTCAGAGGAAGGAAAATGAATTTGAAAGGAAAATGAACAAAGCTCCATAATTTCCTGCTGTGATGAATTTGCCTGTCTCGTTCTTCTGTCAGATGATGAAATCTCTGTGGAGATGCATGTCAGACATTGCCTGATCTATTTTGGTCCCTGGGAAATAAAAGATGTGAGCCAGTATTTCCAGACTCCTATAGAAGACGTGCAGGTGACTCGCATTGTGGTTCACAGGTCACTAACAGTGTGGCCATGTGCAGTAGGAACAGAATCTCTGTAGTGTGAGCAGGTGACAGTGTCAGGAGTGGGAAGAGATGGAATGACTGGAAGTTCATAATATGTGTCCAAACAAGCAGCTAAGCATCTGGTGTTAGTTAAGCATTTCTTAGGTAAACATACACCGATGCTGATGGCTTGCAAAATGGGAAGAAATACCATTAAAAAACTAACTACAAATTTGAAGGATAACAGAGGAGACAGGGACCTGCTGGAGAGAGTCCCAAGGGAGAGCTAGTTTTTCCCCCTGCATTCCACTGTGTTTCTGCAAATAGGGTAAGCTAAGGTAACCATGTATTGTAATATTAGATTAACTAGATTATTAGCTAAGGTTATTACATGTTTTGCTTACAATATCTTGTGTTGTCTTAAACTCTTCCATCCTTGTCTCAGCCCTGAGTTTTGTGTGTTACTCTTCCCCTCACTTTTGTGTTGGAGGAGCAGGGAGTTTAGCCCTTGTGCTAAACAGTTAATTTGGTTTACCAGGCAAACGTTCAGAGCTCACAAACTCACTTGTACCATTGTATTTCCAAAGATGATGAAGGAAAATGATTTAGAGTTTTGAAACAGAAACAGAGGAATTCAGTTCTTTACCTCAGTATTTATTGTTCATTTCCAGAGTTTCTAGCATTGTCAAGGAGATGCACCCCTGTTGTGGTAGGCTTAATAGGCCAAAAATGGGTTTATCCATGCCCCAGCTTGCCCAGGCATGTTTTCCTCCTCTCCCCTCTTCTGCTGTGGAGGGGACTCCCTCCTGCAGTAAAGAGGACTCTGGCTTGTCCAGACATGTCCCTCTGCTCCCCCTCCTTCTGTGCTGGGGCAAACAACCACAGGAAAGGAAAACAAAAGCCCTGGCTTCATCTAATATGTTCAAGCTTGGCAGAGTGCCATTCTGATTGGCTAATCTATGTCCAAAGCCCCATTAGTCTTGGGTGGTGTTGATGAAAAGGGATGAGCAGGTAGCATGGTGTGCTGCTGATGACTCATTACATCCTGCCTGCCCTCTGCAAGGCTTCTACTGAATCAGGAATCAAGAGGAATCAGGTCAGAGGCTATGCTATAGACTCCCAGCTTCCTGAGGAAAAAAAAATGGGAAACTCCAAAGCCTCTAAGGGCTTTGAGAACAGTGACAGCAACCCCTCCACATGCTTTGGGTACTAATAGTATTTTGTGACTAAATACTTAAGGCCTCTTGTAATTCACTAATTGCTTTCTGACATAGAGCAGAAAGGAGCTTCCTGTGTCCTCCGGTGGTTAAGCAGTATAATTAACTGCAAGAATCTTCTCTTCCTGTATAATGTTTGTGTTTGCCACTTTAAGAAATAAATGCTCTAGTTTTGCCTGTTTCCTATGTGCATCAATTTCCAAACTGTGTGTTTTTTGAACCTTGTGAACAAGTTTTCTGGTGAGTTTTAATGTCAATAAACAGTTTCCAGAGTTACTAACAATCTTCACCTGGATAGCAAAATTAATACAGATTATTAATTTTGCATAATCCTTCACAACCCCATCCCTCTTGTTCAGCTTTTACAGGCTGCCAAGAGGTGGAGGAGGAAGAAAGAGGTCTAATAAAATTTTAAAATGAGTGATCAATCAATTCCCCTGACCCCCAGTGTTAAAAGAAATGTGTTGAGACTATAAATTGTGGCATACAGACAAAGGTAACAGAATATTAGTATTACTCTAAGGACATGTACAAGCAGCACTGCTTTACAAACTTAATCCTTATGCTAAAACTCAGTTGAGACATCCTAAAAGGTCACCAGCTTGTTATGAATTAGTCTGCCCTTAAACCTGTGGTGCTAAATTGGAAGGTGGAGATAATTGTAAACATATAAGCTGAATGCTAGGAAGAGGCAGTTTCTGGATAGAGGTTTGGGGTGTTTTTTTGTCTGGTGTGGGGTTTTTAGGTTTTCTTTTGTTTTGTCTGTGGGTTTATTTTTTGGAGGGGGAAATGGAGGAGGGGGTATCTGGAGTTGGGTTGGCTGTTTTTTTATGTTCAGTATGGTGAAATTGCATTATTGCAAACAGGGTAGCTGTCATCATCATAAAATATCTGTCACTAGAATATTGGTCCAGGACAGGGTTTTCCAGATGCTGCTGGCAGCCTGCACTGTTTCAAAGCTACTGATAACAAATTCTTATATTGCAACAGTTGCACAAAAGCCTATTTTCACTTGTGGGAGAGATTATATTTGTTCTTCTAAAATCCTTACTGATAACACTGGTGTATAGCTAAACAAAGATTTCTGTTAGAAAACAGAGACAGACTGTTTTCTTAGTCCTTTGTTTGTCATGTTTACATTTCATAGCTTTCATAGAATTTCTTAGAATCAGCCAGGCTAGAAGAGACCTCCAAGATCATCCAGTCCAACCTAGCACCCAGCCATGTCAAATCAACTAGACCATGGCATTAAGGGCCTCAGCCAGTCTTTTCTTCAACACCTCCGGGGATGGTGACTCCACCACCTCCCCAGGTAGCCCATTCCAATGCCAATCACTCTCTGTGAAGAACTTCCTCCTAACATCCAGCATATACCTTCCCTGGCACAACTTGAGACTGTGTCCCCTTGTTGTGTTGCTGGTTGCCTGGCAGAAGAGACCAACCCCCATCCATGCTAGAGCCCCACCTGTTCACTGTGCTAGAAGATCTAACATCATTACATTTTCAGTTTCTTGAAAACCATTCAGTTGCAGTATATTGTTTGACCACTGAATGTCTCTGAAAACCATATAAAGTTCCAAAAGCAGCAAGTATAGCACAAATGAAGAGCAGAAATCCCACACAGCTCTGTCGAATTCACATTGTCATAGGTAATATTCACTCAGCAAATTATCCTAACTTATACTTCCTGTGATTTAACCCTTTAAGTTATTCTGCTTCTTTCTACTTTGTGTGTTGACAGAGCAAAAGCCTGAAATGAGCTCCTGAGTTATCGTGGTGGCTGATTGATTGTCCTTGTACTACCCTAATAGACTCTGTAGTCTGTACTTAACAGGGGTGTCCACAATGCAGTCAGGCTTCACTGTAAGACTTTGGAAAACAGGTGCTTTGCTTGTACCTCTTAGTCAGTTATCATACAGTCAACCAGGTTGGAAGAGACCTCCAAGGTCATCCAGACCAATCTAGCACCCAGCCCTAGACAATCAACCAGACCATGGTATTAAGTGCCTCAGCCAGGCTTTTCTTCAACACCTCCAAGGATGGCAAATCCACCACCTCCCTGGGCAGCCCATTCCAATGCCAATCACTCTCTCTGGCAACAACTTCCTCCTGACATCCAGCCTAGACCTCCCCTGACACAACTTGAGACTGTGTCCCCTTGTTCTGTTGCTGATTGCCTGGCAGAAGAGACCAACCTCCACCTGGCTACAGCCTCCCTTCAGGCAGTTGTAGACAGCAATGAGGTCAGCCCTGAGCCTCCTCTTCTCCAGGCTAAACACTCCCAGCTCCCTCAGCCTCTCCTCACAGGGCTGTGTTCCAGGCCCCTTACCAGCTTTGCAACTTGGTTTGGCAACTATATCAGCCAATTCCCTCAGGACTCTGGGATGCATCTCATCAGTTCCTATAGACTGCTCCATGTTCATGTTCCTCAGGTGGTCACAAAACTTGTCTTCACTTACATTGGGAGGAACTTTGTCCCTCAGGTCCTTGTCCTGTGGTCCTCCTGTTATCCTTAGCTGAGATTGGAATTATTTCAGCAATAATAACAAGTGTTAATACTGCTAACAAAACATTCGTCCTTAAACACAGGTTTTTCTTACATTAATCACAACTCAATTTGTCCCTAGTCACAAGGCACAGTGCTAGACTTTTCATGGGCATATAAGTGGAAAATTTGTGGAAGCAATCATGTGTGTCAGTGTATTGAACAGGATTTGTGCAGGTACAACTGCTGGGTAGAATTTTCTCTCACTGCAGTTGATTTAAGGCTTTCATTTTTCTAGTCTGTCGGGGTTGACAGCACATTAAAATACAGGAGGAGTAGCTATCTCAATATGATAGCAGTTCACATGGCTTGATATGCAGAATTTAGCCTAGGACATAAATGTTTGGTTGTCATCAAATAAATGGAGAATATTTTTCTTAAAGTCAATATATTTTATTTGCCCTTTGCATTATCAACAAGATGACAACTTTCTTGCTCCTTGAGTCTCGAACTAAATCAACAGTAGGTGTTTCCTGGGGAAAAAACGTGTTCCAGGGAAAAAAATGTCATGTTGCAGTCCTCAAAACAAAATAAATTAACCTACCAAAGCCTTGTTTGTACTGTGGCAATGCTCAGAGGCTCCAGTCACAAATGTGGAGGTTTTGTGCTAGGCAGTAAACAAGCATGAAGAAAGATGACTGTGGGAGAAAGAACCTTGAGCTATGATAGTGAGCCAGCGATCAAACTCCTGTGTTAATTACAGTCAAAGGATTTCCTTGGACAGGCTTAAACTAGGTAAGGAACTAGGATCTCAGATGACCTACTGCAGACAACAGATCAGAGACCTGTGTCATAACCTGACAGAGGAATAAGAGAAGTGCCTGCTTTATAGGGGATTTAAAGGGTGATGATTATTTTATACCATACTGGAGTTATTTACAAAGTATGCTTATTCCCTAAGGAGAAGTGGGGTAATATACCAGAGGAATAGGAAGGTGTCATTTATGGTCAAAAATCTACAGGAATCAGAGACTGAATGGGGAAAAACACCTATCATCTTCCTCTAGGTTAAATCTTCCAAATCTCTAATTGTCACACACAAGTCTGGTAAGAGAAAAAACAGAGAGCTATGGCTGGCCTAGCTCAGTGGTTTGGGTCTTAGTTTGGTTGGTTTTTCTTTTATTTTGTTTGTTGTTTTGGGGTTTCTTTTGGTGTTTTGTTGCTTGGTTTTTTTGATCTTGGTTTTTCTTTTTTTCCCTTAAAAACAGAGGAGGGGAAGGTGTGGGGAAAGTGAAAAAATAAAAATGCAGTGTGATCTCATTTGTCCCAGGACTGGGCTACAGTCTGTGAGCTCAAACACTTTACAGTCCTTTTGAAATTTTCACTGGCACACTCAATCTGGTAAAGTGCTTCTACACACCCATTGTTTGTAGAGAGCATCTGGTTTTGAAAGTATGTCCATAGACAGAATAGGCTTTCTCACTGCATTTAAAGGACTCCTTCACATCTGAAAGAGACAAAAATTCTAACTAGATAGTTAAAAGGGAAAGGATGAAGAAATAAAGAAGGAACAAGTTCTTTTTTAAACAAGTTCTGGGCTCCTCAATTCAAGAGAGAAGTTGAGATACTGGAACGTGTCCAGAGAAGGGCAGTGAAGCTGGTGAGAGGCCTGGAACACAGCCCTGTGGGAGCTGGGAGTGTTTAGCCTGGAGAAGAGGAGGCTCAGGGGGGACCTCATTGCTGTCTACAACTACCTGAAGGGAGGCTGTAGCCAGGTGGGGGTTGGTCTCTTCTGCCAGGCAACCAGCAACAGAACAAGGGGACACAGTCTCAAGTTGTGCTGGGGGAGGTCTAGGCTGGATGTTAGGAGGAAGTTGTTGGCAGAGAGAGTGATTGGCATTGGAATGGGCTGCCCAGGAAGGTGGTGGAGTCACCATCCCTGGAGGTGTTCTATGAAAGCCTGTCTGAGGCACTTAGTGCCATGGTCTAGTTGATTGTCTAGGGCTGGGTGCTAGGTTGGAGTGGATGATCTTGGAGCTCTCTTCCAACCTGGTTGATTCTATGATTCTTTGAAAGAGATAGCACTTGCCTAGGATCTGTGTGGCTCTCACTGGTGAAGGTGCATATAGAACCATAGAATCACAGAATTGTCAGGACTGGAAGGGATCTCAAAGATCATCTAATTCCAACCTCCCTGCCATGGACAGGGATGTCTCACACTAGATCAGGTTGCTCAGAGCCCCATTCAGTCTGGCCTCAAAAACCTCCAGGGATGGGGTTTCTACCACTTCCCTGTGCAATCTGTTCCAGTGTCTCACCACCTTCACCTTGAAGAAATTCTTCCTAATATCTAATCTGAGTCTACCCACTTAGTTTTGTTAGTATTCCTCCTAGTCCTATCACTACCCAACCTCCTAAATAGTCTCTCACCATATTTCCTGTAGCACTTCTTCAGATACTGGAAGGCAACAATAAGGTCTTCTTGGAGCCTTCTCTTCTCCAGACTGAATAGCTCCAACTCTCTCAGCCTGTCTCTGTAGGAGAGATGCTTCCCTGCATGCCTAGTTTCAGTAGAACCTAAATGCAGTGAAACCTAAATGTGCTACCTGTTGCTACTGAGCTGTCAGAAGTTTCAGCAGTTAAGTAACTTCTTTCCCTTGGATGATTTATGCAACAGCTGCTGTTTATCTACCCCACTCATTATGCAGGAGACTTTGGACGGAATTTGCTGTTTAAACCCATTGCCAAAATAAGAATTACACAGAGTATTTAGTATTTGGTGTGTTGCATGAGTAATGGCACTGAAGGAGACATGTGTAAAGCAATACTCTCTGCAGGTCTTTCCATCTATTATAAATTATTTATAATTCTCTAATAAGACATATTTACATGCATTTTAAGTTTAGCAATGTGCTGGTTTGAGCCTAGATGGGTTATTTTGGTGAGAAGAATTAGATTATAGACTGTGAAAGGAAACAATGGTGATGTCTGCTTCACTCATAGGCTTGCTGAGATGTATAAAAACAAGAACATAAATATAGGTAACAGAGTTGCTCTCTGGCTCTGACTGCCTCCCTTCTCTCTCTAACCTGCTGTCTGTGTAGCAAATCTGTCTGCTTCCTAACCCGCCTGGCCTATTCTCCAAACTCACCTTGAGCATAAGGCAAAGTCTGGGATCAGGTAGAGGGGTGGGAAGGAGGTGGAAGGGTGGTTGGGAGCCCCTTCTGGGGACTCTGGTTTCTGGGAGGGCTGTTGTGTTTCTGTATTACCTTTTTAACTTGTCTATTTCTGTCTATAGCTGTAGATATTGTAATATCTGCTCGTACATTGTGCTAAGCTGTAGATATAAAACCTCATTCTAATTTCTAGCTTGGCTGAGTCTAGTCTGGGTGGTTCTCTTAAGTGTTGCAAGGATTTGTAGCCAGTGTTGCCTGCTTGTAGCCAGCCTTTTTGCATGAAGTGTTTGCCATTGCCTGTGGCTTGTGCAGTGGGGCTGATGCCCACGTGGGTCATTCAGATGTCCAGACTTTAGCCCAGTTCCCTTTTTTATTCTGGCAGTCACTTCTCCCCTTTTCTTATGCCAAGATTATCCTCTGTCTTGAGTACTGCCTCCTGTATCTCTAGAAAGATCACTTGAGCCATCTCCTTGCAAGTTGGTACCATGCATGACATATGTCAACAGCTGAGACAAGCCACAGAGATTTGGGTGCAAGGAATGAAGCAAGCCTATAGCTGCTCTGCCCCATCCATCACTCTAATTACTTACAAGTTCACAGGACTAGAGCCTCACTTTTATTTTTTAATTGAATTTGGATTTATCCCTCTGTATATAAATGCAGTTATTTACTGAAGGAAGTTATCATAGAATCAAACAGGTTGGAAGAGACCTCCAGTCCAACCTATCACCCAGCCCTAGCCAATCAACTAGACCATGGCACTGCCTCATCCAGTCTTTTCTTGAACACCTTCAGGAACAGTGACTCCACCACCTCGCTGGGCAGCCCATTCCAATGGCAAATCACTCTTTAAAGAACATCCTCCTAACATCCATTAGCTGTATGTAGTTATATGCTTTATTCTAGACAGGGATTTTCCTCCTAGTTCTAGAACAAACTGTCAGGGTTTTTTTCCCAAGCTTTTATTTCTTAGTTTAAACCCCTTAAATTAATGTCCTTGTTGACTACACAGGTTATATTTTAACTCCTTAAAATGTAAGGCACTTGTCAGATTCCTTTCAAGCATGTGTGAAAGACAGGAGATGCTGCCCAGATTTTCTGAGGATGGAAATGCAAATTAAATTAAGATAAGATTTGTTTTAAAGTAAGCATTGGCAGTTCTGCGAGAGCAATGCTCATACACTTAGGAAATTGCCTCCAAAGAAAAGTGCTACAGATCATGCTATTTGCTTCCTTTCAAAACAAGCAACAGAGAAGACAAGTCTTCCCTCTAGGAAACAAACTGCAGTTTAGCAATGTGGTTTCTTACAGTCATCATTTTCTTTTAACTTCTGACAGCATCCCAGGTACTGTGAATGCTACAGCATGAGTCTAATGGCAGAATGAGAAGACAGGCTTAGGAAAAACTTTTAATCTGTTTTGTTGCAGGGGGGTGTAAGAGCTGTGTGTTGTTTGGTTGTTTGGTTTTTTGGAGGTGGTTTGGTTTTTGTGTACTTGCTGGTTTTTTTTCTTGTGTGTCTGTATGTGGGTTGGGTTTTTTTTAATGTGTTTGTCATTTGCTGTTCTGTAGGATATTAATGTTTGTAGAGTATTAATAATCCACTTCATCTCAGCCTATTGCAGGGGGATGAAAGCAGATGATAATGAGGTCTTTCCCAACCTAAACCATATTGTAAATCTCTAATTCTAACTTTACATGTTCAAGGCCAGCTTGGGGTGATGCCTTGAGCAACCTGTTCTAGTGGGAGGTGTCCTTGTCTATGGCAGGGGGTTGGAACTAGCTGAGCTTCCATGTCTGAATGGTTTTATTTCTTCAGGGGAATAAGTTATTTCTTTTGATATGGTTCTTTTAATGTGTTTGACACATCTGTTCTTGTCTTTGAGGTGCTTTTACATGACTTATAATAACTGTGGAGAGACAGGACTACGTGCAACATCTCTCTTGAATTGAGGGGCCCAAAACTGGACACAGCACTCAAGGTGTGGCCTGACCAGTGCTGAGTATAGGGGCAGAATAACCTCCCTTGTCCTTCTGGCCACACTCTTCCTGACCCAGGCCAGGATGCCATTGGCTCTCTTGGCCACCTGGGCACACTGCTAGCATATTGTTCAGCTACTATCTACCAGTACCTCAGGTCCCTTTCTTCTGGGCTGCTCTCCAGCCACTCTGTCCCTAGCCTGTAGTGCAGCTTGAGGTTGTTGTGGCCAAAGTGTAGAACCCTGCACTTGGCCTTGTTAAATCTCATCCCCTTGGCCTCTGCCCACCCATCCCATTTCTGGTTCATCTTTACCTGAAGTTCTGCTGGGATGGAGGATTTGGTGTCATGTCTTTCACTTTGCGCAATAAGAAGCACATTAAAATTGGATCTTTAACTGGAAACCACTGAATGAATATATCTGGCTCAGAGGAAGTGTGCTGAACAATTCCTATTTGTTAGGGCAAGTTGGGGGATTCTCTTTTCAAGTAAGAAGAACTTGTGAAATAATATTTAATTTCCGAGAGTTTGGGTGTTTTTCCATCAGCTCTTCTAAGAGCTGCCAGGAGCACCTTTAACAAGACCAGAGGAATATATTTGCATCACCTTTCTGCTGTGCATGAGAGAAAATGAGGTAGTCGCAGCCAGCTGAATAATCAGCGCTGAGGAGTCTACAAATCAGTTGTGATTTACATGAGTCAGACTTAGGTTGCTGAAGTGATGTTCAGGAAAAAAAGTGCTTGAAATGCAACACCTTTCCCTATCAAGAGGAGAAGGAATATAGCCATATTTAAAATCTTGTTAGTCTTACATCTCTTATTGTATCTCTGTGGAATTCAGTCACAAATTATCTTAAAATACATAGTGGTCATTGAAGAGAGATGAGAAAATGGGGGGATTTCTAATGTTGAATTGTATTTTTTCTGATTGAAAAGTATGGAAATAAGTATGTCTTGTGGATTTGAGTAAAGGTTTTTGCAACATTCTGACTGATATAGTTGATGTGATTGTACAGGCTGAGGTTTAACTTTGTGCACTTTATATTGAGAAAACGTATTCAGATGTTTCTCAGTGGTTTTTCTACATCCTAAATCAATGTCCTGAGTACACAAGTGCTTGATGAAGCCAAGCTGCATGAGATGTGGATAACAATGCCTCATTAGCTAGCATTTGTTCGAGTTCAGGATTCTCATTAGAGCCTGTTTCAGTTTCCAAATCATCATGGCAGTAGCCTTTTACCAAATTGATGTTCATTTTTTCAGGGAGAAAGAACTGACTGATTGAGAGGGGTCTCGGAACAGATGACAAGGAACTTGGAGATTGATGCTGATCTTTCTTAGATGAGGAGAAATAAGAAATAGTGGTGTTTACATCAGTGAAATTTGACGTAGGGTAAAACAACCCCAGGCAGTGCTACAGGCTGGGGACAGAGTGGCTGGAGAGCAGCCAGGAAGAAAGGGACTTGGAGGTGGTGGAGTCACTGTCCCTGGAGGTGTTGAAGAAAAGCCTGGCTGAGGCACTTAGTGACACAGTTCAGTTTACTGGATAGGGCTTGATGATAGGTTGGACTGGATGATCTTGCAAGTCTCTTCCAACCTGGTTGGAAAGATATTGAACAGGACTGGACCCAGCACTGATGATCAGAGAATTCTATGATTCTATGCTCAGAGGGCTGGAGCACCTCTGCTGTGAGGACAGACTGAAAGAGTTGGGGCTGTTCAGTCTGGAGAAGAGGAGGCTCCCAGGTGACCTTCTTGTGGCCTTTCAGTATCTGGAAGGGACCTACAAAAGAGCTGGAGTGGGACTTTTTAGGTTCTCAGAGAGTGACAGAAATAGGGGGAATGGAGCAAAGCTGGAGGTGGGTAGGTTCACACTGGATGTGAGGAGGAAGTTGTTCAGCATGAGAGTGGTGAGAGGCTGGAATGGGTTGCCCAGGGAGGTGCTTGAGGCCCCATCCCTGGAGGTGTTTAAGGCCAGGCTGGATGGGGCTGTGGGCAGCCTGCTCTAGGGTAGGGTGTCCCTGCTCATGGCAGGGGGATAGGAACTAAATGATCTTTGTGGTCCCTTCCAACCCTGACAGATTCTATGATTCTATGATCCTTTGGGGACACCACTAGTGACAGCTGCCAACTGGATGTGGCACCATTAACCACCACTCTATGTCCCAGCCCTCCAGCCAGTTCTTGATCTATAGCAGAGTGAATCTGTCCAGGCCACGAGCTGCCAGCCTTGCCAGGAGCTTGTTGTGGCAGATGGTGTCAAAGATTTTGCTGAAGTCCAGGTAAACTACATCCACAGCCTGCCCTAGAAATGATGTCAAAATCTTTAACTTTCCTAATCTTTTACACTAGTGAGGTGTACATGATAGAGGGTCTAAGCGGATATGAATTGGTCTGTGACCTCATCACTTACATACTGACAAAAACCTTTCAAGAAATACAAGAGAGCTGGTACTGAGCATTTTCATGTTGTTCCATTTCCTAGAATACTTTATATGTTGCTGGAGGTGTCATTGTCAAAAGCCTTTGCACAGAAGACCTCGAGAATAAATGCTGCAGTTCTCACAAGAATAGAGGCTGTTTCCAGCGGTGTCACAGCCAGTCCCTCATTGGATGAATCATTAGGACTGCAGATTATTTTCTCCTGTTTTATAGACTTGCAATGGTTCCTTTTGTTAGGGTCTGTGGGAAGAGGAATGTAAACTGTTGGAATTAGCCCACATAGGCATGCTTAAGTGATTTCTTCATGTGGCAGAGCAGCAAGTTGTATCTTGGGATTTCCTGAGAAATAGGCTAGAGTCCTGTTGATAGAAACAGCCATTTTTTCCTGAGACTAATCTATGAAGCTGAAGGAGACTTGCTTGTAGGTATTTATTTTTGATTATGAGTAGTAGTAAAGAAATGCTAAACATTAGAGCACAACCCCCCAGTAGAATCTCCTGAAGAATTCAGAGGCCCTGGAATGGGTTGCTGAGGAAGGTGATTGGGTCCCTATCCCTGGAGATGTTTAAGGCCAGGCTGGATGAGGCTTTGGCCAAGCTGCTCTAGGGTAGGGTGTCCCTGCCCATGGCAGTGGGGTTGGAACTGGATGATCCTTGTGGTCCCTTCCAACCCTGGCTGATTCTGTGATTCTGACTCACTGATATCTATAGGAAAACACACTATCAGAAGGCATTGGAGCCTCTTTCCTGAGCAGCTGAATAAATTATTTTCTCAAGGCAAACATTGTTCTACTGTAGACGGAAGCCTTTATCATAGTTTAGTTTGGGACTAAAAGATTTCTTTTTTGCCTTCTTGTCCTCTTGCCCTCACCCTGTCTGTTCCTATTCAGCCTCCTGCTAAAAAGGTTCGGTCTAACAAAAGGAATGAGATAAGTTTTTCTTGGAAGCTAGAGTGCACATGAGAGCAAAAGCAGATTTTTGCTGTCAGCTGGTATGTAGCAGACTGTTTGCAAGTCAACTGATGAAGGGGCAAGGCATTTCAAATCTCTTGAAAATATGGTTTCTACCCAGAACCTATTTTTCCTTCATTTAAAGAAGGTATAACAATTATCAGTTATTCTGGGGTTTGGGCACAAATACTTGTTAATCATTTCTTTATGTAACCTGTCTGTGAATTTGATGAGAGCATAGGATTATGGAAAGCATTATTTCACATAATTTCTTAGTACAAGAGGGCACAAGATATTTGGAAAGGCTGGGGAAGCATTAAACAGCAGGATCAACTAACTTTGGCAGTCCTATGTGTATTTTAAATACAGTGTTTAGCCTGTTTTTAGCTAGGTTATCTGTTTCAACCACTTACAGTGGCAACCAGAGCCGTCTTCCAGCACAAATCATGGCTCTGCAGAAGTAGAGCAAGCAGCCTGCTAGATTTGGTACTGGCTTTTGCTCTCAGTGAACTTCAGTTTCACCAGTTTTGCCTCCCTGGGGTTGAAGATGGACCTCTGTCTTCAGAGCTGGAAATGAATATCAATTCAGCTTCCCTAGAGCAGTTGGAACTTCAGACAATAAGATGTTTCTTATTTCTCGAGAGACTCATATGCCTGAGAGCTCTATATTCTCAATTAAACCACAAACCTTCTCTTCTCAATTTCCTGTGACTGCTGAAAGGTGATTTTTCTTGTTATCATTTCTTTAAGGTTTCTTCTTTCCTGCTATCTTTGTCATTATATACATTCCTACTGGAATTTGACTGTGTTAACAACTTGTTTGTGGGTATCTGGAAAAGGATTTTACAGGGCTGGAAGAGGAGTTGTTTTTAAATAACTGCAAATCCCCTGTGCTCCAGTTCATTCAGTGACTGAAATTGCAATGGAAAGAGGAGGAGGGGGGAACCCAAGCAATAGCATGTAAAGGTGGGGAAAATTCTCATACCTGCTTTCTGGGTTAACATCATAAAAATCATAGGATCAACCAGGTTGGAAAAGACCTCCAAGCTCATCCAGTCCAACCTAGCACCCAGCCCTAGACAGTCAACTAGATCATGGCACTAAGTGCCTCAGCCAGGCTTTGCTTCAATACCCCCAGGCACGGCGACTCCACCACCTCCCTGGGCAGCCCATTCCAATGCCAATCACTCTCTCTGGCAACAACTTCCTCCTAACATCCAGCCTAGGCCTCCCCCAGCATGACTTGAAACTGTGTCCCTTTCTGCTGGTTGCCTGGCAGAAGAGACCAACCCCCACCTGGCTACAGCCTCCCTACAGGTAGTTGTGACAGCAATGGGGTCCCCCCTGAGCCTCCTATTCTGCAGGCTGCACACCCCCAGCTCCCTCAGCCTCTCCTCACAGGGCTGTGCTCCAGGCCCCTCACCAGCTTTGTCACCCTTCTCTGGACACATTCCAGTATTTCAACATCTCTCTTGAATGGTGGAGAACTGCACACTAAATTAAAAAGAAAGGCATAAAGTTCTACAATATATGATCTTTTTAAAAATAGTACTTGCATAAGCATTAAGGGTCAAGCTTTGAGCTGTTGAAAGGATCAGATGAGTAATTTCTGAATTTCCATTATGGCTACTAGATCCAGCAAAGTCATGACCACACCACATAACTCATAAAACTTCATAGACTTCTGAGTCAGAGTAACATCCTTTATTATTATGATTACTGAGCCTCAATAAAGATAAAAGTTTGATAATCTGTGAATATCAAATCAATGCTACTTGCATATTGTTACTTTTATATCTTTATTTTAAGAGGCAGGATACAAATATTAATTGTATTGAGAGGGAGGTAAATAGAAGTGAAAACAGATTCCAGCCAGGTAGATCAGTCTTGGGGTGAGAACATGCTGTGCTGACCTGCCCACACAGTGCTGCCAACGTATATGAGTCATGAGCACCAATACCACTTCCATTTATAGATTCCTTAGGAACAGAGGCAGCTATATGTGCCATTGAGCAGCAGTGGTGTTTGGATTTTGGGGTTTTTTTAAGAAGCTTTGGGCTGAAACTGTTGAGCTCCACAGAACTGATTAAATCAACATAAAGTGTCCAGAGTAATTTTCCATTGAGACATTACTGAAGTGGTTGCCAGATGCAAGTCCCATCCTCTAGGGAAGTTCTAAAGTTTCAATAATTGCTTTTGTCCCCAGAATGTTCAAGCCATCAGAGATGTTCATGTAAGACAATAAAAATGAAATATTATGTACTTTAGAAGAGTATCAATATTTCGAAGCACAAACTTCTTGACATTATGTTTGACTCTTATTTTCCAAAGAGAAAATTAAAGATTTCCAGTATAGCAAACTGTATCAGAGTCACATTCCAAAAGTTTCCAGTCTAAATTGTAGCTCAGTTCCAGTTATTCTGTCTCTAAGGCACAAGTTGGTTATAGACTGAAAGACTGGGGTCCCTTGAGCTTTCTCTGCATACTGTATGTGGAGTGAGCTGTAGAAATTGTGAATAACTCTGTAGTGTAACAGACTTGAACAGTTTGAGTACATCATGTATAGAGCATGCAACACAAACTTCATGCACATTCTTTATAGACATATCATTGTATCATGGAATCATTCAGCGTTGGAAGGGACCGCAAGGATCATCTGGTTCCAGCCCCCCTGCCATGGGCAGGGACACCCTACTCTAGATCAGGCTGGCCACAGCCTCACCCAGCCTGGCCTTAAACACCTCCATCAATGGGGCCTCAACCACCTCCTTGGGTGACCTATTCTAGGCTCTCACCACTCTCATGCTGAACAACTTCCTCCTCACGTCCAGTCTGAATCTACCCATTTCCAGCTTTGCTCCATTCCCCCTAGTCCTGTCACTCCCTGATATCCTGAAAAGTCCCTCCCCAGCTTTTTTGTAGGCCCCCTTCAGATATTGGAAGGCCACAAGAATGTCACCTGGGAGCCTCCCCTTTTCCAGACTGAACAGCCCCAACTCTTTCAGTCTGTCCTCTAAGCAGAGGTGCTGCAGCCCTCTGATCACCTTCATGGCCCTTCTCTGGACATACTCCAGCATCTCCACATCTTTCTTGTAATAGGGGCTCCAGATCTGGATGCATTAATCTAGGTGGAGTCTCAGCAGAGCAGAGTATAGGGGGACAATCACCTCCCTGGCCCTGCTGGCCACACTTCTCCTGATGCAGCCAAGGCTCTGGTTGGCTTTCTGGGCTGCAAGTGTACACTGATGGCTCATGTTGAGCTTCTTGTCCATCAGCACCCCCAAGTCTCTCTCCTTGGGGTTGCCCTCCAACCAGTCACTGCACAGCCTATATTTGTGCATATACAGTAGGTAAATTAACTTGTATGTTCACACACCAAGTATTTATTGAGAAGCCAAGATTCTGAAAGAATAGGAGTTCCAGACTCCTCTTTCAACAGCTTAGAGAAAGGAAGGTCTTCATGGCCATGCCATCAAGCTGTAATATACCCACTGTAGGTGAGGCTTCCATGCCTGAAATAATTACCAGGCGCTCTATTGGGATATTTGTTGTTTCTATTGTTTTTTTGGTGTGAAGAATGTTTGGGGTTTATTTTTACTCTTTATGCTAAAAAGAAGGAATTTAGAGAATGTTGCTGTTCATGTGTATGTAGATGTATTTATTTCTCTATTCATAAGTATGTCTAAGACAGTCTGTCAATATCAAAATTTACTTTTCAATGCAGGAAGTTTCTGGTGCCCTGGTGGCAATACCTACCCTGGCAGAGCACTTGCACAATGTCACATACAAAAGTCTTATATGTAGTTCAGGTCAAGAGCTTGAAATTGTCACTTGTGTCCTATATGAATGTCTTAACCTTGAGGCAATTTTGGGGGTGTTACAATTTAAGTCTCTCTCATGCACGCAGTTCTGCTTTATGTAAGTAATTAAAATACTAATTGAATCTGGATCTTTCACAACTTGAGAGGAGTCCCATAACCAGTGGGTTTAGCAAAAAAGCCTTGCTAGCCCTGTACATGTGTAATTAGTTACACAAGATGAGGTTACTCCAGTAGAATAATTGAGAGCAGCTCACCTGAGAATAGCAGAAAGTCTGGCAATTAGTGCACTCACCTAGGCTGTAGGAGATCCACTCACGTGTCTGGTAGGACTCAGCCTGACCTAGGATTTGAATCATGGTGTTTCAGATCTCCAGTGAAGCTGTGACTGCATAGATTGTGGATTGTTTGAGAGAAAGCTTGTCTAGGTTTTCAGAATTTTTTTTTAGGTAGTTTTAGGTTTCTCTGAAAGAAGAAGAGAAAAAGAAATCCTTAAAATCTCTTGTCGCAAAAGAATTTTCTCCTACATAGCTCTATTAAGGATAATTGCACAAGAAATTCAAGATCTTACAGAAAAGTATATATACCACTAAACTAATAACTGATTCCTGATGTAATTGAGTTCATAAAATCAACCAGGATGGAAGAGATCTGCAAGATCATCCAGTCCAACCTAGCACCCAACCCTAGACAATCAACTAGACCATGCCTCAGCCAGGCTTTTCTTCAACACTTCCAGGCACAGCAAATCCACCATCACCCTGGGCAGCCCATTCCAATGCCAATCACTCTCTCTGCCAACAACTTCCTCCTAACATCCAGCCTAGACCTCCCCCAGCATGACTTGAGACTGTGTCCCCTTGTTCTGTTGCTGGTTGCCTGGCAGAAGAGACCAACCCCCACCTAGCTACAGCCTCCCTTCAGGTAGTTGTAGACAGCAATGAGGTCACCCCTGAGCCTTCTCTTCTCCAGGCTAAACACCTCCAGCTCCCTCAGCCTCTCCTCACAGAGCTGTGTCCCAGGCTCCTCATGAGCTTCGTCACCCTCTCTGGACACATACCAGCACCTCAACATCTCTCTTGAATTGAGGAGCGCAGAACTGGACACAGCACTCAAGGTGTGGCCTGACCAGTGCTGAGTACAGGGGCAGAATAACCTCCCTTGTCCTACTGGCCACACTGTTCCTGAGCCAGACCAGGATGCCATTGGCTCTCCTGGCCACCTGGGCACACTGCTAGCACACTGTTCAGCTGCTATCTACCAGTACCTCAGGTCCCTTTCTTCCTGGCTGCTCTCCAGCCACTCTGTCCCCAGCCTGGAGTGCTGCTTGGGGTTGTTCTGGCTAAAGTGTAGAACTCTGCACATGGCCATCTTAAATCTCATCCCCTTGGCCTCTGCCTACCCATCCAGCCTGTCCAGGTCCCTCTGCAGGGCTCTCCTACCCTCCAACAGATCAACACTTGCTCCTAACTTGGTGTTATCTGTAAACTTACTGATGCAGGACTCAATCCCCTGGTCCAGGTCATCAGTAAAGATACCGAACAGGACTGGCCCAACACTGTTCCTTGATGTTGTTCATAGCATGATAATTTGTTAATATTGTGATTTGTGATGACATCCTAAAAGTCTCCCCTGTTGCTGATAGGAAAAACAGCCAATGGAGAACACAGTGTTTGCATTGGCCTGCATTTTCATCTTTAATCCTTCAAATGTTTGCACATTTTTCTTTCTCCTGACATCAGAGTTCTGGATGAGTCTTAGCACTGTGTTTGTAATAGATTCTACATTCTTTACAGCAATTCTTTTGGAAAAACAAAACTCAAATATCTAGGAAACGTTGCAACCTATCTGCCTTTCATAGGATATGACAAGCTTCCTCCATGCACAGTACATGCTGTCTGCCTGCATGCCTGCTGGCTCTCTCTGCAGACAGGTCACAGACATTTCTGATACAGACTGTTTCCCTTCACCAGGATGGATCAGTAAAGAGCATTGGCAAGACAATGTGGAGCAGCTCGTGCTGCCCAAATTCTTGACCCTATTTGTTCCTTGGAATGAATGGAGAGCCTCTCTCCAAAATGGAGTTGGGCTGTGTACAGCACGCTCAGTAACAACCTAATCTCCAAATTGTATTAACCCATTACAGTATTTGGAGCAGAACATGACTTACAGAAAATCTTTTTGTCCTTACTGTTTCCTTATCACCAAATAATCTGTGTCACACCTTGGAAAATCAGAGGGTAATTGTTTCTCCAGTAATTGCTGGCATTTGCTTTTAGTAGATTATATAACCCTACTCATGCAAAACTGTGCTTTAGCTGTCCAATACTTATTTTGAATTGCTGAATCCGTCTGCAATCTGTTCCGTTGCCTGCTTTAGTTGTCTGTGAGTACTTTTGTTCCATAACCTGTAGGGAGGAACTGGCATACTGAGGCAGAGTGAAGTTTCTGTCACAATTCATTGCTTATTACTTCTGCAAATGGAAGTGGTTGCTGTCTTTAACTGCTAGCTCTTTCGGCTCTGGAGTTTTTTTGTTATTCTTAATGACTATACCATTGTGGTGCCTGGTGCCAGTGAGTCATCCTAAACCAGACTATTTCTCTCACCTAAGCAACCCTGTGATGGTGTGCCAGACTTGACTGAAACAGCTCTCTGACCACAGTAGAGAAAGAGTGGATGGCTCCTTCTGCAGCAGCCCCATTTCAGTCTTTTTGGCAGTTCTTCTTTTTGGCTTTCAGAGATGGACATTACTGAAGAAACCTTGTTCCATTTATCTGCTTTTTCTGATGCTTACAATCACTGATCTGCTGTGATAGGTAGATTGGTATTAAGATTCAAGGCAAATCATCTTATTTTTAGTCTAACACTGAGCTGTCTGGTGTCTCCTGTATCAGCATCCTCATTTGAGAAGTTTTGGTGAGAGCTGTTTCTACTTCACATTTGGGCCAGTCAGAGGACCAAACTATTTCTCTGATCTCATGGCCCATAGTTTTGTTTATATAACAATTAAATGAAGATGTGCTTCTCATCTTATTATACTATTCTATGTTACCACTACAGACTAAGGAGAGAGTGGCTGGAGAGCAGACAGGAAGAAAGGAACCTGGGGGATACAGATAGATAGTAGCTAACCATGAGCCAATAGTGTGCCCAGGTGGCCAGGAGAGCCAATGGCATCCTGGCCTGGACCAGGAACAGTGTGGACAGAAAGACAAGGGATATTATCCTTCCCCTGTACTCAACACTGATCAGGCCACACCTTGAGTGCTGTGTCCAGTTCTGGGCTCCTCAATTCAAGAGAGATGTTGAGATACTGGAATGTGTCCAGAGAGGGTGAGGAAGCTCATGAGGAGCCTGGGACACAGCCCTGTGAGGAGAGGCTGAGGGAGCTGGGGGTGTGCAGCCTGCAGAAGAGGAGGCTCAGGGTGACCTCATTGCTGCCTACAACTACCTGAAGGGAGGCTGTAGCCAGGTGGAGGTTGGTCTCTTCTGCCAGGCAACCAGCAACAGAACAAGGGCACACAGTCTCAAGTCATGCTGGGGGAGGTCTAGGCTGGATGTTAGGAGGAAGTTCTTGCCAGAGAGAGTGATTGGCATTGGAATGGGCTGCCCAGGGAGGTGGTGGAGTTGCCGTGCCTGGAGGTGTTGAAGAAAAGCCTGTCTGAGGCACTTAGTGCCATGGTCTAGTTGACTGGCTAGGGCTGGGTGCTAGGTTGGGCTGGATGATTTTGCAGGTCTCTTCCAACCCGGTTAATTCTGTGATTCTGTGATTCTATCTCTCCTTTTTGTTTTCCTTCAGACTTCAGGTTATCAATTGGTAATAAAGTCACATCATCAACATTCCTAAAGCATTGCCAACAACATCTGTCATTCTCCTTGTTAGGCTTTAATATTTAATGCTCACGCGCTCAGCCTACGGTATCTGACACTGCATTTCTGTTAAGGGATTCTGGAGGTCTCCCTTGTGATCTTTTGAATAAGTTGATGTCTTTTATCAGACACTGCTGTGGAGTTCTGTGACTGTGCTCCAGGCAAGGAGAACAGACTTAATGTGACTGAAAACACACATTTAATATAAATTTTGATACATGCTTCTCTTTTGTGTCCTCCCCCTCCAGATTTGCACAAGTTCATAAAAAAGACTTCTTGCCTTGCTTTTCATTGCATGAATTCTAGGACAGTTTAATCATCATCAGATATTCCACTTCCTTAAAAGCTAACATGATATGAATTTATTGATATGCCTCAGTCTGCTCTGGGGTTTGGAATAATTAAGGGCCACACTTTCTGCCTTCCCTGTCAATAAAATACCCAACATGTTTTGATGCGCCTGCTAATAATTGGTCCATTTCTTCCACTCGGGAAGTGAGATGAAAGTCTTTCAAATGTACTGTTTCTCCATGAAAGCTCTCAGCTGATCACTGTGGCTAATTTTGTTGCACACAAGTCCTGATTGTTAACAATAACAGGAACAGTATACATTCTGGTCTTATGCAAGTTATCAATAGAAACATCTGGACTTTCTGACAGCACAATTACTATCAAGAGCATCTTGCAAACATCTAATATTTTTCATGAATGATGCTTGTCTCTTCACATTAACTCTGTAAAATGAGACCAGACACTTGACAGAGATGCCTTAAAATCTTGGTGCTTTCTGGTCTGGAAAGCTACTTGCTTCTTGACAGGTTGCAAAAGGAAGGAAATAGCTTTTCATTTTTGTTCCCTCCGCTCCTCACTGTTGAGGAAAGTACAGATTTTTCCTAGCTGTTTGTGATGGTTTGGGTGTTACTTCCCCCCCCCACACTTTGGAAATCACCCAGACTAGACTCAGTGGCTCTGGAAATTGAATGAAGCTTATATTTACAGCTTAGCAGAATATACAAGCAGATATTTACAATAGACACAGCTATAGACAGAAATATACAACTTAAAAGGTAATACAGAAACACAACAGCCTTCCCAGAAACCTGAGTCCCCAGGAGGGGCTCTCAACCACCCTTCCACCTTCTCCCACCCCTCTCTACCTTACCCCAGATGTTGCCTTGTGCCCAAGGAAGAATGGAGGGTTGGCCATGAGTGTTAGGAAGCTGAAGGATTAGTCACACAGATGGCAGGTTAGGTTAGAGAGAGAAATGCAGCCCACAAAGCCCAGAAAGTGCCTGCATTATCTATATTTACATTCTTGTTCTTATCCATCTCAGCAAGCCTATGAGTGCAGTAGACATCACCGCTGTTTCCCTTTCACAGCCTGTGATCTAGTTCTTCTCACCAAAACATGCTAGCTAGCTTCAAACTAGCACACCGTTGAGGTTGCTGATGGTACTGCTGATGGTACTACCAACTCAGATGCTGTTCTGAGTCTTTCTTCAGTTGCACTGATGGCTATTGTACTTTTTGTGTTCTTTGTAAAAGCATGAGAGATGACTAATGGAGAATGTGTCACTTGTTTAAGAAAGGCTCTCTAGCCAATTTTTCCTTTTTGTATTTACTCACTTCTGTCATTTTTGACACTTTGGAGCTTTTAAATCAATATCGGTCTGTCAGAAGGTCTTTATCAGCAGATCTGGCCCAACTGTTAGGCATGTAGGCACACCTTGATTGTTGCATTGTTGTTTTGGGGTTTTTTCCCCTTTGTATTCATTCTTTACTGAGAATGTTTCTGCTTTTATGTTGGGCAGAACTGCTGAAACTGTTTTATAAAAACATCCCTTGACTCTTTAGTCTCTTTTGGACTTATTTTGGCCTTTCAATTTACATCTCTCTAGATTTTAATTTCTTGGGTTTGCTTATTTGTTTGTGGGGTGCTTTGGTTTTTATTTTCCTGCCAGTTTCTTCTCTTCAAACCTTTTGCTTTCTTCTTCTCGTTGCTTCCAGTGTAACAACAGAAATCTATTCCTTCTTCTTTTATTTTCAGTTTGGAAAAATCTGTCTACTTTTCTAGCTGTATTATGAAATAACTGTAGTTGTCCAAGACACAAAAGTGTCCTTTTGGGCTTTCAGTTATGAACTGTTACCTTGAAGCCATTTCAGTTTAGCCATACAAAGGTTATTGTTGTGTTCTATATGCTCTCGTTTATGTGTGGAAAAGTTCTTTGAAGTCATATATAAAGTTGTATATTAGTTATAACATTACTTTCTGTTTTCCTGTAAGAAAATAGGGACAGACTTGTTAATTTGCCCTGTGGAAATCATAGAATAGGTTGGGTTGAAAAGAACCTTTCAAGGTCATCTAGTCCAACCTCCCTGCAGCAAATCACAGCTCCAAACAACCTGACCTGAAAAGGTTCCAGGGCTGGGTCATCTAACACCTCTTTGGGCAACCTGGGCCAGTGTCTCACTACCCTCATAGTGAACAAGGTCTTCCATCTCTCTTCCCTCTGGTCTGTCTTCCTCTTTCACTTTCAAACCATCACCCTTTGTCTGGTCACAACAAGCCTTGCTAAGTCTGTCTTTTCTGATCAGCCTCTTTAAGTACTGAAAGGCCACCAGAAGATGTCCCTGGAGTGTTCTCTTCTCCAGGCTGAACAATCCCAACCCTCTCAGCCCAGTTTCCTGTGAGAAAAATATTCTGATAACAAAGTCCAAGACGACTTGAACTTAGACTGTCTGTATCACTTCAGAGGTACCAGCTGTGTCACCATGAGGTAAATAGGCTTCATGTGTTGGTGGAAGTTATGTGTATTTCAACTGGTTTATAAAGTGAATTCCTCAAATATTCCACTGATAAGCATTTGGAAACAACCTATTTCTTCAGTGTTCTGGAAAGATTTAGTTCAGGCAGTGTAACTGAATGTTAAAGTGTTGTGGCAGGGTGTGTGTTCAACTGCTGTTCTCACATATCCTTAAAAAATCCAGTTCTTTGCTTTTCCTGAAAGCATTGCCAATGATTTCAGAATCTTTATGTCACTTTAAGGCAACTGAGTTCTGTTTCTGCCTAATACCCAGTATCCAATTTCTCTGCAAGCATAGCTACCACTGTTTTGGTGGCAAGGTCAGAGCACTCTTATGCTCCAGCATCCACTAAAGTCCATGCAAGGATGCTTAGTTATTTTACATAAAGATCTATTCTGGAAATAAATGAACTGCTGTCACCTCAACTTGCCAAGCTACCAATGCTCCTTCTAGTTCACTGCCTGACAGAAAAACTGTAAAAGTGAGCACTCTCACTCTACTGGGAAACATAGCAGTTTATCCATTTCACATGTGTCTCTCCATCACATCTGAGCTATGCCTGCATTACAGGGGCATTTCATTTCAGTTTTAATACAAAAGATGTACCACTGTCACTAACAGTTCACCTACAGTGATGGTGGGATACTGCACATGCACAACTTTCGAGGTCCTGCAGCCACTTGCAGTGACAGATCAGCTTAAGCCAGCTCAGAGCAATTCACTGATTTTTGGAAACAGATGCCAGAGCTGACAAATCTCAACTGCTGGTCCTCATGGTCTGGATATGCACAGTGCTGAGCTGCCATTAGCTGCAGTGAGGATGCTTTTGTTTATGTATGGCTGTATGTAGGTCAGTTTTGAATACTCAAAATCCAGTTAAGACTGAGGGCTTTAAGTTTTTCCTTCAGCTACACTGAGAGCAAAATAATCTCATTTTTGCCAACAAAATTGTCTTTAAAAAAGTTTGTCTTGGCATTTTCTTCTAAAGAGGTATTTTCCAGTAGAGAAGCAAACTGTATCTTCTTCTATCTTGCTCACATGCAAAAATCCATGTCATTGCAACACTGTGGTGTTTGCAGAGTGTTATAGAAAATACACTTACTGTACTGTAATTGCACTGGGAACATGGGGAAAAATGTATTGAAAGAAAGAAAAGAAGGAAGGAAGGAAGGAAGGAAGGAAGGAAGGAAGGAAGGAAGGAAGGAAGGAAGGAAGGAAGGAAGGAAGGAAGGAAGGAAGGAAGGAAGGAAGGCAACAAACAAAACCCACAACAAAACAACCAAACAACCAGAAAATTTGACAGGAAACATCAAATGTTACAGATTTTTATCTCAGGTGGCCACAACACAGATTTAGTACACACATAGAAGGAAGGCAATTGAAAAACATACATATTTACTGCCTTCCTGTTTATTTTTACTAGTCCTAAACACATTATCCTTAGTTCACTTAACTTTA
Organism: Pogoniulus pusillus; assembly: GCF_015220805.1. Lineage (NCBI taxonomy): Eukaryota > Metazoa > Chordata > Aves > Piciformes > Lybiidae > Pogoniulus > Pogoniulus pusillus. Next base: position 12,425,099 of record NC_087281.1, on the reverse strand, counting down.
TATTTTCCTGTTACATAGACATTCACAGGGTGATGAATGCAAACAGAATCATAGAATCAACCAGGTTGGAAGAGACCTCCAAGATCATCCAGTACAACTAACTAGACCCTGGCACTAAGTGCCTCATCCAGTCTTTTATTGAACATCTCCAGGCATGGTGACTCCACCACCTCCCTGGGCAGCCCATTCCAATGCCAATCACTCTCTCTGCCAACAACTTCCTCCTAACATCCAGCCTAGACCTCCCCCAGCACAACTTGAAACTGTGTCCCCTTGTTCTCTTGCTGGATGCCTGGCAGAGGAGACCAACCCCCACCTGGCTACAGCCTCCCTTCAGGTAGTTGTAGACAGCAATGAGGTCCCCCCTGAGGCTCCTCTTCTCCAGGCTAAACAACCCCAGCTTCCTCAGCCTACTGAAATACTTAGAAAATGGCCATGGTAATACAGTATAGTCCATCAGTAATATCCCATTTGACCTTTTGAAAGCCTCCTGATGCTGCTGATATTCGTGTTGCAATCATTTCTCCATTAGAAAGAAATTGGAGCAGACAACTGAGCTGAATGCTTTTTCCTTATCTGTGAGTGAATACTATTATGGGCCAGCAGATTCAGCTTGATCACATAACAGCAAAAAAAAAAAAAAGTAATTTCTCTAGTTAGAGTTCTCTAGTTGTTGTTCCTAACTGCACCCAGAAACCTGGCTTATCTGAAAGCCCATTATGGAAGGAGGGAAACCCATATGATATGCCTGTCAGAGACTCCTAAGAAAGCTCAGTATCCATAGTAGCAATAAATGCAAGAAATGTTTGGAGAGAGACATTTCTTGCCAGACAACCAGCAACAGAACAAGGGGGGACAGTCTCAAGTTGTGCCAGGGGAGGTATAGGCTGGGTGTTAGGAGGAAGTTCTTGACAGAAAGAGTGATTGGCATTGGAATGGGCTGCCCAGGGAGGTGGTGGAGTTGCCATTCCTGGAGGTGTTCAAGCAAAGCCTGGATGAGGCACTTAGTGCCATGGTCTAGTTGACTGGATAGGACTGGGTGCTAGGTTGGACTGGATGATCTTGGAGGTCTCTTCCAACCTGTTTGATTCTACGATTCTGAGTGCCTACTGAGTGAAAAAAATATTTTTGATTCAGAAATTCCCTGACCCACAGCTCAGTGCTGGTAAGACATTTAGAAAACACCAGTATGTTTGTACTGTGTGCTTGTCTTCCTTTTTGGACAACTATACAAGGCACTGTTAGAGAGAAAAAAACTGATCTTTGTGCATCTCTGAGCACAATATTTAAAGCACAGACTAGAAAGGAAGTCTAGTCAAAAGAGAAAAACAGGAGTTTTCAGGTCAAGGAGGGAAGGAGAACTTTTTTCTAGTTCACTAATTCTGGCCTGTCACTTTTTCCACAGTTCTGCAATGCATAGTCAAGTTATTGGTACATACTGTACCTACAACTGAAAGCCCTCATTGGGAGTACAGGGCCCATTGCAAAATCAGCTCTCTAGAGACTGATGGTGCATTCCTTGTGATGGGCAATACCTGAAGCAACTGTCTGCATCAAGTTAGTGTTACCACAAAAAATTCATTGGTATTGATGAAACCATTTTGCAGCAGCAGCTGTCTTACAGCGTGTAAGAGCTGTAGAAATGTAATCTGATAGCAGGTAACCACCTTTCTCTAGTGCATTTATGATCATCCATCTCAACTCACACCAGACATTCTTGAACAAGTTTTATGAGGTTGTCATTGGTGGAGTTGCTCCTGTTTTACAGGCAGGAAAAGAGAAACATGCCCTAAATACTTTCATTTATATGGAAACTTCAGAGAGCTTTTCCACAATAAATGTTTCCACATTTCAGTCACCCACAGCCAGTCTCAAAACTGATTTTACAACTCAAACAATCAAAAAGATTTTACAACTCTGTGGTACAATACTGTTCTCTTCCTTCCTCCCTTCATCCTTTTCTTTTACCCCTTCCTCATTTCCTCCCTTCCTCCCATCCTTCCCTCCCTTCCCTTTCTCCTTTCCTCCCTCTTTCCCATCTCAGTTTTAAAATCATAGAATCAAGCAGGTTTGAAGAGGCCTCCAAGATCATCCAGTCCAACCTAGCACCCAGCCCTAGACAATCAATTAGACCATGGCACTAAATGCCTCAGCCAGGCTTTGCTTGAATGCCTCCAGGCACGGCAACTCCACCACCTCCCTGGGCAGCCCATTCCAATGGCAAATCACTGTCTCTAGCAACAACTTCCTCCTAACATCCAGCTTATACCTCCCTCAGTACAACTGGAGATTGTGTCTCCTTGTTCTTAGAGCTTTTCCAAGACTCATCAGGCAGAGTACAGCTGGGCAAAAAAAAATCACTTAAAATAATATGCTGCTCTTCATTCTTTCCACAATCTGTGTTTCACCCACTGTGACCCACTGTGTGGCTGCCAAATCCCCTGCTTTTTGTATGCAAATATTAATTTGGGATCAGATCCATTTGTCTCTGAAAAAGTAAAGCTGTGCTGACTTAGTATCCTGGCCACATTTCAGCCTGGGTAATTTACATGCGTATCTATATGTTTCCCTCTGACTTTTGTTCCATAGGTGATTGTATTCTGCTTGATGCATTTCAAGTCATTTTACCTTCTGTTTTGCTCTTCAGTTGTTGCTTTGTGTGACCTGAGAATGCCTTAGCTTTGAATTGTGTGACAATTCATTACAATATTTTCTGTCTTGACGCTCAGTGCAGGTTGAATCCTTCAGGGAGGAAAAACACTTACATGTGTTGCTGTATTATTAGCTCAATTATTATTATGTAATAGAAAGCACAGGCACATTTTCAAGCTAAAATCAAGGTGAAACAACAGAGGACAAACACCAAGAACAATAAAATGTTTTAATTTAAAAAAAAAATTACAAAGTAACCACTGAAATTTAAATCTTCTCAGACTGTCATACACAAAAGAGTAAAAGAATGACAGTAAGAGAATATGAAATAGAAAATTTAATTAGTTTGGTTTTTTTTCTTTTTTTCTTTCTTTCCCCACCCCCCTGCTATTACACTCTCATCCTTGTACTCCTGGCCCTGCTGAGAAGAGTAGGTTCCACAGAGATTTTTGCTAATTGCCAATTAGTTCATTTCCTTTTTTTTTCCCAGAAAGTCATATATTCACTTCATTTGTACAATTACAAGAATGAGAAAGGGCCTTTACTTCCAAATCCTTTGTCGTTGTTCTTCATTAAAATTGCAGGTTTTCTGCTTTCAAAGTGGATTCACCTGATACTAGGTAATGGTCATCCAGAGAATGTCTGCACTCTACGGTATTCAAGGACAAATACAGGCAGGGCAGTGAGTGGCTGGAGAGCTGCCCTGAGGAGAGGGACCTGGGGGTGCTGGTGGATGAGAAGCTCAACATGAGCCAGCAGTGTGCACTTGCAGCACAGAAAGCCAACCAGAGCCTGGGCTGCAACAGGAAAAGTGTGGCCAGCAGGGCCAGGGAGGTGATTCTTCCCCTCTGCTCTGCTCTGCTGAGACCCCACCTGGAGTACTGCATCCAGTTCTAGAACCCCTATTACAAGAGCGATGTGGAGATGCTGGAGTGTGTCCAGAGAAGGGCCACAAGGATGCTCAGAGGGCTGGAGTAGCTCTGCTGTGAGGACAGACTGAAAGAGTTGGGGCTGTTCAGTCTGGAGAAGAGGAGGCTCCCAGGTGACCTTCTTGTGGCCTTCCAGTATCTGAAGGGAGCCTACAAAAAAGCTGGGGAGGGACTTTTTAGGCTATCAGGGAGTGACAGGACTAGGGGGGAATGGAGCAAAGCTGGAGGTGGGGAGATTCAGACTGGCTGTGAGGAGGAAGTTGTTGAACATGAGAGTGGTGAGAGCCTGGACTGGGTTGCCCAGTGGTTGAGGCCCCATCCCTGGAGGTGTTTAAGGCCAGGTTGGATGAGGGTCTGTCCACCTTGCTCTAGGGTAGGGTATCTCTGCCCATGGCAGGGGGTTTGAAACTACATGATCCCTTCCAACCCTGACTGATTCTATGATTCTATGATTCTCTCTTAGGTGGGATTAATGACACTTAACTCTGACATTTTTACAGTTGCAGCATTTTTAGCAGGTGTTATTGTCTCCATAGCAAAATGTCCTTCCACTTTAGCATGTGTGTATATATAAAAATTCATAAGTATAAAGATTAATAACATGAAATCAGTTTTTATTTTTACCTTGTCTTTACTGAATTAAGGTATGCTAGGATATATGAGCTGTACCTTCATCTCATCTAAAGCTTTTGTATTACTCCATTTTGTTCTCCCCTGCTGTTGACTTATATTCACTTCTTTATTTATGCAATTTTATTTTGTTTTTATTTTATTGAATCAACCAGATTAGAAGAGACCTCCAAGATCATCCAGTCCAACCTAGCACCCAGCCCTAGACAATCAACCAGATCATGGCGCTATATGCCTCAGACAGTCTTTGCTTGAACACCTCCAGGGACAGCAACTCCACCACCTCCCTGGGCAGCCCATTCCAATGCCAATCACTCTCTCTGACAACAACTTTCTCCTAACATTCAGCCTAGACCTCCCCAAGCACAACTTCAGACTGTGTCCCCTTGTTCTCTTGCTGGCTGCCTGTGAGAAGAGATAAACCCCCACCTGGCTACAGCCTTCATTCAGATAGTTGTAGAGAGCAATGAGGTGACAGCAATGAGCTCATCCCTGAGCCTCCTCTTCTTCAGGCTAAACACTCCCAGCTCCCTCAGCCTCTCCTCACAGGGCTGTGTTCCAGGCCCCTCATCAGCTTTGTCACCCTTCTCTGGACATGTTCCAGTATCTCAACATCTCTCTTGAATTGAGGAGCCCAGAACTGGACACATTACTCAAGGTGTGGCCTGACCAGTGCTGAGTACAGGGGCAGAATAACCTCCCTTGTCCTACTGCCCACACTGTTCCTGATGCAGGCAAGGATGCCATTGGTTCTCCTGGACACTTGGGCACACTGCTGGCTCATGTTCAGCTACTATCTGCTATCTTCTATCTGTTATTTGTGATAATGTATGTAATTCTCTATTGATAAGTTGTCTGGTAGAAATCACTCCTAGAGCTCCAAGCTTTAGCACTTCTTGCTGGTATTTTTCAGATTGTTCTCCAGAAGCCCCAAGTTTATCAATGCCAACTCTTAATCATAGCTTTTTGCCAACTGTAGTACTGGAACCATTCAGTCTGCCACCAAGCAATTGTGGTTAGCTTCGTATGGTTTCCTTTAAGAACTGTTGAATATATTAGAATACAAGAGTAAGGCAGGTTAATTTGTATAAAATGAGCTCAGGTAGTACCCTCTGGGCACATTTTACGTGACTTGCTGGTAATTCACATTTACTGCCTTGAGGCACTCATCATGACCTACTATAAGCAAAGACATATGACTCAAGGGATGTGCTGGCTGCCATCTACCCTGGCTGAGGCATCTTTCAGATGCATCCCCCGAGGCTATGCAAAAGAATAAAGCAGATGGGAAGATTTTGCCTAGTTTCCTTTTGTTTAGGCAAGACTTAATCCTTTTAACTATCAATTCATTATGCAAAACCAACCAAGCATCTGTGGTTAAAGTTCAGGGGAATTGATACATTGTTCATAAAGCTTTTGGAAATAGAAAGAAGTGCTTTAGTTCTAATTCTTTATCATTTTCTCTGTAGAACACACCAAACCTAATTCAAGTTGCGTGAGTATTAGGACATGCATACAATTTTATCACTAGGGCCTTGGAACAAACCATCTGTTAGCTTGATTGCCATCAGAGAGCAACTTCCCCTCTGAACTGGGCCTATAGCAAGAGAGCTACTGGTATGATTTCAGTGAGCTGTGTACTATGTGTTTCAGTGTTTGACATAGAAACTTCACCATAGGTAGCTGTGCACATCTATTGCTTACCATACTTCTCATAGCTCACAGTGAATTCTGCTGCCTTCCTTTCCTTTAATTTACTTATGATACATTGTACTCAGCTTGTGGAAAATTGAAGATGAAGAAAAGTAGTGTATAGCTTGAAGTGAGTCTAAGCTTGTGCTCCTCAGCCTCCACAAGGAGACAAATAGTTATAGTAACTTGTCAGCTCTGATGCTTATGCACTTAGTAACAAATTATCTCTGATTCTTAAAATGAGACTAAGTGTACCAATCTGTATGACACCACCTCGTGAATGCTGACATTCCATGGCAATTATTATCTGTTTTGTTAAACTGATTTGGGATGGTCCTTTTCATTTTCTCTGGCAGCGAAGTATTTGTTTCCTTCTCTTGTAGTTATCAATTCATAGCTGAGTGTTAAGGAGGGGTTTGAATCTGGGTTAGGAGTGAATTGTAATGAGGCTGACATAAAAGTTATTAGTTTATTGAATAGATAAAGGGAATTTCCCCAAACTTACTGCCAATTAACACAGGCAGATTCTATTATGTGGTTGGTAAAACTGCTTTTGCAGAACGGATCTATGCAGTCAGATTAAATTGAAATGATTTAGGAAAGGTTTTTGTTAGAAAACATTTATAACTGGAGAGTCTTGCAGCACAAACTGCCACTTAAAGGTTAAGCATAAGCTTACACAGTAAGTTTAAATTAATGAGTTAGTTTACTCACGGCTTAAGAGCATAAATGGGAAAAACAGAGTCGCAGCCACGTGGTGGACTTCAAACTGGTGGTGGTGTGATAGGGCTTTGCTGCTTGTTTGGTTCAGATTGAGCACGTTGTCTGAGGAGGCCCACGGACATGAGACAAGTCTTCCATGGGTCTCAGGAAGTCATTGGAGTGGTCAGCCACCTGGGCAAAGCAGGATCCAGGTTTGCAGGCTGGAGCAGTCTGATCAGGTGCAGTGTATGGCAATGAGTTGGCCCTCATGCTGGAGCGGCAGGCTGGCAGGTCCCCGTGTAGTCATTCATTGTTAGGCTGTTGCTATGTCATTACCTACACCCAGGCTCGGCTGAGCTCGAGTGGGCAGCTGTATCCCAGCCTAAGGGTAAGCCATTTTCAGTCCCTTGGCTTGGTCAGGCAGCATCGAGGCTGCCAGTCGTAGGCAGTAGTCTCCTAATCATCCTTTTAGCTTTCTGCTGGACCCCCTCCAGCAGATCCCTGACCCTCCTGAACTGGGGAGCCCAAAACTGAATGCAATATTCAAGATGAGGTCTCACCAGAGCAGAGTAAAAGGGAAGGAGAACGCCCCTCAATCTGCTGGACGCACTCTTCTTAATAGACCCCAAACTCCTATCGGGCTTCTTTGCCACAAGGGCACGTTGCTGTTGCAGGATTGTCCAACAGGACTCCCAGGTCCCTCTCCACAGGGCTGCTCTCCAGCAGATCACCTCCCAACCTGCACTGGTGTAGTTCATTATTCCCTCCCAGGTGCAGGACTCTGCACTTGTCCTTGTTGGTTCCTCTGTGCCCAGCTCTGAGTCTGTCCAGGTCTCACTGGATAGAGTAGTTTTCTGTTGCTCGTTTTTGAACAGACATAGTAAAGGTTTCTTCTGTTTCAGTGCTTCCCCATGTGTGTTTTTTTTCTCACCATTGATTATCTTTTCATAATTTCTTTTTCCCCATATAGCAGGTGTTTCATCAGCTTCCATGTGCTATATATTGCAAACTCTAAGGCAATATAGGAAAAATATTTTTCTGGGGGAAAAGTTGAACCATTGCTTGTTTTGAGCTTTAAATAAATATCATAGAGTCATGGAATCAACCAGCATAGAACAGACCTCCAAGATCATCCAGTCCAACCTAGTACCCAGCCGTAGACAATCAAATAGACCATGGCACTAAGTGCCTCAGCCAGGCTTTGCTTCAACACCTCCAGGGACAGTACCTCCACCACCTCCCTGGGCAGCCCATTCCAATGGGAAATCACTCTCTCTGTGAAGAACTTCTTCCTAACATCCAGCCTATACCTGCCCTGGCACAACTTGAGACTGTGTCCCCTTGTTCTATTGCTGGTTGCCTGGCAGAAGAGGCCACCCCCCACCTGGCTACAATGCCCCTTCAGGTAGTTGTAGACAGTAATAAGATCACCCCTGAGCCTCCTCTTCTCCAGGCTAAACAGGCCCAGCTCCCTCAACCTCTCCTCATAGGATTTGTGCTCCAGGCCCCTCACCAGTTTTGTTGCCCTTCTCTGGACATGCTCCAGCACCTCAACATCCTTCTTGAATTGAGGGGCCCAGAACTGGACACAGTACTCAAGGTATCTTCTGAGAAAGCAATAATCAGAGATGTAACAGCTGGCTCTCCATGACGTAAATCTAGCTGCAGAACCTCCCTTATTAAAACAAAACAAAACCCCAAGATGAAACAAACCAAAAACACACACACAAAAAACAAAACAAAACAAAACAAAACCCAAACCAACCAACCAAATAAGCAAAAAAATCCAAACAGATTATTCCAAACATATTAGGTAGATGTCTGATAAATATGCATGTCTAGGTAGCTAGTATTTCTTTTGAAGAAAACAGAAGTAACAGAATTATTTTGACTTGTTAATGTCTAATCTGAATTTCTTTCTATAGTTCGTGTCATAGCTATGACTTTGAATACCAAAAGAAACATTCTGGTGCTCCTGCCAAGCCTTTCAGTCTCTCTTGAGTACTGTTGGTGCTAAGTAGCCCAAGTTCATCAATGTTAACATGGAATCAAATATTTTTCAGTAGGTATTAAAAATGTTCTTTATTATGAAGTCCTGGGATTTCTATCTTACTCCATTTTGAACATGCTAGCAGATGGAAGACTCTCTGTGCAGGCTGCTCTGGGGGAATACCATCTGCTTAGCTGGGCCACCATCTCTGTGCTAATCTGGTTCTCAAGTGTGGTCTACAAACATTTTGCTTTTGTCTCCCATTTATGGATGCTCTTCAGACTGTTATCTTTGGGTCTTTACCTCCTGCACCTGTGTAGGACATACAGTATCCCTCAGAGCAATGCAGTTTTGAGACTTTTCAAGCTTCTGGCATAGAATCATCATAGAATCAGCCAGGTTGGAAGAGACCTGCAAGATCATCCAGACCAACCTAGCACCCAGCCCTAGCCAGTCAACTAGACCATGGCACTAAGTGCCTCAGCCTGGCTTTTTATGAACACCTCCAGGGATGGCAACTCCGTCACCTCCCTGGGCAGCCCATTCCAAGGACAAATCACTCCCTCTGGCAAGAACTTCCTCCTAATATCCAGCCTAGACCTCCCCTGGCACAACTTGAGACTGTGTCCCCTTGTTCTGTTGCTGCTTGCCTGGCAGAAGAGACCAACCCCACCTGGCTACAGCCTCCCTTCAGGTAGTTGTAGACAGCACTCCAGGCTAAAAAACCCCAGCTCCCTCAGGCTCTAAAAATGATTGCATTCCTAGTTAGGAATATTTGCTTTCTTAACCTGAGAAAGTAAAGGAGATGAAGAGTTGATAGCAGCAAAAGCTAAGTATAAATACAATCAATTTGCTATTTTACTTCTAAAACGTAACAGCATAAACTGAACCAGCATGTTATCTTATTCCACTGGTGGCATAAGCAAATGTCATAATGGAAGCTGGCTTAGAAAATGCTGTTTTAAAGACACAGTGCCATGTCCTAATAAAATCATTAAATGTTCATTAGGTTCCTATGTTAATTTACCAGTTGGGACTTGAACATCAGTTTCATTTTCAAATAAGTCCATTACACAGCATAAATATTCAAACATATCAGCAAATCAAGTCATTCAGTTACTCTCTCAGCATTGTATGTTTTCACCTCCCTGCTTCAGAGCAAAGCAGGGCAGCAATAAAACTGCAACAGACTGCTGAGATTTAGTTTCTGGCAAACGACCTTGCAGAGATGCACATTCATTAATCTACCACAACTGTGACCCAGATCCCTGTCCTCGTGTGTTAATTTGGTTCACCTAATTACATCAGCCATCACCTGATTCCTGGTGACATCACAAGTTCACCTGACCTAAGCCCTATTCCTTAAACAGGTAATTAAGATAAGCAGAAAAGAGCAGCAACTTAGAAAGACAAACTGATAAAGACTGCTCAGCTTCTGTCTTCTTCCAGGAATGTAGTTTCAGAATTGTAGAAGGGAGATTGTTCTCTGCACTCAGTATTTTTTTTGCTTGGCATTGGATTTATTTGCAAACTGGTAATGAAAATAAATTTTCTTACTGATTTTAGAAAGCCAGAAAGAAAATATTCATCTTCACCTCTTCAAATGGTCTTGCTCGTACATGAACATCCACTACCTCCAGCCTCCTTCCTAGGTTACCTATCTAGCTTTTCTTGATACCAATGGTGTATATGAGTTTGGCATACACCAGAGAGCAGAGAGGCACCTGAAAACCTTTTTTTCCTTCTGTGTCATTTTATGGCCTGGACAGTCCAACAGTTTTATGGCCTGGACAGTTGATGTTTGCACTGCATGAATTTCCTTTTGCTATGCTCAGAGTTTTCCTTCTGTGTTCAGAAAAGGACAACAGTTTATACATGAAGCTCAAACATTCCTTTTAGAATATAGCCTACAGCCACAAAAGCACACTTAAGCTAAGTTCTACCTGAACTAAATGATGGCCTGTCCATAATCTGAGTTTTGTGTTGATCTAGGAGATTGATTAGTTTTTATAGACTCATAGAATCAACCAGGTTGGAAGAGACCTCCAAAGGGCCTACAAAAAGGCTGGGGAGGGACTTTTTACAATATCAGTTATTGACAGGACTAGGGGGAATGGAGCAAAGCTGGAGGTGGGTAGGTTCACACTGGATGTGAGCAGGAAGTTCTTGAGAATGAGAGTGGTGAGAGCGTGGAATGGGTTGTCCAGGGAGGTGGTTGAGGCCCCATGGCTGGAGGTGTTTAACGCCAGACTGAAGGAGGCTGTGGCCAACCTACACTAGGGTAGTGTGTCCCTGCCCATGGCAGGGAGGTTGTAACTTGTGGTCCCTTCCAACCCTGACTGATTCTATGATCATCCAGTCCAACCCATCACCCAGCCCTGCCCATTCAACTAGACCATGGCACTAAGTGCCTCATCAAGGAGTTTCAGTTCCATAATGTTTTAGTTGGTATCATTTGTGCTTAAATGAATAGTAGAAACTTGAATTATTTGGCTTGCTAGAGTTATCTATTTGGATGGTTTGGGTTTTTTTTTTAGCTGAAAGATGAATAACTGAATAAGCAAATATTCCAGTAGGAAAATATATGTTTTGATGGGGTAGAGGGACTCCAAGTAAACAAAGGTTTACTGGCTTAGAATAGGATTTTTTGGTGCTATTTTTGGGGTGGTTTTGAAGGAAACTATTTTCCCCTGAAAAAGGTTAAGATTTTTGCCCCCTTAACTTTGCTAACCTTAATCAACTGGAGAATGGGAGCTGGACAGTCTTTGCAGTCTGCCTTCTCTTTATCAATGTCTTAGTGTTTCATTCTGTAAATTGTGATTCTTATTCTCATGTGTCTATTTAGAGTAAAAATTCTTGGAAAAAAATCATCTTTCCAAGTGGATTTATAAATGGATTTTGTGTGAAGCCATCACTCAGAGGGATAATAACAAAATGTGCACATGCATACAACATCACCAGCTATGGGAGATGCAGAGGTCCTATGAGAGACCAAGTGCAGGGTCCTACACTTTGGCTACAGCAACCCCAATCAGTGCTACAGGCTGGGGACAGAGTGGCTGGAGAGCAGCCAGGAAGAAAGGGACCTGGAGGCACTGGTAGATACTAGCTGAACATGAGCCAGCAGTGTGCCCAGGTGGCCAAGAGAGCCAAAGGCATCCTGGCCTGGATCAGACACAGTGTGGCCAGTAGGACAAGGGAGGTTATTCTGCCCCTGTACTTCCCCTTGCATCCTGTGTCCGGTTCTGGGCTCCTCAATTCAAGAGAGATGTTGAGATACTGGAACATGTCCAGAGAAGGGCAACAAAGCTGGTGAGGGGCCTGGAACACAGCCCTGTGAGGAGAGGCTGAGAAAGCTGGGGGTGTTTAGCCTGGAGAAGAGGAGGCTCAGGGGGGACCTCATTGCTCTCTACAACTATCTGAAGGGAGTCTGTAGCCAGGTGGGGGTTGGTCTCTTCTGCCAGGCACCCAGCAACAGAACAAGGGGCCACAGTCTCAAGTTGTGCCAGGGGAGGTCTAGGCTGGATGTTAGGAGGAAGTTGTTGCCAGAGAGAGTGATTGGCATTGGAATGGGCTGCCCAGGGACGTGGTGGAGTCGCTGTGCCTGGAGGTGTTCAAGGAAAGCCTGGCCATGGTCTATTTGATTGGCTAGGGCTGGGTGCTAGGTTGGACTGGATGATGTTGGAGGTTTCTTCCAATCTGGTTGATTCTGTGATTCTATAATTTTATGCATTTTAAACTTCTGAAAATTACAAAACAAGTTTGAAAAAATATTGCCTTTACTCCTTTGCAATCTAAAAAAAAAAATCATTCTTGTTTAGTGGCAAAAAAACTTAAATATGCTCTATTCACGTTCATGTTTTAGGTCTCTACAGCCACAGTTTTTAAAGGTAAATCTGAATTCTATTCTGAATGTTACTGAATTCAAAACCAAAACTTACCTGATAATGCACTTGCACTGTTAATGCCTGTTTCCATTTACAGTCTCATGAATAAATAAGCAGGGCACTACTTTTTCTTTTGTGTTAAGTATCCTGCCAGCACACTGTGTATTTACAACTAAGCTCCATAAATTGCTTTGGGACTCTGCCAGTCAGATGCAAAGCATTGGACCAGCAAGCTTTCTCAGCTGCTCTCAGCTGGGCTGGCCTCTTCCATTAGTGTTTGTTCTAACGCATGCTGTGCAGTCATCTGTGGGTCACTATGGATAGAATAATTGCTGTGAACCACAAAATGACCCAGATAGAAAATTATTCTTCCCACTTCCCAAGCAGCAAGTCTTGCTTTCTGACTGCAATGCACAACATTGTTCACAACCTGAGCCTTCTGGGCTTTCAGTATGTATTTATTAGGACTCTGAGTTATTTTCTTCATTATTTGATTTGGCCACAACAACCCCAAGCAGTGCCGCAGGCTGGGGAGAGAGGGACTGGAGAGCAGCCAGGAAGAAAGGGACTGGAGGTACTGGTAGATAGTAGCTGAACAGGAGCCATCAGTGTGCCCAGGTGGCCAGGAGAGCCAGTGGCATCCTGGCCTGGATCAGACACAGTGTGGCCAGTAGGACAAGGGAGGTTATTCTTCCCCTGTACTCAGCACTGGTCAGGCCGCAACTTGAGTCCTGTGTCCAGGACTCCTCAATTCAAGAGAGATGTTGAGATACTGGAATAGGTCCAGAGAAGAGTGACAAAGCTAGTGAGGGGCCTGGAACACAGCTCTGTGAATAGAGGCTGAGGGAGCTGGGGGTGTGCAGCCTGGAGAAGAGGAGGCTCAGGGGTCACCTCGTTGCTCTCTACAACTGCCTGAAAGAAGGCTATAGCCAGGTGGGGGTTGGTCTCTTCTGCCAGGCAACCAGGAACAGAACAAAGGGACACAGTCTCAAGCTGTGCCAGGGGAGGTCTAGGCTGGGTGTTAGGAGGAAGTTGTTGGCAGAGAGAGTGATTGGCATTGGAATGGGCTGCCCAGGAAGGTGGTGGAGTCGCCGTGCCTGGAGGTGTTGAAGAAAATCCTGGCTGAGGCACTTAGTGCCATGGTCTAGTTGACTGCCTAGGGTTGGGTGCTAGGTTGGACTGGATGATGTTGGAGGTCTCTTCCAACCTGTTTGTTTCTATGATTCATTATGATTTTACTAGTTGACCCTTGCCTATTTTTTCAAACTCCACATGACAGAGATATTACATGGAATGAAATTCCTACTACTGAATGAGTTCTTTGAGTCTGGGCTATGTTCTATATTGTGCCTGGTATCTATCCAAGTTAAAGTATAACCTATTCCACATATTACTATGTTTTATTCATAGCAGTATGACATAGTCACTGTTTCATAGTAATGAAAACTCTTAAAACAGTGACATGATACAGTTTTATTATAATTACTGTAGGGAATGCATGATCATTTTCTCTTATCTTCATCTTAAACAATATATTAATCACAAGTGGTGTTAATACCAACTGTTAATAGTCCACTTTGTATTCATACAGGCTCACAGGCAAAACCAAACCAAAGAGAGGAAAAGAATACACTAACTAGTTGTATGACAACCAGTCTAAGGTCAGACCTTCCAGAAACATTGAGTTTTGGACTAAGTCAAAGCATAAAAAACCTTTGTCCACAATAAAGTCTTTGGGCACAAGGTCAGCAGCAACTATAAAATAAGAATTTGGTAGAATGATTTCTGCCCTTGACTGCTTGTGTGCACCTATCTTTTTGAGTTGCAGATAAGATGTTAAGACCAAGAAGGAGTACCAAAACATGGAAGCTGTTTGTCCTGGTCTGTAGTTCCCCAGCTCCTTCTTCCTACCCCTTTTGAAAATGGGAGTTATGTTTCCCCTTTTCCAGTCAGTGGAGACTTCACCAGATTGCCATGACTTTTGGAATATAATAGAGAGGGGTTTAGCAGCCCCTATGCTAGGAAAGAGCTAAACTTTGGAGGTGCTAAAAAGCGTTCTGTAATGGATGTGTTAAATAAGTTTCATCAAGGCATTGAGAGACTAACTCCTCTGGACATCACACAGCTTGCTGCCTTTGCATGTATATTCCTTCTGTGTACAAATCAAGGTGCAAGGGAATTGGTGCAATTCAGGATCATCTACATTTTCAAGCAAGGGAACGTAAATCTGTGAGATCTGATAACAGGCAACTGAGTGCTAAACCTGTTTTGATTCTAACAGCATCAGCTATCATTTTGGATGACGTGTATGTAATTCTGCTATGTCATTTTCATGCTATTTTAGGGAATTAGAAGTAAACTGCAGCCTTACAGGACTCAGTCCTGTGAAGATTTATGTGGGACATTTTGCTCTCTTTCATAAGTGTTGCAAGGTCATCTGTGTCATTCTGTAGGACAAAATTTACATTTGTTTTCCTCACCATAAAACTACTGCAGGATCAAAAGTACAGAGCACAGTAAGAAAGATACTCAATAACCAGTTCTCAGGGTTTATTTTACAGAAAGGGAAATCTGAGTATTACATTTTTTATATTCTCTGTGTGCTAGTTTGAGCCTAGCTGGGGTATTTTAGTGAGAGAAATTAGATGATAGGCTGTGAAAAGGAAACAATGGTGATGCCTACTGCACTCATAGGCTTGCTTTCTGGCTTTGCCTGCCTCCCTTCTCTCTCTAACCTGCTGTCTGTGGAACTAATCCTTCTGCTTCCTAATCCCCCTGGCTGAATCTCCAAACTCACCTTGTACATAAGGCAAAGTCTGGGATAAGATGGAGGGGTGGAAAAGAGATGGAAGGGTGGTTGGGAGCCCCTCCTGGGGACTGGTTTCTGGGAGGGCTGTTGTGTTTCTGTATTACTTTTTTTTACTTGTATATTACCATCTATAGCTGTAGATATTGCAAATACCTGCTTGTATATTGTGCTAAGCTGGAAGTATAAAGCTCCATTGCAATCTCCAGCTTGGCTGAATCCAATCTGGGTGATTTCATAAATTGGGGGGAGGGGCAAGTAACACCCAAGCCATCACACTGTGTAAATGCATTTGTAGTCCTCACTCTTTTTAACTTGTGATTTAATATATGTTTTTTTTTAATGAAAGTTAAAGTCTGCAGTTTCATTCTGAAGCAGAAATCAGTAGCCCAAACTATAGCAGCCCTGGAATTACACATCTCCAGTTAATTCTCCCTCCCTCTACAGTCCTTCATACTCTTTGCTGCTCTTCCATTCTTTCCCCAAGATGCCTGAAGCAAACAGGAGAATAAAATCAATACTGAAGATAAATGGAATGCTTCTTTACAATAAGTCCACATGACTAAGCAGCTGTGTAGCTCCTGAAAATTATGGCATTGAGAAGAAATCAGTTTGACCTACTGAGTGGATGCTAATCTTTGTCAGGATTAGCCGTATAATAAGATGAGACCAATAAATATTTGAAGATGTCTCAAATAATTATCATGGAGGAAAAAATATGCCATTTGCTGTCTGTGTTGATTGTTTTTTTTCGTGCAAACTATTAAAACTCTAAGGAAGCTGGAGTCTTTGCACAGTTACTTGCTGACTGCATTAGTTTCCAGGAAGACTGGCTTCTGAGCACAAGTGTAATTTACTCTGCACCCTTCTGTGCTTCTGCTGTTGCTGCAAGCTTATGCCCTGCTTTCTGAGCTAGGTATATGCTAATGTTTTCCCTTATGACCATTTTCAGGGGAGACTGCTGTGCATACAGAACTAGAACACTGCATTAATTGAAAGTCTGATTTTATTTGACAACAATGAAAATCTGAAACAGATGTCACATTGCTTTAACTCAGATTCTGGATGAGCAGACCTTTTAAGACTGCAGGGGGAAAAGGTGAATTGTGCATGGTTATCTGTGTAGTGACAATTACACATAAATTAACATAAATGTCTAGACCATTCAGAAACAAAGCAAGTGGCATTACTGCTTCCTCAGGCCTTTTATTGGTATACTGATTCATGTTCAGTGAATGGCCCTCCACTGTACTGTCTGGTTTTGATTTCAAGTAGACTGTTCACAGAGTTACCAGAAATCTGATAGCTGGCAGTGCGCTTGGAGAGCAGAATATAGAGCTGCTTGTGCATGCTTTTGATTCATTCAGCCTCACAGATTCCAGTAGCATTCTGATTTCTATGTAGTGCCAATTAGTGCTAATGAAAAACGAAAGCAACAGCACTTAGGAATTTGTCTTTTAAAAAATTGCTGCTGTTACACCAACACTTAACAGTAGCACCCAAATACGAAATGTGGCAGCTGTGTGCCAGATGTATAAAAACAAGACACCAAAAGCACACACATTCTAATGAGTAAATCTTCCTTTAATTATGTGCTTACTGATCATCTGGTCTGAAATTCAGAAGTAACCTCTATTTTGCCTGGATTCTGTTTTATTCCCTTCGTGTTTAATTTGGACCTGTCTATTTTACACATTCAGTTGTTGTTGTTGGACCAAATGGTGGCTGTGTGTACTCAAGAGCTGACATATCAATACTACTGGGCAGAAATTCCTGCTAAAGGTGGAGTCCTTAGTATCATGAATCCTTTACAACAAAACAGAGACTTCTCTGGCAGTGGGGTTGCAATCGATGACCTCCTTGGGTCCCTTCCAACTCCTAATATCCTGTGATCCTGTGGAGCAATTTAGGAATAGGAACAAGTTCTTTCATGTGATGAAGCCTGGACATGGCATGCTGGTGTTTGTGGGGCACTTTACTGGTATGGTCCTTCAGTCTGCTATCTCAGTGGACATGGGGTGTGGTGACCCATCAGGCAGAAAAAACACTAGGCTTGTTGATGTTGTGGTAGGCCTGACAGGACAAAAATGGGCTTATACCTATCCTGACTTGCCCAGGCATGTTTTTCTGCTCTCCTTTCTTCTGCTATGGGGAGAAGCAACTGCAGGAAAGAAGACAAAGAACGTGGAGCCACTGAGCCTAAGGACTCTGGCCTGCCCAGACTTGTTTACATCCTGTGGCGAACAAGGTACACAGACTTAGCTTGCGCCTGCCTTGTGCAAGGCCTATGCTTTTCCCAATTTTGGGTAAAACAAGCCTACTGCCATTCTGATTGGCTAGTCTGTGTCCAAAGACCCATTAGTCTCAGGCTGGACTGGATGATCTTGGTGGTCTCTTCCAACCTGGTTGATTCTCTGATTCAATGATCTCTGTAGGTCCCTTCCAACCTCTAATTCTGTGATTCTGTGACCTTTTTCAAAGCTCACCCTTTTTGAGTGCTCAGTCCTTATGGGCTAGATTTTAAAGAAAGACAGGATGGCATGAGACTGGCATGTAAGGTAGAGTAAAACTGCTTCTCAGACAAGGCAGGAGTTAGGTCTATATAAATGATAGAAAGATAAGGAAATTAAAAAGTCCTGTAAACATTTAATTCTTTCAGGAATTTATATTGGAGTCTCTTCAGCATGCCCTGAACATGACCACCCTGCAAAAGTAGTGACACAGAACATTTTATATGCCATATCAGACAATAGAAGTATTTATGTGTAATGAGCCTGTTATGGTAAAGTTGTTATTCTCCATTATTCTTCTGTAACATAAAGATTTGGGGAGAAAAAGTAGCGTTTTGGAAATTTATCTATACTCGAGATTTTTTACAGACTTACAATGTGAGGGTACTTATTGGCACTGATTTTCTAACATGCAAGCTTATGGCACCTAAAACAGATTGAGTGGTTTTGGAGGAAGGTTTGGAATAAAGCTAAATTGTCAGATTTATTTTGTATAAAAAACCTTCCTTATGAAAACACATACTGGGGGAGGGGAAAAAGGCATTTAAAGGACACTGTATAAAGACAGTGATTTGTGAGGTAGCTTTTCCTCAGCTACTGAAGCTCATTGAACCTCTCAGGCACCAGTTCAGGAGCTAAATGAGCAGAAAATTCATGTGTATGGAGCATCTCCTCTGCTCCTTGGATCGATCCATTTCAGGCTCCCTGACAAAAGGCAAGAGAAAGTGTTAAGGAAGAGACAAAGCATGGGAACCACTCTATCAGTAGCAGTGGAATGTTATAATCTTAAACTGACCTAAAGCTGTGGATGCCCATCAAGTAAAGCAGATGGCATTATGTGATGAGGCATGAAGCTGTAAGGGGATGACCCTATATTTAAGATGGACCCCATTCTGTTCTCGGTCACAGACTGGCTGAGAGGCCTTGAGCAAACAGTTTCCCACTTCATTGCCTGTTTCTCCATGTAAAGTGGTAGCAATATTGCCTTCTCATCAGCAGTTGCTATTTGGGTGCCCTGAAAGGGGTGCCCTCTAGTAGCAAGCATGCAATGGTCTAGCCTTGAGCTCTGTGGTAAAGGGTTGGACTTGGCAATCTGTGAGGTCTCTTCCAACCTTGGTGATACTGTGATACTGTGAAAGCAAACCATAAAGTGCAGAGCTGTAGATATAGAAACTTAGTAAAAGGCATGCTAATTCTCTATATTTCAGTGTTGCTTGAATTTATAGGCTTAAAAAAAAAAAAGAAATGAGCTCCCTTTTAATTAAAATTAAAGCTTTATTAGTTCTGAGAAGGTAAGGGCTCAGTATGAAAATATCATTGCTATTCAGAACTATGAGAATCTATTACAAGTCATCTGTGAATCATCTGTAATTAACAAAATGCTCTATTACGAGGCTGTCTGAACAATGACAGGCAATTCTTGCAATCCTCTAAGCTAAAGTCTATAAGGTTTACATCATCTGAAATATTTTTAATATCTGGTGTCGTGGAGGCAGGGAATTAACGTGGCCGAGTCAGGAAAGATGAGAAATAGAATCATTTTATTTTCCTGGAGCCCCACCCCCAAAACTATACACAAAAATTAGTTTATTAGCAGACTCAGTTCAATAGGAAATATATTACAAAAGGATATTATAGATAAATTTGGATATTTAGGAAGTCAGGAAAAGGAAAAGGCTAAGCTATAAGCACAGCTTTACCCCACTATCAAGTAGGCTGAGCAGAAGAAAAGCTACTCACAGATGTGAGCTAGGCACTCAGCAAAGATCCCTTGCTGAATTCTTCTGCAGGAGCAGCCTTCTAACGTTACAGGCAATATCCAATAATAGAGATCCATGCCACAGAAGTCTGAGACGAGTCACAGGGCCACCAAACTCAGAACTCGCTCAAGCACTTCTTCCTGAGTGGGATGGTCGTGGGATGATGCTGCCCTCACAACAGCAGGAGAGAGCCAAAACACTGTTAGGGTCCCCCAGTCTGGGAGGCAGTCAGCAATTAGCTACTGATAGGGTCTGAGAGAGGGCAGTCCAGGTGCTGCTGTCTCTCTCTCTCAAAGGAAAGGCTTGCTAAGCCTGCTGGCTTGCGCAAAAGAGTGCAAAACTGGGGAGTGCTGTCCAAAGCAAGGATGGGATAAAAATCAAGAGATGTAGAAAGATAGGAGCCATCCAAAAGTGGGGATGGTCCAGTCATGGTAGGAACTTGTTCTTTGCAGTGGCAGGGGACTCTCAAGACAGGAACTATCACGTCGGGGAGCACCCAAGGCAGGAACCCTTGCTCTATTCATCCCCTTCTCAAGACAAAGTGTCCATTTACCATTTACTAGGCACTAAAACACAGCCAATCACCAGCCCAATTTCAGTGTGGACATTTACACAGGTCACCCCACGTGCAGCAAAAGGACCCTTTGCTGCCTTGCTTCAAGCCTGCAGGGCAGGGGCAGAGGGAAACAAGTTTTTGACACCTTTCTTCTCCCACCGAGTGAGAGCAATTTTGTCTATCCAGGACACATGGAAAAGCCTATCAAAGAACTCAAAAAAATCAAAGTTACCATTCAAAAATGAAACCATAGAGTTTTCCTCCAAACTCCCCAAGAAGGATGTGCAACATCCCTGAAATATCCAGAAATCAGAGCTCAAATGGAGTTTCTGTGCAGCCTGCTTCTATGGGTTTTAGGCCTTTTGGTCACTGAAGATTAAGGGCAGCTGAACGCACGCTATGAGCCATTTGGTGCCTGCTAGCATCAGATACATATAAATATGGTGCTTTTGCATTTTCTAACCCATAATTGCTAAATCTCCATGCTGTAGTTCACAAGTGTTTCTCTTTCTGGGGAACTGAATTTTTTTCAGAGACATTTTCTTCCTTTTCCCTCCTTGTGTCTCATAAAGGGATTAGTGTTTACTGGTGTCTTCCAATGGCTGCAGCAGATAAGTCCAGGATAGGAGGGGAGTGAAGATAAGGCCAGCATTACTTCACTGAGACTTGAGAGACTAATTCTTGGTAGTTCACAAAATGTATTTTGGGTGATGAAGGTAACTAGAATAATACTAATGCAATTCCATAAAGAGTGTTTTCAAACAGAAAAATTGCTATAGGAACATTCCATGAATTGCATATTCTTCTGTTAACCTGTTTGCTGCATATCAAACTGGTTGCTGATGGGAGGCCTGGTACGTGCTTAGCAATAGAAACACTGGTCAGGCCACACCTTGAGTCCTGTGTCCAGTTCTGGGCACCTCAATTCAAGAGAGATGTTGAGATAGTGGAACGTGTCCAGAGAAGGGTGACAATGTTGGTGAGGGGCCTGGAACACAGACCTGTGAGGAGAGGCTGAGAAAGCTGGGGGTGTGCAGCCTGAAGGAAGCTCAGGGGTGACCTCATTGCTGCTACAACTACCTGAAGGGAGGCTGTAGCCAGGTGAGGGTTGGTCTCTTCTGCCAGGTAACCAGCAACAGAACAAGGGGACACAGTCTCAAGTTGTGCCAGGGGAGGTCTAGGCTGGATGTTAGGAGGAAGTTGTTGTCAGAGAGAGTGATTGGCATTGGAATGGGCTGCCCAGGGAGGTGGTGGAGTTGCTGTCCCTGGAAGTGTTCAAGCAAAGCCTGGATGAGGCACTTAGTGCCATGGTCTAGTTGACTGGCTAGGGCTGGGTGCTAGGTTGGACTGGATGATCTTGGAGGTCTCTTCCAACCTGCTTGATTCTATGATTCTATGAACCAATCAACAACAACTAGATAATGAAACGAACACAATCCCCTCAAATAAACAAACCAAACTAAACAAAAAAAACCCCAAAACTCACACAAACACTATTTCTTAATACTCCACAAATTTCAAGGCCTGAAAGAATAATTCAGTTATGTGGAAAGGGTCAGAATACTGCACTGGAGTCATAACACACTTAACTAATGACTTCAATGCAGGATTATAAAGCGTGTTCCTGCCCTGAGGGAGCTGTGAAGGAAGAAAAGGAACATGGCTTATCTGCTGTAATGCTTGCTTTCTGAATTGTTTTTCCTTTCTTTCCCACCCTGTCCCTTGAAATCCTTTGCCTTCTAATTCAGTCTCTGGAGTTGAATGAAATTGGTTTAATGCTTTATGATTAGAATGAGTGGTTGCAGCTCCCCAGAACAAGAATGAGCATTATTAAGCAACCTTCTTTTCTTCATGTTTTCCAAATTGGCAGCATAATGAACCTTTCTTTGCCCTGCATTACTTCTTATCTCCCATGTGTCTGAGAATACAGATTGTTCAGAACTCTCTGATAAAGGGTACTGAGTCAGAGAAGAATGTGAGAGGTCTATGGTCAAAAAAGGTTGCCGAGTGCACGACTTATATTCAGTCAATCATGCTTTCAAAAGTTAGTTTCATTCCCATGCCTCTTGTTTTCTAACTACTGCTTGACCTTTTACCTGTTGAAGGAACATTTTAAAAAACAGACTGTCTACTTAACCTGGGAAGTAAACAAACATTGTTGATCCCAAGTCTTGCAGCAGGGTAACTGAGCCAAAGAAACCAGCTTCATTTTCTTCTTCATCGAAATCTGATGCTTCTCATGTATTGTCTTGGCTCCCGAAATCAAGATGCTTCAAAGGCAAGTGTTCTAGCAGATGCATAATAATAATGCAAAAATCAGTCATGATGCTAAAAGAATTTATCTTCATTAGTTTGTTACAAGCCTGAGTGTTGTTACAGGACAGGTATAGCCCTCTGGATGCCATATAATCATAGAACAAACCAGGTTGGAAGAGACCTCCTAGATCATCCAGCCCAACCTAGCACCCAGCCCTGGCCAATCAACTAGGCCATGGCACTAAGTGCCTCACCCAGGCTTTGCTTGAACATCTCCAGGCACGGCGACTCAACCGCTTCCCTGGGCAGCCCATTCCTTTCCCAATTCCTTATCCCTCATATTTCTTAGCATGAGTTTTTGGACTTCCAGAGAGTCTCTAATAATCAAGCATCAGAAAGCAATTTTCATTCCTTCAAGCTAAACGTTTTGTAGTTTTTTGTTATTAGTTCAGCTTCTTGATTTAATGAGAAGTGAAGGTAATAAGGGAGGCACACATTTGAAGAGAAGATCTGAAGAACAGGAAGAAGACATGAGGAGTAAGGGAAGAAAGAAGATACTGTAGTTGTTGAACATAGTAAAATCATAGTGATGAAGAAAGCAGTTTTGAGTCCTTAAGATGTACATCTGCAAGGCTCTGTTGTGTCTTTTGAAATGCTCCTTGCTTGTGTGCTTTTTCTATATCTCTCCATCATAGCAAGCTCCCCTTGAAAAGTCCTTTGGAAGATGTTAAAAGTCTATATTGTTTATAATGGAAGTAAGAGAAATCTTGATGCAAGTTTGTGTAGTAATTGCATTATTTGTCCCTCATATCTGAGGTATGCATTTGTTTTCTCCTTTGGGAACTGAAACAAAAGAGCAATCTCATTTTTCACCAGTCTCTTAATAGGTAGATGTACAGTCCCACATCACTTTGCATGATAAGACTGCATATCAGACATCACAGGAGATATCCAAATACAAAACCCCACCCTAGTAATTGGATAAAGGAATCATATTTGAGTGAATGTGTAATGCATGAATCACACACTCTACAATTATGAGTTTGAGAAGGCCATTTTTGTGACCTATCTAGTTCCTCTAGGACTCATCATTGCTCAAAAAATGTTAAACATCAGATTGCTGGTGAAGTAACAAAATTCAGTGGTTTGTGTTCAAGTATGTTCCAGTTTGCCTGAATATCACTCACTGCATAGTAGTAGAACAATTCACTTGGAAAGAGTGTTATACAATCCTGGTCAGAAAGTGTTCATTGTGCCACAAGTGTACTAAGAAGGACAGCAAAAGTTCCCCAAGATTTTAATCAATATATCTAAGGGTATTGTGCTGGTTTAAGGCTAATTGGAATATTTTAATGAGAGAAATTAGAATCATAGAATCAACCACGTTGGAAGAGACCTCCAAGATCATCCAGTCCAACCTAGCACCCAGCCCTAGCCAATTAACTAGACCATGCCACTAAGTGCCTCAGCCAGGCTTTGCTTCAACATCTCCAGGGACAGCGATTCCACCAGCTCCCTGGGCAGCCCTGGATGAGGTACTTTGTACCATGGTCTAGTTGATTGGCTAGGGCTGGGTGCTAGGTTGGACTGGATGAGCTTGGAGGTGTCTTCCAACCTCACTGATTCTATTCTGTTCTATTCTATTCTGCTCTGTTCTTGTAGAATTAACTTTACATTTTAATCTCTACTTGGTTAAAAACAGACAAAATTTGACAATTTGGCATTGTGTATATGGGAAATAGCCTCTTGCTTTGTATGTGCTTGTGTTGTGTAGAGAGCATTGCTTATTTCTATCTGTATCTCATGCTGAATTATTTGGTTATTTCAAGATTTGAAAGGATATACTAAATTTACTGAAAGATGTCAAAGGCTTTAACTTAATGAGATGAGTTGGCATTTCTCTATCTGCTGGATTGTTATTAGGTTGATCAAACACTTGATGCTGTGTATGCTATATATGCTCTTTCTAACTAATTTAACAAGCTTGCTGGATGAGTAGGAAGACATATACAAGATATTGACTTTTCTTCCAGATATTTGTTGAATCATCAGTCAAGAAGTCTCACATCCAGCGTGGGCAGGAACACTTTAATGCAGAAAGAGCATCATGTACTTCCTGCTGCCTGATGGCTTAGGTGATATAAGTGACACTACAGTTAAGAGAAGGTGACACTTTATGTGACTGAATTAAAAAAAGGAAAAGTTCATTTTAGATATAGGAAGTATGAAAAGAGTAGTGGACTCCAGCCCTGTAACAGCAATCAGTCCTAAACTAGAGGAGATATTTTGTCTCTTGTCTTTCTTGCCTTTACCTAAGATGCTTTCACTGAACCACAACACTTGCCTCCAGAGGTTTCTCAAGGACCTTGTTGTTCTTGTTGTAAGGGTTCATCCCTATGTCTTTGAACATCTATTGGACGGACATCACTTTGCTTTGCTCTCAAGTGGGCTGTCTAGACATACAGTTCTACAATCAAACACTGTTGTGAGATTATATACATGGAGCTCAGGGCACGTGGAAGTGTTCAAAGTAGTGCTGAAAACTCAAGATGTTATTACTCCATGATGCTTTACAGTAGATGTTAGTATAGTAATTTCCACATATGTCTCAGTTTCTGCTGTTGTGAAATCCTGATGCAAATATGTTTAACTTTACTACATACAGTGGATGGAAGCAGAGTTTAATACTCCTGTTTGGTTGTAGTAAAATGGGAGATTAGGCTATATTGTTCTTAGGTAAATTAAGAAATCATTATGTGGTTTTATAAATATCAGATGGAATGTAAGTAACTTTTTTTAAGTTTAAAATGGTTCTGCATGAGTGTTTTTTTCAGCTTCACACTTCCTATGTAGCTGCATTAGAGACAGAAAGAGGGGGTGTATCACAACACTTCAGACATAATTTTTCCCCTCTGCCTGTTTCTTCAGCCTCTACTTCAGAAAATAGGCAGGAAGAGCTCTGCCTGTAATCCTGAGTTAAGTACTGTTATTACAGTAATTTAAAGCAGTCCTTCAAAACTTGTCCAAAAAGAAATAAACCAAGTCCAACAAAGATGGGAGCCAATACTCAAAACACCACACGGAATGACAGAGGTTGGAAGGGACCTCTGGAGATTGCCAAATCCTGAACAAGTTCACCTAGAGCAGGCTGCACAGGATGGCATCCAGGAGGTTTTTTAATTAGTCCAGAAATGGACACTATCATCTCTCTGGGCAGGTTGCCCTAGTGATCTACCACCCTCAAAATACTTTCTGTGTTCAAGTTTGTGCCCATAACCTCTTGTCCTGTCACAGAGCATCACTGAAAGATTGGCCCCATCCTCCTGACACCCACCCTTTAAGTATTTGTAAGCATTGATACAATCTCCCTCAGTGTTCTCTCAGCTAAAAAGCCTTAAGTCTTTCAGCCTTTATTCATAAGAGAGGTGTCCTGTTCCCCTAATTATATTCACAGTCCCTTACAGTACCCACTCAAGCAGTTCACTGTCTGTGTATTGGGGGAAACAGTACTCCAGATGAGGCCTTACCAGGGCAGAGTAGAGAGAAAGGATAACTTCCCTCAGCCTGCTTGTCACACTCTTCTTGATGTATCCCAGGATACCACTGACCACAAGGGCACACTGATGGCTCATGACATCCTGTTGTCCACCAGGACTCTCAGGTCTTTTTCCACAGAGCTGCTTTCCAGCAGGTCAGCCCCTAATCTGTACTGATATATGGGGTTATTCCTCCCTAGGTGCAGTACCCTACGCTTGCCCTGTTGAACTTCACGAGATTAGTCTCTGCCCAGTTCTGTAGCCATGTCACAATGCATGGCAGCATAACCTTCTGGTGTGTTAACCATCCTTCCCAGTTTTATACCATCAGCAAACTCACTGAGGGTACACTCTATCCCTTCATCCAGATCACTGATGAATACACTGAACAGGACTAACCACTGTACCCTGCGGAACAACACTTGTTGCAGACCCTTAACTAGCCTCTATGACACTGACCATGACCCTCTGAGCTTTATCATTCAGCCAGTTCTCAATCCACCTCAC
The DNA here is from genome assembly GCF_015220805.1 of Pogoniulus pusillus. Classification (NCBI taxonomy): domain Eukaryota; kingdom Metazoa; phylum Chordata; class Aves; order Piciformes; family Lybiidae; genus Pogoniulus; species Pogoniulus pusillus. Next base: position 12,398,686 of record NC_087281.1, on the reverse strand, counting down.
TGTCCATTCATCTAACCCACACATCTAACCACTAAACTTACCTAGGCTGTGGGAGGATAGTGTGGGAGATGGTGATCAAAGCCTTGCTGAAGTCTAAGTAGACAGTGTCCCCCACCCTCCTCTCATCTATTTATCCAATCATGCCCTCATAGACGGGCATCAGGTCAGTACTTTAAGAGTGACTACTGATTTTTTCTCTTTATGAATCACCCTTCGTGATGGCTAATATGCACTGGGTGTTCATACAACCTTAAGCCTGATTTTCAGTGACTGTTAGGTGTGTGATACATCGAGACTATCCCATATGTCATCTGCCCTGCAAGGTGGAATTCTACCAAGTTAAATTTGGATGTTTATTCTTTTTTGACCTTCCTCACAGTTAATCTGCTTCTGTAAACAAAGCTATCAAATACCTGCCAGACTTACCCTGAAATGTGGACTATAAGCACATAATAACAATCATTGTGTTTACTCTGAAAGAGCTATCATGTAGTGGCTGAGTGCTCCAGCCCCATTTTGAAACAAGAGTGATTAAACTGCAGTTTAACCCAAACTAAACAACAGGTATACTCCTTTAGAGTTCTGAGTTCACACACCCACTTGTCAAAAGTGGGAACCTCGCCAGAGTGTGCTTTTATCATGGAATCATAGAATCAACCAGGTTGAAAGCAGAATTGTACCTTCTGCAAACCCTTTCAACTGCATTGGAATGGATGCTTACATAAACATAAAAGAGATGAGCGTGTTGGGTGCTTTGCCTTGTGCCTCTGTCTAAATCATCAAAATCCTGCAAGACCATTTTAGGTTGTCAGCCTAGAAAGCAAAACTTTTAGTGACATCAATTAAAAAAAAAGAAGTAAACTGAAGCTGACATTCCCTAGACTGTTTTCAGTGCAGACTGCTGTATCCCCATCCACAGCCAGCTGACATGTATGTGGCCAGCGATGCTGTTGAGCATTCATCTGAGTACATCAGTAGCAAAGCACATATGGGATCAATCAATACAACAGTTGTGATGCTTGCTAATCTGATGGTCAAGAACTAACACAATACATTTTTGTGAGAATCAAAATGTCTGTCATCTGTTGAAAACTCAATCAAATCTTGTTATCTTGTCCTGGAGCTATTATTTTTGCAGCAGTCCCAGTTCTCCTTGCACAAATAGGAACAAGCCATCTGTTCTCATAGTGCTCCCCATTTGATGTCTCTGGAAGTAACACTGCTCTACCATCATTTGAGTAGTGGGTGTTCAGGAGGGATTGAGGTAGCTGCAGGAAGGATACCTCTTCTGGACCAGCACGACACACACAGAGATGGTTCACCCTCTAAATTCCACTAAGTAATCTTTTTAAAACTCATTTGCTGAAGTAGAGAGAAAGGTACAGAAGAATTTCCATCTAATTACTTAGGTGCAAAATATTTTTTTTTAATACCCAGTCTTAAGAACACTTGAAGATGTTGAATGGAATATGCTAATTGGAACATCATCATATTGGGCAGAGCTAGTCTTTTCAAAGCAAGTTTTTCTCTCCTGTGATCACTACACTTCTGTCTATAATAGTCACTTTTCATATAATTGCCAGAATGTTGAGAAATGCTTGTAGAATCATAGAATCAAACAGGTTGAAAGAGACCTCCAACATCATCCAGTCCAACCTAGCACCCAGCCCTAGCCAATCAACTAGACCATGGCACTAAGTGCCTCAGCCAGGCTTTGCTTCAACACTTCCAGGGACAGTGACTCCACCACCTCCCTGGGCAGACCATTCCAATGCCAATCACTCTCTCTGACAACAACTTCCTCCTAACATCCAGCCTAGACCTCCCCTGGCACAACTTGAGACTGTGACCCCTTGTTCTGTTGCTGGTTGCCTGGGAGAAGAGACCAACCCCCACCTGGCTACAGCCTCCCTTCAGGTAGTTCTAGAGAGCAATGAGGTCCCCCCTGAGCCTCCTCTTCTCCAGGCTGCACACCCCCAGCTTCCTCAGCCTGTCCTCATACAGCTTGTGTTTCATACCTCTCACCAGCTTTGCTGTTCTTCTTTGGACACGTTCAAGTATCTCAACATTTCTCTTGAATTGAGGAGCCCAGAACTGGACACAGGACTCAAGGTGTGACCTGACCAGTTTTGAGTACAGGGGAAGAATAACCTCCCTTGTTCCACTGGCCACACTGTTCCTGATGCAGGCCAGGATGCCATCATAAATGCATCATATACCCCTTCCACCATCTATGTTGTTTATTGTTGTCTTAAACACAGGCCTTTTAGAATCAGAATCACAGACTATATGTTTGGAAGAGACCTTGAAGATCACCTAGCCCCTTGAAGATCACCCAGCACTGAAGGGTCAACACTAAAACCATGTCTCTAAGTGCCAGATTCACATGCTGCTTGGACATCCAAGGGATGGTGACTCCACCACTACCTTGGGCAGACCATTCCTATGTTTGATAACCCTTTCAGTGAAGTATTTCCTGATCTCTCTTTGGTGGATTTCTTTTTCCATCTAGATTCTCAGCAGTTTTAGTTGCCCAGAGGACAGCTAATAAATAATTTACAGCATGAATTTCTAAGTGAAATGAATTTTTAACACTGTAGGTTAATCTGACAGCTGTATGTTTATAAATATAATTATGAATATTCCACCTCAATCTGATGTATTTTATTTTCCTTCACTCAAAATTTTGTTTTGTCAGAGCACCTTTTTGTTAGTCATTGGGAAAACTGGGTATTATCTGGCTAGTTGCAAGTGTGAGTCAATGTTTTTGAATGTCCTTTTTTTTCTTCTGAAGTTCCATACCTTTTGAAAGCAGAGAATGTGAACACAACTATAGCAGAATGCACTCTTCAGCTATTTATCCTTGTGCTTTAGTTTTGTGTGCTCATGTCTTTGGTTTTATTTCTGTAGCTGTACTCTTTTTATGCACGTTTTGCAACTCAGTTGCTTTTCATAGAATCAGTCAGAGTTTGAAGGGACCACAAGGATCATCTAGCTCCAAGCTCCCCTGCAATGGGCAGGGACATCCTACCCTAGAGCAGGCTGGCCTCAGCCCCCCCCTCTACTCTGCTCTGCTGGGACCCCACCTGAGTACTGCATCCAGTTCTGGAGCCCCAATTACAAGAGGGATATGGACATGCTGGAACATGTCCAGAAAAGTGCCACGAGGGTGATCAGAGGGCTGGAGCAGCTCTGCTATGAGGACAGACTGAAAGAGTTGGGGCTGTGCAGTATGGAGAAGAGGAGGCTCCCAGGTGACCTTCTTGTGGCCTTCCAGGATCTGAAGGGGGCCTACAAAAAGCTGGGGAGGGACTTCTTTGGCTCTCAGGGAGTGACAGGACTAGGGGGAATGGAGCAAAGCTGGAGGTGGGGAGATTCAGACTGGCTGTGAGGAGGAAGTTGTTGAGCATGAGAGTGGTGAGAGCCTGGACTGGGCTGCTCAAGCAGGTGGTTGAGGCCCCGTCCTTGGAGTTGTTTAATGTCAGGCTGGATGAGGCTGTGGCCACAGAATCACAGAACCAACCAGGTTGGAAGAGACCTCCAAGATCATCCAGTCCAACCTTATTCAATCAATTAGACCATGGCACCAAGTGTCTCATCCAGTCTTTTTTCAAACACCTCCAGGGATGGTAACTCCACCACCTCCCTGAGCACCTGATTTAGTTGGGCAATTAATGAGGCAGGAGTTCCAGTACCACTTCCCCTTTTCCACCACACCTGCCCCTTCCCCACCCTACATCTAATTTTCCCCTGTTTACCCCAAACCCAGAGCACCTGGGTTCTGTTGGAGTCTCCTCCCACCCCAGGTGTGAGCACTTTGTCCTCCCTGCCTACTCCCCTTTATAACCCCCCTCAGGAAAGGCAGAAGCCCTAAGCTTGCCCAACTGGGCAGAGGATCCTCCTCACATCGTGACTGGTGAGTGCCCATGGTGCACGCTGGGTGACTGGTGGAGGTGATGGTCTAAAGGCCGGGGGGCCTGGTGGCCCCCCGGTTAGGCAGGCTAGAGACTCAGTGATTGCTCTAACATCACCCATGGGTGCTGGCTGGGTCTCCTTACTCTTTGTGTTTAGCTGCTGCTTTCTGCTCACTTAGGATGAGTGGAAGTGGTTGGCTGAACTGGAAGCCCAGGTTGGAAGAAGCCTTGAGTGATCTGTTCTAGTGGGAGGTGCCCCTGCCTGTGGCATGGGGTTGGAACTGGATGAGCTTTGAGGTCTCCTCCAAACTGAACCATTCTATGTCCCAATCTTTATTTATAAATACTAATGAGGTCACTCCTCAGTCTCCTATTGTCCAAGCTAAAGAGCCCCAGCTCTCCTCAGAAGGAAGATGTTCCATTTGCTCTAGGGTTGGGTGTCCCTGCCCATGGCAGGGGGCTTGGAACTAGATGATCCTTGTGGTCCCTTCCAACCCTGACTGATTCTAAGATTCACTTTCCATAGGAGGTTATAGGGGAAAGGCATGTCTGGGTGCTCCTTGGTAATTAGAAAGGAAAAGCTGCCAAGATAAGGAGCCTGAGCTGCATGTGGCAGGCAGGGAAACTCTGTATCACACTGAGATGCATTCGTTTTTTAAAGAAAAGCTGAAAAGTGGGCTTCTGTTGGGGAAGTGGGGGAGCAGCTGGAGGTCTGCATGCAGTATAGTGAGCAGCTCAGAACTGCACTCTGTAAATACATGCACATAGTTAGCCTCTTAGAAAGGCTGTAGCTTCCTGTTCTAGTACAATAACAATAATAAGACTTATCATTTAGTTTGTTCTTTCTATTTTCAGAGCCGTGCAGGCTTTGGGTATTTTAATGTGAAGTGGCTGGGTAATTTGTGAACAGGATTTAAAGGGTTTTGGTTTTAAGAGAGCGTTTCTCATGCTCCCCAGAATAAAACGAGGTTTAGCCACTTCTGCTCCAGCAGTGGGGTTCATGGCGTCGTTCAGCTTTCTCCCAGGAGAGACTCTCAAGCAGGAGCTGATTTCTTCTCAGATCTGACCACTGTAGCCCTCAGTAATTATAGCATCGCTGAAATCCTGAGCTAAAAACAGAAGTGCAGCATGTGCCTGTTCCCCATGTGATTCGGAAAGCAGGAAATTGAAGGAGCCTGACTGAGGAGAGGGAGTGCAAAGCAATAGACATAGCTCGCCTTTATCTCAAACCTGCTAAGCCCGGGACACAGAAGCTGTCATCCGCCGGAGCTGATTATGCATGCAGCCGAAACGCAGCCTGATTGGATGTAGTAGGACCTAAGGCGACGAGGAGAGGGAGCGGAGAGTTGGTTCTGCTCTTCCCCACTGCAATGTAAACACTGGGAAGCGAGAGGGAGTGGAACGCCTTTTGCTCTCGGCTGCGAGCGGCAGCTCCTATGGCTCCGGCATTGTACCTCTTGCAGACCTAGCTCTGCCTGACTCGATGAGCAGAAGCGGAGACTTGGGGGAATCTCCTGGCTGTGGATATAAATAGGGGGCAAGGAGGATGCGCTAGCTTTCTCCGGCAGCGCCGCAGCCCCTTCGTGCTCTGCGCCGCAGCTGGGACAGGGCAGGGCAATGGACATGAACATGAAGAAGTTCACAGTGCGTCGCTTCTTCTCAGTCTACCTCCGAAAGAAGTCTCGGTCAAAGAGCTCCAGCCTAAGTAGATTCGAGGTAAAAAAAAATCTCCCTTAACTTTGTTAAAGGTAGCAAATGCCGTTAGGTGTTGGTATCAGAGATCCAAGGGACAGTCACTCTGCTTAGTGACATGATCCGTAGTTACAAGCGATCTTCACCTGGTGGTAGTGATGTTCACACCTGATGTTCTTTGTTTCAGTGCAATTCAGCGGGTTCTTTTTTAATTCTCCGTAGTATTCAATACATTGCATAATATATTCGGTGTGTTGCTAGGGATCCTTTTATCAGCGTGGTTAGTGGAAGAGGAAACTGGTTCAGGACATCAAGAAGTTGCAGGAAATAATTACAGTTCCACTTAAATTAGTACAAATGGCACCATACTTTGAAATGGCATCATATTTTAGCCTTCTTCCTCTAGACCTGTATCATGCTTTCTCAGTGCCAGACTTCCAAATAAGTGATAATTTTGCTAGTGGTTTTTTTTTTTAACATGTGGCTTGTTAGGGTTTTTCTTACTTGCTCAGGTTTTTCCATTTATCTTCTATATAGCCTGCCTTTTGTTGGGTTTCTTTTTTTTTTGGGGGGGGGAGGGTGGGTGGGAAGGAGGAGGGGAGTGGGCTTTTTTTTTGTTTGTTTGATTTGGTTTTATTTTGCTGTCAGTAGTTGTTCTTCAGTAGTGGGGCAGCGACATCAAATCAATGATTTAGCAGTGTGGTGAGATGAAGGCAATTCAAGTTGGAGGAATTAGCAGATATAAACGTGTGAATTACTAGAACCAGGATTTCTGCCTCCCTTCCTCAAACCATTGTTCTTCAGCCGTGTATTCGGAGCTATGAATAGTCAGCAGGATGTGAGATCAATTTAATGGATTTCAGTTATGTTTATGTGGTTCACTTTATCATTGCAGATGATCTGCAACCTCTTTTAAAAAAATAAGTAGATGGGGACCTGATTCCTCTGTGCCTCACATTTATTTTGCGCTGGTGTACTTCAGCTGACCTCAAGGAGATAGTCTGATTTACACCGGTATTCCCAGGGGGAGGATTAGTCTCATGCTCTATGAATACATTTAAAAATGTTATTCCCTTAGTGTCCTATTTAAAGTAGCAGGTAATTGCCTGAGTGCAAGGTTCTTCATGTGCCTTTGCTTAAACAGGACATGCAGAAAATTAGAGGTTTTGACTGGTGTGGCTTTTTGTTTTGGTCTTTCTTCTCTTTCTTCTTTTCTTCTTCTCCTTCTTTCTTCTCTCCTTGGAAATCAGCTCTCTTGAAGGATGATCATATACCTGATTTCACTCACTGATTAGTTGTGCTGTACATTTAAAACAAACTAATTAAACTTCTTTAAAATCCATTGTTGTGCTAACCCTGACCCTCTAGGACTGAGCAGAGCGAAGGGAAACATTTCCCTTTCCTATTTTGACCTCAGAATTGCAAATCCTGAGATGAAATATATGTTCTTTGTAGCACACTGTAAATTCACTGAGCATGTGCTCCACCAGAGCCAACGGAAAGTAGATCTGAAGTTGTATGATGGATTTCTGAGACAGGTGAGTGTCTTCACAAGTTGCCAGTGTCAGAGCACAGTTCAGACATGAGGCAATTTTGAGACAACAGAGCCCCCACCAGACCTCCTTAATATTCATTTGAGAGTACCACAGCTTGGGAGAAAGAGATTCTGCCGCACTAATTTAACTTACTAGCTTATCTAGCATGAATGATTAGTAGGATATAATATTTGTAACAGGCCAGACCCTTATGTCATAGAAAAAGTCTTTAGAATCCCTTTGATCATCTCTGCTATGTCAAATTTACTGTACTTTTCCAGATTCTGTGAAATGGTTTTCCACTATGTGAGTTGTCTTGTAATGAGTTTCTTTTTCCTGCTTTGACATAACTTGCTTCAAGAAGCAGCCTGATACTTATCCTTTCACACTTCTAATTTCCAAGTATTTTGTCCAATTCCCTCTTCTCTCCCTTGGCTGTAATGATCAACGTTATGCAAAGTGACTCAGTATTATAGTGAAACATGGAGTAAGGGTTGTTCCAACCAGAAAGAAAAATGATTCACCAGATCTGTTCTGTTGTTTAAGTATGAAAATCATCAGAGATATTCCTACTTAGAGGAAAAAAACAAACATGAACATCAAGCACCCTCTGTACTTGCCTGTATAAATTCGTAATTGCAGGCTAATGAGAGCAGGCAAACAGAAAGTGCAAGGAAACCTTTTGGTAGCTGTATTTGTTGACATCAGAAAACTCTTCATCCTGATAGTTACTTTTAAAGAGGAAGTAAAAAAGAACAGGCTATTACATCATGAAATGAGTTAGGGAACACAGCCCTGTGAGGAGAGGCTGAGGGAGCTGGGGGTGTGCAGCCTGGAGAAGAGGAGGCTCAGACCTCATTGCTGTCTACAACTACCTGAAAGGAGTCTGTAGCCAGGTGGGGGTTGGTCTCTTCCAGGCAACCAGCAACAGAACAAGGGGACACAGTCTCAAGTAGTGCAGGGCAGGTCTAGGCTGGATGTTAGGAGGAAGTTGTTGTCAGAGAGAGTGATTGGCATTGGAATGGGCTGCCCAGGGAGGTGGTGGAGTCATCATCCCTGGAGGTGTTGAAGAAAAGCCTGTCTGAGGCACTTAATGCCATGTTCTAGTTGATTGTCTAGGGCTGGGTGCTAGGTTGGAGTGGATGAGCTTGGAGGTCTCTTCCAACCTGGTTGGTTCTATTATTTGATGACATGGGTTAAAGTAATAAAAGAAAGAAAATTGGGAAAAAAACACCCTTGGCATTGCTTTATGTAGTGTGCATTGGCTAAATGCAGTGGGCAGAAGGTAATTGTTGCTAGATATCATTTGTAATTTGGAAGGGTACTGTGGTTCTGAGGTTGTGTGGGATTTTTATAGTGGAGTTCTTTTGGGTAGATAGGAAAGAATGTTGATAGGTTTAAGATAGATACTCCTAGATTCAAGTACTTGAGTATGTTTAAAATGCCACTATTAAAGTGGATTCAAAGTAATATAATATTGGTTATAACAATCAGATGATTGTCTGCTTTTTCTGCTGTGGTATTTCTTGTGCTTTAAATTCACTCAAAATGAGCCTCATAACTTACAGGGCATGGATATAGATGCAGAAAATGACTTAGCAAATCACAGCTTGTAACTTGACCTTTACTTAATTGTTTCATATACCAATGTCATTGCTATATCTGAGACAAGATCATTGCCTTATGTAGACAGCTGGGTTTCACACTTTGTTCTGCTAAAGGGGGCACAATACACTCTGATAAATTGGATATTACAGGGATTTTGCTTCATCTTGCCTAAAATGTGTGCCCTTCTTACTGTTTGGGGAAAAAAACTGCCTGAAGTTTGAACTTACTTGGCTACACTTTTGGGTTTTCAATTTATATTATTCTTCAGGATGGCCTCCATTGCCCTTCATTTATGAGGTATCTAGTGATATCATTTTATTAAATGTGCAGAGCCAAGTTTTACCCTTCAGACTGGACGTGAGGAGGACGTTGTTCAGCATGAGAGTGGTGAGAGCTTGGACTGGGCTGCCCAGGGAGGTGGTTGAGGCCCCATCCCTGGAGGTGTTTAAGGCCAGGCTGGTCTAGGCTAGGCTGTGCCTGGCCATGGCAGGGAAGTTGGAACTAGAATCAGTCAGGGTTGGAAGGGACCACAAGGATCATCTATGTACACAGCATTCTTATTAAAGACAGCTTAAAATCCAGTGAAGTTAATCAGAACTGCATGCGTGAGCCCCAGAGAAGAGCTCTGTTTATGGTTCTTGCTGAGTGTCGATGAACATGAACTTGAAACCATCAGGAGAAAATATGCACAGTGTGGATCCCCTAAACCTTGAGCCCCAGTGCAGTGCATCTTACAGCAATAAGCAATATCCCTTGACTTATAAATCAGAAGTTAAATGCACTTTTTCAATAAGCTAGGAAAGATCTTAGCATGTAGAGAATTTCATTGTTTATTCCTGTGATGCAGAAGCCTTCCTTGTCTGTTTGGGGTTTTTGGTGTTTATCATTTCTTTGTTTGTCTGAGGCTTTTTTGGTTGGTTGGTTTACTGATTTGGGTTTAGGTATAGTAGTTTGTTAGTTTAATTGCTTGGGGTTTTTTTGGGGGGTGGTTACTTTTTGCTTGTTTGTGAAAAATGCCCAATGAAAACATTGCCTTTGATTCTCTTAGGAGATTTTTGCATTCCTGATATATTTTACTTTGTTACTCTATTTTAAATCTTCTTTAGCCACACTGGTGAATTCAGATTCCGTTTGGTCTATGTGTTGTGCTTACAGCCTAGCAGAGCTCTTGCTAATTAATTCAAAATTAAATAGGAACCTGGTGTGTCACAGCATTGTCAGTTGCAGGAGGCAAGACCCCCTGTGGGTAATTCAAGAGTAGATAAATCCTCCTTGAGTTCTAGCACTGGGGTGTATGAAATGGGAACAACCTTATGCAGTCTGGTATGGAACAGTGCAGAACTGGCACTGGCTTTATAATACTTAGTTAAGAGAGAGTTTTGATTCTAATCTTGGGCTCTGATTATGATTTCCTACAGGCTTATGTTGCATCAGCCTTAGGAAAGTGGCCAGCAAATGCCAAGCTAGACCACTCCTTTTTCACATTTGACTGGAGTATAGCTGCACTTTCAAATGCTTGTGAGCTCTGCTGTTCTTGTATAAAGAGCAATTCTTTTCTTTATCAATAATGTTTTTTATTCTGGATTTGGGGTCTTTTGTTTGGTTTGTCTTGGTTTTGATAGATAATCATTTGGTAGAGGAATATATTCTTTCTGTCAAAGGTTAGCCAAGGTAAAAAATGGAGATGAGGATTAACAGCCCAAGATCAGTTCTGAAAGGTGCAAGTCCTGAGGCAGCTTTAGTTTTGGGTTTTTTTCCCTTCATAGTGATCATCTTTGTGATGTATTTTCTTGTTACAGCAAATATTGCTGATGCTATTGTAGTCTGCCTTCCTCTGGCTGCAGGCAAGACTTATGAGAAAATGCTGCAATTCTGGTAGTCTCTTGCATGGCTTGCTGGGGGAGAAGGGCCCAAAAGGAAGGGCAGGAGGAATGCATAGTCCAGCAGATTGGTCACTGGAGGATCAGGGAAGTCTAGCTTTGAGACTTGTTTTGATAATTTACTGTGTCATTACAGAAGTCCAAACCTCTGTGCCCTGTATTCCCCATTTGTAAAATGGAAATTATGATGATTATTCAAGTCCTTTTGATAATATTCTACCTATTTACATTGTTTTGGTGTTAAGAGAGGTCTTTCACATGTGTTTGCTTCATAATAAAGAAATCACTTCCCAGCTCCCCAGATACTTCTGGCTTTATTCCAAATTAGCAGCCTCTTGCACCTTAGGACTGCTAGGTGCTTCCTCCCACAAGCCTCAAATAACTGCTGAGCTGCAGAAGGGGAAAATTAAGCAGATAGATGCAGAGATAGCTTGTCCACAGGAAAACAAACAAACATATTAAAATAGAGCTGGAAATATCTAAAAACTCCTTAATCTGGATTCCCCACCCTCAGAAAGAGCATATCTACATTATTCCACCAAACAAAGATGCTTTTCTTACCTCTTCTTAAAGGCCTGCAGTGATAAATGCCCATAACCTCCCCCAGGAGGTATATTTTGCAGCAGCATCTGTAGCATCTGAATTCTTTGAATGTCTAGCAAAAGTTTTTCTTATGGCAATTTAAGCCTGTGTCATCTTGTCCTGTTCATTGGACTATGAAAAAGAGATTGTTTCCTTTTCTTTGCAGCAGGATGATGCATTTGAAAGCTTTTTAGATCTCCTTTTCTCAGTCTTCAATGTAGAGAGGAAAAAAAAAAAAAGTCTTTCCTCCTCTCTGAAATTTAAGGTCTTTCAGGAGCAAGAACCTGTGTCAGTCACAGCAATATTGTTAGGGAGATGATCTTCCCTTCTTTTGGATGCCAAGCAACCAGCAACAGAACAAGAGAACACAGTCTCAGATTGTGCCAGGGGAGGTATAGGCTGGATGTTAGGAGGAAGTTCTTCACAGAGAGAGTGATTGACATTGGAATGGGCTGCCCAGGGAGGTGGTGGAGTCACCATCCCTGGGGGTGCTCAAGAAAAGCCTGGCTGATGCCCTTAGTGCCATGGTCTAGTTGATTGGACAGGGCTGGGTGCTAGGTTGGGCTGGATGATGTTGGAGGTCTCTTCCAACATGGTTGATTCTATGATGCTAATAGTCTCTTGTAACAACCACTTTAATTTCAAAGGAGCCTACCCCATTCTGGAACAATCTAAATTTTCATTTTTATGCTTCATATGCACCATCTAAATGCCTGCATGATGCCTTCATATGATGGTATTTGGCAAAGTCTGTCTAGATATGGTGCACAAGGATATGATGTAGGCTTTTAGAGTTAGATGGATTTGATATTAAAGGTCTGTTTCAACCATAGTGATTCTGTGAAATCCAGTCTGGACCTAATGGACCCTAACCATGAGCTTTAATATCAGACACATATCATGACTAAACATAGCCACAGAACATGAAGCAACAGTGCATTTATTGAGTTTAGAAACAGTATTTCAACAAAATTTGGAACAGTAAATGCAACTTAAGGCTCCCTGGCAAGGTACACCAGTTTGTTTACTGCATTGAGGACACAGTGAAACAACAATTTATGTTAAAAGTTTATGTGCACAGTTAACATTCAGTTCTAGCATACTATTGGTCATTTAGGAAGGATTTGTTACATCAAGGAGTCTCTCAACATGAAGGAATATCCTAGACAGACATCCTTGCTGAAGGGGAATCCTGGGGTGCAGCTAGCTGCTGTGGAGGAGAGCTCAAACCACAGGGCTCTTGAGCTGCTCACTATTTAAAGGAGTAAAGTGACTGACTCACAGTTATACTTTCATACTGACTTTACAACTGAGCTTATTGCTCAAGTTAGTCCTCTATTCACTCTTAACGTTGTTAAGCATAGTTATCACTGAAACAGATGACAGGAGATAAGGGTCTTGTTGATGAAGGGTAAAAATGCAGGCTCACATATGGTCATGTAGCCAGAGGACATGCCTGCTTGGGCATATAGCAGAATGCTGATATTCTCATGTAACAGAAGAGGTCTTCATTCAGTTGTGTGGTGGTCTTGTCTCATCAGCTGATGTGAAACACACATGCATACCTTATGTGACTGGTGATCACCTTATGTGAGCACCAGTTAGAGCATGCTCATGAGCAAAGAATGAAATGAATGAAACATGGTGAGGCAAATGCCTCTCCACTTTGTCTGTGGGCCAGGTAATGCCCTGGTTCACTGAGCCTGGAGCATGTGTGCTGGTGTTCAGGACCCTGGTGGGCTGGTTGGGAGCTGTGAATTTAGAGGAACTTCGGTTTATGCAAGTGAAAAACTGATAGTTTTATTCTAGGTTTTAGTTCGTAATGTTTATGGTCTCTTTGGCTGTGGCACAAGAAGTCTGTTCTCAGAGGGCTGAAATCTCCTGCACCTATCCCTATTATTAGAAGCTTTCAAGTCATCAGTTTTTCTGCTAGTCTTAGCAGTGGGCTTCTTTTGTGTGTGCTTTTTTGCATTCCTGACCCCACATATAACTGGCAGTACTTCTAAAATAAGACAAAAGTGAGAACAAAAAAAACCTCTTTAGGTTTATTTACCTGATTTTCAAGTTCTTTTTGATCACTTAATGGCACTTAAGTGGAGCAATTCCATAGAAGTATTTGCTATTAAGAAAGACTGAGGTACTGCAGACAAGCAGCACATTAGTTCTGCACTCAGGTTACAGGGCACAGTTTTGCTTCCTGCAGAACAAAGTCTCAGGAAATGGAAAAGAATGAGTGGACCACCGAATCTGCCTTGAAAATAGCTTCCTGACTGAGGATGTGTAAGGAAGCAAGCGATTATTCTCTTCAAGGTCCTTGCAGCACAGCTACCATTCACTCCCAAGGAAGTGCTTTCAAGTTTGAGATGCAGGTTCTCCTGGTACGCGCATGCATGGCGGAGTGACCCCAGCATGGCTTTGGAAGACTTTGAACTGAGCAGCCACCCTTTAGCTGTGAAATCTCTCTCACTACTTTGTGCTGCCAATACCAGCATTTCAGCAGTGCTGCTTTTACTGTGAAATAGAGTAGAGCTTAGAGCCCTCTTCTAATTGAGTGTCAGTGTATCACTGAGAACACAAAAGACAGAACGGGTATTTCCAATAAAGGAAACCTTTAGCTGAGATTATGCTGTATTATTGGGCACTGTGTAGCAGGGAAGAAGGAGAGAGATAGGCTTTCAGATAAGTAATGACAGTAAACAGCTAAATCCCAGTTATCTTATGAAACCTAAACAAAAGAGCTCGTAAAAACTCTGTATGTAATTAAAGGGTATCATGCTTCTTTCCTGCAGGGCCAAATTTGGATCTGTGTGTGACTGGCAGACAGCAATAAATGGTTCTTTTCAAGAGTTATTATGAGTAAACTGAAGGCTTTGCAAGACAGGGAACCAAATGTGTGAATTCTATCTGAAAAAAACTACCCTTACCTGTTGTGGAACAGAAGCTACCCAGCCTTGTTTATTCTCATAAATAACACTCTTCAGACAAATTTGTGGTACCCTCTTGTATTACCTACAGGATGACAACATCTCAGTTCTGCAACATGGGGCTTCTTGAGGGGTGTCTGAGCAGTAGGTAGTGTCACTTCATAGAATTATAGAATCAAACATGTTGGAAGAGACCTCCAAGGTCATCCAGTCCAACCAACCATGGCACTAAGTGCCTCATCTGGTCTTTTCTTGAACCCCTCCAGGCATGGTTATTCTACCACCTCCCTGGGCAGCCTGTTCCCATGGTTCCCAGTATCCATTGTGAGTATAAAGCAGTGGTGAGCTGAGAATCATGGTAAGCAGGAAAAGAGGGGGCTTTCTCATTTTGTGTAAATATGGAATATATTTGATGCAAATGTATATACATTCGGGGGCTGAGGTTTTATGTTGTGCATTTTTCTGAAGCCCTGTGGAAATCAACAGTGAGAAAAGTGGTGCAATTAGACTTTTTTTTCTTGTATGGAAATCTAGTTTTAAACTACAGAATATAATACAGGCTGCTATTCTTACTAAAAATCTGATTGCAGTGCTAGGCAAGGTCATGGAAAGGGTCATCTTGAGTGCCATCACAAAGCACCTACAGGATGGCCAAGGGATCAGGCCCAGCAAGCATGGGTTTAGGAAGGGCAGGTCCTGTCTCACCAACCTGATCTCCTTTTATGATCAGGTTTCCCACCTGGTGAATGTGGGGCAAGCTGTGGATGTAGGCCACCTGGACTGCAGCAAAGCCTTTGACACTGTCTGCCACAACAAGCTCCTGGCCAAGCTGGCAGCTCATGGCTTGGACAAATTCACCCTAGTATGGGTCAAGAAATGGCTGGAGGGTTGGGCCCAGAGAGTGGTGGTGAATGGTGCCACATCCAGTTGGCAGCTGTCACTAGTGGTGCCCCCCAGGGATCAGTGAAGGGAGGTTGTAGCCAGGTGGGGGTTGATCTCTTCTGCCAGGCAACCAGCAACAGAACAAGGGGACACAGTCTCAAGCTGTGCCAGGGGAGGTCTAGACTGGGTATTAGGAGGAAGTTCTTGCCAGAGAGAGTGATTTGCTCTTGGAATGGGCTGCCCAGGGAGGTGGTAGAGTCACCATCCCTGGGAGCGTTGAAGAAAAGACTGGATGAGGTGCATAGTGCCATGGTCTAGTTGACTGGCTAGGGCTGGGTGCTAGGTTGGACTGGATGATCTTGGAGGTCTCTTCCAACCTGGTTGATTCTATGATTACTAAACTATAATTGGATGACATGGATTGTTTCCATGACACAGCTCAAAACAACTGTATTTGATTTTTTGGTTGCTTAAATGTGTGCAGATGTTAAATGGCACATACTTCAGAAGGTTTTTAATAACATTTCATTCTGTTGAGAACACTTGAACCCTTTACCTGGCACCTAAAATCAGTCAGTTTTCATCTGAAATAAACTACTTAACATTTCATTAAAGTAGTACTATCAAGACAGCTAAACCAAGACATTTTCCAAATGTGAATAGCTTTGGTGTAGTGGCAATACAACATAATTATGAAGTGTTGGCATTTTGTAGCTGATTTCAAACACGTTGCAGCATCTTAATTTGAAAGAATATATGCCTTTATGGGGAAGATGGTGCATCTGTCCTTGGTTTCCAGGTTCTCATAATTTCTCATTACTGTCTCCTTTGTACGTGGCAACCAGTCAAATAGGCACAAAAGGAAGAAAGAGGAGTGTGGTAGCTAATCTTAGTGCTTAGTTCTGTATTCTGTCAACTTCTCTTTCCAAAAGAGGACCACATGTTCAGGCTTACTTGAGAAGTGGGTGGAATCCACACAGAAAAAATGCTGAGCTGTTTGAAGGCAGGGAAGCCTCCACTGAAGTAGTCATCAGCTAATCCCTCTTGCTATCTCCAGCATTGCAGAATTCCCTGGATTGGTGATGCCTGCCAGTCTGAAGCAATAAGACTGATTACTTTTCATTGCTGAAACCTCTTTTGTCCCTGGAGAAATTTTAACAATTGTGTAACAGAAAACACAAGAAGTTACTCTTGTTTAAAAACAGGGGTATTACCTGGCCTCCCACACTTAAGAAAATCACTCAGACTAGACTCAGATGGGTGGAAATTAAGGAATGAAGCTGTATTTACAGCTTAACACAATGCACAGTTATATACAAATTAAAAGTAACACAGTGTGATGGTTTGGGTGTTACCCTCCCCCCACACTTAAGAAATCGCCCAGGCTAGACTCGGCTGAGCTGGAAAATAGAATGGAGCTTTATAATTCCAGCTTAGCACAATAAGCAAGCAGGTATTTACAATATCTACAGCTATAGACAGAAATAGGCAAGTTAAAAAGGTAATGCAGAAACACACCAGCCCTCCCAGAAACCTGAGTCCCTGGGAGGGGCTCCCAACCACCCTTCCACCTCCCTTGCACCCCTCTACCTTATCTCAGACTTTTTCTTACATTCAAGGTGAGTTTGGAGTGTCATCCAGGGGGGTTAGGAAGCAGAGGGATTAGTTACACAGATGGCAGGTTAGAGAGAGAGAAGGGAGACAGCCAGAGCCAGTGAGCAACTCTGTTATCTGTTTGTTTTCTTGTTTTTATACATCTCAGCAAGCCTATGAGTGAAGTAGACACCACCAGGTTGGACTGGATGATCTTGGAGGTCTCTTCCCATCTGGTTGATTCTATGATTTATAACCCACTCTTGGGTACATGGGGGCTTACAAAACATGGCACATACTGTACCCAACACAGTCAAGAGACAGTTTGCCCCTTTCTTTTTAAATCCTTTTGGTGGTGTGATGTTCATGAGAAAGAAATAAGAACAGAGCTCTCTGCAGGGAACATGACTGTAGTGCAGAAGCACTCATGTACTGTTTTGGTGAGCAGAAAGTTATCACTGTCTGGGATTTTGTGTCATCTCTTCAGGGAGGCACATCAACTGCCTCCTTTTCTAGTTACTGAGGAGAATTACTTAGGTTGTTCTGCCCTCTTGAGATTTGATTCTTTACCTTTGTCTTCAGGTTTCCTCTCACTCATAAAGGTTGAGGGTTTGAATGTGCTGGCATTTAGAGTCCTACACCTGGACTGTGAAAATGCTGAGCTCTGCACTTGTGGAAACTGCGAGTGATTTCCCATTGGAATGGGCTGCCCAGGGAGGTGGTGGAGGCACCGTCCCTGGGGGTCTTCAAGAAAAGACTGGATGAGGCACTTAGTGCCATGGTCTAGTTGATTGGTTAGGGCTGGGTGATAGGTTGGCCTGGATGATCTTGGAGGTCTCTTCCAACCTGGTTGATTCTATGATTCTAACTAGACCAGGCTCTTGGCTCCTAGTGTCTGCTGAAGCACTCGCTTTGCCTTCTCAGATGTTTCCCTTTTAAGGTAACAGTTCTGCCTTTTCCTTCTCCCTCAGCCTATCATTCATCTGATTCAGCTCTTTTAATTCACGCTTCAGACTCAGACAATGGCAATCACATGGTTTTGGTTTTCTGGTACTGCCTCTGTTTTGGTAGTTTCCACTCTGAGTTTACTGGGAACTTGGGAGTCATCAGTGAAAACAAAGCTTTGTTTGAGGAAGTGCTGATTCATAGGAGACACTCATCTCCAAGGCTGAGGAATGGTGAGATAGCTCCAAAGCAAATCTCAAAGACAGGGCTTACTACGTGTCTCAAATGTTGTCTGTCTCACCACACACACATCCTTACTTCTCTTCAAATGCCTCTGCATTCTGGCTTTCCTTAGTATCTCTTGATTGTTTCTCTTTCAGGAGGAGCAGCAGCAAAAACTCTCAGAGTCTCCTCTTGCGTCACAAGTTCCAGAATGTATTGCTGAGGGTTTCATATCTGTGACTCAGCTCTGCTTGCAGCTGAGCATGAATGTCTGTCTGATTTTTAGCTCTGTATAGTACAATTTCCACAGTGCTGCAGTCTGGTTTTACAACACAGTTACTATGACATCTACAGTATCTTGGAAAATAGTGAAACAAAGACATCCAATGTTACAGTTTTGCTTTCCATGACAACTTTTGTTCTTATTTTGCCTCTCTGTTAACACAGTCTGGGTTTTCTTTTGAACTTTGAGCAAAAAACCTCAAAGAGAAAATCAGCTGCCAACTTTGGTTCACTTTTATTTCAGATACTTTAAGTTATGCAAAGCCATATGCACAATCATCACTCATTTCAATTGCCTGAAGGGATTAAACTCGTGTAGTTGTCCATCTTGGGATTTCGATAACAAATTCCCTACTAGCTTAGAATCATAGAATCAGTCAGGGTTGGAAGGGACCACAAGGATCAGCTAGTTCCAGCCTCCCTGCTATCGCCAGGGACACCCTACCCTAGAGCAGGCTGGCCACAGCCTCAGCCAGCCTGGCCTTAAACACCTCCAGGGATGGGGCCTCAACCACCTCCCTGGACAACCCAGTCCAGGCTCTCACCACTCTCATGCTCAACAACTTCCTCCTCGCATCCAGTGTGAACCTACTCACCTCCAGCTTTGCTCCATTCCCCCTAGTCCTGTCACTTCCTGAGAGCCTAAAAAGTCCCTCCCCAGCTTTTTTGTAGGCCCCCTTCAGATACTGGAAGGCCACAAGAAGGTCACCTGGGAGCCTCCTCTTCTCCAGACTGACCAGCCCCAACTCTTTCAATCTGTCCTCATAGCAGAGCTGCTCCAGCCCTCTGAGCATCCTCCTGGCCCTTCTCTGGACAACCTCCAGCATCTCCACCTCCTTCTTATAATAGGGGCTCCAGAACTGGATGCAGTACTCGAAGTGGGGTCTCAGCAGAGCAGAGAGAATCACCTCCCTTGTCCTGCTGGCCACACTTCTCCTGATGCAGCCCAGGATCTGGTTGGCTTTCTGGGCTGCAAGTGCACACTGCTGGCTCATGTTGAGCTTCTCATCCAGCAGCACCCCCAAGTCCCTCTCCTCAGGGCAGCTCTCCAGCAGTCACTGCCCAGCCTGGATTTGTGCTTGGGATTGCCTCAACCCAGCTGCAGGACCTTGCCCTTGGTCTTGTTGAACCTCCTGAGGTTGGCTTGTGCCCACCTCTCCAGCCTGTCTATGTCACTCTGGATGGCATCTCTGCCCTCCATATCTTCCATTCGATTATCTTACCCTGGCTTCCCTTTTAAATTTACAACACTTTAAACTCTAAAGTCTAAATTTAGTGCTGTAAAGCCTGTGTAACTCAAAGCAAAAAGAAAAACTAATTGAATTGCTCTTTTTTTTACTCCCCTTGGAATCGTAATCAGATCTGAATTGGAATGAAACTTGTATTCCCTTTGTCATGACACTTAGCATATTGCCAAGCTGGCATTGTTCTGGTTGGTAAAGTCATATCTGCACTACACCAAAGCATTTTCACACTTTAAGTGTATCTTAAATTATCATCAGGTTTTGGACCAGCACAAAACTGATGCCCTCATAACTGAACATGGGAAGAGCTATCCCCTGGCCAAGTCTCTGAGCCTGGCAGCCTAAATTTACTTAAGATGAGCATTAAAGTGTAGGATTGTCATGGAGACAGGGAATTAAGGTGGCAGAGTCAGGAATTATAAATATAGACTTATTTTGTTTTCCTGAACACCTCACCCCCAAACTATATACAAAACTAGTTTAGGTTTATTTACAGATTCTAATCAGATCAGGAATTCCTCAAAGGATGTTATGGACAAATGTAGAGGTTTAGGAAGTCAGGAAATGGAAAAGGCTAAGCTATAAACACAGCTTTACCCCACTATCAATCAGGCTAAGCAACAAGGTGATGTGCCTAGTGGGTGAGAGGAAGACTGTGGATATTGTTTACATGGACTTTAAACATTTAACACTGTCTCCCACGGCATTCTCCTGGAGAAACTGGGTGCCCGTGGCTTGAATGGGTGGCTGCTTTGCTGGGTGAAAACCTGTCTGTCTGGCCAATCCAAAAGAGTGGTACTGGACAGAGTTAAATCCAGCTGGTGGCAGATCACAAGTGGTGTTCCCCAGGGCTCAGTTCTGAGGCCAATTTTCTTTAGTGTCTCTATCAGTGATCTGATCCAGGGGATTAAGTGCACCCTCAGTGAGTATGCAGATGACACTAAACAGGTGGGAGTGTTGATCCACTTGAGGCTAGGAAGGCTCTGCAGAGGGATCTGGACAAACTGGATCAATGGGCTGAGGTAATTTGTGTAAGATTCAGCAGTACCAAGTGCCAGGTCCTGCACTTAGGTGACAACAACTCCATGCAAGACTACAGGCTTGGGAAAGAGTAGCTGGGGAGCTGCCCATCAGAAAGGGACCTGATTGATTGACAGCTGGCCAAATATGAGCCAGCAGTGTGCCCAGGTGACCAAGAAGTGATTGGTACCCTGTATGATTGGATAGGGCTGTGATAGGCTGGACTGGAGGTTGCTTCCAACATGATTGATTCTGTGAAATAATGAAATAATATTCAAGCATAGTGAAAAAAAGTAACTTCTATTCTGGAGGAATATTAGAGGTTGGCCTGAAGAGCTGGAAAGAAAATTTAACTCTGTGCCTGGATTTTGGAGTCTTTTGTATGATGGCTCACAAGATTGAGACTTAGAGATCTCTATATATAAATTAACACACAGATACATTCCATACTCAGTACAACCTGGCTGGTTCTATGATTCTGATACGCAGCACCGGTGGGGCCACTCTGAGTATGCTGTTCAGTTTTGGGTCTCTGTTGACTAAAAGGACATTTTGTTGCTGCAGTGTGTCCAGAGAAAGGCAACGAAGCTGACAAAGGGTTTGGAGAACACATCTTCTGAGGAGTGACTGAGGGAACTGGGATTGCTTAGTCTGGAGAGAAGCAGGCTGAGGGAAGGCATTCTCACTCTCTACAAGTACCAGAAAAGAGGTTGTAGTAAGGGGGGGCACTGGTGTCTTCTCCCTAGTAACAACTGATAGGTTGAGAGGAAGTGTCCTGAAGTGGCACTAGAGGAGGTTTAGGTTGGATATTAGAATAAATGTTGTCACTGAAAGGGTTATCAACCACTGGAATAGGCTGCCAGGGAAAGTGGTTGAATCCTCATCTGTGGAGAGATATAAAAGATGCCCCAAGGCACTTGTAAGAAGGTGGTGTGATGAGAAGGCTGGCAAGAAAGGGCTGTATCAGAGTGAGAAAGCTCAGCCAGACTTGGACTGGTGAAGATGCAGTGCTTCTGGAAGGGAGGACAGCTCGCTTGGAGGAAAGGTAAAGTAAAAGGCAGAGAAACAAGGGTGTGGAGAGGGTTGGAATGAGCAAGCAATCAACACAAGGCTGAGAAACTCTGTTCAGAAGCATAGAGAGTGATAGATGTGTGGGAAAAAAACCTGTTTTGGCTGGTTCAGCAGATGCTCCTACCAGCTGGTTTTATGCTTTACAAATCTTGTTCCCCCTCCCTGAAGAGCACTCTGGTGAATCACAACAGGTAACTTCTGCTGTAGATGGCAGAGTTCGAGCTGAGAAAATCTAATACCCTCTGTTTCCAGTTTTGGGCTGAAAATCCTGTGAGTGATAGATAATCTACAAGCTTCCACTTTTCTTAGCTTGAAGTCCAGCAATGAGCATGCAGCTAGCACTCATGGTATTACACAAGACTGTAAAAAGGAGAGGGAAGAAATAGCCTTCCTGAAAGGTGGAAGCAAACCTAATAGAATTTGGGTTAAAGTTATATCTGTGTGCCAGGCAGCATTTCTTTTTCATGATTACAAATAGCAAAGCTAGGCCAGCACATCTTTCTGTTGCAGGTCAAACCTGAAACACAAATGACATAAACCCAGCAAACTCCCATTTCTCATTTTCAAGAACATCTTTCACACCTTGGAGTTCACTGCTTTGTAGCATTAAGATTTTAAGTACTATACTAAAAGGAAAACCTGCCCTTTATAATACCTACTGTACATACATGTGGCTATAGTCATGATCTGGAGAACATCACTAGCATGATGTGTCCTGGGGTACCCCAAATTCCTCTCTCTCTCACTCCATGGGTTTGAATGGGAGAAGAAAGGTGTGAAACCCTGCTTCCTCCTTGCCCTGCCTGGCAGGCAGATGTTACTAATTTATTATCCATATATTTTTTTTCTAGATCATGTTTTTATTCTTCTGTAATCAAAAATAAAAAGAATTTGAAGAAGCTAATAAGTCTTAAACTCTCACTTTGCACTTTTAAACTTTTAAAATTATTTGTGTACTTTGCATTCCCTGTGAACTTTGACCATAGAATCAGCCAGTTTGGAAGAGACCTCTAGGATCATCCAGTCCAACCTATCACCCAGCCCTATCCAATGTTACATTCTTCCCCTGTACTTAGCACTGGTCAGGCCACACCTTGAGAGCTGTGTCCAGTTCTGGGCTCTTCAATTTAAGAGAGATGCTGAGATACTGGAACATGTCCAGAGAGGGGTGACGAAGCTGGTGAGAGGCCTGGAACACAGCCCTGTGAGGAGAGGCTGAGGGAGCTGGGGGTGTGCAGCCTGGACAAGAGGTGGTTCAGGGGGGACCTCATTGCTGTCTACAACTACCTGGAGGGAGGCTGTAGCCAGGTGGGGTTTGGTGTCTTCTGCCAGGAAACCAGCAACAGAACAAGGGGACACAGTCTCAAGTTGTGCTGGGGGAGGTCTAGGCTGGATGTTAGGAGGAAGTTGTTGTCAGAGAGAGTGATTGGCATTGGAATGGGCTGCCCAGGGAGGTGGTGGAGTTGCCATTCCTGGAGGTGTTCAAGCAAAGCCTGGCTGAGGCACTTAGTGCCATGTTCTAGTTGATTGTCTAGGGCTGGGTGCTAGGTTGGACTGAATGATCTTGGAGGTCTCTTCCAACTTGGTTGATTCTATGATGATGTGAACTAAATGTTAGCGTGGGAAAATGAATCAGTAATACACAGCACAATTGTGTCAGCAAGCCAGCTCTTAAGATGTCTTGGGTGCTAATTTTACCACCAGTAAATGTAAATACCTAATACATCCTCTTCCGGGCAGTTTTGTCTCCTCACTGTTGACAGGATGTAGTAAAAATAACCTCCAGGGTATAGATATCTAAACAATGAAACTACTGATACAACTTTGGGTGGGAGAGTCTTGTCCCCAATTTGTTAACACTTCACAGCAGCAGGAGACAAAAGTAGTTTCATTAGATTTACTTCAGCAAAAATCTCTCCTGAGGTTAGAATAGAATTTCTTCCTCATTTTCTTTTCAGAGATTAGTTGAGATAGGGCAGAAGTATATTTTTCCCTGTGAGGAATGGAGCAATTTGTTTCAAATGTCCAAGCTAACCTGTACACAGCTCAGAAATTTGTCTAGAAACCTGAAGGATAATTGAGCTCCCCTGTGCAGAAATTAATGGAATTTCATGCTATTCTTGGGACAACTAAGCCTGTTTCCAGTTATGGTGAATGATTGAAAGGCTGTAAATCTTAATAGGAGGGAATAAGTTCATCTTAGATATAGGTGGGTTGGTACTGGTTCATCATCTAAGATGGAGCAGGGTAGAGATTAATATCAGTATTCATCTCAAGGCAGACAGTGATGTTTTGCCTTATTGAACACATTTCCTGTACTAGTCTCTGTTGAAACCATTTATGCTCATTCCTCTTATTTTTACTCTTTACACTGAGCATGGCTAGGGCTGGTGATCTCTATGCCAGTGTCCCCACAAAGGCCACAGCTAAGGTCTTTGGCCTTTTTCTACCACTGCAGGCCCATGGGTGTGTTGTGACAGGCCATGATCAAGGACTGTGCAGGGAAGCTGTTTGCTCTAGGAACGTACAGGAAGGGCAGATCAGTTTCCCCTAGACCTGCTGGAAGGGTTCGAGGAGTCCAGGCAGGGCAGTGAAGGTTGAGTATCTGTGACTATAGACAATGTAACTCACTTGAGCAATTTGAGACAGGCAAATCAGTTTCTTTAGGCTTGAGGTGAGGAGAAAGTTCTTCACTGAGAGAGTCATTGGATACTGGAATGGGCTGCCCAGGGAGGTGGTGGAGTCGCTGTCCCTGGGGCTGTTCAAGGCAGGACTGGACGTGGCACTTGGTGCCATGGTCTAGCCTTGAGCTCTGTGGTAAAGGGTTGGACTTGATGATCTGTGAGGTCTCTTCCAACCCTGATGATACTGTGATAAAACTTTAACCTGTGTTTGGTGGTATCAGCTGAACTGTATATGGGCTGTTTGGTAGGTGGGAGGTAAGAAATTGTCCTATTATGCAAAGCAATGTATGATCTTGCAGTGTTATTTATGTGCTTGTTATTAATGGCACAGCCTATTGCATACTAGGGAAAGAATGCAGATGTTGCACCACTGCATTTCATAGAATCACAGAACCAACCAGGTTGGAAGAGACCTCCAAGATCATCCAGTGCAACCTAGCACCCAGCCCTATCCAGTCAACTAGACCATGGCACTAAGTGCCTCAGCCAGGCTTTTCTTCAACATCTCCAGGCACAGCAACTCCTCCACCTCCCTGGGCAGCCCATTCCAATGCCAATCACTCTCTCTGTCAAGAATTTCCTCCTAACATCCAGCCTAGACCTCCCCTGGCACAACTTGAGGCAGCAATAAGGTCACCCCTGAGCCTCCTCTTCTCTAGGCTCCACACTCCCCGCTCCCTCAGCCTCTCCTCACAGGACTGTGCACTATATGTTCTATGCACTATATATATTCCTGTGGAAATTGAATGATTTTGCTGGTGAAAGCAGTAATTATATCACAAAGGGGGGAAAAAGGCATGGATTTTTTAATAGGTTTGCATACCTGTTGGTAAAGATATTTTTAATTTTTTTTGTAATTTAGTAAATGAAAAAAAAGTTTTTTATGGTGGAAAAATATTCACTTGGACATTGTGCATGTTGCTGAATTGATTGAATTAGTTTCTGAATTTTTGGTGCTACTGTTGAAGATCACATGGACAGGGCTGGGTGATAGTTTGGACTGGATTATCTTGAAGGTCTCTTCCAACCTGGTTGATTGTATGATTCTATGATCACTGGGATTTGTTTGCTTTTCCCAGAGCTGCATGGTTAGAGGATTTCAGTGATTTTATTCCTTCATTCTGTTATAATTCTCACTAATTATATCACTAACTTCTGCACTGCACATTAAAGCTCTGGTTTCTTTGAAGTTGGCTGAGGTGACCTTCTTGTGGCCTTTCAGTATCTGAAAGGGGGCTGCAAAAAAGCTGAGGAGGGACTTTTCAGGATATCAGGGAGTGACAGGACTAGGAGGAATGGAGTGAAACTGGAGGTGGGTAGGTTCAGACTGGACATGAGGAGGAAGTTGTTCAGCATAAGAGTGGTGAGAGCTTGGACTGGGTTGCCCAGGGAGGTGGTTGAGGCCCCATCCCTGGAGGTGTTTAAGTCCAGGCTGGCTGAGGATGTGGCCAGCCTGCTCTAGGGTAGGGTGTCCCTGCCCATGGAAGAGTCAGGGTTGGAACTAGATGATCCTTGTGGTCCCTTCCAACTCTGACTGATTCTATGATTTATCCATAACACTTGTTAAGTATCTAACTATAGCAGCTTTTGTGGATTACTACTTTCTGTAGATGTGCTTAAGCCTGCAGTGGATCAGAGGTATTAGTCAGCAAATATCTGTGGCAACAGTGGGTTGTAATTGCTAATTAGGCAAATGTGTACTAATTTAGCAAGTGAGATATTGTAGTCATCTTTGATTTATTTATGTGCCATATGGGTTTGAGCAGCACATGAAGAACTAGAGGGAAAATGCATCACAAATTGGTCAGTTTGCTTCATTAAACAACATTGGGATTTTTCTTGGGATATAGCTTTAAGAAAGCAATGTCAGTATAATATTTCCTATAGAAATTCAGGCATAAGTCAGCCTCTGAAGAAAATGTCAATAATGATTCACAGCTAGTCTCAGACAGTGCTGCACTTAGGTCCCTGCTTCACAGAGGAAGCCCAAGTGTTTGTACTGCTAAAATTCCTGCAGATTTTCTATAGGTACAAAGCACTGCAGATTTGTCAAAGTGATGTGTATTCTCTTCTTCCAAAATATATTCCTGGTGTGTGTGGGGGGGGAACAGGAGGAGGAAGGAACAGAGAAAAGTGGCATGATCCATCTTCAATTTACCAACATTTTTAAATGCAGTGGGTTGGATACTCCACTCCAGCAAGTTTCTTTGCCTGTTATAACAGTGTGTAGTGAATGTGGAAGGCAAGTTGAAATCCTTGTGGAAAATTCTTCCTTATTACAGTCATTTTCATCAACATAATGGAATCTTCTACAGAATGTCCAATTCTTTACTCTTCCTGGAATAAGAGAGATGAGGCTCTATGTGGTAGAGGGAGAGGATATGAAGTCTCTCATGATGCCCTCATTTTTGCCTATAGTGGTGCTTAGGGTGCAGAAATCATACAGCTCAGAAACAAACCTTTCTACTTCTAAGTGTAAGAGAACAGCTTAGACTGGATGGAGGATTTTGGACAGGATGATCCTGGTGGTCCTTTCCAACCATAGCAATTCCTAGTGATGAGATGTTGTGCTGAGGGATTTGGTTTAGTCAAGGACTTGTCAGTGTGAAACTAATGATTGGACTCAATAATCTTGAAGGTCTTTTCCAACCTAAGAAATTCTGTGACTCTATGAGAACTGAGTGCATTTTTACCTACAAAACATTAGAAAGGGACTGAGTGCCTCTAGCTGCAAGTCAGCACGCAGAGATGATGTGAGATGCCCAAATGCAGTTGTGCTGCCAAGCACAGTTCCATCACATCAATATCCTCCTATTCTCTGGGCAGCATGGTGTTACTACCCAAATTCTAGTGTATGAAGCAGATGACACTATAATCTTTGTCAGTTTTGTGGACAAGAGGGAAGACAAAACACTGAGACACAGTCATACCTTTTTCTTAGTATGATGTCCCACACCTCAGTTGTTCTTTAGGAAAAGGACAAGCTAGGACCAGGTGTCAATGTGTTGGAGGGTAGGAGAGCCTTGCAGAGGGACCTTGACAGGCTGGATGGGTGGGCAGAGGGCAAGGGGATGAGATTTAACAAGGCCAAGTGCAGAGTTCTACACCCCAAGCAGCACTACAGGCTGAGGACAGAGTCGGGGGAGAGCAGCTAGGCAGAGAGGGACCTGGGAGTACTGAGTACTGGTAGATAGTAGCTGAAGATGAGCCAGCAGCGTGCCCAGGTGGCCAGGAGAGCCAATGGCATCCTGGCTGGGATCAGACACAGTATGGCCAGTAGGACAAGGGAGGTTATTCTTCCCATGTACTCAACACTGGTCAGGCCACACCTTGAGTATTGTGTGGTCCTGCTCTGGCAGGGGGGTTGGACTCAATGATCTCTTTGGGTGCCTTCCAGCCCCTGACATCCTCTGATTCTGTGACTTCTTCAGGTTGTTGCAGTAAATAGTGGCAGCAATCAACTCTGAGAGAAGCCATTAATTTGCACAAGAATTAGCAGTATTTGCCTTTATACAAAAATCAAAACCTGACAGCCTTTATCAAGTAATGATTGGAACTTAGCTAAAAAAACAACTGGTGTTCCATGTTCCATCTACAGTCGGGTAGAATTTGCTGTAGTGAGTTTGCTGCCAGACACTGAGCTTGAGTGACAGATCTTTATTAGCAGCAGGGATGCAGATCTGCACCTTCTATTTTTGGGGTGTTTACAGTCATAGTTTTGTTTATGCCTCACTTTTCTTCACTCTGTTTATTACTGCCTGAGAGCATTTGTTTTTCTTTCTAGCAGGTTGCAGGTAAATGGTAATTTCAGTGCATATATCAGGCCACTTTCACAGTGCAATTATAGCATTTCAAAAGGCATTTTAATACTTGGAGGATGGAAACTGAACTTTCTCAAATATCAATGCACACATGGGAAATAAGCCCCGTTACAATTCTGTTTAGTGATTCATAATTGCCAGAAGGCTGTGATCATAGAATCAACCAGGTTGGAGGAGACCTCCAAGATCATCCAGTCCAACCTATCCCCCACCCTATCCAGTCAATTAGACCATGGCACTAAGTGCCTCATCCAGCCTTTTCTTGAACACATCCAGGGATATTAGTATATAGGCAATTATATATTGTTTACATGTGTGCAACTTAATACAGGGGGGGAAGCTAGGTGTCAGAAGGCAGTGATATTAGTATATGGACAATTATATATTTAAATGTGTGCAACTTAATATGGGGGGAAAAGGGAGGGAAGCTAGGTGCCTAGTAACAAGACTTCTCCAAGCTCTTGTAGATAAATTCAGGTCATATTTATTTAGATTGAGTTTCAGAATGATGTCTCTTGGAGCATTTCCAAACGGTAATCAATATGTGTGGTGTGATAAACAGACTATTTTTAAACGTGCATGACCATTTCCCGATGTTAGATTGGCCATGATGGGCAGATTATCAGCTCCCAGTGAATTCCTAAGCGAGCTAAATCATTCAGCACAAGCGTGGGGGGTCAAACTCCTAAGGGGACCTGGCAAAACATAAGTGGATTGCCCAGGACATTTGATGTGTGGTGGAGTCACCATCCCTGGAGGTGTTTAAGAGGAGTCTGGGTGAGGCACTTAGTGCCATGGGTTAGTTAATTAGAAGGGTTATGTGATAGGTTGGACTTGATGATCCTGGAGGTCTTTTCCAACCTGGGTAATTCTCTGAATAATGGTTCTGTGAATAAGCAAGAAGTTGTGAAACCTACTAGGCTCCTAGGAGGGACCTTTTCCCTTCCTGCTCCCCTCAACTGCTCTCTAATGGGTATCAAGGTGGAGTTTGGGCAGGAATTTGCCTAGGGACAGAAGACAAATATAAACACAGAAGACTAACAGTCACTAGTTACATCAAATGTGAGTTCAATTACTATTGCTTATTACTACCCATTGCTGAGGCAGCATTCTTGTCCAGGACCTGTGGTCCTCCACTCTGGTGCTCCACAGGGAACAAAGGATTACTCTGCCCAGGAATGTTCCCTCAGAGATTCCACCTTCTTACATGGATGGGTACTCAACACTAGGTGTGATGATAGTCAACCAGGTTGGAATAGATCTCCAAGATCATCCAGTCCAACCTATCACCCAGCCCTGTCCAATCAACCAGACCATGGCACTAAGTGCCTCAGCCAGGCTTTTCTTCAACACCTCCAGGGGCAGTGACTCCACCACCCCCCTGGGCAGCCCATTCCAATGCCAATCACTCTCTCTGCCAACAATGTCCTCCTAACACCCAGCCTAGATCTCCCCAGGCACAACTTGAGACTGTGTCCCCTTGTTCTGTTGCTGGTTGCCTGGCAGAGGAGACCAACCCCTACCTGGCTACATAATAAAAGTCCATTTTCTCTGTAAAAGGAAAATTAAAATTACTTTGCCTTGGATAATAATGCTGCTAGACACGAATAATCTTTAGGGCTTGACTGAATTTATAAGCAATTGTCTGAAGTAACTGCACAGAGCTTTTAAAACTCAGTAGACTTTTAAAATTTGTTGTTGGTGATGGGGTTTTTGTTGGGTTTTGGTGTGTGTTTTTTTTTTGGGGGGGGGAGAAGGTTGTTTGTTTTTGTGTTTGGTCTTCAATTCCCTCTCAAGAAAGCTAATATGAAAGTGGCATTTCTGTGTTATTTAGATGCCATTTTACTGAAAAGTTTGTAACGAATCCTTTCTTCCTGCTACAAGTAAGGATGGATCAGTTTGATAGGACAGACTGAAAGAGTTGGGGCTGTTCAGTCTGCAGAAGAGGAGGCTCCCAGGTGACCTTCTTGTGGCCTTCCAGGATCTGAAGGGGGCCTACAAAAGAGCTGAGGAAGGACTTCTTAGGCTATCAGGGAGTGACAGGACTAGGGGCAATGGAGCAAAGCTGGAGGTGGGGAGATTCAAACTGAACGTGAGGAAGTTGTTGTTGATCATGAGAGTGATGAGACCCTGGACTGGGTTGCCCAGGGAGGTGCTTGAGGCCCCATCCCTGGAGGTGTTTAAGACCAGGCTGGATGAGGCTCTGGCCAGCCTGATAGGGTGTCCCTGGGCATAGCAGGGGGGGTTGTAACTTAGTGATCCTTGTGGATAATGATTGAGTCTGAGAGATAATACCAAAGCATTACAGCCCTGTGAACTTTGTACAGCTAGACATATAACAAAGTAGTAATCATCAGGTGTATGTTATTCTCTGGTATCTACTTGTGTATTGCTTTCTGTGTCTTATATTGCTCAAAGAAAAATAAGAAGTATTCCAGTAACTCTACTGCCTAGAAACCAGTGTTGTGCCAGGTTCCTTTCTATAACAAAGTTGCTTAGTTTTCTCCTTTTCTCAGAGATCTGAACTGCACACTGACTGTGACTGCTACGCTTAGTGCTGCCTCTCCTGTGGGTGAGAGCACCTTGTGGGTGCTTCTGAAAATGGAAGTATTTCCACAGCAATGCTAATTAGCAGCTTAATTGTCTGGAACTGGGATTAGACAGTGTTTGGGGAGTTGAAAGATCTCCTTAATGGAAAACTGTAACAAGAGGGGAGAGTCTGTTACTGATGTGGAAGGTGATGTGGTGTTGAGGCAACAGCACCAACTGCACTAGGGTGGACCACAAGCTTCTCAGCATAAATCTCTATTGTTGTAACTCTAGCAGAGGCTGCACGTGGCCAACTGACCTACTTAAAGAGGAAAATTAAACAAGAATAACCAATAAAAGGGAAAGAATCATAGAATTATCAGGGTTGCAAGGGACCTCAAAGACTGTCTGATTCCAACCCTCCTGCCGTGGGCAGGGACCCCTCACACAAGGTCAGATTGTTCAGAAGTATGTTTAGAAGCAATTTGGTTCAGTGGATTTCAAGAGTTAATGAATTCTAGGAATTGCTTTTTGCATAAACTCTTTTTTTCAGTGCACCTCCACACCTGTGAATTTCTTCAGTACTTTCCTCCGTGTACTGGAGGCTCCCAGCACAGTTCTCAGGGCAGTAAGAGCCACCCTTGGTAAGGCTGAGCAGCTCCACTTTGCTAAGTCAACAGTGTAACTCCAGTCAGTGTATTTTGTGGTGAGTATAAGCAGCAGAAGGTCCCTCCTCTCAACCTTCAGGATTGTTTGGAAAACACTAGGTTCATTAAATGAATGAATGTATTTGCCTTTGGTTTCTCTGGTCCTTCAAAATCAGGGACTGTGCAGGTTTACACCAGCTGAGAAACCAGAATAAGAAAGTGGTGGTGATTAGAGACACAAAGGTTGTAGCTGCTGAAGAGTGTTAATAATGATCTGACTGGAAATATGTTGAAGTCATCGACTGAGTTCAGGTAGCTCCAGTCTAGGCCTTAATCCCATGGCAGAGCTGGGCTTCTGTTATCGTGGTGAGCCTATGCTGTAAGTTGGGCTGTAGAGGACCTGCCTCGAGGCCTGGCTAGAAGGGACCGGGGTGGCCAAGGCACCACCTGCCCATCTCCCACCCAGCCCAGTTCACTATGACAATGGCAAGGAGCTCAAGGGTTTTACCCAGCATCACAAGTTTTGTTTGGTTCACATTGCTCTCCAAAAGCAAGCCCTGATGTTAGTTTGAGGCTTAGTGCAGGCCATTGTGTAACCTTCATTTTGTTCTTTGCACAGCTCTCAGCCAGTAGCACCTCAGGCTGGGAGAGATGGTGTCCTTAGCTGCCTCATATGCAGGGATTTTATGGCACTGGTTTATATAAGCCACTTAATACTTTTTTCCTTATATTGTTGCCAGATGGCACCCCTTCTATGTATTTGCCCTTTACAGTTCACTTAGCTTTTCTTCATTGGCACTCTGCCTCTGCTGTGCCAGCAGGGCTTGACCCTGCCGAAGAGAGAGCAAACAGCTCAGAAAAGGATGTTCTGCTTGTCCAAAGACAAGGTGCAGAGCATGGTCCTACCATACTAAACCTCCAAACGTTCGTTCAGCTCAGAATGGGTAGGCTCTGACTCTGCTCCATGCTCTCACATTCTGTCCTGGGAAGAAAGGATGGTGTCTGTACTTTGTGCAGTGGCTGTCAACACATAGTGGTTCTGTGGGAAAACCACAGTGCATGAGTTTACAAGTGCAGAAACTCTTGAAAGGAGTGTGTCACGTTGTGCTCAGTGGTCTATTTGACTGGCTAGGGCTGGGTGCTAGGTTGGACTGGATGATCTTGGAGGTCTCTTCCAACCTGCTTGATTCTATGATTCTAAATAGTTCTGACCTGAAAGGGCATTGTAGCCAGGTGGGGGGTGGCCTCTTCTCCCAGGTAACCAGCAATAGAACAAGGGGACACAGTCTCAAGTTGTGCCAGAGTAGGTATAGGCTGGATATTAGGAAGAAGTTCTTCACAGAGAGAGTGATTTCCCATTGGAATGGGCTGCCCAGGGAGGTGGTGGAGGCACTGTCCCTGGGGGTCTTCAAGAAAAGCCTGGCTGAGGCACTTAGTGCCATGGTCTAGTTGATTGGATAGGGCAGGGTGCTAGGTTGGACTGGCTGATCTTGGAGGTCTCTTCCAACCTGGTTGATTCTATGATTCTATGATTTTCTTTCCCAGGTGTGAAGTACTCCTCTATTCTAGAACTGCTTAATCACTAAAAGCTTGCTGCAATTTACAGTTAGTGACATTGCAAGCACCAGTTTCACTTTTTGTTCCCTGAAATACTGAAATAGATATTTTGGAAACAGAGAAGTCTATTTCATTGAGAGTTCTACTTCCAAGATTAAAATACTCTTTCTGTGCAAATACTGTCTATCTCTAGGATTACTGTAATTGGTGGCTCTGTCTGTTGGATTTGTAGAGATGGCTATTTTCAGCATGTCTGCAGGTAATGACTGTTCTCTGACTTGTTAATCTCTCCTCTTCTAATTATCCAAGCAGATGTTGCTTAATCCATGAAATGGCCAGGACCAGTAAGATTTGAAAGAGCAATAAAGCATATGGATCAGGGGAAAACTGTTAATAAAAAATGAGGAAGAGACAGTAAGTTAGCAAGATAAATGAAAAGCACAATCAAGACAGTGCAGCTTAAAGCAAGTTTGGAGATTGTATTTTGTGTGTGTAAAACTTTCTGGAATGGCAGACTTTGTTTTGCAGTGTGCAGAAGCATAGAACGGTCTGGGTTAGGAAGGACCTCTGACAGGAGCTTGTAGCCAGGTGAGGGTTGGTCTCTTCTGCCAGACAACCAGCAACAGAACAAGGGGACACAGGCTCAAGTTGTGCCAGGGGAGGTATAAGGCTGGATGTTAGGAGGAAGTTGTTGGCAGAGAGAGTGATTGGCATTGGAATGGGCTGCCCAGGGAGGTGGTGGAGGCACTGCCCCTGGAGGTGTTGAAGAAAAGCCTGGCTGAGGCACTTAGTGCCATGGTCTAGTTGACTGGCTAGGGCTGGGTGCTAGGTTGGACTGGATGATCTTGGAGGTCTCTTCCAACCTGCTTGATTCTATGATTAAGGTCATCTAGTCCTATCCCCTCTGCAGTCAGCAGGGGCGTCCTCAACTAGATCAGGCTGTCCAAAGCACTGTCAAGCCTCACTTCAAATATCTCCAGGAATGGGACCCCAATCACCTCCCTGGGCAACCTGCTCCAGTGTTCCATTACCCTCATAGTAAAGAACCTGTTCCTAACATCCAATCTAAATCTGCTCTTTTCTAGTTTGAAATCATTGCCCCTTCTCCTATCGCTACAGTCCGTAGAAAGCATTGTCCACTTCTATGGTGGTCTGAAGCATGTGTGCTCCTCTGTGATTCTTCTGTGGCATGTGCAAATGATGGATTTCCAAAACTGATGTACCTGCAGCTCATCTTGGCTTCCCACATTTGGGGCTCTTGGGACGTCTGAAAAACAGGGAAATTGGTGTTCTTCCAGAGAGATGTGCTGGACACATACTCATTGCACCAGCAGAAGTGAGACTGAAGAACAGTTGAATCCTGTAACAGTTCCTGTAACAAGCTGCTGTTTGATTTCTCAGAAACCAGAACATCCTTTGAGTTAGCATAGGTGACCCCTCTGCTTGTCACACCCAGTGACCATATGATATCTATAATGTCTAATGGGACTGGCTTCTCATTTCAAGACGGCTGTGCCTGAGAGAGCAGGGTCAAGGTTACATCTGCCTTACATAAAGAGAAGCTGTATGGACACATCCCAGTCAGCCCTTTGCAAGGTGATCTGAGCACTTCATTGCTACCTCTGATGACATGGGTGTTATGTTGCAGCAAAAGAGGTTCTGCCTCAACACAAGGGGGAACTTCTTTACTGTAAGGGTCACAGAGCACTGGAACAGGCTCCCCAGAAAGGTTGTGGGGTCTCCTTCTATAGAGACTTTTGAGGCCTGTCTGGATATGCTCCTGTGTGATCTGTGTTAGATAATAGTGTCCTGCTCTGGCAGAGGGATTAAACTCGATCTCCTTGGGTCCCTTCCAACCCCTAACATCCTGTGACATGAGTAACCAGACCAAAGATCTGTGTGCCTAACATTTCCATACAGTTCTGTAAGCGTTAGTATGCTCTAAACAGCATAGTGTTTTGAAATGGGCCATTTCATTTGCATTAAACCAAAACCAGCTCTTGGTATACTTTGTGCTTTTGAACCTGAAGTAACACATAGCTACTTGCTGTTCCAAACTGGAGATTTTAGACCTACGATCTGTACAGACTATTACATTGAAATGTAGCAGTTACATCAGTGTTATCTTCTCTGATAGGGCTGGCACATCCAGAAATTGGGCTTTTTTCCTGGTCCTGTCAAATGTTCTGGAGCCCCTGTGACAAGAAAGATGTGGACATGCTGGAACATGTCCAGAGAAGGGCCACAAGGATGCTCAGAGGGCTGGAGCAGCTCTGCTATGAGGACAGACTGAAAGAGTTGAGGCTGTTCAGTGTGCAGAAGAGGAGGCTCCCAGGTGACCTTCTTGTGGCCTTCCAGGATCTGAAGGGGGCCTACGAAAAAGCTGGGGAGGGACTTCTTAGGCTATCAGGGAATGACAGGACTAGGGGGAATGGAGCAAAGCTGGAGGTGGGGAGATTCAGACTGGCTGTGAGGAGGGAGTTGTTCAGCATGAGAGTGGTAAGAGCCTGGACTGGGTTACCCAGGGAGGTGGTTGAGGCCCCATCCCTGGAGGTGTTTAAGGCCAGGCTGGCTGAGGCCAGCCTGCTGTAGAGTAGGGTGTCCCTGCCCATGGCAGGGAGATTTGAACTAGATGATCCTTGTGGTCCCTTCCAACCCTGACTGATTCTATGATTCTAAATGTTGCATGTGACCATAGGCAAGCAGCTTAACCTCTTGGCGTCCAAGGTTAATACTCACCCAACTTGCAGGGTTTTCTGAGACTAGATTAATGTTTCTGTTGTGGCTTTGGCATCCTGCAGTGGAGAAGGTTTGCAGTGCATATGCTGTTGATAAGGACAATACAGAAACATGAAATGTAGATTACTGTTAGTTACAGATTAGAGAGTGCAGAAGTTACTGCCTCTGTTTCAACATTTCAAAGAATGCTGCAATGGATTGGATAGAAATAGTTACAGATAATCAAGTAAGTTTATGTAACAATTAATTTGTTTGGGTTTAGGCATGTGATTAATCCTGGGTTTTTTGATGGCTCAAATCAGGTCAACATTGCAGTTGCTTTAACAGTGCAGGAAGACAGAAACCCTTCAACTGTAGAAATGGGTTCCCCGAGGAAACAAATGTACAAAGCAACCACTTCTGTGGCAGTCAAAAGGAAACCATCAGGTTTTGTGTTGCTTTGTAGATGCAGCTACAGATTGCAGAATTCATCTCTTTCACAGTAAGTAGTTTTGAGGCTTTTGGCATTGGTGGTCGTTGGAGCAAACCCTGTATTTGGATTGCTAAAATGTTTTTTTTCATGCCAGCGGAAGCTCTGGAGATAATTTAATGCCCCCCTCAGAGGGCTGAAGCGAAAATGAAAGGACAAAGCAGTACTAATCATGGAATCATAGAATCAACCAGGTTGGAAGAGATCTCCAAGCTCATCCAGTCCAACCTAGCACCCAGCCCTAGCCAGTCAATTAGACCATGGCACTAAGTGCCTCATCCAGGCTTTTCTTCAACACCTCCAGGGATGGTGACTCCACCACCTCCCTGGGCAGCCCATTCCAATGCCAATCACTCTGTCAAGAACTTCCTCCTCATGTCCAGCCTAGACCTCCCTGGGCATGACTTGAGACTGTCTCCTTGCTTTATTGCTGGTTGCCTGGGAGAAGAGACCAACCCCCACCTGGCTACAGCCTCCCTTCAGGTAGTTGTAGACAGCAATGAGGTGATCCCTGAGCCTCCTCTTCTCCAGGCTGCACACCCCCAGCTCCCACAGCCTCTCTTCACAGGGCTGTGCTCCAGGCCCTCACCAGCTTCATTGCTCTTCTCTGGACACGTTTCAGTATCTTAACATCTCTTTTGAATTGAGGAGCCCAGAACTGGACACAGGACTCGAGATGTAGCCTGACAAATGCTGAGTACAGAGGAAGAATAACCTCTCTTAATGCAACGATAGGCATTCCTCAGGCAGTTACCTTAGGTTGTGTATTCACCTTCTGTTGTCAAGTAGCTTCATTTGGTAAATCATTTTAACTGGATTACTTAAGATTCTGAGTCTCTTGTAAACAGGTGAACCATCCATCTTTTCACTTCCAGTTGAATTAGTTTTGAATTATTTGATCTGATAAAGATTATTATAGAAAGGTTTTTGTAGAGGCTGTAATGTCTGCTGTGCAAAGAGATTTCAGATCTGGATGAAAACTCAGATTTTCATAGCAATTTTCTATATATCTGGGTTTGTTTTTTGGGGGGGGGTCTGTTTGTTTGTGGGATTTTTGGGGGGTTTTGCTTTATTGAATTGATCATGCATTCAGACCTTTATCACTTTAGGAAAAGTTTCTTTCAATACCTAGCCCACTTCTAGGGATTGTTTTTAACACAGCTTTGTGGTGGCTCTTTTTCTTTAGCTCTTTGCCACCAAGTTCAGTAAATGAGTACAGTAGTGGAGCTCTTCTGCCTGGGATGGTGTATCAAGAGCTCTGAGAGTTCACCCTCCTGCAGACATTCTCATCACAAGTGTCATAGAATCACACAATCAGTCAGGGTTGGAAGGGACCACAAGAAGCATCTAGTTCCAACCCCTCTGCCATGGGCAGGGACACCCTACCTTAGAGCAAGCTGGCCAGAGCCAATGGCCCCTTGGTGTCCAGATGATCCCTTTCATGTCCAAAAAGAGTAAGTGCTGTTTTTCTTTTTCAGAGAAGATTTGCATTCTGGAGAGAGATAAGCCAGTGGAATTCTGGGTTATCCTTTTAATTGCTTTTTACAACAGGATGTGAAATAATGTAGTTTTATCTGCTCACTTTTTAGGCTGTTGCAGCCAAGCAGCAAGTGAAATCAAGGTCTAATTCTTCAAACCTGTATGTTTTCATCAATGCAGCACAGCCACAGGGTTGGAAAATCACAATCAGGGTCTAAAAAATATTTTCTCAAATACCTTTTAAAATCCCAAGTGATTAATCACCTCTTCATCCTTGACTTTCCTTCACAGAGTGATGCCATTTATATATTTAAATCTTAATCTAAACTCTGTGGGAAGTTCTTAGGCAATGGTTTTCTAATTGAGACAGTTTGTTAACAGTATATTTCCATCTTCTTCTAACGCTTCACACTTAGCAAAACCAAATTCAGGCATTTTTCCTGGTTACAAAGGAGATCATAGAATCAGGTAGTTGTAGACAGCAATGAGGTCACCCCTGAGCCTCCTCTTCTCCAGGCTAAACAACCCCAGCTCCCTCAGCCTCTCCTCATAGGCCTTGTGTTCCAAGTGGTAGCTGAATAAAAGTGACATCATTTTTTGCCCCAATTATCTCATTTTGTTGATTAGCTGCTACAGACAGTAATGCCCAATTTACTTTAATTATGAATAAATTTGGCCCAGAGACATGGTGATTTCTCATCTTCTTGTACCACCAGCAGCAGGCTGTAACTAACTGGCATTCTGCCACTGTGGAAAGCAAGAGTTGTTTTCACTCAGCGCTCATCTTGTGGTCACCACCTGTGCCCTTGGTTCATAGGATCTGATCCTGAAAACCATTGCAAAAGCAGTTTCTGCTCAAACATCTATTCAGAATCATAGAATCAGCCAGGTTGGAAGAGACCTCCAAGGTCATCCAGTCCAACCTATCACCCAGCCCTGTCCAACACTGGTCAGGCCACACTTTTTAGGCTATCAGGGAGTAACAGGACTAGGGAGAATGGAGCAAAGCTGGAGATGGGTAGGTTCAGACTGGACGTGGGGAGGAAGTTGTTCAGCGTAAGAGTGGTGAGAGCTTGGACTGGGTTGCCCAGGGAGGTGGTTGAGGCTCCATCCCTGGAGGTGTTTAAGTCCAGGCTGGGTGAGGCTTGGCCAGCCTGATCTAGGGTAGTGTGTCCCTGCCCATGGCAGGGGAGTTGGTACTAGATGATCCTTGTGGTCCCTTCCAACCCTGAATGATTCTATGATTCTATGAATATAGCTATAAAAAAGACTCACAGGTTTTTATCATTTCACCCTGAAGATGTGCCTTACCTTCTCAGGAAAATGTGTGACCAGCACAGTCATGTATGTGTGTTGTGCTTAATCATCATTTTTCAGTAAAGCCATTTGGATCACATTTTCTTTTTTTAAAACTCTACTTGTTATGATATGCAGATTTTTTTTGTAGTGGTCTTCAGCCAGGACAGGAAATTATTGAAATACTCACAGGTCAGTGAAAAATATCTAACAGGAAATTGATCATCTCAGTTCGACCTGTTTTCTTTTTCTTTTTGGTTTCTATGTTTTCATATACATTAGAAAAGAAATGAAAGTTAAAAAAAAAATGAAAAAAAACCTGTAGAATGAAGGTTGGAGCAGTGAATTTGGTCTAAAATGGATATCCTCAGTTATTTAAAATCCTTCTGCCCAGAAAAGGATTAAACAAAAAGCACCTTTTGACTGCTTTCCTTCCTCATCATGTGCCTTTGCTTTCAGTAAGGCTTTTAGGAATAAAGTGCCTGAAGATAAGAACCAAGAGCACTTGATATAAATAGACCTATACATGACTGCAGCAGAGGATAAAAAGCTGCAGAGCTGCTGAAAGCCACATCTTGCAGCCTGTGGACACTGTGACTGAGCTTGGTTTTAAGTTGTCTTTGCAATCTTCTAACTGATGTTAGGGGATATAATGGGCTGAGTATGGCAAGGATTGTGCTAAGAAGAAAAATGTATTTTTAATTAAGAGACTGAAGAAACTGGTCTGTTCTGGAGGTCTTCAAGAAGAGACTGGGTGAGGCACTTGGTGCCATGGTCTGGTTGACTGGATAGGGCTGGGTGCTAGGTTGGCCTGGATGATCTTGGAGGTCTCTTCCAACCTGGTTGATTCTATATTTGTTGATGCTTCTGGGTGATAGGTTGGACTGGATAGATTCTAGCCAGGTAAGAGTGGGTCTCTTCTCCGAGGCAACCAGCAACAGGACAAGGGGACACAGTCTCAAGTTGTGCCAGGGGAGGTCTAGGCTGGATGTTAGGAGGAAGTTCTTGCCAGAGTGAGTGATTTGCCATTGGAATGGGCTGCCCAGGGAGGTGGTGGAGTCGCCATCCCTGGATGTGTTCAAGAAAAGCCTGGATGAGGCATTTAGTGCCATGGTCTAGTTGACTGGGTAGGGCTGGGTGCTAGGTTGGACTGGATGATCTTGGAGGTCTCTTCCAACCCACTTGATTTTATGAGTTCTATGATTCTTGCAGTGTGGAAGTTTGGCATGATGTCTAATGCAGTGTTGTGGTTTTCCTTCCAGTTTGATGTCCAAGATTTGTGGTTGCAGATCATGGCAGTAGCCAGGCAAGCTAAGAATGTCCATAAAGATGTTGCAGGAGCTGGTACAGGACCACATTAGGCCAGGAAGATGAAATGATGAGGGCATCTCACATTGTCTGTTAGAGACTGCAAAAAATCCATAGTGCAAAAGGTGGGTTGGTCAAAGGCTGCCCTGGAAATATGCAGTATAATACAACCTGCATCTTTTGAAAAGTGTGTGTGCTCCATACAATACTAAAGGAGTCTGAGGGATGTAGGGAGTGTTAATCTGTATCTGAACTCAACATATGATTCCTTTACAGTCAGCAGAGAGAAAGGGGCATATTTAATCAGTCCTGTTCTAGAGGTCTCCTTTTCTCTGCTACAAATTGAAGCCTGAAAGCACCCTTCTCTGTGTCAGCTGTGCAGAAGTTTAGACACCTACTTCAGGCAGAGACATTTGTTTGAATGAATCCTGCCTTACAAATCCTTCCAGACTTCATTAGAATCTGGATCAACTTAGACTGTTGTTGATCCATTTCTTTGAGTGTATTCATTTAATGTGTTTCCCACACACATGTAGTTGTATTTTCCACACACATATAGTTGTTTTATAAATTAACATTTTAAAACACTTGCCTGCTGGTATTTAGAAATTTGGCATTACAATCTTAGAGGCAAAGCTTTTGAATCTTGCAGCCATAAAGCTGTGATGGTATGCTCGTTAAGATCCCAATCGGTTGAGAATCATCAAACTTACCACACAAGCTTTTCACAGTATCATCAGGGTTGGAAGAGACCTCACAGATCATCAAGTCCAACCCTTTACCACAGAGCTCAAGGCTAGACCATGGCACCAAGTGCCACATCCAACCTTGCCTTGAACAGCTCCAGGGACGGCGACTCCACCACCTCCCCGGGCAGCCCATTCCAGTGTCCAATGACTCTCTCAGTGAAGAACTTTCTCCTCACCTCGAGCCTGAATCTCCCCTGGCACAGCCTGAGGCTGTGTCCTCTCGTTCTGGCTCTGGCCACCCCAGAGAAGAGAGCAACCTCCTCCTGGCCACAACCACCCTTCAGGTAGTTGTAGTACAAAAACACATTACACAATGGAAACCTCTGCAAAAGGGTAAGACCAGTGCTGCATTTGGACATCTTTGAAATGAAAGTCTTCCAAACAATGTTGCAGAGGTATTTCTTTGCATCCAGGTGAATTTTCTGGTTTGTTTATTCTCATTCCTAAAATAGAATAATAGAATCAACCAGGTTGGAAGAGACCTCCAAGATCATCCACTCCAACCTAGCACCCAGGCCTGTCCAGTCAACTAGACCAAGGCTTTTCTTGAACACATCCAGTCCCCTAATAATCCTCATGGCCCTCTTTCCAGTAGTTTCCTGTCCTACTTGAACTGGAGAGCCCAGAACTGGACAGAATACTGAGAGACAACCTCATCAGGGCAGAGTAGGGGGAGGAGGAGAATCTTCCTTGATCTGCTGGCTACACTCCTCTTAATGCCACCCCACACAATGACCTCCCATTATTCAGTTTCCCTATTAAGACTCTGCCTATAAACTGCCACTGAGATAATAAACTTCATTACAACATTTTTTTCCCAACAGAATAGCAGCAGTATTCCAGTTTGTGAAGTCCAAGCTGGTTGAACCCTTAGCTGATACTTAATTTAATCAACATGAGGACACAAAATGTGCTAGCAGGCTACCATTCCTCTTGGAAAGAAAATTATCATTACCAAAGCCTATAAATGATCTGTAAACAGCAGACTGGCATTTTTCCTAAATGAACTAATCAAATGCTTCAGTAATGTGACCATGTCTTATTACAGCCTTTTGTCCACAGGGTCTAATATGTTGAGATAAAACCTGACATTTTTACTTTAACATGCATATTTCAGATGATTGAGTTCTTTAAAATCACCATGCAGATGCATCTGGGCTTTGTTAGAGTATCTTCTACTTACTATGCTCCAATGCCATTTACACTGCTCTGCTGGCAAATGTTTTGTTTGGATCACCTGAGAAACAGGGAAGAAATGGTTGCAAATATGTTTTGCTTAAGCAGTTTATCTTCCTAGTGCAGTTGGAGCTTTTCTTGCATGCTCAAATGTACTAGTAAAACATCAGACATTTTTTGCTTGTCTATGGAGTATCTCAGCACAGCAAAAAGGTGACTGGAGCCCTTTGGTCAGTATTTATTTCCTGAATAGTATCCTGAACAGATGGACTGTTTTGTCTGCCTTCCTTCTTATCTGAGCCTAATAT
The DNA here is from genome assembly GCF_015220805.1 of Pogoniulus pusillus. Lineage (NCBI taxonomy): Eukaryota > Metazoa > Chordata > Aves > Piciformes > Lybiidae > Pogoniulus > Pogoniulus pusillus. The sequence goes on along the minus strand of NC_087281.1, from coordinate 12,356,530 downwards.
CATAGTCTCTGAGCATTCCATAATCTTTCCAGTGCCCTTACAATCTATTAACCCCATGAAAAAGGAAGATGGCTGTCCAGGGAGGTGGTGGAGTCACTATCCCTGGAGGTGCTCAGGAAAGGACTGGATGAGGCACTTAGTTGATTGCCTAGGGCTGGGTGATAGGTTGTCCAGTCAACTAGACCATGACACTAGATGCCTCATCCAGTCTTTTGTCAAACACCTTCAGGGATGGTGACTAAACCACCTCCCTGGGTAGCCCATTCATGTCATTCCCCATACAAGTCCTCCTCTGCTCACCAACAGCAGGTCCAGCAGGGTCCTTTCCCACACAAGCTGTGTCAGGAACTTAGCCTCCACACACTCTAGAAACCTCCTGGACAGCTGCTTCTCTGCTGAATTGCAATTCCAGCAGACTTCAGGGAAGTTGAAATTCCTCATGAGAACAAGGACCAGCAATAGAGAGACTTCTTCTGGATGCCTAAGCAATTTTTTCATCTGTCTCTTCATTCTGATTGGACAGTTTGTACCACACTCCCACCATGATATCTGCCTTGCTGGTTTTCCCCCTGGTTCTCACCCATAAACACTCAGCCCTGTTGTCAACAACCCTTCTGAGATGTGAAGACCAAAGCCACGTGGTAAACCATGGACTCTGGTGAAAAAACTCCTCCTCTTATTTAATGTGGCTTAGAATAATGCAACTGAGCTCTTTGTCCTTTGATGGTGTGACTCATTTTGAGACTGTTTCTGTTCAAGTTCACAAATGTATTTAAGTTTTTGTAGACTGCCACTGTATGAGTAAGGTTGGCCAAGTGCCTGTGTTTTTGTGACCAGATGGTTCTGCTTTTATTCTGGCTTTTTTAATGCCTTATTTCAATAGTGTTTTGATGAGCTTTCTACTCAGAATTAACACAAAAATTAGAGTTACTCTGGGTAGAGGTTTGAGTCCAGAGTTGAAAGCTAGATTGAAAGTTGGCATCCCCCCCTACTTCATGTACATCTGCACTTGGAATAGGAAGATGATTTTCCTCATACATCAGTATCTGAAGGGGCCATACAAAAAAGCTGTGGAGGGACTTTTGAGGCTATCAGGGAGTGACAGGACTAGGGGGAATGGAGTGAAGCTGGAGGTGGGGAGATTCAGACTGGCTGTGAGGAGGAAGTTGTTCAGTATGAGAGTGGTGAGAGCCTGGACTGGGTTGCCCAGGGAGGTGGTTGAGGCCCCATCCCTGGAGGTGTTTAAGGCCAGGCTGGATGGGGCTCTCTCTAGCCTGCTCTAGGGTAGTGTGTCCCTGGGCATGGCAGAGGAGTTGTAGCTAGATGATCCTTGTGATCCTTTCCAACCCTGACTGATTCTGTGATTCTGTGCTTCTGTAAAGGCTCAATAAATTCAGTTTACGGTTTCTGAAGCAAATACTGATGTGACAGAGGACAGAACAACTACACCCATTTACAGTATTATTGCTCAGTCTGCATCTTTTCTGACCATAACAGAAGCTAGAATTTGGATTATAAACCATTAAGGTGTAAGATTCCCTTTTCAAATTTGGCTCCAGCTGCTGGAGACTGGCTTGGGAAGAGGCCAATGAAAATTGCCCTATATGTTTGTTTTGTTTTTTCCACTGTGGATGTCCTCAAAGAACTGAACACAGCCCAGCAATTCATCCCATGCACTAGAGAGCATTTGCATAGCCTGTTATATCTTGAGAAAGATTACTCTCCTATGGATTACACTACATTGGAATCTGTGAAGCAGAGGTGAAAACCTTGCCTCATCTTTATCAGACATATCATAGAATCACAGAATGGTTTAGGCTGGAAGGCACCTCCAGAATCATCCAATTCCAACCCCCTGCCATAGGCAGGACACCTAGAACAGGTTGCTTAAGGCCTCATCCAACCTGGCCTTGAACACCTTCAGGGAGGGAGCATCCACAACCTCCCTGTAGTGTCTTGCCACTCTCACTGTAAAGAACCCCTTGCTAGTTTAAGTCTCCCCTCTGCCAGTTTAAACCCATTACCCCTAATCCTGTCATTACAAGACCTTGTAAATAGTCTCTCCCCAGCCTTCCTGTAGGCCCCCTTCAGATAGTGAAAGGCCACTATAAGGTCTCCTCAAAGCCTTCCTTTCTCCAGGTTGAAGAACCCCAGCTTTTCTAGCCTGTCCTCATAGCAGAGCTGCTGCAGCCCTCTGAGCATCTTCATGGCCTCCTCTGGACTCACTCCAACAGTTCCATGTCCCTCTTGTGCTGGGGGCTCCAGAACTGCACACAGCACTCCAGGTGGGGTCTGAGGAGAGCAGAGTAAAGGGGCAGAATCCCCTCCCTTGCCCTGCTGCCCACACTGCTCTTGCTGCAGCCCAGCACAGGGTTGCTGTCTGGGCTGCACTCACACTGCAGGCTCCTGTTGAGCTTTGCATCAGCCCAGACCCCCAGGTCCTTTTCCTCAGGGCTGCTCTCAGCCATTCACCACCCAGCCTGGAGTTGTGCCTGGGATTGCACTGTCCCAGGTGCAGAACTTTACACTTGGCCTTGTTGAATGTCATGAGATTAGCCTGGGCCCACCTCTCCAGCCTGTCCAGGTCCCTCTGGATGGCCTCCCTGCCCTTCAGCAAGTCGACTGTGCCACACAGCTTGGTGTCATCTGCAAACTTGCTGAGGGTGCACTCGACTCCTCTGTCTGTGTCACTGACAAAGATGTTAAGCAGCACTGGTGCCAGCACTGACCCCTGAAGGATGCCACTTGTCACTGGTCTCCAGGTGGACATTGTGCCATTGATCATCACTCTCTATGTGTGATCATCCAGGCAATTCCTTATCCAGCAGTGCTCCACCCATCCAGTCCATGTGTTTCCAGTTTGGTCACTAGGATATCCTGTCCTAATGATTCCTATATTAGAGTATTAAACATACTTTCCTAATGAACTGTGTTATTGTGGAATGTTGTTTTGCCTGTAATACTAAGACGTTAAATAGTTGTCATTTGGGTCTGTATTAGGTGGTAACTTGCCAAGTGGCAAGACTGGTAACAAAACAATGTCAGTATCTTGACCATGTCCTGCAGCTGAATAACTACTACTCTCAGCAATAAATTCTCTTATATTTGCCATTATTTCCTATTGCCACATTTTCATTGATTTCTGTGTTAACCTTAGACCCTTAAGTATGCAGGCCAAACAGAGCTGGAGATGGGAGAACTTGCACATCAAAGCTGCATGTATTTTAATTGGAGGATGAACCCCACCCTTTACAGCCATACCTGCATGGCAGTCCTGATTCCATGCCTGTGGGGAGATGGCCGGGAAAGGAATGAACACAAGAATTTTGTCTTACTGATTTTGTGAAACAATAACCATCTCAGGTTAGCAGCATCACTGTTTTCCCATGCAATATAGTTACATACAAATTTTCATCACTGAATTAGCTGATTCCACAATGCCCCCATATCTGGATGTTTCAGACCATTTCAGGAAGTCTTGATGGAGAACATTTTTGTAAGTGGTCTCTGTATTTCAGAATGACCTTAGCTCTGCTCTGTCAGAAACATGTTGGGATGCCAGATGACTCAAGGAGTTAAACCTCTCCATTTTCTAGGAGGTGTCATTTCCATAATGATTTCTGAGAGGCTGTGGAGCAGGTTAAGACAAGAAGCTGTGGTGCTGCAAATAGCTACTCATCAGAAAGGTCTTCCCTTTTACATGACTCATTTCCACATCTATACCTTTATCCCATCCACACAAACATGTGACAGTGAGTTGAGAAGATTCTGTGGTTGCTCTCCAGCAGCCACTGAGCATTAGTGTCTCTCTTTCTCCAAGGTCTCCATGAGGAAATCTTGAAAGTAAGATGATACTGGTGCTACAGGGAGCAGCTGCGTTCTGGAAGCACAGAAACAAGTAGTGTCTGTGCCTTCCACAGTCACAGGGCAAGAACCAGAGGCTCTCTACTCCTGAATCCCAAAAGAAAGGAGGTCAGAATGGCCTTTCCATTACTTGTGTGTCCAAAGCTTCTTCCAATATTGGAGGGCTTGGGGAGAAGCCTTTAAGTGAAGAATAAAATACAGAATCAAGCCCTGAATAGGTCTTTCTTGCATTAGCACAGAGAAGCATGCTCCTCCATTCCTCTTTGGTTGTGTATTCTAATTGATTGCCCTCCCTCCCCTAGACTCTGCCAGTTAACCATGTGAGTTTTTTTCCAAGCAGTCAAGAACATCCATCTCACTTTTGTCACAGGATGATGCTTTTTGTACAAACATAAATATTTTGAGAAGTTTACAAAACATTAAGCTTCATCAAGTTAAGCATTTCTGCTCATGCAGTGTCAGGATGAGTCAGCAGCGAGCAAGAGCCTGGGGTGCTGTGCACAGCTGCTGCAAGACCAGAATGTGGAACATTCGTTTTTTAATCCCCCCAATTTCACTGATCAAAACTATTTTGGTAGCTGGCTCATGGTTTTGTTCAGAGTGAAACTCTCTCCACCAAAACAGCTTCTTCAGTGTGTAGCCTTTGGCACATTTCTGTGTTGGGTATCTGTTGCCTCAGTTTTATCATTGTTATCATAGAATCAACAAGCTTGCAAGAGGCCTCCAAGATCATCCAGTCCAACCTATCCAACCGAGATCATCCAGTCCAGCCCTATCCAATCAACTAGAACATGGCACTAAGTGCCTCAGCCAGGCTTTTCTTCAACACCCCCAGGAACGGTGACTTCACCACCTCCCTGGGCAGCCCATTCCAATGACAAATCACTCTCTCTGTGAATAACTTGCAAATTCCTGATGCAGATATGCTGCATTTGCTGAACTAGTGACAAAAATCTGTGTTAGAGAATCTAGAAGTACTTGCAAGGCAAATGGATGCATGTCTGCATGTGTGTGAACCTATCGACCTTTATTTACCTTCAGTAGTGACAGGCTGACTTTTGGCTGCAAAGTGGATTTGTCATACCAACTAAAATGCTACCTACCTCTTGGATAGGTCACAAGTAACTATTGGTGTAAAGAGAACTGTCTGGCATGCTATTCTGTACTGCTGGTTTGTTCCACTGCTGCTTTGTGGCTCCTTTCTAGTGAGAAGATGACAGGAAATGCACAAGAATTCCTACCTTCCTAGAAAAATATCCTGCTTCCTCCTCAGGACCCATGGAGCAGGCAGCTTGACATGCTTGTGGGCTTTTCTGAGCTAGGCAAATAGAAAGAGGGTAATCTTCCCTAGGAAGTTTCTCAAGCCTCATTGTCTGAGACATTGAGAACTACAGTGAACAAAACCAAGTAGTCATGCATCATTCTTCCACCACCACCTAATTTTCACATCTAAACCATTCATTTGTTTCTTATTTAGGGTATTAGTAGGTTATCCTGAGGTAGAGAAGGTATATGAGCTATAGACAAACTATATGGAGAGATGTGTGCTGAAGTCTCTGTAGAGCAGATTTGGATACCTGACACTATTAGCATGGTCTGCAAGCTCTGCAGTTAATTTTTGTGCTTCAATCTGCATATTCTGTTAGGAGGAAGTTCTTCACAGAGAGAGTGATTTCCCATTGGAATGGGCTGCCCAGGGAGGTGGTGGAGTCACCGTCCCTGGAGGTGTTGAAGAAAAGCCTGGCTGAGGCACTTAGTGCCATGGTCTAGTTGACTGGATGGGGCTGGGTGCTAGGTTGGACTGGATGAGCTTGGAGGTCTCTTCCAACCTGGTTGATTCTATGATACCTGGTCATATCTTGAGGATGAGTAAACAGAAAGAGTAGGCTTGAGCATCCTGATATTGTTCTCCCAAGACATGGAATATTTGTACAAGTATTTATTTCTGTTTCCAAACTTTTCATATGTGGTTATAGAATCACAGAAGATGAGGTTTCACTAAACAATATGTTTCCTGAGGATAACAGCTCTGATTTGGTGATCTTGTTCTTTGTGGTTTCCTTTTCAGGAAGAAGGTATCGTGAAGGAAATAGACATCAGTCATCATGTGAAGGAAGGTTTTGAAAAGGCAGATCCTTCACAGTTTGAGCTGCTCAAAGTATTAGGCCAAGGTTCATATGGAAAGGTAATTTTTAATGCCATCTAATCTCCTAAAGCAACACTGGAAATGTCATGTCCTTTCTCTGACTTTGTTTACACCGGTAGCATTATGTGTAAGTTCCATTGTAAAGGGAGATAAGTAAGCCCAAACCCTTTCTGCTTTCATTTTAGTAGCTCATCCATTTTCCAGCTGGATTCCTGTGTACTAAACAGTTTCAGAAATACTCTGGACCTGGACTGAAGACCACCAGTGAGCATTAGTAAGCCAGCATCACTGGTTATAAAATTAGCTCACCTCTCCCTATTTCCAACCTACCCACCAGGAAGGTGAGCACCCACTGCTGCTTAGTTCGAGGATGTAAACAGGAACGGCTCAAATAAGATAGCTGAGTGATTTCCCCTGAGGGCAAATGGGATTTCAAACACATTTCAAAGGCCCTGACTGCTCTTTAGCTGACGCTTGGAGGTCCCCACACTTTGCTGAGAAGATCCTGGCTATCATGGCTTGTACTGATGTATTTAATTAATAACTATCTGAGTCAACCTTCCAGCTATAGGTGTTTGTGCTAGGTTGAGGCAAGATTGGAATGGTTTAGTGACAGAAATTAGATTGTAGGCTGTGAAAAGGAAACAGTGGTGATGTCTGCTGCACTCATAGGCTTGGTGAGATGGATAAAAACAAGAATGAAAGCACAGATAAGACAGTGGGGCTCTGTTGCAGCTGGTGACTGTGCTTTCTCCCTGGGCTGTTTCTTCTGTGTAACTAATCCTTCTGCTTTCCTCCTGTCCAAACTTCCAAACTCACCTTGCATGTCTGGGATAAGGTAGAGGGGTGGAAAGAAGGTGGGAGGGTGTTTGGGAGCCACTCTTGGAGACTCAGGTTTCTGAGAGGGCTGTTGTGTTTCTGTATTACCTTTAACTTGTATATTTCTGTATATAGCTGCATGTGTTGTAAATACCTGCTTGTATGTTGTGCTAAGCTATAAATATAAAGCTTCATTCCTTAATTTCCAGCTCAGCTGTGTCTAGTCTGGGTGATTTCATAAGAGTGAATGGGTGGGTAACAACCAAACCATCACAGCATCTTATAAGCAAAATACCTAGTCCCTGCCAGCACTTCCCAGAAGGACATGTGATTTCTGGGGCATGCTCCACAGGGGTATCAATGTGAGCATGATACCTGTTTGGAACTCTGTCTGGTTACAGATCACTTTCTGTATCACATGTGAAACAAGCCAGTAAATTCCTCAAGGCACCAAAGACACAGATGAAGGAAGCCTGCTCTGTTTCTTGTGCAGTCCCTAGCCATGTAAATTTTCATTGCCTTAGTATTTGATCTAAAGTTTCCAGTTCAGGTCTTTAGGGATGTAAACTGGCTGTTTTTCAAGCTGTTCAATTGAGGCCTGAATAATTTCTTGCAGGATTAGAGAGCAAATCTTTGCTGTTAGTGGAGCTGCTCTCAATGCCCTTGGAAATCACAGCACTTGCTTAACTTTCTAGGCTGGGGTTTGGGTAATACACACATTGCTCCAGCTAAGGGAGTTTTGCTAGTTCAGATATGAATAACCCAAGGTGCTTGCTTACATGCACATTAAACTAGAAAATTGAAGCTGGTGCTCAGCCACATGCCGCTATTATTCTGGCAAACTAGTATAGTGTAGTTAATCTAACCAGTCAAGTAAGCCCTTCAAAAAGCCACAGAATCACAGGGGACACAATCACAAGTTGTGCCAGGGGAGGTCTAGGCTGGATGTTAGGAGGAAGTTCTTAGCAGAGAGAGTGATTGGCATTGGAATGGGCTGCCCAGGGAGGTGGGGGAGTCGCAGTCCCTGGAGGTGTTTAAGAAGAGCCTGGCTGAGGCACTTAGTGCCATGGTCTGGTTGACTGGCTAGGGCTGGGTGCTAGGTTGGCCTGGATGATCTTGGAGGTCTCTTCCAACCTGGTTGATTCTATGATTCTTTGATTTAATATTAGAGGTTGGAAGGGACCTCCAGAGATCATTGAGTCCAACTGCCCCTGCCAAAGCAGGATCACTGAGGGTAGTCTGCACAGGAGTGCATCCAGGCAGGTTTTAAGTCTCCAGAGGAGAAGACTCCACAGCCTCTCTGGGCAATCTGTTCCAGTGCTCCATCACTCTCACTGTAAAGAAATTTCTCTTCATGTTGAGATGAAATCTATGTTCAAGTTTGTACGCATTGCTCCTGGTCTTATTGCTGTGGACCACTTCAGGACAACTTGGTAGTTTCAAGAAAAAAATGTAACTTTACCTTTAATAATAATCAGAAGAACAGCATCAGTTTGCAGTACAATGCATTTTAATTAGTTCTGCTTCCCTTTTGGTTTGATGATTATTTTGACGTCTGCTGAAGGAGCACACAGTGTTCTTGATTCATCTCTTTGGAGGGAATGGAAACCAGTGTCCTATCAGGTGCTACAGGGAGCAGCTGACTAATTACTAGTAACATCAATTGATTATTTTGCTTGTTACAACAAAGTGAGTATTACAAGCTTTGCAAGATTACCTGGCAGATAAGCTATTTCTAGAACTGCAGCCTCGTATTTCTGCAGATGCAGCATTATCTGTGCAGTATAGCTTAAAGTCGTTGTCTTCATTATCTTAAAGGTTTATAAATCAAAAGGAACTTTGTGATGCTGTTGAAAAAAGGACTTAAGTCTGTTGCTTCTCCACGCTTGCAAACAGCTTAGGTGTCACAGGAATCCGTATGGCTGAAATAAGGATTTCTGTCAAAAGGTTCTTTGGTCCCATCTACGTTGAGCAAGTGAATTTACTGGGCAGATCCATCCTCATTGAAGGGTACGAAAGCCCTACAGAGGGATTTGGACAGGCTGGAGCGATGGGCTGGGGCCATTGCATGAGATTTAACAAGACCAAGTGCCAGGTCATGCACTTTGGCCACTATAACCCCCGGCAGACCTACAGGCTGGGGGAGGAGTGGCTGGAGAGCTGCCTGGCAGAAAGGGACCTGGGGTGTTGTTGGACAGGCACTGGAACAGGCTGCCCAGGGAGGTGGTGGAGTCACCATCGCTGGAGGTGTTTAAAAGGAGAGTGGATGTGGTGCTTGAGGCTATGGTCTGGTGATTAAGGATGCTGGGATGAAGGTAGGACTGGATGATCCTGGTGGTCCTTTCCAACCATAGCGATTCCTAGTGATGAGATGTTGTGCTGAGGGATTTGCTTTAGTCAAGGACTTGTCAGTGTGAAACTAATGATTGGACTCCATGATCTTGAAGGTCTTTTCCAATCTAAGAAATTGTGTGATTCTGTGAGTAACCTCGTCTAGTGGAAGGTTTCCCTGCTCTAGGCAGAGTGGTTGGAACTCAATGATCTTTAAGGTTCATTTCAACCCAAACTATTCTATAGTTCTATTCTATGATTCTTTGTGAGTTGTTAATGTCTGAAAACTCAAGATTTCCAGAGCTAGCCTAAACAATTCCATGTGAAATATATATGAAGTACTTTTGACCAATAATTTTCATTAGATTTCATAGAATCAGTCAGGGTAGGAAGTGACCACGAAGATCATCTAGTTCACTCTGTTCCCCCTAGTCCTGTCACTTCCTGAGAGCCTAAGAAATCCCTCCCCAGCTTTTTTGTAGGCCCTCTTCAGATACTGGAAAGCCACAAGAAGGTCACCTGGGAGCCTTCTCTTCTCCACACTGAACAGCCCCAACTCTTTCAGTCTGTCCTCATAGCAGAGCTGCTCCAGCCTTCTGAGGTTCCTCATGGCCCTTCTCTGGACACACTCCAGCATGTCCACATCCCTCTTGTAATAGGGGCTGCAGAATTGGATGCAGTACTCCAGGTGGGGTCTCAGCAGAGTGGAGTAGAGGGGGAGAATCACCTCCCTTGTCCTGCTGGCCACACTTCTCCTGCTGCAGCCCAGGATCTGGTTGGCTTTCTGGGCTGCAAGTGCACACTGCTGGCTCATGTTGTGCTTCTTGTCCATCAGCACCCCCAAGTCCCTCTCCTCAGGACTGCTTTTTAGCCAGTCACTACTCAGATTTCCTGAACTGTAGTATCTATTCCTGCATCAAATGCGGTAAGGCTTGTAACTGGAAGTTAATTACTCATCTACATGTGGTTTTTACAGGTATTTCTGGTGAGGAAGATCAAAGGATCTGATGCAAGTCAGCTTTATGCCATGAAAGTACTAAAGAAGGCAACTCTGAAAGGTGAGGATTGGGACAGCAGCTGCAGTCCTTGTTTCTGTCCTACTTTGTTGTTTACTTTCCTTGTCATGTTTTTGCATTACTGCTGCATATGAGTGCACAACTATATCTTCAACCTTTAAAATTCTGCCTTACACTGTAGTGAATGTACTAAAAGAAGCACACCCAAAAATGTTGCTTTTTCAGTGTGAGAGCAGGAAGACAGGTCTTGGGGAGTTTTCCACTTGCATGCCCTCTTCACTTTCTTGTTTTTATTTTCTATAGGACTTCTGATCAGCATATATTAATTTGTATCACAGTGGCAGTAGCTTTCTGTTAAGTAAGCTGAAGTATTTTTAAGCACAGATATTGCTGAAGTAGAACATGGCTCCTAGTAGGCAGGAGGAGGAGTAAGGACTTTCCATCTAGTGCTTCTCACCCTATGCCTGAAAATTCAGGAGAGTGTATTTTTGTTGTGTGAGGAGCTATTCTGTGCCTGCTGAGAACATGCTGTTTCCTAGCTCATGAGCAGTCAGTGTGTCCTCTGTAGTAGGCTAGTGCCAAATGACTGATGTTTTAACTCCTCTGCTGGGGCCACTGACTGCTCCGTCTCACTCAGATGACAAAGAGATTTCTAGTGAAGCACAGGATTGAAAAGCAGAGTAAGTTCAGTCTCAGCTGAAGTCCTGACTGTTTGTTCCTCCACAGAGTTAGGAAGATCAAGCTGTCTCCTTGTTTTCCTCAGCTAGCACTGTACTTTTTCCCATCAGTAGCCTGACACTTTTTGCACATTAAAGTGAACAGCTTTCATTTTGCTCAGAGTACTTATTTCACTCTTCCTTGGAGCATGTGGATTTACCCAACACAGTATAGTGACTAGATTTCCATCCTAATGTAAAGAGAGATAATTCTGAGATAGTTCTGATGACTTCAAAATCTAAATTGCTTTAGCAATTAGTTTCCTCAATTGGGGAGGTAGAAGACTGACGCTACTGGTCATTGCATAGTAAGAGTTAGAGCAAGTTCTTATCATGGAGGCAGGAATTAATGTGGCCAAGTCAGGAAATGTAAAAAATAGAATTATTTTATTTTCCTGGAACCCTGCCCCCAAAACTATGTACAAGATTAGTTCAGTTTATTAGCAGATTCAGTTTGATCAGGAGTATCTTAGGAGGAAGTCGTTGGCAGAGAGAGTGATTGGCATTGGAATGGGCTGCCCAGGGAGGTGGTGGAGTCACTGTCCCTGGAGGTGTTCAAGAAAAGTCCGGATGGGGCATTTAGTGCCATGGTCTAGTTGATTGGACAGGGCTGGGTGCTAGGTTGGATTGGATGATCTTGGAGGTCTCTTCCAACCTGGTTGATTCTGTGATTTTAACTGGGTATTATAGATAAATTTGGCTATTCAGGAAGTCAGGAAATGGAAAAGGTTAAGCTATAAGCACAGCTTTACCCCACTATCAATCAGGCTGAGCAGAAGATTAAGGGGAAAGCTTACTCATGGATGTCCCCTGAGCCTCTTCTTCAATTCAAGAGATGTTGAGATACTGGAACATGTCCAGAGAGGGGTGACGAAGCTGGTGAGAGGCCTGAAACACAGCCCTGTGAGGAGAGGCTGAGGGAGCTGGGGGAGTTTAGCCTGGAGAAGAGGAGGCTCAGGGGTGGACTTAATTGTTCTCTACAACTCCCTGAAGGGAGGTTGTAGCCCGGTGGGGGTTGGTCTCTTCTGCCAGGCAACCAGCAACAGAACAAGGGGACACAGTCTCAAGTTGTGCCAGGGGAGGTCTAGGCTGGATGTTGGGAGGAAGTTGTTGCCAGAGAGAGTGATTGGCATTGGAATGGGCTGCCCAGGGAGGTGGTGGAGTTGCCATCCCTGGAGGTGTTGAAGAAAAGACTGGATGAGGCACTTGGTGCCATGGTCTAGTTGCTGGATAGGGCTGGGTGCTAGGTTGAACTGGATGATCTTGGAGGTCTCTTCCAGTCTGGTTGGTTCCATGGTTCTATACTGTTGAGTACCATCTTAATATGTTGCTTTTATATCTCCATGACACTCTACTTTTATTTTTTTTCTTGAAAATCTGATTTGTAGGTAAAAATTTGAAAGATTATAAAGTTAACCCATATGTTTGGAAACTCACAGATCTGTGAGTTAACACGCTGTGAGTTAACACGCTGGCCTTAACACGCTGTGAAGCTGAGAAAACAAAGAAAACAGGGGCAGTTTGTTCTGTGTTTGTGTATATGTTGTATTCACCAGCAATACTGGGAGAGAGGGAAGGACAGGCTGGTTATTAGTTCACTCAGTATCTCTCCTGTGGTGTCTTAGGCTCCATTGACTTTACTGGATGTGCTTCAACATCCCGTGAACAGGAGCTGGTTAGATTGCTTACAGTGTAAGCCTCATTGAACACTGATAAAGCACCCATAAATCCACAACAGGTTGCTGTGCTCGGATGTAAGGGTTACCTCTAGAGCCTGAAAATCAAAGACCCATCTCTCCATATGCCACTCCAGAAAAAGCAGCTTGAAGCCATAATTCACTGCCATAATGCTTATGAACTTTGTAAACATTGCAGTGATGATCTAGTGAAGGTTATGTGATGGGTCACGAGGAAGTAGATTGCATCTGCCCATCTTGTTGGCAACAAGCCGTGTAAACCTCAGTGCTGGAAGCTGTCTGACCCTGAGAACTGAGAGAGTCTACCTGTTTCTGCTTATAGGATTTAGAAATGATAATCTGTTTCGTCAAAAGCTCTGAAGTGCTTTGCAGTTTATGATCCCCTCAGTCTAAGCCAGTAGGCTTAGGGGTTTACAGTTGTGCTGAGTGCGTGCAGCAGTTACAAACACAGTAAGCAGTGAGCAGCTGTAGTGACTCAGAGAGTCTGTGGTGCTCTCAGAGATGTGGAGCGAGATATTACTTACACATAAAGTAGCAATTAACTTAGATGCCACCATGTGGACTGTGGTTTCAATGTAAATCATTGATAAAATGGTAGAAGTGGCTTCCTTGTTTGGACACTAATGGAAGTGGCTTCTTCAGTTTTCCTCCGTACGTGACTCAGTTTCCCTGTCGTTTAGACCTAAGATACTGAACTTCAGTGGTTTTCTTCTGGTCTGAAGGGGACAAAAATTCAAAGGAAAACAAACAAAGTTGTAACAGTTTAGCCTTACAAGGCAGGACACAGTAAGAGCCTCCACCTCAGAAAAGGAAATCTGCTTGGTGCTGAGATTTCCAAGGTGCCTTGCACAATTTCGTTCAGCCCGTGATTGGTGAAAGCCCCTCTTATTCACTCAGGGTGTGTTATTCACTCAATTTAGGGCTATTACCTTTTCTTAAGCAGATTTTTTAATACCCTTCTGGGTCTCTTATAACTCTCTTCTAAGCAATTCATCAGGGAAGTTCAGGATGCACATCCAGTTTCCTGCGTACAGACCCTATAGCAGGGGTCCCCTTGTCCTGCTCCTTTATAGGCAAGGACATATGCTCTGCTGACTTGTGAACTGATGGCTACATGTGCCTTCTTTACATTGAGAATTTTATGTCAGGCTTCTGAATTCAAAAGAAAACATTAATGGACATGGGAGTGCTCTTAAAGACACAACTGAGACACAGACTCACTCTGCTCCACAAATAGCCATATGCTAACATTTCAATACGAGAAGGAAATAGCAACTTCCGTGTGCACAAACACACTAACATTTGGTTCCTGTGTACATTTCACAAGTCATTCTGAAGTGTGAAGGTCAGCCTCATCAATATGTTCTCAGACACACAGAAATGCTCGTGGGTCACCATTTGGACCCTGCCAAACTGAACATTCAGCACTTAAAGATTTTATTATCTGTTTCTATTAAAGCCATGTGCGATTCATTGGATGAAGTCCTGATTAGAATCAACCAGGTTGGAAGAGAACTCCAAGATCATCCAATCCAACCTAGCACCCAGCCCTAGCCAGTCAACCAGACCATGGCACTAAGTGCCTCATCCAGTCTTTTCTTGAACACCTCCAGGGACGGTGACTCCACCACCTCCCTGGGCAGCCCATTCCAATGCCAATCACTCTCTCTCTGGCAAGAACTTCCTCCTGATATCCAGCCTAGACCTCCCCAGGCACAACTTGAGACTGTGTCCCCTTGTTCTGTTGCTGGTTGCGTGAGAGAAGAGACCAACCCCCACCTTGCTACAGCCTCCCTTCAAGTAGTTGTAAAGTAATGAGATCACTCCTAAACCTACTCTACTCCAGGCTAAACAACCCAGCTCCCTCAGCCTCTCCTCATAGGGTTTGTGTTCCAAGCCTCTCACCAGCTTTGTTGCCCTTCTCTGGACAATTCACATCTGCATGCATCTCTACTGCCAGTCTGCTTGCATGAACATAAAGCTACTTCTACTGCTGCTCCTCTTCTCAATCTCCATATCTGTAACATTAACCTAATTATGCCAACCTCCTCTTTGCAGTACTCAGTGTCCTTATGGCAAGTAATAGTCCATCTCTTTAATGAAGATGGTATTATCACTTGTCACAACTTAAGTGCAATCTGCTGCATTATGAGATTAATGACTAAAGAATCCAAAGTAAGAAATTGTTAGGAAATGTGTCTGCCATATAATGCATTGACTATCTGAAGTGATCAGAGCTATGAATCAGCTGTGCTTTTGCATAAATTTGTAGCTGTGGTGAAAAAGCTAAACTGGAAATACAATAGCTGAATATCCCTGGGATTTTTAACCTCCCTAATGGATTCTGAAAGTCTTTGGCTGTGGTAGAAATCCATTATCTGTATGGAAAGCATTTGTTTGTTCTGTTCAGTGAATAGGTTGCAGCAGTTGGAGCATCCAACATAATTCTCATTTAACCAGTATCAGCTGCCTGCAACTGCAGTGCATTTATAGTTGATTTGAAGCCAAATTCGTAAACATCCTCTGGGAGTTGCATCCTACTGCTTTTACTGGTTCCCAGAACAGAACAATATTTTTCCTGTGATAGTTTGGGTGTTACCTGCCCCCCCACACTTAAGAAAGTCACCCAGACTAGGCTCAGTTGATCTGGAAATTGAATGAAGCTTTATATTTACAGCTTAGCACAATATACAAGCAGATAGTTACAACACATGCAGCTACATACAGAAATATACAAGTTAAAAAGTAATACAGAAACACAACAGCCCTCCCAGAAACCTGTGTCCCCAGGAGAGGCTCTCAACCACCCTTCTACCTTCTCCCACCCCTCTACCTTACCCCAGACTTTGCCTTATGCTTAAGGTAGTTTGGAGGGTCAGCCAGGGGGGTTAGGAAGCTGAAGGATTAATCAGACAGGTTAGAGAGAGAAGTTCATGCAGCCCCAAGAGACAGAGAGTGACTCCCTTATCTGTATTTGTGTTCTTGTTCTTATACATCTCAGCAAGCCTATGAGTGCAGTAGACATCACCACTGTTTCCTTTTCACAGCCTTTGATCTAATTCTTCTCTCCAAAATATCCCAACTAGCTTCAAAGTAGCACAATTCCCTTTTGAGATTGAGGATGGACTAACAGAGAGGTCAACACTGCCACTTGATGCCATTTTAAGTCAGGTTAGTGTCAGAAGACGTAGGACCAGTCACTCTGGTGACGATCTGCCTCATAGCATTGCAGTTGGATCACTTGTAAAGCTTCACCAAACAGCTGGCCAGGCATTCCTTTTGCAACTGCTGCTGGAGGTGTGCTAGCACACTGCTCGATCTCCATAACAGTCTGGGAGGCTATCATCTGGGATTTATTTCAATGGAAACAAAATTATTCTCTCTGTTTTTATACTCTTCACATGGGCTACACATGTCATTTAGGCCTTCCTCATGCCTATGGCTTTTGCTCCAGGTTGGAGGTTTTGGCAATGCTCAAGAGAGTCCAGCCATCAGCATCAACAGCAGCCTCTCTTTCCTGCCTGCCTGCAACTGTAATCGACACACTCGAGAGATTTCCATGGTGCAGCAATTTAACTGCCGTTTTCTCTGCAGTAGCAGATTAGTCCTATAATTTTGGGCAAAGACTGAATTGCTCAGAGGATTGTGAAATGTCCCTGGTCATCTTTCAGACATCTTTCATGCTGTAATATAGTTGCCACTTAGTGAGCAATTGTCATCATCGACAGTGTTAACTCAAAGCTGCCTTTCATGCTCGGAGGAAGTTTTCGCTTTGAGGGATTGTGCTGCTCTGCAGGTAGTGTCAATATTGATCTATCCAATTATGTTTCCATTGTGGCTACAATAGGCTATAGAGCATTAAAGACAAATGTTGTGCATCTAGGTAGGATGTAAAAAGCTGCAGGGACTAATTTGACCCTTGCATGTTATCATGAAAAAGAAATCGTTTCAAATGTATGTTTAGAAGGACTGGTTTGTATTTTTGTTGTTCCCTGTGTTTGGGTTACTTTCACCACTTGTTTCTGTCTCCTAGAAAACTATCCCCATAAAGGGAAAAGAATGGTGTGTGTCCCCAGCTTGTGCCTCCACTCTCTTGCCTTGTTTAGGGAAATAGCCAGTGGCTTTGCTCTGCAGCTCCAGCAAGCCTCTAAGAGCAGAGATTTGTACTAGAGAGAATTTCTTAAGCACCTCACTTTTAACTTTGTATCAAGGAAGTCAGGAGGTTCTTGCTAGACCATCCCACTAAATGAACAGCTATCATTTGACTTTCCAATCTATTGAAATACAGACAATTTCATTTGCCAGACATCCCCCAGTTGTCCTTAAATGATCTGGTGCTCCCCAGACTCCCAGGGACATCTTTCTGGAGCAATAGATAGCTGCCGTCCTCTGAGCCAAGCATGAGAAGTAGCAGCAGGCTTGGAGATGTGATCTAGTGTGTGGAGCCAAGGTAAAGGCAAAACTGTAAGCAGAGAAGTGGAATGCCAGGAAGATAGGTCATGAATCATGGGCAGCTCTTGCTCCAGGTGTCATTTCAAAGGGAAAACTGAGCTGCATAGAATCATAGAGTCAACCAAGTTGGAAGAGACCTCCAAGATCATCCAGTCCAACCTAGCACCCAGCCCTACCCAGTCAACTAAGTCAACTAGACCATGGCACTAAGTGCCTCAGTCAGGCTTTTCTTCAACACCTCCAGGGATGGTGACTCCACCACCTCCCTGGGCAGCCCATTCCAATGCCAGTCACTCTCTCTGGCAACAACTTCCTCCTAACACCCAGCCTAGACCTCCCCTGGCACAACTTGAGACTGTGTCCCCTTGTTCTGTTGCTGGTTGCCTGGCAGAAGAAACCAACCCCCACCTGGCTACAGCCTCCCTTCAGGTAGTTGTAGACAGGAATGAGGTCCCCCCTGAGCCTCCTCTTCTCCAGGCTGCACACCCCCAGCTCCCTCAGCCTCTCCTCACAGGGCTGTGCTCCAGGCCCCTCACCAGCTTCATTGCCCTTCTCTGGACATGTTCTAGTATCTCAACATCTCTCAGAGATAATCTTCTCTGCAAGTTCAAGATGTAAGTGATCGCTGTCTGCCATTTTCCCCAAAGCTCCTTTTGGCCTGGCACCAAGAGGAGGCTGTGAGGGAAGAGGGCTTGCTCAGTTCCAGCACTGGCAGAGTGCTTGGTGGCTTTCCTTCATAGAGAGGAAAACAGCAGGAGCAAGGCTGCTCAGCCCTTCAACCAGAATGGGTGGAATAGATTAGAAGGGTGACTATAGGAAAGACTGATGAAGCAAAAATGAGGTGCTAATGAGGCATAAGTCTTGGCATTGCTACATGACATATGCCAGTGTCAGAGGACTCCTTACTTGCATCCTTATTAGAAATAGGAGGAAACCCTGCCGTGCTGTTAGGACACACTTGCATGGTAGTTTGCTGTGGAGAGTTTATCACAAGAGGCTTTGAGAGCATTTTGTCACAAGCTGAACAAAGCAAGCAGCCACCAAAGTAAAACTTTGAGGAAGCTTGAATGTTTGCACTCTGCTTGTGAGAACCACGTTCTGCTGAGCAGTCCCTGGAAAGAATGTCAAAGGGTTGGTGCCAGCAGTGCTGGGTGGCCCCAGGGAAGCTACATTACCCCCAGCTGTCACCTTCAGCATAATAGTCACAGCAATCCAAGGCTCTGGGTAAGCCCATTTGAGATCTTAGAATCAAAAGTACTGTGTGAAAGCTAAACTGCACATGGTTACTTTCCACAAGGCTTCCAGGTGCATTCCCAATAACAATATTTAGATTCTGGGATTTTTAAACTCTGCTGAAATATTCTAAGGCAATGTCAGAGGTGTTAAGGAAGGTGCTAAAGCTCCATTTTAGTCAGCCACCCAAACACTTGTGAAGAACAGTGAAATCTTGAGAGCATGCTTTATTGAGTAAGAGTGGCTGCAGCAAAGTAGCACCTAGTGAAAGATGTCATCTCATTCCCCTGTACCCAGAGCAGGCTGGTTTCTTACTTAATCACTGTTTAACTTTTTCTGTTTGGTTTTAATGGAGGCTGTAGCCAGGTGGGGGTTGGTCTCTTCTCCCAGGAGGCAGCAACAGAACAAGGGGACACAGTCTCAAGTTGTGCCAGGGCAGGTATAGGTTGGATGTCAGGAGGAAGTTGTTGGCAGAGAGAGTGATTGGCATTGGAATGGGCTGCCCAGGGAGGTGGCGGAGTCACCATCCCTGGAGGTGTTGAAGAAAAGCCTGTCTGAGGCACTTAGTGCCATGGTCTAGATGATTGGTTAGGGCTGGGTGCTAGGTTGGCCTGGATGATCTTGGAGGTCTCTTCCAACCTGGTTGATTCTATGATTCTAAGTGATGAGGCTCCAATCTCACCCCTTCGCTCTGCTCCATAGGGCTCCATCTGGTTGCAGTTTGGCCAGCACGACCTACCTTTTCTCTTTTTGTCTTTTCCTTACCTCTTCCTATTTATATTCCTTTCTTCCATTTTATTTTGATAAATAATCTTCTCTGTCCTTCGTGTTTATATCCTTTAAATATTTATCTGCTCTCCTCCTGCCTCCCTGTAGTCCTTGTTTATCATGGTTTATGTTTAGCTCTTAGCGGTTACCCAGTGACATCGAAAAAAAAGATTTCCTCTTCAGTTAGGTATTCTTTTAGGAGTTCAAGCAGCTACATATATTTTCAGAACTGTATACAGGGACTGAGATGCAGATGCTGAGATCCTATTAATGTCAACAACAGTTTTACTACTGACTGTTTTAAGGCCATGATTTCATCCAGAAACTCGCTGGACTTAGTCATATATTCCATGTGCTCCCTATATGGTAGTGGGGTCCAGGCTGAAAAATAATTTGTGACTGAACACTATGTTTCTCTCCTAGAGCAAGAAAACACCAGATCAGCCCTTTTCTTCTTGTTTCTCTAACCAGGGCTTGCTGGTTACAAAGCTTTTGTCAGTGTGTCATTAATCACAGACTTTTCCTTACTCTCTGATATAGGGAATGACCTTGCTTTGACTTCACACCCTACTTGTTGATGGGACTGGAGGCTTCTTCAGTGACAGACAGTTGTCTCACAGATGCTCATTTGCTTTTGTTTTTGAGGAAAACATATTAAGGAAGCTATATTAAGCATGTCTTGCTAGTATGTCAGGGCCTGGGAAAAGCAAAGGTTTGGGTTGTCTTGGTGTTGACATTAAATGCCACAATTTCCTTGAAATGTTTGTGCTCTAAACTCCCACCTGTGTCATGTGCAGGTATCTCAGAGCTGAGTTGCAGACAATCTGATAAACCTCATCCTTCATGATTTACAAATAGAGGCTGCCTCAAGAATTCACATCTCAAATTCAACTGAATGTCCTCAGTTCTGGATGAGAAGCCACTCTCCCAAGTTCTTTAGTGATGCTTTAAATATACTGGTTACTCGTTTCACAAACCAAAACATTTGGAACTCTGTAGCTAATGCTCCTCTGAAGTATTTTCTTGGAGTAGCTCATACTGGATTGGGTTTTTGTTTACCACATCCAAGCAGCCTAATGGAAGAAGTGTTTAGAGTGAGAAGTCAGCCCAGCACAGTCACGACCAGCGCTGCTGCATAGCTCAGGGTGAATATTAACATTTGTCTTATGCTCTGTGACCACTCAGTCCAAACTCACCCTGCAGAGAAAGGCACCTCTTGTTGTCCAGCTACTGCCTTGCATTACCCATATCAGAACTAAGCTGAGCAACTGCTTTCCAGTTAGTCCAGTCACAAAAAGATCATTTTGTACTTTTGTGTGACCTCATTTCTGTCTATAACTACCTGAAGGCAGGCTATAGCCAGAGCGGAACTGGTCTCTTCTCCCAGTCAGAAAGCAACAGAACAAGGGGGCACAGTCTGAAATTGTGCAAGGGGAGGTCTAGGCTGGAGGTTAGGAGGAAGTTCTTCCCAGAGACAGTGATTGGCATTGAAATGGGCTGCCCAGGGAGGTGGTGGAATTGCTGTCCCTGCAAGTGTTCAAGAAAAGGCTGGCTGAGGCACTTAGTGCCATGGTCTAGTTGGCTGCACAGGGCTGGATGCTAGGTTGGACTGGATGATTGCTTCCAACCTGGTTGATTCTAAGACAATGCTAAGCTTGGAAGACATGGGGATTCTGTTTTAAAACATCCTGATGACTTCAGTGAATATTTTTTTTCCTGAAGCACCCTTAAATCCTCTTTTTTTATTGTTTTGTCTTCAGAACATGCATTATGATTGATAAAGAAAAGATTCAGTGTGCTGTTTATCACAGAATCTATCCATAGGAATAGGACTGTTGAGTGAAATTCTGCTGAAAAAACATTGGTAGCAAGCATTTCAGCAGAATTCTCTAGTTTGGCTGTGTACCTTCTTAGAAGTTCTTTCCTAGTTGTATGTAGAGTCATAGAATCAGTCAGGTTGGAAGGGACCACAAGGATTATCTACTTTCAACCCCCCTGCCATGGGCAGGGACACCCTACCCTAGAGCAGCCTGGCTAGAGCCCCATCCAGCCTGGCCTTAAACAATTGTGGTAAAGGGTTGGACTTGATGATCTGTGAGGTCTTTTCCAACCTTGGTGATACTGTGATACCTCCAGCAATGGGGCCTCAACCACCTCCCTGGGCAACCCAGTCCAGGCTCTCACCACACTCATGCTGAAGAACTTCCTCCTCATGTCCAGTCTGAACTTACCCACCTCCAGCTTTGCTCCATTCCCCCTAGTCCTGGCACTCCTCAAGAGCCTAAAAAGTCCCTCCCCAGCTTTTTTGTAGGCCCCCTTCAGATACTGGAAGGCCACAAGAAGGTCACCTGGGATCCTCCTCTTCTCCATTCTGAACAGACCCAACCTTCTCAGTCTGTCCTCACAGGAGAGGTGCCCCAGCCCTCTGATCATCCTCATACCCATGTTGTAGTTAGTGTCTAAGAAATAATAGATTTTTAAAATAGAAATAATAGATTTTTAAAATAGAAATTAAACTCCTTTACAAAACAGTACTTTGATGCACACCAAACAGTTATTCACAATTTAATTTTGGCAGAACTTGCTGAATTTAGGGGTTTTGTTCAAATTCAGAACAAAAGCCACAGCAAGAACATCTTTGAACATTTCCAAAATTACAAGCAGCTTTGCAGAAAATGTTTACCAGAATTAGTTCATCCCTTAATCAAAATTGCCCTGATTGCAAGCAGAAGGATGATAATGCATTTCCATTCCTTCCAGAAATTCTTATTTAATATTAAAGATCATAGAATCATAGAATCAACCAGGTTGGAAGAGACCTCCAGGATCATCCAGTCCAACCTAGCACCCAGCCCTAGACAATCAACTAGACCATGGCACTAAGTGCCTCAGCCAGGCTTTGCTTCAACACCTCCAGGGACAGCAACTCCCCCACCTCCCTGAGCAGCCCATTCCAATGGCAAATCACTCTCTCTGGCAAGAGCTTCCTCCTAGCATCCAGCCTGGACCTCCCCTGGCACAACTTAAGGCAGCAATGAGGTCCCCCCTGAGCCTCCTCTTCTCCAGGCTGCGCACCCCCAGCTCCCTCAGCCTCCCCTCACAGGGCTGTGTTCCAGTCCCCTCACCAGCTTTGTCGCCCTCCTCTGGACACATTCCAGTATTGCAACATCTCTCTTGAATTGAGGAGCCCAGAACTGGACACAGGACTCAAGGTGTGGCCTGACCAGTGCTGAGTACAGGGGCAGAATAACCTCCCTTGTCCTACTGGCCACACTGTTCCTCATCCAGGCCAGGATGCCGTTGGCTCTCTTGGCCACCTGGTCACACTGCTGGTTCATGTTCAGCTGCTATCCACCAGTATCCCCAGGTTCCTTTCTACCTGGCTGCTCTCCTCCCCACTCTGTCCCCAGCTTGTAGTGCTGCTTGGGGTTCTTGTGGCCAAAGTGCAGAACTCTGCACTTGGCCTTCTTAAGTCTCATCCTCTTGCACTCTGCCCACCCATCCAGCCTGTCAAGGTCCCTCTGCAGGGCTTTCCTACCCTCCAACAGATCAATACCTGGTCCTAGCTTGGTGTTATCTGCAAACTTACTGATGCTGGGCACAATCCCCTGGTCCAGATCATCAGTGAAGTTACTGAACAGGACTGGGCCCAGCACTGAAATAGGATAAAAAAAAGGAAGGGAGGATAAGCTAAAATGGCCTCTTCCGGACTGTGGACATCTAAAAACCAGTCTGCATTTGTATTGATTTTTCCCAGAGCCCTTCTACAAAGGAGTGTCTCCTCCATTAGCAAACTGCTTTTCCCCTTTTGTCGCAGCAGTGTTAGGGGCTGGGTGGTAAAGCTTTGTTTTCAATGGCTCTTTACCCATCTCTAAAAGGTTCCATATTTGGGAGCACAGAGAATCTTTCTTCTGGAAAAAAATAAGCTTTAAGGAATTATATGTGTTTCAAAAGAAATGTGCATAAAATCCCTGTGTGCCATTATTGATATACTTCTACCTTGAGGTGCCAACAGGGCACTTCACTGTTCTCCTGCGTTCACTGAGTTCCCTGTGTTGGAGTAATGTTCTGCTGATTAGGTGCAACATGAAAGGCTGTACTTTAGAAGAGTTGAGTAGGGAGGTCATTCTGCCCCTGTACTCTGCACTGGTTAGACCACACCTTGAGTACTGTGTTCAGTTCTGGGCCCCCCAGTTTAGGAAGGACACTGAGATGCTTGAGTGTGTCCAGAGAAGGGCGACGAGGCTGGTGAGAGGCCTTGAGCACAGCCCTATGAGGAGAGGCTGAGGGAGCTGGGATTGGTTAGCCTGGAGAAGAGGAGGCTCAGGGGTGACCTTATTGCTGTCTACAACTACCTGAGGGGTGGTTGTGGCCAGGAGGAGGTTGCTCTCTTCTCTCAGGTGGCCAGCACCAGAACAAGAGGACACAGCCTCAGGCTGCACCAGGGGAGATTTAGGCTGGAGGTGAGGAGAAAGTTCTTCACTGAGAGAGTCATTGGACACTGGAATGGGCTGCCCGGGGAGGTGGTGGAGTCGCCATCCCTGGGGCTGTTCAAGGCAAGATTGGATGTGGCACTTGGTGCCATGGTCTAGCCTTGGGCTCTGTGGTAAAGGGTTGGACTTGATGATCTGTGAGGTCTCTTCCAACCTTGGTGATACTGTGATACTGTGAGTACAATAGTGAAACACAGTCATGTCAATAGTATTTCTAAGCAGAGTTATTGAAGTCAGAGGGGTTTTTTGTTTGGTTGGTTGGGTTTTTTTTAATCTGTATTTCTTCATATCTTGAGTAATTAGTGAGCACAGAAGTGCTTTCGTCTTCCTGGTGTACGCTGCGTGGATTTGAAATTACAGCCTAGCTCTCTGCTTTCATCTACAACAGGCAGCATTAAAAACACACGAAAAGAATGGACATGCACTTGAAAAAGGTGTTGTACATGCTTTTCTGTGTATATACCATCTTCTGCATCACTCATATTTTCAAGTCCTACATGAAACATTTGAAACTGAGTTGCGTGCTCTTGACCCTATTTTGCTTTTGTCCCACTTGAGGCATGGTACTGAGTTTTAGGAAGTCAGGAGGATGAAATTTGAATCCATCATTTTATTTGCTGCTTTTCTTCTCATGCTGCAATGTTGTGGTTTTTGGTTTTGGTTTTTTTTTTTTTTTTGTGGTGATTTAATTATTTTAATTTGGTTTCTAACTTCCCCTGTTCTTAGCTTTTTTAATCAATTAGAATCATAAAATCATAGAATCAACCAGGCTGGAAGAGACCTCCAAGATCATCTAGCCCAACCTACCACCCAGCCCTATCCAGTCAACTAGACCATGGCTCTATGTGCCTCATCCAGTCTTTTCTTGACCACCTCCAGGGACAGTGACTCCACCACCTCCTTGGGCAGCCCATTCCTATGCCAGTCACTCTCTCTGGCAACAACTTCCTCCTAACATCCAGCCTAGACCTCTCCCAGCACAATGTGAGACTGTGTCCTCTTGTTCTGTTGCTTGTTGCCTGGGAGATGCCTTACAGAGCTTTAGATTATCAAGTCCAGCCATTACCTAACTCTGCTGTTTTTAAACAGGGTTTAGAAGCCATTTAATTATTCCTAGAAGTGTTTGGGAGCATTCAAGTTCTTTGTTTACATTTGCAAGGCTTCATCAGTAAGTCAGAGACATTTACAGGGCATGAACAGGTAGATGACAGCAGTCATGAGCAAAGCAAAATTATGCTGTATGTCAGGTAATGTGTGTGAAAAACACCTCTCCTGTGACACTCTGGTTCCCTGTGCTGTTGACCAAAAGAGGAAAGGTCAACATTAAGTTTGGCACCTAAGGAGGAAGTCAAAATTTATTTGCTTGGGCAGCCAAAGCTGAGCAGCCCCAGGCCATTGGCTCCCTGCACCATTGCTGATCCCCACAGAAGGCAGGATGAAAGCAGATTCACTCCCTCTGCACTGGTCTTTGTTATAGTTGTGTGTCTGATTCCCTGTTTCTTAGCCCTGATGCATCACAGGATCACAGGATGTTAGGGGTTGGAAGGGACCTAAGGAGATCATCAAGTCCAACCCCCCTGCCATAGCAGGACAATGCTATCTAACACAGATCACAGAGGAGCACATCCAGACAGGCCTTGAAAGGCTCCAGAGAGGGAGACCCCACAGCATCTCTGGGGAGCCTGTTCCAGTGCTCTGTGACCCTTACAATAAGGAAGTTCCCCCTTGTGTTGAGGCAGAACCTCTTTTTTTGCAACTTACACCCATTGCTCCTTGTCCTATGACAGGGAGCAAGTGAGCAGAACCTGTCCCCCCCCCCCCCCACTCCTGGCCAGCCCTCAGATACTTATAAACACTGAAACCAGTGGCTGAACAGTGTTTGACTTCACAAGAGATGTGACTTCAGCTCAGCTGTCCAGTCACTAGATATATGACAATTTACTTTCCCATTATGGTGTGTTATCTATACATTTTAATCATTGTTACAGTGATTAAATTAATGTCTCTAATATAAACTTCCACTTTACAGCTCCTGTGGACCATGGTTTTGTTAAAGTTGTCCTTGGGGTGGCTTAACATCCTGCTGAACTGATACAGTGTCATTGAATGTGCATCACTGGTTGTCCCTAGGTCACCACCATTATTTGATGGTGTACATAGCTTAGAGATGCACTAACTGTTAGTTTTCAAGTGAGACATATGGACAAGAAGTTAATCAGCTGAAATTCAACTTATATTTTCTTATTTAAATCTCAACCAACGTTGATATCATGACAGCTTCGGAATGGGAAGCAGCAGTATGGTTTTCTTTTCTCATTCAGGCACTTAGTGCCATGGTCTACTTGACTGGATAGGGCTGGGTGATAGGTTGGACTGAATGATCTCGGAAGTCTCTTCCAATCTCTAGTGGGAGGTGTCCCTGCCTATGGCTGGGGGTTGGAGCTGGATGATCCTTGAGGTCTCTTTCAACCCAAATCATTCTATGATTCTGTGATACACAGCTAGTCTGTTCTTGAGAAGAACTTTTCTGGCCTTGGAAGATGCTCTGAATATACTTTTCCCTTTTCCTCTTTCACTTCTGTACTCCAGGGTTATTAAAATTAAACAGCCCAAGAAGTAAAAGTTCATACCTTAAATAAAACCTTCTCCTTAGACATTCAGTGTTAAATAACTTAAATAGTAACATTGTCTCCTTTGATGTTCAGAGCTAAATAGGCAGAAGTGTATAAGCTCTATTTATTTTTGTGTGTATCCTCAGTTGCCTCCACTCCTCTTTCATGCTACATTAATACCTGGAAATGGGAACTGTTTTTATTTCACAGTAGCAGGTGCTTCCTCTGCTATTACAGGCTCCAACATTCTGATCTCTTCTGTCTTGTGATGTCAGAAATTGTTTCCTGGAGAGCTAGTTTGTCCAGGAGCATGCAAACAATATTCATGGCTTTGTCCTCATTGCTCCAAGGTTATGTTCTCTGCCTCTGTCTGACATATAATTAAATGATAAGTAGTGAAACTCACCTTTCACATAAAGGCTGATAGTGCGTAGAAAGGGCAAGAGTTTAGCAGATGATCCAGTGACCATTTCCATGACAGAGGTAAATATCTGGGGTAATCCCAAGGTGCCTGTGTGCTGCAATGAGACCCCTGCAAGTGGTCAAAGTGAGGATGGGGGAGCCAAGTTACTTGCATTTTTCTCAGTGCCTTTAATGTATGTTCCCTGACATTACAAAGGAGTGTGCAGATGAAGAGGCTGTTCTGTAGCACCAGGCAGGTACCTGTGTGTGGAAAACTCAGCCTGAGCTGAGTGATGCTGAGCTGAGCCACTTGGGCATCTTCCCTGCAGCTACTGAGCTCCAGGGCTCTCAGTTTTGCAGCTATTTGACAAAACCATCAGAGAAAAGAGACTCACTCAGAAAAGAATCCACGGAAATATCTCCTTGTCAGAGAGACAGTAGTTTTTTACAGAAGTGGAGAGATTCGTAGTGGTACTTGCTCACTGATCCACAATGAGACTAAACAAAGAAAGATTATTCCTTACCATCTCTGGAACTGCAGGAGCTGTTCAGACCCTGTCCATCTCTCCCCATGCTCCTGGAAGATTCCCTTCATATCCAGGATTCAGCAGGCTCAATAAGCAGCTAGAACTAACTCAGATCATGCTTCAGCAAGTTACTACTTATCTGACTGCCAGGATGTAAGAACTAAAAAGGAGACTCCCTCAGTGGAGCAGACTGGAGCCACTGAACACTGAGACAAAAAAACCCTAATTCAGACTGCAGAAGAGAGGCACTTTCCCAGTTACGCCTGAAAGATGACAGAGTTAGATGGAGCCAGAGCTGTGTGATGTTGAAATATTATGTTGAAGTGTCATCTCTTCTTAAAGCCTTTCCTAGTGAATATGTGTTGCACTGATGCCAGAAAAATACAGCAGTGGGAAGAG
Organism: Pogoniulus pusillus; assembly: GCF_015220805.1. Taxonomy (NCBI): domain Eukaryota; kingdom Metazoa; phylum Chordata; class Aves; order Piciformes; family Lybiidae; genus Pogoniulus; species Pogoniulus pusillus. Next base: position 12,329,055 of record NC_087281.1, on the reverse strand, counting down.
CAAGGGAATTTCTATGTCCTGCTATATCTGGAATAGGAGAAAATAAATCCCTCCTATTATGACAGAATTAATAGTGAAATGATTTAACCTTCCACGTTCATTGCATAACATGGCAATGGATGTGCAGCACTGGGTGTAATAAGTCACAGTGCCCTGTAGCATGTAAGCTGGTGCATGCAGGTAGATACCCCTAGAGAAGCCAGCTGGGAGGTTAAGATCAGGCACAGCCCAGGCATGTGGGATTAATAGGGTAAGAGCAAGAGATTGGGAGAAATATCTGGATTTGCCTTTTTAGATAGTATGATTAATAGCTTCTTTGGTGAATAAAAATCTGACCTACTTAACTTCTGCCCTCAGAACACTTACATCAGGCAATATTTGATGCTATAAGATGGAGAAGGCAGGTCACAAACTCACTGTTATCCTGATTACAGGTTCCCATTACCTTTTTCAGAAACCAGCTTTGAAGGAGGCTAGGGTCAGAGTTTAGAGGGCCATGACTCCAGAGAATGACACATCTTCTGTGCTGACACAGCCTTTCCTTTAATGTCCCTGTGGCTGCTGTATATATGTGGAGAGGAGGGCAACATGACAGCCTAACATGTTCACAGCCTGTAATCAGCACAGCAGCGAGCAGGGCACAGTGCAGGAGGCTTTAGCAAAGCACCTGGATGCACAGCTTTGACTTTCCCTGTTTAGAGGTTAAAATGAGAGACAGGAGGGTGCACTGCCATTCTGCTAGCTTATTCACACACCTCTGTCGTGCAAGCACACAGAGGCACTTTGTTAGGCTATCATCTAATCAAGAGTAATGGGAAATGTCTCACAGAGAGTGTAAAGTCATGCTTACCTGTCCAACAAGGACTCCTGCCAAGGAGCATTGCTGATCAATAGCATGAGAAAGGCTCTTCACACAGTGTGAGATTTTTACTCATGGGATAAGATTAAGATTCTGAGATTCCTTTTGATTTTTAGCCACATGTGAGCTAGTAAGCTTGCATCACTATTGGCCTAGGTGAAGCATCAAAATAGCAAGAAATCAAAGTGTCCCTCTAGTCCTATTCAAGATTTGCACATCAACTGTTTTGGACCTGGTTTTGCATGCATCCATTTTTGATGTACAGCAACAGAATATGTGGTTTTCTTACGGTGTGTTCATTACTTGATTGGTGAAAATAGTCAGCTTCTCAGCAGCTCCACGACACATACAGGTGCTTGAGAGCAGAATCTTACTGAGATTTCAGGCTTTACCACCTAAAATAGCCTCATAACACTCCTTATAGATGCTTCCAGCTGAAAAGCATATTGGCATTGTCTAATGCAAAGAAAGCAGAAGAGAATTTTGATACTGTCATTACAGAATTGGTTTTAAAATTGTGATTGACTGAAAAATAGATCTGTGAGATGAAGAGCCTATGACGTGGGGATTTGAATCCTCCTCAGTGTCTGAACATTTTGCTAAATGTGTTTGCTGTGAAATATTCAGCATCAGTTTTGATTAATTTGAACCCAGCTCACTTCTTTAACTTTTTTTTTCTCTTACTGTCTATTTTTCTCCACTACTAGGAGTAGTTTTCTTTCTGTTATCACAATATAAATAGCTTTACATTGGTTTTAATGAGCACTTTTTCTCTTAATGACTGATTGTTTGGGTGGCTTATCAAAAGCTTAAAATACTTTATATAAATCACTTCCAGAGTGCTATCCAGTGTTATCTCTTAAATGCTACATCAGCAAAATAAAGAGAGTTAATTTGCACAAGGTTAACCCAACAAGCTCTGAAACTGGTCCATTCCATTTAATCTTAAATGAGAGTAAGTTATATATTATTTTAATTTTCACATTAACATTCTCTTCTGAAAACCATTATCACCTTTCTGTTGTTTGTAATACTGTAGCCCTTCCAGTTAGGGCAGTTCTCTGCAGAGGAAGACATGGTGGCTTCCTGAGGAGTGCCTCTTCACACAGACAAGGCAGGCTGGAAAAGGAAACACCAGGCAGTGTTTTGCCAAAGCTCTAGAGAGTGATTTGCTCAAAGTGCAAACCATCAGCAGAGAAAGAAACATAATCCAAATCAACAGAACCTCATTCCAGTACTGTATCCAATGGCCATGCTCCTCTTAATGTGTCGCTGTTCTTACTGTTCTTTCTTTGTAGTTCGGGATCGGGTACGATCGAAAATGGAGAGAGATATTTTGGCAGAAGTGAATCATCCTTTCATAGTCAAGCTTCATTATGGTAATTATAATAAAATAGAATTCATGTTTGTTCTTTCATTGGTTGGGGAATTTTAACTAGATATAATTTCATATAGCTTACTCCCTGCCTACTTATCATAGAATCAGCCAGGTTGGAAGAGACTTCTGAGGTCATCCAGTCCAACCTAGCACCCAGCCCTAGACAATCAACTAGACCATGGCACTAAGTGCCTCAGCCAGGCTTTTCTTCAACACCTCCAGGGAGGGCAACTCCACCACCTCCCTGGGCAGCCCATTCCAATGGCAAATCACTCTCTCTGTCTCTAACTATATCATAGAAGTTATCTGTGTGAAATTCTTCATATATGCTGAAGAACAGTTTCAGTATAAGTAGGTTTTAGCCATTCTACCATCAAAATGCACTTGTCTTAAAATCTGCTGTGACAGATAGAGCCGATAGGGTAACTGGTTTTAATAATTGGCACCAGTACACATTTGTATGTATGTGTACATGAATGGGGTGTTTTCCTGGAGTTGCCTCACCAGCTCCTTGAGGAGCCCCATTATCTGGGGTTGTTCACCTGGAGAAGAGGAGGCTCGGGGTGACCTCATTGCTGTCTAAAGCTACCTGAAGGGAGGCTGTAGCCAGGTGGGGATCGGTTTCTTCTCCCAGGCAACCAGCAACAGAACAAGGGGACACAGTCTCAATTTGTGCCAGTGGAAGTCTAGGCTGGATGTTAGGATGAAGTTCTTTCCAGAAAGAGTGATTGGCATTGGAATGGGCTGCCCAGGGAGGTGGTGGAGTCGCTGTCCCTGGAGGTGTTGAAGAAAAGACTGGATGGGGCACTTAGTGCCATGGTCTAGTTTATTGGACTGGGTGATCTTGGAGGTCTCTTCCAACCTGGTTGATTCTATGATTATGTAAAGGGTCATCTGAAGACATTTTGGATAGTGCAAGCTCTCCTCTCACACAAACTTGGGAGCTTCTGCTTCTACCCATGAGTGACTCCTGGTGCTTTGTGCAGCAGAAGGCAACGTTAATTCATAGATGGTTAGCGTGGATAGGAGCCTATTAGTAATGCATTGTTGTCTCCCAACTGATACCTTTTTCTCATAGTCTTAGCTCAGTAGCTTTGTTCTGTGCAGGTTTTGTTGTTGTTGTTGAAGTGCTGAAATGGCAGAGATGCTTATGATGTAAATAATATATTGCTAGTGAATAAGATTCATTCTTTGAAGACTTAATCTTGATTCAAACTTCAAACATCTCATCCTTTTTTTAATGCAGCATTTCAAACAGAGGGAAAGTTGTATCTAATACTAGATTTCCTGCGGGGAGGGGACCTATTCACAAGACTGTCCAAAGAGGTAAGATTATAGATTTTTACCTTAGAAATTGAACACTATCCTGGATTTCTAGAACATGTATTAAATTGGTGGTAATTGAAAATGGCTTTGAGAATTATTCTGCTATGTATATGTAGCAGAGTTGTATCATCTTGCACCTTTAAGTGGGTTCATAGTGACTGCATTTGATTGATGCCATACAAATTGCAACAGATAGCATTTGTTGTGATGATTACATCACACTAAGCCATTCACACATTGCAACATACTAAACCACTAGAAATTCATTCTCATAGCAAAATAGCCCCGGACTCACTGCTAGCAAAAGCTTGGATGTGATGAGAAACAGTTTGAGAATCCAGTCCCTGATACATTTTGCCCTGGTCAAGGACAAAGAACTCCTGAGAAAACACAACCACTACAAGCAGAAAGAAAATATGTCTGTAGTCAGGGTCTGACCCCTGCAGCAAGCATCCAGAGCAAGGAGCATCAGCCAGTGAACAAGGAAAGAGCCATCTCCTGCAACAGCTGCTGGGAGCAGGCTGGGTGCCGTACACTACCCTGGGGATTGGAGGCTGGCTGTCACAGCCAGCCTGTCTGGGGGCAGCTGCTGCTTCCCATCACACCCTTGGGTTCCTATCCCTTCCCTGCCCTCTGCAGCTCCTGCCCCTGTAGAGGTGCTGCTGCTGGAGTAAAAGCTAGCCAGGAAACTGTCCAAGCTTGATTCTCACTAATGCCTGTAGAGAGTATCAGATTTTCTAGGTTTGTTTAGCACCTGCCTGCATCTCCAAATGCTGCTCTGAGCCAGCTGCCCACATTACTTGAAGCAGTGCAGTTAGCCTCAGAGAAGATGCTGCAAGCAGGACAGAAGCTGTGGCAAGGCAGCCCTGCCACCACAGGGCCTGTCTGTACCCCAAGGTTCTGTCACCAACGTGATGTCCCCAGCCCTTGATATTTTTCTGGGGTATGGATTCAGAGATGTGGGCAACCACCAAATGCAGACAAGATAGGGACATTTCAGCTGCCATCTTCAGGGGAAGATGTGTTCACTCTTCTTGGTTTGGGGAGTTGCTGATGGGCTGAAAATACAAAACCAGTACATTTATTAAACATTTCCTGTTGGATTTGTTGTTTCTTTGTTTGTTGGTTTTGTTGTTTGTTTGTTTTCCCATCCAATTGCTGTTTCAAAGACATGCTACAGTCTGCATTGTATGCCACAGTTTGGGAGATCAAGATTTCATTTTTAAGGCTTATTTGCTGATGCAAGAATCATAGAATGAATCAGGCTAGAAGAGACCTCCAAGGTCACCCAGTCCAACCTAACACCCAGCCCCAGACAATCAACTAGACCATGGCACTAAGTGCCTCAGCCAGGCTTTTCTGCAACACCTCCAGGCACAGCGACTCCACCACCTCCCTGGGCAGCCCATTCCAATGCCAATCACTCTCTCTGCCAACAACTTCCTCCTAACATCCAGCCTAGGCCTCCCCCAGCACAACTTGAGACTGTGTCCCCTTGTTCTTTTGCTGGTTGCCTGGCAGAAGACACCAACTCCCACCTGGCTACAGCCTCCCTACAGGTAGTTGTAGACAGCAATGAGGTCCCCCCTGAGCCACCTCTTCTCCAGGCTAAACAACCCCAGGTCCCTCAGCCTCTCCTCATAGTGTTTGTGTCCAGGCCCCTTACCAGCTTCATCACCTCAGATTTTGTACTCCTTTGAATTTTTACATTTTCCCCAATTCACTAACTCAAAAGTCAGCCCTCCCTGGCAGTTCTTTTATGTACTCCTTTCTCATTGCTTGTAGCTCATATTGTCTACCTGAACTTTGCAGCTGTTTAGTGGCAAGATATCTCAAGGGATGGAGTTAAAGGGAAAACTTGAACTGCTTGAAATTTGTTAATTATGGACTTGGTCCACTGATGTTGGTTTCAGTGGACTTCAGACAGATCCCACGTGCTACAGTATGCAGGCATGCAAAGCTTGTTTGTGGTGCTCTGTCTTCCGAGACATTTGGCTTTAGGTATATCTGTTTAGATTAGATTTTCTGTGATTCTAATGCTTTCCTCTTCTGCATTTTTTATTTTGAACCTGACAAATACTTAATTTTGGTAATTAATGCTGGGTTTATGTTCAGACCAATTCAATTTTTAGAGTTTGTGCTTGTGCATGGTTTTTCTGTTCTAGCCTTCACAGTAATATTGTTCATTAAATTATGACACATCTGTTCTCTGAATCCTTTCCTTTTTGCTCTCAACCCTCTGCAGATTCTCAGAGCAATCAACTGTTGTGGCTGCCCCTTTCCAAGAGCAGAGATTTAATTAAAATGTTTTAAAAAGCACAGCAACTTCTACTGTGGATATTTACATTTCACTTCAAAATTTATTTGGAGTTGACTCATCTTAGTTCTGTCAAACACAGTGTTCACTCTTGTGCATCCAATTTATCAGCTTCTCTTTCTGCATTATTACTGCTGTACATATAGAAATTTAATTAAAGAGAACTTAATAACATCTGGGATGCAATGAAAGTTGAACCAAATAGTTTTTGTGCCATCTGAATTTTTCTGAGCTTAGTGTTCTTTTGCTTGCAGAAGTTTCTTCTCATCTGAAACAGAGCTTTCAGTGTTAGCAATATCTGTATCAGATATAGAAAACAAATTGTTGACCTCATGTTAGAATCATAGAATCAACCAGGTTAAAAGAGACCTCCAAGATCATCCAGTCCAACCTAGCACCCAGCCCTAGGCAATCAACTAGACCATGGCACTAAATGCCCTGAGTTAGGTCTCATCAGGTCCTAAATGTTAGATCTGTGACTGCTTAGGTTGTCTATACTGAGATTCCTTGAACTCTCAAAGCACAGGCTTTTAAATCCATCTCTGAGTCTCCTTATGCTGTGTATTCTGCTCAGATTTGGAAGCATTTCACTTTTCCAAAGAGGTTACCCTATGTTATTTTGGAGGAACTCAGTGAACAAATACAATGATTTTAGCAAAGTAAGAGACATGTAAGTAAAGTGAGTAAAGTAAGTTATGCTTAATTTTGAGCTGAACATGATTCATTTCCAAAGGCTAAGGACTTAAAACCTTACTTTTGTGACATGATGTCATTTAAACAGATTGATAGACTAATGAGAGCAGCATGTTTTAAGAAATTAAGTGTTTCACAGATCAAATTTTACCATGGAGGGTAAAAGAGAAGCCTGGATGGGGCACTTAATGCCATGGCCTAGTTGACTGGGTAGGGCTGGGTGCTAGGTTGGACTGGATGATCTTGGAGGTCTCTTCCAACTTGGTTGGTTCTGTGGTTCTATGAGGAGAATCTGGCAAGAGTTGTTAATGTGAGCTCAGACAAATTATGGAAAACTGAACCCAATATCATGGTCCTTCAAACATTCCTGAGTTAGATGATTCATTCCCCACATCTCTTTAATGCAAGCCAGCCCACCACTGTGTTGTTCTCTTCCTTCTTTCTAGGTGATGTTTACAGAAGAGGATGTCAAGTTCTACTTAGCTGAGCTGGCCTTGGCATTAGACCACCTCCATGGTCTTGGAATTATTTACAGGGATCTAAAACCAGAAAAGTAAGTTAATGAGGTGGAGAGACCTGAAACATAAATATGTGAGCTTTTAGGTCTTTTCTGCTCCTTGTCATGATAGTAAATCAAAAGGTGCCAGAGACTCTACCTACTTTCTTATATGAGAGACTCTGTAAGTGAGCTCCTCACCATCAGCAGTAGGGTCTTCCTATCCTATCATTTTAGCATATAGAAAAATACTTCAGCTCTGTTCCAGTAGGTTGTGACCTCTGCATGCGTGGTCTTCAGTTCAGTGAATAATCTCAGTGTGTGATTCATATCTGCATGCCTTTGACTTTGGAAACACTGTTCTCCACTTGCCACATATAATCTGGCCTTCCTCTAGGTGTGGTGTGAAATGTTGTGATGGTTTAGGTGTTACCCGCCCCCCCCCTCCCCAACTTATGGAAATCTCCCAGACTAGACTCAGCTGAACTGGAAATTAGAATGGAACTTTATATGTACAGCTTAGCACAATATACAAGCAGGTATTTACAATATACACAACTATAGATAGTAATATACAAGTTAAAAAGGTAATACAGAGACACAACAGCCCTCCCAGAAACCAGAGTCCCCAGGAGGGGCTCCCAACCACCCTTCCGCCTCCTTTCCAGAGATTGCCTTATGTTCAAGGTGAGTTTGGAGGATTGGCCAGGGGGGTTAGGAAGCAGAAGGATTAATTAGGCAGCAAGTTAGAGAGAGAAGTGCATGCAGCCAGAGCCAGAGAGAGCAACTGCCTTATTTATGTTTGTGTTCTTGTTCTTATCCATCTCAGCAAGCCTATGAGTGCAGCAGACATCACCATTGTTTCCTTTTCATATCCTATCATCTAATTCTTCTCACCAAACTATTCCAGCTCACCTCAAACTAGCACAGGCTTATGCTGTACATTTATTTTTTTTTTTGTTTAGGAGAAGATAGAAAACAAGGAGAAAATTAAGTACATGTCAAAGCTAAGCAATATATTCAAGAAACCAAGAACCTGATTTTTCAGTGTTCTCAGCATTATGTGTCACTTTGCATTTCAAAGCACACCTCTTGCTGACTTCAGTTACAAGTGAGAGTGCTTACAATCTCTGCAGACCTCACTGCAGTGTCTCCAGCCAGGGATCAGTGAATCAAGAAATTATATCTCACCTAAGAAAAGAAGGTGTCACTGATTTGCCATTGTCACAGCAAAACATGTTGAAAAGGCAAAATGGAAAACAGTTATCTGTGCATTTTCATCTGACCTGAGACCAGTCAGCCATCCTCTTCCCTGTGCCACTCTTCTAGAGTTACTATCTGTTTTGCTCACTGAGACAACAGTTCTGTGGAAGGGAAAAAAAAGGTAGAATAATTAAAACCCTTTATAAAATGTAAAGTTCAGGTGGGAACCCTAACTTCTAAATGTGTGATTTATGGGCTTTGATCATAGAACACCTCACACTAGATAAGGTTGCTCAGAGTCACACCCAGCTTGACCTTGGGGACTTCCAGGGATGAGGCTTCCGTCACCTCCCTGGGCAACCTGTTCCAGTGTCTCACCACCCTCATGGTGAAGAACATCTTCCTAACATTCTAGCTTTGTCCTGTCACTACCTGACATCCTAAAAGGTCCCTCCTAAGCTTTCTTGTAGCCCACTTCAGATACTGGAAGGCCACAATAAGCTCCTCAGAGATGAAATTGTGGGGAGGGAGGAGAAAGCTTACTGGAGGCAGTGATTTCAAAATCCAGTGGCATGGATCTGAGTGACTTATATTTAGTCAACAGGTTTCAGTTGGTATTTGTAATAATGTTCTTCAATTCCCTGCAATGTGAGTAAATCTTCTTTAATTATAAACCCAAACTCCATGCAGTTCCTATACATTAACTGCAGAATGACCAAGCATTAAGGCAGTTACCCTGAACACAAAGTGTCAGTGTCTGGTGAAACAACAGAAAAAAACCCAGACTGGCTGAGGCACTTAGTGCCATGGTCTAGTTGATTGGCAAGGGCTGGATGCTAGGTTGGACTGGATGATCTGCGAGGTCTCTTCCAACCTGGTTGACTCAATGATTCTATAGTATCCTGTAAACCTACTCTAACTGAACAAGTGAAATGGAAGAATCTTGTAGTGAAAAATCTATGGGATTATAGCCCAGTTTAACATTTAAAAGTAGACTATTTCTTAAGTGGGGTTATAGTTTCAAAATGTTGATTTAAAAGAAAGCCTGAATCACAATACAACTTCTGTTTCTTTTTTTCCCCTTCTGCAAAATAATAGTATCTTATTTCAGATTAACTGATCCTGCAAACCGTAGCTAAAATAATTGTAATTGTCACAATAGATTTGCTAGTAGAAGAGGTGGAATAAAAAGTAACCACCATGAAATAAAGATAAGATAGAAAGCATGATCAGAGTGCTGGATTGTTTAGCCTGGAGAAAAGGAGGCTCAGGGGGGACCTCATTGTTGCCTACAACTACCTGAAGGGAGGTTGTAGCCAGGTGGGGGTTGGTCTCTTCTGCCAGGCAAGCAGCAACAGAACAAGGGGACACAATCTCAAGTTGTGCTGGGGGAGGTCTAGGATGGATGTTAGGAGGAAGTTGTTGCTAGAGAGAGTGATTGGCATTGGAATGGGCTGCCCAGGATGGTGGTGGACTTGCCATCCCTGGAGGTATTGAAGCAAAGCCTAGCTGAGGCACTTAGTGCCATGGTCTACTTGATTGTATAGGGTTGGGTGCTAGCTTGGACTGGATGATCTTAGAGGTCTCTTCCAGCCTGATTGACTCTATGATTCTGTGGTTGAAGGACAACCATGTCTTATCATAATTTGGGTGCTTAGAAGCAGCTGCATTGGTTTTTGATTCTTATTGTCACTCAAAGCTAATTCACAGATTATATCTGTGTATCTATCTATCAATAGATAGATAGGAATAGATAAATACATAGATAGGGATAAATGGATAGAGATAGAGATAGAATGATAGGTAGGTAGATAGATAGAGATAGAAAGGTATGTAGACAGATAGAGATGGAGATAGAGCTAGAAAGACAGGTAGAGAGATAGGTAGGTAGATAGGTATGGTTGGAAAAGACCTCAACGATCATCCAGTCCAACTCTCAACTCAGCACTGAAGGGACAACACTTCTCTGTTTCTCACTGTTAGTGTTTTCATTTTACAGCAAGTGTAATTTTCAGTTCTTAGCAATACTATTGTATGTGTTGGCAGATGGCAAATGTGGAAACACTCAGCTGTCCAAAGAGTGATTGCCAGGGGCCACAAGAAAGCTACAAACAGCTGAAGGCCTCACATAAGGGTGACTCAAGACAGAGGGAAGAAGTGCAGATAGAGGTTTAGGGGATATAGGATGCATATCCATAGGAAGCTGGGATTCTTTCATTTTGTCTGTTTGTACAAACATTCTGAAAGAGAAGCTCTGTTGTATGCTTCAGGCTCGTTAACCCCAAGACAGTATCATTAGTAATAGCTGTGTTGGTATTGCCTCCATTCCTTTAATGAGGTTAAGGTACGAAAGCTTTTAACGAGGCAAAGGAATGAAAAACATGCACTGTGTGCAGAGAAAAGCAGCATGGATTTTCAGTAGGGAATCAGTGAAATATAAAATAGATGCTTCTGGGGAAAGTCCCACATCCTTTGAATTGCACTGCTATTCTTCACAGTGGCTTCCTGGGTGTGGGGCAAAATCTGATGTGATTTCTGTGAACTGTACTCCTCCTTGTCCTTTTTTCAGAGCCAGGGCTGTTCATACATTTACCTTACTTCCATGCTGGCAGGTAATTGTTTGCTTCTGTTCTTTTCTGAAGCATAAGCCTCTCGTTTAAGGATTGTAGTCACAAAAATGCATTTTAATATGCATGTTATAGGCTAATACTTAAAAATTAACCTTCATTAAGAAGTCTGTGGAGACAGAATAAAGGTAAAGATGCTTCTATCAAGAAGAAAAAGCTTTAATCACAGAAACATTCAGAATGGAAAAGACCCTCAGGATCACCAAGTCCAACTGATAACCCTACTCTACAAGGTTCACCCTAAACCATATCCCCAAAGTGCCACATCCGAACGACTTTTCAACACATCCAGGTTTCTTATGCACAAACCCAAAAGCACCTGAGCTCAAACACATTAACGTTTTCTGTCACAGTCTCAAAACATAAAAGAAAAACATGAGAAACATGGGTTTAAAAACAATCACATGCTTTATTGAGTCCAATAACTCAGAGTAGTGACTCAGCTGATGGCCTCTGAATTGCACAATAGCAGTCTGTTCTAAGCACCAATGACAGAAGACTGTTTCTTTCCAATTCATAGAATCAACCAGATTGGAAGAGACCTCCAAGATCATCCAGTCCAACCTAGCACCCAGCCCTGTCCAATCAACTAGACCATGGCACTAAGTGCCTCATTCAGTCTTTTCTTCAGCACCTCCCTGGGCAGCCCGTTCCAGTGCCAATCACTCTCTCTGGGAAGAACTTCCTCCTAACATCCAGCCTAGACTTCCCCCCTCACAACTTGAGACTGTGTCCCCTTCTTCTCTTGCTGCTTGCCTGGCAGAAGAGGCCAACCTCCACCTGGCTACAGCCTCCCTTCAGCAGAGAGAAAACCTTTCATAAAAGTTTAGGGCAATGTGTTTGTTTCACTTTTGTCTTATTTTCTTCCTGAATGATTGAATTAAAGTAACTTTCTAAGAGAGGAGGGATATAAAAATAGCTGACACCTTGTTAGACTGTTTCAAAATGAGAAGTATGCTAAACCTAACAACAACTGTAAAAAACACCACCCTTATTACTGTGCCAGTGTTTACATGCAGGAAAAGTTACCAAAAGTCATTCTTTTCACTTTTAGTGTTCCTTCTTGTTTCTATAAAAAACTAGCAATGCTGGGTTTGGTTTTTTTTTGTGAACCACTGCCATTCTTCTCAGAGAAACGTTGGAGTGCCTTTGTGAGCATAAAACATGTTGGCAGGTGGCAAACATGAGAGCACTTGAACTTGGCTTCCAGGCTGAGTTTTAATTTATGCTTCCGGGCAGAATAAATTTGCAGGGGCTGAGATCCATTCAGTTAGGCTGTGACTAGTCATTGTGCACTGCAATCATTTCAGCATGAGTGTATCTACCTATGGAGTTAATTTTAGGTCCACTGAGCCCAAGCCTTGATTATTTGTATGCTTGCTTCTATTATTATGAGGAGAGCAGGAAACCTGTAGCTCCTTCTCCTGCTGGAGGCAGATACTTATTGGCTTGGAACACTCTGTTCTTTCTGAGCTTAGTTTGTGTGCTCGCTCTTCATATGCCATAGAACAAGAGACTCCCCATGCAACTGCCACAGGACATACACATTTCACACACGAGACCAGGTAGATTTTAAGGGTCATTTTTCTTTCTAGAAGCATATAATGCACTGAAGGGTTGTTTACATTTGAGTCTTGCATATCTCTGTACCTGTCTTAAACATGTTTTATGCATGTTTGTTAACCACACTCTGGGCTCACCTAGTGAATAAATGATTTCTTTTTCCTTCACAGCATTCTTCTTGATGAAGAGGGCCACATTAAGATAACAGGTATGTGAGGAACAGAAAACTCCACGGCTACAAGCCAGTTTTTCTTTTGCAGTGTGTTCACGCATCTTGGTTTTTGCATGGACAGATTTTGCTTACAAAACCTCAGAAGCCAGGAGAGGAGTGGCCAGAGGACTTCTCTGGCATCATTAAGCACCCATGCTGTGCAGTACAGCTAGATTGTGGTGCTTTCATGGTAAAACTGTACCCTTGATTGACATGAAGCACACGGGCTTGACTGCCTGCCATCCTAGTGTATTGGAAAGTAATAATGGTTGTGAATTATGACTACTGATTTCTGTATGAATATTAATCTTCATTATTAATATTCAAAACCCCAGAAAATTCATAGAATCATAGAATCAGTCAGGGTTCGAAGAGACCACAAGGATCATCTGGTTCCAACCACCCTGCCATGCCCAGGGACACCCTGTTTCAGTGGCTAGGTGGTGTGTTTTGTTTGAACAGTTAAAGTGGGGGGAAAATGCAAATAATTATTTTACAGACCTGACAAGTCTGTTTGTTTGTTTGTTTCCATCTATTTAGACTTTGGTCTAAGTAAAGAAGCTATAGATCATGACAAGAGAGCATATTCGTTTTGTGGGACAATAGAGTACATGGCCCCAGAGGTGGTCAACCGACGAGGACACACACAGAGTGCAGACTGGTGGTCTTTTGGTGTACTCATGGTAAGGCAAAAGTTTGTGTGAAAGGATGGCTGTACAAATGATCAGATCCCTCTGGTAGAAAATCTGACACCGTCCCGCAGCCTGGTCTCCAAGCTGGTGACACGTGGGTTTGATGGGAGGACCACAAGATGGATAAAGAACTGGCTTGATGGCCACACCCTCAGCACAACATCTAATCACTATGAATTGCTATGGTTGGAAAGGACTGCCAGGATCATCCAGTCCAACCTTCATCCTAGCATCCTTAATCACTAGACCATAGCCTCAAGCACCACACTCTCCTTTTAAACACCTCCAGGGATGCAACTCCACTGCCTCCCTGGGCAACCTGTTCCAGTGCCTGACCACTGACCAGTAAAGAACTTCCTCCGAACATCCAAGCTAAACCTCCCCTGACACAACTTGAGGCCATTTCCTCAACCAGCAGTTTTCAAATGTTAGAGACATCCTTATGGAGAAACTCAGATGTTATTATTGTTTTTTCCTGTAAACTATAGATCAAAAGGACATATTTTAGAGAGAATTCTGAACGTTTCGCAGTCCCTCAGTGATTCTTTTGACATTCCTGTCAGCATTGCTGACTCTCATTCTGTTACTGATATTTAGGTAATATTTGGATTGGTAGTGGATTTCTTGTAGTCTTAATAGCTGGTGGTGTATTTGTCATTCAAAAGCCTCTCTTTTCTCTCTCGAATTGAAGAGCCCGGAACTGGACACAGCACTCAAGGTGTGGCCTGACCAGTGTTGACTACAGGGGCAGAATAATCTCCCTTGTCCTACTGGCCACACTGTTCCTGATCCAGGCCAGGATGCCATTGGCTCTCCTGGCCACCTGGGCACACTGCTGGCTCATCTTCAGCTACTATCTACCAGTACCCCCAGGTCCCTTTCTTCCTGGCTGCTCTCCAGCCACTCTGTCCCCAGCCTGGAGTGCTGCTTGGGGTTATTGTGGCCAAAGTGTAGAACCCTGCACTTAGCGTTTTTAAATCTCATCCCATTGGCCTCTGCCCACCCATCCACCCTGTCAAGGTCCCTCTGCAGGGCTCTTCTCTCTCCAACAGATCAACACCTGCTCCTAGCTTGGTGTCATCTAATGCCCATTCAGACTAACAGTTCTCTCAACTAAGCACCACATCTCAAGCATTGGCCATAAACCAGGTGCTGGAGGCAACAGCTTATAAGACACTTCTTCCCAAACACAGCAAAACTTGACCCCAAGTATCAGTGTAACAAGACACTTGAACAAAACAGTCATGTTAGTTCTTTGTGTTCTGCATAATCTAGACATGCTGCATCATTTTTTTTCTGCTCTATAACTTGTTGGACTATTTCTCTTCCTCACGTTTTCAGTTGTGTTGGAAACAGGAGGTGAATGTGGTGTCTGTCAGTTATGCAGACAGACACAATGCTCAGATGATTTATCACATGATTATTACTCCACAGTTTGAGATGCTGACGGGATCATTGCCCTTCCAGGGAAAAGACAGAAAGGAAACCATGGCACTCATTCTCAAGTGAGTACTGAAACAGCTTTCCTTCCTCTAAACCTCTGTGTAGCCCACAGGTCCTAAGTATGTGAAAGGTGGAGAATAAGAATGAGCACAGCGCATACAAAGCGTGAGTTTGGGAGGACATGCATGGCTGATGCCTGCATGTGTGCCTACAGTTTCAGAGTAGGAAGTGAATTGCTGAGGGAGCCTTGCAAAAGAAATGCATCTAGTTTTCTGTGATTCACATAGAGGTGATAACAGTCAGTTTCTGTGGGACAGCTCATGTTTTGGTGTTACAGAACCACAGAATTAACCAGGTTGGAAAAAGCCTCTAGGATCGAGTCCAACCTGTCACCTAACCCTTCTAATTAACTGAACCGTGGCACTAAGTGCCTCATCCAGACTCCTTTTAAACACTTCCAGGGGTGGTGACTCAGAGCACTAGAACAGGCTCCCCAGAGGGGCTGTGGGGTCTCCTTCTCTGGAGACTTTCAAGGTCTGTCTGGATGTGTTCCTCTGTGATCTGTGTTAGTATTGTCCTGCTCTGGCAGGAGGGTTGTACTCTATGATCTCCTTGGGTCTCTTCCAACACCTAACATACTGTGATCCTGTGACCCTACCACCTCCCTGCAGCCCTGGCTATGTAACCTGCAGAGTATGCAGATGTATGACTCTGTTCAGGAGTACAGTCCAGAGGACATTTTCCATGTAGTGTGCAGACTGGCAGGAATTTGAGTACCCTTCTCCATCATGTTGTGGCAGGCAGAACCACCACTTGGTACATGCAGACCAAGATTTCCCATTCATTTAAGGTTAAATGAAGGAACAAGAATTTGAAGCTTGTCTCTGCTAGGTCTTACATTTTTTGTTCTGTAGAAATGAGTCAGTTCAATGGAAAAATGTTACTCTCTTTAATCAATATATAGTTTAGTATAATTAGTTTAATAAAGTTTTATTTGTTTCAACTCCTCTTGATTCCCAAATTCATTCCAGTGAGCTAAAACAAAACAAAACATAAAATCAGAACAAAAACTACCTATTTTAGTTGCAGATGGTGGTTAGGACATTTGTTAGATCTGCTGGTGAAGCCAGTGGTGAAACCTTCTTTAACTGGAAGTTAAGAGCAAGATGAAGTCTTAGAATTATAGAATCAGTCAGGGTTGGAAGGGACCACAGGGGTCATCTAGTTTCAGCCCCCCTGCCATGGGTAGGGACACCCTACCCTAGATCAGGCTGCCCAGAGCCTCATCCAGATTGGCCTTAAACACCTCCAGGGACAGGGCTCCAACCACCTCCCTGGGCAACCCATTCCAGGGTCTCTCATGCTGAAGAACAACTTCCTCCTCAGGTCCAGCCTGAACCTGCCCATCTCCAGCTTCACTTCATTCCCCCAGTCCTGTCACTCCCTGATATCCTAACAAGTCCCTCCCCAGCTTTTTGTAGCCCCCCCTTCAGAAAGTCTGCACTCTGCATTGCATTATACTTAGGTAGCCTTTGGTTACTCAGTTCCTCTCTGCCCATCTTGATTACTCCAATTACACTTTTTTAAAGCACAGTGAGATGAAGAAGGTTTTGAAAAATCTATTTTCTTTTCAAGTGCTGTGTTCTTTCAGAGCCAAACTGGGAATGCCACAGTTCCTGAGTGCAGAAGCACAGAGCCTGCTGCGAGCCCTCTTCAAAAGGAACCCCTCCAACAGATTAGGTATGTGCAGATATTTGATGTGATGGTTTGGGTGTTACCTGCCCCCCAACACTTTGGAAAATCACCCAGACTAAACTCAGCCGAGCTGGAAGTTAAGGAATGAAGTTTTATATTTACAGCTTGACATAATAGACAAGCAGGTATTTACAATATATACAGAAATATACACGGTTAAAAAAACTAATACAGCAGCCCTCCCAGAAACCAGAGTCCCCCAGGAAGGGCTCCCAACCACCCTTCCACCCTCTGCCTTACCCCAAACTTTGCCTTATGCTAAAGATGAGTTTGGAGGGTCAGCCAGGGGGGTTAGGAAGCAGAGGGATTAGTTACACAGACAGCAGGTTAGGTTAGAGAGAAGTTCATGCAGCCCCAGAGCTCAGATAGCAACTCTGTTATCTGTGTTTGTGTTCTTGTTTTTATACACTTCAGCAAGCCTACGAGTGAAGTAGACACCACTGCTGTTTCATTTTCACAGCCTATAGTCTAATTCTTCTCACCAAAATATCCCAGCAAGGCTCACACTAGCACATATAGGAAACTGAGAAAGATGCCTTTTTAGTTCTGTATAATTTAGCTGCAAATCTAAGCTAGGGAGCAAAAGGGAATAGAATTTGTCTCACCTATTCTCAAATACATGCTAATGCTGTCTCATTCTGTTTGCTGGGCACGTTGTCACAGCAGGCTGCCTTTTTTATTATCCTGAATGTATTCTCTCCATTCTTAGAAAAGTATTTTCACCCTTTAATTAATAATCCCATTTAAATTCTGATAAGCTAGAAGGATGTATTGTGTTGTGTCATCTCTACCTTTGGGAGTTTTGTTAAGGAATAAAATATAAATCCAGGCTGGGCAGTAACAGGCTGGAGAGCAGCCCTGAGGAGAGGGACATGGGGGCAAGGATAGTATGGGGTTGTTGTGGCCCAAGTGTAGAACTCTGCACTTGGCCTTGTTAAATCTCATCTCACTGACCCCTGCCCACCCATCCAGCCTGTCAGTCACCTCTGAGCACATCATTTTGTATGGCAGACTAGGATGGCTTATCCTCATGTGCATTACTTACATCTCTCTATAGTGTAAGAGTACAAAGATGGAGGCATAAACATACTCCTCTTGCATTAGTATCCTGCAAGCCTGACAGTCACTCTCATGTTGCATTCACAAAGTGTTTACTTGTTGCATCCATTCATCAGTGAATGTTAAGCAGGTTGTAGGAAGCCATTCCTGGTCAGTGTGTTTTGGCAGACATTGGTAATATCTTGTACAGAGGGAAAGCAGATGTCATGTTTTACAAGATTTGACAAGACCTTTGTAAAGCTGCTTGTAATGTTGTTGTTCAGAAAGCACAAATACAGCCTGTAAAAAGCTGAGTCCTCTGAGTGACTGCTGCAAGGTGCTGATGAAACGTAAGTCCTTTTGGGAACCAAGGATGATCAGCATCCTTGTGAAGAAGTGGTGGGTATGTTTCAGGAACTGATTCCAAAATTGAAATTCAAAGCTTTTGCTTCCAGATGTTATTTCCCTTACAAGAAAATGAAAGATGCTATTAATAAAATTGTATCACCCCCAAAAATAGTGTGCTGAAACGTCTCTGACAATTGTGTGATTATTACTGAGCACTTGTTAAGTTTTGTGATGGCACTGAAACAAATAAACTCAACTAAAGGAATAAAGAAGGGAATCTTCAATGAAGACATAGGGCCAAAGCACTGAAGGAATTGTATTCATTCCCAGATCTGAACATGTCCAGAGAAGGGCGACAGAGCTGGTGAGGGGCATGGAACATAGCCCTGTGAGGAGAGACTGAGGGAGCTGGGGGTGTGCAGTGCAGAAGAGGAGGCTCAGGACAGAGCTCATTGCTGCCTACAACTACTTGAAGGGAGGCTGTAGCTGGATGGGGTTGGTCTCTTCTGCTAGGCAATCAGCAACAGAACAAGGGGACACAGTCTCAAGTTGTGCCAGGAGAGGTCTAGACTGGATGTTAGAAGGAAGCTGTTGCCAGAGAGATTGGCATTGGAATGGGCTGCCCAGGGAGGTGGTGGAGTTGCTGTCCCTGGAGGTGTTGAAGAAAAGCCTGGCTGAGGCACTTAGTGCCAAGGTCTAGTTGATTGTCTAGGGCTGGGTGCTAGGTTGGACTGGATGAGCTTGGAGGTCTTTTCCAACCTGGTTGATTCTATGATTCTAAGCATGACTTCAGTTTGATTTTTTCATTCTCTTTTCAGGTGCTGGACTTGATGGAGTAGAAGAAATCAAGCGTCACCCTTTCTTTGGTACTATAGACTGGAATGTAAGTGGAAAACCATTTCAATTTTTAATTATTTTTATTTTTCTCAGATTATTGGAGGAAAGCTGCCATGTTTAGAAAAAAGAAAACAACAACAAAAACATGAAGTGAATTTTACCATAGAAAACCCAGGAGCTAGGGCCATTTAAATGTGTGTCTATGTTTCTTGCATGCACATTTGGCAGTGTTAGGTTTAAGTTGGACTCAATGTTCTTAAAGGTCTTTTTCAGCCAAAATGATCTTGTGATTCTATGGTTCTTTCATTCTGGGATACATTTGCTCACATACTCACAAATGAAAGAAATAGAAAGATGCTTTCAGCATTGCCAGTTCTCCATAACTGTTTGTCTCTGTTTTGTCTGATGGTCTGGCTTGCACAGTACTACCTCAGGCTATTTGCAGTGTTCTGCAGAATAATTTCCCCATTCAGCTCTAACGAACATCACAGGATCACAGGATGTTAGGGGTTGGAAGAGACCCAAGGAGATCATCGAGTCCAACCCCCCTGCCACAGCAGGACAATACTATCTAACACAGATCAGAGAGGAATGCATCCAGACAGGCCTTGAAAGGCTCCAGAGAAGGAGACTCCACAATCTCTCTGGGGAGCCTGTTGCAGTGCTCTGTAACCCTTACAGTAAAGAAGTTCCCCCTTGTATTGAGGCAGAACCTCTTTTGCTGCAACTTACACCCATTGCTCCTTGTCCTATCACAGTGAGAAGTGAGCAGTGAGCAGAGCCTGTCCCCTGTCTCCTGGCCAGGAGATACTTAGAAACATTTATCAAATCCCCTCTAAGTCTTCTCTTTTCCAGACTAAAAAGCCCCAGGTCCCTCAGCCTCTCCTCATAAGCCATGCCCTCCAGTCCCCTAATCATTCTCATAGCCCTTTTCTGGACTCTCTCCAGCAGATCCCTGTCCCTCTTAAACTGAGGAACCTAAAACTGAGTGCAGTATTCAAGATGAGGTCTCACCAAGGCAGAGTAGAGGAGGAGGAGAACCTCCCTTGATCTGCTGGACACACTCCTCCTAATACACCCCAGGATCCCATTGGCCTTCTTGGCCACAAGGGCACATTGCTGTGCCATGGGTAACTTGTTAGCCACCAGCACCCCCAGGTCCCTCTGCATAGGACTGCTTTCCTGCAGATCACCTCCCAGTGATGCATCACCTCCCAATGCACATGATGCATTGATCGTGGGAGCTGAACTGGAGTGAAAATTAGCAGCTTTAAGTGAAAGGATTCCTGTAACAGATCAGTTGCAAAAGAAAAAGAGGTGAAAGACTGGGTTTGAAAGAGATCCTCTGGAAGGAAGCACCTTTCTGCTTTTATGTTCCATATTGAAATACTTTTCTGACTGGATCAGGCAAGCTGCACTAAATATCATTTTTATTTCTTAGGAAATCAGAGACTCCAGGAATCCTTTATTTCTTAGATTTATTCACAATAGCCCCAGGTCTGCTTTTTCATGTCTGCCAAAAGTAACTCAAGGAGCCCCAAACCTCAAGGTGCACCCTCTTCCCAAAAATAGCACTGTGCTGCTGGGATCAGATGGGTATTGGTAGAGTTGGTGCAGCAGGCTGTACAGCAAGGTGTGCCACTTTGTGCTGGGGGGGTCATAAATCTTGCAATAGCACAGCAATGCTAACCCCTTTTTGTCAGTTTAGGCCAAAGTGACCACAGGAAAGGATCTCATCTGCCCTGGGCTTTACAATAAAGAGAATTTCTCTGTGAAAGCACATTTTGTGGTGTCCAGGTGGCCTTCAAAAGACCCACAGAATCATTTCTTTTGGAAAGCCTCATTAATCTAATTTGAATTGCATGTCAAAGAGTTGACGTGACTCATCAGCATGTCAAGAGATACTCAATGAAAGCAGAGATTTTCTTTATGGTGCTGCTGACTTTTAATCCCACTACAAGAATTCAGGAGTCTAGCTGCTTCTCCTTCTTCTCCTTCTTCTCCTTCTTCTCCTTCTTCTTCTTCTCCTTCTTCTCCTTCTTCTCCTTCTTCTCCTTCTTCTCCTTCTTCTCCTTCTTCTCCTTCTTCTCCTTCTTCTCCTTCTTCTCCTTCTTCTCCTTCTTCTCCTTCTTCTCCTTCTTCTCCTTCTTCTCCTTCTTCTCCTTCTTCTCCTTCTTCTCCTTCTTCTCCTTCTTCTCCTTCTCTTTATTCTTTTCCTTCTCCTCCTTCTCGTTCTTCCTCCTCTTCTTCTACTTCAACTTCTCCTCCTTCTCCTTTTTCTCCTTCTTCTTCTCCTCTTTCTTCTCCTTCTTTTCCTCCTCTTTCTTCTCCTTCTCCTCCAATGATGAGATTCTATACAAAGACATTGCATGTATGAGAACATGAAGCAAAACATGATTGTTTCAAGCTCCCTTCTTTTGGGAACATTTTCATGCCTGTGCTAGGGAAACTGCATAGGCCTCCATCATTTGAGCACAGTTCATGTGGATGAGTTAGGGAAATACTTGCCATGAGGAGGCAAGGTGTGTTTGAATGTGACTTGGTGCTAGAGTGGGAGGTGGATTTAATTGCCTTTTGATGTCTTATCTAGCCCTCTAACTTTGCTGTAAAATGTAACTGTAAAGATCGATTTTAATCCAATGTAATTAGCGCTTATCCCAGGCACTTGGAGACAGATCATTACTATACAGCACAGCTGTCATCTCAGTAATATATTGGCACATTTAATTCTAATTTTACTATCAGTCATGGAGGTCTAGGGAGGCTTATCTAGGTACAGCAGCAGTTGCATTTGAAAGTGGTGTGAGCCAGCCTGCGCTGAGCTGAAGCCAGGACTGCCTTACAATGATCATCCAACCAACTGTTACTGTGTTCTCTATGAACAGAAACAGAACAAAATCAGAGAAAAGAAATGGAGCAGGCACAGATGCTTAGTGCCAATCAGGAGAAGAGCACATTATGCCCTCATTGTGATCTCCAATCACACATGCATCATCTCTCAGTGCAGGCAGTCAGCAAGCAGCATTGTTGAAGCAGGATATGAATGTTGATTTATTTCATGCCTTAGTACTATGAAGAACTCAGAGAGCAAAAGACAGTTTCTTACGGAGAGCTTCTGTACTACCTTGGCAGCTATGACAGGACTGATGCAGCTGACAGCATAGAAACTTTCAGCAACTTAATCCTCCATCAAACCTTTATCATAAAGGGTCAGAATGGGTTATTGTTTTCTAGAAGTCCAGTGCAAAGAAGTACTTCTTTTAAAGCAAGATTTTTTGTACAAGAGCAACATTATAAACAGGAACAAACCAACACTTTTCTTCATTTAGTTTGAAAAAAGAAATAAATACTCAAACCAGAGAGGAGAATCATAGAATCAGATTCCACCAGGTTGGAAGAGACCTCCAAGATCATCCAGTCCAACCTAGCACCCAGCCCTAGACAATCAACTAGACCATGGCACTAAGTGCCTCAGCCAGGCTTTGCTTGAACACCTCCAGGGATGGTGACTCCACCACCTCCCTGGGCAGCCCATTCCAATGCCAATCACTCTCTCTGGCAAGAACTTCCTCCTAACACCCAGCCTACACCTCCCCTTACACAACTTGAGACTGTGTCTCCTTGTTCTGTTGCTGGTTGCCTGGCAGAAGAGACCAACCCCACCTGGCTACAGCCTCCCTTCAGGTACTTGTAGACAGCAATGAGGTCCCCCCTGAGCCTCCTCTTCTCCAGGCTGCACACCCCCAGCTCCCTCAGCCTCTCCTCACAGGGCTGTGTTCCAGGCCCTTCACCAGCTTTGTCGCCCTCCTGTGGACACATTCCAGCACCTCAACATCTCTCTTGAATTGAGGAGCCCAGAACTGGACACAACACTCAAGGTGTGGCCTGACCAGTGCTGAGTACAGGGCAAGAATAACCTCCCTTGTCCTACTGGCCATACTGTGTCTGATCCAAGCCAGGATGCCATTGGCTCTCTTGGCCACCTGGGCACACTGCTGGCTCACGTTCAGCTACTATCTACCAGGTCCCTCTCTGCCTGGCTGCTCTCAGCCACTCTGTCCCCAGCCTGCAGTGCTGCTTGGGAGGGTTGTGGCCAAAGTGCAGAACTGTGCACTTGGCCTTGTTAAATCTCATCCCATTGGCCTCTGCCCATCCATCCAGCTAACTACTTCCTTCCAAGTTGTGTGTGAAGTCTAGATACTGCAGTGCTAAAATCATCAGAATCTCAGAGAGAAATGTATTAATAATACTCTGGACTTTGACAGAGTACTGTCAAAGCTCTTCCCTCAGATTTTGGATTCAGGGTTGTTTTTTGTCTCTATCACTGAAGTGTTTACCTGTTAAAGCAGTCATTACCCACTTGTTACCCATTTTTCACTTTCTTCAAACAGACACAATCAAACACAGTGTCTGGTTCAGATGAAGGCAGTGAACACAGTGGAAACAACACAGACAGTGTAAAAACAAACCACGTTAATATGCTGCAGATGCTCTTGTGAAGCAGAGGCATGCTGATAGCATATGAACACTGAGCATAGCAGCAATAGCTGCAATTCTGGAAGACTTGAGTGTGGCCAGAGAACAGCCTCCCCTCCTTACCCAGATGGCTCTCTCATGTTCCAGAGTGAACTGTGAGCAATCTCAGGCAGGTTTCTTTAATGCCCAAACTTTAATTGTTTAGCGTGAGCTCCTCTCTATAGAAGTCTCAGTTTTACAGCTGTATTCACCCAGTACCAAAGCCCTAAATTCCACTTCCCAGCATGAGAAATAGGTGAGAGGTTTTGTAAATGCCATTCTTACTGCTCTAAGGCGTTTTAGTGGGCACAATGACACTAATTCAATAGATCCCTTGTTAAATGAATGGACTGTCTTTCATGATCAAGTCTGGGACTCACAGGAAAGAGATAAGATGTCAACCTCTTTCAGAGTTTTACCTGCTTAGTACCCTTGCACCCCCTTTCCTTCCTAAGACAAGCAGACCCAAACTAAGTTGTCTCTGAAAAAACACAGTTTGGTTCCTGAGGTTTGTTTTTTTTTTTTCACTGCTTCTTCTTTCCAGGTCATACACAGAAAAAATCTGGGTTTTCACAGGAAATGAAAAATCAAATCCCCTTTTGCAGACTGTACTGGAGTAGTTTTGTTTAGCTGAAGGGCTAAAGTGGAAATAGAGCACATGACATGCTAGAAAATCATAGAATCAGTCAGGGTTGGAAGAGACCACAAAGATTATCTAGTTCCAAGCCCCCTGCCATGGGCAGGGATACCCTACCCTAGAGCAGGCTGGCCACAGCCTCATCCAGCCTGGCCTTCAACACTTCCAGGGATGGAGCCTCGACCACCTCCCTGAGCAACCCAGTCCAGGCTCTCACCACTCTCATGCTCAACAACTTCCTCCTCACTTCCAGTCTGAACCTACCCATCTCCAGCTTTGCTCCATTCCCCCTAGTCCTGTCACTCCCTAAGAGCCTAAAAAGTCCTTCCCCAGCTTTTTTGTAGGCCCCCTTCAGATACTGGAAGGCCATAAGAAGGTCACCTGGGAGCCTCCTCTTCTCCAGACTGAACAGCCCCAACTCTTTCAGTCTGTCCTCATAGCAGAGCTGCTCCAGCCCTCTGAGCATCCCCCTGGCCCTTCTCTGGAAATGCAGCTGAGGGGAAGGTGTGGGAAGAAAGTGGACTCAAATTCTGTTTCCTTCAGTATTAATCAGAGATAAACCTAAACTGAAAACTTTAATTATTTAGTTGCAGGTTTTACCAGTGGCAGAAATCGATCCCAAGGCCTGAATTCCACTATCTTTTTCTGCCATTTGCAGACTATGACACTGAGTCATTAATCTAGGAGAGCACAAGCATTTTAGAAGGCAGTTCATCCTTTCGTCTCTTTGTTGGCTTTTCCGTGACAGGTATCATAGGGAGTTAGTCTCACGTTAGAAGTGCATCTTTCTGTTTCCAGAAGCTGACTAAGGAATAAATTCTTCATCAAAAAAACTCAGTTGAGGAAATGACTAAATATTTTGAAGTTAATTGAACCATTTTTTTTGTTCTTTGATATTTTCCAGGCACATGTACTCAGCATTTATATATAATACATGTATTTCTGGAGTCTTTTAGGAGTATAAATATATATATATATGTATATATTTAATTCTGAATAAATTAAATGCTTATAAATCAAGAATAGGCAGACACATATCATGATATTCTGTGACTAGTCTTGCTGGTGTACTGCTTGAATTTCAGACGAAGAGGTGTTCAGATAAAGCTCATCTCAGGGACCTGACATCCAGTTCTGGAGCCCCTGGTACAAGAGAGATGTGAACATGCTGGAGCATGTCCAGAGAAGGGCCATGAGGATGCTCAGAGGGCTGGAGCAGCTCTGCTATGAGGACAGACTGAAAGAGTTGGGGCTGTTCAGTTTGGAGAAGAGGAGGCTCCCAGGTGACCTTCTTGTGGCCTTCCAGTATCTGAAGGGGGCCTACAAAAAGCTGGAGAGGAACTTTTTAAGCTCTCAGGGAGTGACAGGACTAAGGGGAATGGAGCAAAGCTGGAGGTGGGGAGATTCAGACTGGACGTGAGGAGAAAGTTGTTGAGCATGAGAGTGGTGAGAGCCTGGACTGGGTTGCCCAGGGAGGTGGTGGAGTCACCATCCCTGGAGGTGTTGAAGCAAAGCCTGGCTGAGGCACTTAGTGCCATGGTCTAGTTGATTGTCTAGGGCTGGGTGCAAGGTTGGACTGGATGATCTTGGAGGTCTCTTCCAACCTGATTGATTCTATGATTTTGGGACCAGGCTAAAACTTAATAAGTTAAGACACAACCTAAAAGTTACCTCTAAAAGCATATAGGACTGTGGTATAGGTTGGACTCAATGGTCTCAAAGGTGTTTTCAAACGTGGTTAATTCTGTGATTCTTACTATTTTCTTAGATCAGCCTGGGTCACATTGTGTTTTGATGTCTGCAGGATGCACATGTTTAAAGGAAGGAAGTATTCTGCCTGCAGCAAGCCATTGTCTCTAACTGGTGGGCTGCTCTGTGGTTTAGCATGCTTAGTGAATTAGCTTTGGTCACAGAGAACTGAAGCTAGTGTGGGATGGGAAATCTTGCAGATGACACTGCTTTGCTTGTTCTTGTTCCTCAAAGATTCCATTTAGTTATCTGACTCAAGAGCTTGGACAAAAAATGTTTTAGTGAGTTTACCTTTTTTATTCTTCTTAACTGTCTGGCCAGAAACACCAGAAGTAATCTTTATCACAAGTTGAAAAGGAAATGGAAAAGGGAGTTATCCTGCCTGTGCTCTGAAGAGGTACCTTCCACTTGCACAAGCCACTTCTTTCTTTCTATGCCCTCTTAGAAGCAAATTTATGATTACACATCTTTAGGTGGCATATGACTCATGATGAATGTTAAATCCCTCCCTAGGAGTGGAGGATGTGGGTTTGGGATTTGAAATACAAGTGTAGCTCCAACATCACTTAAGAAACTACAGATGAGGGCAGGAATTAAGAGGAAAGAGAGACTACAGTTGCAATGATCAGAAGAGAATGCAGTTCCCAAATGATGTATGACTCCTAAAACCTCTTCCCATTTTTGGACCTCAGAGGATGAGAGGCACATTTAATTCAAGAAGGAAGCATGTGAAAGTGACCCTCTTGCTTTCTACAGTGCAAGGTCTCTAGCTGTGAATTAAGATAAATAAAGTGAAGCTGGAGGCAAATAGCTTTCCCAAGGTGAAATCCTAGCAACAGAAAAATGTTGAGTATGTGCTGAGCTCTCCTTTAAAGTTCTGTGCAGACAGAAAAAGATGTATGCTAATTACTAGGTTGATACTTCTCAGCTGATGAGTGACACTTCCTACTTAATATTGCAACTGGCTTTTAATTATTTAGAAGACTGGCTTTCCATTGTGGCTCACAGCAAATATCCATCTCTTTTTTTCCTCTCAGAATATATGGAGTAGTTCTATGAAAACAGGAACTTTTTTAATGGTGTAAAGACCATCAAATCTTTCCAGCCTTACCATTCCACTAGTCCAAGGAATCTTAATTCAACCACCAGCATCTGCTTTATGCCAACGCATACAGAATGTCTTGCCTCGAGAACCTTTATTTATCTATGCAAAATCCAGTTTGAATTATGTTGATGTATCTTATGCTTAAGCACATGCTTTTACCACAAAACTCACAGTTAAAAAGAATCATCACAGTTAAAAAGAAGGGGGCTGATCTCTTCTGCCAGGCAACCAGCAACAGAACAAGGGGACACAGTCTCAAGTTGTGCTGGGGGAGGTCTAGGCTGGATGTTAGGATGAAGTTGTTGGCAGAGAGAGTGATTGGCATTGGAATGGGCTGCCCAGGGAGGTGGTGGAGTCACCATCCCTGGAGGTGTTCAACCAAAGCCTGGCTGAGGCACTTAGTGTCATGGTCTAGTTGACTGGATAGGGCTGCGTGGATGATCTTGGAGGTCTCTTCCAACCTGGTTGATTCTGTGTTTCTAGATATGCAAAAAAGCCAAGTCTCTTTTTTTGCTCATGAGCACCAGGCCTGTTGCTTAGCTTAGTCTGGCAAAGTGTCAAACATATTGCTAGTTATTGGCAAATAATAAATGCTAAACCAGCTACTGACTCCTGGTGGTTCTTATTGCTGATTGCCATTGTGCTGCTGAACCCACCCGTGCACAGTTTACTGACGTTACCATGTCATGGTCCAGTTCTGCCTTTAAAAATGGTCTCTAAATACCCCAACTGGAATATTGTGACAGTCTATGGGCTAATTTTTTACTGAAAACATCTGTGTTTGTATTCTTGTATTGCAAATTAATGATCTGGTATGAATTGCAGATATTAATGTCTACATGAATATTACTTTTTATTATTAATATTCAAAATTCAGGAAAATTCCCTGAGATTCTTTGGATTTTCAGTCAACAGGAAGTAACTGCACAGAATTAAACAGTTTAAACAATCAGAACTTGGAAAACAGTAACACAGTGTGCTAGTTTGAAGCTAGCTAGAATGTTTTGGTGAGAAGAATTAGATTACAGGCTGTGGTAAGGAAACAGTGGTGATGTCTACTGCACTCATAGGCTTGCTGAGATGGATAAGAACAAGAACATAGATCTAGATAACAGAATCGTTCTCTGGGCTTTGTGAGACCTACAGAACTCACAAACCCAGGGAAATTCTGACTGCTTATGGAGTCTTGGCATTCACTCCAGCAGATGTACTCACAACACTTTTTGGTCCCAGAGTAAGTCTCGTGTATCAAAGATGCTTTCAAACTCAAAATAATGATCCTGGGATAAAACACAAAATATTCCAGGCAGAGGGAAGAGATGCTGCTGAGCTGCTAGTGCTAACTGCATACACATGGCTGCCTTGATTCCTGATTAATGAGCTGCAAATGAGGCTCACAGCAGAAGGGCACAGTTTCTAAATCACCTTCCTTTAAATACTTCAGTTTGCAAATCAAACTGGCCAGTAGGCACTAGCATCATTGTTTTGGCCAACGAATTCAAAGCTTTGTGCCTCATTTGGCCATGCAGGCACATTGAAGGGCAGCACAAGATGCTTGACAGTTGGTGCTAAGCCCCTAGCCTTCAAGGCTGTGCTTATCTGACTCAACTTCCTGGACATGCAACAGAAGGAGGAGAGCAAGGACTAAACCAGCCTGGCAGGATTTATGCCTTACCAGGACAATTCTAGATTTCAGTAACTAAAAAGTGCAGGGACCATCCAGGGCACAGGTTTTAAGCCAACTGAGTCAAGCAGGACTCAGAGCTATGGATATATCACCTTCTCTGGGTGAGCAAGGGCACCTCACCTGCTCTGAGCTGCAAGAGCAGCACAGAGCTGAGAGAGGACACCCAAACAAAGCAGAGATGCATACCTGCAGATGCTGAAGGTGTACAGATTGTTGCTGATTGTGATCTGTTCCTCTTGTAGAAACTGTACAGGAAAGAAATCAAGCCACCTTTCAAGCCTGCAGTGGGACGGCCAGAAGACACCTTTCATTTTGATCCAGAGTTCACATCTCGGACTCCCACAGGTTAGTAAGGTGGCAAGTGGGTAATGCATCTTTTCAGTGAGTAAATTCATTCTTCTTAGGAGGTGGAGTTGCTGTCCCTGGAGGTGTTTAAAAAAAAAGCCTGGCTGAGGCACTTAGTGCCATGGTCTAGTTGATTGTCTAGGGCTGGGTGCTAGGTTGGACTGGATGATCTTGGAGGTCTCTTCCAACCTGGTAGATTCTATGATTTTGGGGCCAGGCTAAGAGATAGTAGGTTAATACACTTAACCTAAAAGTTACTTACCTCTAAAAGCATATAAGAAACAATGACTGTGGCATGGGTTGGACTTGATGATCTCAAAGGTATTTTCAAACAAAGATGGGGGTTGGTCAGCAGTTGGTGGTGATTTAAGGCAGAAGAGACCAACCACCACCTGGATACAGTCTCCCTTCAGGTAGTTCTAGACAGCAATCAGGTCAGCCCTGAGCCTCTTCTTCTCCAGGCTGCACACTCCCAGCTCCCTCAGCCTCTCCTCACAGGGCTGTGTTCCAGGCCCCTCACCAGCTTTGTTGCCCTTCTCTGGACACATTCCCATATCTCAACATCTCTCTTGAATTGAGAAGCCCAGAACTGGACATAGGACTCAAAGTGTGGCCTGACCAGTGTTGAGTACAAGGGAAGAACAATCTCCTTCTTCCATACCATTGCCCTACATGCTAATCATAGATTCAATCAGGATTGGAAGGGACCACAAGGATCATCTAGTTCCAAGCCCCCTGCCATGGGCAGGGACACCCTACTCTAGATCAGGAATGATGAATGATGTTCATGGTGTAGGCAGGTGAGTCAAATGCAAGGTCCAGGGGATATATTCTCTAGAGAAAATGGATATTTTACACACTTCCCACAAGGAGTTAACTTTCTAAGGGAAGTTTAGCTTTGTAATCTCACTGTGGTAAGTCATGTCACATTGAAGGAGATGTGACAGGGAAGTGAGAATGAAAAACAGCCCCAAAATAAGAACAAACAAAAGGGGAGCAAATTTTAGTATGATAATACCCAGCCAGCTACTCAGCTACCAAGGAATGATTTGCAACATGACTCCTCCTTGCTTGTGAAAACACCTGGGACAAAATATACACTGGAGATAAAGATCTCTTTAAGGGTTTTCAGAATTTTGAGTGAAGCACAGCTCTTCTTGAGTGGTGAGAGCCTGGGATGGGTTGCCCACTAAGATGGTTGAGGCTCTGTCCCTGAAGGTGTTTAAGGCCAGGCTGCATGGGGCTCTGGCCAGCCTGCTCTAGGGTAGGGTGTCCCTGCCCATGGCAGGGGGGTTGGCACTAGATGATCCTTGTGGTCCCTTCCAACCTTAACTGATTCTATGATTCTTCTTGCTTTGTTATGCTGTTTCTCTCCCTGAGCAGTGGTGCAGGTACCAGGAATTGCTCTCTGGTTATTACTTTCTAAAGGCAGAATAATTCAGGGCTTTTTAATCTCCAGCCATTCATTCCTTGGATGAAGAATGGTGAGAAAGTCTTCATGATGGTTAGTTGAGACAACTGTAGTCACTGTGTTCATCTGAGAACAAGTTGATTGCCATCTTCCCTGGAGTAGGTCCCAGATCCTAAAGCTGCTCCAGAAAACCCCTGACACCATAAACCACCACTACTGGAGCATCGTGCTTTTGCACTTGCTTCAGGTCCTGTCTTCTGCACATTCTCCTGACCCACACAGTGTAGCACATTACCTGGACAGTTATTTGGCCTTCCTAATTGCTGTACCCAGGCTGTGTTGGGAACAACAGCTACCTCATCTTTTTCCCCTCTCCCTAGAGGACCTCTGCTAAGCCAAAGAGGTTCTCTACCTTGAGCTCTCTTTCTCCTCAACTCACCACCTCTCTGTACGGACTCCTGTCACAGGCCATTGCTTTGCATAAAAATGAGCATGCACTGTGGAAAAAAAACTCGGGGGCCAAGAGGTGGGATCCTTGCAAACAATTGCCCTGCACTGTTCAGATACAGAGCAAAGCAATGGAAAAGGCACACCAGAACCTTGATGTGGCTGTGAATTACATTCACATGTGTCTGTGAGTTTAGCAGGATCTGCTGTTGAGCATCAGGGGTGACTTTGTTGAAGGTGCTGTGCTATACATTTCTGGATTTCTATGCAGCTCATAAGGTCATTTTCTTTGTTCTCTGACAGATTCCCCAGGTGTTCCTCCAAGTGCCAATGCTCATCATCTTTTCAGAGGGTTCAGCTTCATTGCCTCTAACTTGGTGCAGGAGCCTGCACAGCAAGATGTGCACAAAATCACCATTCACCCAATTGTGCAGGTACCGATACTGATGCTACACTTCACATTTGATGGGCAGATGTGTTTGTGCATGGTGTATTTAAACTGCCTCAGCATTCTCACTGGTCTTTCACAGCCACCCCGTGCAGGTAGGAGCTGTTTGTATGCTGGATGTAGGGGACAGTCTTTCATCTTTAAGTACCTGAAACGCTATTGCAGTTGTGCACACGGGCTGGAATAACAAAGTGTTGTTTCCTCAGTGAATGCATGTCAGCCTCAACAGCTTTGGCTTTGATTATGTGGTATAGTCTGTGTTGGCAAAGAAGCTCAATGAGCTACTGCTGTAGGTTGCCACAGACATGAAGCCAAAGCTTTTGGGAGTCAGAGGCCACTGTGTTCCAGTTCCTATTGCACGAGGGCCTGTGTGTACTCACTGAAAGCAGAGTAGAGTGGTTTGACAGGGGAAGGACTCTTGCCAGGCAGGTGCTGCCATTCCCCTACAACAAGCTCTGCAGTTATTGTAATTTAAGCCAGAAATAAATTGCTCCAAATGGCTCAATGCATCAGAGGAACAGTGAATTGGGAGAAAGAGCTGAGCTGCTCAAAGATGCAATGAACTTTCCTACAAGCAAAATCTCCCTCTCCAAAGGTATACATGCCTCAAAGGAAGAGCCCCTGGCTGTGGCTTTCATAGTTATACTTAATACTTCAACCAGGTTGGAAGAGACCTCCAAGATCATCCACTCCAACCTATGGCTGGGAATCAATCTACCCCTTTCTAGCTTTGTTCCATTCCCCCCAGTTCTATCACTACCTGACACCTTAAAAAGTCCCTCCCAAGTTTTCTTGTAGCTCCATTAAGAAACTGAAAGGCCACAATAAGGTCACCTCAGAGCCTTCACCTCTTCAGACTGAACAGCCCCAAGTCTCTCAGTCTCTCCTCATAGCAGAGCTGCTCCAGCCCTCTGATCATCCTCGTGGCCCTTCTCTGGACATGCTCCAGCACGTTTACATCCCTCTTGTACCAGGGGCTCCAGACCTGTTAAGTTTCCTGGCCCCTTAGTAGTTAGAAATGAGTTTATATCGTCAAGATATGTGAGTTTGTCAGAGGACTTGATACCAAATTTTCCTGGAATTTCTAAGAGGGAGTGGTTGTCAGCTTTCCATAAACAGTTTAGAAAATCACTCTTTTCTTGCCATTACTTCCACATGAACTCCATCTTGCAGGCTAGAAAAAGGACACACACACACACACACACTTTATTTAAGTAAAAACCTTCAGATTTTATTTTAACTCAGAAAAAAATGCAAAGAACAAGAAAGATCAGCAAAGGAGGTGAAGTCATGCACTTTACTAAGACAAGGCTAGTCCTTGCTTTTACACACCCATGTCCTAAGAACTTTGTTTCCTTTGTCTTTCCCTGTAGCAGCTACATGGGAACAACATTCACTTCACAGATGGGTACGAGATCAAGGAGGACATAGGAGTTGGCTCCTATTCAGTGTGCAAAAGATGCGTTCATAAAGCTACAGAAACAGAGTTTGCAGTGAAGGTAAGAAAGCCTCCTTCTATAGATGTCAGAAATGTGATTGAAACTCCCCTGCCAGCCTGGGCAGCAGTCTGGTCAGTGAGTTTTTTCTTGACCTGTTTTGTGTTGGTGGATGTTGCTCGGTGTTGGTTTTTTTTCCTTTGGAAGGTGACAGGTTTCATGATAAGCTTTGCATTCTTTGTCACACCTTAATCTCATGAAGTAAAATCCCTGGGGAAAAAAGCCCTTTACAGTCTTGCAGGGAAATCCTGCTAATTTCATCCACAGTCCTTGCAAACTAGACAAGATTTCTAACATATCATAGAATCAGGCTGGTTGGAGGAGACCTCCAAGATCATCCAGTCCAACCTAGCACCTAGCCAGTCAACTAGACCATGGCACTAAGTGCCCCAACCACTCTTTTCTTGAACACCCCCAGAGATGGCGACTCCACCACCTCCTTGGGCAGCCTATTCCAATGCCAATCTGGGCTGCAAGTGCACACTGCTGGCTCATGTTGAGCTTCTCATCCACCAGCACCCCCAAGTCCCTCTCCTAATACATGTAGAGGTTTTAACCTGGCAATTTCATTAACAATACTGATTTTAGCTTGTTGCAGAGATAGATTCTAAAAATAAGCCCTATTCATGCCAAGCATCTGTTTTAATTTGGTTCTTTTTTTCTTTCTTTCTTTCTTATTTTTTTAAATGTCATATTACTCAAATGGGATGAAGCTCACTGCAGAAAGGCTAACATTATTTAAAAGAACATGATATAATTTTACATTTACAGTGTTTCCAAGGAGAGCTCTTCCAAGCTTAATAGCTTCTGAGGGACTGTTTGCTGTGCTATTAATTTTGATTAGCTCTGGATATTCATTCCCACCATCCATGCTTAAATCTTCCATTAAAAAAATAGTGAAATGAATATTCAAAGAAACAGACCTAATTAGCAATGCTATTCTGAAGTAAGCACTGGCCATCAGATCAAGCTGTGTGGGTGAGACATTAAACTTGCTACACAAAGAACATGCCCACTCTCTGCCGGTGTTTGCCAACTTAGCCTTTCCAAGCTGCCAACAGCAACTGCAGTACTTATTAAATAGAATCACAGAATCATAGAATCCACCAGGTTGGAAGAGACCTCCAAGATCATCCAGTCCAACCTAGCACCCAGCCCTAGACAATCAACTAGACCATGGTGCTATATGCCTCAGCCAGGCTTTGCTTGAACACCTCCAGGGACAGCAACTCCACCACCTCCCTGGGCAGCCCATTCCAATGCCAATCACTCTCTCTGCCAACAACTTCCTCCTAACATCCAGCCTAGACCTCTCCTGGCACAACTTGAGACTGTGTCCCCTTGTTATGTTGCTGCCTGCCTGGCAGAAGATACCAACCCCCACCTAGCTATAGCATAGCCTCCCTTCAGGTATTTGTAGACAGCAATAAGGTCAGCCCTGACCCTCCTCTTCTCCAGGCTGCACACCCCCAGCTCCCTCAGCCTCTCCTCACAGGGCTCTGTTCCAGGCCTCTTATCAGCTTTGTCGCCCTTCTCTGGACACATTCCAGTATCTCAACATCTCTCTTGAATTGAGGAGCCCAGAACTGGACACAGCACTCAAGGTGTGGCCTGACCAGTGCTGAGTACAGGGGAAGAATAACCTCCCTTGTCCTACTGGCCACACTGTTCCTGATTCAAGCCAGGATGCCATTGGCTCTCTTGGCCACCTGGGCACACTGCTGGCTCATCTTCATCTACCCTCTACCAGCACCCTCTGATCCCTCTCTGCCTGGCTGCTCTCCAGCCACTCTGTCCCCAGCCTGTAGTGCTGCTTGGGTTTGTTGTGGCCAAAGTGCAGAACTTTGCACTTGGCCTTGTTAAATCTCATCCCATTGGCCTCTGCCCACCCATGCAGCCTGTCCAGGTCCCTCTGTAGGGCTCTCCTACCTTCCAACAGATCCACAGCTGCTCCTACCTTGATGTCATCTGTAGGTACCCTTAGCTTGATTTCCCCAAGAGGTAGATAACTGTGATTGCCCATTTTGGTTGACATTAGACAGAACTTTAACATCCTCTTTCATTTAAAGGAAAAATCAGGTCAGAGGAAAGAAAATGTCTGAATGCAATCAGGTTTGTTCATTAAAAGTGTGTAAAATTCTTTCTCCCCAGCACAGAAATACCCCACTGACAACAGTTTCCTCAGCTCCAGCTTAGCCTGGCAAATGCCCCATCCTTTCTCCACAGGCCCATATCACTGCTATTCCCATCAATGCATCTCAGGTTTCTTTTCCGTCTCCTTTCTCACTCTGTGGCTTTTCTCTCGCTCTTTCTTTTAGGCTGCTTGCTTTCCAGACAGCAAAGGCAGTTAAATTATCACCTCCTACCTCTTCTCTTTCTCCAATCATAGAACTGTAGTGATGGAGAACAAAATGTGACAAACAGAGACATTCTTCTTGCACAAGGTTACCCAGGTTAATTTCAGTTTGAAAAGGCAGTTTGCATTAACAGAGCTAATTCGGCCCAAAGCTGATTAGGAAGTGCTCACATACCATTTCTTTGGCAGGCCTGTGATGGCTTCATGTCCTAGTTGGTGGGTGCTATCAAACAGCTGAGGACTGTAACATCTGCTAACGGCAACAGCTAGACCCAGAAGAAATTTATCTACACAGTTGGAGGCACACAAATATCTTCACAAAACTGCAACAAGCAACTATAAATATATAGTGACTATGTAGTTGCTGTAGCAATTTCAGCAAGGCTTTACCCACACCCTGGGAGAGCCCAGGGAGGCACCAGAGCTCAGCACAATGGGAGGACAGCCCTGAGGAGCCAGCAGATGCTTGCCAGGTCCCCTTTGGAAAAGGCTAGCAAGAAGAATATCTTAGTTAGATTGTTTCCAGGAGACAGAGTACAACCACAGTTAGACTTTGTAGTAACTCCCTCAGCTTCTCTGCAAATCACTGTGACTCTGCAAATCTGACTTAGTGACCACTTTCCAAATTATGCTTCAGGCTGCTTCATATAACAGAACAAGGGGACACAGTCTCAAGTTGTGCCAGGGGAGGTATAGGCTGGATGTTAGGAGGAAGTTCTTGACAGGGAGAGTGATTTGCCATTGGAATAGGCTGCCCAGGGAGGTGGTGGAGTTGCCATCCCTGGACGTGTTCAAGCAAAGCCTGGCTGAGGCACTTAGTGCCATGGTCTAATTGATTGGACGGGGCTAGGTGCTAGGCTGCACTGAATGATCTTGAGGTCTCTTCCGACCTGGTTGATTCTGTGATTCTATGAAGAGTGATATATGCTAAAGTAGAAGCAGCCACCTCTTTTGCTGCTTCATCAGTCATAGACCAAGGATAAATCACAGGCATGCTGAAGAGATGCACCATCAGGGTGATAATCTGTCATTATGGAGGAAAAAATTGTTCTGGCCTGTCCAGACAGACTACCCAAGGACTGAGGGAAATTTGGCAGGGCTCTTCACAGCTCTGACAATGATTTGTGGTGGGTTTGGGGGGCAGCTTGTCCATTTAATCACCATATGGCAGCTTGTGCACACGTTAAAGTACAAATCATGCATATTCAGTGGGACTGTCTTGTGACTGATATTGCTATAGCATGTTATGAATTAGTAGCATTACATACCATCTACTGCTGTTGCTACTAAATCAGTACCACACTGCTTAGAGTTTTATGTCAATGGCTGAGACTATTTTTGGGTTGGATTTTAAGACCATATACCTACATTTATAGTCCTGCATTATTAATAGTTGCTGAAAATTTTCCACAGCTCTGTGCATTTCTTTTTACAGGAAACACAATAGAAAAGGAATCTGAAATGTAGGGCTTGTTATAGTACCATAGTGATAGTAGCACTTCACACAGTCGTGGAGATACTTGCAGCAGTAAATTCTGCAGTTTTGTCTATGCTAGGCAGCTCCTAACAGGAGCACATAGAATCATAGAATCAGTCAGGGTTGGAAGGGACCACAAGGTTCATCCAGTTCCAAACACCCTGCCATGGGCAGGGACACCCTACCCTAGAGCAGGCTGCACACAGCCTCATCCAGCCTGGCCTTAAACATCTCCAGGGATGGGGCCTCAACCACCTCCCTGGGCAACCCATTCCAGGCTCTCACCACTCTCATGCTCAACAACTTCCTCCTCACATCCAGTGTGAACCTACCCACCTCCAGCTTTGCTCCATTCCCCCTAGTCCTGTCACTGCCTGAGAGCCTAAAAAGTCCCTCCCCAGCTTTTTTGTTGACTCCCTTCAGATACTGGAAGGCCACAAGAAGGTCACCTCAGAGGCTACTCTTCTCCACGCTTAACAGCCCCAACTCTTTCAGCCTGTCCTCATAGCAGAGGTGCTCCAGCCCTCTGAGCATCCTTGTGGCCCTTCTCTGGACATGCTCCAGGATCTCCACATCCCTCTTGTAATAGAGGCTCCAGAACTAGATGCAGTACTGCGGGTGGGGTCTCAGCAGAGCAGAGTAGAGGGGGAGAATCACCTCCCTTGACCTGCTGGCCACACTTCTCCTGATGCAGCCCAGCATCTGGTTGGCTTTCTGGGCTGCAAGTGCACACTGCTGGCTCATGTTGAGCTTCTCATCCAGCAGCACCCCCAAGTCCCTCTCCTCAGAGCTGCTCTCCAGCCACTCACTGTCCAGCCTGAATTTGTGTTTGGAATTGCCTCAACCCAGATGCAGGACCTTGCACTTAGTCTTATTGAACCTTCTGAGGTTGGCTTGTGCCCACCTCTCCAGCCTGTCCAGGTCCCTCTGGATGGCATCCCTGCCCTCCAGCATGTCTGTTGCACCACACAGCTTGGTGTCATCAGCAAACTTGCTGAGGGTGCACTCAATGCCTCTGTCTGTGGCACCGAAAAAGGTGTTAAGCAAACTGGTCCCAGGACTGATCCCTGAAGGACTCTGCTTGTCACTGGTCTCCACTTGGACATGGACCCATTGACAGCCAGTCTTTGGGTGCAGCCATCAAGCCAGTTCTTTATCCATCTCGTGCTCCACCCATCAAACCCATTACGTAACCCCATTAATATGACAAGAGCTGAATTAGTGTAGCCAAGGAAGGTCCCTGTAGATGTTTTCATGTCAGTTATTGGTTGAGTGGGACACATTTAGTGACTGTGGTTGTATTTAGAAGGAGTTGTTCAGTCAGGGTTTCATTGTCTGTTTGAGAATCTCTCAGCTAAACTAGGTGAACAGCACTATTTAAGGAGAAATTGCCAGTCGATTTTTTTTTTGCTCACTTGCTTTTGGGATATTTTTCTTCATTTATTCGAATGTGAACCACTGCCATCTCTGTGCATCAGCTCCCTGCTGCACTGGCACATGTCACACTGCCGTCATTTCAAAATCAAATCACTGCTATGGCTTCAAATGCACACCTCAACCACAGACAACTACTGACCATCATTACCACTGCAAATGCGTGCCAGTCCTCATGACAATGAAGCCTCTGATAAGTATTCAACTATGGACTATTATACCTGAGGTATAAAATTCTAAATGGGTGCTTAAATCTGTCTCACCATAATTCAGCCATTTAAAAAAAAAAAAAGCATTAAAAAAAAAAACACCAACCAAAACAAATCAAAATTAAAAAAAACCACCCCACAGCCATTGATGCTTCTTAACAATGCATCCAAAGAGCAGGGGTTCTGTGCTGTGATGCTCTGCAAGCATCTACATCTCTGTAAGCATTTACTGTGTCCAGTTCTGGGCTCCTCAATTCAAGAGAGATGTTGAGATACTGAATGTGTCCAGAAGAGGGCGACAAAGCTGGTGAGGGGCCTGGTACACAAACCCTATGAGGAGAAGCTGAGGGAGCTGGGGGTGTTTAGCCTGGAGAAGAGGAGGCTCAGGGGGGACCTCATTGCTGTCTACAACTACTTGAAGGGAGGCTGTAGCCAGCTGGGGGTTGGTCTCTTCTGCCAGGCAACCAGCAACAGAACAAGGGGACACAGTCTCATGTTGTGCCAGGGGAGGTCTAGGCTGGGTGTTAGGAGGAAGTTGTTGGCAGAGAGAGTGATTTGCATTGGAATGGGCTGCCCAGGGAGGTGGTGGAGTCGCTGTCCCTGGAGGTGTTGAAGAAAAGCCTGGCTGAGGCACTTAGTGCCATGGTCTAGGCCTCGGTGCTAGGTTGGACTGGATGATCTTGGAAGTCTCTTCCAACCATGTAGTCAGCATGGCTCAGGGTTTGAGCTATCCTCACCTAAACTAATGATTAATTGAAGAATTTTAAATATTAATTTGTTTAAACTGTAGAAATTTCTTGGTTTGTTCTCTGTGTTGCTAGCCACTATCTGAACTGCTCTATGCTTTGTTTATTCCAGATAATTGATAAGAGCAAGAGAGACCCCTCTGAAGAAATTGAGATCCTCTTGCGATATGGACAGCACCCAAACATTATTACTCTTAAAGATGTGAGTAGTCTTTGAGCACTTCATCAAATGATTGCCACGTTACAGTCAGGCTCACCTACCAGTCTATGTCTGGAAAATTCTTCAGTTGAAGTCCAGAGCTAAAAACAGATCCACTGAAATCAAGGGAAGAAATGTGACTTGAGTTACTGAATAGCAGATAGAAATTCTGGTCAGGTTAGACACTCTGCAATGATTGTCTAATCAGCCCAGAGGGTCCAGTGGAGGGTTATGAGGATGATTAGGGGAGTAGAGCATGTGCCTTATGAGGAGAGGCTGAGGGACTTGGGACTTTTTAGTCTGGAGAAGACTGAGAGGGGATTTAATAAATGTTTATAAATATCTGAGAGCTGGCCAGACTTGGGTGGACAGGCTCTGCTCACTTGCTCCCTGTGATAGGACATGGAGTAGTGGACGTAAGCTGCAGCGCAGGAGGTTCCACCTCAACACAAGAGGGAACTTCTTTGCTGTAAGAGTCACAGAGCACTGGAACAGGCTCCCCAGAGAGGTTGTGGAGTCTCTGTCTCTGGAGCCTTTCAAGGCCTGTCTGGACGTGTTCCTCTGTGATCTGTGCTAGATAACATTGTCCTGCTCTGGCAGGGGAGTTGGACTTGATGATCTCCTTGGGTCCCTTCCAACCCCTGGCATCCTGTGATCCTGTGACCCTGTGAACTGTATTATACTGTTACATTAAAGAAATTCCCTTTTGTATTGAGCTGGAACCTCTTGTGCTGCAACTCTACACCCATTGCTCCTTGTCCTGTCCCTGGGAGCAGTGAGCAGAGCCTGTCCCCCCACTCCTGGGCAGCCTTCAGATACTTAGAAACATTTATCAAATCCCCTCTAAGTCTTCTCTTTTCCAGACTAAAAAGCCCCAGGTCCCTCAGCCTCTCCTCTTAAGCCATGCTCTTCAGTCCCCTAATCATCCTTGTAGCCCACCACTGGATTCTCTCCAGCAGATCCCTGTCCTTCTTAAACTGGGGAGCCCAAAACTGAACACAGTATTCAAAATGGGGGTCTCAGTTTATTTAGCTGATCATGAGTCAAAGGGAAATATTGATATTTAAAATGGCAAATGTTACCCTGTAGAAGTGGAAGAAAAGAACATTACTGAGAAGGAGGCTTGGGTGAGAGCCAGCAGTCATTTCAGGCTGTGTGAAGTGGTGCTGCATTTAGCAGCTTGGTCTACTCTGCTGACACTATATCAGATTAGGAAAGCTACATTTCTGTGTGGATAAATCAGCAAGTTTCTACAGACATGGGCAGTAAGTCTTGATTAAGGCATTTTATAAAGCTGCTTTTTCTGTTGTTGGGCTTAATAAGCACATTTCCCACACATTAGCTGACATTTTCTCCTAACAACATCTCACACAAGGTCAAACCTGTGATAAAAGGACCAACCTTTACCAAGCTCATGGGTTGCTTTGACAGGTCTATGATGATGGGAAATACGTGTACCTGGTGATGGAGCTGATGCGGGGAGGTGAGCTCCTGGACCGCATTCTTCGTCAGAAGTGCTTCTCAGAGCGGGAGGCCAGCGCTGTGCTGTGCACCATCACCAGGACTGTGGATTACCTGCATTCTCAGGGTGTAAGAATTGCTTCTTTTGCCTGTCTTAAAAATCTGACTTTCAGAAAAGGCAACTGACTGTGATTTTGCTTCTCTGAAATGTGAATCTCTTCATCAATGACCTGGCTGAGAGGATCGATTGAGGTGCTGGAACGTGTCCAGAGAAGGGCAACGAAGCTGGTGAGGGGTCTAAAGCATAGCCCTGTGAGGAGAGGCTGAGGGAGCTGGGGGTGTTTAGCTTGGAGAAGAGGAGGCTGAGAGAGGACCTTATTGCCCTCTACAACTACCTACAAGGAGGTTGTATTGAGGCTGGAGCTGGTCTCTTCTCCCAAATTACTAATGAGAGGACAAGAGGAAATGGCCTCATGCTGCATCAGGGGAGGTTTAGGTTGGATGTTGGGAGGAAGTTCTTTACTGAGCAGGTGGTCAGGCACTGGAACAGGCTGCCCAGGGAGGTGGTGGAGTCACCGTCCCTGCCTGGAGGTGTTTCAAAGGAGAGTGGATGTGGCGCTTGAGGCTGTGGTCTGGTGATGAAGGATGCTGGGATGAAGGTTGGACTGGATGATCCTGGTGGTCCTTTCCAACCATAGCGATTCCTAGTGATGAGATTTTGTGCTGAGGGATTTGGGTCAGTCAGGGACTTGTCAGTGTGAAACTAATGATTGGACTCGATGACATTGAAGGTCTTTTCCAATCTAAGGAATTCTGTGACTCTGTAAATATATTTTTTTTCATCCAAAATCTAAATTTTTTCTCCATATTTATGATTATATTTGGGTTGTGAAATAGAGTCATAGACTTTAGTAATTCCTCAACTGAGCTGCAGTATGCTGAAATGGTATTCCTATTCACAAATTATACTGACTTTCAAGTTCATGTGTCTTATTGAGATATTGCTTGCTTACCCTTTGCTCACAGTCATTATGCAATACCTGATCTTTTAACAGAATTTCATGTAGCGTAGTTGAACCAGCAGATAGGTAGAAAATCAAATGCTCATCTTTACAAATGAGGTGGCAGCTTGAGCAATTGATGAGAAAAGCTTCTGACATCCTGTTAAAGAGCTGCCTTTTACATTGAAGCTCTCTATACAAAGCAGTTTGAAAATCTCTTTTGATTCTTTTCGGGCACAAGCAGTTTGGATGACTGGTCAAATTTATGTGCTGCTTTTCCTGTTTCAGGGTTCAGACAAGCACATCTTGTGCTTG
This sequence comes from Pogoniulus pusillus, assembly GCF_015220805.1. NCBI lineage: Eukaryota > Metazoa > Chordata > Aves > Piciformes > Lybiidae > Pogoniulus > Pogoniulus pusillus. Next base: position 12,287,231 of record NC_087281.1, on the reverse strand, counting down.
GGCTTTTATGGTTTCATGGGTTTGATGGTTTGAGTGTTACCTGGCCCCCACACACACTTAAGAAAATCACCCAGGCTAGACTCAGCCGAGCTGAAAATTAAAGAATGAAGCTTTATATTTACAGCTTAGCACAAGATACAAGCAGGTATTTGCAATATCTGCAGCTATAGACAGAAATAGACAAGTTAAAAAGTAATACAGAAACACAACAGCCCTCCCAGAAATCAGAGTCCCCAGGAGGGGCTCCCAACCAACCTCTCATCTTCTTTCTACCCCTCTACCTTATCCAGACTTTGTCTTATATTTAAGGTGAATTTGGAGGATTGGCCAGGGGGGTTAGAGGCAGAAGGATTAGTGAGGCAGCAAGTTAGAAGTGCAGACAGCCAGAGCCATAGAGAGCAACTCTGTTATCTATTTGTGTTCATGTTCTTACACATCTCAGCAAGCCTATGAGTGCAGCAGACATCACCACTGTTTCCTTTTTACAGCCTACAATCTAATTCTTCTCGTCAAAATATTCTAGCTAGGCTCAAACTAGCACAATGCTAGTCTTTAATTCTTGCTATAAGCAATAAAAGCTGTCTTCCCATCACTGAAACACAGCATATATAGTAAAACACACAACCACTTGAACTTGTGTGCTCACAGAAAGGTTTTTTTTGTGGATACAGTTTCAAATAGGGAAAAAAATAATCCCTACCTCCAGGTGTGAGCCGTTCATATGGACAGTCTCACCAGAAGATGCCTACTCAATTTCCCCCATAACAGGATTTTTCAGCTGAGTATTTAGGACCATCAGGTTCCAGGAGACTGACACTGAGCTGTTTATACAGCAACCCCCTCTGGCTACCAGAGGGCCAACCAGAGCCTGGGCTGCATCAGGAGAAGTGTGACCAGCAGGTCGAGGGAGGTGATTCTCCCCTTCTACTCTGCTCTGGTGAGACCCCACCTGGAGTACTGCTGCATCTGTACTTTTGTTACCCGAGGCTTTTAAACAACTTTACTCCAAAACCCAAATACTTTTGGCATAAGCTCTTAAGCTGTCTCAACCAGCACACCAGAAATGGCAGTGCAGTCTGGAGCTCCCTGAATGCGCTCTTCACTTGTTACTCATTGCTTTCTTGTTAAGGTGGTGCACCGAGATCTCAAGCCAAGTAATATCCTCTACATGGATGAGTCAGGAAACCCAGACTCCATCAGGATCTGTGACTTCGGGTTTGCCAAGCAACTGAGAGCTGAAAATGGGCTGCTCATGACACCCTGCTACACGGCCAACTTTGTGGCTCCTGAGGTAGGATTGCATTTCAAAGCTATGAGTAATGAGCATATCCTAGGAAGAATTCTTTCCATCTCTTCCTTTCTCTTGCTGCCTTTACAAGGGGAGCAAGGCAGAAACCAGGCTACCAGCACATGCACAGCCTCTCTTAACCATAAGTTTCCTATTTGTGGTCTTGTTGGGGCAGTTTTCTCCCAGCAGAAACTGCTGTGTTTTGGACTGACATACAAAATGCTTTGGCTCATTACTCACATAAATACTGTTTTTCTCTAGGTGCTTCTGTTCACACTGCTTCCTTCTAGTGCACTCTATCAGAATATGATAAGGCTTAAGAGGGAAATCCTGATATCACCAATAAGTCTCAAAAGAAATAGCCATGCATGAAATCCTTACCATGCTGAAATCAGTGGGAGCTTTATCATTTGCTTCATTGAGCTACAGAAAAAAATCTCAATTTTGGGCTTTCCTAGTACCAATCTGTTGTGGTAGGCCTGATAGGCCCCAAATAGGCTTGTACCTGTCCTGCCTTGCCCAGGCATGTTTTTCTGCTCCACCAGAGAGGCAAGCGCAGGAAACAGACACAATACCTGGAGCCAGAGAGCCTGGCCTGCCCAGGGTCCTGTGGTGTAAGGCACACACACTTAGCTTGTGCCTGCCTAGTGCAAGGCTGTGCTTTGCCCAAATTAGGGAAAAGTGAGCCTGTGGCTTTGCCTAATGTGGTAAGGTTTGGCTAACTGCCATCCTGATTGGCTATTCTGTGTCCAAAGGGCATTTAATCTCGGCCCACACTGATAGAAGGAGATCTGCAGGTGAACAACCTGCTTTTGCTTCCCTGCTTTGCTTCCCTGCTCTGTGCCTGCTCTCTCTGCTGTGCCCAGCCCTGCTGCTATTGCACACTGCCTTATTGCTGCCTGCTAAACTCCACTGCCGCCAGTTACCAGGAGCAGAGCCTGGATGCCTGCAGGCGATCAGCCTGTGTGGCCAGCGTGACATGGTGCTGAGACTGCACCACATCTGCCTCTGCACCTGAGGGTCCTGCTTAGAATCCCTGAACACATACACAGATGATCCAGAAGAGCCAGGAAACAACGTCAGAGATTGTCTGCGTCCTGTCCCCAGCAGCTGGGAAGATTCAAGTCTCAACGTCCAACAAGACAGAGTCCCCTGAAAGCATTTGGGCACTGTCTGGACTGTGGCTAGCCCCCGTGAGTGGGTAATAATACCCCAACACAATCCTTCCTGAATGTAGGACGTAGGAAAAGGCTGGTTTCCAGTTTTCACAAACAGGGAGATAGAAGCAGTCCAAAAAGGCTGCCTCCAGTGTAGGGACAAGTGGCTTTGAATCATTCTGAGTGCTGTTCCTTTAATTCAGCCCCATGTAAGAGGATTTGGGTCTCACAGCTGTTTGCTGTGATTTTTGACCCTTAAAGCATTCACAGCTGCTTTGCTCTCTGCTTGTTATGGTCTTTATAAGCAGTATACAGAACTATTGAGTTTCAATACTTCATCTGTCCTCTGGTGTCAAATACTCCTGTCTCATGCTATCATTCAGCAGTCTTTTCTTCTCCATCCAGTGTTCATCGGCATGGTATGTAACTGGGATGAGAAGCACGGTGTCCTTGCATGATACCACTAGTCACAGGCATCACTGTCTTCCAGTACCAGCAGGAGAATTTGTTAAATAGAGACCATTGCCAGGGCATGATAAATTCAAAATAAATTGTTTTCAGAAAAAAAACCTCTTCCATTGCCAAGATAGATTGGTTTGTGATTGTATTGCTGTTTGGTTAGAATTTCATTTTAGACACTGGAATGAGCTCTTTAAAATTCATCAAAATTTACTGGTAGACAGTAGCTGAACATGAGCCAGCAGTGTGCCCAGGTGGCCAGGAGAGCCAATGGCATCTTGGCCTGGATCAGGAGCAGTGTGGCCAGCAGGACAAGGGAGGTTATTCTTCCCCTGTACTCAGTACAAGTCAGGCCACAACTTGAGTGCTGTGTCCAGTTCTGAGCTCCTCAATTCAAGAGAGATGTTGAGATACTGGAACGTGTCCAGAGAAGGGCAACAAAGCTGGTGAGTGGCCTGGAACACAGCCCTGTGAGGAGAGGCTGAGGGAGCCAGGGATGTTTAGCCTGGAGAAGAGGAGGCTCAGGGTGACCTCATTGCTGCCTACAACTACCTGAAGGGAGGCTGTAGCCAGGTGGGGGTTGGTCTCTTCTGCCAGGCAACCAGCAACAGAACAAGGGGACACATTCTCAAGTTGTGCTGGGGGAGGTCTAGGCTGGATGTTAGGAGGAAGTTGTTGCCAGAGAGAGTGATTTGCATTGGAATTGGAATGGGCTGCCCAGGGAGGTGGTGGAGTTGCTGTCCCTGGAGATGTTCAAGAAAATCCTGGCTGAGGCACTTAATGCCATGGTCTAGTTGATTGTCTAGGGCTGAGTGCTAGGTTGGACTGGATGATCTTGGAGGTCTCTTCCAACCTGGTTGATTCTATGAGTCTATGAAAATATGTTTAAAACCCCTCAAAAACTCCAAGAACAAAAATAACCTCCGTGTCACCACAATAGTTCAATTCCCAAACCAAAAACCAAATTGCAAGATTTAAAGCATGAGTTTTTCCTCCAAGACACAATGTGCTTCAAATAGGTGCAGCTATTTTTTGTGATAGGTCATTTTGTATAGTGTTTGTATATTCACAAATGTTGCCAGCCCAGAGCACATCAGATTCTTCTGGTTTGAGCTGAAAGCAGAACTTGCACTCCTAGATGTTTGTGTTGAGTAAGACAGGTCCTGCGGATGCAGGAAGTGTTGGAGATTAATTGAAACATTACCAGAAGTGGCAGAGAGCTCACATAAAGCCTTAAGTGCTTTTAGAATTTACCTGTGATGCAGTGCTGCCTTTCAGCCTGAATGTGACTTTCACATTCCCTGCCTTAGTCCTGCTCCAAAGTCTGCCTCATGGCCATGAGACAAAACAATGCAGCAGAAAGTCAGCAGAGCTGTGGCAGGAAAAGGAGGACATGTTTATTCACATAGATCTTCCGTTATTTCGGAAACATTTCATTTGAGATTCAGCTGAGAACTAGCAGAGATGAAGGCTCCCCGGGAGAAAGATGCGCGCTGGCTGCCACCTAGTGCGAGTCGCAATGTGTGCAGGGAATGAAGAGCCAGGCTGGGTCAGGTCTGCTGTTTCCCTACTAGTGCCATAGTTGAATAAAGGGGGTGACCGGCGAAATGAACCCCAGAACTCATGCAGAGTTATGAAGTAGACATGTTTTATCACAGCGCTGGGTGCAGGCAGGATAACTCCATCAATCCTGCACATCCCATGCTGGCACAAGCCACAGTTTATGTCACAAGAGCAGGCATATTCATAACAAGAGGTAGGGTTATTACAATTATTTCTTGGAATTCATTAACATAGGTATTTTCCCATTCTCCACCCCAGTTCCAACCCTGGTGGTCTGGAATGGTTATCTGTGATAAACATCCCACACAGTCTTCCTCACAGGGTCTTTCTCATCTCTGGTCAGCAGATCCTTCTTTGTTGCTGATGTCAGGATATCCCTGCTTCTCCTTTATCTTCTTCCTGCTGTCCTTAGTCACTGCAGGCCTGGGTCTTTACAAGATTGATTATCACAGCTCTCCAACGAGTAGCTGCAGCCACTTCTACAGTAGCCCTTGTTTAGGTTTGCATATTAGCAACTGATTACTATAAACAAACAACTCTACAGAGTTTGGTATTTTATGGTTTGTCACAGACACTCTCAAAATGAACATCTGGTCTATGAGACCTTTTTACCAGCATTCCTTGATTTTTCTTATATCAAGGGGAAAAATACTTTATTCTGGAGTTTACCTCAAAATTTGTGAGTAACCACCTTGTCAACATGTGAAGTTGTGAGGTCATTTATTATTCACAGCTACATGCATCTCTGTGCCACACCTGAGAAAAGCCTGTATTCATAACATTGTTAATCCAATACATCAAAGCTTATAGAAATGAAAAGAGGATTGGAGAAATACCTGAGCCATTCTCAGAGCTAGATGAACCCAGGGAAAGTTTCTTCTATATTACCCCAATGCTCTGCCTGCTGTGTGTAGTGCTGAGAAACAGCTCGTGTCTCTATTTCAGATTCCACCAAATTCTGGAGGTCACCTAAATCCCTTCATGAGTGGTAAATTCTCCAGCATTCATTAGAGCAAGACACCACTGCACCTTTTGCAAAGCTCTGTTCCTAAGATATCTACCTGTTACTGTTTGTTAATATCTGCCCCTTAGGTCAAACTATCAAAAACTAATGTTTTTGATCAAGGTTTCCCAAACTTGCTCCTGCCATCTTACTTTAAAGTTCTCACTTTAACCACAGTTGCACGGTCCTGCTGGAGATATTTTCAAATAGCAGTGACACTAACTGATAACCCTTACTAGAGCTTGTTGTTCTCTGTGACATGAAGTTGCTGTCAGTAACAAGTAACTACCAGCTACGCTTTTCTAGTCCCTGGCATGGAATCATAGAATCATAGAATCAGTCAGAGTTGAAAGGAAGTTCTTCAGCTAAGAGTGGTGAGAGCCTGGAATGGGTTGCCCAGGGAGGTGGTTGAGGCCCCATCCCTGGAGGTGTTTAAGGCCAGGCTGGATGAGGCTGTGTGCAGCCTGATCTAGGGTAGGGTGTCCCTGGGCATGGCAGGAGGGTTGGAACTAGATGATCCTTGTGGTCCTTTCCAAAACTAACTGATTCTATGATATCTAGATTTTACCCTCTCTGCTGTAACTCACCATCCTCTACCAATATTCAACCTACTTGTCAGGTATCTGCTGTGAGTATCATGGGTCCTGGTTTCACCATAGGAAAAAGGAATTAAGTTATAGCCTTATTATCTATTACATGCAATCTAAATGTGGCCACTTTTTTCATCCAGAAGTAAGATAAGAATAAGCCTTTTAGCTTCCTTCACAGTTGTTGAGCTTCTCTACTATCTACATGAGATATGTGACAGTGTGTGTCCATTTGTTACACCAAATTCAAAGTGAGCTCAGACACACCACTGTCACTCAGCCCTACACTTGTTGCATCCACAGAGTTCTTGGTAACCTTTACATTAGGAGGTTATGTTTCACAGTATGAATGACCTATTTAAAGAAACATTTTAGAGCACTGAAATGTTGTTCCACTTTGCTGTATGTTAGATGGTCAGAGAAGGCCACCAGAGCCTTCAACACACTACACTCATCTGTGACATTCTCACTGTGGAGGTTACAGATGTGCTAGGCTTGAACACTAACAAGCTCATTCCAGCCTGAGCTTCACCTTGCTTCACACCACTACTAAACTTTTTGATCTTGAGCCAGTCACCTGTTTGAGCTGAACATGAATCTAAGCCCTGGAAATGTGCACAGATAGAACTGTGATTCTATAATTCTACTAAACAGTGCTTTTTGAAGATCAGAAGCTAAAAATTCAGGAATGCAGATTAACCTATTTTCATCTTTCTCTCTCCTTCACATAGGTCCTTAAACGACAAGGTTATGATGCAGCCTGTGACATCTGGAGCTTGGGGATCCTACTGTATACCATGTTGGCAGGGTAAGTGAAGAGTTTTTTTCTGGAGCATTAGTCTCCTGTGGGCTCAGCACTAAGCCAAAAAGGAGGCACAGATGAGACAGCAAACTGTATGCCTCCTTTGATAAATGTCCTTCACTGCACAAAGGAAGAAAGTAGACACCAAGATCTAGAATTAGAATAAGTTTTTTCCAGGGGACACAGTCTCAAGTTGTGCCAGGGAAGGTCTAGGCTGGATGTTGGGAGGAAGTTCTTCCCAGAGAGAGTGATTTGCCATTGGAATGGGCTGCCCAGGGAGGTAGTGTAGTCACCATCCCTGGATGTGTTTAAGGATCATTTGAATGTGGTGCATAGGGATATGGTTTAAGGTGAATCTTGTAAACTAGGGTTAACAGGTTGGACTTGGTGATCCTGAGGGTCTTTTCCAACCTGGATGTTCCTGTAACCCTGTAATCCTGTTTTGCCATCACCATTGGCAATTGGCAATAAAACAAAGTTAAAACAATTTCAAAAGTAAAAACCTATCTGTTTGTTTGTTGTTGTTTTTTAATTTTTCATTACTTAAAAATAGAACATAACAAAAATGTAGGGGAAAAAAATCAGTCTTTTGCTCTGCAGAACAACTCAATATGTTGAACCATTGGACAGTGTGCTTTGAGTGAAAACAAAGCATCAATGTCTGTCCATTCCAGAATCAGTGCCCAAGTCCTGGGCACCATCTGTGCCCAGGTAGCCAAGAAGGCAAACAGCATCCTGGCCTGTATCAGAAATAGTGTGACCAGCAGGAGCAGGGAGGTGATCATGCCCCTGTACTCAGCACTCGTGAGACCACACCTTGAGTACTGTGTTGAGTTTCGGTCACCACAGCATAGGAGGTGCTGGAGCAGGTGCAAAGAAGGGCAGCGAGGCTGGGGAGAGGTCTGGCAAACATGACCTATGAGGAGTGGCTGAGGGAGCTAGCATTGTTTAGTCTGGAGAAGAAGAGGCTGAGAGGGGACCTCATTGCCCTCTACAACTACCTAAAAGGAGCTTGTAGTGAGGCTGGAGCTGGTCTCTTCTCCCACATTACTAATGATAGGGCAAGAGGAAATGGCCTCAAGCTGCATCAGGGGAGGTTTAGGTTGGATGTTGGGAGGAAGTTCTTTCCTGAGCAGGTGGTCAGGCACTGGAACAGGCTGCCCAGGAAGATGCTGGAGTCGCCATCCCTGGAGGTGTTTAAAAGGAGAGTGGATGTGGCGCTTGAGGCTATGGTCCTGGTGATGAAAGATGCTGGGATGAAGGTTGGACTGGATGATCCTGGTGGTCCTTTCCAACCATAGTGATTCCTAGTGATGAGATGTTGTGCTGAGGGTTTTGCTTTAGTCAGGGACTTGTCAGTGTGAAATTAATGATTGGACTCAATGACACTGAAGGTCTTTTCCAATCTAAGAGATTCTGTGATTCTGTAATCCATGGCAGTTACCCCAAGATCCCAGAAATCATTCCCATGCAAATTACACTGTACGTTTTTTCCTCTTTTTTTCTTTTAAATAGATTCACTCCTTTTGCAAATGGACCAGATGACACCCCAGAGGAGATTCTGGCCAGGATTGGCAGTGGCAAATATGCTCTAACGGGAGGAAACTGGGATTCAGTATCTGATACTGCAAAGGTCAGTGAACACGTTATGGGATTTTGTTCTTGTTTGCTGAAACAAGCTTGCAGTCTGCAGTTGTAACAATCTTCAGGTAGTCAGAAGGGTTATTTCTCAGTGCCTCAAGAAATAAAAGCTTTCTTCTTGTGATGGTTTGGGTATTACCCACCCCTCCACTTAAGAAAATCACCCAGACTAGACTCAGGCACTGGAAATTTAAAGAATGAAGCTATAATTACAGCTTAGCACAATATACAAGCAGGTATGTATAATATATAAAAGCTACAGACAGAAATACACAAGTTAAAAAGTAATCCACAGCAGTCCCCCCAGAAACCAGAGTCCCCAGGAGGGGCTCTCAACCACCCTTCCACCTCCTTTCCATCCCTCTACCTTATCCCAGACTTTGCCTTATGTTCAAGGTGAGTTTGGAAGATTGGCAAGGGGAGTTAGCAGAAGGATCAGTTGCACAGACAGGACATTTTGGAGAGGCTGCTGCTGGTCTCTTCACACAAGTAAATAGTGAGAGAGGGAATGGTCTCGACATTACAATGTTTAAAAGTCGTTTGGATGTGGTGCTTGAGGATATGGTTTAGGGTGAACCTTGTAGAGTAGGGTTATCAGTTGGACTTGGTGATCCTGAGGGTCTTTTCCAACTGGAATGTTTCTGTGATTCTGATCATTCTTCTCTCCACTGGACATGCTGGTGATGACACTGCTACTGGGAAAATCTTAGTAAAACCTGCACTGCCTTTAACTACCTTTTCCCCTTTTCTTTTCTCTTCCTTTTAAACCCAGGACATTGTATCTAAGATGCTTCATGTAGACCCCCATCAGCGCCTCACAGCAGTCCAAGTCCTAAGACATCCATGGATAGTGAACAGGGAGTATCTGTCTCAAAATCAACTCAGCAGACAGGATGTTCATCTGGTGAAGGTACATCCTACACTCCCGCCTCTTCCTTCCTTGCAGGTTGAGCTGTCATTTGTCTGAATATTCTGGAAAGTGATACAGAAATTGGGAAGATTATTTGCAGAAGACATATTTGATGTGGCACTGTGTTAACTGTAATTTTTTTTTACCTGTCAGCTGCTCAATAGTTTTCAGTTCAAGCTGTTTTGTAATAACCTGGTGACATTCTCTACACATACTGCTACCCACCACTTTGAATCAGAGATATCTCAGCTGTCTGACAAGCCTAAATGTTGTTATCATTCCATGGAAATCATCCATGCACACCCATTTTTTCAGAGGACTCAATTGGGGAAGTGAGGAGGAAAGCAGCAAAAACTGACTTTCATCCTAGCATTTTCTCTTTCTCTGTTTTACAGGGTGCAATGGCAGCCACTTACTTTGCTTTAAACCAAGCACCTCAGGCACCAAGGCTCGAGCCTGTATTGTCCTCCAATCTGGCTCAGCGACGGGGCATGAAGAGACTTACCTCAACCAGGTTGTAGCAGCACCCCCAAAATGCCTCTTTGAAAACCTACAGTTTATTGTTTGAGAAATTCATCCTTACTTGGCTAGCAGAATGGTTTTGGACAACCTGCACACGAAATCACCAGAATTAGCAGAAGCCCAGTGTAAGGCAAAGTTCTCCTTTATTCAGTTGTTTTTTGAACATTCCAGCCAGCATCCTGAGTTTAACAACTTTACGAAGATGTGCCAATTTTACTGGTAGCTCTTTCCTTACTGAGATGAAGCCAAATGAAGTAGGTGTGCTCCGTCATTCCCACCTAGAAAATACTATTTTTGAGTCCTTAAGATGTTCCACAGGAACACTGTTTTCATGTTTTTTTCCTCATGAGAAGCACTTTTTGCTATGAAGAACACAGGTTTAAATGTTTTCAGCTGTTCCAGCATGCGTCATGATGAAGTGACTTCGCTGGTCAGCAGCAGACATCTACTGATCTCTATTCACTCCAGGAAGAATGAATGCTGCACAGACATGTGAATAATAACTTGCCTGAACCAGGTGCTGTACGACATGAAGGACAGTGAGCTGTCAGTGGTGGACATACCTTCTGATTTCAAGAAATCCTTTGCACTTTGTACCTACTTTCTCTGGAACAAAGCCAGCGTCGTTCAAAGAGTATCTGCTGCCAGCCCTGACTTACTGTCCCAGAGAGAAAACACCTGAGAACCTTGGTCCTTGGAGGAAATTACTGAGTTTTACAAGACTGTGGTAATGCATTCTTGGTAAAACAGTGTGAACAGGAGCTTCTGTATGAAGAGATAAAAAAATGTGTGGTCTCCACCAGCAAGCAGTGGCTTTGGAAGAACTAGGAGGGGGAACCAAGCAGAAGCAGGGAGCAGTGCAGATGAATTAGAGGATGGTAGGTAAAAAGATCCATGGCAGCGTGGTGAGGAGTACTTCCACATGTGCATGTGTTTAGGGGGCATACTGGGATATCTGTAAAAGCAAGGGTCAGGCCCTCTTCAGCAGCTGGTACAGAATAGAGTTGGTAGGTGGCTGGGCTGCCAAAGGGCTGAATGGGTTGGTGCAGCCACCCTCCTACACCACACCAAATCAGCTCTGGCAGGCCAGAGTGCCATCCTGGAGCAGCAAGGCCATTTCCAGTCATTGCCTCCTGCCCTTTGTAGCAGCTCACCCAAATCCACCTCCATTATCTAATGTTTCATGTCCCTTCCTAGCTGTTTTGCTCTAGCTGAGATACACTCTCTGTGGCACGTGTGCAGAGAACACCCATTTCTGAAGACCAGCTAATTCTGTTACAAGCTTTAATAACAGTCATTTAGGAGGAGAAATGGGAGGAGGCTCTGCTTTTATATTTATATAAATATGTATATGTGTATTTATATATATATAAAACACAAGTTCTGTACCCTAACACTTGGATTTTTCCTGATTCAGGGAAAGTAAACTTTCTTGAAATGGTCTCAGCAAAATGGACCTTTTTTTTTCCCCCTCATTCTCTGATCTCAAAGAAAGTATGCCAGGTTTGTGGTGCTGGGTGTAAACTATTTTTTTAATTCTCTTTCTTACCCACCTTGACTTAACAGTGGTCACAAGCTGACCAAGATTGCTCTCTGTACTGTTTCTATTTTCATTTTCCAAGTAGATTTTGTCACCTGGGGATGTTTTGTGGGAAAAGCTAATATGTTATATTGGCTTCTGTTGTTTTTTTTTCCTGTTTGTGATAGGGGAAAGAAAACAAAACAACAACAACAAAAACAAATACAAAGGGAAGTGTGAACATGGAACTTCATGTGCTAGAGATGACAATTTTTTTTTCCTTGCTGGGTAACTTAAACATTTTGGTGCTGGGCTGGGATTACCAGATCATTGCATCAGAGTGTCCAAGGAGGTCAAGAGTGTCCAAGGGAACAAGGAGTTGCATTTGCTATAGCAATATGCTTCCTAAAACTAACTTTGTTCCAGTGTGGACTGAAAATTGGTTTGGTTTAGTCTATTTTTAAATTTAAATTTATTCTTACTAATTTAAACCAATATTTAATGTTCAGGTTTATGTGCTGTGCACAGAGAACTGCTGCAAAGCAGCTCTCCTTGAAGCATTTTCTCTTTTTCTGGAATAAACAATGCTGTGAAACTTCACACTGTTGCTGAACTGGTGCGGTCTGGTGTGTGCCAACATGCAGTTGTGTGTCTGTGGTTACTTACACCGCAGCCCTCATTCCCTCCACTGCCTCAGCTGTGCTCGGTATCAGCTTTTTTAAGCCTTTGCACTCTTCCTCTTCTGAGAAGTTTAGTTGCATATATTTCTACTGGCAGCACACTGAGGTGAGTCCACAGGCAGAGGGTGTCCTGCTTGATGTGGAAATCCCTGTTTAAGTGGGACAGGGATCTGCTGGAGAGTCCAGCAGACGGCTATGAGGATGATTAGGGGACTGGAGGGCATGGCTTATGAGGAGAGGCTGAGGGACCTGGGGCTGCTTAGTCTTAGAGGCTATTTGAGAAATGTTTATAAGTATCTGAGGGCTGGCCAGGAGGGAGGGACAGGCTCTGCTCACTGCTCCCTGGGATAGGACAAGGAGCAATGGGTGTAAATTGCAGCACAAGAGGTTCTGCCTGAACACAAGGAGGAACTTCTTTACTGTAAGGGTCACAGAGCACTGGCACAGGCTCTCCAGAAAGGTTGTGAGGTCTCCTTCTATGGAGACTTTCAAGGCCTGTTACAGGATTTGGCCTGAGTTTCAAAGGGACATAAATCTGTTGGTTTACAGCAGGGGTCCTCAAACTATGGCCCACGGGCTGGATATGGCCCCCCAGGGTCCTCAGTCCGTCCCGCCAGTATTTACAGAACCACCCTGGCAGGCGTTGTGGGGGAAACCAAACAGCTGCTTCCTGCCACTGAATCCGCTCGCTGGACTCTGCGCCCCAAGCACCTGCCAAACTATAGTCCAGCCCCCAACACTACTGGGCTGGAACCAAACTATAGTCCAGCCCCTGACACTACTGGGCTGGAACCAAACTATAGCCTGACTCCCGACACTACTGGGCTGGAACCAAACTATAGTCTGACTCCTGACACTACTGGGCTGGAACCAAACTATAGCCTGACTCCCGACACTGATGGGCTGGAACCAAACTATAGCCTGACTCCCGACACTACCGGGCTGGAACCAAACTATAGCCTGACTCCTGACACTACTGGGCTGGAACCAAACTATAGCCTGACTCCCGACACTGATGGGCTGGAACCAAACTATAGCCTGACTCCCAACACTACTGGGCTGGAACCAAACTATAGCCTGACTCCCGACACTACTGGGCTGGAACCAAACTATAGTCTGACTCCTGACACTACTGGGCTGGAACCAAACTATAGCCTGACTCCCGACACTGATGGGCTGGAACCAAACTATAGCCTGACTCCCGACACTACCGGGCTGGAACCAAACTATAGTCCAGCCCCCGACACTACTGGGCTGGAACCAAACTATAGTCTGACTCCCGACACTACCGGGCTGGAACCAAACTATAGCCTGACTCCCGACACTACTGGGCTGGAACCAAACTATAGCCTGACTCCCGACACTACCGGGCTGGAACCAAACTATAGCCTGACTCCCAACACTACTGGGCTGGAACCAAACTATAGTCCAGCCCCCAACACTACTGGGCTGGAACCAAACTATAGTCTGACTCCCGACACTACTGGGCTGGAACCAAACTATAGTCCAGCCCCCAGCACTGCTGGGCTGGAACCAAACTATAGTCCAGCCCCCGACACTACTGGGCTGGAACCAAACTATAGCCCGTCCCCTGACCGTGTCTGAGGGACAGTGAACCAGCCCTCTGTTTAAAAAGTTTGAGGCCCCCTGGTTTACAGTAGATCAGACTCTACTAGAAACCAGTATGCAGATTGTCTAATGGTCAGACTGGTTCTGCCTGCATGCTACAGTGCTTTCTAGCGTCTTGGCCATGCTGCATCCAAATAGATCCTAACCTTCATCAAGAATGGCAATTGCTGTGCACCTATGATAGCAATTATGTCAGGGCTTGGATCATCCCCCAGGTAAAAGTGCCACAAGTGTTTCTTATGCCATCAGCCCACGGAGCTTATGCCAGCATATGCAAGTGCTGATGCTAAAACAGGCATGCAGGCAAGTTCTCATGACCTCAGCTGCTCCTCTGTCCTTTTGCACCTCCCTTATCCAGGTCACTAGCAGACAAAAAAAAAAAAGTATGTGCGTCAGAACAAGTGGCTGGGGACATCAGGAAGGCAACAGCAGTCTTTTCTGCCAGCAATGCTGTTAACATATTGGTATGGCTACAGCTTCAGTGTCACCTCTCTCCTTCTGTTTATGAGGTACGCTGAGCTAAGCCCAGGTGTGGCTCAGAGTGGGAGTGATAAATGATGAGATGTTTGTACAGCAGCAGGTTAACACAGCCAAGCTGTGTGTCTTGGTTCTAATTTAAATTTCCCAGAGACTCAAATATAGTTGATAGAACCAATAACAATTTATAGAATGCCCTTCCCTCTTCTCCCTTCTTTCCCAAAAGAAAAGGAATTAGATGGAGAGAGGAAAGGTGTACAGACCCAAATAATTAACTCACTGTGATTTGGAAGTTAAAAGAAGAAAAATTTAGCAATAAATAAAAGGTATATGAGGTAGGGAAGTTACAAAGGTATAGGGAAGGGAAAACAAGACACAAAACATGTAAATATACAACTAGATTTGATGGTAATGTTTTTTTTGTCCACCTCGTGGGTGATGGCCACGTGGTGAAACAAAGAGCAGCAGGAAATAGGATGGTGAATGATTGATGGCAAGCAGGAGAGGCAGAGAGAGACAAACAGCAAGTCCCCCTGCGTTTATGGATCTTGGGAAGGGGAAGTGGGCTAACCACTATCACTTGGTAGTGTTCAGACCCACACCTGGGGAGGGGTCAAGGCCTCCTGGGGTCAGGTTCAAGATCACTCCCCCAGGAGGGTTAACCCTGTACACTGTGCACATAGATAAGGAGAAGGATAAGTGCAGGCTTCTGAAGATTCTCCCCAAGTTCACACAAACTCCCTGTAACCAGGGGTAGGGCCACAGATGGCATGCCATGGGGATATAGTATTGACTGTGTGCATTTTTACCAGCACTGACTTTAGAAAGAGCATAGACAAAATAATGCTGAGCTTATTTTTACATCACCCATTTTTACAGAGGAAATTCTTGACTATATGGTGTGCTACAGCTTTCTTAGAGCCCTAGCAGGAAAGTGTAAAACACATGGAAGATAAAGCCAATTACTACAGCAGAAAATGAGGTATGTTAGCTTTCACTGGAAAATTGTTTTCATTCAAGTGCTTTGAAGCTCTGTGTGTAGCCAAAGCAAATATTTATTAGCAAAGTTCTCCTGTTAAACATCTGCAGACAATGACTCTAAACATGAGTCATGTGAGCTCCAGTGTCACATATCTGACTCTTGAAAGGCAAGCAGAACAACTAGGCCAACCACCTCAGATACTCCTGAGGCTTGAAATATATGAGATGCTTTGACATAGTCTAAGAAAAGAAGAAAATATTCAGGCCTGTTTTCTTTACCTCTTTCAAATTATATGAGGCACTTAGTGCCATGGTCTAGTCGATTGGACAGGGCTGGGTGCTACGTTGGACTGGATGATCTTGGAGATCTCTTCCAACCTGGCTGATTCTATGACTAGACAGATAGGTTGGATAGGTTGGACTGGATGATCTTGGAGGTCTCTTCCAACCTGGTTGATTCTATGAAACTATGATTCTATTCATTGGAACAAAACCATCAAAAGTAAAAATATGACACTTCCTCTCAGTCACTTTCAGTAGATGTGACTTAGCAAACAAAACATTAGTATGGAAGCAAGCAGATGACTTCAGTACTCTGCAGGAATATGGAAGTCAGTACATGCACAGTGATGGTCTTTTGACCTCACCTATGGAATGCACTCATATTGTCCTACCACAGTTAGCACTGAGGGAACAAATCAGGTTTTCGTTATGACTTGCAAAGATTGTTAGGCCACAAACTGTAAAAATCAACTTTTTCCATTTCAATTTGTGTCTTTACTGTATTATGTATGGAGAACCTTTGCTGTCTTTGACATAAAAGACTATCTGTCTGAACTTGTGTGATGTTTATGACTACCTGTAATGTTAACTTTGGACATCCTGTTTAGCACTGTTGGTGCAATATAGTTAAAGTCTGTAGCAAGACTGGGCAAATGGTGTCCCCACCCAAAAACTAAACAGCTGAGTGCCTCAAGTACAAAAGAAGTTACAATAATGCACTAATCCTGTGAACCACAGGAAGGCCCTAAACAAATAGAGATTTCATGAGTGAAACCTTCTAGTACAAAGTAATAAAGAAGGTTTTAAGCTCTCCAATTAGAATTCAGGTGTTTAAAAGAGAATAAAAATCATGCCACGAAACCCTGAATTCTTACATTTCCAAGGCCTGGAGCTGAGTGATGACTCTTTAATTGACTGAGTTTATGCAGTTTCTACTTGTGAGATGCACCCTAAGACAGAAGAGAAACTACAAGAACCTAATCACAGTATCCAGGATATTAAAAACAAACAAACAAACCCACCACAAAAACAAAAGAGAAGGGAAGGAAATTATCATAGAATCATAGAATCAAGCAGGTTGGAAGAAACCTCCAAGATCGTCCAGTCCAACCTAGCACCCAGCCCTAGACAATCAACTAGACCATGGCACTAAGTGCCTCAGCCAGGCTTTGCTTCAACACTTCCAGGGATGGTGACTCCACCACCTCCCTGAGCAGCCCATTCCAATGCCAATCACTCTCTCTGGCAAGAACTTCCTCCTAACATCCAGCCTAAACCTCCCCCAGCACAACTTGAGACTGTGTCCCCTTGTTTTGTTGCTGGTTGTCTGGCAGAAGAGACCAACCCCCACCTGGCTACAGCCTCCCTTCAGGTAGTTGTAGACAGCAATGAGGTCCCCCCTGAGCCTCCTCTTCTCCAGGCTAAACACCCCCAGCTCCCTAAGCCTCTCCTCATAGGCTTTGTGTTCCAGTCCCCTCACCAGCTTTGTCGCCCTCTTCTGGACACTTTCCAGTATCTCAACATCTCTCTTGAATTGAGGAGCCCAGAACTGGGCACAGCACTCAAGGTGTGGCCTGAGCAGTGCTGAGTACAGGGCAAGAATAACCTCCCTTGTCCTACTGGCCGCACTGTTCCTCGATACAGAGTGTGAAGGCTTTCTACAACCACCCATCTCACTTTTGCACATAAACATTTGGGTACATGAGCAAAATATATCTACTTTCTTTTTTTGTTTGTTTTAAGCACGCACACTTCAATCAGAACTTCTGTTTTTTTCTGTGAGACCTTGTACAAGCCTAAGTTACTCCCTGTTGAGTCCTGAGTGGCCCCGTAGAAGTCCCCCCGGATGTATTGCTTATTTCACTTTGATCTCTGTAGATTTGGAAAGGACTTTGGCATGTTTACCTTCAAGTTACTAATCTTGTATACCCCTGGTTTGTTTATTCACTGTGGTCTACTGATATTTCCCCCCTGTTTTTTAAGTTAAGGAAATAGGCCAAAGGTGACTTCAGAGGTCCTATCTGGATATGCATGGCAAATTCACTCAACCTTTGGCTTTTTTCTAGTAAGTCAGAGGCATTCTACATACTATACTGTTTTGCTTTCACACCTCTCCAATGAATGGGAAAAATCTCAATCCATCAAGTGAAAACCTGACTCTAACCTAAGGGGATGTATGACCACCTATAATTAGACTGAAACAAGCCCTGGTGTAATGATGTTTTCCTGGCTCTAGTATGCTAATCTGCTTTTTTTTTCTCCCCCCCCTAATCAATACTAATTTTTATGTTCCAGGTTGTCCAGTGGCAAGAGCTTAGGTAGTTGTTCTTTAATTGGGGGAAAGGCTGAAAGAGACTAGAAGCACAGAAGGTTAGAGGCTGGAATGGACCTCAGAAGATCATCTAGTTCAATCCCCCTGCCACAGCAGGATCACCTATACCAGATCACACCGGAATGTATCCCACTGGGTCTTGAACATCTCCAGAGAGGGAGGCTCCACAATCCCCCTGGGCAGAGCCTGTTCCAGTGTTCCATCACCCTCACAGTGAATTTTTTTTTCTCATGGTTACATGGAACTTCCTATGCCTCAATTTCCACCCACTGCCATTTGTCCTGTCATTGGGCATGACCAAGCAGAGCCTGGCTCCATCCTCTTGGCACTCACCCTTTACACATTTACAAACAGTAATGAGGTCACGCATTAGTCTCCTCCTCCCCAAGCTAAAGAGCCCCAGCTCCCTCAGTCTCTCCTCATAAGGAAGATGTTTCACTCCCTTAATCATCTGTGTGGCTCTGCACTGGACTCTCTCAAGCAGTTCCCTGTCCTTCTTGAACTGAGGGGTGCAGAACTGGACACAATATTCCAGATGTGACCTCACCAAGGCACAGTAGAGGGGCAAGAGAACCTCTCTCAACCTACTAACCACAGCCCTTCCCATACACCTCAGAAAGGCATTGGCCTTCTTGGCCACAAGAACACACTGCTGGCTCACGGTCATCCTTCCATCCACTAGGGCCCCCAAGTCCTTTTCCCCTTCACTGCTCTCCAGCAATCAGTCCCCAACCCATACTGATCCATGGGGTTGTTCTTTCCCAAGTATTTTTCTTCTGGGAATGATCACACTCTCTTGCCCATCGTCCTGCCTGGAGTTACTCAGGCTGGGGAAACTCCATGTTTAAATACAGCAAGTGAATTCATTAATAGTGAAGCATACCAGGAGCCTATATTTTTTACCATGTTCTACTAAATTTGTATTTATTCATCTCAATGAAGACCCATAAGCCCTGAGGAAAAAACTGCATAACTAAAATTACTGTCATTAAATGTCTCATCTTTGATGCCTTCACTTTCTGCCATCAGTCAGAAACCTGATTTTAGACTGTTCCTTACAATCTGTGAGATGTTTCTATTGGATTTTATTTTTTGAAAGACACACAAAGTTTGGGACAAAACACACAACTAGTTCTCCTCAGGAAATACAAGTGTTTCAGGCACACATAGAAATCATAGAATCATAGAATCAACCAGCTTGGAAGAAACCTCCAAGATCATCCAGCCCAACCTAGCAACCAGCCCTAGACAATCAACTAGACCACGGTACTAAGTGCCTCAGCCAGGCTTTGCTTCAACACCTTCAGGGGCAGCGACTCCACGAACTTCCCTGGGCAGCCCATTCCAATGCCAATCATTCTCTCTGGCAACAACTTCCTCCTAACATCCAGCCTAGACCTCCCCTGGCACAACTTGAGACTGTGTCCCCTTGTTCTCTTGCTGGTTGCCTGGCAGAAGAGACCAACCCCCACCTGGCTACAACCTCCCTTCAGGTAGCTGTAGACAGCAATGAGGTCACCCCTGAGCCTCCTCTTCTCCAAGATAAACACTCCGAGCTCCCTCAGCCTCTCCTCACAGGGCTGTGTTCCAGGTCCCTCACCAGGTTCATTGCCCCTGGACACAGCACTCAAGGTGTGGCTTGACCAGTGCTGAGTACAGGGGAAGAATAACCTCCCTTGTCCTACTGGCCACATACTGTGTCTCTGCTCATTGCAGGAAGGCTGGAGTAAATGGCGTTCAAGGGTCCCTTCCTACGGTCTATGAGTCTATGAGCAAACACTTTGTAAGGTAGTAACGGAGGAATGAAACCACCTCATAGCCCTACTTCAGATGTTCATCTCACATTGATATTTCTTACACACACTTTCTTTTTTTAATAATAGAATACTTGTTTTAAAAGAATCTTGTTGGATTCAGCACCACGACAGACTTTCTATAGGGAAGTCAGCTCTGATTTTCCAGCCCAATTCAACTCCTTCTAGGAGGTGCAGTCTGGCAAGTAGACACCTCCAATCCTCCTGCTTACTCCTTTGGACATAGTAAGTGCAAGGATGAGGTAATTATATGTCTTTTAACTGTAATAGTATGCTAGTTTGAAGCTAGCTGGAATATTTCAGTGAGAGAAATAAGGTTATAGGCTGTGAAAAGGAAACAATGGTGATGTCTACTTCACTCATAAGCTTCCTGAGATGTATGAAAACAAGAACACAAACACAGATAACACACTTGCTGTGTGTCTCTGGCTGCCTGCACTTTTCTCCCTAACCTGCTGTCTGTGCAACTGATCCTTCTGCTTTCTAACTCCCCTTGCCAATCTTCCAAACTCACCTTGAATGTAAGGCAAAGTCTGGGATAAGTTAGAGGGATGGAAAGGAGGTGGAAGGGTGGTTGGGAACCCCTCCTGGGGACTCTGGCTTCTGGGAGGACTGTTGTATTTCTATATAACTTTTTAACTTGTCTATTTCTGTCTATATCTGTATATATTGTAAATATCTGCTTATATGTTGTGCTAAGCTGTAATATAAAGCTTCATTCCTTAATTTCCAGCTTGGCTGAGTCTAGTCTGGGTGATTTCATAAGAGTGGGGGGAGAACAGGTATCACCCAAACTGTCACAGAGATTTCCCCTACTGAGTGAAGGAGGAGAATGTTGCAAGGTGGTGTTACAAGAAGCTCTCTTACCCCAGCTGACCAGATTTAGCAATATAAAGTACAGAGTGCACCTGCCTGAACCAGCAGATGTCATTCCCTCCTTTCCAAATACAAGATAAACATCAACAATTGCTTCAGGGATACCATCAGTGCAGTGATGTGATATTAGACACAGCAGTTTGGTGTTTTGTGGCTTTTAAAAATGTGACCATTTGTTATCACTGTTTTGTTGGGTTTTGTTTTTTTACTTAAGAAAAGATATTTTTACAAGGCTAAACCAAATAATGTTTTAAAGGTTCATTTTTAAATGGTGATCACTATATCATTGTAGCCCAGTACCTGCTATCTGCATTGCCAACTGGAAATAGAAGTAACCTGTGAATAGTGACCTTCCAGCATGTGAAGGGGCCCTACAACAAAGCTTGGAAAGGGACTTTTTACTAGGGTTGCTGCTTGTATCATAGAATGTATCATAGAATCAAACAGGTTGGAAGAGACCTCCAAGATCATCCAGTCCAACCTAGCACCCAGCCCTATCCAGTCAACTAGACCATGGCACTAAATGCCTCAACCAGGCTTTTCTTGAACATCTCCAGGGATGGTGACTCCACCACCTCCCTGGGCAGCCCATTCCAATGCCAATCACTCTCTCTGGCAAGAACTTCCTCCTAACATCCAGCCTATACTTCCCCCAGCATAACTTGAGACTGTGTCCCCTTGTTCCGTTGCTGCTTGCCTGGCAGAAGAGACCAACCCCCACCTGGCTCCAGCCTCCCTTCAGGTAGTTGTAGGCAGCAATGAGGTCACCCCTGAGCCTCCAGGACAAGAGGGAATGGCTTTGATCTTGAGAAGAGTAAACTTAGACTAGATGTCAGGAAGAAATATTTTACAGTGAGGGTGGTGAGACACTGGAACAGATTGCCCAGGGAGGTCATGAACCCTCGCTGGGAGCATGCATGGCCAGGTTGGATGAGGTCTCGATCAACCCAGTCTAAGGTAGGGTGTCCTTGCTCATGGCAGAGAGTTGGCACTAGATGATCTTTAAGGTCCTTTCCAAACTAAACCATTTTATGAATCTGTGAATAAAAAGGACATAGATAGGTTGGATTGGATGATCTTGGAGGTCTCTTGCAACCTGGTTGATTCTATAATTCTATGATTCTATGTTTTAGCACTAGACTTGGTAGTTAGATAACAATTGGACTCAATGATCTCGACAGACTTTTCCAGTTAAAACGAGAATCAAAATGATAATCACATTTTTCTTCCTCCATGTGGTAAAAAAAAGATTTATTACAAACAGTTCTACCAATATATTTTTATATTTAAAAATAGATTCTGTAATTATCTCATGTGAAGCACAATCAAATAAGAAAACTGTAGAAATAAACTTCACCCCAGAAAAATAAACCACAAAAAGCTCAGTGATCATAATACTAAGAACACAGGTAGGTCTAGCCATCTCTGTTACACATACTGCAGCATGAAGATGGCTAAAGTTATTTTAGCTGCAATTTTGGCTATCTTATTGTGTGTGACTAACTGAGGAATCAGAGCAGCCTCCTCACATAAAAGCCACATCGTTCAGCTGCTCCATGGCTCCACTGTGCCACACACATGAAGTCCTACTCATGTAGGGGTCATCTTTCCATGTACAATCAAAGTGTACTCTTTCCACTTGTATAAACTTTACATGCTTTTCACACAAGAGGAGTAGCTGTTTTCTATGTGGACATGACATAGTCCACAAGCCCTATGAGGAGAGGCTGAAGGAGCTGGGGGTATTTAGCCTAGAGGAGGCTCAGGGGTGACCTCATTGCTATCTACAACTACCTGAAAGGAGGCTGTAGCCAGGTGGGGGTTGGTCTGTTCTGCCAGGCAAGTAGCAACAAAACAAGGGGACACAGTCTCAAGTTGTGCCAGGGGAGGTATAGGCTAGATGTTAGGGGGAAATTCTTGCCAGAGAGAGTGATTTGACATTGGAATGGGCTGCCCAGGGAGGTGGTGGAGTCACCATCCCTGGAGGTGATCAAGAAAATACTGGCTGAGGCACTTAGTGCCATGGTCTAGGTGACTGGACAGGACTGGGTGCTAGGTTGTGGTGTCACATCATATGCTGTGGATATAGAAAAACTAAAGGATATGTATCCACAATCCTTTCCTTCAAACTTGCTGCTCTTCAAGCAAGCGATCAGGTAGAGAATGTTGCAGATTGTTTTCCCTTTTTTTCCCCCTGCCCCATCAGATCCTACAGGGGAGAGAAGGGAAGCAGAAAATGAAGCAGCTGTAGCCTCCAGGCCTTCTTGCAGAGCATAGGTAAACTCTGCACTGCACTGTCAGCCCAATTCTAGATTGTAGAAACTGCGACTACATGTATTTGAAAAGCAGAGGAGATAAACACCCATTATCACTATCTCCTGTGCACTGAGCACAGATAAAAGTAGTAGTTCACATACATATATTGGTTTGTACAGCCCAGGTTTTATGGAGGTAGTATTAGCGGGGTTAGAGTTTATCTTCCCTTCTGAATAAGTAACCTCTGCTTAGGTATGAAATAGAAAGTGCTGGTGAGAGATGGAATCTTAGACCATTTCAGGTACAGAGGCTGAAGTGTTACAGTGGTTTGTCATGACCCCATATGCCCAGATCCAAAAAGCAAATCAAACTCCATAAACTAGGTTATTAAAACCACTATAGGAGTATCTTTTTAAATAAATAAATAAAGCACTTAAGTATTCATGGGCCCTCTTATTTCTATCTTGTCTTAGCAGCTTTTTAAAGTGTTGTCTTCACTCAATTCAGCCACTGTGGTGACAGGAAAGTGATTGTCGGAGAAAGCAGCTGAGATTGGTCCGTTCAGCTCCCCGGGTGCTTCGGGTAAAGGCAAACCGGGAGGCGAACACGGCGAGCCTGCCGCTGGCGGGACAGCAGCTGACACGGGTGCTTCCCCCGAAGCAGGACGCCCTCTTCGCCCTACTCTTAGAGATGCAATTGCAGGGGTCGGACAGTGGCCTTGCGCGGGGCTGAGTGGACCCAAGCCAGGGGCAGCCGAACAGGAAGGAGTCTGAGCGGCCACACAGTAGCACCGCGTACCGGCGGGGCCGCGGGGGCATACCCACACGCTCCTCGTACCCCACTCACACGCCCGCCCACAGCCCGGCCGGTGACAGCCGCCGCCCATCGGCGCCCTTCACCCGCGCCACTGAAGGGGGCGGAGCGACGCACAGCGGCCCAATGGGAAGCCAGTAGCCTCCGCCCTACAGCCAATAGCGGCTCGGAAAGCCGCCGCGCGACTCCGCTCTGCGGGCTGCAGAGGAATGGCGGCGGCTGGGCCGGTGGCAGCCCTCTTCGTCGTGACTTGGGATATTTACCCCTCCTCCTGCGGCGTTACTTACGGCACGCTGCATTCCCCTGCCTCATGCCCATCTCCCCGGGTTCGGAGCGGGAGAGGGGGAGGTGGGGCCGCCGCCACCAATAGGAGCCGAGAGCACCGTGGTGACGGCAGGGGCGGTGCCGCGGGCGCTGCCGTAAAGCGAGTGCCGGGGCGGCGCGGGGGGTGTGAGTTGTCACTGCTGCCGCTGGTGTCAGTGCGCGGGGCGGGCAGTTTGGGTGCGTCCTGCCACCTAGGGCTGCCATGGCGGGGGCACTGGCCCGCAAGGCCGTGGACTATGTACGCAGCAAGGAGTTCAGGGACTACCTGATGAGGTGAGCTCAGAGCAAGTGTCGTCACTGGCTGCCGTTTCCGCCGCTCTATCCGGGCGAGTGGCAGGGGTCGGCGTTCCTAACCCATCCGCCCCCGTTCCCCGCAACCTTGAGGCGCCTAAGACGGCGGCGGCTGAGAGACGTCTTTTGACCTCTACCGGGCTCGCCCTTCTCCGGCGGTTGAGCGGAGAGAGGAGGCGGCCAAGGAGCCCGAGAGATCTCCAGCTCCCGTCGGGCAAGGGCGAAGCCGGCGAGGAGATGCCGAAGGGGGTAGTCGTGGGGGCGGTGAGGGTGCGGGGCTCGCCTTGCCATTGCGGTGCCAATGCTCTCCTGTCGTCCGTCAGCTCGGCTTATGGAGGCTGTCAGGGCCGTCAGTTTCCCTCTCACCCCGCCTCGGGCAGTCCGGGCTTGACCTTGAAGCGAAGCTATGCAGTTTGAAACTGCCGCGGCAGATGTCCTTTCTTCGGCCGACTGTGAAACTCAGCGGCTCCTTCCAGCGCGGAGCGCAGGCCCTCGCTGAGGGGGCAGAGGTGGCAGAAGGCACAGAAGCTGGGGGCATGGACACTGACCGTTGCCTGCAACAAGGACAGAAAGAGCTTTGCACAGTCGTGGACGGAAGAGATCTTGAGAGCAGATGCAGTCTTAAGACCTTTTACTTGGATCTCCTGAATATTTATAAATAGGTGCATTTTACAGAGGCTTGTTAGAGCCCCACTTTCTGGGAGTGTAGCTTAAGTCGCCTGCCAGACAGCTCAATACTAGTGTCAAGCTTTAGTTTGTGTGTTGTGGTAAGGGGTATGGCGCCGAACTGCAAATACATGAATGTCTTGAAGGTACAGTTGTGGCATACTTACTTGAACCTGGTTTAACTGCAGTACTGGAACTGTCTCGAGTAGTCAGGCTGAAATTTCCTTTGCAGACAACAAAACGAAACAAAAGAAAATGGACACTTCCAATAAGATGGTTGAGCAACCTTTCACTGTAGCTGTTGCTTTTCAACCTATGTCTATCGCAACTAATGTTTCATATTGAGCAAGCAGGTAGCAGTATGTGTTTTCTATCTGAGAAAGTGGGTTAAAGTAGCAAGAGGTGGTGTAAGCCTGAAAAGGGAATGTAAAAGGTCATAAGTAGAAGGGTCTGTTTGGCATTTCCAAAATCAAATTCCACAGAAACAGTCAGGGAAAATGATGAGTTAAATGTGACCAGGAAGAGAACATCCCTGAAGCAAAACAATGAAAACTCAGAGTAAACTTCTATGTAGATTCCTTTTGGAAGTCTCAAAGATACTGCATAAGCTTGATAGATGCATTTGAGTGTTAACTTTCAACTAATTGTACCAGATGTTGTATGAAGCATGTAAATGTGCAGTAAAACAGCAGTCTGCTTCTTAATTAAAAAAGCAAGCAAAATTCTGGAGGAGATGGCAGCTGCTTCCTAACACCATCATAGTTACTTGCTAGAAGTATCTCTTGCTTTACCAAAGGCTGAGAAGGTAGCTGAAATAAGCCTTTTCAGTTTTATTTCATCTCAGTTCTAGTCTTGAAACAAGCTATCGATATGAGGCTATTGCTCTATCTTGTTACATTCCCTCCTGAAGGCTCTTGCTTCCCTAGAATGCAGGACTTTATCCTGAATAAAGTTCCCCTCTTGTCTGGCTCACAACACAAGAATTTCCTCAAAGCTCTGAGGCTATGGTATCTGTTCTAGAAACCAGCATCTAATCACTGCTTTATAAATGTGAAACTTGTTTGTGGAAAATGGTGAATTAAGACAGTTTGCAATACCAGTGTTGTGCTTTAAATTGCTTGACCCTAAATAGAATAACTGTAGTCACCCAAACCAGTGAAATTGAATGTTCTATTGCTTTGGCTTGGGGCAATGAAAACTCGTAGACATCTATAGGAATAAGTAGCTTATATTTGAGCTTCATAACTTGAAAACACAAAAGCAAATGTAATGAATGCAGGATGCTTTCCTTAGGTGGATATCTGCCATGAGAAATACATTACATCATGGGTTAGCATTTGGATCTTGCACAAAGAAACAAGATAAATTGCCTTTAAAACTGTCAGTAATAATTACATGTTCTGCCAGTTTCAAATCTGGCTTCTCTCAAGTGGTGATTAATAGGGGTCTGAATAACTGTAAATCATGTAAATATAGATTTTACCCTAACAGTGTCTTAATGTTTCAAAGTAAGCGTAGTAAGACTGTAGGTAGATCTTCACGCTTCTTGTGAAATGCAGCAGTAATGTTAATTTAAAACTATCTGATTAGTGTATGAAACTTGAAGTTTCACTTTTTCTTCCTATAGATCCTAAAAATATCATCTATTATCTAAGCTACAGATTGTAGGCAGCCAAGTCCATTTACTTTCTATCTTAACGATTTAAAACACTGCCTTCTGAAAAACCATTCAGTAAGATGGTTTTCCTCTTCTTTTGAAGGAGAAGGCCACTATAGGCAACTATAGACATCTTATTATAGAAGCTTAAATGACTATAGTCACTTAATGAATCCCAAGGAGCCCCAGAGTCTTCTGGTAGAAAAACAGACTGCTGTCTTTTGGGGTAGTTCTGAAATAACTTTTCCTGATGACTCAGCAGTAATGCAAAAGTAGTGACTCTGTTAATGTAGATGGCTTGGAAATAGCTAGGTAGTTTGTTCTTTGTAAAGCCTGAGCACTTGTGTTGATGTAAGCTGTCTAGGACCTTTCTTTTAGTTGAAATGAACTTGAAAAGAAGGGGTGTCAGTGGTATGATTAGAATTAGCTGATCTTTGGTTCTCATTGGTAAAACTTTAAACAGAAGGGTGTAAGAACTTATGTCCTCTACTGGTCTGTGCTAGAAACTGAAGGACACAGTGCCTGCTGGCATCTTGTGTGCTCTGAGAACTGAACAGTCTAACTCTTGCAAAAATGAACAATCCAAATCCTCCAAAGAAGATAACACTTTCCACTTAAGAGGATGGCAGTGTGGGGGAGACAGTGACAGTACATCTGTATTTGCGGGATCGTCATTGACCTGTTAATGTTGTTACTTCCAGTATGAGGAAAATACATGCAAACAAAAAACATTGGAAAAGTAAGTCTTCCCCAATACAGCCTTTCTGCAATCGATTGTAAGAATAGTAGAAGGTATTTATCAGCTGTTGGTTTCTCTTGTGATGTCTAGACACAGAAAGCAGATGCAGACTAAGTGAATAAACCCAACAACTGCTGTCCACAGTTCTGGAAATTTTAGGACAAAGCGTTCCCTTTGTCAGGGTTTGAATGTAGTTCTTGTAAACTACTATCTCAGAATAGTGTCACCTCAGGAATAGGTGTGTACACTTGCTGTGTTATCATTGCTATTAGATAGGGTGTGTCTGCAGCTGTGATGGATGCAGAACTTGGGGGCTGGATTCCTGCTTCTGGAAAAATCTGACTTTGATCTGGCCTCTTCTTGGAGCATAGAAACAGTTCAGTCTCACATGAATGCAAGGGCAGCCTGGCAAAACTGCCTATTCTCTTAAAATAAGGTCAGTTTGATTCTGTTCTAGACTTTCACTTGTGTGTAAACAACTTCCACATTAAAAATGGAGGTTGAACTGTTAGCACAAAAACACTGTACCAAGAGACACCTGACCTTGTTTAGTTAAGGTTTTATGAAAAAAACAAAGTGTACACTTGTGTTGTAAACATCAGTTAATTATTGCTGCAATCCAGTTAATAAGAAAATTAAATCAAAATGGTTAGACTAGTTAATGACACTCTAACAAAGCATATTTCATCTCTGGAGTTCTTAGTACAGGGAAGACAAGGATCTGTTGGACTGAGTCCAGAGGAAGACCACAAAAATTGAGAGGAATGGAACACTATCAAGATGGGCTGAGAGAGCTAGGATTGTTCAACCTAGAGAAGGCTCTGGGGAGATTGTATTGCCAACTTCCAGTAGTTAAGTATTTAAAGAGGTGATAGATGCCCCTTTCTTGCAGGGTCAGGTTGATTGGTACCATGAGCAACTCTGATCTACTTGAATATGTCCCTGCTTATTGCAGGCGTTTGGACCAGATGGCGGTTAAGGGTCTTTTCCAACCCATGCCATTCTGAGGTCTTGAGCAGTCCTTGGCTTGTAACAAAGACTCAACTGAAATGTGTATCCAGTGTCAATTCCTAAGTAGACCTGGATGTTCCCTTACTGTACCTATTTGTAAAATGTTCTCTAAGAAGATTGAAATCAGCATAAGAGACTGTTATGAAGTGTTCTGTGACCCGGAGCAGCGATAGATAAGCAGCAATTGGTCAGCAGTATGCTATTAGTAGCTGGCTATTTATAAGTCATAATTCAGAACTGAGCCCTATCACTATCCATGTTAGGAAATATTTAAAAGTTCTGAAGCATTATAAAAGGTG
The DNA here is from genome assembly GCF_015220805.1 of Pogoniulus pusillus. Taxonomy (NCBI): domain Eukaryota; kingdom Metazoa; phylum Chordata; class Aves; order Piciformes; family Lybiidae; genus Pogoniulus; species Pogoniulus pusillus. Next base: position 12,258,653 of record NC_087281.1, on the reverse strand, counting down.
TAATAGCAAAGAGGCTTAAGCATATGCTATTGTCTAGCTTTCAAACAGTGTACTAAATTATTATAGAAACAATTCCGTGCCTCTACAATCACTTAAATGACCCCATACACAAATAGAGTGTAATTGCATGTTGGAGTACTGAAAATCATAGAATTAACCAGGTTGGAAGAGACCTCCGAGATCATCCAGTCCAACCTAGCACCCAGCCCTAGCCAGTCAACTAGGCCATGGCACTGAATGCCTCATACAGGCTTTTCTTGAACACCTCCAGGGATGGTAATTCCACCACCTCCCTGGGCAGCCCATTCCAAGGGCAAATCACTCTGTCATAGCTTGTGTTTGTTACAGCCACAGTTGGCCTGAACTTAGTGACAGTAACATCTGTGGCAGTGCTTGGTTTGACCTACTTATGTGCACGTACAAACAATTCCAGGTAGCTTCTTCAAAACATCCACAGAGGAACCATAAGGGTTTAGCTTTGTCATGACAGACCTGGATGGCTTTTGGCATCCTTTTAAAGTAGCTGGGGTGGGATTTTGGAGGCTTTGAAGTCTGCAAAGCCAAATTTCTTTCACAGATGGTAATAGGATTTTATCCTGCTAGGAAAAAGATACTTGTGCAGCAAACAGTTGTCACAATGACAGATCTTGAAATAAATACTATTTTAAACACTTTGCATTGAGCAAGGTTGACATGACAGCATTCTCAACTTCTACCTATTTTATGTTTGTGTACACTTCTTTCTGTGTTAATAATGAAAGAAACTAACAAATCTTTTTCTTTTTTCTTCCATGTTTGTTTTTTTGAATGGAAAACGATGATGACCCACTTAAACAGTACGGTAAGAAAAGAGAGGGGATTCCTGGTTTCATGTTCTCCCTAACCTCAGTAATGTGCAGTTTTTTGCCCCAGTGCTGATACGACCTTGCCTACATCTGAAAAGCATATTGCAAACATTCAGGAGTGATGCACTAGTAATACTTATTCAGAAGTGTGAGATTAAGGTGACTAAACGTTAGCTCCTTCAGGATGTCTTGTAAAGTGATCCCTACAAAATTAAGGGGGCTTCATTTCTTATATACCCTTTGCTAAAGAGATCAGATTGATCTGGAGCTACTCTTCTGTGTAGCGACAATACTGGTACTGAACTACCTGGCTTGTTTTCAACCAGCTTTACTTCAAACAATAAGTAGTACCATTTAACTCTGGCTAAGAACTTTTCTTCTCTTTCAGTTTGCTTCTGAAACTGGGAGTGGTATTTTATGCCTGTTATACTGTGACTCATAATGTTGTGGAAGACCTTATCTTCTGTGTAGACCAAAGATAAACAGTACAGGTGTAGATTAATTATGGTGTGTGGAATCATGAAAAGGCTGCCTGTTTGGAAGCACCTAAAATTGGATAACCATCTCAAGTGAGAGAGTTCCAAATCTACCTACCTGGTCAGCAGTTGAAAAGCACTGCAGCAGTGCTGCTGGAATGTGAACTGATTCTTCAGCTTGCACAGTCTGAGCTTGAAGTGGTCCACAGTCTATAGTGTATTTTTTATCTATGTTCTAATGACAGCTGGGTTAAGTAAAACTGCTAAGTTGACTTGATTTACTTTACAGAAGGTATCCCTAAGATGTGCGAGTATTTTTGTTCTATTGCCACATCTTATTTGTAAGTGGTGTAATAGTTATGTTCCTTTACACTAACAGTGTAAATACCATGTAGCCATGCAACTTTTCTGTTATGCCTTGTTGTCTGATGTGCTTGCGAGGCTTTAACCATTAGACTTAAATTTTCCTGTCAGTAGGAACGTAGTAAACAAATGCATTTACTGCAGTCTACAAAATACTGAGTTTGGACCAATGCATGTTCTGTAGACACTTGCAAAAATACTATGTTGTTTTGCACATTTGTACCAAGGTTAAACTATCAAAACAGTGTGAACAACTTAAGAAGTATAGGAAAAAAAGTGAGAGTAAGATTCTTGTACTGGAATTCAAACCTGCAGGAAGCAAGTGTGGCATTTAGTCTCACTGTAGTGTTACATGCTAGTATCCAAACCGTCAAAATAATATCTTGGAATTAAAATTGCCAGAAACATAAATATTCACCTGACAATTCCAAGTCATTGGAATATCTGCATTGTTAGAGTTAGAGGAAGCAAAAAAAAGAATGGATGTAGTTGGTACCCGCAAAGCTTTTTCTTGCAAGGTGCATCTCTTTTGCCATATCTGGCTAAGTTCTTTAGCAAGTAGGTGCAAGCACTGACTGCTGTTTCTGTGGAAAGAATTCTACTGAAGCCTTGTCACTTGAAACAGTAGTAGAAATAGGATTTGTGACACTCAGTTTAGAGCCTTGTAGACTATAGTTCTCCAACTGAGTTTGCAGCAGTTTTTCTGACTTGATTCTCTTTACTACTTGTCTCTGACTTCTGTTTACACACCTGTAGCTGTTTTACATCTGTCTAATCACTGAGCTGTTTCACAAAGCTGATAATCACAAAGTTGTTTCAGCTATTGCAGATGAAGTTGTAGGTAGCGGTTTGGTTGCATGGCTCTGCTCCTCAAAGAGATGATGTAAGCACTTGGAAGGTACTTACTGAGCATTTCTTGGTTCTCAGCATAACATGAAAGTGGCTCTTCAGGAATTCCTGGTGTTCTCATTACTCTTTTGAGGAGCATTATACGAAAGAAATGATATCTAGTTCTCTTCAAGCTGTAAAACTGAGGTTATTATATGACTATTCTTATTGGATTGCTTAATAATAGCTGAGGTAAAGAATCACAGAAACATGGAATGTTTTAGGTTGGAAGAGATCTTTAAAGGTTACCTAATCCAAACCTCTGCAGTTAGCAGGGACATATTCAACTAGATTAGGTTGCTCAGTTACCAACCAACCTGACCTTTAATGTTTTCAGTAAAGGGGCATTCACCATCTCTCTGGAAAACCTGTTCCAGTGTCTCACCACCCTCATTTAAAAAAAATTCTTCCTTCTATCTAATCTAAATCTACCTTCGTGTAGTCTAAAACCATTACCCTTTGTCCTGTCACAAGCCTTGCTAAAAAGATTGTCCCCATCTTTCTTATATACTTCCTTTAGGTTCTGAAAGGCTACAATAAAGCCTTCCTGGAGCCATCTCTTCTCCAGACCGAATAACCCCAGTTGTCTTAGCCTAATCTCACAGGAGGTGTGCTCCAGCCCCAGACCATTTTTGTGGCCCAGCTTTGGTTATGCTCTTGTGCTTAGAGTCCCAGAGATGGACGCAGTACTTCACATGAGGTCTCACCAGAATGGAGCATAGCAGCAGGATTATTTCTCTTGATACGCTAGCCACACTTCTTTTGATGCAGCCCGGAATGCAATTTGCCTTCTGGACTACAAGCAGACATTGTTGGTTCATGTCCAGCTTTTCATTGCACAGCACCCACAAGTCTTCCTCTGCATGGCCAAGTGCAAGGTCCTACAGGTCAGAGTTAGGGTGCTGATATGAAGAATTACCCTGACCCAACTGTAGGACCTTGCGCTTGGCCTCATTGAACCTCATGAAGTTCACAGAGGCCAACTTGAGCCTGTCCATGTCCTTGCATGTGATACATTATCCCTCTGTCGTTTCAGCTTTACCACTCAGCTTGATGTCATCTGCAAACTGCTGAGGGTGCACTTGATCCCACTCTCTCTGTCATGATGAGGATACTAAATAGCACTGTTCCCAGTGCAAACCCCGAAGCGACACACCACTTGTCACTCATCTCCATCAGGACATCGAGCTTTTCACCATTACCCTCTAGATATGACCATCCAACCAATTCATTATTGACAGTCCACCCATCAAATCTGTATTTCTCCAATTCAGAGAGAAAGATGTGGAGGATTGTATCAAAGGCTTCATGGCAGTACAGATAGAACTTCTCCCATTACACAAAATTGCATTTCAGTGGTCTACAGTAGTTCCTTTCCAGTGTACAAAGATTCAGAGTGGGTTCCTCCTTCCATCCTGAAAACTAGATCCTGCTAAAAAGTGTTTAGTTTATTTCTCTTAAATCATAAGTAGTTTTGTCTTAGCTTGGAATGTTACCCATAACCCTATCCTATGAAGCCTCATGTGGCTAAGGGAAGCTATAAGAAAACTGCAGGAAGTCTGTGTTTCTGTGTAACTGTATTTTCCTTTTCCCTCTTTACAGCACTTTTGGGGGCCAGTTGCCAACTGGGGACTTCCTATTGCTGCTATTAATGACATGAAGAAATCTCCAGAAATCATTAGTGGCCGAATGACATTTGGTAAGACTCAAGACAAACTTCTCATCAATAAACTGACTTGCAGAACACAGATTCTGTCCTTTAAGCAGTCATGTATTATTAGTTGCTTGCAGATTTGTGTTCAAAGCAGATACAGATACCAGATGTCTTGTTAAATAAATTCAGAAAACGTTTGAAAACTGAAATACTGAGAAGTTGCAGAGCTCATTCAGAGGGCTTTCCAGTAATCTGAGGGGATGGAGGCATGTCTTGAATCTCGGTAGATTTGATCATCAGCTCATTTCTTAAGTATAGTCCTTTTGGTATCTGTTATGAAGGGGAAATTAATTAATGTGATATTATATTTTTTCCAAAATTAATCTTGTTTATTAATGTTGATATTCAGAACTCTCACCAGCCCCCACCACTAATTTTAATAATATTCAGGTTCTTGCATGGTCATTGAAACATTCTACAGATAATAAGTGGATCTAGTAATAACCAGCAAAATATCTAAACATTAATTAACCGGAAGAGAAGATTCCTGTGGTCAAATGCCACTTGCAGTCAATATACCACTTGCCCACTAGATGGGCTCAAGGAGCTCTTTCTGCTCATGGCAGAAGGCAGTGGAGAATTACAAAGAGGCTTTTAAGCATTTACTCACAAAATTATTATTACTCGACTCGCAGGGGCTAGCCACAGTCCCAGACAGTGCCCAAATGCTTTCAGGGAACTCTGTCTTGTCTGCCACTGAGACTTGATTCTTTCCAGGCTTCGGGGGGAAGGAGGCAGACAATCTCTGACCTTGTCTTCTATCTCCTCTGGACAATCTGTGTATCTCCAGGACTTCTAGTTGTAGCAGGAGACTTTCAGGTGCAGGCAGGATGTCTTGCCATGTGCAGTCTCAGCACAATGTCACACTGGCTATGCAGGCCAATCATGTGGAGGCGTTTAGAGCCTGTTCCTGGTAAACTCGCGGTAGCGGAGTTTCCAGGCAAACAATAAGGCAGTAAACAATGGCAGCAAGCAACAGCAGGCATGAATACAATGGCAGAGCACACTGCGTTTACCTGCATATCTCTTTTATCAATTGCCCTTTGGACACAGAACAGCGAATCAGAATGGCAGTTAGCCAAGCCTGACCATATTAGGCAAAGCCGTAGGCTTGCTTTACCCAAATCTGGGAGAAGCATAGGCCTTGCACAAGGCAGGCACAAGCTAAGCCTGTGTACCTTGTTTACTGCAGGAGAAAAACATACCTGGGCAAGCCAGGACATGTATAGGCCTATTTTGGGCCCATCAAGCCTACCACAACAGTATCTTATGCTACTCTATGCACTTGTTCAGAAGTGCATCTCTTTACCAAACTCTACTTTTTGTATCAAGAACAGTGATGTCTTCTGGTTAGTGTGAGCCTTAAATGAAGAACTGGCAATGCTTGGTCTGCAGCTTGCAAAAGCAGCTGAGGGAGGTTAACTTAGTTGAAGCAGTTACTTTTGAGAAGCTAGTGTGGCTCTTAACAGTATGAAATTTTCTTTCATATGTTTTCCACCTTTTTTGGAACATATAGTTTTGTCTAGATGTCTCTTTCTGAATTGTATTGTTTAAATACTTCTCTAGGATCAAAAATCTGATAGCTTTCACTTAGTAGCTTAATTTTTTGCATTATGTCACTCCCTTAACTCAGTTAATAATTGAATTCTGAGTAATTCTTCTCCCTGAAGCAAAATACCTTTGGGTTAAGGAAATTGACAGCTTTATGCTCACTAGGTTCTTTGTAGGGTAATTCAGTTTCCTTGAGTTGGAAGACTAGTTTAACTAGTCTCTGGTGTAGTGAAACTGTTTGACAAAGAGTGTTTTGGTGGCAGCTACCCAGTTCAGCAAAGCTGATACACTGCCTTAACTTTCACAAGTACATATAGGGAGGTTCATGTGTGTACATTTATTTTTACTACTGTTATTATTTCCATCTTCTGGGTTCTGTACTTAATAAAAAGCTCTTTTCTTTGAGCAATTAATTTCCCAGTTTTACTTTTCATCTTAAAACCTGTTGGAACTACACAAAACTAGCGACTTCTTGAGTTGTAATTTCCTGTATTTAAATGCTTCCTGGAAAGCAGGTAACAAACCTTAATGCTTCTGAATGTTCATGATTTTCTGAGGATATAAAACTCCTTCTCTTAAAGTCTGTTTAGAATGTTCCTAGGAAGAAATATATTGAAGTAATTTAGTAGCTTTTAAATTACTCTGTCCTAGAAATTTTTAGAATTGTATAGGACAAATCATGTCTTTTTGGGATTAACATTTATTCTCTGGCTGAGGTAGTTTAGGTAATAAACTTAAGGCTTCAGTTGCATCACAGGAAAGCGTATGAGGAAAATGAGTTTTGGTGGAATCATAGAATCAAGCAGGTTGGAAGAGACCTCCAAGATCATTCAGTCCAACCTAGCACCCAGCCCTATCCAGTCTACTAGACCATGGCACTAAGTGCCTCATCCAGGCTTTTCTTCAACACCTCCAGGGATGGCAACTCCTCCACCTCCCTGGGCAGCCCATTCCAATGGCAAATCACTCTCTCTGGGAAGAACTTCCTCCTAACACCCAGCCTAGACCTTCCCAGGCACAACTTGAGTCTGTGTCCCCTGCTTTTGTGGCTGGTTGCCTGGCAGAAGAGACCAACCCCCACCTGGCTACAGCCACCCTTTGGTAGTTGTAGATGGCAATGAGGTCACCCCTGAGCCTCCTCTTCTCCAGGCTGCACACCCCCAGCTCCCTCAGCCTCTCCTCGTAGGGTTTCTGTTATAGAAAAACTTTAGAAAGATGCAGCCCTGTAGATTATCATGTGTGGTCAAAATGAGCACTGCTGCTTGTTTTCCTTCATTGAATCCTCAGTGTGGATGAGTCTGTAGAACTATTGGAAAACTCAAAGCTCTGAGAAGCATGATACTTATCATTATATTCTGTAAGTATAGAAAGTACGCCTCAACAAAGTGCCAGTGTCAAAAATAACATGCTAAATATCTGTCGTGTTTTGCAGCACTGTGTTGTTACTCCTTGACTTTCATGAGATTTGCCTACAAAGTGCAGCCACGGAACTGGCTTCTTTTTGCATGCCACTTGACTAATGAAGTTGCACAACTTATTCAAGGAGGACGACTGATCAAATACAGGCAAGTCACCTTTTAGAAAGGGAAGTCATAAACTTGATTACCTTTTGCAAGCCTAGAAACAGGCTTTTTGTCAGTAAGCTGAACTATGACTTGTTGCCTTGCACATCCTTTGAAGCTTCAGAGGAGTCCACACAGAAAAGGCTGACAGCACTTAAGGTCATGGATGCAGATAGCTTTCAGCAGCTGCTAGCTATTCTAGGTTTTGTTTCGTGTATTATGATTTGTCTGTGTGTCCATCTTGGTAACTAACTCCTGAGAAACATCCATAAAACTGTGGAGGGGTTCTTTTTCTGAAAAAGAAAACAAACAAAATGCCTCTAAAGTGACTGTTCTGTAAATGGGGTAGATCCAACTGCATGTGATTGCAAGCAGTCTCACACCTTTATGGTATAGCAAGCAGTGCAGACACTGCCCCAGACAATCCTGACGAGTCAGGATTATGGCTTTTCTCTCTTCTGCTCCAATAAAGCTATGTGGAGCCTATAGGAGGATGAAGCCTCCTTAACTGTGAATTAAAAAATGAGTCTGAGCAAACAGCAGGCAGACCTGCCTTTGCATAAATAACTGGCCAGATGTCTTTCATTCCTAAAGTTCTACTGTAAGTCCAGATTTTCTTACAGCAACGGTAGTTCAGTATTCACTCTTTTCTTACAGCAGCTGTAGTTCAGTATTCACTCTTACAAAAGCTGTTCTTCTCTTGGCAGGATGGAGAAAAAGAACTAAATATCTAACTTGAAATAAGCCAGGGAATGCGTTTGTCCCGAAGTACAACCAAGGAGGAGTTGCCATCTACAGCTGCTGTGACAATTACAGTGGGGATAAAACAGAAACACCTATTCTGAATGACCCCACCAAGAGTCCTCTGCCTATTATTTTTTTTTTTAATCTTGCCTTTTAAAAAGTACTATTCAGCAATGTAAAGCATTGCATTTAAAGTCTTGATGCCTTTATAGGACCTTAGTATCTACCCTTTTAATAAAGACTAAGTCATCAAAATAACAAGCAATATTTGAAAACCAACTTTTTTAATCTAACAGTCTATGAAAGTGGCCTGTGATGATTTGACAAAACTTGTTTCCAAACCAACAAGAACAGAGGTCAGTGAACAGAACTGTAAGTGGTGGTATTGTTCTATATATTAACACATTTGTAAAGGCCATTTAACTTGGGTGCATTCATTCCTACTCCGTCTCTTTTTAACTTAAGCAGTGACTGGCTAGTCTACAAGAACAAAAGTGTAGATAAGCAGCCTGGAAGTGACCGGCTATCACTCTTCCCTTACTGCATGCCTTGTCTCAGTTAAGAGACTTCATTAACATAATTGTTTTAAGACGCACATTATTTAAGACTTAGAAAAGCGAAAGCATTGCACTGAATGAAGGAAGGCAACAAAGTCTGTAACCAGTTCTAAATTGTTTTTTTTTCCCCTACTGTTTGAGTTGTTCTAGATGTATGTAATCCTTATACAAGTGAAAACTTAACTTGTTTGGAGTCTAGGATCTGAAGGACACAAAATGCCTTTCAGCAGTTTTTGACTTCATTTTGGAGATTGGCTTTTCTATGCAGCCTGTTGAAAGTTACGTTGCTTTGAAGGTACAGATGGCAAAGAAAGTATGTGATGGATTTTTATTTCAGTGTGGTGTATTTGAACAATAAAGACGTTCCAACTGACAATCCCTTCAACATTTTGAAAAGTTTTGTTTACCATATTGTGATATCAGATCCTGAAGTGAAATTGTAGTATGGAGTGTCATGGCATGAAGCAAAAAACAGGCTGGAAAAGTAAATGGTAGTATTGTCCTTCTCTTTACTCTGGTATTATGTGTGAGTTCAGTCAAGTGTCCTCTGGATCATACCTAATACCTAGCAATTCCCTTCCTCCCAAAGGAAAAGAGGGTGTGAGTACTTGGCTGAGAATGTGTATTCCTGCTGTGGCAGGCAGGGTTAAGTTCAGGGCTCTCACTATGCAGCTGAGTAAATGTTACGTAATGGATTCTACCCAGTCTAAGATTGGTCAAAGAAAACATTTTGCTTTAACACCTAGGCCAATATGGTGTTCCTAATCCTCTGATGGCTGATTTGTAACATGCACAGAAGAAAGAGGCTTATAGGGCATGCCCTGCTGGATGCCTAAAAGTACTGGCTGCTACTTGTTCCTTTAGGAAAGTAAGTGCATGAAGCTGCCCCTTCAGTACCACTGTCTTGTCACAAAATTAGTGATCTTCTCTCCCTCCCTATCTCCTGAAGTAGAAAAAGTATTAGACTTTTGTATAAATGAGTAGTGAGATAAAAGCAAATGGTAATAACTGATTCTCTTAGCACCTTATAGGTTATTCTCTTCAGAAATATGATATAGGTGAGTTTGAACTTCATAGGTATGTAGAGTCAATAAAGCTTGCAATAGATGCAATACTCCACCCTCACCTGCTGTGTTGATCACTATTCATTAGCTGCTGATTGTCTTAGCTTCCCTACCTAGGGAACACCATTTACAATAGTTTATTTTCTTTATTTTCCTTGTAGCAGCCTGCACCATACATGCTTATATATTTCCTCCTGTCTTTCTTCCCCATATCTCTTCACCATTCAAGACTTAAGTTCTTTTATAGTGCAGTAATACAAGAGTGAATTGCAGGTAATAAGTGGGCTCTAAGCTCTAATTTGCTTTCATTAGGTTTTAAATGTGAGTGATGCTTCCTCCAGTCTGTGTAGGCTTCTACAGAAAGGGGAAAGGGTGGAGCAAAGCATCTTTCATGTGGCTTGAAAGGGACAGAGCCCAGTTTGGGATGGGGACTTTGGGCCTGAGGTGGATGTTCCACAGCGCATCAGTCTGCCTAGTGAGAAAAAAGTTTATACAGGCAGAGTGTCACAAAGTGGCTTGTGATCCATGTCCTTCAGGTCATTATTTAATGAGCTATTTACATACTCTTTCTTTGTATAAATAATGCTGCTTGAGGTGAGGGAGAACCTTGACAAGGAGAAATGCAATAAATAATTGTATAGTTAACCTGCACCCTCTTCCTCTGGCACTTAACACTGAGACATATTGGCATATGGCCATTTTGGGATGGTGCTGTCTGGGATAGTCCAAAAAGAGAGCATTTAAAGAGAACAGTGATCTCTTAATGTTTCAGTGTGACTATCTCAACAGAGCCAATGGCTTCCTTTTGTCTTCTCCTCCCCTCTTTCCTCAGGTACCATTAAATAAAAGAATGGGACTGTATCAGTTGCACTGATTAGTAATAATCCAAAATTAGAGATTAGTATTTGCATTTTATTGTGTGATTAGAGCACTTGTCTCTACATGCTGCTTTTTTGGAACACCTCTTTAAATTTCACAGCTTGCCTAAATCCTAAAAAGTGTTCAACTGTAGCATGTGTACCTGCCACTAGGAACTTCTGCATGCACTACATCTTGTTCACAACAGTAAGGCTAGGAACCACATGGTCTTTTCTGTCTGCTGCTATATGCACCGACTGCAAGGTGGTCTCAGAGTAGTCAACCCTGGGGAACGTCTGCCACGGTCAGAGGTGCAGCCCTGTGCAACAGCTCTGCTCGAGAAGAGGAAAGCAGACAAAGCTCAGCTGTGCGCTGAAGGTGCAACTCTTACGCAGCAGGAAGTCCCTGGCTCGGATGGAGAAAAAGGAGCAGAACCTGTCAGCTGTCCTTGTCACTGCCTTTCCTTCCATGATGCCACGCTGTGGGGAAGGCAGGATGTGAGATGCTACAGAGAAGCAGGTGAGTGAGGGGTGGGGGCAGCCTCCCACCAAGGGTGCTTGCAGCCCTGAGTGTTTGAAAAGCTTGGAAGTGCTTGAGGGGGCTGGAAACAGATTAAACCCTGTACGTAGTGGTGGGAGGTGTTCCAGCAGAGAAAAAGCTCTCGATTTTGTCTGGATATCGGAGGATTGTATGATGGTGTATATAAAAAAACACTTTGCAGTGCCTCCCCTGCATCTCCTCTGTGGAATATGAAAGCAAATTCTAAGTAGAGCGACGTAGTGTTTTAAACCACAGTTAGAAAACGTGGATCTATACATTAAAAAGAGTTAATTTTCCTCTGCCCGTTTGGTTTGTTGTTGAAAATGTCAATGGAGAAACTAAACGGAGCCAAGCTCAGCTGCTGCCCAGGAGAGGGGCGGTCAGGAGCTGCTCCTGGTAGTGAAACTTCTCGGGACGTGGGCGGGAGAGGAGGGAACGAAAGGTGCAAAGGCAGCTGGTCGCTGTGGCGCTGCGCGCATGTGTGGGTTCGCGTCCTGTTGCTATAGAAGTAGCTCCGCCTCTCGCGTATTGAGGTAAGCTCGCCCCAGGTCCCCGCGGACCTGCAGTGCGGACAATGAAACACAGGGGGGCAGCAGTGAGCGCTGTGTGCGCATGCGTTGTGCAGCTGTGCGCGGCTATGCCGTAGCCGAGGCCGTAGGATTTCTGCAGTCATGGTCCTGCACTTTCTTGCTTGCCAAAGTGATTTTGGAGTGGTTTAGCTGTTTCTGGATAAAAACATGCCATATAAGGTTACGACAGGAGAAAATTTCTCATTCTGTGGTTGGTGGCTATTTTTAAAGAACATAACACTGTTCGAAAACTGTTAGAAAACCTCCTGCTTGCTATGAAGCTGTGATTGTAAAATGCCTGGGTTGGAGGGCAGAAGGGCTCTGCAGCGGGACCTTGGCCGCCTGCACAGATGGGCAGAGTCCAAGGGGATGGGGTTCAGTAGCTCCAAGTGCAGGGTGCTGCACTTTGGCTACAACAACCCCATGCAGAGATGCAGGCTGGGGTCAGAGTGGCTGGAGAGCAGCCAGACAGAGAGGGATCTGGGGGTGCTGATTGATACCCGCCTGAACATGAGCCAGCAGTGTGCCCAGGTGGCCAAGAGAGCCAGTGGCATCCTGGCCTGCATCAGGAATGGTGTGGTCAGCAGGAGCAGGGAGGTCATTCTGCCCCTGTACTCTGCACTGGTTAGACCACACCTTGAGTCCTGTGTTCAGTTCTGGGACCCCAGTTTAGGAGGGACATTGAGATGCTTGAGCGTGTCTAGAGAAGGGCGACGAGGCTGGTGAGAGGCCTTGAGCACAGCCCTACGAGGAGAGGCTGAGGGAGCTGGGATTGTTTAGCCTGGAGAAGAGGAGGCTCAGGGGTGACCTTATTGCTGTCTACAACTACCTGAAGGGTGGTTGTGGCCAGGGGGAGGTTGCTCTCTTCTCTCAGGTGGCCAGCACCAGAACGAGAGGACACAGCCTCAGGCTGCGCCAGGGGAAATTTAGGCTGGAGGTGAGGAGAAAGTTCTTCACTGAGAGAGTCATTGGACACTGGAATGGGCTGCCCGGGGAGGTGGTGGAGTCGCCGTCCCTGGGGCTGTTCAAGGCAAGATTGGACGTGGCACTTGGTGCCATGGTCTAGCCTTGAGCTCTGTGGTAAAGGGTTGGACTTGATGATCTGTGAGGTCTCTTCCAACCCTGATGATACTGTGATACTGTGATCTTCCTCTGATTGTGTGGATCTTCTAGTACAAATAACCTTCTGGACTTTATTTGCCTTACTAACAGTTAATACTAAATGTCACTTGAGAAACTTTTAAAAGTCATGGGGATCAACTTACTGACCTGTAAAAACACTGCAGTCTTTAAAACGATCCTGTGTATCTGAAATTCACATGCAGAGCTCCACTGACAACTTGATCACAGCCATTCATGCTTCTTTTCTGCAGTGTGCATATTAACTTCTTGAGACAAACCTTTGCTTGTTTTGAAGCTGCTTCTGTTCCCAAGTAAATATTTATACTGGCAGCCATCCCATTTGTTTACCAGCCATTAACAGATTGGCCTGCATCTGAAAAATGGATTGCCTTTGTTCTTTGACAGCATTGCCTCTCTAAATAGCATTTCTAAAACCACTTCCAGATGGAGAGATCAAAAATATTTCTTTATTCCCCCAACAGCTTTAAAAATAGCTACCTCCACATGTGCACCTCTGAGCTGACCTAAGCTATAAACACTTTATAAATAAAGTGTGCTGAAGCAGGAGTGTCCTCCTCAATTTCCATTCTGATGATTTTGGGTTTGCTTTTGGTTTTAGTTTTGCTTTTGTTTTGTTTTGCTTTTCTTTTTTGTTTTGTTTTGTTTTGCTTTTGCTTTTGGTTGGTTGGTTGGTTGGTTTTGGTTTTAAATTCGATGAGTTTCACTAGTGTGGGGCTTGGTTTTTAAGTTTACAATGACGTTGTAATCACTGACATTAATGAATCAATGCTCCATTGACACGCAGATGATGTACCTGGAGATTTGTCTTTGTGATTTAAGATAAAACAGAAGCTTTAAAAATAGCTACCTCCACATGTGCACCTCTGAGCTGACCTAAGCTATAAACACTTTATAAATATAAAGTGTGCTGAAACAGGAGTGTCCTCCTCAATGTCCATTCTGATGTTTTTGGGTTTGCTTTTGGTTTTTGTTTTGTTTTGCTTTTGTTTTTTGTTTTGCTTTTGGTTTTGGTTTTGGTTGGTTGGTTGGTTTTGGTTTTAAATTCGATGAGTTTCACTAGTGTGGGGCTTGGTTTTTAAGTTTACAATGACGTTGTAATCACTGACATTAATGAATCAATGCTCCATTGACATGCAGATGATGCACGTGGAGATTTGTCTTTGTGATTTAAGATAAAACATCCTCTAAGATACAGAAGCATGATTTATTCAAACCTGAAGGATATGGTACATATAAATGAAAATTTTCTCATGGCATGGAATAACAGAAATGCTCTAACCATTAGTGTAGCCCACAGGCAACAAGAGATAAGTTCTGTTTCTCTCCTATGCCCTCTGTACTACTAGATACAAACTAGAAGTCAGCCCTATATATCTTATCTTGTAGCTGGATTGGTTGAACTAATTTTGACACATTTTCTGTCTAGATTTTAAACACACTGGAAACTTTCTAGCTTTCTCAAGCAAAATGGCCATCTGTTATAACAGCATCCATTGATAATGATTTCCATAAACTCCCTGTTAAAAATAAGGTGATCGAAGAGTCAGTTTTGGCATCTATGCTCACAGCTTCTGTCTACAGGGAATTCTTTTTAATAGATATCCTATTCCTGTCAAGGTAACACTAGTAACCCTGGGCTTTTTGTTCTTGAAATGCTAGATAACCTTTAGTGATTTTCCTCCATATTTACTCAACAGAAATGACTGTTATGTTTCAAAGATTTGAATGCCTCTTAAATATCATAGTACTGTTCTAGAGAGCTTTCAATGGACAGTGTCATAAAATGTGGAATCTTTTCTCAGTGTAAGATAACTCTTCAAATTAAAGTATTGCCCAATAAGGCTGTAAGTTGTTGGCAGTGTTCAACTTCTCTGCTGGAATAAAGGTAATCTGAAAGGACATCTATTGTAACATGATTTCCCATTGGAATGGGCTGCCCAGGGAGGTGGTGGAGGCACTGTCCCTGGAGGTGTTCAAGAAAAGCCTGGCTGAGGCACTTAGTGCCATGGTCTAGTTGACTGGATAGGGCTGGGCGCTAGGTTGGACTGAATGATCTTGGAGGTCTCTTCCAACTTGGTTGATTCTATGATTCTATGATTCTATGAACCAAACTTCTCTGTAGCAGCCATCTAGTTAAGAGAGGTAGCATGGGAGCTACTTTATGTCAAGGGGATATGCCTTTCTGATTTAGGTTTTGAACTGGTAATATTCTGAAGTGTTGTCACGATCTGGTGGGATTAAATTACAGATATTATTTTGGTAAATTATTTTTTCTCATGTCAATAAGCAATAGTAAGCAATACAGGAAAAGTAAAGACAGAGGCAAAAGTATATATTTTTTTGTTTAAATACTAGATACACACTTCATATTTTCTCTGGCATGAGAGTTAAAACTGCTTAGGAAGTCCTGTCTGTGAACAGCCTGGTTATGTTTTCAATATTTCATTTATTAAGTGTTGATTGGTGAACCCACTTTATTGTTCATATTCAATATCAGGAAACTGTCTTAAATATTTCAGTACACAGTAGTATTTACATACAGTAATATACTTATTAGTTTTCAATAATAATTGTATACTTTTATGGCATATGTTCACTAAATTCAGATCTTTCACCCTTCTTTGTAATGAATATGAGGATAATACTGTGTGTTGTTGGGATTTAATTCTGTTAGGCTTCCAGCAAATGAAACATTTCACACAATGAAATAGTTCCCAAGGGAATAAACTTGTATGTTATGTTTTGCATTCAAACAAACAAGCAAACAAATCTAAGCACCAGCAAAAAGAAATAAAAATGTTCTGGATTTGAAAACTATTTCATTTTGTCAGCATTGGTAGGATTTTCACTGGGACAATGAAAAGCTTCCCATGAGACCATACAATAATCCTAGAAAACTCCTTTTCAGGAAAGAGACTCTGCCATTCCAGTACCAACTCTGTATCTTCCTTCAAGTCTTTACTGGCTACCCTCAGATAAAATGATATTAAAGACTGCAGGCTGTCCTCAAAAAAGACTTTTTAAAAGTGATATACCAGAATATAAAGACAGCTTGAAACCATCGTTCCTTCCCCTATTACTGTCATCACAGGCCAATCAGTCACTCAACTATCCCCACTATATGCCCTGTGTGCCAGGGAAAGCTTTGGAAACCTACAATCTAATTGCTCACTGTTTGTTTCTTCCATTGAAAATGAACCCGTGTCTGGATACCAATTACAACCCAGTCCAGTGGACAAAAGGCTTGTATTAGTAGTTCAAAGTCTTTGGGAAATATATGACAGAGTACATAGGAAGTTGCTATTTTCTAGACTAACTAAATAAATTTGCATTATGCTCTTGTTCTGTGAACTTTTCCAAGTAACAGAGCCAGTTTTGTAGGTAATAAAAACTCTTTAATCTGAAAGGTCTGAAAGTTACTCTTATATTTCTTCAAAGTAAAATTATTCAGATACATTGAGAAAATCTCTGAGGATGACCTGTATTGATTCAAACTAACTTCAAGTGGGTGAAGCTCAGAATTGTTCCCAGCCATGTTTTTATTCTCTCTGCTTCTCTCACTCTCTATATATGTACATATATACATTAGACAGTAGTAATTTTGTAAACTTTTGTATACCTGTAAAGCCAGATTTCTTTCTTTTATTGCTTTACTAAGCTAGATCGCTGATGCAAACCCTGGAGAAGGGAGGAGCTTTCCATGGTTACCTTTTTGTGAACCCTTAGGAGCCTGCAACTGTTAAGAGATTCCCATTGACAGGAATTCTTTATGAAGGATAAAGCTTGCCTTCATTTAGGGGTGAATAAGCTGAAATGACAGTATACGTCAGACCCTGTTGAGCTCTAATAGGTAACAGCTTGGCATGTTAGTCAGATGCTGTTAAAATTTGAGTTTGCAGAAAAAATGTACTTGCAAATGAGTAAAGTAAGAACAAAAGAAGAGTCCTAAACATCCTACATTTTTCATTTCACACTCTCTCCACTCCCAGACCCCCAGTTAATCTTTCTTTTTTTACCCAAAGAACCTAGTGCTAGAATCAGGAGAGTTTGACTGTTTACTAAAAAGCCCAGCACTACATGAGGTTTTCCAAGATCTCTAGCTGGAGCTTTAAACTTCAGTTATTTCATTGTCATGGGGTGGGGGGGGGGGAAATCTGATTAATCAGAACCTTTTCTGTTGCTCTGAACAGTTGCAAAGGAATTTTACTAGAAAGCTAGAATCAATGATAAGACCTGCTGCAGTGCAAAAGCCCAAACTTTACTAGCAAGCCTACAGTGGGAGAACCTCTAAAACTAACAGATGACAAACTGATAGTTCTGATCCTGTGTTCATTTTCAGGCAAAGTTAGACATTAAAATTAAGATTATTTTTCAGAGTAGAAGATCTTCAGGATGCTACCTGGCATTTTAACAATTGCAAGTCTACACTGTATGTACATTTCAGGTTTGTTTGGTTTTAAATGCTTATCAGGCAAAATGAACATGTTTATATGTAGCATTTGGATTGAAATTAAATTTGGAATACTTCAGAATATAGGATTTTACACTGGCTCATCATTAATTTTATGGTTACCAAAGTACATTTCAGATCTTCAGAGGCTGGTGAGGGAGAAAGAAGAAAATCAGTGCTAAGGATTATTAAAAGCAAAGGGTTGTAATATTAGAACAGTTCCTGCTCAGTATCTTTCTCAATGATCTGCATGTGGGGATTGTGTCCATCATCAGTAAGTCTGCAGATGACACCAAGCTTGGAACAGGTCAATCTGTTGGAGGGTAGGAGAGCCCTACAGAGGGACCTCGACAGGCTGGATGGGTAGACAAAGGCCAATGGGATGAGAGCTAACAAGGCCAAGTGCAGGGTTCTACACTTTAGCCACAACAACCGCAAGCAGCGCTGCAGGCTGGGGACTGAGTGGCTGGAGAGCAGCCAGGCAGAGAGGGACCTGGGGATACTGGTGGATAGTAGGCTGAAGATGAGCCAGCAGTGTGCCCAGGTGGTCAAGAGAGCCAATGGCATCCTGGCCTGTATCAGGATCAGTGTGGCCAGTAAGACAAAGGAGGTTATTCTGCCCCTGTCCTCAGTACTGGTCAGGCCACACCTTGAGTCCTGTGTCCAGTTCTGGGCTCCTCAGTTCAAGAGAGATGTTGAGATACTGGAATGTGTCCAAAGAAGGGTGACAAAGCTGGTGAGGGGCCTGGAACACATGACCTATGAGGAGAGGCTGAGGGAGCTGGGATTGTTTATCCTGGAGAAGAGGAGGCTGCAAAAGGGGAGGAGGACTCCTTTTTCCACTGAAAAAAGCAGAAAATCAATATAATTGGGAAGGTACTTTAGAAATAGCTTTCTTAGTTTACTTTTTTCCCCCTGTCCAATATCCGCACTCTGGCACTAGTTAATACTTTGGGTGTAAAAAAAGTGTAGTTCATTGCAATCTATTTCTGTAAGTTATCTAAGGTTGTTTAACTGTAGGAGAAAAGATGGACTTGCTATGGTGTTACTTCTCCTGATCAGTCCCTTGCCAAGCTTAAACAGTCCAGCTGAGTTTAAATTACAAGATTGCTGCCTGGGTTCTGGTCTGAAACACTTAATGCAAATAACCATTACCATAGAGACAAAGTGGTTCTGCAATGTACACTGGATGGAATCCAGCTGGATCAATCAAGGTTGTATTTTAAGTCATGTGGGTTGCAATGAGAAAGGCTTTTAGTAGAGTATGGCTGCTGAAAGGAGGGAGGAAGGAATGAAGTAATCCTTTAGAGTAAACAGCACTAGTTAAATAATAGCATGAAACTACCACTTCTCAACAATGGTCAGAGATTGAGCTGTGTTTGTATATACAGGGTTGAAGGTTAACCAGCAACTAAAGTCTCCTCTGATTGCCACAGGTTTACATTTTCTCTGTCATTGATGTTTGCCAAGTGAGATTTTGTGAGATTAGAAAGAATACAGCTGGGAAAATAGGTATATTTTAGGGCTTACCCAAACAGAGTGAGAGGGGAGGACCACTTTGATACCATACACATGGTGAGTTCAAACCATCTGACGGATTTTGCAACAAGTGAGGGCTGAATGCAGAGAATTTAAAGAGAGCTCTCTAGTTGAAAGACCACACTTCCTTTCAAAGAAGTGACAGGAATACCTAAGAGTACTGCAACTGAAAGAAGACACAATTTTTTTCCCTTTCTTCCCCTCTCCCCCATTTTCTGCAGTGCATTCTGTGTCATTTCACAGTTCTTTTCAGAAACTCTTTAGCTCTTTAGTAATCACATCATTTGCTGAAAAGATCCCAGCAGTCAAAGAGCAGCATAGGTAACTTCTCTTGGTAAACAGTAGTAATTGCAAGAGTAATAATCATCACATGACATGTATTTGCAGTGGTTTTGTCTAGTAATTTTCAAAGAACTAATAGCAGAGTGAGAGATTATTTCCCTTATGGAACTTAATTCCTTTGGCACTTTATTCTTTCCCTTTCTTTTACACAAGTTATCTCCATTCCTTATGCTTCTGTTATTCCTGCAAGCTGTGATGAGTGCTTAACAAATATTTATTGATAAGCTATGTGATCTTGTTGCCATCTCATCTTGCTGTTGAACTTCTTTGCTCATTGTTGTATACAAGAAGAATTACCTACATTAATCTAAATAGGTAGAAATTATTTTTGATACTAAGTGGTTTTGCAACAAGCACAAAAAGAGGCTTTTGAGATGTACGAGCTAGTTTCCTGTTCCAGTGTGTCTGTGTATTCGGCATCCACTACAGGGGAACTTCAGTCAACCATTGTGCTACAAGGATGCTCTTGTACTATGGTTAATAAGTAATAGAATCATAGAATCATAGAGTAAACCAGGTTGGAAGAGACCTCTGAGATCATCCAGTCCAAGCTAGCACCCAGCCCTAGCCAGTCAACCAGACCATGGCACTAAGTGCCTCATCCAGGCTTTTCTTCAACACCTCCAGGGACGGTGACTCCACCACCTCCCTGGGCAGCCCATTCCAATGGCAAATCACTCTCTCTGGCAAGAACTTCCTCCTAACATCCAGCCTATACTTCCCCAAGCACAACTTGAGACTGTGTCCCTTTGTTCTATTGCTGGTTGCCTGGCAGAAGAGACCAACCCCCACCTGGCTACAACCTCCCTTCAGGTATAATAGTAATGATTCATGTAAAGAGGTGAGCATTTGTAATCATTCCTTGCTCAGAAACTTTATGCTCAGCAGGCATCAAAAGTAAATGCTATTTCTCATGACTAGTAGCAGGAGTTACTGAAGGTTGCTTCAGTGTGCTTAGGATGTGGCAGAATAGGCTTAAAGACAGACTTCTGCTAAGAGGGTTTACTTTATACGGATAATACTCTTCTCAAGATTATTGTGTGTAAATACTGACCCTCCTAATATAGCAACAGAAGGTGTCCCTAGATCTATTATATACATCACTGGAATATATTATATTTACTTTTTAAAACATACAACTGAGTAAATGAAGTCTTCTAAGCATGTCTGCGTCGTAAATATATTAAAGGAAGGTAAATAAAGCAGAAGGCAACAACAGAACTTCAAAACCTAAACTGAATTCCAGAACAATGATTATTTCTTTCAGAAGTTGTATAACATTTCTAAGAATCAAACAGCTCCATCTATACGCTTGATGAACAGCATTTGGGACTTTCTAACACTAAGGCTTGATGGGAGTAGCAGGCACTACCTTTCAAAAGCACCTTTAACTTTATTAGAATTATTTTTGGAGATTGATTTGTGCAATCCCAAGAATCCACTAAGTTGACACCATTAGGAAGTTGATTTCTCAAATTTTGCACTTCTTAACTGCTGTGAAAAATAAAAGCTTGAATGAAGCTGTTTGGTCAGTACAGTAAAGGACCATAATTGAGCCTGGATCTGGTACAATGAGCTTCAGTTCTGTAGTGTTAACTGAACTGTATAACAATATCACATACTGATTTTCATGCACCCTGTGCATGACTAATTTCTATATTAAAGGCTCCATTTCTTCATCATGGCTCCAAATATGAGAGTTTTTACTTTTGCATTTCACCTGGGTCTGACTCTCAAGAGTTCTGATGGTTTTCCTTAAATTAAAAGTGCTTCATTTTACTCTCAAACATCTGTATTTCTATTCTCAGTGTCATGTTGAAGCGTGTCCATATGGGCATTTAAATCTCTCTTCCCCTTTATGCTTCTGGAGAAATGCAGTGCAGTCAGGACCTTGCAAGACTGAAATGGAAATTTTTGTTAGTTTTAGGTTTTGTATGCTACTTTGAAAAGGCAAAAGACTTCATATAGTAAAGTCTTTAAGAAGCTGGAACTATACTGTAAGTTTTCACTTAATTCTACTTGGTAATGAACCAGGGAAAAGTTCAAGAGCTCAGAACTATGAGTTCAAAGTCTACCTAATGTAACATTTTATTTACTGACCTTCTCACAATAAGAGGTAAGTAAATGTTTAAGACTTTCTTAATATATTTAAAACACTAATTACATCTTTTATACTAGCAGTCTAATATGTAGCCAGACTGATAAAGTATTCAGTAAGTAAATATTTGTGCATGAAGGACTGAAGAGAGTTAATATTCAGGCTTAGTTACCATTAGCTGTTGCTTACTGCTGAAATTTTATGGTCTGGATTAAAAAATAGCTTTCAGAACACTCTAAAAGTACTTTCAGCATTGTCAAGAAGCAAACAGTGTTTCTTTAGATACTCTTGCCTTAGTAGGAAAAGAGTATTAAGTTTTTGATGCTAACACACTTGGTACCTTCCTTGGGTAAAATTTTATATGAAACAATTACATGGTTGACACCTTGAAACCACTGAGAAGATGTCAGATTTTTCTGTAGTCCAGGTTCCTAAATACTTGAGCAAGTATAGATGCAATTCTTTTCACAGTATCACCAAGGTTGGAAGAGACCTCACAGATCATCAAGTCCAACCCTTTACCACAGAGCTCAAGGCTAGACCATGGCACCAAGTGCCACGTCCAATCCTGCCTTGAACAGCCCCAGGGACGGCGACTCCACCACCTCCCCGGGCAGCCCATTCCAGTGTCCAATGACTCTCTCAGTGAAGAACTTTCTCCTCACCTCCAGCCTAAATTTCCCCTGGCACAGCCTGAGGCTGTGTCCTCTCGTTCTGGTGCTGGCCACCTGAGAGAAGAGAGCAACCTCCTCCTGGCCACAACCACCCCTCAGGTAGTTGTAGACAGCAATAAGGTCACCCCTGAGCCTCCTCTTCTCCAGGCTAACCAATCCCAGCTCCCTCAGCCTCTCCTCGTATTATATATTAATATACATAAATATATAATAGACTAGAAAGAACTTAAAACTATAATACCCCATGAAATCCAGATGTCAAGGGATAGCTATCCATTGCAGTATTTACATTTCTTCCATGAATCATACAATCATAGAATCATAGAAACAAGCAAACACACTAGCAGCCGCGGGTCATCCTTTTTGGGAGCCTGACACTAAATTCCTTGACAAGAAGGTGGCGCTGACACCCTGAGACTGGAATTTCTTGCAGCGAGTGACTAGCATCCCCCGCGCCACCTCTTAACACATTCTATAGACTACACCAGTCAGGAAAAACAAGTTCTCTACAGCTGTCTTGTGTTATTTGGGGCTTTTTTTTCCCCCAATGCTTGTCACTTAGAAATAAATCCTGAGTAGGCTCAGGGGGGACCTCATTGTTGCCTGAAACAGAACAAGGGGACACAGTCTCAAGTTGTACCAGGGAAAGTATAGGCTGGATTTAGGAGGAAGTTGTTGGCAGAGAGAGTGATTGGCATTGGAATGGGCTGCCCAGGGAGGTGGTGGAGTCACCGTCCCTGGAGGTGTTCAAGAAAAGCCTGGATGAGGCACTTAGTGCCATGGTCTGGTTGACTGGCTAGGGCTGGGTGCTAGGTTGGACTGAATGATCTTGGAGATCTCTTCCAACCTGGTTGATTCTATGATTCTATGATTCTATGATTCTACTTCCCAGCAAGTGGGGTCCTCGTTTGTGAAACTGCAATCTCTGCTAGTTGACATCTTACACCACCTTCATTGTATCCCAGCACTAACCAGCTTTGGGAAGTTCCTGGTTACAGTGGGCTTCTTTGTAAGGAGGTTGTGTTGCTTTAGGGGTAACCTCTGTGAGCACTGGCTCACTTTTGTAGAGTGGAGAACACAGTGCTTGAACAGAGACTGTCATCATGATATCAGCAAAGGAGTTCTGAAGACTTAAAATGCTTAGAGTGTAACCTCAAACTCCACTCTCCCGCCAAAGACTTTTTTCTCTCTTCCTTTATCTTGTGCCTGCCTACTTCATGTTTGAGTCTAACTCCATCTGTTAGGTATAACTCCATCAAAGTTTCATTTTTTCACTAGGCTGACTGGGAATGATGGGTGTGAATGAAAATCAATTGTAGTCACTTTAATCTTGAACTTCACAGCATACAATTTCGTTGTCTTTTCCCAACACCTTAATTCTAATGTTTGACTGATCATTTTGGTGAGTACCAGCCACATACATTACAAGGCAAACGATAGATGCCTTTTTTAGGTGTTTCTGTGTACATAATATACATGCTCTCACTTTCAAAACACTCTTAGTGTGCCAGTTATTTCTCCTTCTAAGACTTGTTGCATACTTTGCTACATATAATGACTGCAGTTTTCATGCACCATAAAAAAAAAAGAAGTGTAGGATATGAAAGGATTAAAGTTTCTGTTGTCACTGGCTGTGTAAAGGGCCTGTGTGTACATAGCTGTTTGGGTTTTTTAGGCACATTTGAAGTACTTTAACAATGACACAAAATGTCAAGCTTTAGCATTTATTTTGTTTTGATTGCAGTTTATTGTGGTGGGTTGTTTTTTGTTTGTCTTTTATTTAAATTATTATTAATGGAGGAAGTAATTTAATAATAAAGTACTGTACTGGTCACAAAATTATCTATATTAATTCCTCTTTTTAGTCAGTGGGGGAAGAATGGGAGAGCTGGGGAGAAGGTAGTCCATGTTTACTCACAGATGCATTTGGCAATTCATCTCTACCAGCACAATGCTTACCCCAGTATGCAATTTGTGCAGAACTGGTAGACAATTTTCTTAATAGATGTTAAGTACAAAGAATACTCCACGATGGCATCTAATTGCTTAATCCCTAAGGAGTTCTTCAGGCATTTATTCAACACTAATTGCATGTGAAAGTTGCAATGAATGTGCACAACAGAGGATGTCAAAGTGACGTTTCGTGGAAAGATGCAGTTAAGGCAGTGTTAAGTTACTTCTAAATAGGATTAATCATTTATTAGCACAGGAACTGCTGTTACTGACCTGTTATTGCACAAAAGTAACTTGTGGAGGGGAGTTGTGTTTCTAAAATTTCTATGATATAACTCAGTACACTGCAGTAAATGATGAAATTAAAAAGCTAAGTGGGGTGAGCAATTCAGTGCAAGTCAAAGAACTTGCCTTGGCAGCCATTGCACAAAGCATGCCTGGGCTATTAATTAATGCCTGCTTTGTAATAGAGCTGTGGACGTTGTACATAGTGGTAGCTGAGTGTGTAGGGGGGTGTGAAGCAAGTCTCTGTCCTAGACCTCATATTGTTTGAGCATGAGATATAGGAACAAATCAGTTTTGCAGGGTTTTCAGACAGGCAAGTGGCATTTTTATGAAAGGAACTTGCAGCCCTGATGTCCTGTGCCCTGTCAGCTGTTTCCCACTAGTGGGGCTAAGGCTCTGATCCTCCCTGTGATCTTGAATATCACCACAGATACACTGAACAGTAATAACAGTTGGCACCTGACCTGTCAGGGAAAAAATTCTCAGGTCCTGGGTTCTGTCTGTTTGTACTGGATTTCACAGGGCAAAGTAGCTCAGAAACTCATACAATAAAGAAAATTGCACTTTTGTGACATAATTATCATCTGCTGTAGAAACATACTAGCCTGTGATGCCTACTTTATGATGCATACTACTCAAGCATATGGCAGTAGGTTTGAAGAAGGAAAAAAAAACTTTATGCTTTAACATAAGTAGAGTTCATGAAGCCCATGTTCAGTCACCCTGCTCACCCATCTCAAATGCAATCCTACAGTCATGTATTTTACTCTGTGTGATTTGTATCAGCTGCAGGACATTTTTGGTGCATCAGTGGACGCTGATACTTCCACATGCATCCTAGTTCTTTTGGAAAGGCAGTAATTCCCACAGAGAAGTAGAGTGTGATAATTCATGTGGGAAAGCAAGCCAAAAGGAGTGGGACAGATGAAGGTTTGGATATGAATTTTCTTGTCCACTCATGAGATGCCTTGAGCTTTTGTTAGCGTCAGAAGTAATACTGATTGAACGCTGCCTGTTTTGAGACTGATGACTTACATATTAATTCTCTTTATTCTGGAAATTGGATACATTCACGTGCTTTTTGAATGTGTCCAAATCTCACATAGTTTCATGCCTTCAAGTTCAGTTCTGATTATCCTTAATCCCATCTCTTCTCCATCTATGCAGGGCTCTGAAGGCTTTACTTTCAGGCACAGAAGAAAAAAAGTGTTATTTACCACAGACTTCCACCATAAAGACCAGAGCTGCAAAAAGGGCTAAGCATCCTGTCACATTGTCTCCAGGTGTTTCCTGCATAGTAGAATCCATAACATAAAACTCAGTGTCTTTAGTATAGACAGAGTAATATATGTTGGAATAAGATTGTCAGATATTGACATAAGGGGGAAAGAGTATGGTTACAAACAGGCTGTGCTGAAGAGAATCATGTGTTTCAACTTTAGCTCCACTTCTGTACTTGGAACCAAACTTTAAAGTGGTTTTTTTTTTTCTAGCAATGTTAGGTGAGAAGAGCATGTAAAAATGGGTAGAAGAAGAGTTAATATCTGAAGGCCCAAACCAGAAATTCATGTACATTTAAATCTGGGTCCAGGATTCAAGCCAGGTCTTTTATTAGGCTAAATGGCCTCATCATCTCTATGTGAAACTGATGAAGAGAGCTGAAGGAAGTTTATCCATGATGAGGAAAACCTAGATTCTTTTGCATCCATCCTGGGCTCTTTCTGATTAATGGATTAGATTAATTCAAGCATATGCATTTGGTCTCTAGGGGAAAAAGTGGTTATGATTAAAACCCACCTTCTACTCATACGGTTTAATTTCCTCTGTTTTCTTCAGATGAGACAAAAAAAAAATGAAAGGGGTATGGATGGCCTGAAGAGTTTAGTTTAAAACAAAACAGATGAGCTGCGCTGGGAAGCCTTGGCACTGTGAAGGTTTGGTTTGTCTCCTTCCCTGCTGCTTGCTTTTTGGCAGGGGTGACAGGTCTCCAGCTTCCTGAGTAAGGAGGCCACAGAGGGAGAAGCCCATGTCTTGCAGAGTGAGAGCTACAGTCTGTGAGGAAGCCCGATAGGTGTGAAAAGTCAGACAAGGACACAAGTGCACACTTCCATTTCAGGCAGGATCTGAAAGGGGGAGGATGACACAGCAAAGTTGTAGGACTGTCTCCCTGCGGGAGAACACAGTGGATCTCTGCAGGAGAAGTCTCCTGCTGCGGGAGAAAACTGAGGAACGAGGAGCAGACAGCTCTCAGAGTAGATGGGAAGACTTACTGGAGACTGGACACTGCTGCTACTCACTGGGCTATGTCTATTCTGAGGTCCCACCTGCGTGGACATGGATGTTGAAGGAAAAGCCATATGCAAAATCCTTCCTCTTCTGTCTTGTCTGATCTATTTAATCAGAAGGAGTTGTGCTTAGAATGTCAACTTCCTAGATTTTAAAAAAATAATTGCTATTATTATTATTTTTTTAGTTCCAAAGCTTTGTAGTCACTTTTGGTGAGCAAGCTAGAAGAGAAAGCCTAGATACAGCTAGCTTGGAACAGGCTGACCCTACGTCAGACCACAAAATACTCTAAGAGTGAATGCAATATGCCTCTTTATACGCTCTTTAAAAGCCCCTTATTCTCCCAGGTGTGTTTGTGCAAAAGCAGATCTTTTGAAACCAGAAACCTATAAAAATGAATCCTACAATTAAAATCAAAATTGCCAGTGTAAAAGTAAGACACCCTTAGTAAGGACAAACCCATACCTCCTCTGGAGTGTTTGTAACCTGAAGGTAATGGAGAACTGGAAAGAAATCTGCCGTTAGCAACATAAACAAACTGTCTCTCACATAATTTGAGTACCTTATTAAGGACGACTTATTCACTGGACTGGGGTTATGCCTGAGGTAAAAAAACATTGTTTAAGATAAGAAGGAATATCCAAATTCATGCCATTGATGGTTTCTAAGATTTCATCATTACCATGAGGATGCTTATAATTACTCCTTTGACATTCTTTAAATACATCTGGTAAAATGTGATGTAAGCTTTTAAGGTTTCCCAAATGAACATCTAAATGGATCTATAGTACAAATCTTTTAAATTAGTTGGTTTAAGAGAACTCTTCATTTAGCATTGATTTTTACTGTTGGCAGGCAATATTTGGAAGTGGACTTTTTGCTGAGACAATTGCTGTACATTCTCATAGAATTTTGGTAAGCTAACATTTAATCAACTGGTTCATTTGAAATAACTTGGTAACATATAGGTGCATAGCTTTAAACCCAGAGAGGAGGGACACAGAGAAGGGCAATTACAGGATTTCTTTTCTCCCCTTCTTTCTCCTTTCTCTTGCCAATCCTGCTTGCTCAGGATGAAAAAACATCACATTTCAGATCCTAGGAAGTCACACTTGCCCCGTTTGTTCTCTGATAGAGGCCTGTAAACAGGGACATGCAGTCTGTAAATAAGTCAAGCTTACAAAATGACTGAGAGATAACAGCTCCCCCATCTAACACTGGGAGAGGAGGGGGTGAGCAGGGAGAGGGATGGTAGGCTGCAATAAAAACAGGAAAGTCTCTGTTAGACCTCTTGAAGTTAATGGTTAAAAACATCAAAGCGTGACGTGTGGGTTTTTTTTAACCAGACTGCTGTGTCACTTTATAATTCTTCATAAAGCCACCACCCAGCCGCTAACATACCCCAACTGTTAGTGTGAGCTGTGCTCTCATTCAGAGGAACTGTAGCCAGCTCCAGGCATGTTAAGCTGCTTAAGAAATCTCTGCTTTTAGTTGGCAGGCTAAATGCCATCGAAGAAACCTTCACTTTTCAGAGCTGGTAGTTGCAAGCTGTTCAGGGCTTTTTTTCCCCTTTCATTATAAAAACAACTCCTAAACATGCCTCTTCCCTCTCGCTCCCAAAAGGTAAATAATTTTCCCAGACTCTGAAGTGTTCAGAATCTCCTACATAGAAATTTTAAGTGAAAAAAAAAAGGCAATAGAAAAGAAGGAAAAACACATAGTATATTGTGCTAGTTTGAAGCTAGCTAGAGTGTTTTGGTGAGAAGAACTAGATCATAGGCTGTGAAAGGAAAACAAGGCTGATGTCTACTCCCCTCAGAGTCTTGCTGAAGAAGAAACAAAAACATTAGATAACATTCTTGCCATTTTGTCTCACTTTCTGGCTGGGCTTCTGACTGAGCTGCATCTCCCTAACCTCACCTTTGCTTCTTAACCTCTTGGCTGAACCTCTATTCTTCTTTAAGACTGGGGTAAGGTTGAGAGAGGCAGGGGGAAGGTGCAGGGGTGGTTGAGAGCCCCTCCTGGGGACTCAGGTTTCTGGGAGGGGAGTTGTGCTTCTGTATCACCTTTTACCTTTTATATTTCTGTCTATAACTGTATATACTGTAAATATCTGCTTGTATATTGTGCTAGCTGTAAATAAATAGCTTCATTTATATTCCCAGAGCCGGCTGAGACTAGTCTGGGTATCTCTAAAGTGTGTGGGGGGGCAGGGAACACCCAAACCATCACAGAATCTCCTTCTTAAGCTGCTTAAGAAATCTCTGCATTTAGTTGGCAGGCTAAATGCCATCGAAGAAACCTTAACTTTTCAGAGCTGCTAGTTGCAAGCTGTTCAGGGCTTTTTTCCCCCCTTTCATTATAAAAACAACTCCTAAACATGCCTCTTCCCTCTCGCTCCCCAAATGTAAATAATTTTCCCAGACTCTGAAGTGTTCAGAATCTCCTACATTGAAATTTTAAGTGGAAAAAAAAAATAAAGGCAACAGAAAAGAAGGAAAAACCATAGTATATATATAAAAGCAAAATTGCACATACACTTGGCTCAGTTCTAAGGAATACAAATTATTCAACAACTGCTTCAGCAGAAAGATATTTTTAACATTTGAGTCCAGCAGAGTGTATTGCTTCTCTTAGATAGGATAAAATATTTTGTTCTCAGAGTCAGAGACTTGCATGGAGCTCTTGTCTACCCTTGGAAATACAGCCAAATAAAGTTAGGTGGGAAGAGAATCAAAGAAGGGCAGGAACTTTTAAAGTAGGACGAGGAACAGCATTGTTCTGTGAGGAGCACAGTGAACTCTCACGTAAACAGTGTCAAAAGTTTCTCTCCAGTGTGCTGCACAGGTAAACAACTCTATTGTCGCTCAAAAAGCTGACTTACACTGAACAGTATTTGGTTTTACCTTTAACATAGAAAGAAGAGAGCAGTAACAATTCTGTAGATGCAGAGAATCAGCCAGACCAGAGCTAGTCATTGGCCTGTGTTAGGGCAGCCTGGTTTGAGGTTGGAGACTAGATTTCTATCAATTTTCTTGCAAGAGTATAGCTGCTACAAGGTTTCCCACTCCTGTAGGGGTTACTTGTGCAGGGGTAGTTGCTGCAGTTGGGAGAAGTGCAGGCAGATGTTCCAGGTGGGGGAGATGATTGGTGGTGATGTGCTCTGTTACCATGTACAATAAGTGAAATTTCATGTCTGGGTGATGATTTAAATTTCCTCCAACTGTGAAGCAGGATTTTAGCCTTGATTCTTCACTAATGATCAAAGCTAGCAAGCATTGATCACAGTGCCGAAAGCATAGCAGAGATTTTAAATGGAAGTCAGCAGTGCAGAGCTCACTTAGGGGACATATCTTTTATGGGCTTCTGTGTACAGGCAGAATTTGAACAGGCCACTATCTGCATCCACAAACTGAAACACCTGCATGCTTCTTTCCTCAGGCATATCTTAATGATACACTACTCAAGTACCTAGATGGATAACTAGTGCAAGTTCTGAAAGCTATTTCTAAAGGCTTGTGTTTTTTCTTAATCATGAGCACATCTTTGCTTATACTTCCACTGAAGTGAAAGTTTCTTCCTCCTTGGAATTTCTAGAAACTGAAAGCAACTTAGAGATTGTTTCAGATGAACCTGTGTTTTTGTAGAGTGCTGATTCCAAAATGTATGTTCATTTTTTTTATTGTCAGTTGTTTGCATATGATGTAAAAATGTCTGCTCCATACAATAGCACCAATAGTAATTATCTCTAATAATGTGAATTCCAGATTGGAATAATATCTTAGCAAGGGCAAAATAGTAATGGCAGTGTTACTTCAGAAGGGTTTCTTAGTGGGCATGGAGGAGAACGGAGAGATCTCTGTGGTTTGATTTCAGCTCACTGGAAGCCTGAAGAACTGTGAATTTTATATGTCCAGAGCTTTGTCTTGATAAGTCAAAAAGACTAGATCATGCCTTGTAGCTGGTCCTGGAAACCTGACCCTTGTCATAAGATGACTACATCAATTTGCAGCAGATTGATGATGTATAGACTCTGAGTACCCCAGGGGAGGCCCAAGAAAGGCCTGAAAAACATTGTATTGTTAATCCATACCCCTCATTAGCTTCTGCTGTGCTGGATTTCAGCTAGCTGGCAGGGTTAGAGGAATTCAAAGGAAAGCGTGGTGTTGTTTGACATTGTTATCGTTAAGTTTCCTTTTGAATGAAAGGATGTCTTAAAATACCTTTTCTACAAAGTTTAACTCATCAAAACTGGCAGATTTCTTCATCTTCCTCTCTACCTCTCTTGTCAAGTGCCTGGTATTCCTGTTTTTCTTTGTTTATTGATTCAGTGCACTCCCCTCAACAGACTGAGCTTTATCTCTTCCTGGTAACGATCTCTCTATCCTTTTCGAAGTAGTGGCAGGTATATAATGTATGCTGTAATCAAGTTATGTTTCACTGTCATTCACCAGCTCTTGTGCTGCTGATGGAGGCTGTAGCCCTGCTTTCACTGTTTCTTTACGTACTTGGAGATGTTGCTTAACTGTCTCTTCTCAGTGCAATGCAAGGTTTTGATTTAAAGCAGGCTGTAGTTTTAAACATGGTTTCCAGCAAACAGTAACATCTTTGTCAAACTTCAACAGACTTAACCTTAACTGCCAAGGAAGTTTTGACTGCCATCATGAAATTGTTTGATTAGTGTTAATAATTTATTAAACTGGTTCATCCTGACACTGCCAGCATATTGGAAATCTTTCAACCATTAAAACATTAACAGACACTGTAATACAATGCTTCTTCTGTTCCATGTTTTATTTCAGGACCATATTTAAGACCATTTTGAGACCATTGGAACCAGTGTTCCAATATGCTCTTACTAGGACTGCATTATAAGATGAAATATGGCAAATAATAAGAAGTGTGGGAATATGGACTAGAGCATGGTGGGTGTAGTTTTGTGGGAAACCCTGCTGATATTAAATTTTGCAAAGTAAATCTGGTTTTGCAATATGGGGAAATAAAATTACTGGGCAGGTAGTTAACAGAAGCAGGCCCAATGTGTTTGATCATGTATTTTAGGAAATTGGGTAAAGCACAGATAGAATTTCTACTGAGATGTGAAAGATGGTATTGGGCCTGCTTATGCTGAAGCATGCCATTCAATTATATGAGAAAAAAATCCTATTTGGGAAAAGTATTAACACCTTGAGAATAGATTGATCAACTTCTTATTTGATCATTCACATCTGCTCCTGTGCTCTAACAGAAACATCTGGTTTGGCTCACACAGACTCAGGAACGGTGTGGGGCATATTCCTTATAAAAGGCCATTTCAACATTAAGAAAAGCTTGGTTTATTTATCAGCTACATGGAAGATAGTTGAAATGAAAGCTCAGTTTATCATTTGTGATGTGATGTTTAGCACTCATGTCGGAGCTCAAATGCTGTCTCAAATATGTAGACTGCAGCTGCAGGTTGCATCAGTGGAGCACAAGGCTGTTGACAGGAATACTTTAATTTTCCCACTCAGTAGTGAATATATATTGAGAATTATTTCAGTATCTCTCTTTTGAATTTAGTCCAAAGCCTTTGGTCTTTGAGAGTGAACTATTCCATGATTATTCAGACCAGATGAACCAGTCTACTCGCAACTCTTCTCTTTTTGATACCCATAAAAATGATGGGTACGTTAATGAAAGTTGCAATTTATTCTACCAGAGTTAGTAACCTAAGGTAGTTATACCTGTATGTGTGAAACTCCATGTGTTTTCAAATGATGAGCAAATTCTTTAGTCAAATTTTGTTTAGTTTCCATATTTTATCCTTCCCAGGTACTCACCTGTCTGAAATAGCTCACCTACAGTCAGACTGATTGACAGTGAGGTCAGTGAGAGTACAACTTGGCCCTTCTTCCACTTAGTCTCCACTAATTCCTTCTTTCTGTTATGTGCAAGACAATTTCATGGAAATTATTACCATAGACCAGCCTTTTTGCAGTTCTCTAAACTTGAAGCCATTCTTAAGTTAAGAGCATTGCATATGCTAATTTGCTTTAGTATATATTGTGTTTTGGAAGGTGTTGGCAAAACAATGTAACAAAAGTACATTAATAGATAGAATATATTTATTTCCACATCACAAAGTAATAATCCATCAGCTTGATAAATTCCTAGGAGATATGTCAAATGCATGAGTGTTCAGGGAGCAGACTGCTTGTAAACATTAAAATCAAGGCTCTGAACTGCCAAGAATAGTTATTCTTGCTTTTTTATGCTGTTTACCTTTGCAATTGTTTCCTAATTACTTAGTGTGTTAATTAGGAAAGTTGTTGAGTATTCTGAAGCCTCAAAATAGTTCTACATTTATTAATTACAGTGTCAAGATAAGCAGAGCAAGTGGCTGCTCTGTGCTCTGAGATATTGGAATATGAAGCTTCAAATGTTTTCATTTTTTTCCCCTCCTTTCAGATTGTGTTCTAGGTCAGGATCCTACTACATGCTGTTATTAGGAGCGTTAGATATTTTGTGTCTTCAGATGTTTACCTCAGTTCTTGGCTGGAGTGGGATAAACTAGGACAACTGCTCTTAGAAAGTACCAAGAAATTGCCATCTTAAGAGCATCCTCAGTTCTTTCTGACAGTGTAGTCTACATTGAGGATCTAAGTCTTTCCAAACTGTAAGTCATAGATTATATATTACCTGCATAGAAAAGGCAACATGAGGAATTGTATAGTAATGGTTAATGCATTCCTGTACATTTTGTTTTTTAACATTGAGGAAGGTTGGAATGTTTTGAATTAAGTCCATAAACTTTTTTTTTTTTTTTCAGTTCCAAAGTTGTTTCTTTTCCAATGAAACTCATGTGAGATGGGTGGAACCTGGTGGCTATCTTCATTCATCCCAACACCAATCCTAATTTTTAGCAAAAATGACTCCAGGGGGGTGAGACTTATCACTCCCATGGGAAAACTGAAAAACAAACCCATGTTATTAGTGCCCTGGCAGGAGTCAAATGGAGATTGATTTTTTTACTGCTACTAATGTTGGCAGTCTTGCATCTTGCATCCTTTCTGGAGCAGAGAGCACTTACAGAGTTGATTCCGTTACAAGTACTGGGGTGGGGGTATGATTTGCCTTGCTCTTCCTATTACAGTGTTGCATTATGTAAAGGAAAGGAAAACAATAGGAAAACAAAAGGGAAAGAAAAGGAAGGGAAGGGAAGGGAAGGGAAGGGAAGGGAAGGGAAGGGAAGGGAAGGGAAGGGAAGGGAAGGGAAGGGAAGGGAAGGGAAGGGAAGGGAAGGGAAGGGAAGGGAAGGGAAGGGAAGGGAAGGGAAGGGAAGGGAAGGGAAGGGAAGGGAAGGGAAGGGAAGGGAAGGGAAGGGGAAGGGGAAGGAGAGGGGAAAGGGAAAGGAAAAGGGAAAAGAGGGAAAGAACATAATATTGAGACTGCAGGTACATCATCTTTCTCAGTGGAGAGTGAACACAAGGGCAAAAGCGGGTCTGAGGGTTGAGCAGAGTGACCCATGACAGGAGGTTTCTGCAACTCCTGGTGTGCCTGTCTGCAGGACTCTGGTGGCTGCAATCAAGCTGTAAAGACTCTTCCATGATTGGAATGTGGAAACAATGTTCTCCTACAAAGACACTCCCACCGTTTAATGGAAAGGCCAGCATACTGCAGACTTTGGAAGACTATAGACACCTTAATCTATACCAATAATGTGTTTGAATTGATCCATCCTTGTGCTTCAGAGCACCTCATAAAGAATATGAAATGTATTTTGTCTTGGTTTGATGCCTTGAGTTGAAAAAGAGATGAGATGCAGAATTAATTATATGGCAAGTGGGAGAAACAGGAATGAAGCCTTAGTCTCCTGAACTTTGTGGTGCTTCCAGTAATATCCCAGCCCAATATAAAGTATGTAACTTAATATTTGCTTTACTTGACTTGCTTAAAATTAAGTGCAGAAAGTACTTAAAAATGCATTTTTGTATTTAGAGGTCCCTTCGGCCATGCCATTATAATTCAATTATTAATAGCAATTTCACCTAAGCCATTACAATGAATTCTATTATGTAACATGTAGCTTCAGATTTTCATTACACTGCCAAATGGCTCCTCAGAGAAATTTTCAAACTTGAAAAATACATCTTGACTGTTTCAGAAGGCCTGTTATCACACACTATCCTGTAACACAGGACTATAGTAGTGGGGTGAAATTTAGTCCTCAGTCAGGATTTTTAAGGAGCTATGTTGGGTGCCAATGTCCATCTGTAGACATGTCATTCAATCCTAGATTTTAGTTACTCATCTGTAGACATGTCATTCAATCCTAGATTTTAGTTACTTAGGATCCAAAGTTGATTGGTATACAAGATCTGAGTGAAAAAAAGTTTCCATCCTTATCATGACATTGTGAAAATGCTAGTGCTTGGAACGAGAGGAAAACTGGTACAAATTGATAGCTGACATTAATGCCGTTAGAAAATAGGTCTTGTGACAGCCTTTGCTGGCAGTTCTAAGCACATTTTCCCAATCCAGTAAGCATCTGATTTGTCTGGGCCAGAACTAAGGTACATTCAGCACCATGAGTCTTAATGGAATCTCCCAGAAGTGGCAAAGGTGCTGTTACATGAACAAGGATGAGAATTGTGATGGTTTGGGTGTTCCCTGCCTCCCACACTTTAGAAATCAACCAGACTAGGCTCAGTCGGCTCTGGGAATATAAATGAAGCTATTTATTTAGAGCTAGCACAATACACAAGCAGATATTTACAGTATATATACTTATATACAGAAATAGACAAGGTAAAAAGGAATACAGAAGCACAACAGCCCTCCCAGAAACCTGAGTGCCCAGGAGGGGCTCTCAACCACCCCTGCACCTTCCCCCTACCCCTCTCAACCTTACCCCAGTCCTAAAGAAGAATAGAGGTTCAGCCAAGAGGTTAAGAAGCAAAGGTGAGTGGCAGGTGAGGTTAGGGAGATGCAGCTCAGTCAGAAGCCCAGCCAGAAAGTGAGACAAAATGGTGACAGTGTTATCTAATGTTTTTGTTTCTTCTTCAGCAAGACTCTGAGGGGAGTAGACATCAGCCTTGTTTTCCTTTCACAGCCTATGATCTAGTTCTTCTCACCAAAACACTCTAGCTAGCTTCAAACTAGCACGAGAATTTAGTTGAAAGGTCTCCAGAAATAACCAATAATCAAATATTTTCAAAAGAACCATTCAACAAAACCTTGAATAAAGTGACAGATTACTTACAACGTTGGTTTAAAGTATTCATTCTGATAATTAAGAACAAAGTGTGTCAAATAAAGGAGAGCAAACATATAGCCAGTCATTACAAGAAAGGAATTTTCCTAATCCTCTTACAAAGATGCTGTTTTGAATCTAAGTCCTTTCCTACACAGAGTGGTGACACCACATTTTTTAAGTCGATGAAGAGCTGAGAGCTGTGACTCAGACCCTCAAAACTACTTTAAACAGACAGTTCCCACTGAGAGGCAGACATTTAACTTAATCTGGGAACTTGGGCCCATGATATGAATGAAGAGAGTTTAGTTCAAGCTGTATTGTGCAGTAAATAATTATGTAGCCAAATTAATTTGATGTACCAGAAGTTTACAAATGTTTTATTGTCTGGGGCTTTCCATATTCTGGAGCACACATGTTTTGTCTCAGAGTTAAGAAATTCTAAGCAGTGCTTTTTATTAAACTGACAGATTTTATTTAATACCAAGCCACATTTATAGACAACTTCTGGCCTTTACTCTCTTTTTTTTTTGTTCACCAGTGACTGTTTGTTCCCTGTTTGCTATCTGTATCACAAGTAACTTTGAATCTCTGAAATAAAGTAAAATTTATGGGTTTATTTCTTAGGTACCTTATGGTCTACTTGTGCTATTCTGATCATTAGTAAGTACTCTTAATTTCAGCTGTCTCCTTTTAAGTCCTTTTGACCCCTTGTAGGATCTGTAGGTCACTACGGTCTAGTAGAGGGTCCTTCAATACTAATAGCAAATCTTACTCAATTAAGCATCCCTGGGAGACATTGCTTAATGAGTTGGAAGGACCTAAAATTCTACTTCTAGGCTATGAAATGCAATAACAACATGCTAAGCTGCATAATTAACCTTTCTCTTGGCAAATTCTTCTACACTTGCCTTCACGTTGCCTTGTTTGAAGTCTCTGTCCGAAATGTCTTTATCACTCTGTTTATTGCTCAAGTCTAAAGAGAGTCTCTTCTCTAAGGCTTCTAAAGCTGGCTCTACCAGCCATTACAGTGCAGTTACTGAGTAGATGGCACTGTACTTTTTTCCCCATTATCTCCTGTTCTTCCTGTTGGCAGTGCAGCATGTATGAACAGCAAGATGCAAGGACTGTAAGTTGTGTACAGCACACACTGTGGTGGTGTGGTCTGCTGTCCTGAGAAATGCTCCTGATAAGAGTCCTAAGCTGTGTGAGAGTACACTGGCCAGTAGTGCTTTTCCTTCTTGTGTACAGACAGTGAGGCAAACATTTCAGAGACAGACCTCAGAAATCTGGACAGGGTAAGACTGCTGTCTTACTACAACAGTGTTTTGGTACAGCCTTAGCCCTTATTATTCAGAAGAAATGTGATGCTTGCTTTAAATAAACTACACTACAAGAACAACTAAAGTATCCTCAGCCAACTAAAGAAAAGATGGGGGCAGGTGTAAGTTATATTTCGTTTGTATAGGATTTTCCTCTTTCACTCCACTCAGTAACATAGAGTGCATATAAACAAGCCAGTGACAAGCCTTGCTGGATTGTCATCAAAGGAAATGCAATTGAGCCCATGAAAACTGAAAGCGGCTAAATTTACTGCAGTTAAGGCAATTAGAAGGTGAAAGTACCCTCACATCATGCAACATTTAGGTGGTAAAAGGCTGATGGGTATATTTTTTTCAGGGTTTTTACCTCCCTAAAATAAATACCTTGTGGTGAACTAAGGAGTAAACAGGAGGCTGACTCTTTTAGTGTGAGGAATAGGAGATAGAGGAGTGAATTGATGCTTTCTGATTTAATATACCAAAACTCTTCATGGATCTTATGAGCTAATCCTGTCCTGTGCCATATCACATCTCCAGGAAAGGAGAAGGGAGTTTCTGATCTGAATAGAGAGAGTTTGTTCCCCACAACAGCACTGTAGAAGGTTGTGGCTTTAAAAGCTAAATTGCTGTGACACAACAGACTATATATAGGTGCACAGTTTTGATTTGTATCTGGCTGTCTTTTGACTCTGAGTTCCACAATAATGTATTGAAACCCCTGCACTCTTTCTGTAATTCCTAGATATTTTTTGTATCAAAATAGGAGCTATTCCTAGTTATTTTGCTTACCTTCTCCTCTGCCTCCACTTTTATTCAGATACTAGTTCATGCAGTAATGACTCAGGTGGTAACTCAAAACTAAGCTAGTGGTGCTGTTTCCCACTCCACTTCTGTCTCTAGCCTCTGTAGACCAAGTTACAGTACATCAACAGTTTCACAGCATAGAGGGATAGCTGATTTCAGTCTGCAAGTAACAACATATTCCAAAGTCTCTTGAACCTTCTGTAATTACCTCTAGTAACAGATGACTTGGTGCTTAATGAGCAAGTCTTTTGGAATCACCACATACAGTAAATTATATTTCATACAAGATATTCTTCTGAGAGTCCCTTAGAAAATTGTTTTTCTTCCTTTTGGAAAAAAAAAAAAAAAGTGGCCATATTTAATTGAATATTTCTTGGGCTTTAGTTCTGAGGAAGCCTTGGACATCATTGTAGTAAGCAAAGTACCACAGATTTTGAAAAACCAACATGTATTTTTTCGTGAAGTCATAACTTTGATGTCATAATTATTATCAGCTAACTAGCCATGGGCAACACAGAGAAGCCAGGCTCCAGCTGTGCCTTCAAGATGGTACCAGGTGCACAGGAATGAAGTTTTACAAGCACTTTCTGTTACAGTTTCACAGATCTTGCTCCCGGGTCCTTCAGGTTCCTCAGTAAGATGCAAGTATTATTAACACAGTAAAGGTTCAAACTAATTGCCCAGAGCCTTTAAAACCATTGCTGAATCCAGCAGTGTTTAACAAATTCTCAGCATCTGTTGGCATCTTCAATTTCTTTTCTCATGAGTTTTACCCTTAGAGGTGTGAAGTTCAGTTCTATTTTTTTTTAATCCTTCGAGATGCTAATGAATTATAAATATAATTATTTTATATATAAAATATAAATCTGAGTGATTTATCTTAAAATGTCCCTAACTCCCACGTTCTGTTCGAGATGGGGGAAGAAAATCCACTCTCTGAACTGCATGCAGTAAGCCACTTAACACTTGGTAATGCTGCTCTGTGAAAGTGTCTGGAGTCTCAGGGGATTACTGAAGCAGTTTGAGATTCATCAGGAATGTCTCCCTGGCTCAAACATAGTTTATATTGCACTGGTCTTTAGACATGATGTTATTTAGTAATGCCAGTGGATGTTCTGGAAATCCTGGAATAGATCTGCTTCTATCACCTGGCCCTGGCAGACAATGGGCAAAACTCTTCAGTTCAGTAATTTGGACCTTTGAACTCAGTCAGTGATTAGAAAACTAAATTTTGCCAAATGCTGGGATTAAAATCACAAATTGGTAGAAGTTTCTCTGGAATAACAACTTGGAAAACTAGAAGCATGTTTAACTCTTTGGTTCCACTCTGGGTTTGCTTTTGTTTGTTTGTTTCATTAGATTGCTTTGGTTTTGTGGTTGTTGTTGGTTTGATGTTGTTTGGGGT
Source organism: Pogoniulus pusillus (assembly GCF_015220805.1). NCBI lineage: Eukaryota > Metazoa > Chordata > Aves > Piciformes > Lybiidae > Pogoniulus > Pogoniulus pusillus. The sequence goes on along the minus strand of NC_087281.1, from coordinate 12,219,386 downwards.
TTTTTGGGGGGTGGGGGGGGTGTTCAGTTGGTTTTCCAGTGCAAACAATGCAGATTCTTTAGATCTTTCCTATATAATACACAGTAACTGTATAGTCTTGTATATGAAACATTACTGTGGTACTGCAGGAATATTTTTGCACACATTTTGTCATTGCCTGTGTACACCAAACCCCCACTAGTTTTGAAGTAGTAAGCCCAATGTGTACATGTCATACCAGTTGTCCATCTAAACTCAGTGTTTGGTTGCCACGTGTTAGAGGTGCTACTTTTTAACGAGAACCTCACGTAAGACAAGTCTGAGAAGTCTGTGCAGTGCAGTTCCTGAAGCGTTTCTTGTTTATTCAAATTCACCTTAGAACTGTGACATTACTTTAATGAGCTCCTGATGCTTTTAGATGCATTTGCAAATCAGAAGGCGCAGCGTAAGGTTAGAAAAGGCTCAAGGAATCTTACTCATTTTGTCAGTTTCTGTATTGTCTTGATTTGATCTCTGGTTTCAGATACACTTCTAGGCCAGCACTCAGAGTACTGACATTGTTTTAGCAGTTAAAGCTATGGGTTTAGATCTTGAAGGTCTAGATAAATATCCTAAAGAATAGCTTACCTAGACCTGCTATGATCCCAAGGCCAACAACTTAATTGCTGGATGTACAGGCACTTGGGGAGCAAATGAAGAAATTGTTTTGTGTTAGCTTTATACTGGGGTGCAAAAAAGTAATTGAAATTAAAAAAGTCTACATCTGTAGAAAATCCACTCCCTGGAAAACACACACATGTTGCTTAGTGAGTGTCAAGTGAATCTTTGCTCCAGCACAACAACTTTGTTCACTCATGGCTTATTTCTTTGCATATTTTAGTTTGTTTTACTTTATATTCATTCTTGCCAAAAAGCCTGTCCTGAATACTGGGGTTATGAAGAAGAAAAAAGTCACCCTGATGGAGAATAGATAGTGACAAAGACTTTATTCTCCTGTCCACACAAGTAGTTGAGAGGGACGCTCTATCAGCAGTAGCTGAGTCCTGAATTGCACATTTTCAGTGCTGCAGGCAGGAGATGGTCTTGCGTTACAAAGCTAAGTCTCGCATCAATTAAAGTCTGTGTGCATAGCAGCTGCATTCAGAAAGGTGGAAGAGATTTAATCTTCACCTTTCACCTTGGGTCGAAATACAAGGTTACCAAGACAGACTGTTACTAAAAAATGATTGTTTCTGCGGGCTTAATGTTAAAAGTTTACAGTTACTGTGAAAGCACTTTATTACTTGCTCCCTTTGTTAAAGAAACTTGCTGTGAAATAGCAAGGAAGTAATAAAACAGTTAAAAGGAACAAGTAAATATTTATGCCAGACTTTCAAACTCCTTAGCAGTTTTAGTCTTTCTTCTGGATAAAAACTAGAGAATTGTTCTCTACTGTGTCTTGTTAGTGAGTAGCTGAATTATTCTGAGTATAAAAAGGCTACCAGAATTGAACACTGAAGATGTACTTAGCTGCATATGCAGGGAGAGTGAGATTTTATTTTCATACAAGTGGTCATTTAAAAAATATATCCTATATGATTCACTAGCTTTTTAACTACATCTCAGAAATCATATGTCAAAATTCAGCTCACCACTGAAATCTCTGTCTTCCATTATTTTCAGCGAAAGCTGAGTGAAGTCTGAAGGGGAACATGTTGCTAATCTGTGTTCCCTGGATGCACTAGAGATAGACAAGAAATGATTGATTGCATCGGTACATCTCACTGCCTTTCAGATGTTGGCTGTGATTTGAATTTGTGGCCAGACATCTTCATATTCAAGTAAGAAAATTCCTATAGTCTATGTCTCTTTGTGTATCTAAATAAAGAAATTGCTCCAGACAGATAAATAGAGATATAGGATCTGTGGTCCTTTTGTTTGTTTGGTGGGGTTTTTTGTTGTTGTTGCTTGTTTGTTTGTTGTTCTTTTTTTAATGCATCCTATTCTCCACAGTCTTATGGAGAGAAATTTATGAATAAAAGATGCATTCTAAAGATGGGATTAAAACCTGCATTTCATGTGGGTAAAGATCTGCCACTGCTCAAGTCAACAAAATCTTCGTCACCAGCTTGAAAGTATATGAATGAATTACCTGTGAAAAAGGGAAACTTTCTGTCACTAATTTACTGGACTTTTGTTGTTCCAGTTTTATGTCATTAACCTCATCCAGAGTAAAGCTATCATAACAAAATAGAAAAAGCAAGTTATCACAGTATCACAGTATCACCAAGGTTGGAAGAGACTTCATAGATCATCAAGTCCAACCCTTTACCATACAGCTCAAGGCTAGACCATGCTACCAGTTGTGCTGGTAGCAACTCTTACTCTTTAAGCATAATATTTTGAATGACAGTTTGGTTTAAAAAGTTGAGTTCAGGGAAGGAATTTTCATCCTACGTAAGAGCTGAACATGAGATTTGGGGTATCTGTGCTGGGCTCAGCAACACTCACACCACAGTTGTGTCCCTTTGGAAAAGTGTATATTTGTGCCCTGTACAAAGACTCTATATTTCATGACACATGTTCCTTCTTTGAGTTATAACTGAATATAATTTTTTAATATATTCCAGATATGTCAAGCAACAACTGAAAAGAAGTATGTGGAGCATGTTCTAGTTTTTCTTCTACAACATATGTATTTTATTTATAATGTGGAAACTGCACAGTCATCACAATAGCTATGCACTGACATTTAGTTTCTTAATGAAAAAATAATATATTCAAATTGCAGCAGTATTGCTAAATAATTTTCTATTTAAAAGTTAATTTACTCTGATTAGTGTTTGAATGATGCAGTGATACTTTTCATCACTTATTTTTTTAAAAGGTTATGCTCAGTGATTCCAGGTTTGGACTAAGACATAGAGGATTAGATGCCTTCTGTCATGTGATGACTTTGATTCAAACAAAAGACAGAAATCTTCTTGTGTATGTGGTATCTCAACAAAGGTTAAAAGATTTGACCGAGTGTGACTGCCAAAGTGCCTAATGTGTAAAACCCTTAAAGGTTTCAAGCCCTGAATGTATCTTATGTTAATCAAAAGTCACTGTGTGGTCCTTGCTCTCAGTATAAGGCAGAGGAATTAGCTTTCCTAGTCCACTGTTGACACAGTGAGAGGGAAATTGCATGTACAGTTAGTTTGTAATAATCTCTTTACAGTATTCTGCAAAGAACAGCTTTGAAAATCTAGTGTGGAGATGAAAAAAAGAAAGGGAAAAGAGAGGAGAGGGAGACAAGAGAAGTAGGTAAGGAAGTAAAGAGAAGGGGGAAAGAGAAGGTAGAAGATAAGGAAGAAATTGCTTGTCAGGTCTTATGCAATACAGAAAAGCAGTCACATCTTTTTCCAAACTCCACTTTCTGTCTATGCAGTGCTGTTGCATTCAGCTTCTGCCTTCAAAGCAGAAGGGGAAACGCAGTCTTGAAGGCAACAGTCTCGTCTGTGCAGTGACCTCCACTCAGAAGACCTCCTGACCTTCTGGCTTTGATACAGTTCTGCCATACACCTCTCTCCATATGCTTCCTCTTGGTTTCACACTGGTACCAGGATCACTTGCATCCAAGCCTTGTATAGGACTGTTTCCCAAATCACCTGAAATAACATTGGCAATGAAGACTATAAACACATCATTACATACAACCTTATTAAACACAGATGTGGCTCTTGTAAGGGCCTTGTTATCTAGAAGTGCCTCTCATTCATTTTCTTGGGTACAAATATCCTACAAAGAGATCTCTGTTGCTCTCCATTAATGCAGTGGTGGTAAAATCAGCTGCAGACTCAGGTAGGAGATTTCTGTAGGGGCTGCATGACAGAAGGCAGAGGTGTTCAATCAATCTTGACCTCCTTAGGAGTTAAGGTCAGAATGCCAGATTTTGTTTGTGCATAAAGTGTGTTAAGTGTCAGAATTTGGAGGCTCTTAGCTAAGGTGATAATATGTTCAAAAAAGCTTTATAAATGTAATTTGAAAATCTAACCATTGATTCCTGCTAATTCATTAATCTAGGATACCAAGAGTATTGCATACTAGAATGTCAAACTAGTAGCAGAAATGAGTGTAGCTGATGCCTTTGTGGTTTTAAGTGGTATTTTCTTTGTGCTACTTTGTTTTTAAGTGTGTCATCATCTGTGATTAATGTCTGTTTTGCTTCTTGTGAGAGGCGTGATAAAATTGGATTAGCCTGATTGAATTTTTCTTTCATTACAATTTGCATGCAAATTTGCTGATTTTGATTAGACTTCTATTAGGACATTTTTGTTCCAGGGCAGAATTTCTACCAAACGTAGAGATATTGGCAGAGATTTCAATAGTGCTTTACTCAGCAGTGTTTGTTTCCTGGGCTGACAGAAATTTAGTCACAAGTCTTAGTCCATATCAGATAGATGAGAGCTCTAACCCACCAGATTTTTATCTGGGACTGCATGGGTCTTATCTGAGTTTTTTGGGTTTGCATAAAACTTTAGCAGGTCTTGTTTTTCATCCCAGCAAGGAATGGAAAAAGATTTTTACTTGAAAGCTGGAAAAGTTTCCTGGTACTGAAACACCATTTCATATCCATGTGTAATCAGAACGGAGTTTGTCAGTGCAGTCAGAATTTTGTCCTTGGTCTCTAAAAGAGAAAGGCAGCCCATGAAAATACTGCAGAACTACAAGAGCATGAACAGGCTTAAAACACCACATTCTAAGAGGGCCCAATGAATTTAGCAGGGAAACTTACAATGCAGTAAAGGAACAATTTCAAAACTCTGAAATTTCATTTCACTTTTAGTCTAAGCCTTATCTGAATTTCTTCACTAGATTTCTAGTCTCCTATCCTGTGCTGGATAATTTTTTTTTACCCAAAAGTGATATTTTTTTTTCACATAGCAAAACCTGTCCAACTGGGGATTGCTTGCCATTCAAAGGTGTAACAAATAGTGAAGTTTTGTGATTTTGCCTGTGTTGCAAGCTGGTTTTGACATTGGATCACACTAAATTAATTATCAAGGCTACTAGAACTGTAGATGTTTAAAAGGCATTTAATCACTAAATTTTGGTCTACTCATCCCATTTGCCATTTTGGAAGTAATTAGAGAGAGCTGCCTTAGCAGAGGGCAAGCTAGGACTGCAGCTTGTTCCTGCATGCCCATGCCCATGCTAAACCTGCAGAAACCAAACAGGTCAAGCAATTTAATGAATAATTTTCTCCCCTCTGATCCTCTGTGGATTTAATTTCACAGCAGAGGGCACTGTGCAGTTGGAGTCTGCACTCTTGAGAAACTGTAATCTGTTATCTTGTAGGCATAGATATTCCAGAGAAGTCTTCACACTTACAATTTTAGCTCTGCTCAATGCTCCTGTCTAATTAAGGTAGTTATATCTTATTTCAGCTCTGGCTTTCATTTCTAAGGGACATTCTATGATTCTATGATTTTGTTTTCTACTCTTTGTCTTCTCTTCTGCCATGTATTGTCAAATGGCTGCACTGCTACATCTCAGATAGGGCTGTATTTTAGTGGTTAGCTAGTGGATTGCCATACTATTTAGTTAAATGCTTTGTGGATCTTTCCATATAAAAAGAGCTCCATTGAGACTAAGGAGATTATTATTCATAATGTGGTGACTAGTTTCACACACGACTGAAGCAAAAGAAATCATCACTGTTTTTAACAAAACAGTAAGTAGACCTCTTGTTGACCACAGCATATTTGTGGTCAGGAGAGAAAGAGTCTTTTATAGCTATTACTATGCTGCCTAGATGCTTTAGCTGACATAGTTGCCCTAAGAGACATGGGCTTCCACTATCATGTATTCATGTGTCTCTACTAAGCCAGCTTCCAGAGCCCTACCGTTACAGAGTGATATGATACAAAAAGCCAGTACTGAAAAGAGAAACAGGTTGCTGAAAAGGTTGATACCAATGAATATTGCCCAGATGCTCAATCTGATAACAAAATAAGCAGCATGCTTTTGATTAAGCATCAGCTTTTAATTCTGAGCAATCATACAAAACTCCCTGATATGTCAGCATTTCTGTTATGCACACCATCATAAAGCCTGACATTTTGAAGAAAACCTGAGGGATAGTGTTGTAGAAGCAGGGAATTAACGTGGCTGAGTCAGGAAGTATAAAAAATAGAAATATTTTATTTTCCTGGAACCTTGCTCCCAAAACTATATACAAAATTATTTTAGTTTATTAGCAGATTCAGTTCAATTGAGAATATCTTACCAAAAAATGATATTATAGATAAATTTAGAGATTTAGGAAGTCAGGAAATGGAAAAGGCTAAGCTATAAGCACAGCTTTACCCCACTATCAATCAGGCTGAGCAGAAGATTAATGGAAAAGCTTACTCATGAATGTGAGATAGGCACTGGGCACTGAATTCCTCTGCAGGAGCAGCCTTCTGACGTTGCAGCCAATATCCAGTAAGAGAGATCCACATGACAGAAGTCCAAGACGAGTCACAGAACCGCGAAACTCAGAAGTGTCTCAAGCACTTCTTCCTGAGTGGGATGGTCATGGGGCGTTGCTGCCCTCAGCAGGGTAGAGCCAAACTGCAAAGGTCCCCCAGTCCGGGAGGCAGCCAGGAAGTTGGCTACTGATAGGGTCTGAGAGAGGGTGGTGCAGATGCTGCCATCTCTCTCTCTCTAAGGACCCAAAGCTTGCCAAGCCTGCCGGCTTGTACAAAAGAGTGCAAAAGTGGGGAGAGCCTTCCAAAGCAGGGATGAGATAAAAATCATGAGTTGTACAAAGGTAGGAGCTGTCCAAAAGCAAGGATGGCAGTCCAGCCACGGCAGGAGCATATCCAGCCAGGCACTCTGCTAAGGCAGAAGCTCTTCCAAGGTGGGAACTATCAAGGTGGGAATCCCCTGCTCTATTTATCCCTTTTTCTAGACAAAGTGTCCATTTACCATTTATACTGGGTGCAAAAACATATCCAATCACCAGCCCAATTTCAGCACAGGCTTCTGCACAGGTCACCCCACTTGCAGTAAGGACCCTTTCGCTGGCCCCCTTCAAGCCTGCAGGGCAGTGTGGGGGGAAACAGTTTTTTGCGCCTTTCTTTTCCCACACAGTGACAGGGAGAAGAGAGGAATTTGGAGTATCCAGGACAGATAGCAAGCATTATACTGATCCTCTGGTCATTGCACCTTCAGTTCTGTACAGTTAAATTTAAGTCCAAATGTTTATAATTGGTGTGTCAAGGGAATGCATTGTTTGGGGACATAGTCATCTGGTGATTTAGCAGCCATACAATGGTACCTGACTTCCCAGGAATCACCTGGGACAGAACATGGTGATTTCTTATGCTGAGAATCCTGATGAACAGATACTGATGGAGCCAGTGCTGGTTCTTCAATGCTTCCTGCCATAAGAGGGGGAAATCTCCACTAACTTTACAGAAGTTAATATGAGCTGTTAAATCTGCATACAGTCATTTGCCCAACTGAAAGTCCCACCAGACATTCATTCAAAAAGCAGGAAGTTTGAACATATTGATATGTTGTTTAAAGGACACAAAGGACACAGAAAGACTAGGAATGGCAAGAAGAAAAGATCCAAACTAACATGCAAAGAGAAGAGTCATGGGTGGCTGAGAAGTAGGGAAGGAATACAAAATAGGAAAGCTGTTCTCCATAGCTTATCATTATGTAAACCAAACGGAGAACCCTTTAAAGACTTTACAGGCCTATGTTTAAGGCTTTAATGGCCTACATTTGACTTAAAATGTGTTTCTTCAGATACCATTTACAAAGAGTGTTATACTTATGATAGTCTGGGAGTTACCCGCCCCTCCCTGCCAGCGTTGCACCCTGTAATGAAACAACTTTTGGGCCACCAATATGGTTAGATAGTCATTCTCTGTTTATTTCTGTGAATACAGTGACTTGTATGCTTACTTGGAAGAGGTGTGCATAGCTAACTTTGGTTAAGATTGGTACATGTGGAAGGCACAGATTGGCTTAAGGTTATGTGTGTGGTACAGATAGGTTAATTTTCCATAAACAATCTGCAGGGTCTTTCTTCTCACAGCTGAGGATTTCATTTCTCTCAGTAAGATATTCCAATTAGCCTCAAACCAGCACATATTCATCTCAACCAAGCACAGAAAAACTGAGCTTCAGTGAATGCAGTGAAAGCTCAGTGAGTTTATGGGAGGGAAAATGTATGTGAAATAAGAAACAAAATCATCTTTATAAACTTACCTAAACCATTTTGTAGCTCTCCAGATGAACTTCTAAAGTCGCATATCTGCAAAGATGAAAAGTGCAAATAATTTATTGAAGACATTCTCAGCTTCTGGTATATTTATAAATATATGTAGATTATATTTGTAAAGCATACAGTGCACTCTCTGTATTTATTTGGCTGCCCAACTCTATGTTTTCGTGTGAAACACATGGTTTCCACTACCTCTAAATCACATTGAGAGCATTGTCCATTGTCTGACATTTTTCAAGGTGTTAAATTCTTCATGACTGTTTGTTTGTATTCTGCCTGTGTTCTGAGTTGGCCATATGCAATCCAGTTCAGAAATAATGTGACTGAGCCATCACAGCCACAAAGATGTATCCAGGTTAGTGTACATGATCTTCTAGGATAGTATAGAGTACAAAAAAAAATTGGGAGACAAATTCCCATCTGGATGAATGCATGTGTAGAAATAAAGTAGGTGCTTAAAAAGCCTCTGCAGGCTGCATCTGTGTCCTCTTTACAAGTGTGTGTGTCCCTGTTGCACAGCTGTGGTATGCAAGGTGGTTAGTGATGCTGGTGGCAATTCTCTGGAGAACTAGAAACAGGAATTATTACTTAAGAAAATAAGATTCAGCTGAAGGAATCGGATGACAAATTGTAAAGGAAAGCCTAGGAATTATTTTCTTACATTCTCCTGGAGTTCTGTCTCTATCAGTATCTATTTATAATGCCCATTATCTGATACATCATCTCGGGGATTTTTCATTTTCACACTGGTCATAAATATGGTGTGTTAAAAAGGTTTTGATTTTGGTAATGTTGATGACATGGTTCTTACTGACGTAGTTCTGTGCATCAGAAATTATAAAGGGCAATAAGAAGAGAACAGAGAACTTTGATAATATTTTAACAAGTGGAGTATTTCTTCTCTCTTTTTTTGCTGTTTCAATACCAGTTTCATGTAAATGTGATTAGATCTGTGAATAAATATTTCTTTTAAAGTGGGAAAATTTAATGGATTCTAGTTTTTGCATATAAGTTGCTCAAGATGCCAGTTTGGGACCTTATCTTACGTGCCACTTTCTCCTTCCTTCTATATTACAATGAACATTTTCTGAGCTTTTGTAGAAGCTACCACACTTCTTTTGCTGGACAAGGATGGTGCTGTCTCAGGGAGAGCCCTGAAGTTGTCTCTGGGGATTTGGATACCATTTTTGCTGCAGGATCTATCTGCTGTGGGGCAGGCATTTCACAGAGTCATGTTCCTAGGTTGCTGTCTGTGAGCTGAAGGTACTGCTTTTCAAATTTACAAGTGTTCTCCAGATAAAACCTGTTTGTTTGGGGTTTGTTTGTTTGTTTCTCTGAGGGCTAAGGAAAGGGTTAAGATTCTATAATTCCATTTAATATTCAGGAGAATTTCATTTCTCTTGCCTGCAACTCAATGCTAAAATCTTAGAAATATGTGTTAGATCTTTCAGGTGAGAAGTAGTCTCTGAGTTGTTATGACATTTATGAAACTTGCTCACAGTAACTGAAATAGACTTTTGAAAACTCCTTAGTTGAGCTGGAAAATGTTAAAGTTTGTGAAATTCAGTCCCATGTTCTCAAGTTCATTTCTCCACAAAGTCAGAGCTTTCTGCAGTAGTGATGGTGAATATCATCTTTCTCCTTCTTCCCTGAAGTGCCATGTTACCAGTATCTTCCACTTCAAGATGTGAAAAGCAATGCTGAACACCAATGCAATTTCATTCTATCAATAAAAGCTGGGCAAGAGGACATGTGAGGCTGTAATAAACCTGACCTTTCTGTTCATAGGTACTGGGCTGCTCAAGCTAACCCAACATTTTAGCTGGAATTTTTATCTAGGCCAAATTGTTCTGGAGAAGTAAAGCTTGTTTATGAGATCTCCATGAAAAGCAGGTGTTGCAGGCATCCCATTAGTAACCTTGGACTTGCCTTCCTCTTTGAAACTTTTCATCCCAAAGGACTGACATTTCAAAGCCCCCTTTTTTTGTGTGTGTCTCTCCAAGTTTGGATATTGTAAACATTTTTCTTCTCTGCTCTGGTGGAACAGAGCCAAACATCTGCACAGTGGGGGAACTAGATGTTAATGAGAAAAGATTGTGGGAAAACGTGTACCAGGCTGCCCTGCCTGACCTGCATGATAATGCTACATTTAGCACATTCTTTTCCATTAGGGTAGCAGGCCTTGAAATGGTAGCAAACAACACGAATTTGGAGGATTATTTTAAAGAAACCTGCTTTCCTAGGAAGGGAGGGGGAAGTATGGCTAAGGTTTGCAGACAGCTGGCCCTGGAAATGTTTATACACAAACAGTGGTGTGAAATGTAGATAGATATATTCTTCTTCATATTTTCTGTAAAATGCTTTACATGGAGATTTTAATTATGTACAATGCAAATATTGCACATAGGCACATACCAAACTTAGGAAATTTACAGTTACTCTATATCATTTAGGGACTGTTGAGGAAAAGGAAGACTATTTGACCTAATAGGTTAAAAAATATTCTAGTGCTTTGACATCTTCTAAAGAGGTGTTTTTACTCTGGTCTTGCTCATAACCCCTTTTTAACAAGTTTATATTGGTGTATTTTTGTCTGTACAGAATGCTCCTGAAAAGTTAATATTGGCTCTGAGCCAAGTTTCATTTACTCATAGAACAAAATTTATGTCTCAACCATATGAAAATCATTAAGGGCAAAAGGATTCTGAGAACATAAACAATGTCATGTGGCTTAGACACTCAGTTGCACAGCTTGAACCTATCAAGTGGTGAACATATTTAAATACTAAAGAGAACACTTACAGTCAGCATTTGGTGTGCAACGAGTAGGGACAAATTTGTTTGCACAAAACTTCTGACTAGAGCAAAGAGGAGTACCAAAGGAATTAATAACAAAAGACTGACTGGATAATTTTGGAGCAGAGAAAGGAATTAATTAAATGAGCTATTTCTTGAAAACTTTTTACCCAGCTATTTTTTAAATCATGCTTTTCTATCGGTAGTTTTGCTCTTTCACTTAAGGAAAGAGGAATTCATGTAGTAAAAATTGCATGCAAATGTGAACTGTTTATGAGTGACAATCTGGATCCTCATCGAGAAACCTTATTTTTTCAGTCAAAGATTCTTAAAGAGCTTTTCCATGGGGAAAGAGACTTCCACTCATTACCTTAAAAACAGCACTCTTGTCTCCACTCTGGTGTGGATATGGACTTTGAGACATATTTTGCAAAGGACAAAGCAAAGCCTTTAGTGGAATATCTACCAGATAAGAGGAGCATTCCTTAGAATATATTTCCTGATAAAAGAGATGCTGAAGCCTTGATTCCAGAAATATGTGTATGCTAAAACAACTGTTGTCTATGCTAGTAGTTTTACATGCTTTCAGGAGCAATTTCAAACCCAGGCTAACACCAAAGATATGGAGGTGATTAACAATATGGTTTTGAGGCAGCTGAAATCAACTTACATTTTGCCTAAGAAAAGAATGCAGAAGCATCAAATCCATTTTCAGGAAGTTTCTAAATTCTATGATATACATATGTGACCAGCCAATAGACTGTCTCTCTGACAGTTATTAAATGCATTTAATTTCTCCACAAATACTGTCATATAAGCAGTCTTTGATTCTAGCTGCTGTACCCTTAGATCTGCTCCAAGCACCTATCTGGTGAGATCTGTCCTTCATGCCTTGGAGGCTTTGCATTAAGGGAGGAATGAATATATATTTATGCTCTTCCAGCAATGCATTATTTCTCTGTCATACAGTAACAGAACATGGCATGAGAAAGGGAACATGGCCTTGAGAAAGGAAACGTGGCAAAGAGGATTGAGGACAAATGTATCATGTGTTCAGAAAAGCCCTTTGCTAATGCTGGTCTAACCTCTGTTGCAGAGACCCTCCAGGAGGCTCTGGCTAAGACCAAACTCTGGGATCAGTAGAACATTTAGATGACCTTGTGTTTTTTTTCAAAGGAGAAATCTTAATGATCCACTAGGCATCTATTACCAAGCTGGGTATTTCCATTTCCCACTTTTCACTCTGTTTTCAACATCTCTTGCTGCAGTTACAGATTTCTGATGTCCCCTGCTGCCTAGTACAGTGACTACAGAACATCTCTGCATCATCAGATATTTCTGTGTAGTGTTTGAACCAAACCCTGTCACATGTTTATAGCAAGCACCAACTCAGTGACCTGGTCTAGAGAAGCACAGTGCTCCTTCTTGGTTAAGCTTTGCCCATCTGCATGTCTCCTGAGCTGTACTGTTATTGATGTGTTATTAATTACACATTATGAAATATTAATACAATAATAATATTTTAATTAATGTCAAACTTATTTTCTTGTTTACAAGGTCTTTATGCTCAGTTGTGCAAATAGATTACAGAATATGTACAGTGCATAGGGCAGTACCAATCAATTTCAAACCATTAAGCAAAACTAGCAAATACGAACAGTAAGCTTTTGGAATGAGATCCTTGCAGTGCAGTGTGCCACTTGCCCTCTAGGGGGACTCTAGAGGCTCTCCTTGCAGTGCAGTGTGCCACTTGCCCTCTAGGGGGACTCTAGAGGCTCTCCTTGCAGTGCAGTGTGCCACTTGCCTTCTAGGGGGACTCTAGAGGCTCTCCTTGCAGTGCAGTGTGCCACTTGCCCTCTAGGCAGACTCTAGAGGCTCTCCTTGCAGTGCAGTGTGCCACTTGCCCTCTAGGCAGACTCTGGGGCTCCTTTCTGCCACAGCAGAAGGCACAATAGTTACAGTTGCAGAACAAAGAGGACCAAAGCAAAGAACTTTGATTACAGAGAGGCTTTTAAGATTATTTACTCACAAAATTATCATCTCTGGATTTCCAAGGCTGCTCTATACTTCCAGACAGTACCCAAAACAGTTGAAGAAGTGGTGTCGGCAGCGTGATAACCGTTGGAGGCTTTAGAGTTTCTCAAGGACTCTGGCAGGGTGCTGGGGCTTGCATGGTCTCTGACCTTATCTTGATTCCTTCTTAGGGGGCTCTGGACTTGGCATGGAGGTTCACAGGTTGCAGGCAAGCATGGTGTCTTTGTGCCAAAGCTAACTGTATTAGTTGAAGCTAGGGGCTTGCTTTACCTGAATTTGTGAAAGCACAGGTGTGTGCATCAGGCAAGCATGTGTACCTTGTGTGCCACAGAATGTAATCAGGAGCAAAACGAGTCTGGGCAAATCAGGCCCTCAGACTCAGTATCTCCAGGTGTTTTGTCCTCATCCTGTGTTGCTTCCCACTCCAGCAGAGGGGAAGGGGAGTAAGGGATCATGTTTGGACAAGTCAGGACACATATTAGGCCTATTTTTGGCCTTCCACGACATGTAGCTTCATCATATGCCTTCTGTTTGTCTTCCTCTTCCTTGCACTCCAGGGATGTCGTGGTCTGTGTTTTGGGAACTGCCCCAAATGAGAGTCAGAGTTGGCCTCTAGCTGGAAACAAGACAGCAGGAAGAAGAGACATCATGAAACTTGCTTATTCTTTTCACCATCCTTCAGTATCTCCTGGGTGCTGACTACTGTGTGGCTTTAATTCTTACCTGAAATTCTGCAGTTCATAGACATCACAACTTATATACTATCATTATGCCCCCACAACTGATTACTGCACCTAGCCTTCTCCCTTGCTGGTCCTGGATTTATATTCTTTCAGTTTTTTTCAGCTTTGCTTCTACTTTGCAGAAAGTATTTTTATTTTTGCTCTTTCCTCAGAAACTGCCTCCATTAGCTTTACTGTCTGGAATTCACATATTTTCCATGTGATTGCCGTAAGAAATCTCCTCTAGCTCAGTCAATATCGACTAGATTTGGCTTCTTGCAGTCAGTGCTAACTTCCTCTTGAGAAACTACTATTAATCACAATAAATGTTTTAGAGAATGAGATGGGATCACATCCTAGAGATGGATTTTTCCTTGACTGATTGTATTGGACAATAAATGGTATATGTCCTACCTTGATTTCCTACAAGGATTTGAGTACTTACAAGCCATGAAAAGCTAAGTTTTCAGCAAGAGTACCTCGCCTACATTTCTTCTTTTCATGACTTTTAACTCTGGGTGACCCTCTGTTGAAAGTTGTTTCCAGTCTGTCTCATAACTGAGAAATGGATTATTTCCTTCAGTTAAACTCTCCACATTTCTGTGCAAAGTCTGCAAATGCACAGTGTTTCAGCAGGCTTATTAGTTGACCAAACTGGCTGTTTCATGTTTTTACATTTGGTAGTTTTAGGATTCTGGCATGATTTTGACCCAGCTTGGTAATGCATGGTCAATCATTGTTACTAGATATGGGAAACGATACTGAAAAATAAAGTCTTTCAAATTTTAATCTAACAGAACAGCTCTGTTGCTGATCTTGCCTGGCTGTCTAACAGATGGGCTAGTGTCCCATGGGAAGACAGCCACTTCCTTGCATAATAAAAATAGAAGAAGTTGTCTGCAAACTATTAGTGTATTGTAAAGCTAGATGCAGTGTCTTGATATTGTTAGAATGGGTTCCTTAGGCACGTTTCTTTGACATTCTGTTTTAAGTTAGATACAAGACAGCATTAAATCAAAATTAAAAATGTTAAAAGGCTGATGGCCAACAGCTGTTTAACTATTTACAGCAAAAGACCACCAACAAAAATATCCTCTGCTTTCTAAATCCTGATAACCAACTAATCACACACAGTATCACACACACAAAGAACTGAGATGGGTGTTTGATGGAAGCAAGATTACCCATCAACATTCCCAGCATGCACTAGAGATTCCTGTCTCCTGTTTCCCTCTTACAAATTATGTTGTAAGCTCTAATACTATTCTTACTTAAAGTACAAGCTGGTTATTGTAGAGTGGATGCTTTAGCTAAATTTAGCTAAATACATGCAAGTCTGTAACTCATAATTTTTCACAAGCATTGTCACTGAAGAAGTGTCAAGTGTTGGCATCTTCAGAGGAAATAACTTTTTGTTGTGAAACAAATTTTCTACCTTACACACATTTTCTGCATTACATACACTGTTCCAACATTAAAGTAGAAATTATTATTCTATCTAGTTCTGTCAGAAAAAAAACAGTACTCACAAAAAGGAGAAAAAAACAGATAATCAAATTCCAGATGTGTAATGTTATTTAAGCCTGTAGGATGTGGAACTGCTGAGCAATATGGTACTTACTTACTTGCCCTGACGTATCTTAAGACCTTCCCACTGAAATTCCATGTTTAAGTTAGAAGCAGGATGAAATACAGTGATCTGAGAAAAAACAAGCACCCAATCTGGATAGATCAAGGTGATGGTCTCATTTTTATCCATTTTAAAACCAAGAAGGGCTTAAAGCTAAAACTAAAGCTTTTCACATGTGCATTTCTAAAGACCTAAGGGACTACTGTAAATGGAATGAGTGACAAAGACCAAAGAAAATTGGAAATAACACTGCAGATTATTTTTGTTTGACTCTTAACATAGTTTTACAACTTATACTTGTATTTGTAGAATGCATCATCAGTGAACAAAGCTTCAGTGGAAGATACACTGAAGTTAGTGTGAGCCCCATGTCACAACTTCATGTCTTCTGTGCTTTAGAGTGACTGAAATGGATCTAATCTGTCAAAAACACAGTAAGCAAGAGAGGGTTTTCAGAACAGTTGGTCGTGCCTCTTTTTTTTGTACTCGTAAGATATCAATGAATATGCACAATTTTCCACATCTCCTGCTGTGGTTTGACTTTTTGGATTGGTGGTTGTGTGGCCTTTTTCCACCTGGCTTGCCTTTTGTAGTTGACTGTCTACAACTACCTGAAGGGACATTGTAGCCAGGTGGGGGTTGGTCTCTTCTGCCAGGCAACCAGCAACAGAACAAGGGGACACAGTCTCAAGTTGTGCCGGGGGAAGTCTAGGCTGGATGTTAAGAGGAAGTTGTTGGCAGAGAGAGTGATTGGCATTGGAATGGGCTGCCCAGGGAGGTGGTGGAGGCACCATCCCTTGAGGTCTTCAAGAAGAGACTGGCTGAGGCACTTAGTGCCATGTTCTAGTTGATTGGCTAGGGCTGGGTGCTAGGTTGGAGTGGCTGATCTTGGAGGTCTCTTCCAACCTGGTTGATTTTGTGATTCTATGAATTCTATGCATGTAATATTTTCCTAATTGGACAGGTGGCAGAAAATTCCATACCTTTTCTATGAGTATGAATCCTAAAAGTGCAGCTTGACTTGCTTGCTGCTTATAAGTGTTGTGGTTTTTAAAGAGAACTGGCAGAAATGAAGCTCTTGAATTGGAGAAAAAACACAGAATTCTATTTGCAGAGATACAGGAAAAAAATTACCGAAGCAGCTACCACAGCCATGGTGAACCCCCCTGAATTTTCCCCCAGCCCAAAACTAAATCTATAATCCCCAGTGTTCCAACCCCCCCCTTCCCCCCCACAATGCCTCTGGCATCCATAGGCCTAAACACAGGCTCCTGGGGGCCCCAAAACAGGCCTGCTGCTTACGTGTTTGCTCGCTAAGTGGCTCCCGCTCGACACAGGACAGGAGGAGGAGGAAAGGTGAATGAGCTGGCCTGGCCATGAATTCATAAAGAGATAGCAGAATGATGGGCTTGAATAACAGGCTTCTAGTCCCCAGGATCTTAAGACAGCTCTGTGGGCATAAACAGAGCAGGGGTACTGAGGCAGGGGTTTGATGCTTTGAAGCAGCTTTCCAGTGTATTAGATACAATACAAAGAACAGTAACTTTTCCTTAATCCTTTTTTGAATGAAACACTGACATTTCAAAGGCTGAGACAGTTCTAAAAACAAGCTAAGCCCCTTTAACTTTGCATCATATTAATTCTGTGGGATCATATGTCATTGGTTAAAGCAAATAAGTGGATCAAGATTTGCGCCTCTTGTTTAGCAGGACCTCTGATTCATCCTTTGAACCAAACCAAACCTGAATGTTCTTTCCCCTCATTCGTCCCTGCTAGGATGTTTTATGAAAAGCATAGGCAGCACAAGGCATCAGCTTCTTTCACCAGGGAACAAAACTACTTTCACCATTCTTTTCACCAGAGAACAAAAATACTCAGGCTGATCTGTTTGCAATGGAGGTCATGGCACTGCATTTTGTATTTGTTATGTAATAAAGGACAAAAGGATAAAGTTAGGCATTGAAATCAATATGTAGACCAAACCTGGAAGCAGTACAATTTGATAGCTCTTAATGCTGACTCAGACTATTGTCAAGCGTGGAGAGGGGGTGTGCTGCAAGATGCTCTGATACTAGACATTTTTCTTCACATTGATGCTTGAAAAATGTTGCAATTATGTTAGAAATACTCTTTGTACTAAATTGTTGTTTCATGGCCTAACTGGAACCAATCTATGAATTCTAACTCTACTTTTCACAGTCTATCCTAAAAGGCAATTGCTCATATCACTCTTTTCCCTTTCTGAAATACAGGGACTACCTTTATTATTCACTAGTCATTTAGAACCCATAGAATCATAGAATCATAGAATCAACCAGGTTGGAAGAGACCTCCAAGATCATCCAGTTCAACCTAGCACCCAGCCCTATCCAATCAACTAGACCAT
The DNA here is from genome assembly GCF_015220805.1 of Pogoniulus pusillus. Taxonomy (NCBI): domain Eukaryota; kingdom Metazoa; phylum Chordata; class Aves; order Piciformes; family Lybiidae; genus Pogoniulus; species Pogoniulus pusillus. Next base: position 12,201,591 of record NC_087281.1, on the reverse strand, counting down.
GGCACTAAGTGCCTCATCCAGTCTTTTCTTGAACACCTCCAGGGATGGTGCCTCCACCACCTCCCTGGGCAGCCCATTCCAATGGGAAATCACTCTCTCTGTGAAGAACTTCTTCCTAATATCCAGCCTATACCTACCCTGGCACAACTTGAGACTGTGTCCCCTTGTACTATTGCTGGTTGCCTGTACAGTGGTATGAGATGCTCAACATTTTTGTATAGAGATTTCTTGGTGTTTTGTGACTTTTGTGCATTTAACTCAGAGCTTTTCTTTAGTTCCCATACTAGCATTTATGTTAATTACCATTAATTACCCTTTTTGTGTGCTATTGTTTGACATCATTAGAAAATAAGCTACTGTGCTAGTTTGAAGCTAGCTAGAATGTTTTGGTGAGAAGAACTAGGTTACAGGCTGTGAAAAGGAAAACAGGATGATGTCTACTTTACTCATAGGCTTGCTGAGATGTATAAGAACAAGAATCCAAACATAGATAAGGGAGTCCAGTCACTTCTGCTAGGGAGCTGCGAGATGCATTTCTCTCTCTAGCCTCTCTGCCATTTCTCTGACTTTGCTTCCTAACCCCCTGGCCCAACCTCCATTCTTCCTTGGGACTGGGGTAAGGTTGAGAGGCAGAGTGGGAGAAGCTGAAAGGGCAGTTGAGAGCCTCTCCTGGGCACTCAGGTTTCTGGGAGGGCTGTTGTGTTTCTGTATTACCTTTTAGCTTGCATATTTCTGTATATAACTGTATGTACTGTAAATATCTGCTTGTATATTCTGCTAAGCTGTAAATACAAAGCTTCATTCAGTATCCAGAGCTGGCTGAGTCTAGTCTGGGTGATTTCCAAGTGTGGTGGGTGGGTAACACACAAACCATCACAGCTACTTTCAATAGCAATAACAAGAACTTGGTAATTTCCCAAATATCATAATTAAAATCTATGTTTTGTTAAGTTCTCAAGTCTTTTTTTAACTATAGAGATAAAGGAGCATTCTCAAAGTCACAGATAAGCTTACACATTTAAATGTCTTTTTTTTCTTCTGCCTTTCACCTTTGGAGGGTCTTCTCATGAAAGTGTATGTTTTCTGAACTGTTGTTTCTTTGGGTGTGAAGAATAATAAAAGGAGCAGATACCTGTGACTGTTTTTACACCTGTCATCTCCGTAGCACCTCTGGCTTTTTTCTTCAGGGCTTCAATAATTAATGCTGTGCAAAGTGTCATACATAGAATGGAACTGGATCATTCTAGCATCTGATCAGGTCAAAGCCTGGATTCCTCTGGTGAGCAACATGTTGCCTGAGGCTGAATTATAGCCCTGTACGTTGGAATGGTTAGGTCTTTCACTTTGGAATATCTGCTTCTTTATTTTATTTGCAACAGGCAGTGAACTACCCCATTTGGACAAATGTCAGTTTTATATCACTGACAACCTTTGCCCACACCTTGCAACCTGATTTGCAGGATGTGATTCTGCTCTGTGTTGCAATACCTTTTTGTTTTTCTAGTTCCAGAAGGACGTGTGGATAACACCAAGCCCTCTCACAACCTTAAACCATCAGTCTCATCCACTGCTGGCATAAAGCAGTGTAGCTGAGTAATTGTGTGTTCTGTGGATCTGGCCTCAAATGTGGCAATCTCATCACTCGTCTAAATAGGAATATTTAAGCTGGCACGGTTAATTTAAGTTGTATAAACTGGCCATAGTCTTCCCTCCGCCATGAGAACTGCAGGCTAGTGATTTTAAAAGAATGAAAAAGTAAAGAAGCTTTGCAGATAAGTAAGAACATGGCTAAAAGTTTTAAATGACCTCTGTGCAAAATCTCTCTTCGTGCCCAGTGTCCAAAGAACGAGATGCCTATTTGTTGCATGCTTTGTAAAGTTGGACTGGCAATACTATTTTGTTTAGGATGTATTTCAAGTACTGAAACCTTTCCTTTTGTGTCCTTCCAAAGGACACTCATTCAATAGGCTCAATGCTTGGCATGTTTTCATCCTGGCTGCTCAACTGGGCAAAGACTGTGGGTAACTGGGTTGGAAAATGCGTGTCTCCCCCTTTGACTCAGATGAGATTCTTAACTATACTTTAATTTATCAGTCATTCATTTCTATCAAAATACAGTTGCCTTTGCCCAAGCCTCTAGGTTCTCTGAAAAACTGTGCTCAGCCATAAATCATTTCTTCATTCAGTATGCAAAGTGACATCTTTGGTGTTATAAATCAGTTCAAGAGGGTGGACACCCTGTTCAACCTCTTCACCAAGGACTCAGTTCTCATGTTTTCTAAGTTAGTTATTTTTGCTTTAGGGGACAATGCAGTTCTACTCTCCTACTGTGCCATCGAGAGAACAAGTCCCTTTGAGCCAAACATCTGCTTTCATTTAGAAAGAATGGTGGAAAAATGCAGTTTTAGAAACGTCTATTTATCTACTAGCTTAGTTTACAAGAAGTCCCTGATTGCTCAGACCTAAAGATTTGATGAAAAGCTGTAACAGAACATGAACTAAAAATAAAAGAAAAAACAAAATTCTGCCTTTCTCTATTCATAACAGGAACAGATACCTTTGCTGCTTTGGCAGTTTAGTGGGCTGGAGAGGAGGGCACTGTTTCTAGAACATTCCACCTGACAACAGGTGAGATGGCTCCACTCTGAGCCCCCTGTGTCCCTAACACTGCCTTTCTGTGTGGAAATCCTTGTTTTGGCTAGAAAAGGGTTTGTTGAGCTCTCTTGCCCATGGCATGTGACCGTGCCAACTTATGGGCTTGCATCCCCACTAAGAAAAACAGCATAGTTTTAAAAACAAGTAAAGTAAAGGTTAATTAACCTCAGATCTGTTCTCAGCAAAGCAAGGCTTCCATGGACAAGTAATAAAAATAGCTTCTCAATGGTCCTTGTGTCTGTCAGAGTCTTGCTCTGTGATATCCAGGTGGGGGAGGAGAGGCTGATTTGCTACTGTCCTTTTCTTGTGCTTGTTTTCCCAAGGCTGTCTTGCTCTGTCCTTCATGTCATCTCCACCAATAAATCATTTAGCTTAACCTGTCTCTCTCTGCATTGTAAGCAGACAAAAGTTACCCATTTAACCCCAACCATGGCTGATTCACGCAGCAGGGAAGGCAGCTTCACAAAAGGATGCTAGCAGGGAAGGTGGCAGTTGGGCTGGACTTCACTTAGACTGGAGCTGGTTTCCCTCTTCCGTCTTCTCCTCTTCCCCACTCCCCCTCTGTTATTTTAAATTAACAGCACTTCTCACACTGGGATTGTTTTTTGAAGATCATTTTTGTCAACAGAGCTGTTCTGCTTGAGTAATTTGACCCCAGCCTCATTTCAAATGTTTGAAATGGCAAGAAATGCACATACTCATATCAGCATACGTCTATGACCCTTTTCACCTGGGCAGCTTTTTAAACAATTTTTATTGCCATGAAAAAAAAGTAGTAACAAAACATCCAATTAGCTACAGGGAAGCACAGCTATTGCAGTCAAGCAGCTACTTCAGGAAACCTGTATTGCAATTATCAGGTTCCTTTCACCTGAACCATAAGCTAAAACTCTGATTCCTTGAATCATACCATCTGCCAGAAGTCCAAACCTCAAATGGGCATCTCTCTGTTGTTCTTTCTACCCTGATACTGTAAAATTGAAAGTTAGCCCTTTGACATAGATATCATCTGTTAAGAATTCTTTTCCACAATTGCTGTGGCCAGTGCTTAATCTTCATGTAATGTCTCCTACCTCCAAGTAATCAAAACTCTAAAAAACTAAACCATGAGGCCATGAGGGACCAACAGATACACAGATAGTAAAACAAAATGCACAGAGAAACAATCAGCATTGCTGACAGCTTCGTAATTTATTCTTTTCCTCCACCATAGTGAGCACAGAATCTGCCATGATGGAAATTGCATTTTTTACATGAAATATATCTACAGATATCTACACCCTTGATTTCTAATAATATTGTCCTCAAACCACAGGGGAATTCCTCAGTAATTGCCAACCAACTGTAGTGCTACATTTTAAGAGCCAAATATTGAAGTTGGACAAGACTCACACACAAAAAATACAAATGTGTGCTTCTTCAAGGATGTTTCTGACTTTTTGTTATCATAGAATCATAGAATAAACCAGGTTGGAAGAGACCTCCAAGATCATCCAGTCCAACCTATCCCCCAGCCCTATCCAGTCATCTAGACCATGGCACCAAGTGCCTCATCCAGTCTTTTCTTGAACACGTCCAGGGACGGTGCCTCCACCACCTCCCTGAGCAGCCCATTCCAATGGGAAATCACTCTCTCTGTGAAGAACTTCCTCCTAACAAGCATGTGAGATCCATTAAATCTTTTTAATGCACCTTTTAACAACAAGCAGTTCAAGGTGTACTTATTGCTTAGTGTATTGGGTATCTTTACTGCCATTTTTCCCATTAAAATTGTTTAAATCCTCTTTTCACCATGAATTTTGTGTCAAAATGTTGGTTTAGATATCAAAATTTCCCCTGATCCTGTCATTAGGAAGAGTCTTTGTCTGCTCAAGTCACTCTTTTCATTCTTTTTTTTTTTTTAAATCCCCTGACAGGTCTATCCTACACCATTCTATAGCCAGCAGAGCAAAGTGGAGCTGGGCAAAAATGTTTTGCATTACTGAGTTTGCTGCCTCACTGTACGCTTTCTGACAGATTCATCTTCAATGAAGGGCGGAGGGCCAGGGAAAATAGCATGTTTTTCCCTGAGACTGCAGAGTATGTGAATTGCCTTCTCTTTCAACCTATGGGCAGCCTTCACAGATTTCAGCACAAATGGAATGGAAGAAATATCTGATTTCCCATTCCATCTGGATTCACTTTCTTTCTTCCTCTTTGTATAGTTTTTTAGAGACATTATGGAGCTCACTGGAGGGGCTGCTTGCACACGACTATGGCAGCACTGGGCATAATGCCAGATATTCACTCCAAGAGCCTGCAATAGAAATCTTACTTGAACCAAAACATGGCATAGCAAAGAACAAAAGAGTAGGGGTGGAGAAGGAGAGGAGGGAGGGAGCAGAAAATAATGTTTCCCATACTAGAATCTCCATTTTAGGGCATGGTATGACATGCTCATAGTGTTGCCCCTTATATGTATTTACTAGAGCACAGGTAATAATTTCTAACCTCTGTCCTATTTGGTAATATTTTCCTCTCTTTCTGCTCCTGAGATGAATATCTGTGATTGCCTCTTGCACAACATAGCGGTCATTATTCCTTTAACTCTTATATTAATATGTAGTTTGAGTCCATATGTATTCTACAGTTTACAAGATTCTAAATAGGTTATGACTGTGTTGCCAGCATCTTGAACATTGCAAAACTACACTGTAGTATTGCAACAGTGTATAGCGTTTCCAGACGCTGAATGAAATCCTACTCGTCGTGGTACCAGTACATCCCTGTTCTCTAAAGTTTACATTCTAAGCATAAGCAAGAAATAGATACAGACAGATTAATAGCAGAAATACTTAACTGAAAGCATTTTTCATTGTTGTGAATCGTTTTCACAAACAAATGGATAATATTTCACGCTCGTTTTGCAGAAATATATAAGATGCAAGCAGTAAAAAAATCAGGCCAGAAATACCTTTCTCAGTAGAGCTCAAGGAAATGAGTTGAGCTGTCCATTTCCTGGTTAAATAAGTGTGTAGAACACTTTGAATGTAAAACTCATGGTGATTTCATGCATTTTCATTTAAGTGAGTTTGTGATAGAAGCTCTGATACCGTTCTAACTAATGAGCCTCAGCTGCTTTAACACTTGTGAAAATAAAACCAGAAAGGACTCATACATGCTCAACATGAACTTATTTACACATTCAAAGGAATATTGAACTGTGAGTTGGTTTGTCACTTGGTGGTTTGGAGTGTATTAAATTTGTGTCTTTTGGCTTAATGATGTTGTGAAAGAATCCAGTTTGTGCTATTGCTGATGTAAACCAACACACGGTAGCTGGCAACAAGCAAAGATTCATTTTGTATCATAGTGTCTCTCCTTCAGCTGTATCATAGAATCAACCAGGTTGGAAGAGACCTCCAAGATCATCCAGTCCAACCTAGCACCCAGCCCTATCCAATCAACTAGACCATGGCACTAAGTGCCTCAGCAAGGCTTTTCTTGAAGACCCCCAGGGACGGTGCCTCCACCACCTCCCTGGGCAGCCCATTCCAATGCCAATCACTCTCTCTGTGAAGAACTTCTTCCTAACATCCAGCCTATACCTACCCTGGCACAACTTGAGACTGTGTCCCCTTGTTCTATTGCTGGTTGCCTGGCAGAAGAGACCAACCCCCACCTGGCTACAATGCCCCTTCAGGTAGTTGTAGACAGTAATAAGATTACCCCTCAGCCTCCTCTTCTCCAGGCTAAACAGGCCCAGCTCCCTCAACCTCTCCTCATAGGATTTGTGCTCCAGGCCCCTCACCAGCTTTGTTGCCCTTCTCTGGACATGTTCCAGCACCTCAACATCTTTCTTGAATTGAGGGGCCCAGAACTGGACAAACCCAACTTGCAAGGATTTATTTTGTCTTCATATCCTAAATTTCCAAAACAAATTAAATCAATAAAGTATTCTTAATTTCCTGTTTGAAGCTGATATTTGGTACTGCTGCCCAAACATTTATGGCAAAGAAATTACATTTCACTGCTCTGTAAGAAATTATCTACTTGCTAAGTACAGCACAAAAAACTGACATAGAGATAAACTCCAGAACCCCCTCAAAACTGAAAGGTTTTGACAGAGGTCCAAGGTTGCTTCTTCCTCAAGTCATGTTGGTAGTTGCTGCCAAAGAATTTAAGAATCTTTGAACTGAATGTAACATTTTTGATAAGACCCTTCTCACGTTTGCAGACGTTGGGAGGCTTAGGGTAAAAAAATTCCTGCATGTGCCTAAGAGAGATCTCTGGAATTCTTTTGAAGCTACCTTAATTGGAAGCCATAATACACATAAAGAGTAGATGTGGAGCAATATCTATAATATATATCCACATTTTCTTATATGTGTGTTTATAGTTTTATATATACATTTATACACAATCTTTTTATGAGTCATAGAATCATAGAATCAATCAGGTTGGACACCTCCAAGATCATCCAGTCCAACCTAGCACCCAGCCTTAGCCAGTCAACTAGACCATGGCACCGAGTGCCTCATCCAGTCTTTTCTTGAAGACCTCAAGGGACGGTGCCTCCACCACCTCCCCGGGCAGCCCATTCCAGTGTCCAATGACTCTCTCAGGGAAGAACTTTCTCCTCACCTTGAGCCTAAATCTCCCCTGGCACAGCCTGAGGCTGTGTCCTCTCGTTCTGGCGCTGGCCACCTGAGAGAAGAGAGCAACCTCCCCCTGGCCACAACCACCCTTCAGGTAGTTGTAGACAGCAATAAGGTCACCCCTGAGCCTCCTCTTCTCCAGGCTAAACAATCCCAGCTCCCTCAGCCTCTCCTCGTAGGGCTTGTGCTCGAGGCCTCTCCCCAGCCTCGTCGCCCTTCTCTGGACACGCTCAAGCATCTCAGTGTCCAAACCCGTCTACCACATGATACAGTCAAACTTGGACATTCCTCTGAAATCTTCTGTTGTTGCTAATTTCCTAAAACAAACAAACAAACCAACACAACAAAAACATTGAAAGGAGTAAGTGGTGTCATGGAGGGTAGCAGGGCCCTTTAGCAGGCCCCTGTTGTGCATGCTACAGTGTCTCACATTGAAGGCCAAAGCAATCGCAAAACCAAAACCAATATTCCTATCTGCCTGCATGAGCTACAGTACCCATGAGAAGATTCCTCCCTAGGAAGGGTAAAAGGTAAACATATCTGTATTGATGATCTGGACGAGGGGATTGAGTCCAGCATCAGTAAGTTTGCAGATGACACCAAGCTAGGAGCAGGTGTGGATCTGTTGGAAGGTAGGAGAGCCCTGCAGAGGGACCTTGACAGGCTGGATGGGTGGGCAGAGGCCAATGGGAGGAGATTTAACAAGGCCAAGTGCAGGGTTCTACACTTTGGCCACAACAACCCCAAGCAGCACTACAGGCTGGGGACAGAGTGGCTGGAGAGCAGCCAGGCAGAAAAGGACCTGGGGGTACTGATAGACAGTAAGCTGAAGATGAGCCAGCAGTGTGCCCAGGTGGCCAAGAGAGCCAATGGCATCCTGGCCTGCATCAGGAACAGTGTGGCCAGTAGGTCAAGGGAGGTTATTCTTCCCCTGTACTCAGCACTGGTCAGGCCACACCTTGAGTACTGTGTCCAGTTCTGGGCCCCTCAATTCAAGAAAGATGTTGAGGTGCTGGAACATGTCCAGAGAAGGCCAACAAAGCTGGTGAGGGGCCTGGAGCACAAATCCTATGAGGAGAGGTTGAGGGAGCTGGGCCTGTTTAGCCTGGAGAAGAGGAGGCTCAGGGGTGATCTTATTACTGTCTACAACTACCTGAAGGGGCATTGTAGCCAGGTGGGGGGTGGCCTCTTCTCCCAGGTAACCAGCATTAGAACAAGGGGACACAGTCTCAAGTTGTGCCAGGGTAGGTATAGGCTGGATATTAGGAAGAAGTTCTTCACAGAGAGAGTGATTGGCATTGGAATGGGCTGCCCAGGGAGGTGGTGGAGGCACTGTCCCTGGGGGTCTTCAAGAAAAGACTGGATGAGGCACTTAGTGCCATGGTCTGGTTGATTGGTTAGGGCTGGGTGATAGGTTGGACTGGCTGATCTTGGAGGTCTCTTCCAACCTGGTTGATTCTATGATTCTATGATTCTCGCTCCTGCGATCTCTCGACCCTACTCGGGCTGCTTGGCACAGGACCAGCGGATGCCCGATCCTCTGAAGCCAGGACTTGCCTGGGCCCGATCCTGCGGAGAGATCGGACAACGCCCTGGACTTCATAAACACTTCGAAACTCTGCTGAACTGCTTTGAACAGTGAGTAACCAACGAACTTTTACTTAAAGACTGAGCAACTTATCGAGACTCAAAGAACTCTCTTAAAATCACAGACTCTCCTTGTTTTGCCATTTTCTGCATTTTCACCTGCGACCGCGGATCAAAGGACTTACGTGGGAGAGTTTTAGATAAGTTTGGGGAAGGGGTTTTTCATATTTTAGCAATAAATCATTTAATCTCTACAAATCAGCCTCGCATGTTCTTCCCCATAAATTTCCCCTAAACGACATTCCACAACAAGTGGTTTCAAATTCCAAGTGACATCAGCAGAATAAACGACGCTCGTTCCTCATGTAATCCATCCCACTGAAAACAGCAGGGGAAAAGCCAAGGCAAAGACAGCTCACATTATTTTTCTGTAATAAACCTGAAGCTTTTGTACCAGCTGAAGCAAAAATATTGATGTGTATATAAGTGACCTCTCTCTACAAAGCTGAATCTGGGCTAAACCTGTTCTGTTTTCTTTCATGTCAGCTTGCTATTGGAATTCAGAAATTCTCTTTTCTATCAAAATAAGTCTATTATGAGCAGTGAATGACTGTTAGAAATTCTGAATACCTGTAGTCCTAACAAAAATATAGCTACCATCACTAGAAATGTAAAAGTCATAAAATCCCTTGAGTCAAAAGAGATTAATTTATAGGAAGGCTCACAGATTTTTTTTTCACAAGCTGACATCCCCATGCTCAGCAAACTTCCATTCCACAGGAGCCAGTGGCACAGGGGTGTGCCAGTACTGCTTTCCAGTTGGTTCCATGATTACGATTCCTGCCAGTTTACAGGCATTCCTAAATAAGGCCCAACACATCAAGATTCTACTTCATATTATACTTTAGCAATTTTCATTTTAATAAATAAATATGTACATGAGAAGGATGCCTGAGAATTCTCTTAGAGCAGAATTCAAATTAAAACTCCTTATTGATGGTGTATGGATTTCTTTCATTGTCTGGGAGGCCTGTGAGCATTTGAAAGAAATAAGGGCACTAACAGCACCATTGTGCTTGCATGGAAGCTCTTGGCCATTCAGTGTCATAGGGTCAAAAACAATCTAAGCCCCCCCACCAAAGCAGTCTGTAGAAGACTACACAGACCTCACAAAACTGATTCTTTAGGGTTTGGTTGGGCTTCTGTAAGTAATGTCTTAAGTTCAGCACTGGGCCTTGGGAATTTTTTATTAAAGTTTAAACTTCCCAAATATACTTTTGATTTTCTGAGTTAGGAAACAGGTTAAAGGGTGAATTAGAATTGTTACTAGACAGCCCTCTTTTCTCACCCTTTTTTTTTCTGGTTGTCAGGCACTTCTCTCTGTCAAGTACTGGGCATAGAATTACTGCCTTGCAAATAACAGCAACAGAAATCATAGCGATATGCAAAGCAGAGGGAGTGGGGAGAGAAACAGGGCTAGAAAAGGAATTCATTTAACTTCATGAGCCTTATGAACCAATTTAGTCAATTGCCAAAAAAAAAAATATTTTAGTCTCTTTTTTATCCATTTCTTCTCTTCTTTACCCAGCTTTTGCAATGTGTGACCTGTATGGATGCTTTAAGTTGCAGATGGAAATCAGAGAAGTCTCATGTGCTTCAGAGGGAAGTTAACTGCACCTTCTCTGCATAACTACTAAATAAACAGCAAATTCTCTACTTTTCCTTTGTGTTATCAGGCACAGATTACAGATGCATATTGGTTACATATAAATATATCTACAATATGTGCAAGTTCTAAAGCACTATTGTGCTGTTAAAAAGTACATCATTTATAGTGATTTGTTGTGGCAGTGAAAAGATGAACTGCTGGTCCCAAACAATGCCAAAACAACAGTATATTATAAAAACTTCTCAAAACCTACAGTCAATATTCCTATTCCAAATGCATGCACAGCATAGCAATAGTTTTTCCTGAAGTTTATCATCTCATTCTCAAAGAAGTGTTATTTGGCTTCACAGCTTTGGCAAGAGTTTTGCCAAATAGTTTACCATGCTGCAGTCTCTAACACAGGAGTTTGAGAGAGGAGAGTGTCTTTGTTTTCTGGGAATTCAGATGTACTACTTACCAAAAAAAAACCAAAAAAAACAACCCAAAATGGTTTTGATTTCATATCAAGACTGAGCAGTAGGCATTTGGAAGCATAGGGACCAAAGTTGGTAACTGAAAACTTCTGTTTCTGACTAATATTTTAAAGTAAAGAATATTTACCTTGTGTTTTGAGTGAAACTAACAGCAAACCATAGCAGATCTGTTAGTGGTTTGTACAGGGATGTTCCTGTATTGGAAGCAAATTTTCTTTGTGAGGAGGTTAGCAGTACTGCAGGGGGCCACCCTGCTTCACTGAACTGGAACATCCAGTCTTTCAGGAGTGCTCACACATTAGGTCATAAGACTACAAGCAATAGCAACCTCTCCCCTTTATTTTTTTTTTCCCAAATCTGTGCTTTCTCTTCCTAAACTTCCTCCACTATCACAGCCTGTTTCAGTTCAGTTTCATTCAGTGTTTGGCCTCTGTGCTGCAGTTCATCTATAAAGTTGATATTTTGCAGGACTGAGCATGGACACAAATGGGATGACGTTCTTGCCATTATATGGCCTATGCCTAGAATCTTCACCTCTCCACTCAGAGCTTCTACATCTAAATTTCTCTGGGTTTTTGTGTCTGAACTAGAAACCTGGCTCAAATGGCCACAGCTTATAAGATCTCCCCAGTACTTAGGCAAATCAGACAGGTAGCTGTTTTATAGGGAGAAGGTTTTCTGTGTTTACCTAACAGGGGAAATTTCTCCTGCACTTTTTCTTTCAGATTACAGAGGGTAGGAGGCATAATCATCAAGTGAAGGCATGGTCCTTTTTTATCTGAGTCCTCTCCTTTCTCTCTCTCCAAGTCTAGTCCTTTTGTCATAGAATCATAGAATCTGTCAGCGTCCACAAGGACCATCTAGTTCCACGCCACCTAGAGCATGCTGCCCAGAGCATCACCCAGCCATGGGGCCTCAAACACCTCCCTGGGCAACCCATTTCTGTCTCTCACCACTCTCATGGTGAACAACTTCCTCCTTATGTCCAGTCTGAATCTACCTATCTCCAGCTTTGCTCCATTCTCCCTAGTCCTGTCACTACCTTATAGCCTAAAAAGTCCCTCCCCAGCTTTTTTTAGGCCCCCTTCAGATACTGGAAGGCCACAAGAAGGTCACCTCAGAGCTTCCTCTTCTCCAGACTGAACAGCCCCAACTCTTTCAGTCTGTTCTCATAGCAGAGCTGCTCCAGCCCTCTGAGCATCCTCATGGTCCTATTCTAGACACGCTTCAGTATCTCCACATCTCTCTTGTAATAGGGGCTCCAGAACTGGATGCAGTACTCCAGGTGGGGTCTCACCAGATCAGAGTAGAGGGGTGGCAGAATCACCTCCCTCAACCTGCTGGCCACACTTCTCCTGATGCAGCCCAGGGTCTGGTTGGCTTTCTGGGCTGCAAGTGCACACTGCTGGCTCATGTCGAGCTTCTCATCCACCAGCACCCCCAAGTCCCTCTCCTCAGGGCTGCTCTCCAACCACTCACTGCCCAGCCTGGATTTGTGCTTGGCATTGCCTTGACCCAACTGCAGGACCTCGCACTTGGTCTTGTTGAACCTCATGAGGCAGGTGGTGGAAGCCCTGTCCCTGGAGATCTTTAAAGCCAGGGTAGATGGGGCTTTGAGCAACTTGAGCCAGTTTGAGGTGTCCCTGCCTGTGGCAGGACAGGGTGCAGCTAGATGATCCTTGAGGTCCCTTCCAGCCCCAACAATTCTGTGACTCTGTAACAAGGTCAGGCAGGCTCTGGAGAGGCAATGCCTGGTGTGGCACCAACATATTTGTGTTTTCTCATCCCAGCTGCCTCCTGGAAACACTCATGTATGAGATTTTAAACACATAGAAGAGGACCTACAGAAGACAGCACGAACTCCTTATAACTCTATTGCTTAGCCTTCTCCAAATGTATTTGGTGCTGTGGTCAAGTCACATGCTGAACACAGTTATGAGAAGGTAAATGAGAACCCACAAAAAGTGTTCCAGAGTAAACCCAGATGAAAACAGAGAGACTTCATGGGAAAAAAGTTACTTTGAGATAAGAGTTGACAGAGATCTCCCTTCTGCTAAACCTGTGGCCCCTTAGTGCATCCAGAACCACTCTCCAGCTCTGAGCATGAATGGCATTGACTTGACTCACACAAATAGCCTTCCTCTTTGCACTTAAACTCAGTTGCCATATCTATTCTACCTTTTGGGAAGAGCCTGTGGTCACCCAGGTGATATCTTCTCATTAACTGGAAGAAGCTGGTCAGGCCAGGCCAAAACTGGGCCAAAAGAAGTGCCAAGAAAGAAATAGACTGTGTGACAGTGCTGAAACCTGTCACTTTGCTGACAGAGTATTTGGAGCAGCACAAGGAGATATGTTTCAGCCAATCACATGTGTTATATCTAGGGACCATTTCAGAAAGAACACAATTCAAAATTGTTTGCAGTTTTTCCAGTGGTTTCAATGGACTTTGCAGCCTAGAATTCAACATTTGAAATTAATCAGCATTTTCCCTGCAACATACCATTTCTATGCACAGAAACCTAAATAAGTGTTCTCATCATTTTAAAATTGTAATCTGGCTCTGTTTCTGATTTAAGCAAAAAATCATATTCATTCTTGTTTTGCTCAAATGAATACATATATCTCTGGTTTAAATAATAGAAAGCAGAAAAAGACTCTTTTGAAGCTATATTTCCAGCGCTAAATTCCAAATCTTTTGGAGGGGGGAGCACAGAAGAGTTCCAAAATGACAGTTAATCCAATTTGAATGTTAATTGTGCTACCATATTTTTTTTCAGTCTGAGACTTTCCAATATTCGTACTTTCAGCTGGGTGCAGTATTTAAAGGTTTGCTATAAAACTCTTGTTTGAAGATTGCTGCACAGCCCTAGCCCCCAGCTGTGTAGCCTGAATTGTCAGTTGGGTTTTTGTTTTTTTTTTTTGCTTAACAATAAAAAGTAACTTCCCATTGAACTGTGACATACAGTATTTCTGTAATCTTAATAAATCTTTCTTTCAACCACACTGTTCCTGATCCAGGCCAGGATGCCATTGGCTCTCTTGGCCAACTGGGCACACTGCTGGCTCATCTTCAGCTACTATCTACTATCCCCAAGTCCCTTTCTGCCTGGCTGCTCTCCAGCCACTCTGTCCCCAGCCTGTATCACTGCTTGGGGTTGTTGTGGCCAAAGTGCAAAACCCTGCACTTGGCCTTGTTAAATCTCATCCCATTGGCCTCTGCCCACCCATCCAGCCTGTCAAGGTCCCTCTGCAGGGCTCTCCTACCCTCCAACAGATCCACACCTGCTCCTAGCTTGGTGTCATCTGCAAACTTACTGATGCTGGACTCAATCCCCTTGTGCAGATCATCAATAAAGATATTGAACAGGACTGGGCCCAGCACTGATCCCTGAGGCACACCACTAGTGACAGCTGCCAACTGGATGTGGCACCATTCACCACCACTCTCTGGGCCTGGCCCTCCAGCCAGTTCTTGACCCATGTCAGAGTGAATCTGTCCAAACCATGAGCTGCCAGCTTGGCCAGGAGCTTGTTGTGGCAGAAGGTGTCAAAGGCTTTGCTGAAGTCCAGGTAGACTCCATCCACAGCCTGCCCCACATTCACTGGGTGGGTAACCTGATCATAAAAGGAGATCAGGTTGGTGAGACAGGACCTGCCCTTCCTAAACCCCTGCTGGCTGATCCCTTGCCAGCATGGGTCTCTCTTGTACATGTCAATCGGCAAAGATAAAAATCACCCTTGCTCAAGTGGCTTGCCTGAACAGGCAAGGACGTGTATTGAAGTGAAGGGGCAGTGGCGAAAGCCATTGCCGGCGCCGGGCCCCTGCAGGTACCTGGATGTGCAACTGCATTGATATAGTCAGTAGAAACTTTTCAGGCCTACAAATGCATTTTCAAGGTGTAGTACAGATTTCTAGGATGTTTTAACCTGTTTTTAAAAGCCTATTTGCTCTTCATATTGATGGTAATTGATACATCTGAATTCCAAGAGAATTTCCCTAGTGCTGCAGATACTCAACTTTAATCCTTCTCTGGTGAGTGTGCAATGTGTGCATCTACTTCTCCTGTACCTTACAGAATCAGAGGCCAGAGCACTCAGTAATTTAAGCATTGTCTTTTGCTCTGATGAGCACAGCAACTTTATGTGAATTAATAACACAGCTGTTTTGTCAAGCTAGGAATTTCCTCCTTGCCACATAAGCTCACAAGATACATTGGTAGTCTTGTAGCATATTGAATGAATCATGGATGTGAGCAGAAAGATTTTAAACTAAATGATAGTATAAAACATTTGTAATTACAGATAACTTCCCACTCACCTCATGAAACTGTCTCTTTTCCCTATGGTTGCTGATGGAAGCTTTCTGCACACAACAGGCTACTAAATGCAGAATTCCTGTAACTCAGGACAGTGTTAAAAAGACTTCTGACTAAATAGCTGAGAGTGGCAGTCATCACTCCTTTTATTCTGAAACAGCCTCCCTCATCAAGTTTCTTTTCCTTTACATTCTAAAGTGCAACGGCCATGACTGGAAACTGAATGACTGTGCCTGAATTTCTTGATGCAGTGAAGTTACAACGATTGAAAATCCTTTCATAAAGGATTCTCCAAAGGATGTTTTAAAGTCTATGTAAGCAGAATTAAGACATAGAATTTTTAAGTTTTGCCTAAATCAAATATTTAGCAACCTGTTATAACACTTGGGTTAATTACACTATTTTTCTTCCTAGCTCCTAAGAGAACAGCTTTGGGAGGAGAAGGGGGAGGGAGGGTGTGTGTGAAGAAGGCAGAAAAATCTCCTACATAACAAAATCACCTATTTTCTGCAACTTACTATTTTTTAGTTAACCTTTGCCTATTGTGCCTGGGCTGTTTTATAACTAGTGCTTGCCTATGTTCACAGGGTTGTGTTACACTGGCAAATCTGTCAGAGAAAGCAGGATTTGGGAGAATTGAGAGGAGTGTCAAACATGGCTTTCTAGACCAAAGGCTTCTTTGCACCCACCATCCTGCACACCAGCACTGCACGCTGCATGTAGGCAGAGAGCAGCTAGACAGCACAGCTTTTCTTTCCAGGACTTTGTACCTGGTCATCAGCATAAAATATTAAACAGCCCTAAATTAATTTTCTTACAAACATCCTAAACCTAATGGAAATGTATTAAGACATTGTTTGCTGTTTCATTATTCACAGAGCTCTTCTTATGTGGGTGTGTTCCCATCAGCACTTGGAAAGTCAACTCAAGTCATGGAGCCTACCTATGAGCACAATGTGACCTATTTAGTATGAAGCTCTCACTGTTTTCAGTCTAGAAAAGGTACAACTACATATCCTTGACAGAATAATTCCAGTTTCTAAACAATTTAGGCTAACAATGCTAATCTTTTGATTTCTACTACCAAGTGACCCTAAGGACCAAGCACTGCTAGAGTACCTGCTGATGCTAAGAATTAATTTAGCCCATAACAAATGCAACAAACTATTTTGGACACTTTCAGTATGTCCTTACATCAGCCAACTTTTAATTTGACACTCTTCATGGTGTGCCTCTCAATGCTGGGCTGATTTGAAGGAACATAAAGCAAAACCCAGTAAGGAAACAATATGTCAATGCTGGAAGAACTAGAAATATTGTAGGAAAGCTGCACCTGACATAATTCCTTCTCAATTTCAGAGTCAAAAAAATGCAGGAAAACCCAACAAACCAAAACTAGCTGATACATTTATTTGAATAAATATCTCTTTATAAGTATTCTAGGTCAAATGCAAACAGATGAAATCCAGATGGCAGATGATTTAGCCTCTGCAACTATTCACACTGACCACAGAAAGTCAGGTACTTCATTAAAAATCCCAAAGCTAGCATTTATCTCCAGGACACAATATAGTCCACACAATCTACAAAATGAAAAATGTATTCTCCCTCCTTTACTTGTAAGTTATTTGATTCCTGAATGCCTCAGTGGATGGCTTATAATAAATAGTACAAAAAGGGCATTTGTTTGATGAGAGAAAATAAGATTTTATCTGTGCGCAACTTAGACATATAATGTTACAACCAATAAGCACGGATGGCAGTCAGCACTTGACTTATCCTTCTCAAGAATATTAGAATCCAGCTCCTTCCCTGATAGCATCAATGATCAAAAAAGCATAAACAATCAGGCTTTTTATGCTAATGATTATACTGAAATACTTCCTTGCCTAGTTTAACCAATTAGAAGGAGCACCAGCCATTAAAAAGGAATCTTAATAATGTTATTCAAAATCCTTTAAAGGAACTACACTTTTTTTGATCTCATGTATCACTCATTTTTTTTTCTTGAGACTTCAGCTGGTTTTCCAGGGATTTTAAACAAAAACATCCTTTCCAAACACTTAAAACATATGAAGCTGCCAGCCTCTCTGCCTTCATTTTTACTAGTTTAATTTGTGAATCACTGAAAGAGAACAATATTGTGGAGAAGAATGAAGACTTGAAAGTTTAAGTCTCTCTTCTATGTGAGCTCTAAGGCAAAGGATTTCTGATTGTTATGAACGGGCAAAGATAGAGAAAAAAAATAATTTAATTCAATCATGTTTCTGTAATTAGATTTCATTAAGAGGCAATGTCAAGGTTAAAGCCTGTCTTAAGTAACACAAAAATCTTTCAATAAAAAGTTTCTGTGTTTTGTTCTTACGGGAGCATAGAAAGAACAATAGTTCAGGAGTATGTTGCCTGCAAGACATTTACTGAAAAAAACATGCTTAACTAAATGTCAAAAATTGAAAAATGGGTCAAAATGTTGCCATTGTACACTATGCTAACAGAAAAATCACACTCACCTGTGAGCTCTGTTTAGTCCACATGTTGAGCACTCAGTGCTGCAGTGCAGGAGGATGTGTTGAGCAACTCCATGGTCAGTTCAAAGTTTGCAGGATCATCATATATGCTGTTGTTATTGAAAGCAATGCAGACTATTTAGAGGGTGTGCAGTTCCTCTGACAGCTTTTTTAGCTGCCAAGCAAAAAAAAGCTTCAACTTCACCTTTGTTTCTCATTTGTATGTTGTGATTTTGTTTTTCTTAATTTAAAAAATAAATAATAGAGAAACACACAATAGTTTTGGTCAGAGGTTTTGCCTGGAGGGTTTCCAGACCTGTTTCTGCTGTGTCCAGGGACTGGCATCATCTGTGGCACAGCAGGCAGGTCTGCCTCTCAGCTGGACTGGCAACTGACTGTCTGAGCACACCTCCTCTGCTGCACTGCAAAGCCCATCTTAAGCCACTTGTATGATCTCCATTGGACCAGGTGCAACATGTTAGTCAGGCCTAGCTTGGAAAGCTGGCAGTGAAGTCCTGCATGACAATTATAACATGGTGACTAGTGAATCACAAGCTTCGTGAAACAACATTGCTTTCCAAAGGAAATGTCATTCTTGCTCAGGTAGACTGCAAGTTATGTTTTGAAGGCAAGATGGCTAATTACTTGTGAGGGTCATCCCCTCTCTTGATTCTGGCTAGTTTCAGATTTCCAATGGCCTTCAGATTAACTTGCAGCGCATGAAGGAAAAAGGCAATGCCCTGCAGCAAGCCTGCTCAAGCTCTGAGTATAGAATAAAATCATGGAACATTTCAATTTTGGGGGGCAATATTTCCTTTTCTTTGGTCATGAAAAAAAAAAGTCACCAAAATAAAAAACCACAAACAATGTACTTTGAAGTTGAATTTTCTGGGGGATAATGTTACACTCTTATAATGCTAACACCCAGACATAAACAGAAGTTCACATTCTCCTGCCTTTTAAAGGGGTTGGGCTTGTCCTAGAGCAGAACAGGAGTGTTCAGGAAAACACAAAAGCTTTGCAGGTTAGAAAAGTACTTTCCACACAGTTCTAGCCTTAGTAGTGGGAGGCCTGCAATGGTATTTAATATTTCAAACTATTTTGGTTTCAATTAAATTAGTCAAAGGGAAAATAAAAAAAGAAAAGGCTAGGAGAGGGGTAATTTTTTCCTATCCTGAGGTAAAATTCAATTACTTAAATTGTTCTTTTGCAGAGAAATTAAACAATTGCTGCAGAGTGAACTCTGGAGAATGTCACCCAATCTGCTTCTGAAATGTAGTTTATGCAATGAAGAGCCATTTGTGTGGATTCCATTAGTTCACTCCAGTATAAACCACCAGCCAGACTCTAGTTTTTGTGTTACTTGAAAAAACTATGAGAATCATTAACAGTCAGGGCTTCACCCCTAAAATATGCTAAGGACATAAACTAGAGAAGTTTTAATTGTGTCTTCTCACAAGGTAACTTAAGCATTTAGATCCATTCCTCAGTGGCAGTTTCGGCATACAAGTTCTCTTGATGCCTCATCAGCATTCAGGAGTTGCCTTGCAAGGCTAAGGCTCAGTGAGGTAAAACACACAATTATTGACAGGTTTTAGGAATAAAGATATAAAGAAGGATACAATACATTTTAACCAAAGATGGATATTGAGTTTATGCCCATACAGCCAGCGATTGGGTATCATGGTACAGCAGCATTTAACACCAAAACACTGAACGAGGCTTCTCCAAGGCTTTTAAGCACTACCAATCCATAGTCAGTCAAGATCATTAGTTATAACTGAAGGATATGGTCTAAATATCATCCCTGACTTCCCACAGCCTCCAGCAGATCTTACCTTGGGATACTGCAGATGAGTAGCATTTGCAGAAATAAGATCCAGACCGTTGTTGGGAAAACTTAAACACAATGGAAGCAATTTTAGAGAGATTGTCAAACTTTCTTGCCATTTGCTTTTAGCAGCAATTCTATTTATAGCTGGCAGTAAAAGTGCTAGGTACTGATATGCAGCAGTTAGGATTGTTACTCCAGAACATGTTAGTGAATACTGATTCAAAAAGACAGCAAATGAAACCAAAGTCAAGAAAATAAATGCTACAGCAAACATGTTCCAAAACATCACCACTTTCAGCTGTTCCTTGTCCCACGAGTGCTTGTTCTGTTGCAGGTGCTGCTTTTTGGACATTATGGGTAATAAGATAAACTCCACAGAGAAAAAAATCAAATCACCTTAAAGAACTCTGAATAATTTAAATCACTGTAAGCATTCCTATTTCAGAAAAACACTCCAGTTTCAATAAAGCAGAAGTCACTCTTTTCATTCTATAGATAAACAAATGTGTCTAATCATTCTCTTCACAAGCTTCAACAATAAACACAGTCTAATTTCACAGTATCACACAGTATCACAGTATCATCAGGGTTGGAAGAGACCTCATAGATCATCAAGTCCAACCCTTTACCACAGAGCTCAAGGCTAGACCATGGCACCAAGTGCCACGTCCAATCCTGCCTTGAACAGCTCCAGGGACGGCGACTCCACCACCTCCCCGGGCAGCCCATTCCAGTGCCCAATGACTCTCTCAGTGAAGAACTTTCTCCTCACCTCCAGCCTAAATTTCCCCTGGCGCAGCCTGAGGCTGTGTCCTCTTGTTCTGGCGCTGGCCACCTGAGAGAAGAGAGCAACCTCCTCCTGGCCACAACCACCCCTCAGGTAGTTGCGGACAGCAATAAGGTCACCCCTGAGCCTCCTCTTCTCCAGGCTAACCAATCCCAGCTCCCTCAGCCTCTCCTCGTAGGGCTGTGCTCAAGGCCTCTCCCCAGCCTCGTCGCCCTTCTCTGGACACACTCAAGCATCTCAATGTCCCTCCTAAACTGGGGGGCCCAGAACTGAACACAGGACTCAAGGTGTGGTCTAACCAGTGCAGAGTACAGGGGCAGAATGACCTCCCTGCTCCTGCTGACCACACCATTCCTGATGCAGGCCAGGATGCCACTGGCTCTCTTGGCCACCTGGGCACACTGCTGGCTCATGTTCAGGCGGGTATCAATCAGTACCCCCAGATCCCTCTCTGTCTGGCTGCTCTCCAGCCACTCCGACCCCAGCCTGTATCTCTGCATGGGGTTGTTGTGGCCAAAGTGCAGCACCCTGCACTTGGAGCTATTGAACGCCATCCCATTGGACTCAGTCCTCCTCTCACCTGAAGCAGCAAGTTCTCAATGACAACTTTGTGCTACTAAGTGAATCTTACATCACACTGAGAATGCCAGGTTTTTAAAACCTCTGTTTTTCCAACTACTGTTACAAGTTTGCGTGGAAAATTAAAAAACAAAGCACACACACAAAAAACCAAACAGTAAAATGCAGCTGTTTGCTTTGAGGGGTGGTGGTGGAAGGGAAACTCTAACATCACTGAAGAACATGGGTTTCAGTCAGACTTCAGCAGCATACTACCTAATTCCTGTCTGTGGTGCCCAGTTAAAGCTGCCTTTGCTTAGGGGTGATTGGCACTGTGCTTCGGGTTCCTTCGCAGCGCTGCTAATCTCCACTAATACTCTCCCATGCTTCATTTGATTTCACTCTCATGGCTCTTTTTCAAATTCTTCCTCAAATCTTAAACCAATGCCTTCATTGTTTAGGATTCCTTTACCCTGACAAGGCTGACCTCAGATATCCTTTCCTCTTTCCTGCTCTGTAACTCAGGCCACTTACTCTTTCATATGGTAACCACACATAATGGCCTCCACATTAATTAAGTAACTTCGGGTTTTTTTCAGGTGCTACAGAGGGGTTTTCAATTGCCCAGTGCCTTTCAAGCCAATTGAATTCATTTTACTTTTTTTTTTTTTAACAGTCCAGAAAGTGCAAGGAAGAAGAGCCAAGGAGAACATGCTCACTCTCCCTGTGGGACATTCCTTTCATGCTGCTTCAGGGTTAGGCCAAAACACATCAGCAAGTCTAATTTGCCCCAGTAGCAGATGGGGAATGACTGAAAACTCTGAAGATTAATTTGTGTCAGATGTATGTTTCAAAGAGAGCAAGAACGAATGAGAGAGCCCTTACAAAAAAACATGTGCTTGCTGTGGGACTTAGAAGGGTCTTCTTCTTTCAGATCTCTTGGTGACTGAGTGACCCTGAGAAAAAGGAAGTCCTACCTTTGCTTCATGTTCTCCTTTCATTTCAACACTTTTCAGACAATTCATCTGATAAAAAGAAGCAAAACTGGATATTGCATGATGGAGGTTGTAACATCTGCTGGCCCTTCTAGCAAAGGTGATCTTGCACTATACAGATAAGAGGAGCATGAAAAGAAGAGGCTGGGGGATTTGCTGGGGGAGCCAGTGTCCCACATCATTCTGGAAAGCAGAAGGTGGCAAAAATTTCATGGCATTCTGAAATAAAATAACGTTACGTAACCAGTCCCTAATAGAACAGAAACTGCGGATCAGTACATGATACAGACTGGCTGATGTTGTCATTGTGACAGCCCTAGGCAAACTTGGGTCCAAATCAGTTTTCTGTCAAATATGTGGATCCAGAGTTGCTCCTCAATAGCCAGCTGTGACCAGCCTGTTGCGGCATTCTGATGAGAGGAGTCCTGGAGCGGTCTACAGAAATCCAGCAGCTGTAGTACTTAGCGAGGTACTACTTAGTTGAATTTAGTAGGGAACAGATTTTGCTTCAATTTCTTCTCCATAATGAAGCTGTAGGCTGAGAAACAGAATGACTAACAGAGGTTAGACATCTTACTGGTATTCTCAGCAAGGCCTGGAACGGTCACCGCTGTGTCCGGATGTAGTTAATGATGTTGAGATATTAGGGACAAGTCACATGAGGTGCTACCACTGTGCAGTAACCGTTCTGTTGCTAAATTAAAGTGACTTAATTTTGCACATTCTGAGAACTCATATCCAAGCTGATTTGCCCACCACATCTAAAAGCATTTGTTTACTTTTTATGTAGCCATGCTGTATAGTTCCCAGGTGACTGCCTCAGAAATTCTAAGGAACATCAAAATAAGTCCCATAAAAAGAAGTGTAACATTAGTATAAACTCATGTCTGATGAGAGCTGGTTCTGCCTGAAAAGCTTCAAGCCTTACTCTTCATTTACACTGTGCCTAATCCTTCTTGTGTCATTTTTATTATGAGACACAAATACTAACATAGAAAGTCCTACCCGAAGTCTGAATTCTGATCTGATTTTCCAGCATGAACTTAGCTGTAGAACCTTTAAAGAGAGGCAAAGAGCCCCTAGAAAGTGAGCAGACATGTTTTGTAATTAGACCTTGGGTTTGAAATATTCTGGCACTTAGGAGCCTATGCCACAGCTTCCAATAAAACACCTGATATAGTCAATGCATTAATATGGATGCAGTTATACTGACAGTCTTAGCAGTATCATCTATTTCAATCTAGAAAGGAAATAGCAGTACAAGGAAGGAATAACATAAGATGGCATATCTATAAATGTGGCTGTACTGGGGTGTTTTTCAATAAAAACACATACCAATAAAATAAATGTTTGTCCTAGTGCCAGATCTGTAAGAGACCAAGAGGCTCAGAAGTCTTAGATGTCTATGTTAAACTAGTTCCATTATAATTTTGGCAGATAAAAACATTTCCAAGCCCACATGTAAGCACTAGATCATACCTCAGAAAGGGAGAAGGTCTTAAATTACTTGAGTATATTGAAAATATTGTTTTTAAGGCTGATGAAATGTATAAGAATTGGCAAGTTGAAAAATAAAGCAATCCTCCTCAAAGGAACAGAATGGAACAAAACCACTTTGAAGATATAGTAATGGAAGGAAACAGAAATCTGTAATAATGTTGACAATATTGGCAAGTCTTCCCTCTCCATAACCTATACTTGTGGAAAACAGTAATAACAGCTGTAACAAGAAGTGTAATGCTAGCTGAGCATCTTTTTTCCAGGACAAAACTACGCTGTTATCTTCACGTATACAAGAATAAACTAAGTCTTAGAGAAGTTAAATTCAATAATATCTAAATTCTTAGTTCCCTGGTTTAGATGCTAGAAACTAGAAGATTAGAAAGTTTCAGTGGAGGGACAAGGAGGAACTTCTTTGGTTTATCTGATCATTTAATCAATAGGAAAAGCTCAGGTCCACTGATAGGGTCTGCCAGCATTAGGGTGCCTACTGTTGGAAAGAAAAGGAGCAGACTCATCCTGATTTGATTGATCTCTCCGCAGTTCCAAATTTATTCATCACACACTCCTATCAGCTCAGGAAGTAGTTTAAATGCAGCACCAGGGGGTTGGCTTGGACCAACTTTAAGAGTCAGTGAGCCACATCCTTGCTTCATGTCACAGCAAAAAAAATGTGTAACTCACAAAACCTATCTTCTGGTTACACTGTCAGAAAAGTACCCAGACTGGTGTGCACCCGGTTCAGCACTGATCTTTCTGGGACCAAAGCCTCAATCCTCTACCCCAGGTCAAACAGTGTACTATGGGAATATCCAGCACAGGTACTTCTCCTGGAGATTCATGCACTTCAGAAAATGCTATCAGCATTTCCATCTTATTATTTGAGCTGCTCTCCTGTCCAGCTAAGTATCATTTAGCTCATCTTAGGCTAGGGCAGCAGCACCAGTGAGGACTTTGTAGTACTTGATCCTCCAAGGCTAGTGGGTTTCCATGAGATTTGCACTTCATATCAGATGCCAGCTCAGTCAATCTTACTTCATTTGAGTCCTATCTAAGCCCAAAACTGCATTTCTGGATGGTACTAAGAGTAAAATTGCAACAGCCTTTTCTAAGAGAAGATCTCACAGCTCTGACATGAAGCACCATGAAGACAGCTAGGGTCTTTAAAAGTAAGGAGACTGTACATGAGGAAGATGATCCAGATGATGGTTGCAACTCTTACAGGATTCCTTCTGCTGTGAAGTCCTTCAGCCTCATTAAAAGTCTGCATATGTTGCCAATGCTTATCCATCACTATCAAAAAGTCATCTAGTATTTAATGACTTAAATATCTGAAACGTAATAGAATCTCAGCTAATAACTGATCATTATTATCATAGTATCTGTATTCTGTTTTGCAATAATAGAGAAATAACACTAAAATAATGAACTTTAACTTAAACTCTGACATCCTTGAACAGATGCTTGTACATATTTCAGTCTACATTTATTTATTATTTGAATTAACAAAGAACTTAAGCACTCCTGTGTGCATGCATACCAAGAAACATTTCTTCTATAAATAAATACTGTGCTAGATTGAAGCTATCTAGAATGGTGAGAATTAGATTACAGGCTGTGTGAAGAAAACAATGGTGATGTCTACTTCACTCATAGGCTTGCTGAGAGGTATAAGAACTAGAGTGTAAATACAGATAAGGGGGACACCCTCTGTCAGGGCTCCGGGCTTCATTTCTCTCTGTAACCTAACTTGCTGTCTCTCTGATTAATCCACTTGCTTCCTAACCCCCTTGGTCGATCCTCCATTCTTTCTTGGGCACAAGGCAACATCTGGGGCAAGGTAGAGAGGGGTGGGAGAAGGTAGAAGGGCTGCTGGGAGCCCCTCCTGGGGACCCAGGTTTCTGGGAGAGGTGTTGTGTTCTGTATTACCTTTTACCTTGTACATTTCCGTATATAACTGTATATATATTGTAAATGTCTGCTTGTATATTGTGCTAAGCTGTAAATATAAAGCTTCATTCAATTTCCAGAGCCACTGAGTCTAGTCTGAGTGATTTCTAAAGTGGGGGGGGGGGGCGGGTAACACCCAAACCATCACAAATACAAAGTGAGAGCTAACAAATTGCTTATCATCGAGGAATATTTGATCTGCATCTTGAATCACTTCTTTAGAAGTCTGAAAGGCAGAAATCAGACTCCTGGAAAACTGTTTGCATGGCTAACTCTTTGAAAAAGGGGGAAAGATACTTGTATTTAAGAATGTTAGGACACTGTTACCTTGTTTTTGTTTCAAATATCTAGTTTCAAGAGAATTCAGGTAAGGATTGTACATTCTCAACAACTCTGAATAATTAGGTCCTGTCTGAAATCAATGGTTAAAACAACTGGACCCTAAAATGTATCCACAAATTTTACATGAACACCTGATACAGCCCTCTCCTTGCTTTGAATTTTACACCCATTCCACTGTTCACATTTCTGGGCACTAGTAGACCTTTGATTGTACTTACAATCAATTTTTTAGCTCCTGAGTCAGCCTGTGGCATCAGCTGTGCTAATGTAAACCAAGCAACTGTCCTTACCTGAGTGAGTCTGCATTAAGGAAGGTATAAGCAACACGTGCCTTTCACACCAAATGTGCCTTAGCATTGTGATAATCTCATGCTGGGACCTCAGAAACAGAAATAGTTAAGTGTGTATATCACTGTGCTAAATATGTGTCTAAGTCTACTCCTGCTTAGGCTTTCAGGAAAACAAAACAAAACAAAACAAACTACACAACAAAAAAGCTATGATACTTTGACCCAAGTTCCTAAATCTACCATTTCACTATTTTTCTTTACATGTGTTGAGTTTCAGACATGCACTCACTTACAGTCTGTCTTCACAGTGAATAGCTATACACATCCTGTATGATCACTCCTGTTTTCTTTCTGTGCAAAACCACATTTGAATCAAACCTGAACTCGAAGCTAGAGTGATAAGTACCTTGAATGAAAACGATCAAGCAATCTCACCCTGAAATCAATAGAAACCAGTTGGTTTTCCTCAATGAACTCCTGTAAATGAGCCAAGTGGGAAAAGGAAGTAAAAATGGAGTTTTTAGTCTGACAAATTTAAACATGCAGAGAACTCTTACCAGGTAAGGCCACATCTCCCTTCCCAACACTAGGATGCTCCAGCTATGTCTGAGTTTCCTCTCTCAGCTCTTGGGAAGGAGGGAAGCTTGCTATAGAAGGAAAGAGCTTATAGCTTATCAGCTGTGTGAACAAACTCAGACTTACTTGGCTTCTGTGAACTGGGCTAAATCAAGGAAACATCAGAGCTCAAATCTGATGATTTATTTCCTTTGGTCTCAGGTTCTGCTCACTATAAATGTGATCTGAAACACCACGTGTGAGAGTGTGGTGCAAAAAAGAAACTAAAAGAGAATGTGATTGTACATGATATCAGTTCCATGCTGACGCGAAAATACGTTCAAAATTTTCATTTCTGTGGAAAGCTGACCACAGGCACTTCATCAATCAGCATTGCAATTTGTAATGTGTTCCATATGGTTCTCTCGTTACTTAATGGGGAACATCCCCTCTGAAAACATCTGATTCGGAGCTCTGCATCGAGAGAGCTGCTCATGTTTCAACCACATTTCCCAGAAACTGAACACTCAGCAATTTTGGTGACAACCACCACTAATAAGAAACAGCCGTGCATTCACTGGAACTTTTACAGCTCAAAGAGCTTTATATTAACAATGACAAAGAAATCTCAGATTCATTTACACGGCAACTGAATGTCTAGAATCTCAGTTTTAATATTCTAAAGCTCATACTGAATTGGTGCTTGTGCTTCTCCTTTCTTACATCTCACCGTTTCTCTCACTATTTTTCAGCACAAGTTAGGCCAGTTCTGACATATGTTCTGCCTATCAGAAACAGGAAGCTGGGGAATGAGTTGGAGGGTTTAGAAGAAGCTGAGGGGTAGTGAAAAAAAAGTCATGAAGTCCATCAGAAATAAAAAGGTGCACACAACATTGGACCATAAAGACCTAAAGAGAGCGATCAGAATATCTATGCCAGTGTGAAGATTATTTCAGTCCTCCTGCAAAGACAAGCAGCCAGGCAGAAGTGTTGGGCCATGCATTTGTATAGCACTTGTCTAGCTGAAATTAATCAGATATTAATATACAAAATGGTCACAAAAATGGGATGAATCATGAACTGGTTTAGTTACTTTTATACTTGTTTAGCTAGCTTGCTCAGATGTAATCCAGCTCCCATTTCTTTTGGAGAGAATAAAAAAGCTACATATACATATGCATATATTTCTAAATAATAATGGCAATAAGTGTACCAGAAAAAAATGCAAAATCTTACTTTGCTCTTCTTTGGATTATTGCATTGATGTTGTATATGGTAATCCTGACATCCACCTACATAATGATTAGGAGAGCCTGTAGCAGAAATTAATAATCGGTTATAAATTATGACTATTAATTTATGTATGGGTAATTTTATTATTAATATTCAAAACTTGCCTGAGGTTCTTTGGATTTTCCATCAACAGGAAGCAATTACACAGAATTAAACAGTTTAAACAATCAGAACATGGAAAACAATAACATGAGAACAGGAAAAATTCTAACTAATGGCTATGGAGTCTTGCATTCACTCCAGCATATACTCATGATGCCTTTGGTCCCTGAGTAAGTCTCCTGTATGAGAGATGCTTTCAAACTTGCAGGCAAAATACAAGTATTTCAGGCAGAGGGAAGAAGATGCTGCTAAGCTGGCTGGTGTGAGCTGCATACACGTGGCCGCCTGCTAATGAGACGCAAGCAAGGAGCAATAGGAAAGCTGATGCAGACAAAAGTTAGTGTAGAAAAGCTGCTACAGGAAGGCTAAACACAGAAAGGCATGGTTTCTAAATCAGCCCCCTCTAGATACTTGATTTTGAAATCAAACTGGCCAATAAGCACCAGCACCGTTGTTCTGGCTAATGAATTCAAAGCTTCGTGCCTCCTTTGACTATGCAGGCACATTGAGGGCAGCACAAGCCACAAAACACCTGACGTGAGGTGCTAAGCCCCTCGCCCTCAAGGCTTTGCTGAGGGGAAACCCTTACTGTTTGCTCATCTGTCTCACTCCCAGGCCCTGCAAGAGAAGAAGAGCAGCAAGGGTTAAACCTGCCTGGAAGGGTTTATGCCCTACCAGGACAGGGCCAAACTCCCAATTCCAGTAAACTAAGCTTTAGTTACTCTCCTTATTCAAAACTGTTCTCCTGGTATTAGTAGCAGTGCAGTCCAGGAACTGATTTCTTGCAGGGAAAGCTGAAAGTTGGTATAGGTAGGCAAGCTGATACAAACAATCTGAGTGGCAAGACCAACAGGCCTGGGTCTGGAAGAGCAGATTTCAGGGGTGTTTTTATTGTTTGCTGTTTTGTTGTTGTTGGGGGGGTGTTGCTTGGTCACTTTGGTTTACGGCTGTTTTGTGTGTTGTGTGTGTTTGGTTTAGTTGTTTTGGTGAACTATTTTGGTTGGTTGTTTGGTTTTGAGTGTTTGGGATTTTTTTGGTTGGGTGGCTGTTTGGTAGTGGCTTATTGTTCTGTTGTTGTTGGTTGGGTTTTTTTAAAGGGATTTAAGCCTTCTTATTACATGTGGAGAAAGGTGCTTGGAAACATTGCACAGGCTCCCACTGGGCTTCTTGTTACTGATTACTAATTATTAACAACTAACGAGTGCTGTCACTGTGTGTCCATTACTAATAACCACTATTAATATGATTGTTTTTACTACTATGCTAGCAGTAGGTCAAATCTCACCCCAATTTTTATTGACACAGAATTATTCTCAGTAGGAAAAACCTGACTTTGGCATGAGCATTTGGTCAGAGCTATTCTTCTGTTTCCAGAACTGCGTGGGTACACCACTTACAATTTAGCACCAGTAATAAACTCCCCATTATTTGGCAGATGAGCTGCCACTCTCTTTCTCTACTCCGAGGGCAGAGAAATTCATTTCTAAACTTATTATTGTTTTGAGTTGGTTTGGGGTTTTATTTTAGTGTCAGGAGACCTATGTTGAGACTTAGGAAACTTACGAATCATGTTTCTGTTTGCAGTTCAGCAGCTGTCCCCGACCGTCCCTGATCAGTTTGGATGAAGCATTGCTGTCACATTCTTCATCATTTGTGGAAAGGACATGATTAACCAGCTTCTCATTTCATAGCCTTATGAAACATCTGTACTCAATTGGGGTAGATGGCCTTTGTTAAGAAGGGATCCAGTGAAATCTGAGAACTGGATTGTGAGAGAAATTTGCAGCATCAAAAGCAGTTTAATCACTATTATTCTCTTCAATTCCTTGGCAGTCATTTAAGAACTTGCTTTGATATGGGGCTAGTACAGAAAGTAGAACAATCATTTTAAAGGGATCTTTCTGCAGCTATAGCTGAACATTTTAAGCAACTGCCATGTTTGACATGTCAGCCTCTTGAGTTTTCTTAACTTTTACTTGGTGTAAAATTTGTTCTGAAGTCTGGCAGATGAGTATATATCTGCTCTGCAGAATCACAGAATCTTAGAGGTTGGAAGGGACCTCCAGAGATCACCAAGTCTAACCCCCATGCCAAGCAGGATCACCCAGGGTAGTCTGCACAGAAATGCATCCAGACACGTTTTGAAAGTCTCCAGAGAAGGAGACTCCATAACTTCTCTGGGCAGCCTGTTCCAGGGCTCTATCACTCTCACTACCAAGAAGTTTCTCCTCGTGTTGAGAAGAATTGAGTGCATCCTCAGCAAGTTTGCAGATGACACCAATCTTTGTGGCACAGGCAACTTGCCAAAGTGACCTGGCCAGGCTGAAGAGGTGTGCCCAGGCCAACCTCATGGCATTCAACAAGACCAAGTGTAAGGTCCTGCACCTGGGTAGGTGCAATCCCAAGCACAAATCCAGACTGGGTGGCGAATGGCTCAGTGCAGTACTGACAAAAAGGACCTGGGGGTCTGAGTTGATGAAAAGTTCAACATGAGCCATCAGTGTGCACATGCAGCCCAGACAGCAAGCATGCACTGGGCTGCATCAGAAGCAGTGTGGCCAGCAGAGCAAGGGAGGTGGTTGTCCCCCTTTACTCTGCTCTCATCAGACCCCACCTGGAGTACTGTGTGCAGTTCTGGAACCTTCAACACAAGAAAGACATGGAACTGTTAGAGCAAGTGCAGAGGAGGGCAGTGAATGAAGATGATCAGAGGGCTGGAGCACCTTTGCTGTGAGGACAGACTACATGAGCTGGGGCTCTTCAGCCTGCAGAAGAGAAGGCTTCAAGAAGACCTTATAGTAGCCTTTCAGTATCTGAAAGGGGCCTACTGGAAGGCTGGGGAGGGACTATTTAGAAGGTCTTGTAATGACAGGACCAAGGGTAATGGGTTTAAACTGTCAGAGAAGGGATTCAAACTAGATGTTAAGAAAGGGTTCTGTACAGTGAAGGTGGTGAGACACTGGAACAGGATGCCGGGGGAGGTTGTGGCTGCTCCCTCTCTGGAGGAGTTCAAGGTCAGGTTGGATGAGGCCTTGAGTGACCTGTTCTAGCGGGAGGTGTCCCTGCCTGTGGCAGGGAGTTGGAACTAGATGATCTTTGAGATCCCTTCCAATCTAAACCATCCTATGATTCTATTGCATATGCAATATGTAGACATTCATTTTATGAAAATTAAGTGACTTGATATCAACAACTTTTTTTTGCTGTCAAAGAAGATACCACTATTGATGAGAACTTTTTGAATATAGTCCTCAAAATACATGAAGAAAATCTTTAATTGGTAAAACACAGATAAATGTCTTCTTGGACATCAGTGTTCTATTGGTTGGACACTAATTCCAGAGTATCTAAAAATAAATATAGCAGACTTATATAAGTATACTTATATAACTTATATATATAAGTACTTCTGATGTCTTTTAATCATTCTGTTCTCTGTTTTTAAAACAATTCAGTAATAAAGAAGATTACCTTAGATGCTTTAGTTAGGCTGGTGTCACCTAATAAGCATTATTAAATTTGGAAACACTGCTTTTTCATATGTTTTTAATAATTCCCTATGTGCAATGTATATATGAATAATTCATTACAGACAAAAGAAGTAAATAACTTCCTGAGATGTTGCATAGTTAATCAGTGTAGTTTGCTGAATTTGAGTTAGGGAAGTTAGTACACAAAACTGGGCATTTTCTGCAGCAGCACATGGTTGATGTTTAGCTGAAGGCACAGCTGTTTGAACAGCTCTTTGTGTGTCTTACCAGAGAATGCCCACAGAAAGCCTGTTTGTGTGCTTTACTGGGGAACTGGGAGCTGGGGGGCTTTATATGCACTGTATACTCACATTGTATAATCTCATTCCAAGCTTTGAATCTCCTGGCACATTTTTGTGCTCCCTATCGACAGCATCATATAAACATGACTTGAAGAAAGAGAAAACAGGTGGAGGATCAATTTTAGTGCTTCCCATTCTGTCCTCATTGCTTCTTCCCACCCAGCTGCCCTCCCTCTCATTCCTCTCCCACTTCAATTACCCAACAAAAAAATAAGCTAAAAAACTAACCAAGGAAATATTTCACACACAAAAAAAAAAACAACCCATGTCACCTTCTTGCCAACACATGCACTCAAAAGACAACTTCAGCAATAAACACAACCATCCAGCAAATCCAAAAAAGCCCACATAACAGAGATGCAAAAGTGTGAACTGCCAAACTGTGGTATTCGCTTCTTGGCAGAAGAGATTTAACATCACCAGGTTTGACACGTGATTAGAAATAGACTCTTCTTTCTATTTTTGCTTCTTTTTACAGTCATTCCTTTTTTTTATTTTTTTTTCTTTATCTCTGAGAAATGAATTATATTCAGAGCTTGCTGGAGCACAGACAAATGCAGGCTAACATATTTTTAACCTGATTACGTTCTGCAGTGACGTATAGTGGCGCATAGCTAAAGTGAGTGATTCCACGGAGACAAAGTGGGGAGGGAAGAGAAAACCTTCCTCAGATATGATAAGGAAAGCTGAGATGAATCGTGGGCTCTGTTCTCTGTTATCCAAGGATGGCTGGCCACTGCTGCACTAAAGGCCTTTATTCCCTGCCTGTGGGAAAGTGGTGGGCGAATGCTGCATTCTCAGTTACACTGCACATGCAGATTTTAATTAGCTGGATTAAAAACAAGACTGTATCGTGTCCTTTAGCAGTATTTTATCTAGAAACAAAAGGTTTTCTTTCCTGGCCTCTGCACACAGCACAGTACAGCAATAATAATAAAGAAAAAAAAAATTAAAACAAGGTCATGGCAG
The DNA here is from genome assembly GCF_015220805.1 of Pogoniulus pusillus. Lineage (NCBI taxonomy): Eukaryota > Metazoa > Chordata > Aves > Piciformes > Lybiidae > Pogoniulus > Pogoniulus pusillus. Next base: position 12,168,740 of record NC_087281.1, on the reverse strand, counting down.
TTCAAGATGAAAGGTCACAGAAACTCTGTGTAAGGGGGACAGACAGCATGTTTATTTCTCTGATAAAGCAACTTTGTACATGTGGGTCAGCACACCGTACCTCTGCAAATATATGGGGCTGTTAGATGGTGGAGTGGTGAGTTTGGCAAACTGAGTGCAGTTGTGTAAGTAGAGAGGGGGAAAAAAAGAGAGAATGTAAGATGGAAGGATCCACCTTTAAGAAAGCTAAAGAGGGTCAAATAGAGCCTGAGAGGAAACCTGGGGTGGTGGCTGCATAGCACAGCCTCGAGCCTGTGCAGCAAAAATGGGCACCTAGCCTGTGGTGATACCCTCTGCCAGCAGGCAGGCAAGACCAGCTTGGGTCCTTGTGTTATGTCCTTACATGACACAGTCCACTCATGCACAGCCAGAGCCTGTGCCCTTCTGCCCACAGACTGTGATGATACTTGTTCCTGAGGCAAATTTCATGACTGTCTAATTCCAGAGGATCCCCAAACTGAGAGATTGGGCTGAGATTGAGAGGTTTTATGCTGTATTTGGACCAGTACAGCAATTGTGTTGAGGCTTTCTGTGTTGGTTTTTTTTGTTGTTTTCTTTTTTGTTGGGGCTTTTTAATGGAGAGAAAGGCTTTTTCTCAGCAAAGAGCAAAGGAATCTGCATCTACTCCCAAAGAACCAGTAGCAGCTCTCTAAGCCACAGCCTCCATGGTTTTACCCTGGAAAGTATAGAGCACTTTTAAGACTGCTGTTACCTGTAGAGGGAAGATATGAGCCTTCCTCAGCTTCTCACAAGATCAGACTGAAAAAATGAACATTATGGCCTTGCAAACCTTAGCTCATGCAATATCTCACTAGGCCTGAAGAGAGCCACCGGGAAATTGATTCAGATTTGAGAGGCAACATGGGAAAGAGGAAAGGGGAAGACAAATGTTCCTCCTCTGCTTTGAAATATTTCCTGCTTTTCAAAATTCACCTTTAAAAGCAGTTATCAGTTTCTAAATAAATAATTCTGGCTGACAATTCCATTATTTTCTTCAAAACATTTTCATTAAATAATATTCCCACAGCCCAGGCCAGGCATGACTATGTACATGTCAGGCTCCATAGCCTCTTTTATGAGACTGATCCATAAATAGGTCAATTAAAAAACAAAGACTCTTTTTATCCTAAAAGGAACATTGGGCAAAGCACATAATCAAGTTCTCACAGTTCAGCAAGGTGCTACACATCAAATGACCACATTGATTATCAGCACACTGTTCTTAGCCTGTAGCAAACCTGAGGCAAAATACGCATCAGCTTAAACGTCATTGAAATCAGAAGTTGTCAGCTTCAATAATGTAATCATCTGTCTGAGTCCTAAGTCAGGGATAGTGCCAGAAAATAGAAACTTTCTGAATGAAACATGATAGTTTTTCATTTTGAGGAGTGTAGTTGTTACCTACCAAACTTTTAGTGCAGTGATTAAAAAGTCCCACTTCTGTTTCTGCTGCTGAGATAACTGGAAAATTGCAGTTTAATTTAATACACGTAGGTCATTTTCTGTAATTTCAGTGATATGATAGGGCCTAATACAATAATTTTGTGTGATGAGCTTTTTTAAACTACTTGGCCTTCACTACAGTTATATTTAAATTATTTTTTTAAATGCCTAATTCTTATTTATAGTGCTTCAGGCAGAAGTATAACATGACACTGTAAAGCAGAGTGTTACAAGGGATAATTGGGTTACCAGCTGCATAGTTAGCCCTAGAAACACAGGGCACCAACTCCCCAAACTATCTCATGCTATTGGACACTTTAACCTCATCCAAACCCATCCACAGTGCTCTTAGTGTGAAAACCTCATGATGTAGAAGTGACTACACTGGCGCCCATTTCACAAGGTTTAAAATAAATTCCCTTCCCAGATGTGAAAAAAGTTGCCACAGAAATCAAAGGGAGTTTTATGTTCACATCAGCTTAGTGTGCTTACACGGCCTCAAGCACCTGGTGTGTTTTTATCTCAACACTTCCCTTTTTTACCCTTTATCCAAATGGAGTGTTGATTCAATAAAGATCTTAGTTACTTCTTCAAAGCTGTAGGAGAACCTCCACCAGGGAAGAGAGATGATCTGTCTTTTCCAGACACTTGGCTTGTGTTAAAATCTCTCTGTAGTTCAAAACTCACAACAAGCTCTGAGGTGACAATAGCCCATTTTTATTGCACTGTGATCTTCAAAACATATTCATTTCAGTACCAATCTGGTAAGAAATCAGAATTAGAGAAGAATCCGAATGTGAAGGAGGTGAACAAACTAATGATTATAGTTGATTGCATAGGGCTGGGTGCTAGGTTGGACTGGATGATCTTGGAGGTCTCTTCCAACCTGGTTGATCTATGATTCTAGTGGTTTCTGGTCACTAAGGCAAATAGGGAGTTTCTGTTGACTTCTTGCAGAATCACTGAGGTTACACTCTGGCACTAAATAAACTCAACATGACCAGCAAGAAATGAACCTAAAACTGTCCATAGTACTAAACTGCTCTCTGGTATAATTTAGTCCAAGTCTCTTTGTATTCTTCCAGACAGTGCCATAGAAAAACTTGGGTATTAACCTCAGCCAGTATCCATTTGCAGCAGGTAGTTTGAATGTGGCCACTGTGACTTGGAAGGGTAATAGAGTTTATCTGTGTGAATGCAAACTTTCATGCTCAGTTGTGCTCCAGGAAAAGCCTCTGACTAATTTTACTTAGAAGTTCAGATGTAGTCAGCCTTGCTTTCCTTTTCACTCTTGCTGAAGGCAAGAGTCCATGCTCAGTCCAAATGCTGGCAGTGTGACATAGCATTCAGCAGGGTGACAGGAGTAAGGTGATTTGATCATGGAGCTCTCATAAATGTAATGCACTTCATTACATTTTAAAGAAAAGTACTGTGATTGCAGGTGGAGTGGGGGAAGGGGGAAGATGTGGAATGAAGAAGGCATAGAAGTAACAAACAAACTGCAACACAAAAAGATACAAACAACTGGAGAATGAATAGGCCAATTTGTTTCACTTAATTAGGGGCACGTCCTGTTACTATAAAGGTATCTGCACAATGAATAAATATATATATAGCTAGTCCTTTCTATAAATATAAACGGTGGTGTTACGGAAATAACAGGTGCAATATTAAAAATCAAAACTCTTCCTCAAGTATTGCACAAAACTCAGTAGGTTCTAGATGGAAAAACACGTTCTGCAAAATAAAACCTCCCTGTTTGAAGCATTAATGATCGACCTGCGGCGTACATGGAGTAGGTAGCAGCTACAACAGCATTCATCTCAGTGTGCCTGGGCTTAGGCAGAGTGAGGGAAGTGCTGAAAACAGTAGCATTTCACACCGATCTGCTCCATATCCCACACAAGTCAGGGAGACTCTACCCTCCATGCTTGCTTTCACACTTGGGCAGCACAGCTACTGTTGAGCAAACAAACCACAGCTATGCAGCTCTCTTTTGGCAAGCCAGGCACATATAAAAATGTTTGTATCGCTTCCCTAAAGCCAGAAGTCCTGGGGGGAGCGAGGAAGAGAACTAGAGGTGTGGCACCACAGCCGTCTGGTTCTTTCAGCAGTCTGTCTTGCACTAACCCTGACATCTGTAAAGGTCACGAAGCTTTCAAGATCCATCAGTTAAGTAAGTTTTCTGGGGCCGACAAGGGACTAAAGTATTGTTTTTATTATCATACTTAATATGATGTTGCAAAACATCATCCCTGCTAGAAATACTCATCTTTGCACTAACAATGAATCGTGAGCTTAGCAGGCTTACATGTTCTGGAAAGATGATTAGCTTAGAGTTTCTGCTGCTGGAAAAAGAGAAATAATGATATCTCTCAGGAAACAAATCCTTCTTTTCACTGCTGCACTGCATTCCTGATGCTTCTGCCCCACTTAAGATTATTTTATGGAGAAAGAGAAGGGAGAAGGATGGCTGATTATTCTCCAAAGAATATAGGCATTGCACTTTATAAGAAGATAAGGGCTGGCTCACTGAGAAGAGAAGATCCTTCTGCAGCTTTGCAGTGACAGACCAGCTACTAAAAATTATGAAAGCCAAGCTCTGGCATTTTGAGAGATAACCCAGAGCAGTATCAAAAGCATGTGTTCTTCTCCACACCCTCAGTGCAGATAAGATACGGTTCCTAAAAGAGATCTCCAGCAGGCATAGTTGTATCTACCTCGTAGCAAACGGACTGCAAGCTTATCACATTCAGTTTGCTTAGATTTCCCACAGTACAATTATTTTGTATCAACACGAGTCAAGCTAGAAACACAAATCCTGTATCGACCCTGAAGTTTTCTCCTATCTGCTCCACACTAGGAAATCCTTGAGGTAAGCAGCAGCACAGGGCATCTCCTATGGCGGTGCCTGTCAGCCTCTGAATAAAAGGTAGTCTGTTGTGTTCAAACTTTAACATCATATTTGGGAGAGGCATACTAAATTCCAAATAGATTCTAAAATAACTGTTTGTATTTGCGTTGCTGATGGGCTTTTGTTTTTAAAATTGATAGCATTTTGAGATTTCAAGCTGACACTGTCTGTTCCAACCCAAAATACAGTATCACACAGTATCACCAAGGTTGGAAGAGACCTCACAGATCATCAAGTCCAACCCTTTACCACAGAGCTCAAGGCTAGACCATGGCACCAAGTGCCACGTCCAATCCTGCCTTGAACAGCTCCAGGGACGGCGACTCCAGCACCTCCCTGGGCAGCCCATTCCAGTGTCCAGACTCTCTCAGAGAAGAACTTTCTCCTCACCTCAAGCCTAAATTTCCCAAATATGGACTCTAAATCTCTAGTTGTCCCAGGTTAAGCTCACCTGGAGTGAGGGAGTGGTCTGGAAACCTGTCCCCAGGTGAGCAGGGAGATCTGGCCCCTCCTGGGGGTAGGACCTACCAGGTCAAAGTTTATCTCACTCCTCCTTCCTGTCCACAACCCCATGTAAGAGTGCTCAAGCATCTCAATGTCCCTCCTAAACTGAGGGTCCCAGAACTGAACACAGTACTCAAGGTGAGGGCTAACCAGTGCAGAGTACAGGGGCAGAATGACCTCCCTGCTCCTGCTGGCCACACCATTCCTGATGCAGGCCAGAATGCCACTGGCTCTCTTGGCCACCTGGGCACACTGCTGGCTCATGTTCAGGCGGGTATCAATCAGTACCCCCAGATCCCTCTCTGTCTGGCTGCTCTCCAGCCACTCCGACCCCAGCCTGTATCTCTGCATGGGGTTGTTGTAGCCAAAGTGCAGCACCCTGCACTTGGAGCTATTGAACGCCATCCCCTTGGACTCTGCCCATCTGTGCAGGCGGTCAAGGTCCCGCTGCAGAGCCCTTCTGCCCTCCAACCCAGTCACATCTGCCCCCAGCTTAGTGTCATCTGCAAACTTGCTGATGACTGACTCCATTCCCTCATCCAGATCATCTATGAAGATGTTAAAGAGGTTGGGGCCCAGCACTGATCCCTTATACAGGAAACAATTATTTATGATTTTTCATACCATACTAGAAAGCCTAAAATGCTACATTTGGAAGATTAAGGGATACACTGATTTGTTTTATACATGCATGCAATGTTGTAACTATTAAAACCCCAAATGGAATATAATTATCTTCAAATGAACAAACAAAATACCCAGAGAGATACTGAACGTGGAGACACAGAATCTTTCATTTCTTCCTTTGCACCTATTTTGAAGATCTGATCGTTTCCCTCCACTTAGAAGAGATTCTAAAAATCCTGTCATTTCATTAAGTTTGTAAAAACATGCCTTAGGATTCAGTATTGCACAAGGTTATATATTAACTTAGAAGTTTTACATGCATGTGAAAAGGAAAAAAAATGTTAACTACACATTAAGTAATTGTCACATCCAGATCCAGTTCTTCATGGTGCAGTGGCATCTGGAACACATTTAATTTAATGATTAGTGTTATTACTTGTATGTTGAGTGATAATTTAATACAAATTGAGGAGTGTGCAAAAATTGTTCAGAATACAGCTTCTGATTTCTGATTTCCAGATACATTGTAATTTTAAGGAATTTATTCCTGCTGTTTGATTTTGGCCTTGTGTGGCGGAAAACCATCAGAGAGCCATTTAAAAATGCAAGGAAATACACTGGGTTTGGTCAGGGTTTTGTTTTGTTTCATTTTTTTTTAATCAGAGGTCTCAAAGAGCAAAGGCAACTGCAGAATCTTTGGAGCTCCAGCCCATAAGCCTCTGTTGCTGCACGGAGGGAAGAAAGATCCTGAAGAAGAAAGAGAAGAAGTCCTGGCCTGGGTTGAAGGGTTACATTTAAAGGGTGTCACTGAGCTTACACTCTTGTCTGCAAAGCCAACCTAACACCAAGAACTCTCTCTATGCTGTTTCAGTTTCTCTTTTTTCTAGGTGGTGAGGAGCTCTCTGGTTTACCATTGGCAAAGCTGGGTTTGACAGACACAGCAAAAGCACATTTCACTTTCTCTGGGAAATGTAAACAACGCCACAACCAGCCAGCACTACCAGTTAGTGTGGCAGCAGAGAACACCCTACTTTTTATCTGGATTCCCCCTCCTGTGTGGCATAGACAGATGAAAAGTAAAATAATTAGTTTGAGAAAGTTCATCCATTTCTCCTGCTGGAACAAAAGCCTTCTTTGTTTTATTTTATGGGATCTTAAGGACCTTGTTAGATTATGTAAAAGAATAAAAAAGGCTGCTGTGTAAAAGCCCCAGCAAACTCTGACAGCATTCAGAGAGGGAGCAGTAGTTTCAGCCTTCTGTTTGTGTGATTCCAATATGTGTATTTAAATGTAAATGCTCCCCTTTCACCCATGAGCCACCTATTCTTGCAGCCAGCAGAAAGAGAGCATTCATGGTATAATGTCTTTATGAGGGCAGATCTTATACTTAATTTCTCGTGTGACTCAAACTCTTTTATAGCACATTTTGGTGAGATTAAAAGAACAATATTAGTCTAGTGCCTCAGCAGCCAGATCACTGCTCTGTCACATGGCAGACGTGGGTTCAAAGGGATGGTAGGCAACTTAGCAGGGAAGTGCATGGCTGAAATAGCCACAGAAAGATTCAGGCTTCCATTAACACAGAATTGTTTAACTGGCCCTCCCTAGGGCCAGCCAGAGCCACCCTCCCTCCAGTTCCTTGCTGGAAACTGTGTCCAGCTGCTGCCCCCTTGCAGGGAGCTATTAGGAGATGGGCCTGAGAAGACCTCAAATGTTTAGACTATCTGCATTAGTTTGCATCTGCACAGAAGGGAGGGTTTACAAGATGAAGAAGGAAGACTTTTATAACAGATACTTTCAGACAAAGTCTCTTTAACTGTCCTTTTTCACTCAGTGCCCATACATTGAAATGTAGTGTGCTCAGGTTATCTGTGTTTGTGGCATAGAATCATAGAATCAGCCAGGTTGGAAGAGACCTCCAAGATCATCCAGTCCAACCTAGCACCCAGCCCTAACCAATCAACTAGACCATGGCACTAAGTGCCTCATCCAGTCTTTTCTTGAAGACCCCCAGGGACGGTGCCTACACCACCTCCCTGGGCAGCCCATTCCAAAGCATGTAGATGCTTGAGCTGCACAACTTGTGATCAGGTGGAATCTGGGACTCTTAGCAGAGGTACAACATGATAATAATATTGACAGCTTGACCTTGGCTTTTTATCACTTCCAGACAGCAACAAATATAGTTTGGAGCATGGCTTTAAGATGGCTGCAAGATGGCTGTACCACTTACTTCCCTCACTTCCCCTTCCCTTGGTGAGGAGCATGTTTTTCGTTGTGGCACCAAGCATGTGCAAACTGAGGGGAAATAGCTTATTATTTCAGGAGGTGAGGCACCTGGACCAGTGAAATACTTGGAAAGCACTTCTGTAAATGTTTAAGGCAGTAATATATTAAACAAATACAAGGTGCTGGTATTTCTGAGCTCAAGGGCATTTAGAACAGGAAAGTCTGGAAGTCGCCTTTAAAGGCACCAGAGCAGAATGTGTACAGTCATGCTCTTTAAAAGAAAAACTACCTCTTTATGGGTTTTTTTCCTTCTTTCAGCACAAAGTCCAGTTTCAGATGATTTGCTCTTCCAGCAGAGGAAATGAAGCCAGATTATTCCAATGCTGTTTTAGACAGTTAACTCCTCCAAACACTATCACCCAGTCCAGTCTCTCCACCCCACCCCCCACCAAAACCAAACAAACAAGCAAAAGTAAAATTAAAAAAGGCCAAAGAACAGAATTAGTTACCTCAAAAGTCTACTCAGGTAATTTAGAAAACAGTCTGCTAGCAAGCATGATACATTGCTTGTATACTCAGGGCTGTCAGTACTACAGGTTAATCAGTAAATTGCTGCTACCAGCTACAACCAGCCTTTAAGAAATCCAGCACCTCTTATGTAATTTCTATTATTTTCCTAACAACAATAAATCTGTTGCTGTCCACATCAAAGTACCATGGAAAAAAATTAATTCTGACAATTCTTAGCTAAATACACACTCAAAACTAAACGTAGATAATGAAACTGCTCTTCTGAAGAGCAGTTTTAAGTATGTGAAAGAGTCCTTTTAGACAGGATGACATGCTCACACACACACACACACACATCTATACGCTTATAGGTACATTCCAAATAGACAAGCCCTAGAGAACGTTACAAGAGAAACAAGGAAAAGATTACCTGCTGGTCTCTATAACACCAACAGGTGCACAAATTCCTGGGAAAATGTTAGAATTTTCTATTCTAATATTTTTAAAAGCAAAAAATTTAAAAAAAAAATGCAATGATTTTCAAAATGTCTTTTTTTGACAAAAAAAAAATACTTAATATAACCTAAAAATTATTAACGGTAGGAAATGCCCGATTCAAGCTGATTGAAGGAAACCAAAGAGTTGGTAACTTCTCTGCAGTTTTAGCTCCAAAGTAATTATGGCAGGCTTTTGCTTTAATCACCTATCTCAGGACAGCCCATCAGATTAACAAGAAAAAGCAAAAAGTATTAAAAGTTAGTGAGTTACTGGAATCTTCTGGAACTGAAAACTACACAGATGGTCTACAACACATTTGTATAGAAGCTGCCCAGTTGTTGATGGTTTTCCAGCTATTATAGTAGCATAGTAAGAAGGCAGATATTGGGCAGTGAGCACTGAGCAACTGTTGTCGCTGAGCATTCCCCTCTTGGCTGCATCCCCACTTGCCCAACAAGCAATTTTGGTCTGCCAGAGCAGAAACAAAGGTTGCTTTGGAGAAGCTGGGAAGCCTAAGAACACCATGTAGATTCAGAACTGGATAGGAGGTATTGTGTGGAATCCATGCCTATTACTCATCTGCTGGCAACAGGCTCTCTTCCTTTTGTCTGGAAAGATGGTAAACTTTCAATGCCATCTGAAAACAGAAGGCCTTTCACAGAGTGCAAGAACTCTGCTATCTCGATCATGTGAAAATAGTGTAAACACTTTCCCAGCCCCCTTTCAGCTGCCCAAAAAGCAGAGCTAGAAAACACCAACAAAAAAAGGAAGGAAAGAAAATTACATGCATTATGCACTTCGTTTTCATTTATATTTTTTATTCTGAGCAGGAATTTTGCTTGGAATTTTCTTATTTTCCTCCTGAGTGTTAATGAACAGGGTTAACTAGTGATTATAGAGAAAAGGCAGCTAAAGGCCTATTATATGTTTTAGTTAAAGGGAAAAAAACAGTGCCTAGCAGTTTTGCTGCAGAAGAGCTTCTCTCATACTTCCTCTGCAAGAATAGATTTTTAATGTTCTACAGATTTTGGATTTCTGTTTAATTTCTCAGCTTGACCCACCTCTGTGAAGTTTTTCCAGCAGATTCTTCTCTCTCCAAGCAGCATGAGTGTTTTGTTATGTACACAATAATGTGTACAAAATGGGAAGGAGTTCACAAAGATGTTCAGAGAATACCCCTGTGTAAACTGTTGACACCTGCATGTGTGTGAGTATATATATATATATATATATGTCTACAGGTCTACCAAGCATACAACATATGCAAAATTATACATGACATTTGCACAAAACTCTTAAACTACTACTTTTGCTTGTACAGGTTGTGCTGGTGCAGTATACTTTGGACAACTCCAGACAGCTGTTTTTACATATATTTTTACATATGGTATTCATCATAGGGTTATGTAAAAGTGATGGCATTACCTCCTGAAAAGAGAATGTGCTTATTCTCCTGAAGAGCCTACAAAAACTACACAAAATCACATAGTAAATTAGAACCACAGTAGCACATTATTGCTCTGACTCTTCACTATTTGAAGATTTGCCTTTAGTTTGGCCAACACTAACCTTGTCGGGGGCAAAGAAAAATAACTGTACTGATAGGAAATACTCACTGTATAGAAACGCACAGAAATCCTCCTGTCTGGTCCAGTTCAATCCCCAATTCAATTCTGGACAGAGCAGAATGAGGTAAACCTGGAAGTATTCCTTCTCTGTCAGTGGAATACACCCTGCTCCCAATGTACAAAAAGGTCAGCTTCATCAGTGACTTCCAGAGGGATGTACCTCTACTATTTTGAAGGGTATTTATTCTAAGTATTTAATACAAGGTGTACACTAACAGAAGCAACCCCTGACAGGCCAAGGAAAACCAATTGCTACTTAGAGAGGGGGGAAGCACTTCTACCAATTTCCATTCACTCTGCTGTATGTGCAGACAGTTTGCTGACTGACAAGGAGATTTTTATTTAAACAGAGAGATATAAATTTATAGACCATTTTTCCTCCCCAAGAGAAAATGTCAAAATGCAAATCAAGATGTGCATTCAAGCATGTTCAGTGTTCTCTTGCACATCATAACTGCCTAGGTTGTTCCTTGACATCACTTTGACTGTGAAGAGTGTCCTTGAGCCTTTCTCGGAGGCAGGAACTAAAGCAATGAAACAATCTCCACGTCCAGCTGCAAAGGGACAGGATCTGCTGGCCGCAGGTGGCTGACCCTACAAATGTTTAAGCTGTGCCTTACCCATAGCCTTAAGCCTATCTATGCCTTCCAAATGTACCAATCTTAAGTAAGCTAGCTGAATACGCCTCTTCCAAGTTAGCATAAAGGACGCTGTATCACCGCAATAAAGGGAGCACAACTTTAACCACATAGGTGTCCATAGCGGGACTCTGGCCATGATTTTCACTGACACTAAAGGATAAAGGTCATAACCTGTTTTCTTTTATGCAGGCTGGAGGCATAGTGAAAAGTTGTGGTACTTCATCTGTAAATGTGCTAGGTATGTAGAATTTGTTATAAATGGTCTCAGGCACAAACCAATCAGTACCAAAGACAGTATAAAATTTGTTTGTTATAACGGAAGCAAGCAGCACTGGGCGTGAGGGGAGTCTGCCCTCTACCAACTCCTTGCAAAAGGCACACAACATCCTGTCCCATTTATACACTCAGATCGTGCATATGTATCCGGTATGCAACCAAGTCCCTGAAATTCTTCCTGTGCCAGAGATCTCTTGTGCACCTACATCATCCGATCACCTCTGGTGGTCTTGTCTGTGTGTCCTCCTGTTTCTGACTCCCTCTTCCTTACAAGCGCAGTAAGAAAAACTCTGTCAGTGCCACTCTAATCATCCACCCCAGGGAGGCAAATCCCTCCCTTTTGTCTCCTCCTAACACAAATTATGCACCTTCTTATCACAATCCCCCCTCTTCTTTTTCTATTTATTGATTTGTGTTTCCCTCTCAAATTTATTCAACATCAACCCAGCCCTCTGCTTCTTTATTGGATCCATGAACTGTGAAACTTCATTTAATGACAGTGGTGAAGAAAGGTAGTAAGCATGGTATAAATTACAAGAACCATAGAATCATAGAATCAACCAGGTTGGAAGAAACCTCCAAGATCATCCAGTCCAACCTAGCACCCAGCCCTAGCCACTCAACTAGACCATGGCACTAAGTGCCTCAGCCAGGCTTTTCTTGAACACCTCCAGGGATGATGACTCCACCACCTCCCTGGGCAGCCCATTCCAATGCCAATCACTCTCTCTGCCAACAACTTCCTCCTAACATCCAGCCTATACTTTCCCCAGCACAACTTGAGACTGTGTCCCCTTGTTCTGTTGCTGGTTGCCTGGGAGAAGAGGCCAACCCCCACCTGGCTACAACCTCCCTTCAGGTAGTTGTAGACAGCAATGAGGTCACCCCTGAGCCTCCTCTTCTCCAGGCTAAACACCTCCAGCTCCCTCAGCCTCTCCTCACAGGGTTTGTGTTCCAGGCCTCTCACCAGCTTTGTCACCCTTCTCTGGACACATTCCAGCACCTCAAAATCTCTCTTGAATTGAGGGGCCCAGAACTGGACACAGTACTCAAGGTGTGGCCTGACCAATCATCCAATAACAGTTATAAACGAGTTTATACAATAGTGGGAATTTCATATATTACTCTTGTGGCCATTTCTTGATACACATTCCCAAATTACAGCCCCACAATAATTCTAATCTTACGGTAAACCAGTGTTTGAGTTTGCCTTGGCAAACAGTTTGAATGCAGGCTGTACAATTATCTGCATTTTGGCTTAGAGTGACCCCAAACATCAGCATAAGCAGCAGAGGTCCTGTATGGGTCCCACTCCCATGCCCTGCCATCATGAGGTTGCTGCTCATAGTGGGTGGATCTTAGGTGAATCAGTGCACAATCTGGCATTGCCCTCTGCCTCTCCTGGGTTTATTTGCTGGGGTCACTTCTCCTGTTCCATACTTCATTCTTCTTCGAACACTGTTCATTAGGTAACAGCCATTCTTGACCATAGAAGGGAACCTCTGCCTCTGTTCCCTCCACCTTTAATATCTAAAGCAGTATGGCCATCAGAGGTAAGATATGGAATTCCACTTACAGCTTACACACCTTACAGTACCATCTACCCCAACTACAATACAGACCCTCAGGGTGCACAATGCAGTAGATTAGGACACCTGGCCGTTGTCCCCTTATTATCCCTGGTTTCCCGCTGTGAATTTTGCTAGTACAAATATGCTGACTTTAGAGGGTATATCTACACAGGGTAACCTATGGAGTCCCAACCCTTCATTCTGTTGGAGAAGGCACAGAACACCAAAAAAGTGAGGTAAATCAGCCAAATTCAGGTCCTACTCATCCAAACTCAAAAGTGCCCCAGGTCTGAAGTAACTTTCCAATTCTGAGGTGAATCAATTGGTCCTTTGATCTGGCTGGCATGATTCCATCCTTTTTCAGCTGTTCAAATGGCTGTCTCAGTGGTCAGGAATGGCCCTTCCCAACAAGGGGTTAGAGTCATCTCCTTCCACCTGACTGGAGTAGCAACCCTTAGACCCTCCTTTCCAGTACTCTTGTAGCAATTCCTCGAACATACATTCCTAGGGTGGTATCTATCATTTCTAGTGTGGCCCCTCCTTCCTGGAATAGATAGGGTAACCCATATAGCCTAATCAGATAACCCTGTGTCTGTGTGACATTGTGTTCTAATATTCAATAAGGCCAGGGGTAAGCATCATCTGAGTCACACTATTCCAGAGCCAGAATATTTTATATATGACCAACTTAACAAATGGAAAAATATGTAAATCCACTTCTTCTAAGCATTATAAAATGGCATTACATAGGAGATTGGTTTCTAGAGCCCCTGGGGCACACTCTTTTACCGATGCACATGTCTAAGCACCATTAACACGGTTACCAGGGGGACAATATATATGTCAGTACAAAATACATGATCAGAGCCTTCTGGTTTACAATTCCCTAATTAGCATCCCTGTGTCAATTATACCATTCAGGATGTCAAATATTTCATGAGGATTAAATTTCAAAATATACAGACACTGTTTGATACATAAAACCCCAAATGGCTGCTCACCATATATCACTGCTATTATATCACATATAACAGGGAAAAGATTTAAACAGTGTTTCACATACCTCTAGTATTTTAAAGCTGCCGTTCTTCTAATAGCAATTGATTTGGCACTGCTGTTGCATCCATATATTTTTACTTGTGAGGACCCTTACTATGCGAAATGGAAGAAGCAAAGTTTTCACTTCCACAGCCAGCATTTTTCTTTCCAGAACAGTGACATTATAATTCAGGACGTATATTGAAACTCTATCACCTGTGAATCTAAAACTGAATGTTAGACTAGAGAAAGAAAGGAAGAAGAAAGTGGATCTATGGTGCCAGCATCAGAGAAATCCTTTCTTTATCATGCATTCTTCACTGCCAGGAGGTAAAGAGTGAACGTATGTGCAGGGGGGATGAAAGCATATCCAGTTCTAAGTGTTTTATCTTTCATATGAAAGCTGTCTTTCTTCATAGACAGTAATGTTCAAGTTATAAAACAAACTTGGCATCCATCTGTTAGAGGAATTAGATCTCCAGGTGATCAAAATAACACTGGGCTGACTCGACAGAGCGGAGGTACACACCTAAATTCAAACCTCTGTGTAATTGCCAAACTGAAGTGTTTCCAGAATGAAGAGGAATAGCTGAATCAATACCCGAATTATTTTACACCTAGGACAACTTAACACTTCATGAACTGAGATATTTTTAAATTTACTGTTTGATTTAGCTTGTTAAGCTTTATCTTTGCTATCACTTTTTCACTGTCACTTTCACACAGATGTCTCAATTGAAAAGTGGTTACATAAAAATGCTCTAATGAGCAAATTTACTGACTGAAACCAGGGCAAAGAAATGTAATTGACTATTGAAGAAAATGCACAGAAAGTAACTTCTGAGTTAATAACCATAAATATTGTTTAAGAAACTCAGCCTTCACAGTGACATTTGCTATTTTAGGTAGAAGTAATCAGCTCCAATTTTGTTATTAGGCCACTCAATAGACAGCTCCTGAACAAGCAACAACTCAAAATTAGTCCCACAATCAGTTAAGGAAATAATTCAAAATACTAAAGGTAACAGAATCATGTGTGGCTACAAAGAGGAAAACTACAGCAAATAAGCTGTCTATTACAAAGAAACAGCCAGAGTCCGCACCAAGGGCTTATTGTACTTCATTCATGCTATAATAGTACACAGACTGGGCTAAGGGTATGAGATATTGTTCATATGCAAAAGTTTAAATGATAGTGGGTTTTTTTAAAGGTCACAGGCCAGGCTTGAGAAGAGGCAGGGAGGAAAAAAAAGGAAAAAAAAATAAAAAGAAGAAAAATCTGAGTTAAGCCAAATACCTAAAGCAGCTTTACACATTTTACCAAGTAATTTCAAGGACATTTTCAAAGTGTTGCAGTTAATCTCCCGCCTTCTACACACTCTGTAGGCAGGAACTCTTTTTAACCCATCCTTGTGGAAGCTGTGAACCATTGAAAACAGGGAATCTTTTGTAAGGCACATGCAGAGTGGAAAGAGCAGTACAGCTCTTCCTTGTGCTCTCAGCTCAAATCAGACCCTGAACGCAATTCAAACACAAATATTATCAACAACCATCAGCAACAGACTATCTATGATTCCCATAAAAATGGGGAAGACCTTTTCCAAGTTACTTTTTTCTTACTTCTGCTTTCCCACACCAGCCATTTTAATAAAATCTAGATACCATTTCCATACTACTCTTTTTAGTGGCGCCTAAATTTACTGATTCATCAGTGTCTGCTACTCTTTCATAAGCCAAGTTCAGTTTTCTTTCCTTCTCCTGGTGCCTCAGTTTTGCTTTGAAGTGACTTCCTTGCCTGGCATGCTAAAATCCAGAAACAGAGTGCCTATCATTATGACTGCAGTTCATGCCCTGACTAGTCAGAGAAGAAGGAGAATTAGACTAAAATCTCCTAAACAATGTATAATCTGTAAATCAAAATCAGACAGGCTCTTTTTGACATGTAGATCAATGAACTGGTTTAGTGGTATGAAAATCTCCTCTACCCTCCCTTTTAACCCCTTCAGAGTCTTCAGAACATACTTTTTAATGCGTCGTCTGGTCCTGTTCAACAGCTTCATCAATGACATTGATGAGGGGAGAGACAGACAGAAAGACAGATAGAGTCTGCTCAGCAAATTTGCTGGAGGCACCGAACTGGGAGGCTTGGCTGACACACTTGAAGGCTGTGCAGCTGTATAGGGTTAACCCTCCAGGGAGAGTAACCCTGAACCTGACCTAGGTGGTCTTGACCACTCCCCAGGGGTGGGTCTGAATACCACCAGGTGATGGTTAGCCCACTCCCCCTTCCTGTCCCATAAAAGCAGGGGGGACTTCTTATTTCACTTTCTCTGCATCACTCTGCTCCCTGCATACCATCATTACCATCAGTTCCTGGTTTCTCTTTGTTTCACCACGTGGCCATCACCCACGAGGCAGACAAAGCCAGCACAATCGGGTTGTATTTATACATTTTGTATTTGCTATTTTCTCTTCCCTAACCTTTTGTAACTTCCCTACCTCAGATACCTTTTTTTAAATTATTGTTAAACTTTTCTTTTTAACTTCCAAATCGAGTGAGATTTTGTTTGTTTGAGTGTGCTTACTTCTCTCTCTCTCTTTTGGGAAAAAAGGGGAAGAGGGAAGGGCACTTTATAAAATTGTTATTGGTTCTATCAAATTTATCTGAGTCTCTGGATTTTTAAACTAGAACTGAGACAGCAGCCATCCAGGGAGACTTGGACAGACTGGAGAGCTGGGCACAGAGGAACATAATGAGGTTCAACAAGGATAAGTGCAGAAGGAATGACAAGCTGCACCAGCACAGGCTGGGAGGTGATCTGCTGGGGAGCAGCCTCGTGGAGAAGGACCTGGGAGTGCTGGTGAACAACAAGCTCTCCATGGGACAGCAATGTGCCCTTGTGACCAGGAAGGCCAATGGGATCCTGAGGTGCATCAAGAAGAGTATGTTGAGCAGATCAAGGGAGGCTCTCTTCTTCCTCTACTCTGCCCTAGTGAGGCCCCACCTAGAATACTGCATCCAGTTCTGAGCTCCCCAGTTCAAGAGGGACAGGGATCTACTTGAGACAGTCCAATGGACAAGGATGATTAAGGGACTGGAGCTCTGCCTCATGAAGAAAGACTGAGAGACCTGAGGCTCTTTAATCTGGAGAGGAGAAGACTGAGAGGGAATCTAATAAATGTATATAAATATATGAAGGCTGAGTATCAAGAAGGAGGGGACAGCCTCTTCTCCTTTGTGCCCTGTGATAGGACAAGGGGCAATGAATGTGAGTTACAGTACAGGAAGTTCCACCTCAACATGAAGAAGATCTTCTTTACTGTAAGGGTCATGGAACACTGAAACTGGCTCTCCAGAGAGGTTATGAAGTCTCCTTCTCTGGAGACTTTCAAGAGCCCTCATGATTTCTGCATGACTTGTGGTAGATTACATGGTCCTGCTCTGGCACAAGGGTTGGGCTCAAAGATCTCCAGACATCCTTTGCAAGGCCTAACATTTGGTGACCCTGTGATTTGAAACCACACAGGTGTGAGGTCTCTTTTGGTAATGCAAGCTGGCTTGAATATAATCCTCTAGAGAAGTGTCCATAAGATCAAATTCTTTCTTTCATCTCCTCAAGAAAAATGTCAAAATAAAACCTCTTTGGTTTCTCAGCTTTAATGTTTGCAAGGTTCATCACAGTTCCTGGGGCTTGTTCTTTAGCTTCTGCAGTTCCTCCACAATGGGGAAATATGACAGAAGCCAATCTGCTGATCACATATACCCTATATGTATTTCCTATGACTTTCTCTTAGTGGCATATCTGAAGTGGAAAGTTAACTATATTTTTTTTAATAGACTGTAATCCTGACTCCTCCTTCCACTCAATTTTTCACGCCAGTGTGGACCAATGTGGAAAGAGAAGGCCTCCAGAGTACCGGCTTTAGTAGATGGGGACACACAAGATAGTGTATTACAGTTGGAAGGTTTAAACATGTAACCTGAAACACTGGAAACTAGAACTCAAAAGTGGGGCTTAGCAACAAAATCAACAATACACACTGTGCATGACATGTGATCACCAAAACAGAAACAAGGCTGCTTAAATATAGCCTCTGTAAGCATTGGGATATTTCTGAGAAGTACACATCAAGCATGAGACAGAGGCTACTAATAAGTAGAGATTTAGACATTTACTTTTGTGTTAATGTATCCATCTATATTTAGGTGCTAGTCAAGATAGGCAAAATTTGTTCCTGTCTTGATATAAAATTATAAGTAGTAGAGCTGGAAAGGACTATAAAAGGTTGTCTGGTTTGTCCCTAAGGACATTTCTGACAGATGCATGTTCTTAATGCTGATAACTTTACCATCTCCCCAGGCTTCACTATATTTATGTTTAGAAAGATTTCCTAAGAATTACTCTGACTCTCCCCTGGTGTAATTTAGCTTGGTATTTCTTATCATGCCTGCCATGAACAAAGGGGACGTACTATTCCCTCTCTACAGCAGTGCAGTTTTGCTTGCTCTTAGTTATTGCCTCCTGTCTTCTTTTGGAGTGCTTAGTGACTCAATTTTCTAGTATTTTATACCAGTGAGGACACAGCTTGGGCACTGTATCAAAAAAGGACTTGAAAAAATTTACTTCTTCAAGCTTTGTTCTGGTTTTCATATACATTATAATTGATACAGATATCATTTGTATATATTTATATGTTTTATAAATACATGCAGTGTTTATATTTATGTTTTTATTTATTTATCTTGTTTATATCTATTTATCATACATGTGATCATTTAGCTTTTTAATAATTCATCAATTCATAATGAATTTGAGTCACTTTCATTCCCAGATCTGTTCTGGAGAACTGCTGTCTATTGTGTTACTCTGTCCTGCACTTGTGCCATCGATTATATCTGCCTAACACTTAGCATTCACTGCTATTGAACTTAATCCTGTTTTTTTCAGATGATCTCCCCAATTTGGCAAGATCATTTGGGATTCTGATTCTGCTTTCCACATGTTGAGAATCACCCCATCTCCTGTCATATGCAAATTTACTGCATATATTATTCCTTCATGAGAATATTTAACAGTATTTAATCAAGAACAACTCTTTGTACAAGTTTCTTAGTATATTTCAGTTAAACAATAAAATGTGGTAATTATTCTCTGAGTTTCACTTTTCATTCTTCTTTGCATCTACTGTCAAGATTGTTTCCTTAGCTTTCCAATGAGAATATTCTTCAAGACAGTGCTAAAACTTAAGCTGTTTAATTTGTATTTTTTGGAGCAGGATATTTAGTCTCTCCTTTGCATCTGTGGACCTGCTACATCATCATAGCAGGAAGTTAGTTTGCTTTGTAGTAACTTGCTCTTGACAAATTATTAGCTATTCTCTCTCCCCATATTGTGTTCTAGTTGTTTATAAACGTGTATGACATTCATTGCATGACTGTTTTCTGAGAGATTGTGGTGATTTTGTTGAGTATGCAACTGACAATCAAGTAGTAGCACACAATACCATGCAAATGAATTCTGCAAAAATCTAAAGGACTCTTGAATTCTTTTTCACCAAAATTAATTCTTCAGATAGTCACTGTTAAAGAGAGCAGAGGTCTACAATCACATCTATAAGAGATTTTCAATAAATTCAGAACCATGCATCTCACACATATGATGTATTTCATTGATCAGCAGTAGTAAAAACATCCACTTATGCTGATTTATGTCTCAATGTAGCATTAATTGGAATAAAGGCCCCACAACGTATATAGGTATCATGTGGTAGTGAATCAATGATGCTCATTCGGATCACGCTCAAAGCGCTTATGTCATACTGCTGAATCTTCAACCACCTGCTCTTGTCAAGAAGGTCTGGCACACACTCTTTGAAGGATTCTTGATTTGCTTCAGTCATGCCCTGTTCTGATTATTAAAAAAAAAAAAATCTGTTGTTGTCATTTTTAGATTGATATCTTTTGAACAGCCAGCACTATCTGTAGATGTGCATAAACAGGATGAAAAGGCTGAAGAAGATACATGGCTTCTTTCATGCTTTATGCATCAGTCAGATGATACATGCTGTCTAAACACATATCTGTCAAATTAAAGGCCAGTTAAAAATGAAATGGTACCACAGCCCTTAGACTGACTACTACGATAGATTACCTTCTTATCTGATGTTAACTCATGTGGAAGACTGGGAGACACCAGTAGAATTAGCCTCCATGCTGAATTATTAGACTTTATGCAAAATCAAATACAAACTCACATTATACAAAAGCAATCAACTCTTGCTTCAACTCTGTGTGTAACTATTTAAACAAAGAAACCCACTAATCCTAGTAACAATCACTGTAGTCATCCTGTGTCTAGATGTGGGGTTTCCTCTGCATTAAAGGAGGTGGGAAAAACATTAAAATGAACTTTTTAGTAGTGAGTCACATGACAATAAAAATCAGTTTATGCCTCAGTTTTTCCAAGAATCAGTTCTATTTGATTACTGAAGTTTCCTGCTCGCAGAAGACCCAGCACAAAACTTGCTGGAATACTGCAATCCATTCTGAAATCATGCTTAAAAAAAAAGGGAAAGTAGAATTTCACAAATTGCTTAGGATATATTTTTTCTCAGGTAATCTCATTTTACATTGAATTATTCCAGTTTTATATTATATAGTTCAAGTGAAAAAAGAGGTCTTGACTTTTGTCCATAGCACACGAGGCCTTTCTGGACCTTTGCTATGGTGTTACTTTCTGATGTCTCTGGAAGGAATTAGACATTTATGTTTGGGGCTTGTTTAATGCAAATTTATCCAGAGTTTCAATTGCTAGATATCTTTCCCCTCTTAATGTCATTCACTGAGGACTGGGAGTACTTAATATAAAAAATATAACCTTTTCTTGCTGAGTTTGCAGAAGCTGGAAAAGATTGAAAAAAAAACCCAAAACAATAGAGTAAGAGAAAATATACTTGAGTCTGAGATCAAATACGTCCACCTGTGATACTGCTTTATCAGACATGTATGAATTTTGAAATTCAATAAACGTGAAACAGGAGACAATATAGCTCTCATAATATAAATCAAACCCACTGAGATCTTGGAGAAATGTCCAATTTACACATGGCCTTCAAGACTGTCAACTGTTTCCTTCCAGAGTAGGAAGATGTGTCCTGTCAGGAACAGTACTAGCACCAGAGAAAAAATATTGCAGGATAATTACCAGTCCTGAGGATAAGAAGCAATTATCTTTCCATTTAGCTAATATTCCATAATCTGGTCTAACAATATTTAGCAACTGATAAAACTAGAAAATTGTAACTAAGCAATTAATTATTATCTATTCACTCTTTTTATCCTATCAATGACTTCCCATAGAAGGATACAATGCAATGCCCTGCATGAACTTCCTAAAGATGCCATCCTGCTGAAAGAAGAATGGGCAGGTAAGAAAACTGCATGCCTGCTTCTTAGTAAGTGTCTATAGCTATAGTGGAGTAGGACAACTGCTTTCTTCCCTTGCCCCCACCCTACATCAACTCTTGAAAGCAATTTCCTGAAATAGCACTTTTAGCTAACAGGAAAGCATAATGGGACACAGATAAAAACTATAAATGGTAACAAGACTTAAATTTTCCAGCTTTGGATGCCCATAACCTGTTGTTAAGCCAGTCACTGAGGAAATGATGGTATGATGATAATTACTTCTCAGTTCCCTCAAAGGAAGTGCTATATGGTATACTTTGAAAAGGAAGCCAGAAGGAGGAGGATTAAGCTTGAGAGGGTCTTGAAACACTCTCATGGAGAAGAATAATACTGTATTCAAAGATGAGAACTTTGGAAACTCCAGCCAAGAATGTCACCCACAACTGATGTCAGGTGGACAAAAGGTAGAGAGGTCAGAGTGAGGAAGATGTTAGTCTTCCTCACGAAGACCCCAAAAGATGAGCACCAGGTGGCAATGAGCATGGGTGAAGAGGTGAGACATTATGGAAATGAGTTCCAGGAATGAATTGTAGTATCTCCTCCTATTCCAAGAACTAATTGTAATAACCCTACCCCTGTAGTCAATATGCATGATTTTGTAGCACAAATATTCTACCTGAACCAGGTGAAGTTGTGCAAGGGCTTTGGAGGAGGACCTCCCCTTGTCACCCAGTGCTAATTAAAAACATATCTCTCCTGATAACACTCTGTGTGTTGTGAGGTCTCATTTTCCGTATGTCAGGCCAAATCCCTTTACCCACTGTTCTGTGAAAACATCTGCAAACAGTGAGGTGAAAACAATCATGTCACAAAGTGCACACAGATACCTACCAGATACCTACACTTTGCCTTTACTCCAGTGAGGTGACCACTCCATGGTGAGTCTCTGAGTCATGTCTAGAGTCTTCTGTTCATTATGGATGTTTGTACCTTACCCTTAGCCAAGCTTCCTCAAACAGCTTTGGTCCAGAGAGTGAATT
This sequence comes from Pogoniulus pusillus, assembly GCF_015220805.1. Lineage (NCBI taxonomy): Eukaryota > Metazoa > Chordata > Aves > Piciformes > Lybiidae > Pogoniulus > Pogoniulus pusillus. Next base: position 12,146,374 of record NC_087281.1, on the reverse strand, counting down.
GCAAATCTTGGAAGGTCAATGTTGCTCTTCAGAGTTGTGATGCTTCTTATTTCTTCCTGTACTAAAAAAAAAAGGGAAAAAAAAAAAAAAGGAAAGTAGTTCATTCCTCCTTTTGCTTCTGTATTTTTTCTTTTCTCAGGAAGATAGATGAGATGACAGCAGATAGATTTAGAGTCAGATGTTTTGAATGTAGCTTGCTCAGCCAGCTCCACTCTCAGGAAACCAGAGCATCTAATCCCGAAAAGGAAAACGAACACATACTTCAAAACCAAGTACTTATCAACAGCTGTACAGTTTAAGCTATCAGCCATTAGTTCCAGGCTTAATAAGCTAATGAAGAAAACAGCTTGCTTTCCCATTCCCAGTGCTTCTTTCAGTTTTTTTCAGATGAGTAGTTTAAACAAGTAGAGAGGACATAATTGAGGACTCAAATTTGGCAGATGGGAATTTCAAAACCCTAAATTTTAATCTTGGTAATTGACACTGTGTATTTTTCTGCAAAGTACTTAGCCTCATTGTGTCTTACAGTTCTACAAACTCACATAGCTTATTAAGAGTAACAGAAAGACCTTGTGCTTAAGAGGTTGTCTGCAGGTGGCTATCATGTGAGCAACAGACATATTGTTAGTGATTCCTTTTTGCACAGCTATGCCAGAACAACTGTTAGAAGAATTAGATTATTTTGTTGGCCACAGGTATCCATCTCTACAGTTGCTAGCCTTTTGTGAAGATGAGTTGCTGTGTTTTAAACTTTCATGGGTTGCAAGCTGACTCTCAAGACAAGCAGTTCCTTTCTCAGGTCAGAATCAAAATGTGTTGCATTAAATCATACTTGTGTTGCCTTGCCAACATGCTTTCTTTGCTCGCACTTCATCTTGCACTCTGAAGGGTATGCCTAATAAAAAATCAGGACTTTCCATTTTAGCCATTTCAAATGTACATCTGGACTCTATCCCAAAAATGTATGTTCCTTTAGGAAATATTCTAACTAAAGCTAGAAATACAGTTCTCAACTATTTACAGGTGGCTAGACATAAACTTCCAGCAGGACTGAGTTTTAATAAAAAGTACTTTGATAAGAGAACCACTACTTGCATTTTCTGATGTTACAGAATTTGGTAGACCAGCAGGACATTAATTTGAGAGACCTGAATTCTAGCGCTCTGTCTTCTCCATGTGCACAGGCTTCCATCAGCCAGGCACAGGTAGAGTATAAAAATTACCCTTGACTTGTGTTCATTGGTCTCTGTGGCTAAGGATCAAAGGAGATGATAAGGTTATGGTAGACACTTCTGGTGTATGGAAACTAGAGTCAGTGTAATATAATCCTGTAATGAAAAAAATCAAAGAATTTCTGTCTGGAGTATGATTCTGTCAGTTATGATTTATACCTTGTTCCTTGTTGCTAACTGGCTTTCCTATTTTCCTATTTGGAAGAGAGGCTTGACTGCACAAAGGTCTTCTCACTCCCTGGTAAGGAAAAGTTTCAAGAGCAAAAGTCCTGTGAATATCTAAAGTCAAGGTGCTGCACTTGCACAAACTCTGAGTTTAAAAAACAAAACAAATCCAAACAAAAAAATCAACAACAAAATAAAACACACACACACACAAAAAACCCTCTTACCATTTTTTTCAGTCCATATAGCTACAGTTCTCTCTGTATTAAACATTACTCCTTCAGGTATACAGAAGAGCAGAAGAGGGGAGAGGAAAGAAGAGGGGAGGGAGAAGAAGTAGGTAGAGTGGGTAAAGCAGATTATCTTCAATGAGAGGATCTTCCTCGTAGCTCACTGTGACTCAGAATAAAAATCTTTGTCAATACTAGGAAAACAGGTTTACAGTTTTGCTGCATTAATGTACAGTCAGATGAATGGGTCAATTAGAATTAATTTATTACAGTTTATAATCTTTCTATTTTCCAGATGCAGAAAAGTAATATGAATGCAAAACTATAATACTCCCATGATATTCATAGATTTAATGATTTGTAAAGTATGAAATGTATAATAGATATCAAACACTTATGTGTGACAAAACTCTCTGGTGGAGACAGCTGCCTTCTCTGTGTGCTTTCAGCCAATTTCCTCTATTACACCTCCTGAAGTTACTTGAAAAGAATTAATATTCTCACTTCCTCTTAGGTAAATCACTGCTGTGTTTTTCCTTCTGACTTTTATTGTCTTTTTCTATATTGTTTTTAGGTTGAGGTCACTGGTTCTGGTCTCTGTTTCCTCCCCAGCTATTCCACCCTACCTCTCCTCTTCCAGGCAGGAAAATCTAAGTGCCTATCAGCAGTGAAGGAAAGGTCAAAGGTTTCCTTGGCTGGCCTTTGATACCTTTCCACAGCCACCTCAGTCAGCAGTACTCCTTGCAGACCAGAACTATCTGGGCTCTTGAGGACGTTTAAAGGAATATAAATACATGACCAATGTCTCACAGTATCACAGTATCATCAGGGTTGGAAGAGACCTCACAGATCATCAAGTCCAACCCTTTACCACAGAGCTCAAGGCTAGACCATGGCACCAAGTGCCACGTCCAATCCTGCCTTGAACAGCTCCAGGGATGGCGACTCCACCACCTCCCCGGGCAGCCCATTCCAGTGTCCAATGACTCTCTCAGTGAAGAACTTTCTCCTCACCTCCAGCCTAAATTTCCCCTGGCACAGCCTGAGCCTGTGTCCTCTCATTCTGGTGCTGGCCACCTGAGAGAAGAGAGCAACCTCCTCCTGGCCACAACCACCCTTCAGGTAGTTGTAGACAGCAATAAGGTCACCCCTGAGCCTCCTCTTCTCCAGGCTAAACAATCCCAGCTCCCTCAGCCTCTCCTCGTAGGGCTTGTGCTCGAAAGCCAATCACTTCTGATTCATATCTTAGCCCTCATGGAAAGCTCTTCTTCAGAAAGTTCTAAGCAGTTTTCTGTTAAATCTGATTGCCATCCTACCCGAGCTGTCTGCCAAATCAGGTCTGAACAGCAATTTACATCTGTTTAACTTTAGTTGAACGTTTATTGAGATACAATCAGAAGTCATAGAATCATAGAATCAGCCAGGTTGGAAGAGACCTCCAAGATCATCCAGTCCAACCTAGCACCCAGCCCCATCCAGTCAACTAGACCATGGCACTAAATGCCTCATCCAGTCTGTTCTTGAACACCTCCAGGGACAGCAACTCCACCACCTCCCTGGGCAGCCCATTCCAATGCCAATCACTCTCTCTGGCAAGAACTTCCTCCTAACATCCAGCCTATACTTTCCCTGGCACCACTTGAGACTGTGCAGTCCCAGCAGTGGACATGAAAGACAAAATTCCCTGAAAGTGTTTGGATGATGTCTGAACCTGTAGGTAGCCCCTCAAGTCAGGTAATAATACAACTAAATACTTAAAAGGAGCTCTTAATAATGTAAGTAAATACTTAAAAGGAGCTCCTTGAGTCCCTCTAGTGGGCAAGCAGTATATTGACAGCAAGCGGTGCATGGCCGCAAGAACCTTCTCTAACAGTTCAATTAATGTTTATATATTTTGCTGGTTATGACTAGACCTAGTTATTATCTGTAAAATGTTTTCATGACCGTGCAAGAGCCAATTGTTATTAAAAATCAGTGGTCAGGGTGGTGAGAGTTTTGAATACCAAAACTAATAAACAATATTAATTTTGGATAAATATCATCTCACAAATCATTAACTGCCCCTTCACAACAGCCATTCTTGTACACAGGTTTTAACTAACGCTCCCTCATTATTATGTGGGTAAAATACTGGGTTGGAACTGGAAGATTTATTTTAAAACTGTAAATCTAAACTTTCAAAAATTGCATTTCTGACTATCCAACACAATCCAGTTGACAACCTTAAAAAATGGGTATTTGCATATCTTCTGGAGTTACTGGTACCAGAAGTATATAATCTTTGAGCTCCCCTGAGCCTCCTCTTCTCTAGGCTAAACACCCCCAGCTCCCTCAGCCTCTCCTCATAGGGTTTGTGTTCCAGGCCCTCCACCAGCTTTGTTGCCCTTCTCTGGACACGTTCCAGCACCTCAACTTCTCTCTTGAATTGAGTGGCCCAGAACTGGACACAGCACTCAAGGTGTGTCCCCCTTGCTCCTATGTAACAGAGAGCTGCTTTAAACTCACTGCTGATCATAGAAATTACTCATTAACCTCTGTTTCCCTCAGGGGCCTCACACATACTTTTGCATGTGGTTGATTAGAACAAGATCACTCATTTGTTTTAATCAGCCAGTGTCAATGGTACCATTCATATTAAGATACAGCACAGATACTGCTTCTACAAGAAACAGGCAGTCAGAACCCTGCACCCACAGCATCCTTAGGATCCTAAATACACATATTCCTCAGTCATCAGAAAACCACAGAGTACTTCTATGTAACCCTCAGTTGTTCTTATCTGAGGTGAAGAATATGGTTTTGAATGCTTGGGTGAGTTTTGACTCATAGTTCATCCACGCACCAGCACTACCCATGGTTCCTCACTGAACACGGCAAAGGCTGCTCGCTCTCATGCCCAAACCACCTCTGTCCCCGGGAGCAGGCTTACCAAATTCAAATCAGAGAAGCCTGGTTTGTGACTTCTGGTGTGACTTTCACTGTGTTAGATACTCAGTCTTGCCAAAATGGTATTACTCCTAAATAAAGGCAGTGCTACCTAAGGATTTTATCGGTAACATTGTCTGTGGGCTTTCAGAAACCATGACTGCAGATAGCCTTGCAAACTCTCAAGTCTGAAATTTAATCATCTGAGTCTCACTTAAGGGGATTGCTCTTAAAGTCAGTCTGAGATTTTTGAGTGTTGAAGGGCTCAATAGATTGTACACAGGTCCCTCCAGCTGCAAGTACATTTGGCGCTAAACTTGCAAACACGACAATGAGGGCCAGACACAGAAATCCTTTCATGTCTCATCAATTATGTTTCACAGTCCAGGAGAAGAAAGCAAAGAGAACAAAGTATGTAAGGTTACACAAAGAAGGTTCATGTTATGTTGGGAACTTCCTGTTCTTGGAGACAAGACTAAAAAATAAAAGTTCTGCAACCATCAAGAGATAACATATCCTTATATTGTACAGTTGCACTTGTGGATTAGAAACAGAGGCTCACAGCTGATAAATATAACCAGAGAGAGTTTTCACCAGATTGGTTATAAATTTATGCTTAGATTGCTCAGGAACGCTGAGGACTGAAATCATGAGGTGACGTGGTTAAGTCTCTTCTCTTGCACTGGGTGCTCAGCTGGTATTCAAAGAGAGGAAGTGTATCAATTCCTGAGTGCTCCAGAGATGGGACAGTTATGAAAAACTTTCTGCCCAAATGAAGCAAATGTGGTTCCCCCAGGGTGGCTGAACAACAGCCTCTGTCACAGACTCAAAACTGACTGTACTTGGATGAATGAAGGCTAGAAGGTAGCTGGGTGCATGGATAGCAAGGTTTGTTGAAGCCTGTCACTCCCTCTTGAGGGTTACCTACATGGATTTAAAACCTTTTACAATTGTAACAGACACAGCTGACAGCATGAAAACAATTAATATATAAACATTTGAGGCTATAATACTATTAAAATGGACATGCAAGGAAACTAGCCATTTCTGCAGCTGTTTTGGATAGTCTTTCCTTGGCAGAACATGCTGGATTGTCATTCTAAATGCATGTGCTTCCCATACTGGTTTCCTAAGGAAAGGTTTGTGGGTGGACTTGTTTATTATTCATTTTTTTTTTACCCCTCTTAGCTGTAGCTGTGTACTCCCCAGTCTTGTGAAAGTAGTTATCAGCTGCCTTGTTTGGCTAGGAGAAATCTGTAAAAATCAGCAGCTTTTATCCAGAGAGTTCCTGGATTTTTCTCCCAGCCTCATGTAAGAGCTTAATAAAATCAAATTCAATTCTGTGTAAGATTTGTTACAAGACTATAGGCGTTTTCTGAGAACAAAAGAAATTAAAATATGTGTATTATTCTGAAGTCACATCAAGTTCAGAAGAGACTTGCTAAGGTGATCATCCCTCCAACTAGAGCAAGACCACAAGGATCAGATCTTGTAATCTTAAATGAGAACTGAAGGAAATCAGAATCACTTACATCCATATTTCCTGAGGCTGTTTTGAAGGTAACTACCTTGGCTGTGCCAGTCTAAAGCTGCAATAAACTTCCACAAAAACAATGGACAACCACAGTGTTTGTGACCTTCTGTCCCTCAGATGTTGACACTTTTTGCTCTGGGAAACCGAAAGAAACTTGGAACAGATGCTACAGCAAAAAGTGCATTATGCACCCCACATAACAGTACAAAACATAGGAAAATGCCACCTCTTTAGAAGGCATTTATGCACTTGGCACTGAATACGTGAAGCTTAATAAAATACTACCCTAAGTAGAGTGCAGGTGCTACTTATAGATGTCCCTGACAACAGTACCCATCATTTGCTGAGCTGAGGACTGCAGCTCTGCAGTGATTTTCAGCTAAACTCATGATGTTGGCAGTTGGTCATCCATACAGAGTGCTGCACGCAGCACATCCACCTGCTCATTGATTGTGGAGCTGTCCTGTATTATTAGATGCTTACTGGCTGAGAACAACCTAAAGTGCAATAACCATTTTAGACAACCATCCAGTCTGACTATATTGCAAGTCCTCCTCATGCTTCAGGATATCACTAGCTACAGAAAAGTTGTGAAGAAGCTTTCTGTTGGCTAGAAGCAACTCCTGCTTGTCCACCCTCTCAAGAAACCAGAACAACAAGCTGACATCAGCCTGACATAGCTTGCTGTGGTATGCTCACACACAGCCAGATGTGAGATTCAATTCAAGACTCTGTTCCTCAGCACAGATCAAGGACTGGTCCTTGCACATTTCATGTACTGCCTCACTTGACAGCTTACCATGACCTAGCATGACAGCTGTAGTCATCCGTAATCTCTGCCAGAAGGGAGGATCATAGGAGTGGGTGGAAAGGAAATCAGACATTCCTGGCAGCTCTGAAGCTTCCTTTCACCAAACATCAGACTGAAAACAGGTCTCCTCTTGCTGAACAGAAAAGTATAGGCTCCCACTTTTCAATCACCTTTCCTTAGTGAAGCATACAGATGGTTTCCTTTCCCCAAAGTGTAAAGGAGAAAAGGCAAAGGGGAAAAAAACCCACGTATTCACACAGCAGAGTAAAACCAAAGAGACAGAGAAGTCTGTTCCTCCCTGGTTTGTTACTGTCATTTTTGCTAGCAACAGCAAATTAGACAGGCAGAGAAGGATGTCCTTGGAAAGCAAAACAGAGAAGTGTATATGCTTTTGCCACATAAACAGAGAATTAGAGGGTTGCACAACACAGAAAAGTTTTTTACCTTTTTTTTTCCCTAGGGGAACACTACACAGAAGATTATACACTCACAGAATTCACAGTTAGAGGTTGGAAGGGACCTCCAGAGGTCATCGAGTCCAACAGCACCACACCACCCCTGCCACATAGGATCACCTGGGTAGTCCACACAGGAATGCATCCTGTAAAGAAGTTTTTCTCATGTTGAGGTGAAGTCTTCCATGTCCCAGTTTGTACCCATTGTTCCTTGTCTTATTGCTGCACACCACCAAAATTGATTTGCCCATAAGTGACAGCAAAATTCAGTATTTTCTTTTACTGTGAAATTTTTGTAAAATCAATAATTGCCTACCATGCACTTCCCTTAAGGGGCTCAGCAGAATTGTTTCTACCTTCGAGGGCATTTTTTTTTTCCTCATAAATAACACAACAAAATTATATAGTATTTACTGCTACAAACATTTCTCTTAGAAATGTGGGAAAGGTTCTACTTGTTCAGCTAAGATTATGTCTTTTTTAGGGCAGATGGAAGAGAAAGTAAAGAAGAGGAACAACCACCCACAGAGATTGTGAAATGACTTGGTCTACAAACCCACTGATTTGAAAATAAATAAATAAGGTTTGGCTCCTATGGTCAACCATGGTAAACCCCTAAAATTCAATCATTTCTCTGGCTCCTGAGGATGCTGATAGTTTCAGAGTGGTGTTGCGAAATCCTCCAGCTATTTGCTCCCGCTGAGCCTGCTTAACTAGAATTCCTCAGCATTTAGACACATATCCTTAACAGCAAATTATGCAAATAATCACTTAAGGAGACAGCCAAATACATAGCATGGACCTTTAAAAAATATGTTGTTATTATAAAATTGGAAGGCAAAAGCAATAGCAACAGATCCCCAACAGATCTTTGTCAAACCAAACACAATCGAAACCATCTCAGTGGTCGTTTAAAACCTTCTTTCTAACCCCATCACCACTACTCTTTCAAGGGAACAAACGTGAAGACATTTCAAGCACCACAGCAATGTGAACTCAGAACGCTGTTAACTCCTACCAAAAGGCTGTGGGAAGCACAGGAAAAAGACAGACGTTTTCATTTGTTAGTCTATGTTGAAAACCAGGCTTGTGTTGGTGGAAGAGGCAGGGGGAAAGGTAAAGATAGTCTTTTTTGTTTAGTGCTTGGCACAGATTTTGTTTGGTTGGTTGGTTTTTCTTTTTTCTTTTGTGTTTGCTTGTTTGTTGGGGTTTTTTGGGGGGGGTTTTTTGTTTGTTTGCTTTTTTAAATTAAGCAGCTGAGCATGTTATTTCTGGCTGTGCCTTTCTGTAGGTTGCCAGTACTCACAAGGCACAAGTTATGCATTCCTATCTGGAATCCAAGTTCAAAAACATTTCTTGAAGTGCCATACTGTTCTTGCCAGCGTAATTGTTTCTGGTAATAAAAAGTCTGTATCATTCTGATTCAGTTGTCTCAGCCCTCTCCAAAAGCACCATTTTGTCCTTTACCCTTGATCTCCTCCCTCCCTCCACATCATAATGATCTCTACTCATTTCTTAAGGAGACTATTGTGTTCCCTGACATACTTCACCAGCTTTTACCAGAGAAAAGAAAAAATAAAGGAGGATGCATGGAGTTTTGCCCCTCCTGTGCCTCTGAAAGAGGTTGTTCTGCCTTCAGCACCATCGTTAAAATTCATCAGGCACATAGATAAAAGCACATGATTATTTAAGGCATCTAAAACAGAATGCATAAAGAGGAAGTAATGCAAGACAGTTCTTTTTTGCTGTATATTCGTTTTTTCATAGAATCATAGAATCATCCAGTCCAACCTAGCACCCAGCCCTAGCCAGTCAACTAGACCACGGCAATGAGTGCCTCATCCAGTCTATTCTTGAAGACCTCCAGGGATGGTGCCTCCACCACCTCCCTGGGCAGCCCATTCCAATGCCAAATCACTCTTTCTGTGAAGAACTTCCTCCTAACATCCAGCCTAGACCTACCCCAGCACAACTTGAGACTGTGTCCTCTGCATAAATATTAGTCAATATATTTCAGCACGTAGATAAAGGCAATCTGCTTCTTTGAGAGACAGAATGTGAGCAGCAAGTAAAAATTACAAAAAGAGAATTGAAATTAGTCAGGATTAGTGCATAATGTTCTTATCAAATACCTCATCAAAATACAGACTTAAGCTCTAAGCACTATAAAACTGTGCTTTTTTATAACCCTGTTTCCAATGTAGCTCCTAATATACTTAACAGACAGCTCATTCTTTAAAGAGTGAAATCTTATTTGTACACGTGTATAAACCACGCCCTGGATATAGGTCTTCTATTAATGTTTTAAATAACAAACAAACAAAAAAACATCCCTTGTGTGTCAAAAACTAAATTTAGATCATTAGGGATAGGTGAAATGCAGTTTATCTTTACTGCTTGGCATCCACTTTGGATCAGGCTATCTCAGATTTACATCATGTACTGTCCTGGGCCATGGTCAGAAAATCCACACTCAATCTCCTCCCATTAGTATGAAACAACTTATGGGTGTCGGTGGTTTCTGCTATCAGTCTCCACAGATAGTGATTCATTACATGACCTTGTTTGTAGCTTTTCAAATAAAATAAAGAAAAATCTGTAGTCTCCAAAATAAACACTGGAGAAGTACAACATTATAAAATTGTATCAAATTCCCAGTAATTAACAACAGAACAAAGCCAACATGTCCATAGACTGGCAGAACAACTCCTGGTGAATCATGCACCTACTGTGAACAAATATTTTTGGAGGGGTTCACTGAAGTTTTTTGATGTGTCATGCTGCATTCATAGAATAACATCTGAGACAAGAAGATGAGCAATGAAAGAATAAATGGTTTTGGCTATAGTAATAGCCTTTTTTTATCCTTTGGCTGAATCTGCTCCAGGATCTTCCACTTGTACTCTTACCTAGTGGCTGCTCCATCACAGAGCCATCTGAAAAATATGAGAATGAACTAAGGAGTGGAATAATTATGCATCCTAGTGAGCTGGAAATTTAAGTTAATGATGTGGGAGTTGACAAATACATAGTAATCTCAAAACATATCAGAGAGTTTAATGGCTATATCAGCCTCACTTATTGTCTTCCTAGATAATCTAATGATCTTTTAATCAGTGCAGGAGAAGCACAAGCATCAGATGAAAGACCTTGGACAACTATCTGACTGTTGGACAAGATGTCCCCCACCCTATAGTATTCACAGTATTTTAACTCTCAGTAATGAGGGTGTGTGATCTCAAAAGACCTGGCCAAAAAAAATGAAACAGCTATTGCAGATAATGGACACACAAGAGGTCCCAAATACTACCCTCCATTCCATGCTACTATTGGCAGTAAAATGCTATAGAAGATATGTAAGGCCTTTAATTAAGCATATATATATATACATTAAAATATCACATTATTATCTAACATAGTATGTACTTAAAACACTTGTTGAAAATACTTGAATACAGACATTACTTTTAACATAACAATGCTGTCACAATTGGCTTTGAAAAGATAGGAAATACTGTAATAAAATCATTAGCAGCCAAAGGTCTTTTTCACTTAACACCTTGTCTGAAGCAAAAATGATAATAATGGGAATCTTGGGAAGACAATGCTATTGCAAACACAGCACATCCAACATTTTCTCTCAGAACTCTTGCTGGCCATTCCTCACAACGTTCTTCCAAATACAGGCACAGTATGTCAGGCAAACACAGAGAGCAGCAGAGATGTCAAGATGTATTTTGAGTAGGATTTATTTTATCTTCATGATGGAGAAAGAAAACTCTTGCTTCAGTGGCTGAGAAAATCTCAAATGCTGCAGGAAGCATCCAGTAAAGACAAAGAAAAGGCAATGAACTCCTAACAGTGTTGTGGACTCAAGGTACCTTCTAGGTTTTATCTACATTAAGACACCTACTCCTGGAAGCAGGATTTGATCTCTTTCCTACATGTGTTGGCTAAGCCCTCACCGAAAGCATGGGAAGACAAATTTATTCTGTGTTATGGTACCACAGTTCTTCCTAAAGGCTATGGAAGAAGTGGAAACTTTTGCCTTCCACAGATAATGAGCAAAAAAAGAATCATGGCCACCAGAGGACTACACAGACAGCTGAGTCCATCTGGAAGAAGACACCCTCACTTATGTCCACAATCACATGAAAGAAAACAAACAATGAACACCTAGGAGTGACTGCAGACAGCTAATTATGCAACAGCTTTTCACACAGCTGTAGAGATCAACACGAGGTGGTGGAGTCGCCGTCCCTGGGGCAGTTCAAGGCAAGGTTGGACGTGGCACTTGGTGCCATGGTCTAGCCTTGAGCTCTGTGGTAAAGGGTTGGAGTTGATGATCTGTGAGGTTTCTTCCAACCCTGATGATACTGTGATACTGACTTTGTGTTGCACACACATATGCACCTTCACATAGTGCAGACTGGGCATTTTAGTGGTCTAATCTTATACAGTTCCCATATGATCCTGTCTGGAATACTACAGTTAGGTAAAGCATCAGATTACCAGAACTGTATGATGAAAACTAGGGAAGTTTCTGAGTTGAGCAATGCTTTGTAATAGATTATTATTTAATTTTCAGTAGAAATACATTTGCAGCACATCTATGAACCCTTGGAGAAAGGATTGCACAACCTGGTCGTGTTTACCTTGTAAACATCAGGAATGGGGGGAACAAATTGTAACTGTAGACTCATAAAATTAGCACATCTTGTGAGAAAAACATTTCTTGAACAAAAAGTTATTTGAATAAGATCTTAAAAAACATGAGGGAACCTTCATTGTGAAAAAAGTCATTAGCACAACAGAAGACCAGAAGACTCTAAAAGGTCATTTTTAAAATGCATTTTTCAGACACTACCCTGTACTAGAGTTTTCCAACTGTTGATTGGCCTGAGGTGAAACCTAGAAAGATTAAGGGCACTCACAGGCACAAAAAAAGAAAAGAGTATTGAGAAATGTGTCTATATTTTCCAGTGTGGATTCCTTTGAGGCTCTGCTTGCCAGAAGAATGCAGAAACATCTGAACTCCTGGCATGAGGCTAGCCCAAGGAACCCACCACAGAGCTGCACTGACAAGGTATTGTTCATTCTCTTCAGGAAAATAAGGAAATTCCCAGCTTTTTTTTTTTTTTTTTTTTTAAATATGTTGAATTCCAGTTTTTAGTTGTACTACATCTTGCATGGATGAATTTGCCTAACATCTGTTCCTTACCCTGTCCTAGAAGGAGGCCAGCCTTAAACAAACACAGTCAGTGTCACAAAGACATCATAAGCAGCAGAAGAAAATCAGCCAGGCAGCCCTTGCTTCAATTAATCAGCTGAAGATCTGCCTTATCAATGCAGAGATTTATAGCTTCTATGCAGCAAAACACATTGCATTAGCCACTCCACCTCCTGCAAAGACATGTTTCTGTAAAGACAAATGTATTTACCTCTCGTCCATCTGCATGGCTCTACTGATTGCAGCAATTACTGCTTGCCTGCAGACTTCCCTAATCACTGAACAGAGAGAAAAGAGTTCTCTTAATTGGTGAACGGTTTTAGTTTCCCAAAATAGTCGACCTTCTTCCTTTTTGAAGAAAATACTTTCCTCTGCCTCTCCACCCACTTCCTGATAGCAGACATGGGAAGAGAGCTGTGTTTGTTTTCACGGGACGCTGGGGAAGTGAAAAGGCTAATCATAGTTTCCAGCCATAATATCTGATTTCTTTACAACTGCACATATTCAGAACTCAGCAACTAACATAGTCTACTAAGAGTGATTCATGCAAAAACTTCACAGCACGAAAAATTATCATATGTTATATACAGACTTTCAAACTGAGGTTCACCAAGTAGCACACACTCCTGGAAGATCTTGAAATCCTTTAGTTTGCTCTCAGGCCAGCAGCTGGGATCCTAACTATCTTGGTGCCATGGCACCTCAAAACACTGAGTCCAAGCCTGCAGACTCACTGACAGAGACCTGGAAGCTCAGAGCCCTCCTGGCTCCAAGTGAGGCTCCCAGGTTCTTAACTATGACAGCTTCCAAGGAAACTGGTGCAAGACAGGCTGTGTTGCAGATAGTTGAAAGGGTTTCCTTAAAAAGATGCGCATTTCCTCAGCAAGATTTTTTCACCTGCAGTGGCAGATGAAAGCCAACACTTTGCAGTACACTTCATTTCATCCTGATCAGTATTCTAACAGAAGAGGTTTTGTGGAGAAAGGCTCTGGACAGATCTAACTGTCTCTGTATTCTTACCTTAAAAACAGCTTCTGCTCTTGTTTCAAGTGATGTGAAGAAGATTGCCTGTGAACAGCATTTTAACTATTGCAGTGAGTCCTACTGCTACTCTGCAACTTATCGGTCAGACTTGGGTTTTATTCCTAGGGACTGCCTGGACTTCTCTACTGAAGTGAAGGTTCAGATGAAAACTAGTAGGAGATAGACCGCACTTATAGACCTGTTGGCCCAAGAATTTCCAGCCCTGGCATTAACTCCCTTAGAGCCTTTATCAGCCAAACACTTCAAGTTACTGGAGATGTTTCCACCATTTCCTGGCAGATGAGCTTGCAAATGAAATGACAACAGGAAGTACTTGGATTTCTTTCAGATCCCAAAAAACTTGTTTCAATTTGAGATTTGAAAAAGACTTGACAAGAATTAACTACTCCAGCTGGTTCAGTCCAGGACAAGCAGAGAGAGAAGAAAACAGGGCTTTTGCCTCCTGTTGCAAAAGAGCAAAGCAGAGCCAAAGCATAAGCAAAATGAAGCAAAGGTACATAATAAATTGGCTTTGGATGCGCCTTAGCAAGAGGTTACAGTGCATTTCTCATTTCCTTTCAACTAACCCCATTCTGACACCAAAAAGTAGTGTAGCTTGAGATGACTCTGAATGAGGTTGGTTGGACATAGCTTCTAGGACATAGCTTTTAGGAATTGATGTCACACATTCACCTTTGTTCTGATGCTGTGCCCTCTCTAGGGCAAACCATAGTAGTCTAAGTGCCAAAGGTGCCCATTGAAGGAATCTTCAACTCCCTGCCAGCAGTATTTTTTTTGGCTATATAGTTCTCATGAGTTCTTTACACTTCCAGAAGAGACAATCTAGGGTGAGTCACATGCCTCAGATGTTGACCAAGCACACTATTAACTTTCACAGTTAGCTCAGCCTTCTCAGACCTGGCATGCCTGCAGGAGCAGGACAATTGAAGGGCTTTTTCCCACAGGACTGTGCCAGCCTCTCATATCTTACCAGAGCCATTCCAGTTCTGTTCAGGTTGAATGCAAAGATCTTGCTGTTTCTGACTGTATAATGGAAAACTGGACAGACTGCAGCTAACAGACAATGTTTATGTTCATCACATAATGCTGAACATTAAAGAGTGACAAATATGTTTGCTCTGTAGAAAATGCTCTTCCTGCATAATATTTCCATAAATGGCTTCTACACTAAATTCCTACCTGTAGATTTTCTACTGTAATTCAGTAAATTATTTAGTCAGCTCCAAAATACACTATGCTCCTAAGTATGTGTTTAGCTACCTCTTTGGGCTATTACAGACTATGTTTTTTAATTACAATTAATTGAACTTCAGAGTTCAATCTGCTATGGTTATTTTACAGAGTGTTATTCCACTGATGGGATTTCAAGGTGATAGAGAAGAAAACAATCCATTTATTTTGCTCATATTCTATCTATCCCAGTGTGGCATTTTACTTTATAACTCTCTTGGCTCCAGTCTTCTACTCAAACCACAATCCCTCATCCTGACAGAAAGTGTGCTTATGAATACAAATGCCTGTGGACAACTTTTTACTTGGCAGCTGTATAACATTATGGACTCAGTATCCGCGAAAGAGCTCTACTTTCCTCAAGCTGCAATTAGAGTGCATTAGGAAACCAAGAAAAATATTGTTACTGCACATCACAGTGGGTGAGACAGCTTTAGAAAATCCTTAGAAGGAGAAAAACATTCACTTTTTCTCTGTACCATCAGTATCATCTGGCTGACTGCTAATTGTACTGCTGAGGTTTTGAAGACCTCTATTCAGGTAAGTGCTGGTCAGAAAACCCCACTCTCGTTGATCAAAGCACAAGTGCTTTCAAGAGTAACCTAGTAACACAGAAAAGACTTGAAAATGCTCAAAGTCCAGCCACCTATGGAGCAAGCATGTGAAAAAATGTCAAAGAATCACTTTTGTAAATGCTTAAGACAACTGCTACTGAGTGGTAAATACAAAATACTGTTTAATTGCAATTTTCACAAATTCTTCCTGCTTTCAGTCATTATAGGTCTGTCCATCTATCAGAAATGGGAATTCTTTCGGTTTTCAAGCCTGTGCTGTCCTTTCAGTGCAATGAGGACTTAATTCAGAGCTTTAAACTGTGTTCTGCAATGCATAATTAATCTGGCTTCATAGAGACCTGGACAAAAGACCCCATTCAATCTTCAACTCCTTCCCCCTGAGACATTGTTATTTCTAAAAACTCCTGCCAGCTGGGCTGGAGGGAAATCTCAGCACTGTGGGAGAATGGACAAACTACAGACCTCTGAGGAATTTGAAGCAACTGTCTGACTAAATTGGATTAGAAAGTAAGGAAGAGAGGCGAAGGAGAGCTTATTCTGAAGTCTACAAAAGCTAATAAAGAAATCATAGAAGATTTTCATATGGTAAAGGGGAGAGAAGGATGCAAGATTTTGTAACAAAACAGAAAGAATTTTAAAATGCTTGAGGATGTTTCAAGGGGTTACTGCTGATGCTACTTAAGAAAAACTGTTGTGTCTGCCTTAAAGCCCTGAAACACTATTTCACTGCAAAATCTTATCTGCCCTGTGAACCAAGATAGTGATACCTTCCTTTCAGGTATTTGATGTTGCCCATTTGAACCTGTAATGCAGCCAAACCATAAGTTGTTTTAAATTTTCTCCTAAATATGTATCATTTAAAAGTTTTGCCCAGAAGGATTCTAAAGGGCTACAGAAAAATTAGTGCAAAAGTCATGGCAAAATCCCAATAATGGGACCAGCTCCTTCTCCTTCCCCCTTGTTATGAGTTAATACCTCTAGCTGGCTGGGAAGTGGTCTGAAAACCCCATCTCAGGTGCCCCCGGCTCCTCCTGGTAGGTGTCATCTGAAACTTGAGCCTCCAGGTGCCCCTGGCCTCTCTTCGTGGGAAGTCCCTCCAGGTAAAAGGTTAGCCCTCTCTGCAACCCTGTGAAGAGGCAGGCAAAGGTCCTGTGCTGGCTCTGCCTCCTGCCTTCCATCACCAGCACCCTTCTTGCTGCTACAGCTGCTTCTGCTTAGCCATGTGGCCAGCTGACCAGCTGCAATCCATCTCCATCCAGGCAATCTATTGCCATCTATATGGTTTTGTATATATTTGTGTATCTGATTCCTTTCCCTTGTACCTCTGCAAGCTCCCTCACTTTAAATACCTTTTATTTATTGTCAAAGCTTTATTTTGTTTAACTTCCAAATTGGAGCAAGGCTATTCTTTAGGTGTTTTCTACCCCTTTTACCCTTCTGCCCAAAATCTTTCTTATGGAGAGAAGGCATCCTAAAATATTTGTTCTGTTGGGCTTCATGACTCCTGGAAGCTAAACTAGAATACCCCTGCCCATGTCTGCCCATCGTGGCAGTAAGGTTGCACGGGAGGCTTAGGCATCTGGGCTGCTGCTCATGGAACGCACTGCCAGGGGAAAGAGTTAGAAGCACCCACACAATACACTAACTTCCCCAGAGTCAAAAGGAATGGAAACCTACCCTAAAAGTTGTTCTACTTACGCCTTGCATGTTGGTATGGACTGAAAACTGGGGGAGATTACAGAAGTCTGGAGTGCATGATGAAAAATACACCCTACTGGACAGTACAACTGTATAAAGATAAGCACACAAAAATGGCAATCTACTGTTGGAAAACACATTCGGTGGAGCGCTATGGGAAGATGACTCTTTGTTCACCAATATGGTTAGATGGTCAAATCCACTTTATGTCCGTGATACAGTAACTTATATGCATTCTAGCAAGAGGCGTGCTCAGCTTAAGATTGGTTACAGTCAGAGGGTCCAGAGTTACTTGTAAGGCATCAATAGGTCAGCATACCATAACAATCTGAGGGTCAGCCTCTGGGGCTGGCTAAACTCTGCCCACCTGCAGCTGCACTCCACCCCCTGCAGCTGCATGTGGGGGGAAGCTACCCTGTGCCTGCTATCTAAACTCCCAAGATGGACTCAAGGACGTTCCCAGCACGGGTTGCTCATTGTTTATCAATTCTTGTGTGCTGTGCTAACAAGAATTTCTCCAACAATCTACCAGATTAATCCTAATCAAAGATCTCATTCATGTTCTTTCATTGTCATCAGCTGCCATTTCTAGACCTATTAACACAGAAAAAAGTTCTATAATCTCCCTTTGCCCTGGAGAAGAGTGCATGAATAAGTGGGTCAGCTGGGAAACAAAAAGGAGAAAACAAATTTCAGCAACATCTTCCAAATAATTGGAGGTTTTTAACAGACGTCACTCCACAAAGAAACACTTACATGTAACTTGACAACCACGAGAACAACAAATGTACCAGCAGCTCATATTCCAGACAAACGGAGAATTATTTGAAGTGTTAACTTGTTATACAAAATCCATGCAGCACATTTAGAGTTTCTGTAGTTCCTGTGGTGCAGAAAAGGCAAGCGAACACCACCACATGATGAGCCGTCTGGGACACCGTACACACAATCCAAAGTCATTGGATATTGCCAAATACATGTTAAGGAGTGACATCAAAAATCCTTACTTACATTAGCAATTTAACAACTCTGAGTAACTAATAACTGTGGCATTTCTCAAGAGGGACAACTAAAGGTTTCACACTAGTGAAAGAGAAAACCTGATGGAGATAAAAAGAAAAACAGTGCCATAATATTCAGGTAAACATATCCTGGCAAAGCTAACATATAAGTAAAATAATTACCAACTGGCTGCTGGGGAGGGGAAATTAATTAATGTGAGATGATGTTTTCAAAATTAATATTGTTTATTAATTTTGCTATTTGGAACTTTTGCCACCCCTGACCACTAATTTCAATAATATTTTGGTTCTTACACGGTCATGGAAACATTCTATGGATAATATCTACAGCTAATATAACCAGCAAAATATAGAAACATTAATGGAACTGGAAGAGAAGGTTCCTGCAGTCAAACACCGCTTGCAGTCAATACGCCGCTTGCCCAGTAGCTGGGCTCAAGCTCTTTCTGCTCTATGGCAGCAGGCAGTAGAGAATTACAAAGAGGCATTGAGCATTTACTCACAGATTATTATAACTACCCTCAAGGGGGCTAGCCACAGTCCAGACAGTGCCCAAATGCTTTCAGGGACTCTGTCTTGTTGGACGTTGAGGCTTGAATCTTCCCAGCTCCTGGGGACAGGACGCAGACAATCTCTGGCCTTGTCTGCTGGCTTCTTCTGGACGATCTGTGTATGTGTCCAGGGATTCTAGGCAGGACCTTCAGGTGCAGAGGCAGATGTGGTGCAGTCTCAGCACCATGTCACGCTGGCCACACAGGCCGATCGCATGCAGGCATCCAGGCTCTGCTCCTGGTAACTGGCGGCAGTGGAGTTTAGCAGGCAGCAATAAGGCAGTGTGCAAGAGCAGCAGGGCTGGGCACAGCAGAGAGAGCAGGCACAGAGCAGGGGAGCAAAGCAGGGAAGCAAAAGCAGGTTGTTCACCTGCCTATCTCCTTTTATCAATGTGGGCCAAGATTAATTGCCCCTTGGACACAGAATAGCCAATCAGGATGGCAGTTAGCCAAAACATACCATACTAGGCAAAGCCACAGGCTCACTTTTCCCTAATTTGGGCAAAGCACAGCCTTGCACTAGGCAGGCACAAGCCAAGTGTGTGTACCTTACAACACAGGACCCTGGGCAGGCCAGACTCTCTGGCTCCAAGTCCTTTTGTGTCCATTTCCACGCTTACCTCTCCGGTGGAGCAGAAAAACATGCCTAGGCAAGGCAGGACATGGATAAGCCTATCAGGCCTACCAAAACACTGGCTTTTCTCAATTGAAGATAAATCTCTACAATCACTCAGTTGATCTGACAGTGCAGTAAGAGCTTTAGACATGTCCTGTCTGTTGACATCACCTATTTCAAGGCATCTGACCCAAAAAATTGGCATGAAGTCTGAAAGGAGTGAAGGATATGCCATGGTCAAGACCTTTCCTAGTGGTGCACAAGCAGCCCTTCCCATTTCCACTGTGACCCATCTTTTACATCCCTCCCATGGCTCTGGCACCGCATGGGGAGCCTTATCCCAGCTGTTGTTGGAGTCTTGCAGCACAACTGGGAGTAGAGCCAGAGCAATCATTCTGTGTGGTGTGAATGAAAAACTCCAATCTGCTGCTTCCAGGAAGACAAATTAACTTCTTCTCCTTGCAAAGATGACAGGAGCTTAGCAGCAGCCAGGTGATGGAAGGAGGAAGAGACAAGCCTGGCAGTAGGCCAGGTTTCTGCAGAGAGCCCGAGGTTTTGAACACAGCTTCTCCATCCACATACATTTGTGTAAACTTCAGAGGCTAAATAGGCACCCTGCTTCTTTCCCTGCAACTGGTCCTACCAGCTGTTCAGCAGCCTGTACGCAGATCTGTAGCTCATCCTGCTCACAGTCTTGCTTGCTGCTCAGCAAAGCCCCACTGCTCTCCTTGCACCTGCAGTTTGCCAGCCATCCCACTCTGTAACTGCTCCCTAACTTGTTTCACTTACATGCACAGGCATTCATCTGTACATACATTCTCAGCCCAACAGCTGAAGGAGGTCAACCAAATGACCAGAAGACAGCAATATGACTCACTCTGAATGACATGAGTGAAACATTTTGACTCAACCATGTGTGGTGATGCAGGAATGGTGGCTGCCACCACTATCCCCAACCATAGTTGGTTATCCCAAGTGCCCTCATTCAGCTTCATCTTCCCCCACAGCCCTGACATTTTGAAAAATTCATCCTGTAAAAACACTATATATCTATAACTATATAATAATATTATAACTATATAACTCTGCCAGCTCAGAACTCACAAAAACCTCTTAGAAAGGGGTGGGTGGCTATCAAAAGGAGAAGCAAGGCTCTTCAGCAACAACTTTAACTGCTAAGGCACATACCACTTCTCAAAATTTAGTCTACCTCATCTTACAGATGAGGCTCATTTTAAATTTATTTTAATGCATGCTGAAGTAACCTTGAGACAACTTCATTCCCTGTCCCTCAAAATCTTGCATTTCAATTGAGAGTGATCCTCAAGACAAAATAGAAGTACCACTCAAATGGGATTGAGACCAGGGAAAACAGTAACAAAACAAAGGTCACATTATTCTGTCACCTGCTTTGATGTCACCTTGGATTTAAGTTGAAAAAGTTTTGAGAAATTGGACCATTACATTTTCAAAAGGAAGCAGCAATGTGCTTTTAACAGGTTTGCCACAGATCTAAACAGATGAAGAAATTTCCATAAAGGAGATTTTACAGCATGAAATGCAGGCACAGAGATATTCCAGAGCAGACCCTGTTACAGTCTCAAAATCCATCTTAACAAGCACACTACTGAGCATGCATTCTGTGCAAACCTTCTTGTTTTCAGCTGCCTCCCTAAGTTACAAACTTTACTGTTCCACCTATATCACTTTCTCCTAATCAAAACTGAGATGTGATCCTTAAAAAATGTTGAGTCTAGGAAATGCAGTTACTCTGTTTTCAAATGGTCTAAACCACACACCTAAACTACAAAATAGAATACAAAGATTAATATGAGGTTTCACATTCAGCTATAACATTTAATAGTGCAGAGGAAAAAACTCAGAATAGAAACTGTTGACTCTGAAGTTTAAGGAATCTTGCCAAAATCATCTATATAGTCACAGATGTTAAACATAAAGAAGGAAGCTCTGTAGAATGCAAACCAAGAAGATAGTGGTGCAAATGTAACATAGATTCAGATTTTGGCCACAGGCATCCTTCCAAATTTGTATTTTTTACAAGTGTGTTCTTGTCCCACATTATAGTAATAACAATTCTATTCAGAGGAAATATTTTGTTGTCAGCTTTAATAGAGATGGCATTGCAAAGACTCTTGAGAGAGCAGAGACCCAAGCACAGAGTCAGACATATCACACTGAAGTCAAGTTTTCATTTGTTTGGCTCCATTAGACTGGGCAGAACAATCTGGAGCTACATCGCTTTATGGCCAGACTAGAACATCCTGTGCAACCCATGCCACACAAAAACCAAAGCAAAACATAGCTAGCCCTTCAATTATCTGAAATGCAGCTCTTTGACAAATTTTATGGGAAGCATTTAGCATGCAACAATGAGAGAAGATGGAATCCAAGGACATGCTAATTTGTTTGACCAAACATTGAACAAAACATTATCATCATCCAAATTCCTTTCTATCCCAGGGCATACTCTTCAGATTGCAAAAAGACATCATATATATCTATATTTCAGTATGGGTTATTGACTGATCCCAGCCTTAAAATGCAGGATAGCTCTTATGCATATGCTGTAAGAACACTCGGTGGTCTTGTTTAATAGCAGTCAAGAAGAGCACAAAACTAGTTGGGGGAAAGAGCTGGGAGCAGTTTGTCTCCTGACGTAAAGCTCAGTACACACTCCAAAAACCTGCAGCTTGGAGAAAAAGTGAATGATGACACAGACACAAATATGCTCTCCCTCCTACCTAGGTGGCACTTTTATTTCTACTCCTCTTTTCTTTGGGTTGCATAAGAGTTTGACAGAGCCACTCAGCAGCACGTGGGATGCTTAAGAACTGGCAGGTTCTGGCATGAATTTTACCAAACTCTGACCACAAAGCACAAAGCAGTTTAAAGCTTTGGTTGAAACTTTTGTTAATGAGAGGTGGGGTACGCAAGATTGGAGGCATGTAATGCAGCCAAACCTCAGTTTCTCTGACACAACACATCTCAGGGAGACCTAACAACAAGCCCTTAGCACTCTGCAAGAGTCAACCCTACAGTTGGTTCAAGGGGCAGCTTGGTTAAAACAGTCTTGCATAGGCTGCTCAATGCACTCATGTAAAGCACTGTATTAACCCATGGTTTGATGACCACAGCTATACAAGCATCAGCCTTGCTCAAAGCAATTCAGAGAATCATAGAATCAAGCAGGTTGGAAGAGACCTCCAAGATCATCCAGTCCAAGCTAGCACTCAGCCCTATCCACTCAACTAGACCATGGCACTAAGTGCCTTATTCAGTCTTTTCTTGAAGACCTCCAGGGACGGTGCCTCCACCACCTCCCTGGGCAGCCCATTCCAATGCCAATCACTCTCTCTGTGAAGAACTTCCTCCTAACATCCAGCCTAGACTTCCCCCAGCACAACTTGAGATTTCAATTTAAGTTGTACCATTGTATGCTATTCCTGAGATGTAGAAACTAAGTAAACAGCCACTTCAAAAATGCCTTTTTCTAGCAGATACTTGTTTCATCTAGTTTTATTTCAAGTGCTGACTTGTAATCAGTGCTAAAAGCATACATCTTCCACATTTCTTCACAAAACACAAGCTGAGGCATTAGTATGCCCCAATAAACTAGCAAATTCTAGCTACATTGTCCTCTGGTACTATGAAGCCCCAGTGTGAGTCTCCTCCCATGTATACCAGAGCCAACATCATGAACACTACACTCATGTAACTCAGATGGAGAAAGAATTGGCTAACTACTAGAGAAAGGGAGGTGCCTGTGCTTGCTTTCTCTTCTCAGGCATCTTAAGAAAAACAACAGGAACAAAACAGTAAGAAAAAAACCCTACCCTTCATAAAGGTTATGAGTGCCTTGGTAGATTTAAATGCCCTTTCAAGCATCCTTAAAATGTGAATTAGGAAATGGAGATTAGAGTGCAGTTGGCATTGGAAGAAATGGAAAAACAAAGCCAAATAAATCACTCATCTGCTATTGAAACATCTAAGTCGTTTTATGGTTTAAAAATAGAAACTGCTTGTAAGACAACATGTGCTTTAATCTGCATGCAATTAACAAGCCAATAATTGAAAGTTCAAAATAAAGGTTTAAACTCAAATAGAGTTTGGCAAAATTCCTTTCACACAATGTCCATAGCATCCTTTTAGACTTAATGGCATTCTGCAGCTGGGGTAATACGAATCTGAGTTCTTTCTGTTCTATTTACTTCTGCAAGAAAATTCCCCATGGCAACTGGCCAAAGGGGCTTGTCTCCTTAGTGTGTGGAACGTGGGCAGATACAAACTTGACACCATACTTCATCCCCTTGTCTTCCTTCATATCTGCATTCCTAACTGTAAAATAAGGGGTGACACTGACCGTTCTGGGGTGGCAGGAAGCAGCTTAGTGAGAAAGATAAGAAGAGATGAAGGTAAAAAAAATACTGCAATGCTTCAAGGCAGTTTCTGAAACTACAGTGAAATTCTTCTCACCCAAAATTAAGACAAGCTGAAATTGTTCAGCATCTGATTCGTTTCTTTAAAAGTGGCACTTACTCCTTTTATTGACCTGCAGAGATACTTTTCCCATCTAAGCAGAAATCAGTAGAAATGTATCAATACTTGATAATGCACACCTACAATTGCAGAAGTACACTGCTCATTTGTGGCCTCTTTTCAGGAATGCAAGCTGGTTTATTTTTCTGTGTGGAGAGCCCACAAAAACACAGAATTCTTCTGAAGCACAGCCTGCCAAAGCTGATTATGAAAGAGGCAGTTGGGAACATGGAACCTCAAGCTGGACTTTAGAAAACAAGAGGCACCTGGGAAATTATATGCAACTCACAGAGACTCTAAATATGCTCTGGAAAAAAACAAAGTTCCCCTAAGGATGTCAGTCAGCCAAGGGTGAAGCAATGATCTTGGACACATTTACCCTTCTTGCAGCTGATCTGCACAATGCAATTTAGCTAAGGGATACTGCCAATGCCTTTTGTTTTCTGATTTTAGCTCCAGTTCCTGAATGCTCACTTAACACTCAGTAGTGACATCAGCAAAACATACTTAAAAGATGTCTAGTCAGCAAGGTGCATTTTTCTGAGAAAGGATGAAAGAGTCCTAAGCTTCTAAGCACACTCTACACTGTGCCATAGTTAGAGGTCTGTGTACAACTATTATGTCTCACATACTATTTAGAGAAGTTCACACTTCAGCCTGCCTTGGAGGGAATCTTCTGATTCCTTCTGTTGTATGGAGTAGAGAGAACACAGATCTCCTTGGGTCCCTTCCAACCCCTAATATCCTGTGAGTCTGTGATTTTCAATGGGAAGAATCAACAGGTCATTCCAAAGCAGTGAAGATTCAAATTTAAAGCAAACTTTTACAACTCTACAGTTGTCAGGTGTTTGCAACCTAGGAAAGCTAGGCCACAGGACAGGACTCTCGAGAGCATGTTCATTTGGAAAAGGATGAGGTACTGAACCCCTTTCCTGCCAACAGAAGCGAGTCCAACCCTTGGTGATGTCCTTTGTGGGCACATCCTTCAGTATGTCCTCTCAAGTTCACCACAATTTTGCATTCAGTCTCTACCACCTTCCCTTGAGTTAAGCTCACCTAGGCAAACAGGGACACTGAAATACAATCGACTCCTTTCTGTGACCTCCACAACTAAGATTCAGCAAAGAGCAATAGCTAAAGGTTCCCTGAGGAGCTGTTCACTAACCATTAAGATCTTACTAAATAAGGAATCTCAGCTTCATTCTAGTCCAGTTTTAATTTATAAGAACAAATCCCAAGTGTGGCATTTTCTTTACCAGACTTTTTCCTGTAGGGAACAGAAGGTGGAATCATTTGTATGTAATCTTCACTCTTGTTGATATTATCAGTTGCGATTTTTATCACTGTGATGCATATTATCATCTGTGAAATTGGCACCTCAGTGGCCCAGCCCAGCTGAGGATGTGGTCAAAACAGAACTGTGACTCTTGTAGCAGCTACATTTCATCAAAGAGCTCTCAGATGGGAGATTCAGGAGAGAGAAATCAGTAGTGCTCTCCCAGATCACCCTTGAGACATGCACTGCAGTTTAGGCATTTCTTCACACCTGCTGTTATTTATTGGACTTTTTTTAAACCAATATGTCAAATTTTACGCTGAGAAGGAGATCTCAAACAACATCAAAACGATAAGAAATCAGTAGAGATGTTTATCTGCAGTGTGATAGCTTCCTTTCTCACCTCTGTTGTAGTTGTCTAAAATGGCACTTGGTTCTAGAAGAATTTCAGAGTATTTAAATTCCCACTACCACGTGCAGCATAGGAGTATACAGCCAAAAGAATTTAGGCTTTAAATTGGGCACTAAGAATTTTCTTCTTTATTAATAAACACTTGACCACATACTGCTAGGCAAGACATATAATCACTATTACTTGTATCAGTTTACTGAAAAGGCCACAGCCTTACAAACTGTGAAGGTTCTTGCACAGAATTGGGAAGGAAAGGAACTTTTTGCTGATGTTGTACTGAGTAGGAAGTTGTTTCTTTTCCCAAAAATAAGGAAGCATTTTCATGACAGTAACATTGTTGCATGTATTTACAGCAAGTTCATCAGGGCACTTGCTTTTCACAGGACGTTAGGCGTTGGAAAGGACATCCACAGATCATCAAGCCCAACCCTCTGCCAGACCACGACTGTAGAATCTATCACAGGTTGCACAGGAACACATCCAGACAGGTCTTGAAAGGCTCCAGAGGAGGCTCCACAACCTCTCTGGACAGCCTGCTGCAGTATTGTGTGACCCTTACTGCAAAGAATTTCTTCCTCATGTTGAAGTGGAACTCCCTGTGCTGTAGTTTATATCCATTGCCCCTTGTCCTATGGCAGGGTTC
Organism: Pogoniulus pusillus; assembly: GCF_015220805.1. NCBI lineage: Eukaryota > Metazoa > Chordata > Aves > Piciformes > Lybiidae > Pogoniulus > Pogoniulus pusillus. The sequence goes on along the minus strand of NC_087281.1, from coordinate 12,120,168 downwards.
ATGTGGGAAGAGCCTGTCCCCTTTCTCTTGACACCCAGTCCTCATATATTTATAAACATTGATTAGATCCCCTCTAAGTCTTCTCTTCACCAGATCACAAAGCCCCAGGTCCCTCAGCCTCTCTTTATAGGGCAGTGCTCTAACCCCTTAATCGTTTTCGTAGCCCTCCATTGGACTCTTTTAAGTAGATCTCTGTCCCTCCTGGACTGGGGAGCTCATAAATGAACACAATATTCCAGGTGAGGTCTCACCAGGGCAGAGTAGAGAGGGAGGAAAACCTCCCTCAATTCCTTTTTTATATTAATTGTATATTTTATCAGAATCATGTAAGCAGTTAAGCAAACACCATTACTTTGAAGGAATAGGTTAAAAATATTGTCGCCTGCTCAGAAATTATTCTGCTCATTTGAAACAAGTTTATGGTATAGCATTTCATATCCACCAATCTCAAAGCATGTCTCAGAATGAGAAGTTCACAACTTCCCTTCTGAACAGATAACCAATTTAAGAGATGAGGATGTGCCTACCATTATTTTCAAAGGTGGAAAGTCTGGAGCCAGAATTCTAAGCTTATTGCTTGTTTTCCCAGTGATAGAAAACTTCCATCATCCATTTAAAACCAGTGGATATCCAACATTTCTGAGTACTTCCAAATACTTCACGCACTAAAATTTAGTTTGAAAATACCAATGCTCCTGTCTTACAAAATAATTGAACTAAAAGTTTTTCATTTAGTACAAATAAGTGTTTCTAGAAGCTAGGACTTAGTCCAGTGTATAGGAAGATTTAAGCAGGAAAGCAAACAGGCTAGAGAGACAGTTTGTGGAAATACAATTAGGTTTTTGTATAAGGCAATATCCACATCAATATTTTTTAATGTGACAAAGTTCAGAAACTGCTGCCTTCATAGAATTATTCAGTGACCCTTGGAAGATCATCAAGGAGAATCACAGAATCACAGAAAATATCTGGTTGGAAGAGACCTCTGAGATCATCCAGTCCAACCTTTGACTCAAGACTGAAGGGTCAACACTAAACCAGGTCCCTAAGCAACAGGTCCACAAAGCACATGAACACCTCTAGGAACTCAAGCACTGCCCTGGGCAGATCATTCCAATGTTTGAGAACCCTCTCTGTGAATAAATATTTCCTAGTATCCATCCTGAACCTCCCCTGGCACAACCTGGAAACATTTCCTCTAATCCTGTCACTTGCCACCAACAATAGGTTGTCCCCTTCTTGCTAAATCCTTCTTTCAAGTAGTCGTAGAGAGCAATAAGGTCTCCTCTCAGCCTCCTCTTCTGACCGAACACTCCCAGCTCCCTCAGATGCTACTCACAGCCCAGGTGCTCCAGCCTCGTTGCCCCTCTTTGGACGTGCTCCAGCCCCTCAATATCCCTCCTCAAGTGAGAGGCCCAGAACTGAACCCAACACTCGAGTTGTGGCATCACCAGTGCTGAGCACAAGGGCATGATTACCTTCTGTCCCTGCTGGCCACAGGGTTTCTAATCCAAGCCAGGATGCCATTGGCTTTGGTTGCCACCTGGGCACGCTGCTGGCTCATACTCAGTTGACTGTCAACCAGAACCCTCAGGTCCTTCTCAGCTTTCTATCATGATCTCATGATAACGCATCTCTATACTTGCTATCTGCAAGGAGTCCACGTCTAAATGCACCAATCCACAGTATTGTGAGCATGATGAACCATCTGCCTTTGTCTACCCACTGGATTACAAAAATAAAAGAAAAATTCAAAGCTTGCTGTTCTTTTATGCTTTCTAGTAGAAATGTGAATATTTTGCCATCTTAATTACACCACAGTAAAGTACAAATAAATAAAAGGTCAGCATAACAAAACCAGGATATGTGGAAAATAAAGACACCTTGATTCACTAAGCATGCAAGAGATTGAGGCCTGTTTGTCACCAGCTCTCCCTCAAACTTCCCCTTAGAGTGAAACTCAAGAAGCATCCATGGATGAAAGCATGTCAGGACTTGGTGTGGAAGCCAATACAAGAATAGCTGCAGTAGTAAGAGTGTTCCACATCCATGAAGATCTTGGGTTACCAAGATAAATTTGGTATGAGACTCTTGTGTATTCTTAACCCCTTCACTGCAGGATGTCTTCACACGGGGTGGTGCAGGGAGTATGGAAAAGGAATGCTAGGGAGCCTCAGGAAGTGCTATTTTTATTGGCTGACAGTGACAGATATGCTACTCCTCAGATTTAGTCTTCTCAGAAATTCAGAAAGTCTTATTTAAGTGCTTATAAACTCTTTTCCATCAAACCTCACTGATGTCATTAAGATGGCTATTTTTCTCCTATAATGAGGCATAGGACCTGCCCATCTCAGTCTCCCCAAATGCAAAATTAAAGTAATGAACCAGAAAATTGCCCAGTTGTACTTCCTTCAGCTAATAAATAGCATTGTTTGAAGTAATGGCTTTGTTTTGCACTTTCTGGATACTGAAGTAATTGCAGTGTTAACATACAGAGTGCTATGATCTTCTTGTCTTTCTGAATCATGATATTATAAAATTATTATTTCAGGGCTTCTAGTTTTACACTAAGTGGACTCTCACATCTTCCCTCCCAACACGTTAGTGAAAACAGTATTGAGGAAAGAACATTAACTCATCAAAGCATCTCAGTCAATTTCTTATTTTAAAAGGATATGACACAAGGTTGTTTAATAAATGTTTGACTCTGTTTTTCACTGTATTTAAAGAACCTTGTTTTGTACTTGTGTCAGAAGCAGACGTACTGCAATGTCTGAAAAAGCCTTGGAGGTTTTTTTCTCCTGGTATCAGCAAGATGCCAAAGAAATGTTGCAATAAAGCCAACTGATGTGACAGTCGGGTTAAAACTCTATTAAGCAGCAAGATTTCAGCTATGTTCCTATCAGAACTCAACAGAGTCTTGCACCATTCTTACTCTGCCAGAATTTTGGTTTGTGATTGCTCTGTCAGCGTCTCAGGTGTAACATGGGATGTATACATAGTTTCCCCCATGACAAGGGAACTATAGAAATAAAACCATGAATTTGAGGGTAAAAGGCAATTTGTAAGCACCAAGACAGTAAAACTCGTGGTAAATACAGAGGCTTGTGGTCCACCAAGTAGGAAAAAGAATTAAAAGTCTCTACAAGAACAGAGGGCACCAAAAGCTCCTTTTGTTTGAACTTGTGGCTTCTCAGCAAAAGGATGAGTGCTGTTGCGTCCTCCTTTTTCCAAATAGTTTCCAGATAGGAAGAATGTCTGCTAAATGACTGACAGATACATGAACTGGAAAGGTCAACTCAATCTTAGCAGCAGTCAGTCCTTCCTCACTCAGATCCAAGCATTCAGGTTGAATCTTGTCCTGAGGCTCCTCAGCAGATCACCTCCCAGCCTGTACTGGTGCACTTGGTTATTCCTCCCCAGATACAGGACTCTGCACTTGTCCTTGTCTTGCTGGTCTGTCCTTCCTGAAGAGTGAAGTAGACATCGCTGTTGTTTCCTTTTCACAGCCTATCATCTAATTCTTCTCACCAAAATATTCCAGTTTGCTTCAAACTGACACAGAAGCTTAAACTAGAACCCATACACCTCAACTTTCTGTGTTCTGTACATCACACAATGGGAGAATTTGACATAGAACTCTTGAGAATTATTGCTAGTGACAGAAGTTCATTTAACACTAGTCCAAACTGGCCAGGTGTCTGCGCCAAGGGCAGATTTCTGTGACCTAGAAAATGTGCTGCCAAACACTCCAAGTGCACTGCTAGGGGGTGGAAGAGCTCTGTGTCATTACACTTCTTGTCAATTCATCAAAACAGCAGCCACCCAACACTGCAGCCCAAATATAACGTCTGACAGAAGGTGACCAGACATTCACATTAATCAGCTGGGCTTCTGTTTCAAATGACACACACTTGTAAACAAACAAAAAAAATGCTACATTTGGGGTTTCAGACCATGCCAAGAAGAAAAATAATTTTTTTTAATGCATTGGCTAAGATCTTAATTCTAGTTGCCCAAATTGCTAACAATGACTTGCAAAATTATAGCAAACATTCTGCCTAATGGCTTGCGTGGAGATATTAAACTGAAAATTAACACCTCTTCTATGGCATTAACATATGAAAACAGAGAAAAATGAAAAATTAGATCATTCCAGAGTGCAGAAAAGAAAATACACAGTTTTCCTGCATTGCCTATGCTTGCAATGAAAACCACGTGCAATTTGCCTAAGTTCAGATTTCATTGCAATCATGAAACTTAGCTCAAGGGAAAATTTTATGTGTTTGCATAACTATTCAGTCAGTTGGGTCCCAGCCTCAAGCAGAACTTTGTTATCTAAAGACCCATGAGAAATATGCAGTTTCACATCAAAATTAGTTAAAATGGAGGGGGGGGAAAGGAGTTTAATTTTGAATTGTGAAGACATTTTAAAGGAAACGTCAGAGTCAAATACAGCAACAAAGCAAAATGCATGACAGCAAATTAAGACTGAGAATAATGTGTTGTGTAAAATGAAGATAATATTTTTTTTAAGGTTTACTCTTTTTTTGCCAGACTCTGCCAGAGTCTTCATCTGTCCTCACCCTCACTATACACGTGGAGGATAGGCAGCACACTTAGTTCGATGGTGTAGTTGGGAAACTAAGGTGCAGTGATTACACGTGAGCAATAAAGCTTGGCTGTGAACTCAACTTTCCACCTGAACATCCTTCCTCTCTCTCAGATGTACTTCTGCATGCAAGGTCAATCACATAGACATGCCTTCTTCAAGCAGGCCGTTAACTCTAAGGTGAAATGGAGTCCCACTAGTCTCATTTTACTTATGCTCTGAGCATATCATTCAGGCAGGATCCAAGTACAGTTACCCATTCAGTACCTTAATTTAGTACTTTCTAAAGCAGTTTGCATCCACATTCTGTTTCTGCTTTGCCTTATTCTAGGCTTTGACATCACTGCAGTTGAATTCAGCCTGCCAAGCATCTTCAGTGATGGAAATATTAATGGGCAAGCAGACTGGCCTACAAAATACTTGGAAATTCCATAGCTGCCCAAAAATTATATGTTATATCCTTTTACAAAGAGACACTTAAACACTCCTCCACACTTCACAAAATCAGAGGCTTTCTCTTAAGCAAAGAGGACAGTAACAGTAAAATATATCTTTTTTCTATGTCAAAATAGGATTTTACATTGAGATAAGTAACAGAAAAGCACAGCATATTTTTATGCATGACAGTCAGATGTATGAGCTGTCATCACATTGCTGATGAGGAGGGGGAAACAGAAGGTTTGAGGGGGTTGTTTTGTTTTCTTGGCAGAAGAAAATGAGTGATTTTCTGTTTAGTTTTGGTTTTACTGTGGGTTAGTTATCTCAAAATCAATATTCTTATGTGAGAAGAAAGAAAAAAATAAATTCACCATTTCATGGTTAAAACTTAGCTTCTCTCCTTCACCATATGAAGTTAAAGGTGGAAACATTTACTTTCATTGTAATTTGAGAGTAATGTATTCCTGGAATAGAACAGCCTCTGCCAGCAAGACTACATACAAAAGTGAAAATCCCAGCAACAAGAACTATTTAGCTAAATCCCAGCAACAAGAACTATTTAGCAAAATCCCAGCAACAAGAACTATTTAGCAAAATCCCAGCAACAAGAACTATTTAGCAAATTATGCAGCTAAGAATTTTCTTCTGACTCATTTTGGTCCCCAAGTTAAAAACATGTTAAAAGGTTGAGTTCCCCAAATGGAAAGATCACTTGACCTATATTGTAAAATTCATAACCACTGCTTCTGACGCTATTGGAAGGTCTAAATCACACAGGAGAAGACATACATTTTCAGAAGCATTTTGGAAAAACAGAGCAATAGCCAAGTCACAGCTCAAAAAAACTGAGGTAGCACCACCACAAAGCAAGAGCTCCACACAGCCCAGCTCCACAGAGTTACATCCAAAAACCAGTATAATTTCTTCCATACAGTGATTTAGCAGGTTCTACATGATCCACTATAGCACCACACTAATGCAGCTACATATTTTCAGTTTTCAGCACTGTCTCTGTTAACTGAGTCATCTTTCTGCCACCCCCTTTAGAACAGTGTAGACATGTGCTTTGCTCTCAGAAGTACAAACTGGCTCCAAAAGCAGACAAAGTCTGGAGTCACTTGGGCCTTGCAACTTTAAATGGTGCCTAAATTCCATTTCAGTCCTGAACCAGGGTCACCACCTGTCCTGATTCACTTCTCTACTCTATCCCCCCAATAACAGCTGGTGGATGTGCTCTGTGCAGCTCATCTCTTGGCATCTAGTACATAACTTTCTTTCCTTGTACAGGGAATAGCTTTAATTCTGTGCAGAATATCAGGTGAGCCTCATGGATACCACCAGAACTGACTTGAGATATTAATACCCATAGAACAGAGATCCCAACTCTGAAATTAAACCAAGCCTCCAAGTGCACTAATTCCATTCAGATCACACTCAGAATTAAAGATGCCATTTTGTCCATTGTACTATCAAGTAAAGGGATACTGTCAGCAGTTTATGCTCTTCTAAACTGTTACAATAAATCTACACAGTGTTTTTTAAACTTCTAATTGTCACAAAACCCTTGCTCGGTTTTATTTTTTCCTCCATTCACAGTATATCATAGAGACAATGGGAAAGAAATAATTCTTCCTTGAGATGACAGACACTTGGTAGTGTTACCTAGTGTTTCTCAACTAAGTTCAAGAGCAGATAGGCTGAGCACGCTGAGAATCATAAGACTAAAATGATTACATTTGTAAAGCATCCAAAGGGAACTAAAGCCCTGAAGGAGAGAGTGCATCCAAATTTTAATGAAGCAAATCCCAGAGATATGAAATTCACCCAATAAGCTCAGACTTTGGCATTTAAAATGGACACTTACTGACCAGATGTTTCAAAAGGCTTTAGTAAAGCCTTCCTGGGGGAGTCCAGGCATCATTTTTTCCTCTTCTTTTAATAAGGAAAAAGTAAATCATAAGCACTTTTGGCCAACCAGATTCACATAGGTTTTATGTGCATAAACAGAACACAGCAGGGTATTTTGCACTGTTGTAAATGCAGGTGATAAAATCCAGAAGTACAGGATGGATGACACAGCAAAAAAAAAAAAATCAAAATAAAACAAAACAAAACAACACAAAACCACAATCTAATATGCAAGCTTCAGCTATGCACTTACTGTGGTCTTGATAATATACTCTTAGTCTCCCTAAGAGCTATAGGACATCAGCCAAGGTCTATACAACTGCTTCAGCAGCAAACAGGTAAGAAAAATCTCTCTTCAAAATTCATCATCATCTTTCAAGGAATGTCTTCAGAGTACTTCAGAAACGGCTCTAAGTTTCCTATCTGACATATCTAAGTCACTTTGAAGCTTTGATCACTGTTTTCCATAACACAAAGGATCTAGAACACATGTCTCTTTTCTGCCATGTTGAGGAGACCCATCCCTGACTTCACCTCATGTAACATTCTTTGTTCACCCTCTCACTCATTCCTTACCACAGTACAAAGTAATTCTATTTTTAACACAGAAGATGTTTCAAGAGAGTCTGCCAAAGGTATTGTACCACAGAGCTGGCTGCTGACCTACCACAATTTTAAATACATTTAACAAAGCAGGCAGGCAGTCACTAGCAGTGTCCCCCAGGTCAGTGCTGGGCCCAGTCCTGTTCAATTATCTTCACTGATATTGAAGAGGGGATTGAGTCCATCATCAATAAGTTTGCAGATTACACCAAGCTACGAGCAGGTGCAAACTTGCAGGCTTGGCAAGCCCTAGGGCCCTTTGAGAGAGCCGCTGGCAGCATCCAAACTGGGCCCTCTCAGACCATATCAGCAGCCAACATCCTGACTGCCTCCTGACTTGGGAAGATGCTAGTAGTTTCAGCTCCCCCACCACTGAGAAAGCAGCATCGTTCCACAATCATCCCACTCATGGAAGAAGTGCTTGAGACATCTCTGAGTTTAGTGGCTCTGCCACTCTCCTCAGGCTTCTGCTGCATGGAGCTATACAACTGGATATTGCCTGCAGTATCAGAAGGCGGCTCCTGCAGAGAATCCAGTAAGGGATCACCGTCGAATGTCTATCTCACCTCTGTGAGTAAGACTCGATGTTCCCTTAATTCTCTGCTTCAGCCTGGTAGATAGTGGGGTAAAGCTGTGTTTATAGCCTAGCCTTTTCCATTTTCTGACTTCCTAAATCTCTAGATCTATCTATAACATCCCTTTTGGAAGAAATTCCTGGTCGAGTTGAATTTGTAAATAAACCTGAACTAATTTTTGTATCTAGTTTGAGGGTGGGGTTCCAGGAAAATAAAAATAATTCAACTTTTTGAGTCCTGACTCAGACACATTAATTCCCTGCCTCCATGACACCTGTTTAGAATAGGAAGAAAAGGATAAATGGAGCAAGATATTTTTAGTATTCCTGGAGGAGATTCGTCCAAATGTCATTCATTATAGAACTACATGAAATCATCCCTCTAGCCACCCACTCCAGAATCTAGAACAAAGTGAATGACTTCAGGCACAGCCCACCCTAGAGAAAAACTGCATTCTCTGCTCCAGCATAATGCACTCATTTCAAATTGTTTTGTACCTCAGCCAAGGAACACAGTGACACAATGTACTACTTCCCTTTTGAATATCGAGTGCAGAATAAATCTGATCTGGTGGGGAAGTGCTTTGAAAATCTAGCCTGAAAGCATATCATCTGTTTCCTGGAGCTTCCTTCCAAAGGTTCAGTAGCTAATTTTACACCGTTGCATCCATGAAGTCTTTAGAAAAGGCAGGTGGGAGAGAGGGAATTCAATGGTTTATGAAGTATGAACAAACAAACAAACAAACAGTTCTAAACCTTGGTTCAACAGTTTTTATCCATTACAAAACACCTGGCACCCCAAAAGAGAAGACTGCTGGCTGGAAAATGTCATTCTAATAGTTGTTGTCTTAACATCTCATCCTGATCTTTGTTGTCTTAACATCTCATCCTGATCTCTCACAGCACTTTTTGGGTTTCAAACCAAATGTCCAGCTGTTAGTGGGAGGAAATAACAAACTGAATAGTATTGGCTAGCAAAAACATGAGTCATGCTTCTCTGCTATCCTCTTTGTTTCCTTTAGAGGGACATTTTATTTTTGTCTACAGAATATTTTTATAGGCACCACTATATGGTGAACTGCACACAAGGAAAAGTAACACTTTGGTTTCTGTAGTCTGTCTGTAGCCTTCCTCAGCGCCTCCCAGGCAGCTGTATGCAAATTACACACACTGGCATTACATGAAAACACACAAATTTGTTTCTCCAAATACTGCACGTGCAGCATATTTGGAGTTCATCCAAGTGGATACTCTTTACCATTAATGATAATTTGTTAGTGACAGATACCTATAAGCATGGGAATGTCCCTCCAGAATTAATGACCAGGAATTCACTGTGAGACTTGTGGGAAATACAAGCAACGCAGGAAGTGATCTACCTCTGAAGCCCACGTCCTTCCTCTCTGGATCCCACTGAGACAGACACTGGTCCCCAGGACCCAGGAGTGTGTGGAGGGGCAGGAAAGAAGCAGGTCCCATTTCTCACTGCACTCAGTTTTTCAGGATTATTCAGATGTTAAAGAATGCCAGTTCACTGATGCTTCTTCTTCAGTTCATGGCAGGGCTCTGATCCCCAGTGAAATTTATACGCAGAACTTGGGACTTTTAGTACCTTTCAGGATATCCAACAAAACTTTTAGTCTGCTTGTAGTTTTCTGTACTATACACATTCAGATGGTTTAAAGAGAGGGGCAAGTTTCCAACAAAACTAAGCGTGCAGACCCAGCAGGAATAAACCTGCACAGAAGAAAATCTCTCATATGTGTAAAAACAAGCTGTGATGAGGGCACTCTAACAATGACAAGTTAACTGTACTTCCCCTGTTATTCAGTATGACTCAGATACCCATGGCTGACATTCACAGCAGAGAGGTCTCACATCACTAACATTTGGACAGGAAAAAAAGAACAAAAGCAGATATTTGACTCAGAGTCACACTAAAGATTTTGCCAGAAAGCTGTACTTCACTTTTTCTCTCCATGATTTGGTTGGGAATTAATTGATCAAGGCAGGAATTTTTAAGATAGTTATTTTTATTTTCCCAAAACCCCTGCCCCCAGACTATGTACAGAACTAGAGAAGGTATATTTACAGGTTCTAATTCAGTTGGGAGATCTTCACAAGGATGCTTATGGGCAAGTTTAGTGATTTAGGAAAGTCAGAAAGTGGAAAAGACTAAGCTACAACACAGCTTTACCTCACTTATAAATCAGGCTGAGTAGAGAATCTATGGGACCAGCAGACTTTACTCACAGAGATGAGGTGGGAATTTAGTGATGATCCCTGACAAATTTCTCTGTGACAGCCTTCTGAAACTGCAAGTTATATCCAATCATGGATCCACACAGCAAAGTCTGAGGCAAACCAAACCCGCCAAAGTCAAAGTGTCTCACACATAGCTTCCACGAGGCAAAAGAATGTGGAGTGGCACTGCCTCAGCAGCACAGGGGAAAGCCAAACTGCCAGTGTCTTCCCCAGCTTGGGGTAGCGAGCAGGAAGTCAGGCTGTGGTATGGTGTGAGAGAAGCCAGGTCCGGGTGCCACTGGCAGCTCTCTCTTCAATGGACCTAAGGACCTGCTGAACTTGCAGACTTGTCAGGTGAGTGACATGAACTGTGCAAGAGAGGAACTGCACAAGACAGTGTGAAAATGGGAACTGTGCAAAAATGGGAACTCTTCAAAGCAGAAACTCTGCAGAGCAGGAACTCTGTGCTGTTTTCCTCTGTTTATGATTTTCCTAGGCAATGTGTCCAGTAGCTGAGCCCAAGCTCTTTCTGCTCTATGGCAGAAGGCAGTAGAGAATTACAGAGGCATTAAAGCATTACTCACAAATTCTTATTAATTATCAATCACCCTCCTGGGCTACGTCACAGCCTATACAAGTGTCCAATCTTCAGGGAAGTTTTGCCCATAGATGGTGAGGCTGGAACCCTCCTGACTTCAGGGGGAAAGGAGAATCTTCCCAGCTTCTGGGGAAAGGGTGCAGATATGCAATCTCTGACCTTGATCTCCTGGCTTCTTCTGCATGCTCTGTGTGTATGTCCAGGGATTCTTAGGCAGGACCTTCAGGTGCAGAGGCAGGATGTTGTGCAGTCTCAGCACAGTATCACGCTGGCCATACAGACTGATCGCATGCAGACAATCCAGGGTCTGCTCCTGGTAACCTGCGGCAGTGGAGCTTACCAGGCAGTGATAAGGCAGCGGATGTGCAATAAGGTGCATGGCTGCATGGGAGACTGAGCTCCATAGAGGCAGGCAATACAGGATCTAGTCCTGGTAACTCACCACAGCGGCATGCAAGCATGCATGGCTGGCTGGGAGCCCATGGGAGACTCAGTCTCCGTAGAGAAAAGTAGATGCACTGCGGGTGAGCAGGCTGGCAGGCAAGGAGGCAGGCAAGCAAGACCAAGAGCGAAAAGTGAGTGAGTCTAAGCACTTTGTTTACCTGTGTACCCCTATTTATCAAATGTGGGCCGAGATTAACGGCCCTTTGGACACCAAAATGACCCATCAGCTTGGCAGTTAGCCAAAACATACCATAATAGGTGAGAGCCACGTGCCTGGACCTCTCAAATATGGGGATAGCATTTGCCTTGCACCCAGGCCATAAGCCAGGCACATGGGCTTATTCAACCACGTTACACAATCAGTTCCTTCAGCTCCTCTAAGCTATCTCTTACGCCATCTTTTATCTCTGTAGCCACAGTTTTTATGGCAGACACTATGGAAGCATGTAACAGACTGCCCTCTAACTGCCTCATTTGGTCAGTGAATTCACCCACAGTAGGAAGCTTTCTATCATTGTTCATTCCCACAAATCTGCTTGCCAAGATATTAGCATATGATGGAGGACAAGTTTAACAAGCTTCTTTGAAAGACCTGCTCCAACAGGAATTTCATCGGGATTCTCTATACAACGATCTCCATCAAGTATTTTCTTCACAGCAATCGCCTTGAGAACATGAATTTCCTGATGAGAGAATTTGGATTGAACAGGATAAACTGAGAAAGGTAGAAATAGTCACCAGAGAAAAAAGTAAACCCAACAGAGGAAGAGAAAGTCTTGAGGAGAAAGCACAGGTGATAGAAAGGCAAAGGGGGGAAATCACAAAGTAAAGCAGCTCAATGAGATTAAATTAGTATTTAACCAGATTCAGAGAAGAACCTGCAGCAGTTTATTTGGCCTGGGGTACTGTTTAAATAAATCAATAAATGTATTTGGCCTGACTCCACAGGACCTGGCAAGGTAGCTGTCTTCAGAGCTACCAGATTTCACTTATTCAACCACTGAGGGTGTGACTCAGTCCACCTTCCCTGCTCCACACAGCTAAGCATTGTGGTCTGACTGAGCACGTAATAAGGAGTAGTAATTACAGGTGTAGTTCTTCTTTCTACTGCAAGACAGCATATACAGGGCATCAGGTACCCACTGGGTGCAGCACAGGCTTAGCTCTAGAAAATATTGCAGCAGAAAGACAGAAGAAATGTGCAGTTTGAAGCCAGCTTCCTCCAGCCTGTATCAGAGAGTAATCTGCACAAGATGATGTGCAGCATCTACAGCATGTGAACTCTCACACTGACCAGCATTATGCTCTCTCCATGCACTGGTGATCCTCATAGCCACACTGGGACTTGGCTTTGAGGGTACAGAAATTTGGGTCTGAGGACAGGGTTGCAGGGCACCACTGCAGCTGGCAGTATACAAGAGACATGAGAAAGAACACAGGATAACAAAGAGGGAAAGGTGACATGGCAGATTTAAAGATAGCCAGGAAGAGGTGGTCAGAGGCAGATGCTACATGGCTTCTAAGATCCTTTCTATCCAAAGGCTATGAAGATTATATAGTTGGTATTTCCCTTGGTATGAGAGATTGACATGGTTGCATTTGCAAGAAACCAGTCTACAAAATTTGTTCTCCAGCTATATTTAGCCTAAGTTTAGTTATCTTCAAGTATATTGCAAGAGATACCCCTAAGATAAATCATATGAGAAACTCAGGAGCTCATGAGGGGACTCTGATAAGGGCTTTCTGAGTAGCTTCAGCGCATGTACAAACTAGCAGTCATACATTAGAATGCCTAGATAAGAAACATAAGCTCTCAAATATGCTTCTTAATGTTAAAATTATTAAGGATACAGAAAATATGTATTTTATAGGAAATATAAAAAAGAAGGAAGGCTACATGAGAACAGCCAGACCTCCATTAGAACAAATCCAAGCCTAAAATGCACTGCTGCAAACTTATGTCTCCTATTTTTATTGGGAGCAAAGGCTTTTACAGCAGTGTTAGGAGCAACACGACAAATTGAAGGAGAGGGAAAAAAAAAAACATGTACTGAGTAAAAGGAAAAGATTTTTACTTGTCAGATCTGCGACTCCACCAGATGGTCTAAAATAAGTGTACTGAGACAATTTAAACTGTCCTTGATGAACAAATGGGGGGGGAATCTGCAGAAATTCATGCCAAAGGGGACAACTTTTGCAAGTATTCCACTGCTGGATGTGAGTGAAAAAGAAAGGATTTTCACAAAAGGAAGAAAAAGCTGGCTTTCCCCCCCAGCTGCTTCTGCTCAACAATCAGGATAAGAGGTCAGGAAATTCAGATGCCCATGCATATGTTTTGCCGTGAGCACACGTACCAGACCTATCACCATAACTAAAACATTTTCTATTAAAGCCTTTTTTCCCCCTCTTTGCAGTTCCTGCAAGTTTCATAAGGCTGTCTTTAAAAACAAAACAAACACTCAAGTGAGCTGTGCATGTTTTATAGTCAATACATCCATAAAGCAAGCAGGCAAAATGCTACAGCAGCTTGCTGAAGCTCATTCAGCTGAGCCCTAATTAAAAATAAAATAAGCTTTTGCAAACAGCATGTCTCCAAGAGGTGAAAGGTCCCCATGCTGCTCAGTGAGGAAACACCAGGGCCACCTTTAAACTTTAGAGTTTTATTAGTGCTTTTGTCAGCAGCATGATCCGTGTGTTGTGTTTTAATCGAGGCTCTGAATTTGTGTGCGACAGACTCAAAACAGGAAATTAACACCCTGTGGTGTGGCGACAAAGCCTCAGAGGAAGCAGCAGTGGGGTACATGAGGCCAAGGATGAACAAAGACCCATAAACATAACATCACCCGTAAAAATCACACTTTAAGGCACAGGAAGGATACTAAACAACACTTGGCTGCACTACATGCTCATAGTGAAAAGGAAAAGCCTCAGGTTGAGAGTCAGAACATTTACAAGGCAGTTATTTTTCTGAATGCTTGCTACGGTTTGATATTTTGAGCAACAGAGTTCGAAGTTAGGCATAGGAAGTACCCAATGAGCTCTCAAATGTTATGTTTCCACTTGATGAGTGGCTCAGGAATAAGATACTGATCTTTATCAATATCCCTGATTATTTGGGTTGTTTCCTATTTCATAAAGAGTTCAACTTCTCTGCAGGTAGATGGATTGATTTGTGCTGTTATCATGCTATTGCTGACCTTTAATATGGGGTTGTTAATGTGACCTTTGCTTCTTTCTATTTCTATGAGGATGTCTCACAGTATCACAGTATCATCAGGGTTGGAAGAGACCTCACAGAACATCAAGTGCAACCCTTTACCACAGAGCTCAAGGCTAGACCATGGCACCAAGTGCCACGTCCAACCTTGCCTTGAAGTGCCCCAGGGACGGCGACTCCACCACCTCCCCGGGCAGCCCATTCCAGTGTCCAATGACTCTCTCAGTGAAGAACTTTCTCCTCACCTCCAGCCTAAATCTCCCCTGGCGCAGCCTGAGGCTGTGTCCTCTTGTTCTGGCACTGGCCCCCTGAGAGAAGAGAGCAACCTCCTCCTGGCCACAACCACCCTTCAGGTAATTGTAGGCAGCAATGAGGTCACCCCTGAGCCTCCTCTTCTCCAGGCTAAACAATCCCAGCTCCCTCAGCCTCTCCTCATAGGGCTTGTGCTCAAGGCCTCTCACCAGCCTCGTCACCCTTCTCTGGACATGCTCAAGCAAAAAACACCAGGAAATTCCTTCTCTCCAAGATGGTAATGAAGCTAGCTTAGCAAGGAGAGCAACAGCAGAAGAGGTGCAAGTTGATAGCCAGCAGCTAATAGCAATATAAAAATGGAGAAGTATCTGGAACAGAGCTCTTTTCTGCAGCTGAGAGATACCTGGTGAACTGCCCTATCTTGAAAGGAAACAATACAGGAGACTAAATGCAGTTGCAGAGACCTACAGGGGGACTCTGTAGGGCAGAACTTGTAAGAGTTGTTTGAGTGAAGGAACAGAGCCCTAGGATAAAGACATTTTGGCAATATTGCTTAAGATAGCTCTTGCAGCTCCTAATCTTTTGAAAGTCTGAATTGTTGTCAGAAATGTACACTTTTTAAGGAAAGTATACATATTCCAGCATGTCAATTCAAACACCAGAAACCACCTAATTTACTGTTTAAAATGAACGAGGAACCCCCACTGTTGCAGCCCTTACCTAACACATTCTTCACCTCGAGCAACTGTTAATATTACTAAGTTAAATGAAAAGAGTTTCATGGGGCAATAGGAACTTCTGCTATAAATTACACCAGTGTGCAGGCTCCTGAACTGAGGGAAACTTTAAAGATTTCTGCCAGATTTGCAGGACATGAAGTGATATTTTGAACATTGTGACAGAAGCTAGAAGCTTCAGGAAAAGGTGTCCTTTATTAGGAAAAAAAAAAAGATTCTGTTCACAGTGAGAGTTTCCTGTAATCCTGCACAGACTTAGACTTAATTTTTCAAGAGAGACCAAATAATACCTTAAATTCCATTAAAATCAAAGAGATTTATGTGCCTAACATCCTAAATCCTTCTGAAAATCTAAGCTTTTATGTTGGGCTTATGCCACAGAGCATGAGCGTGAGAGATTTCTTATGTAACTCATACAGTTCAGATTTTACACAAGTAATCCAAACCACCTGTGGATCACTACAGGCAAAAATCTCCCACTCCCCCGCTCCTCACCCCCCACCCTCCCCATCCCCTTCTAGTCCTTAAGTAGGGTTTCTAATATATTTAGGCTTTGGACAGACTACAAAAAGCCCAAGTCTCGGGCAAGTGTCAGAGCAGCCACATAGCTAGTGTTCTCACCTGGTGGCTGGTCCCAACAGGCCCCCATGATAAGCAAATGCAACTTGGAGTTGATGGAGAAAGTCAGCTATGCAGAGAGAGCACCAGCTGCAGACTGCCTTTTTCTGGGGAATCCCCAGCTAGATCAATTTGTTGACTTCACACTCTTTGAGCTATTAAAGCAGCACAGAGGTGCTAGATCAGCTTTGAATATGACTCTGATGCTGAGGTGTCCCAGAATTTCCATTGGCCATTACTAGCAAAAAGTGTGTTACAGAATTAGAGTAACTGTGCTGACTTTGTATGGATCATCCAGAAGTGACTTAAGATGTTAGAAAAGGAGACAATCCAATTAATAATCTAAATAAATCAAATTTGAGGAGTGTGCTGCTTGTGGATTCTCACTTACGTACAACTGCACAGAGGACTGAAACACTAGAGATGGGTTCAGTGAAAATGTTACCTGTAGTCTTGTCAGCTTGAACCTGTGGCTCCCCACATGCAGACTTCAGATAATGCTTTGCTCCAACTGGTGATAATACAAAAATCCAGTAAGAGGAAAGTACCAAAATAAATACAAAAGCCTTCCACTGCCAAACAGGAAGCAAAGCATCACCAAGAAGCTGCATTATTGATGGGGGAGTTGTTCAAATCAGACATTATTTAAGAGATGCAAATATTTTGTTGAGCAGAAAACATGAGATGTGAGTTGGCTGCTATAGGCTTTTGAGTGGCCTCAACAATTAATAAAAATTCATTTGGAACAGACTCAAAGGGCTCGTTTGTCTTTCATTTTAACAAGTGACAATCCAAATGAACATCCAAAGGATAAATAATCAATTCTAGAGTGAAATCTAGTATGGTGGGAAGCCATTGATGTCACCTTTAGAAGCTAATTTAAGCAGGAGTAGGAATTTCAGGAAAAAAAAAACAACCACCCCTTGTGTGTAAATATGTTCACAGAACTAAAACAGAGCAGGGCAAAAGCAACCCAGACAAACAACTTTTTGAGAACATGCTGTGAAAATAGTATCTTCAACCAGATGACATTTGGCAACAGGCAACTCTACTGTTGCAGGCCAGGCAGGCTTATTCCATAGATCTGCACAGGGACCAGAGTACAGATTTATCTACTCTGAGCACCTGCACAATTGCCAGAGGCACATGCAACTCTACTGTAGCTTTAGAGTCTCAGTCTGATGTTCCTATAACAAACTTGCTCAGATAATCCAGACTTACAGTAGGATCTTGTGGATTGTAAGTACTCCAATAAGGAGGCAAGACATGAGGTAACTAGATACAGCCCAGAGAGGTGAGCTTAGTTGAGATCAAGGGTGCAATGCAATAGCTCTTACTATTATTGCTGACCCTAAGAGACCTAGTGAACCTGTTCCTAATCTGAGATCTTTCTAAATGCATCTAGCATTTACTTCAGAGGACAGAGCAATATACATCCATGAAATTAACTGTAGAGATCTCAGAGTAACCTCCCACCTTCAGAGAGAAGTTGCTTTTGACTTCAGAAAGAAGAAGGTTTAGACTTCTTAAAGTGATATATTTGGTGAAAAAAGTGAAGGGATGAGAAGAGAGAAAGTAAAATTTAAGCAAATTGAGATAAGACAGGTATAAGCTAAAACAGATTTAGTAGTTTGGGTTTTGTTTGGTTGTTTTTTTCACTTAATTTGCAACTGTTGCTTAAAATTCTTTCACTCCCATCCAACATATACAAGTCAGCCAGAAGACAGGAAAGAGGCAAGAGTCACAGCTTTTCACCCAAGATGAGAGATGATCCTTACAGAGGCTGCAATTGGAACTCAGGTTTGCACAGTCCAGATTTTGCAGTTATATTTCTTGGCACACTGTGTCCCAAATCAGCTTTGCTGACTTTCTCTGCATTGCTGCCAGAACAGCTTTTTCCATCTACAAGAGAATCTGACTGATGCTTGAGAAGTCATTCCACAAGACAGGACAATCTTCTAAGGTTTACCCCTGAGGATTATTTTTGGTCTACTAGAAACAAAACTCAATCAGAGTTATCTAGAACAAACTGCAGGCTGGGCTGTTTTCTAGGTTGTCTACTGAAATAGAGCAGCACCTGGTTTCACACCTCATTAATTTATCTTATGTGACTCTGCTTGTGTAGCAGAAGGCTTCACAAACTGTTTAAATAGACTTCTGATCCAGAGAAGACATTTAGGGAACAATTGCTTCTGAGCTAATTACCTAACAGCTTATAAACTTTTTTCTTAAGTTGCATCTTTGGCAAATAGTACCTAATTGTAGTTTTTCAACATCACAATAAAAATGTGGAAAAAAAAAATGTCAATCCACTACCAGCATTCACATAAAGGGATTTTAGGTCTAGTTATATATAAACATCATCTAAGAGGTTTAAGCCACAAATTTTTGCTGAAGTATAAAAAGGGACTGTTAAGAACTTTCTAAACCATTTGTGCAGAGGCATGAAAAGCTGCCTTGGGGAAATTCCCTCGTATCAATAGAAATAGCTGTTATTGCCCATGTTGTACAAAGGCTCAGAAGGAATCACTACAAATATTCTTGTAACTTACTCTGTTTGAATGTAGCAATTTTCAGAAAGACATCTCAGTAAATGGGAAAATCAAAAAGTGACCTGATAAAGAATGTGACAGTGTGTACTAGAATAAATGCTGTCAGTAAGGACCACACATCTTCAACACACATTTCTGCCCAAAGGGCTACCAGCATTTTATCCTCCACTCCATAAGATCAAATTGCCTCTTTCCCTTAGGATCTGTAACTGAAGTAAGACCATTTCTCAGCTTTGATTTATGGAAAAGGAGACCTCACAACACACAAAGTGTTATTAGGTAAGGCATATTTAATCAGCCCTGGGTAACAAGGGGAGGTCCTCCTCCAAAGCCCTTGCACAACTTCACCTGGGTCAGGTAGAATATTTATGCTACAAAATCATGCATATTCATGACAGGGGTAGGGTTACTATGATTAGTTCTTGGAATAGGAGGAGATACCACAATTCATTCCTGGAACTCATTTCCATAATGTCCCACCTCTTCACACATGTTCATTGCCACTTGGTGGTCATCTTTCAGGGTCTTTGGGAGGAAAGCCAATGTCTTCCTCAGGCTGACCTCTACCTTTCAGCCACCTGGCATCAGTTGTGGGTAACATTCTTGGCTGGAGTTTCCAATGTTCTCATCTTTGAATACAGTATTCTTCTTCTTCATGAGAGTGTTTCAAGACCCTCTCAAGCTTAACCCCCCTCCTTTGTGTTTATCTGATTGATGATGCTTTATATCAGTGCTCACATAGTTAACGATTTAACTAGGTTTCTGCACTTTATGCTCTCTAGCCCTTTTCCCATATCAGCATCATGGACTGCACTATAATGAGAAAAGTATCAGCCAAGACCTTAAGGGCGCCTAAAAAATGTAGATCTAAAATAAGGAGGTGAAAAATGCAGAAAGCTTCAGCTATATTGTCTTCTCTTGTCCTCACAGGCTTCAGCAATGATGTCTTTTCTTGTCCTATTAGTTGCTCCAAAATAAGGTAAAGGGGTCTTCAATGACTGACAGACAACCAAGTTTATAATAATATTTTTATAATAATAGCTTTAATAGTATTTGAATTAGCTGTTGTTTATACTTATGTAAAGATACTGTTCCTAGCAAATTTTCTCCAGTATTTCCTGGACACACATTCTTGGCTTTCTAGAAATTTGGCTAAAATAATCAACACCAACAAAGAAGCAGCATGAGATATAAAAGAAAGAAAAGAACCCCACCAAAACCATGAAACAGCAGATGTTATGAAATATAATGTATTTTGCTTCATTTCTTAAGGCACCATTCACAATAAAACTCAATCAGAACTCCAAGTCTGTGCCATTAAATCTCTCAACAATAGAGCCCTTTATAGTTTTCAAGAATTCTCACACACAACACAGGCTGCTTGGGGAAGAGAAATCCAACTAGGTTGACACTTAAGTAGGTGTTTACAAATGCTCTCTTCTTAATCTTGCACGGCATCAGGAAAAAAAAAAACAACATTCTATTTTACAGATAAAACTAATAAAAAAAAATTAGTGACCTACCAGAAAGTATCCATTTTTTTTTCATTTTGGAATTGTCCAAAGGAATACCTTTTAAAGTACCTAGTGTCTTGCTGGATTCCCAACCTGAGGTCAAATTGTTATGAAACTCAGCATTTCACAAGGAGATTTTTTTTTTTTAATTCATCTATCATGTGCCCATTGTGAATCTCTGCCTTGATGTTCATACAAATCATGGGCCCACTAAGCTAAGAACAGTTCACCTCAGTGTTTCAAAACAAGTTGTACCAACTTGAGAAATTTTAGCAGCTGGCTCTGCCTGCTGGTTGTGTTGGTGTTCCTCAATAGTTCTGCTCTTAGGCATGTGTGCATCTGTGTGCTGCACTTTGACTGGAGTTCTCTCCAGCTGTGCATCAATGTCCTGCCATCAGTCAGCACACCAAATAGGCTTTCCTTTCGTCTGCTAACCATTCTTTTTCTAGTCTTTTAACCCCACAGGGCATTGACTACCATCCATGAGTCAGTGTAGAGGTAAAGAATAGGCCAATTCTCACGTTCAGCTACATCAAGAGCAATATGCATACCTTTTACCTCAGAGAATTGACTGGATTCACCTTCTCCATCTCTTGCTTCAGTAACCCTCCTGGTAGGACTCCAGGCTGCTGATTTCCATCTTTACTTGTTTCCAAAAAGACAACAGGAACCATCTGTGAACAAAGCATAATTATTTCCTGATCAGAGATCACCATAAGGAGGAGCTTCCTCAGCACAAGTTATCTCCTCTGAAAGTTTTGTACAGTCTATGCCTTCTGGCCAATGGGTGATCACTTCCATTAGACCAGGTGTCATGGAAGGCCAAAATTAGGCCTAAACATGTCCTGGCTTGCCCAGACATGTTTCCTCATCTCTCCCCTTTTGATGATGGGGGAAACACCTCGGGAAAACAAGACAAAAGGCCTGGTGCCTCCATGTCTCTTCAAACTTGTAAACAGGGTACCCGCATGTGTTTATACACTTCACAGGATATTATTAGGGGTTGGAAGGGACCCAAGGAGATCATCGAGTCCAACCCCCACTTGTTTGTGTTCTGCCCTAAAAAAGGTAAAAGTAAGCCCTGACTTTACCTAATACAGTTAAGTTTGGCAAACTGCCATTCTGATTGGCTGATCTGTGGCTAAAGATCCATTAGTCTTGGGCTACACTGACAAAAAGAGATGAGCATGTAAACACGATGCGTTCTGCCTTATTGTGCTTCTGCTATTGCTTCTGCCTCACTGCCGTTGCATCCTGCAATGTTCTGCCTGCTGCATAATAACAAGCCCTAATGCTTTGGGTTTGTCTGCCTGGAAACTTACTGCACCTTAAGTTTACCAGGATTAGGCATTGAGTGCCTTCACATGATAGGGTCACTTAGTCAGCATGACATTGTGCCCATCTGCACATCCACAAGACATCCTTCCTATACCTTTGTGAACCTTCACACCAAGACTGCATATCTGCAAGCCTTCTGCTGAAACTGGGAGCCCTGGAAAGGACACAAATTGTCCAAGAACCAAGATCAGGCCAGAGATCATCGGCTTCTCTCCCAGCACCTTGCTAGAGCTTAGGAAGATTCAGAAGTTTTAACGACTAAGACACATCAACAGAACTCCCTGCAAATGTTTGAGTACTGTCTGGGAACTGTAGCCAGTCCTAGGAATCCAGAGATAACTTGTGTAAGTAAATACTTCAAGTCTCTTTGCAAAACTCTAAATTATGATTGAATCCAAGTCTCTTCTGCTTTAAGCAGAAAAGAGCTTCTCAAGTCCCTCTAGTGGGCAAGTGATATAATTGACCTCAAGAACCTCTCTTCCAGTTCTAATGGTTTAATGTTTGTAATACTGCTAGTTATTTCTTAAGTGTTCTAGATCCTCTGTTCTCATCTCTGCAACGTTTTCATGACTGTTGCAAAGAACCTGTTTTGCCTTCTCCCAGGCAACCAGCAATAGAACAAGGGGACACAGTCTCAAGTTGTGCAAGGGGAGGTCTAAGCTGGATGTTAAGATGAAGTTCTTCCCAGAGAGAGTGATTGGCATTGGAATGGGCTGCTCAGGGAGGTGGTGGAGGCACCGTCCCTGGAGGTCTTCAAGAAAAGATTCAATGAGGCACTTGGTGCCATGGTCTAGTGGACTGGATAGGGCTGGGGGATAGGTTGGACTGGATGATCTTGGAGGTCTCTTCCAACCTGGTTGATTCTATGATTCTAGCAGATGTGCAAAAATAGCATTTGCTAAAGGACCAGCAAGGTGACAGAATGTACAGCTGGAGAAAGATCTAGAGAAGTGCAATTAGCATTGAAATGGTGTAGCTAGTAAGAGATGACATCCATTAAACACACACCGTACTTTTTTCCTTCAGAAGACTAAACTGCATTCTCAAAGTACTCCTCAATAATTTCTACAGATTTTCATAGCATGTTGTCTCTGTGGCTCAGGAAGAGGAACTAAAAGTTCAAAGACCTAACACCTCTGCATTGACCTACTCTGCTTTAAGACAGGCTTCCCATGGCCTAGGAGATTCTAATTTTTATATTCAAAGTGGGCAGATAAGTAAAGCAAAGATGAGTCCTAAATACTCCATCTTTTTTTTAAAGCAATTGACCTGCACAAGTGGCTTAGGTTTTTCTTGCAATCATGAAACATTCCCTTAAGAAAACAGGGATGCTTCCTGGTTGACACTGTAGTGGAAAAGCAACACCGAATTCATACATTGTAAGACATCCAGGAGACAGAGAAAGGAGACAGAAATTGTATGAATGCACAGCACACTAAAACTTTCCAAGCCATATTAACAAGGCAAAACCATAAGGTATCATGCTTCACTAGTCTAGCACTCCTAGGATTACATCTAAATATAATACCACTCAAAACAAGCAGACATGGTAGAGTACTGAGATACGAAAGGGCCAAACAGCCCAAAATAAGTTCCAAAGAAGTCCAAAATAAACCAAATACATCATGGCATGTCCAGGCATAATTCCCCTAATCCCCTTCTCCCTCCCAGAGTCTGGGGGATGCAGGAAAGAGACACAGTAAGCTGGTGCTAGAGAGTCTAAATGACAAGGGCCTGCCCAGACATGTTTTGCTGGAGTCTACATCTTGTGGTAAAGAAGGAGCACACACCTGGCAGATGGTCACCTTGTGGAAGGTTCATGCCTTCGCTCATATATGGGCAAATGACATTCTATTGCTTAATGGTTCACTTCTTCCATGTTGCCAATTATCAAATCAATGCTCAGGCAAATAAATAAGGTTGTAAATAACTTCCCTTGTTGTTTTCTGCCTTGTCTACCCAGAATTTTGCTATGCCTCCATTCACCCAGGAGAAGCACAAATGCCCAGCGTGTCACCTACAGGCAAAGAAGTCTTTGCCAAAAGCTGCTAGGAACCACAGCCTTTGGCGAGTTGTCAGGAACCACTCATCAAGTTCGAGATTCTTGGTTTTGCCAAGAAGCCCCACCTGGAGGCAACAACTGTGCAGAAAGGGGTAAGCACAGGTGAGACAAGTGCCCCTGAGTAAAGCTGCATCACTGAAACTTGCGGTTACTGGGAGAAAAGCACCAGGAGGCAGCATGTAGCCCAACGCCACTTTGCTTTGTGTGTAAACCCAGTACAACACGTGCCACATTCTGTAGTATAAGTGCAAAGCCCCATAAAGCTTCTGGAGATACTAACTCTGTGAGTAAACATTTTCTCTAAAGCTTCTTTATAAAAGATTATCTGCTTAACTCTGTACCTTAAGTAGCGGCCCTCATTTGGCAGCAAGGAGCCTGTCGGGTCTTCCCCCTAGAGGGCAAGAGGTATATTGCACTGCAGATAATTTGACTTTTAAACCATCCTTTTGTACTTTTTGGTTTTACATAAAGTGTTTAAAGGTGTTTAATATTGCCTATGCACTGAGCACATCCTGTAAATATTGCACACGACCAAGCACAATGACCCTGTAAGTAAGTTAAGGCAATAATTTTATCACAGTATCATCAGGGTTGGAAGAGACCTCACAGAACATCAAGTCCAACCCTTTACCACAGAGCTCAAGGCTAGACCATGGCACCAAGTGCCACCTCCAATCCTGCCTTGAACAGCTCCAGGGACAGTGACTCCACCACCTCCCCGGGCAGCCCATTCCAGTGTCCAATGACTTTCTCAGTGAAGAACTTTCTCCTCACCTCCAGCCTACATTTCCCCTGTCGCAGCCTGAGGCTGTGTCCTCTCGTTCTGGTGCTGGCCACCTGAGAGCAGAGAGCAACCTCCTCCTGGCCACAACCACCCCTCAGGTAGTTGTAGACTATATTAATAAATAATAAATTATTGTATTAATATTACCCTTGTTCATAATTTAACAATTCCATAACATGGGGCTAAACTCAAAACAGAATATTCAAAGCATTTACAAGTAGCAAAAGCATATTCATATAATTAACAAGGAAAAGTGGAAAAGAGAAATTTCAATTCTTTGCTGGTTTTGTAAAGGAAGACCTTATTTTGCACTGGCAGAGTACTAAGATAGTACAGAAATTGAGATGTCATTTAAAAAGCCAGAGTACAAGCTGCATTCTTCAATTGCCCCACATCAGAAAGGGACATTTCAAGCAAAAATGTTCAGTTTTTACGAAGAGTTCTATAAGCATATCGAGTAATAAACAGAATAAATGCAGATCTGTCTTTTGATGTTGCCAAATTTGCTTTTGTTATTGAATAGCAAAGCAACATTTTTGGGTGCTCGATATCGATCTATATTTACAAAGTATATCCTTAAAGTATTTTCTGTATTTGGAAGGCTTTGAGGACACCTTAGAGTAGCCTTCCAATATATGAAGGGGGCTGCAGGAGGGCTGGAGAGGGACTACTTACAAGGTCTAGTCATAACAGGATAAGGAGTAACAAGTTCAAACTGGAAGAGAGGAGATTTAAACTAGATGTTAGGAAGATATTCTTTACAGTGAGGGTGGTAAGACATTGGCACAAGTTGCCCAGGGAGGTTGTGGCTGCTTCTTCCCTGGAGGTGTTCAAGGTCAGATTGGATGAGGCCTTGGGCAACCTGTCCTAATGGGAGGTGTCCCTGCCTATGGCAAAGGGTTGGAACTAGATGATCTCTGAGATCACTTCCAACCTAAACCATTCTATGATTCTAAAAGGAAAACAAATTAAATGGAATTAGCTTTTTCTGTCACACTGGCAGAAATTCAAAATTTCTGAAAGATTACAAAAGCATGAGAGAAAATCCTCTTTATAAACTAGGATCTTTTAATTTTAATCCTTTACTTAAATTAAGGAGTTAATCCAAGACATCTTGAAGCCACCCAACTCTCCACCAAGTTCAATCACTTGCCTCTAACAGAATCTCTATCCTTTTGGAATGTCAGTTTAACGTACCTGAAACATGGAAAAATAAATCTTCTGGTCATTTTCCTATCTTTATCCTATAATGGCCCGAGACAAGAAATGAAGAGCTTGAATCCATCTGAAAAAATGAAGTCTTGACTTTGAACTCCCTAATAACCACACCAGCCATAGGTGAGATGATTCATAGTTTTTTTTCCCCACCAATTAAGATAATTCAATCTAAGCAACACAACACTTAAAGTCTTATGCAGTAGTTCATACATCGCAATGGATTGCAAATCATTTGTGGAACAAAAAGTAATTAAGTGACTAAAACTCAAGGAAATAAATCTAAGTTGTATAGTACATACACTTAAAATTGCCTTTAAACAGAATATCCCTTGGCAGTGGCTGATTTCCAGCACAGGGGTTCTTTAAAGAGTATTTTAAAAAGTCATCTGACTGAACTTCCATCTCCTCCTAAGCTCAGGTACTAGTCTGCAAATAGTCATGCTGAGAATGGATTCATATTTTAGGTTTATGCACTCCCCAGCGTTTATAATCATACTAAGGCAGCTGTGTTGCAGCAAGCAGGCTGCTCTGTTACATATCACAGATTGTCTCTGATGTATGCAAGTCCTGACAGAGTGAAAAAATAGGCAAGTAAGAAAGGAAGAATGTAGAGCTTTCAGCAGAGGGAGGTATTGACACAGCATATAACTCCAGGGGAAGGGATCTGAGGCTGTTTCAGTGCTTGGCTCCAGTTACAGGCAATATATCCCTTTTCTGGCAGTTTGTTTGTGTTTTGGGGGGGGTTGGGTTTTGTTAGTTGGTTGGTTTTTTTTTTTGTTGGTTGGGTTTTTAAAGAGGAAGTAACTGGCCCTTAATCATCTTTGTTGCTGATGTTTTCCTGTTTGCAGATGTTGAGTTGAGATGTTGTCAGTGATTAAAAAAAAATAAAAATTTAAAAAGACAGGGTAAGGGGAAAGGAAATAAAGACATTAATTTAAAAAGAGAAGCCTTCAGTCATCAAAAATAGCCACAGCAGAGAGTGAAACTAAAATCTGCCTAGTGCCTATGCTGTCAGTGCTGCACACAGGGCAAAGTTGCGTAATATTTTCCACATTTATTTCAAGCAGGGCAGCCTGCCAGCCTGATAGATTTCTAGAAAGGATGGGAGTGGTTTGATGCACAGACCACTGCATTTACAGCTCACACTACGGGCACTGCCTTCCCCTCTTAGGACATTTTACCTTTACAGTTTGCCAGACAGCAATGTGAGCGTGTGATGGTTTGGGTGTTACCTGCACCCCACACTTTGGGAAATCACCCAGACTAGACTCGGCAGCTCTGGAAATTGAATGAAGCTTTGTATTTACAGCTTAGCACAATATGCAAGCAGAGATTTACAATATGTACAGCTATATACAGAAGTATACAAGTTAAAAGGTAATACAGAAACATGACTCCCCTCCCAGAAACCTGAGTCTCCAGGAGGGGCTCTCAACCATCCTTCCACCTTCCTCCCTCTATATTACCCTCCCTAGATCTTGCCTTATGTTCAAAGTAAGTTTGGAGGGTCAGCCAGGAAGGTTAGGAAGAAGGTGGATTAGTCACACAGATGGCAGGTTAGGTTAAAGAGAAGTTCAGCCCAAAATCCAGACAGTGCCTGTGTTATCTATGTTTGTGTTCTTGTTCTTATACATCTCAGCAAGCCCATGAGCGAAGTAGACATCACCGTTGTTTTCCTTTCGCAGCCTGTAATCTAATTCTTCTCCCCAAAACATTCTAGCTAGCTTCAAACTAGCACAATCCACCCCTGTCTATTTCACTCAGAGTATTGCTGAGAACTATTCTGTCTAATCTAAACCAATATTTACAACTATGAATATCACATGTTCAGTTCACACTTCATTCCAGCTATCTCAGATGTAGGTGATTCAAAAACTCAGAAAACAGCAAACAGTTTGTCTCCTCACAGATGAGATGAGAACAGGGACTCCCAGGTGACACTGAGTTCATGCTCACATACTGTAGATTCTTTCATTGGACACCAATAGTAGAGGTTTAACAATCTGACTGAATTCAGGAATGTGTAGTCTCCAAAATCCCACTGCACCCAAGAAAGACAGAGTGTCCTCCTTATTGGTGGCAACTGCCATTGTGGAGACTTTGTTGATCACATCCTGTGGAATGTGATGGCAACCAACCTGCCACTGCACTCCCAGAAAGTGAATTTCTCTGGGCCTTCCCAATGATATGGAGAAATTCTTTAAAATCTATTCCTCTCTATGAACACTGGTTTTCCATTATATATTTATTGTTATTACAAGGTAATATTGATAGACTAAGGATTATTATCTATACAGTGCTATAAATGTGTAGGGCACTTCAAAAACTGTAAAGCAGTTCCAAAAGCTCTTACTTGAATGACATAATGTTGCAAGGTGACAAGGACTCTTTGACAAGGAAACTATTGTGTGAAGAGAGTTCTCATCACCATGTAGGAAATAAATACTCACTTAAATACAGTTTTTTGTATTGTTATAGAAAGTAATTTCACCTAGGCCAGTCAACAAAACAGTTTACAAAGCAATATGAAAAGTTGTAGTTCAGGAGGCAAGAGGGGTTATTTTTTGACTGTTGGGGCAGTTTTGCCTTAGACAGAACCCAAATGTCAGCAGCTTTGTTGACTCTGTGTTTAGCAGAGGGCTGCTAGTATGGCTCCACCACTTCGTAGGAGGTGAAGGAGGTCTCTGACATAAAGTCAGTCACAACACAAAACTCTTCAAAAGCTGAGTGCTTAATATCTTTAGTTCACAAACATAAAAGAACTAGAAAAATAGTATCTGACCACAACTGCCTGCTGTTATCCAGGTAAGATACCTGTTAACAAAGATAACATGTGATACCATATAACTTCAATTTTCAGCAGAAGAAAGCAGAACTTATTATTTTCTGAATCCAATGATGGTATGTCCTATGAAGACACATAACACATAACCAGATTACTCGTGCATCATTATCATAAACACAAACTGTACGAACTATAGGACTGTGGAAAACTGCCTTTGGCAAGCTGCCTCTCCGGTCCTGAATTCCTAATCGAAAGTACTTCCACATCTGCATCTGTGCTAAGGGATAAAGGATAAGGCTAGAAGGCTGGTTCCTAGAACAATGTGAAAGTTGGGCACCTCATGACATTGGAGTTTGGTGTAAAGTGATCCTTTTCACAACTGGTTATAACACACTGTTACAGCAGTCCAGGACAAAGTAGTGACTGGCCTTCCTGTGATTTCACAGCTCTACCAGATTAGCTGGAGTTACAGAAAGAGCTTTCCACTGCCTAGTGCCTCTTACACACTGGCCCTGGGCCTTTCTTTCTTCTGGGCCTACAGGAACAGAACTTCTCCCAGGAGCATGCAGGCACTGGCATCATTTCACAGAGCAGTTTGAACACCCTATGGAAAAGATGCTATGTATATGTGACTCTTCAATGAGCACAGATCATTTTTAAGAACTAACATAGCAACACAAAACCTAACTCTATTCTGTCCTTAATCAGGCACAGTCTGACTTAAAATCTTGCATGTTTTCTTTAGAGTTCTCTCTTAGGAATGGACTAATATGTAAAAAAACAAACAAACAAACAAACAAATCTTGGAAGAAACAAATGTGGTAGGGAAAGCAATTGACAAAGGCACAAAAGTTAATACATAAATCTCATTTCAGCTTTACACCTCCCTGCTAAGAATAACCCAGTTACACTCTCTTTTCCTGGAACAAGCTGACGGATTTAATACATTAGAAGTATATCAAATTACTCTTTCATCACTAATTAATTTTAATTTAGTCTTTGATAGTCACAAAATTCCATTCCATCTGTAGAAAATGCTTTTAAAATTTCCTGATGTATCCATTGCTTCTCTATATTAATATAAAAATATTGTCTTTAATGACTTGTCATTACTTTCCCTTGTGCAAACACTGTATATATATAAATTCTACCAGTACCTGATAAAATGCAAAGGAAAACAAAGAGCTTTTGCTGTCAATGATAATTCTCAACTTGCAACACTTCATTTGTGTTATAAACTAGATTTAACTAGTCCAAAACTAGGGATTCCACAGAAATGTAGCTAGATTTCTTTTGTGTGAAAGACAAAACCATTTTTCACTTCTATTAAATATCTGACATTTTAACATAGGAATTAGGTTCTCCTATCACCTACAGTTTGCAAATTAATTCAGCCTCACTAGAAAAAGAGCTTTGTATCAAACAAATGTAATCACTAAAACTGAAAGGAGACTGAAACCCAAGATATCCAAAAGGTGTTACAGGCACCATTAGAAGACATCAGAAGAAAGTACTGAAGAAACACATTCCCCTTTCTGCAACTTATGATTGCCTCCTGCCTAGCTTAATATGACCTTATTCAGCTAAGTTAACACTCAGAAAATAAAATATTCATCTATAAGCCCCTCCTCCCCTTATCCCATGCTCAGAAATTCTCCTACTCTGTCTTTGAAGCTGTATCTCAGCCATCTGTATTAGTTACTTTCTATGAACATAGGAGCTATCCTCCACTTCTGCAGGCCCCAGTGAACACTTCACCAAGTGGCAAAGTGATTGTTTTCCAGCCAGCCTTCTAGTTACAGATTAACAGGAACAGCCCTGGTACCATACAGCAATTTAAACAGACAAACATGCTCATTCATGTGACTGATAAAATGTGTTTGCCTTGTGTTAAAGAATCTATAAAAGCCTTTATTAACAGTGCTATTGAAAAAGTCATGGAGGTTTCATTAGTGGTAAACAATTTCAGTGCCTTATCTAGGACATTACAGTGTTACACCCTGGTGTGCCCAGCAGCCTTTAGAGCTCTTTGGGTGCTTCATCTTGGACTCCAGCTGAGCTCCCAGGCAGGGAAAGAGCAAAGGGACACTTAGTGCCCCTAACTGTGAAAACTACCACCTGGTCTCACAGATGAGAGGAGTAGCACCCCAAGCTCTGCAGTCATTCCACAGAGAGGACAAAACGCCTTCTCAATCCCACCTCTACAAAGAGCTCCAAAGCTCTGAAGTTCAAAAGAGAAAATGCATTTCATTATATGCTACAAGAAGAAGCCATAAGGGCTACAATAGTATTCAAAGACAGTGACAATATGGAGATGGACACTGTTAAGAAGTACCACATAACCCAAGTGCCATTATTTTTATTACCATTATTCTATCATCTCCTCCAACTCTGAGGTTGCCTCATCTGTCAGGCATGGGAAGGTTATAGAAGAAGAGACCTCTCATTGTTCCAATCAGAAAATTGGCTGGAGAAATGTTTTTAAAAGTAACTTAATAAAATTAGTTTACTTTATTTGTGTCTCTCAGCCACTTGGCCATAAGCAAGGACCAGATAGCTCCTACCGAGAATCTGGTGAAGAAATACTTGTAATATCACTGAGGTAGCATATTCATAAATCATCACTGCTAGGTTTTGTAACTAAACCTTTTTAATGCATTTTATAACTTGCAACTAACTCATTTTGTAAATAACTTTTCAGAGCTTAGAACAGAGAACACATCATGTGCATTAATTCTGCAGCTACAATTCTGACTACACAGCTCTACTGCCCTTAACATCACTTCATCTTTGCTGGGCTCAGTAATCCCTGGATAACAGACTAACCTTAAATATATGGCCAAGAGCTTGGGGAAATTGGTATTAAAATGTGTTCAGGACTGTAACTTGGTTTGGGATCTTCTCTTATTTCTGAGAAACTGTGTACTTATTAAAAAGTTATAGAGCTATAAAAGCAAAATATGTGTTCTGCATTAATGTTTGCATACTGATGCTGTGATATTTTTCTCCTCTGGCTAATCTCAGTGACTTCTGCAGAAAATGTAAAGTGATTCTCCATGCTTTCTATTGGCACTCTGCACAAAAGGTTCTTTGTGAGCTGTAGGACCAAAAGCATTACATATAGTCAATATCTGAGCTGAAAGTGTGCTACTGATAGGTTTGTACCCACTATCGTTATTTTATGTTGCTCATGTTACTGGCTTGCATCTCACGACATGACACAGTAAAAGTAAATGACCACTCAGAAAGATGTCAACCAGGAATGAATCTGATGTATAACACATAAATTGTAATGTACTGACACTTTAGAAAATACAACCAGAATTTTTAATAGCTGTAAGAATGTAAGTTTCTTAGAATACCTTATATACTGTAATGACTCCCGGGCTTTGAATACCAAAATACCATCCTAATTTATTTCAGCTCTACCTAGCAAGGTCATAAAAATATGACTATTTTTGCAAATTCTACCATGCTTCTAATGGGGCTCATCTCATTCAGCATTAACTACCTAAAAAATAAACAACTTTTAAGTTAGCCAGCTAGATATTCTCACAATGGGATGAAGAACTTTAACAGAACACCTGTTACTTTGCCTCAACTTTAGAAGCAAAGCAACTGCTTCACATAGGTTAAACTATATAAGTTAATTAATTCTTTACTGATGTTTATGTTTCACTGTCAAGTACCTTACTACAGTTGGAGTACAGTACCACTGAGAATGAGAAAAAAGAGGCATAAGGTGAGCCTTTGTTAAAGAAGAATTCATTCCATGGTTCAGGGAAAACCAAATTAAATTTGTGGTACTTCTGCCATGACTGCTTGCCCAAACTCTCCTTTATAGGTAAAAAGAAAATCTGGTAGATGTTCATTTAGAAGGGCCTTGGATCCTAAACTTAGGCAAGATAACTGTGTAGTACTCAGCACAAAACAACTGCCTGAGTTTCTACCCCTGTTTCTGCACATGGTCTTAAATCTGCTCTGAGCAACACTTCCCATTCTCCACAGCACACAGCTTTATACTCCAACTTACATGAGCTGCAGCCACATTT
Organism: Pogoniulus pusillus; assembly: GCF_015220805.1. Classification (NCBI taxonomy): domain Eukaryota; kingdom Metazoa; phylum Chordata; class Aves; order Piciformes; family Lybiidae; genus Pogoniulus; species Pogoniulus pusillus. Next base: position 12,087,618 of record NC_087281.1, on the reverse strand, counting down.
TAATTGATCACAGTATCACAGTATCATCAGGGTTGAAAGAGACCTCACAGATCATCAAGTCCAACCCTTTAGCACAGAGCTCAAGGCTAGACCATGGCACCAAGTGCCACATCCAACCTTGCCTTAAACAGCCCCAGGGACGGCAACTCCACCACCTCCCCGGGCAGCCCATGCTCTAGGCAATAATGTTACACAAGGTCTTAGCACAAATTATGCCTGAAGCAACATGAAACCTGAAGATGAATGTGGTAATATAGGATACAAACAGTATCTGACAAGATTAACTCTACACTTACTGACTGTCAGTACTCCACCAGTCACTTAACAAGAAACGAAATTTAGGCATGCCACTGGCATTCACAAAGCCACTTGCAGTTCTGGACACAGTTTTTATTGGAGCTATGAAATAAAGTTACTCTGCAGCAACGCTTCAGAAGAACATAATAAACAAACACGGTAGCAGGAACAACAGGTTTTGGTGAAATATAAGTCTTTTGGCATCACACACATAAGGAAAAGAGAACTTAGACAGGAAAGCAATAAAGTTTCAAGCCAAATCCTTCATGGGCATAAATCAGTTGCACTATTTTATACAAGGTAAAGAGCTGGCCCTGGAATAAATTCATCCTGCTGCTCTGTTATCAGAGAGCTTCTATTTACCTCTCTTGCTCACCAGTGCTTGAAAAATAAAAGCATCCCATGAAGTATATGCTAGAATCCACACAAAATGCCTCCTTGCATTTCCTCATCATATCCACTCTGCTGATGACCTCTGGACCCTTCCTTTCAAATCTTCTGTGTTCAGACACCCCCACTGCACAAACATGGTTACCTATTTCCTACAGAAATAAGCTCAGTAATCATGGACATAGTTTACTTAGTCAGAAAAACAACTGTCCATTGTGACAATAAAAAAAAGCAAGTGCTCCTATTCCCATTCAAAGCTCCCATCCCCCCTGACTCCAGAGCAGCAGCTTTTCTTAACTGAGGAAACACAACCACATGGGAGAAGATTACATGCTGGAATATAACAGTTGCACTGAACAATGTCTTTCCTTTTTCCTCTTCTGTAATCACAGTACTGAAGGATAGATCTGACAGGATTTTATTGACACAGGCTTTTTATAGATCCAGTTAAAAGGTCCCCAGATAGTCACTCAGCTCACATAGTACAAAAGCACTGCCAAATCATCGTTAGTGAAAATACATTTAGCTGTGAATACTCAGGGGAGGAAAAAAAGGAGACATGACTCTGGTATGGCACACTACATGTGCTAGTATGCCATAACCAAACAGAAACACTTTCCCTTATCATTAAGGGACCTGTAAGACACACCCTCTGTTCTTAGCCTGAATCTATATGATCATTGGCATATGTCTCCTTCACCTCATTTCCTTATCTCAACAATAAAGACTAGCTCCTTCACTTCATCTGTCTTGTCAAATTAGACAGGTACACTAACCCTTTCACCCTAGATAATGTGGTTGAAATAATTTAAGAGACTCCTAAGAGCCTCATAGGCAGCCACAGAAATACATACACTAATTACATCTTTGATTTTATGCCCTTAGCTGAAGAATTCAGCAAATTATCACAATATTAGCACAACTTCTTTCCTAGCCTCTTTGTTTCACACATTTATCCACTTGTGATGCTGATTTTTTTTATGTTGTTGAGTACCAAGCCTCTTCAGTTTGAAAGATGGACCTATGTCTTGCTTCTAATCAAAAAAATGCCAACCAAAATTATTTCTCAGAGCCATGGAGATCACCTAGGCTTTTGCAGATCAGTATGGTATAGTGTCTTTTGTTTAAAATATACACACATTTCTGAAAGGGGAGTTACAAAAAGGTATAGAGAAGGGAAACAAGATACAAAATACATACACAACCAGACTGATGGCAATGGATGGAGGTAGATTCAGGACGTGGTTGTCCCACCATGTGGTAGGGTGGCCATGTGGCAAAAGCAGGAGCAGCAGGAACAAGGGTGCTGCTGGCAGGCAGGTGGAAGCAAAAGAGAAATAGGAAGTTTCTCTGTTTTAATAGGGAGCCTAGAAAGGAAGGGGGAGTGGGCTAATCATTACAGCTGGGGTCAGGTTCAGACCATCCCCAGGAGGGTTAACCCTTTACATCATGTAACTGTATTTTCAATTTTGAGGATGTCTATTATCTACTGACAAAATCTGCACATAAGTATTGATACAGTACTTAATAAGCTACTGAAGCAATGCAACAACTGGATGAGGTTACCACTACCAAACATACTTCTGAAACAACAGTGAAAATTCAAGCCATACATATGATCAGGGTAGAAAAAGTAATACCAAGATGAGGTTACTGTGATATTACTTGATTTTCAGAGGCAATATTATTTTTAATAAGATCTCTATGTACTACATTGCACTCCCTTCATTGGATTGAGTGACACGTTGTGTTCAGCTAAAGTGTGGCTTGCAGCCCTCCAGTTGTGGGACAGCAGAGATATTTATTTAGGCACAGTGTACATCTGTAGAAGTGAGCCACCATTAGTTTTAAACACTCACAGAAACTTAATACAGTCTGCAATGTTTTTAATACTCTGAAATAATATACTCAAAATCAGGAGATGAATCCAGATTGGTGCTATGGTCATTACTACTAGGGAGTTTGTTGTTTGAAATTATACACCATTAGCTCTTAAAGCCAGAAAGGACCACAGAGAATATCTCATTAGCCTTTTCTTTAGTACAACCAGATAATTTCACCCAGCTGTATCTCCATTGTTCACTAAAGCATACCATCCACTCTCAGTTTGCAGACTTCAGGAAATGGTAAGCTCACTGTTCTCTTAATTTGTTCCAGGGCCTGGTAACTCCATTGTTAGCAACTGAAGAGTGTAACACTAATCTAAGTGGCAACTCAAACATACTGAGAATAGCTCTACCTGTTTAAACAATGGCATTCAAGATGATTAATTGTCCTTTCACCAGGTCTGTTCATCATAAAAGCAAGAGGGCTTATAGAATGATTTTTTTCAAACAACCACTACTTCCATGAACTTTTAGCATTTGTTTCTCATCATTTTGACTTTCTAGAATCTCATAAAACTTGGAGGGAAATCCACATTGTGGTTTCCATCTCCATAGGCCGTAATGCTTTCAAACAACAACTGATACTTACTTTTGTAGCTTGCTGTGACTTCCAGGCAGACGAATTTTTAATGATAGAATGGAAGTCTCCTCACAATGAAGTTATTCTCATATTGACTCATCACTGAAAAATCATGAGAAATGCACATACACCCAAAAAAAGGAACGAGAAATGTGAATACTCTCTGGGATGCCACAAAACACAAGTCCAGATAAAATAACAGTTTGTATTGTTGCAGATCTTTACATCTTCAAAACATTGGACATGCATTTGTCATCAGAAAATATCAGTGATACTAAATATCATATATATTATGATGGTTTGGGTGTTATCCATCCCACACACTTTGGAAAATCACCTAGACTAGACTCAGCAGCTCTGGAAATTGAATAAAGCTTTATATTTACAGCTTAGCACAATATACAAGCAGATACTTACAACATATACAGTTATATACAGAAATATACAAGATAAAGGGTAATACAGAAACACAACAGCCCTCCCAGAAACCTGAGTCCCCAGGAGGGGCTCTCAGCCACCCCTGCACCTTCCCCCTGCCCCTCTCAACCTTACCCCAGTCCCAAGGAAGAATAGAGGTTCGGCCAAGAGGTTAAGAAGCAAAGGTGAGTGGAGGGTGTGTTAGAGAGATGCAGCTCAGCCAGCAGCCCAAGCGAGAGTGAGAGAAAAATGGTGAGAGTGTTATCTAATGTCTTCATTTCTTCTTCAGCAAGCCTGTGAGGGAAGTAGACATCACCCTTGTTTTCCTTTCACAGCCTGTAATCTGGCTCTTCTCACCAAAACATTCTAGCTAGCTTCAAACTAGCACATGTATAGAAAGAATTTTGACATATTTTATTTCTGACTTATGGCACACAATTCTTTTTTTTTTTCTAAATCAATGTGCAAACCAGAACCCATAATATGCCAAATGCAAGCTGCAGTTTTTTGGAAAGCTAATACCAAACACACCAGTAAATGAACCCTTCTGAAAGGCTGAAGTTGCTTTTACATAAAATATTTTCTAACAGGAAATGGAAGTGGAATGTTGAACCATAGTTCATTTAGCTGAATGAATTTAGTTCATTTCACTTGAAAGAGCTGTGCACAGACTCCAATGGATGCATTATGCACTAAAATGAAAAAAAAAAATTAAGAAGCTTTTTATGGCATATGTATCTCTAGTTTCATAAAAAAATGTATTGTGGTGACAAGCTACAATGAATCCTTCTTTTAATCTTCTAATATCCCCCTTCCTGTGCATTAATCATTCTAGAGTAAGGTTTCAGTCCGTCCTGTTTCTTAAACTTCCCCCTCTGTCTTTCATTCCTTGACATGCAGGCCCATTCCTTCCCATGCACATGCTCTAATTTTCCTGTGGTTCCTAGGGAACCCAACTGGATTACTAAACCAACAGAAAGCAATTCACATCTTTATTTCACTGAGTTATCTAGCAGATGGCAAAATGAAGCAGCCCTAGGTGTAATACAGAAATCAGCAGTGGCTGAGAACAGCACTCACAAGATTTGGGAGATCTCAAACCCTAAAAGCATCCATTCTAGGTAACGTGATTGCCACTAACAAGTACACTCACTTGAGACTGTGAATCTGTTCCTCTAGCTTCTATAAAATACAAATGAAAAAGGTAGACTACATTCCCATTTTCAAAAGCAGCCACTAATGAAGTAGGGCAATGACCAATATATCTTTATATTAAGCAGAGTGCCTAATTACTGGGTACAGTCTTCTGTCAGGGGCAACTTTGTATGGTTTCCTTGAATTATGATTTTGATTCTTTCATCATTTGAGGGTGGGGGTAAGTCATTCAAATGATCCTTACTCTTTGGGCTGATTTGCCAGATTCCAGCATCCTCAACACAGAGTTATTATTCAGTGGCCTGTATTTAAAACCAGGCATGATTTAATCTGGCTCTCTGCCATTCCATTTGATGACACATTGACACCACGTAAATAATGCATAACTGTTTAACAACACTACTTTCATGCCACATGATGAGAGAAACAGACAACACATGCTATTATTACTAGACACAAATCAGATACCTTGGAACTGTGCAAAATTAGCATCAAAATTAATTCAAATATATTGTGGTCTTCAGCTCCAAACATCTTCATTAGGACTTTAAAGGAATTTGTGCATCCACTCTGATTAAAAATGGAGATTCCTGTTGCACTTCTAAGATTGCTGATAAATATGTTTGTTAACTGACACAAGAATTTACACCTGCAACACTTCTCTCTGTAGAGCATTGACTGAAGAGGCCACTGTTTTAGAAGAAAGCTCAGAGAGAGTTAAAATGCCCAGTAACAAATTAGTGCCACACAAAACTCCCTCCTAACTTCAGCCAGTCTACTTCTACTTTTCTGATCAAGTTTTAATGTGAACCTACCTGTGTCATTAGGGTATGTTGATTAAACCAAAAGGAAAATGTGATTTTCACCTGGGAACACTACAGAGCAGAGATAGTACATCTGCAAAGTCACCTGCTTCTTACATGACCATCTTTTGTTGTCTAGATGTCATACAACTGCAGTCACATTCAGAGCAGATGATAGATGCTGCTTTTCACAAGACATTTAACAAGGTTAAAAGTTATTGTCTCTGCCACTGGTCCCCAGATAGTGTTACATTCACCCTCCTTTCCAGTCTTTTGACCACCAAGCACAAAAAGCTGATGATTATGTTTTTACCTTTTCACAGCGTACAACAGTACCCTTCCATAGCGTACAAAGTTTCCTGAGCCTGTTCTGTCACAACCCACTTCAGTGAGCCTATGCTGTCAGAGCAGGATTGTCACATACACACTTCTTGTGAAGACACATGGGAGTATCCATTAAGTCACGGGAGACAACAAAATACAAGTTACAGAAAATAAAAATGAAGTCATTAGCATTAGTGTGGCTGTGTCACTGGAGAAAACTCACCTCAGTCCTCACCCTACAGCCAGCACTAGAGAGTTGCACCTACACAAATATGCAGTTGCCTGCTGATTTTAAATTCCCAAATAAAAGAATATCTGACTCCAAACCATTCAACTGTGCAACTGAATCACAATTTCTCCCGTAAAATCAGATATACAGCTCAAAATGTCTTGCCTAAATAACTTCCTTCCAAAATTCTAGGAACCAGTAAACATAAAAAAGAAAGGGAGACAGGCAGAGCACAGAGGAATTTGAGTTATTTCTGCTCAAGCATGAATACCTTGGACAATCTTCTGCACTTGCCCACACTATTAGAAAGGATCAGCATTTTGAGAGTCCTAGACTGAGACCAGTTCTTGCTGTTTTTCTCCATGAAGACAACCAGGAATCATTTTTTCACAGAAACGTATTTGTCCAGAAACTTCCCTCAGATATTTATTTGCTCTGTGTTATTTGGAACAGAAAACAACACTGGAATGACTTCCTAATTTCTTTAGTAAATATGTTCTCAATCTATTGCCAGATGGTGTCTGCATGCAAGCTGGAAAGACCAAAAACTGGGAAAGGGTAGTGGCTGAAAAGCAGGGAATAAAGCCCACTGAACTAGACAAGTGGGTAAAATAGAAGGAGTTAACAGGAAGTTATGAAGTGTCATGAGAGAGGTAATGAAGTGTGCTCACCACAGGCAACAACACGAGCGTTTTGAGAGGAATGCCAAATGTATTTGGACCTTTCTTCTAAAGCTCATTCAAAGCTTCTTTCAACAAGGCTTTTTCTCTCTCTCCTCAATGGAAGTTTTGTAAGAATTCTATTAGTTGCAGAAATTTCCTCTAACTTCTTCTTGACAGATATATACCTGTATATGCAAGAATTACATAATTATTCCAAACAAGTCCAGTGCTAGGCAAGTAGGAAGTAAAAATAGCATAACTTGCACATTCTTACTAAGAGCTATCTCAGCAGTCAGCAGCACTGCCTGAATGGTTCCATTATGTGGTAATTTGATTGTTTCCTCTACTGAAATTTCCTGTTTAAGTGGCTTAAAACATACAGGTAAGTCTCATATTTTGTGAGGCTGAGAATGCCTCAACACTGAAAGAGCAAAATCTGGCAAGTGTGAGGTACTAACAGCAGAAATGAGACTCTTCACAAGGAAATGGTGCACTCTTCTTGTCACTGTGGTTTCTTTCTTGGTGGAGAGGGAAGGAACAACATTTTTATCTGATGTCCATATTTACTAACTTGAGTATATGTGGCTTCACAGAAGCATTCAGAGGGGAAGACAGAAGCTACGAGCAGCACATGCATGACCTGTTTCCTGTAGTGGTTGAGAAGAGAGCTGGATGCCAAGCCAAGCTGGTGGTGCAGCAGCAAGAGCTGTGGCACAGTCAACAACATCATCAGAACTGTAGCAAGAAGCTGGATGTGAGGGCCCAAGATGCACATTCATACATAAGCCCAAAGACAGCCCAGTGGCAGTTGATTTACTTGCTTCTAAGCCCCTTCACTTGCAGAGCAATTTCAAGCGACATACAAAATAACACTTCTTTATACACATAATGGTTATTGCTCCATGCATGCACCATTTTGAACATGTCCTGTCTAAAATAATGCTCTGGTTTGTGATGTGGAGGTTTTCTTTCATTTTTACTACTATTGACATGTTAGCAGCTTTCACATCAAAAAACATGCACAGTTCTGTGCAGAGGTCTAATCTCTGGTTGATTGTTTACAATTCCAGTGTTATACTCTTTCTTGTCTGTTCACTTTGGCTAATGTGGCTTGATGACTTCACTCTGTGTTTTCCCTTTTCAACTGTGTACATCAGATAGTAGATGTTCATATTTCCTCTACCATCATGTGATACACTTTCATAATACAGAGTGGCAATGTGGCAGACCTACTTTTGTAAGGAATTAGCCTTGATTTAATCCACACAGTGCTTAGTAGCTAGCACTAATGCTTACAATAGAAATTGGGGAATGCAAGGCATCATCAGTATTCTGCTTGCAAATATTAAATTATGTATGTTAGATTTCTGCATAAAATCAGTACACACTCAGTCTGGAGATTTATTTCAGTCTGATTCTGAAACAGCTTCTCTAAGCCTGTTCTCTGACAGTCATCCCTGTGCTAGCTTGCTATCTCTGATATGACTGATGCGCTGGAAGACTTTGCTGTGGAAGAAGACTGCTCTTGCAGCAGTGTACTTGCAGGCTAATCCATATTCACTTTTACAGTATGTGCTGGTGTGAACAATGGGAAAATCAGAGCCTTATCATTGAAAACTGGTAAATCCTGGTAAACCAGAGTTTCACTGAGAGTGTGTTGAGGTTGCTAAGCTGTGGTTTTCAAGGCTTTTAATGTTCTAGATAGACTTTGCTTTCTGTAAAGAGCTTAGGTTCCTCAATTCCAACTACTTTAGTTCAACATAAGTGCTTTCAGTCTCCTCAAAACTGCAAAACAAAATGGTAGAATTTGAAAAGGACCTCTGGAGATCATCTAGTCCAACTCCTTACTTAGGAAGATTTGCTTAAAGCAGGTTGCACAGGATTATGTCCTCATGTTCAGGTGGAAATTCTAGCTTTTCAGTTTGTATCCATTACCCCTTGTCCTGTCAGTGAGCACCACTGAAAAGAGGCTGTCATTGATAAGATCTTCTCTCAGTCCTCTTTTCTCCAGGCTGAACAGACCCAGGTCTTTCAGCCTTTCCTCATAAGAAAGATGTTCCCTTCTCCTAATCACCTTTGTAGCTCTCCTCTGGATTTTTCCACTAGTTCCTTTCCTCTTTTGAATATGGTACTCCTAATATGACCTCACTAGGGCAGAGGGCAGAAGGCATCATCAGAACTCAGAAGTCCTTCTTCACAGAGCTGCTTTCCAGCAGGTGAATTCCTAACCTGTCCTGGTGTTTGGGGTTATTCTTCCTTAAGTGCAGGATCTTACATCTGCCTTTCAGTAGGCTCCTCTCCACCCAGCTCTCCAGCCTGTCCAGGTCTTGCTGAATAGCAGCACAACTTTCCAGTGTATCAGCCACTCCTGCCACTTTTGTATCATCAGCAGGCTTTTTGAGGGTACATTCTAACCCTTCTTTCAGATCATTGATGAATATGCTGAACAAAACTGGACCTAACTATGAGGATACTATGTGAGACAATGTCAAAAGCCTTGCTAAAGTCAAGGTAGACAGCATCTACTGCTCTCCCTTTTATCTACTCAGCCAGTCATACTGTCATAGAAAGGTATCAGATTGGTCAAACACAATTTCCTCTTGTTGATTCCTTGCTGACTTCTCCTGATAGTCATGTCCTCCTTCATATCCCCTTTAGAGATGACATCAAGAACAAGTTGTTCCATCACTTTTCCAAAGGTGAAGGCGAGGCTTACTGGCCTATAGGGAACTACTGCCAAGAAGCAAGCACTTGGCAGATAAAGGCCTAGATATTCTTAAAAGTCTAAACTCTGGTTCTTGATCAGTAGTCACAGAATCATAGAACCACAGAATTAACCAGGTTGGAAAAGACCTTTAGGGTGATCAAGTCCAACCTATCACCTAACCCTTCTAATTAACTAAACCATGGCACTAAGTGCTTCATCCAGCCTCCTTTTCAGCACGTCCAGGGATGGCAGCTCCTCAGGCAGCCCATTCCAATGCCAATCATTCTCTCTGTGAAGAACTTCTTCCTAACATCCATCCTGGACCTGCCCTGGCACAGCTTGAGGCTGTGTCCTCTTGTTCTGTCACTGGGTGCCTGGGAGAAGAGAGCAACTCCCACGTGGCTATAACCTTCTTTCAAATAGTTGTAGAGAGCAATGAGGTCTCCCCTGAGCCTTCTCTTCTCCAGGCTGAACATCCCCAGCTCCCTCAGCCACTCCTCATAGGGCTGTGCTCCAGCCCCTTACCAGCCTTGGTGCCCTTCTCTTAGCTTGCCAGCTCAACTCATCTTGAACACTACACTGTATGATTATTACATATCTACACCTTAGAAAGCCAAGAGATCCATGGAGCTATTCCACTGATTTTTTGGGACCAAGGACTGCTCTCATGCATGGGTATCCCCCTCTGGATACAGTTTCAATTCTTTTATTATAGCTTAAACACTAAAACCATCATGAGAAAGGTATACACACAATACCTATGGCTCACCTGCTACAGCCATAGGGAAAAACTACAGTGCTAAGATGTGACAAATAATCCCAAGTAGCTCTATTGAGCGAAGGGCAGGTTACACTCACCCTATCCCACTGGCCAGCACAGCTCCAGGGATGCGTGGATAGCAGAGCTGGTCAGCTGCCATCTCAGAAAGTAGGCTTACCCCCTGGGAACCACACCATCGTGGTGGTAAGACTGGTGCAGCTCCAACTTGCCTACCCACACCCTTGGTTTATATGTGTTCAGAATTCTGTGATGTGTGTCCAGTGCATCCCAGAATTCTGAACCAAGGAGAACCAAACTCCTCCTTTATTTTGGAATGCCATCTTTCCTACTGCTCATGTGCATACCTGCAAGCCCTGCTTCCCCCAGATCTTTAGTAACCTAGTGATTATCAGGTTGTTGTAACTTCTGATCACACACAACACAACTCTTCCTCTTACAGGGGCATCCAGAATGAATTAGCAGAATGAGATCATCAGCTCACCACTGGTTCACAATTAGATATGTGCTGAACATGTCTGGTCCAGGGACAACACAGCAGAATCAATTTCCACAGCAGACACGGGTGCCAGTACAGCAAGCTCTTCCTTGCCTACCAAACAGAACACCTTCCTGGGAGCCTTACAGTGCTCTTAAGCTGGCATAGTCAGTCCTCTGGTCCTGCTGAGTCACTATGGTGCCTGTGGTCTGATCTGAATAACACTTACTCCTATTTCCATCACTCCTGGGTGCTCCTCAAATCCGTGCACGGACTGGTACGACAAGTCTTACATCAATGTGATGCATAAGTCAATACTCTTTATTGACGCTAAGGGTGATGCTTATATAGTGGCTAATACAAAGTGTATAATTCTGATAGGTTACATAGCAGAAATATGGGCTGTCCACATGCCTAGAGGCAGATCTGACTGACCAGCCCTCACCTTAATCCCCCTCACACAGCTAACTACAGCTAACTTTGCAGACAGCAGCTAACTTTGCAGCTTCTCTGCCAGCCTTCTCAAAGTTATTTTCCCTGCAGCTGCGCTTCCTTATCAGAATGACCTAATGTTACCCTTCCTGCTCTCCTTATTTCAGACCACTCAATTCTGCCCAAACCCCAACACATCACATTTAAGAGCAGTAAGAGGTTTTAAAATAGAACTTTGTATTAAACAAAGGAAATAGTGCCAGTGCTTTATGAGGTCCAAGAACACTGGACCTTGCCACCTCCAAACTAAACCAGTTAAATATGTTGACATTTCAGGTGCATAAGTTGCTTGCCTGATATGACTTTGAGGATGATGCAAGGTATCTGTTTAGGAAGATGAAAGGAAAAGCATCAGGTCACCTACTTCCTAGGACAGATCAAGAGAAGCAAGCTCTAATCTGAATGAACTGTCAGGGAGACTAGAAACATTATTAATACGAATACCTACATGAAATGGCTGATTTGTATTAAAGCCATTTAAATAGCTGGGGTTTTAACAGAACTTAATCTGAATCTCACTCCAACCATTTCAGTCTATGGTAAAATTTCCACTGACAATTGTCAAAGCAGACTGAGGCCTCACCAAAACTTTTTTTAAAGTATTTTTTGAACTTTCACTTCATTGCTTGAAAGCATTTTGCAAGCACATAACCTCAGACATTTTATGGAGTTGGGAAGTAAGCTAAAATACACAAGGAAAAGAAACTTTGTTCTAAGACACAGAAGAAAACTGTCAGAGTTAGAAACTGGACTCAGAACTGCTGATACCCTGCTCTTCTTTGTATTCTGAGAAGCCACTCAGCTATGATTGAGCTTCCAGATCCGCAGGAGAGAGATGGTACTGCCAGTGAGCTAAAGGTGCTTGAGCTCTTTATGAAGAGCAGTGGCCATATTTTCATTTCTTATTACAAAAGGGAAGTGTCATGGTAGGCCTGAACAGGCCAAACAGGCCTGAACATGTCCTGGCTCACCCAGACATGTTCTTCTGCTCTTCCTCCTTCTGCTATGGAGAGAAGCAACTGCAGGAAAGAGGACAAAGAACCTGGAGCCATTGAGTTTAAGGACTCTGGGTTGCCCAGACTTGTTTTGGCCCTGCTTACATCCTGTGGTGAACAAGATACGTACACTTGGCTTCTGCCTGCCTCATGCAAGGCCTGTGTCTTTGCCCAAGTTTGGGTAAAGCAAGCCTATGGCTCAATCTAATCTGGTCAAGCTTGGCTCACTGCCATTCTGACTGGCTAATTTGTGTCTAAAGGTCCATTAGTTTCAGGCTGTATTGATAAAAGGGGATGAGCAGGTAACACAATGTGCTCTGCCATTGTATTTGGGCTTGCTTGCTGCTGCTGCCGCCATTGTTTCTGCCTTACCATGCTTTCTCTGCTGCTGGAAGCATTCTGCCTCACTGCAGTCCTGCCATGCTGTGCTGGGCTACAAGCGAGCTCTGCCACAGAGTGACAGACCCTGATACTTTGTGTTTGTCTTCCTGGAAGCTGCCAGTTTCAAGTTTACCAGGAACAGGCTCCAATGTCTCCATGCTACAGGCCTGCACGGCCAGCATGACATTGTGCTAAGCCTGCACATCGGCCAAGACATCCTGCCTCCATCTGCCAAGGGGAGAAGCCCCAGAAGGAACACACAGATCATCCAAAGGAGCCAGGATAAGGTCAGAGATCATCTGCCTCCTTTCCCCAGCGCCCTGTAAAACCCGGGAAGAATCAGAAGCCTCAGCGACAGACAAGAACTCTCTGAAAGTGTTTGAATCATAGAATCAACCAGGTTGGAAGAGACCTCCAACATCATCCAGTCCAACCTAGCACCCTAACCAATCAACTAGATCATGGCACTAAGTGCCTCATCCAGTCTTTTCTTGAAGACCCCCAGGGACAGTGACTCCACCACCTCCCTGGGCAGCCTATTCCAATGGGAAATCACTCTCTCTGTGAAGAACTTCTTCCTAATATCCAGCCTATACCTACCCTGGCACAACTTGAGACTGTGTCCCCTTGTTCTATTGCTGGTTGCCTGGGAGAAGAGGCCACCCCCCACCTGGCTACAATGCCCCTTCAGGTAGTTGTAGACAGCAATAAGATCACCCCTGAGCCTCCTCTTCTCCAGGCTAAGGTGCTGTCTGAAGCTGTAGCTAGCCCCAGAAGTTGGGAGAGAATTTTGTGAGCAAATACTCAAAAGCCTCAAAGCTAATCTTTAGCAAAACTCTGTAATTGAATCTAATTGAGTCCTGGCCTTCTGCCATAATCAGAAACGAGCTTCTTGAGTCCATCTAGCGGACAGGCAGTATAATTAACCACAAGCAGCACAATTAATCTCAAGAACCTTCTCTTCCAGTTCAATTAATGTTGTGTTATTGTGAGTTATTTCTAGATCTAGTTATTCCTTTGCATAATGCTTGCATGACTGTGCAAAGAACCAAGGATTATTAAAATTAGTGGTCTGGGGGAGGTGAGACCTCTGAATATCAAAATTAATACACTTTTTTTTAATCCTATCTTGCAATCCATTACAGGAAGATAACTACTATTTTTAAATTTCTATTCCAGCTTAGTAAGGCTGAATTTAAGTGCCTAATATGTTTCATCAGACCTTTTAATAGAATCATAGAACCAACCAGGTTGGAAGAGACCTCCAAGACCACCCAGTCCAACCTAGCACCCAGCCCTAGACAATCAACTAGACCACGGTACTAAGTGCCTCATCCAGGCTTTGCCTGAACACCTCCAGGGACGGTGCCTCCACCACCTCCCTGGGCAGCCCATTCCAATGCCAATCACTCTCTCTGGCAACAACTTCCTCCTAAGATCCAGCCTATACTTCCCCCGGCACAACTTGAGACTGTGTCCCCTTGTTCTATTGGTGGTTGCCCCCACCTGGCTACAATGTCCCTTCAGGTAGTTGTAGACAGCTGCAATGGTCAAATATTAAGAGGAAAAAATTAATAGATGTTACAGAAGTGTACAGAAAACATTTTGAGTTTCCTCATTATTTTATATTACAGAAACCAGGAAGATAAATAGATTCTTCTGCTTGAAATGCTTAACATACTTTCTGGAGAAAAAAAAATGAAACACCACTAAAAAAAAAAAAAGATTATTTTCAGCATGTGATCTCTGATAAGTTGTCAGGTCTTTGAGAAAATGAAGAAATGGTATGCAAAATAACACTTTTTTTTTTTTGAAAGGAAGAAAGAACAAACCCAGAAATTAGACACTGAAAAACTGGCATTGAGGCAGATTTCAGGAGATGCATTTTTTTTTTCCAGAGTTACATTCCAAGATATTTTTAAAGCACAGATATTGAAAACAGATTCCCATACAATTCTTAATGAGTTACAGTAGCCACCAAAGTTAGTGGTTCCAACATGTGGCAGGAAATACAATACTTCTAACTCAAACCATGTCACGTCGGTATTTTACCAGCAATTCCCATGCTTTTGCTGCAGTTTCACTAGTTGCATAGCATTTTGGTTCTTTCTGAATGGATGAAGATAGAATCTCCTTTTGGATATTAAGAGCAAGCAGTGTAATCATAATAACTACACTACTTTTCATTCCATTATTTCAAGATACTTCAGTCCTTACCCTTGATTTTGTAGGTGGCGAACCTCCAACTCAGAATCATGAGGCAACTCTCTGGAGTCAGCCAAAATTATCTCACTGAGGACCTAGAATGGAAAATGCAGCAAAAAGCAGCACTTCCCAAACTTTATAGAGTCATCTGGTCTCACACACACAGTACTTCCACTTCTAATCATCTCCACCTAATAAGCACTACAACAATGCTGCTGTCATGCACCTCCAGAGTAGTGTGACTTTGAAGCTGGGATTCCAACCTATCAGACACAGATAAAAAACACAGATTTGTAATTCCCTTAGAGGTGACAACCTCTGTGGGGGGCTCTCTGAACAGAGGTGACTGCCTTCCACAGAGGCCAAGGCTCCACTGGAAAGCTGATGCTGTGGCACTTCCACTGCCACTTGAGACTATGCCCCTTGACGTAAAGGGCCACAGCAAGACATGATGTGATGTGGGTGCTCCCACAGAAAAGCCACAACACACCACATTTGACATGTGACACACACCAGTCCTTTCCTCTCTGATTTGCATCAGATTCAGATCCATATGCATTGAGGCAATATGTTAAGTCTTAGATAAAAGATGGCACAAAGAATTATTCATCTGTGAGACACTCACAAGTATTTAGTGAAACTTACTGTCTGTACAAACCACATTGAAATAAATAATATTAACAAAACCTACCTGATCTCATAAGTAATTTTAATCCACTATTTAGTGCTTTCAAATCCATTAAACACTCCATTTAACAATGAAAACTAGAAAATTCTGTGAACAAAAGTTATAAAAATAGGCTTGAACTATTCATTGAATGTCAACAGAAATTGATTCTGAAAGAGATCCTGAGAAGTTTGCCACAAAGCTATATCAACACTTCTAAGAAAAACTCATTCCTAGTTAATTATTATAAAAGAAAGAAGAGCCACATATAAAAGTTCAAAGGAAGAGTTGTTGTCATTAATGCAGACTATTTCAGAAGAACCTACAAAATACCAAAGAGATGCCATTTAAAACACAGGATGGGCTTTCTGTTCTCCATCCATAGTACTAAGAGGACCAAGTGGCAAATCACATCTTTCCCTTAAAATTTAGCTCAGAGATGAAGTGTGATTATAAAATTGGATAGGAAAGATGATGTGTAACAAATACACAACCTAGAAAAGCTGGATAATTGTGTTTCAAAATGAATGCACTGGTTTTGCACCTCCCCACCAAAAAAAAGGTTCTAAAATTTAATTTCAGGTTAACCTGAACCTGTTTGGTCAGTGTTTGTTGTTTTTTTTAAAACAATGTCACTTTTCTTTATATTTGATTAAGATGATATGATATTACCAAACTTCATCACCACAAGTACAAGAATTTGGCCTCTTTCTTTCATGTATTGTCTAGGAAAAGAAACTAGCCCTAAACTAATGGTGCCCATTGCCTTCCAAAAACACCTATGTCCAAGCTCAGTGCATTTGTTTTCTTGCAAGGACATCAGCAGTATATTTAGCACCAGGGTGGAAACAAGGAAGGTTAGACTAAAAGACTTGTATTATATATTGCAGGTCTCATATTCCACTCTTATGTTGCTTCTGGATTTATGGAATGCCCCTTTTTGTGGTTTCTTTTGAAGCATTTTAACAGACAAATACTCTTTGCCTAAATCTCCATAACAGCTTTAGTCTGATATGTGCAGAGGAAGCCTTTCCCAGAAAGTGTCTAGGGACTGGGGGCGGGTATTGTATTTTGAAGTCACAAGTAGATGGAAGCAAAAAAAATGCTGCATATATTCAACTATGAGGAAAGGCTGAGGGACCTGGGATTGTTTACCCTGGAAAAGAGGAGGCTCAGGGGGATCTCATTGCTGTCTACAACTACCTGTAAGGAGGTTATAGCCAGGTGAGGATTGGTCTCTTCTCCCAGGCAACCAGCAATAGAACAGGGGGGCACAGTCTCAAGTTGTGCCAGGAGAGGT
Source organism: Pogoniulus pusillus (assembly GCF_015220805.1). NCBI lineage: Eukaryota > Metazoa > Chordata > Aves > Piciformes > Lybiidae > Pogoniulus > Pogoniulus pusillus. Next base: position 12,070,872 of record NC_087281.1, on the reverse strand, counting down.
ATAGGCTGGATGTTAGAAGGATGTTCTTGCCGGAGAGTGATTTCCCATTGGAATGGGCTGCCCAGGGAGGTGGTGGAGTCACCATCCCTGGAGATGTCCAAGCAAAGCCTGGATAAGGTACTTAGTGCCATGGTCTAGTTGACTGGCTACGGCTGGGTGCTAGGTTGGACTGGCTGATCTTGGAGGTCTCTTCCAACCTGGTTGATTCTATGATTCTATGAACTTAATTGGGTGAGAACAGGTGTGGCCTTAGACACATACAGAGTTAAACATAGAAGTGTTTCTGAGACACCAAAGGCTGAGGTGTTGCTGCTGGTCACAGAAAGCAAATTAAACACACATTTTATGGGAAGTCTGCCAAAGAAAAGCCAGGGAGAGGCACTTTCTGCTGCTTTGCCTGTGCTAGGGAAAATGGACATCTTGATGCTGTAGCTCTCGCTATCAGAGCAACTGCACAGAAACAACAAAGCAAATCAGTGCTAATGAGACAAATCAGAAAATCAGCTCAAAGTACGGAAGCAGAAATGCGTTCTGCACTGTCTACATTATCAGCTTAGCTCTGGGGCATGTCTTAGCGTTGTGTCATTTTTCACACGGTTTGAATGGGAGAAGAAAAAGCATGAAAAACCTGTCTCCCCCCTCCCTGCTCTGCAGGCATGAAGGGGGGGAGCAAAGGGACCTTCCGGCACGAGGGGTGCCCATTCAGTGCCCGCTCTGGAATTGGGCTGGGGATTGCCTGGGGATTGGCTGTGCTCTTCACGCCTATGAAGTGGAAACTCGACTCTTTGTCTAGGAAGGATATAAATATTGGGGTACTGCCCAACTTGGCATTTATACTATTGTCTTTCACAGGGCTGAGCATTCAGGTTATACCGAATCATGGCTAGTTAGAACAAATAATCACAAGGAGCAAAGAAGATAAAGATGCAAAAGTGTAGAAATACGATGCTTGAAAAAGGACAAGTTAGGAGTTTTCTCCTTTGTCATTTTTGGGGGAATGAATAGAATCTATGAGTCTTCTTTTAGGAGATTTCTCTCTCCTATTCCACTTTCTACAAAAATGCTGGTGGAAGTGCTTCACAGGGATTGCTGTTACAAAGAAAGCAGTGTCACAGTCATACTAAAGAAGCCAAAGTCTCTCACTCATTAGTCCAGGGTCTCCTTTCAACTTAAACACTGTTTGATAATGAAAACAAAAATGTTTGGAACCCAAAATCTACTTAATGACATAAACCAGTATTCCTTGTGTTTTTTACAAATTCTCAATTCAGGAACAGCATTCAAGGGTTCGATTAAACAAAAGGCAACATCATCAACCTCTCACTCTTGGTGACCTGTATTGACACTGAGTCTCAAATCACCTGCAAAAACAGTACCACAGCGAAAAAGTAATTAGTCTTGACCCTAGTGTATATTTGTCTGTGTAGCATTATCCCACAGTTCAGAAAGTTGAACCATCTCATAAATAAAGATGACATTGAAAGCACTTATAAGCACACAAAGTGTATGAGGAAATGTGTGCTTTGCTGCTTCTTGGCAGTTAACTTTTTCCATGAGTCTTTTGCCACCCTAACCATGTACAATGCTGCAGGACTGAAGCAGGAACTGATTATAATATGCATTAGCGTGTGTGTGTGTACGTGATAAGGAAAGAAAGGATCTAGGGAAGGTCTTAAGAAAGGCTAAGGAAGGGACAATTGCTCTTGGTAAATTGATCTGAGATTATGAAAAAAGAGGAAATGGTTCCCTTTGATGAAGGAGTTTAGAATAGATACAGCTGCACTGTGCAGAAATAGGTCACTTGATAATAAAAGCACTCGGATGTGGTATTTGCCCTAAAACATCAATGTGTTAAATAATTATGCATCCACAGAATTTAAGCTGTTCTTGTGCAGCTTATATCACCTTTTGAGCATCACAGGATCTGAGACATGCTGGAAATTAGGCATCTAGGAAATATTTAAGTTTGCTACAACCAGTTACTGGACATCTGTGTCTTTTAGGTAGTTGTGTACAACATGCATGGGAGACAGCATTTGTGGGTGACAAAGTTTTACACTAGGAGCCAGATATTTAAGACAAATGTCTGTGCCAGGCCCTATATCACATACATTCTTCATTGGGTTCATCTCTTTTGGTTATTAAGGTTGTTTGCATGGATTGCTACTGTCCTAAAGTCACACAAACTGAAATTGCCTTGTTCTCACTCATTTGGGCCATTTTTTCCAGTCCAATACAGCTGTCAGTCAGCGTGCAATCTCTTTGAGTAACAAATGAGCCAGATGCATAGTTCAGTGACCAGACACTTCAAGTCATAACAAGCTAGTGAAGCGAGCTCATTTTGCTTGCAAAAGAATTAGCTCTTATTAACCACTAATACCACTTTTTGCCCTGTGTAGCCCTTTAACCAGGTGCAGATCCATTGACATTCACATTTTGGAAAGATTACTAATGGCATGTCTGGTTATGGAAAGCTTAGAAGGCTTCATAGAGCAGCTACCATTTACTAGGACAGGAGAGAAATGAGCTGAAGTTACCACCCTGTAGGCGTTCATATGGAATAAATCTCAGCATACAGACCACAAATTCTGCAAGGCACTTTTCCCTGAGTTTAATTTTTAGCATATTTTTATCACATGTATAAATACGTAGTATAAGTCATACATATCAGTAACTTAATCAGTTGAGGCCAGAAGTGATGGAGAGCAGGTACAGAACTGCACATACACTATATATATATATAGATAGATAGTTTCATGGCTATATAGGTGTTTATGTCATGTTTAGTCCTGGACGTGGAGATACTGATAAAATCATCAATACTTTGTATTTTTCAATCTTACCAGTTTCTGTGGAATTTAAGAGAGCTTAGCTGCACTCATAGCCTAACTTCAGGTATATTTTATATGAACCACTATGATTTACAAACTCTGGCTAAACTGAGCATAGCTACCCTCTATCTTGTACAAGTGTAAGACTGAAGTAACAGCTTACAACTTTGTGATACAGATGTAGATCAAAAATCACAAATTAAAATGCCAATCTAGAGGATTAGACAAAATATCAAATCAATCTAAGCAACTATGGCATTTTCTACACTGCAAAATACTTGAGGCTTTCAAGATTCTAATCAGTTTAGTACTGGCAAACTCACGTGATTTCATTTCAAAGGGTTCAAAGTCCAAGTAAGGAGCAAAATTATATCTTACTTAGAATCACAGAATCAACCAGGTTGGAAGAGACCTCCAAGATCATCCAGTCCAACCTAGCACCCAGCTCTAGACAGTCAACTAGACCATGGCACTAAGTGCCTCATCCAGTCTTTTCTTCAACACCTCCAGGGACAGTGACTCCACCACCTCCCTGGGCAGCCCATTCCAATGCCAATCACTCTCTCTGGCAACAACTTCCTCCTAACATCCAGCCTATACTTCCCTGGCACAACTTGAGACTGTGTCCCCTTGTTCTATTGCTGATTGCCTGGGAGAAGAGACCAATCCTCACCTGGCTATAACCTCCTTGTAAGGTAGTTGTGGACAGCAATGAGGTCCCCCCTGAGCCTCCTCTTCTCCAGGCTAAACAACCCCAGCTCCCTCAGCCTCTCCTCATAGGGTTTGTGTTCCAGGCCCTTCACCAGCTTCATTGCCCTTCTCTGGACACGTTCCAGCACCTCAACAACAGTACAAGGAAGCTGCACAGGTTGCAATGATAAATGGGAGAAGCAGAGAAGAAGAGAGAAAAAAATCTCAAAAACAAACATTAAACAAACCACTTGCAAGTTTTCACTAATCGTAGCCCAGCTTTCAAGAAGAGGGAGAACAGCAAGTCTCAGCCTAGCTGTTTAGGTGGAACGCCTAAATTAATCACATGATTTAGTAACTGCAACCATAAAAAAGACCCATGAAGGCAAGAGATGCCTAAAAGTATCAAAAAGGCCAGGTAAAGAAAGGGAAAGATGATAACTTTACTTTCAGAATTGCCTGTCTCAAAAAAAGATGGGAGCCCCTGCACACTGGGAACATGCCTCAGTCAGTGGAAGCAATAGTACTGCTGCTCAAGAATGGCAGTACTACACATCTCTTGTAGCAGAAAGAAGACTCCCAACAGACAGGCTACAGCTTCAGCTTCATGCAACATCTCTTTTATTATATATCTTTCTAATCTAGTCAGTAAGAAGTGGGTCCTGAAAAGATATGTTTCTCCTGTAACATAACATGTAGTAATGTGCAGTAGTGGTTAACATGCTCTGGTATCGCTAGGATACTCAACATACTTCAAATCCTAATTGAGTAAACGGAATAAAGAAGCCTCAATTATTTTCTTTCATGAGAGTGGTATTTTCATTGAATCATAGAATGGTTTAGATTGGAAGGGACCTTGGAGATTACCCAGTTCCAACCCCCTACCATAAGCAGGGACACCTCATCCAACCTGGCCTTGAACACCTCCAGGGAAGAAGCAGCCACAGCCTCCCTGGGCAACCTGTGCCAGTGTCTCACCACCCTCACTGGAAAGAAATTCCTCCTGACACGCAGTTTTAATCTCCCCTCTGCCAGTTTAAACCCATTACTCCGCAACCTGTCCTTGCAAGACCTTGTAAATTGTCCCTCCTCAGCTTTCCTGTAGCCCCCTTCAGATACTGGAAGGCCACTCCCAGGTCTCCTCAAAGCCTTCTCTTCTCTAGGCTGAAGAGCCCCAACTCTCATAGCCTGTCCTCATAGGAGAGCTGCTCCAGCTCTCTGAGCATCTTCGTGGCTTTCTCTGGACTCACTCCAACAGTTTCTTGTCCTTCTTGTGTTGGAGGCTCCAGAACTGCGCACAGGACTTCAGGTGGGTCTGAGGAGAGCAAGGGGTAGAATCCCTTCCCTTGCCCTGCTGGCAATTTTCTATGGATCAGAGGTATAGCTAGCAGCATTTCTAACAGCAGCTTTTCATAATTTAGGAAACTTTAAAGAAGGCTTCCCTGGGACTAAACAGGAGAGCATGACAGACATATATCAGTATGAAGAAGCTGAAACACAGACTCAAACCATGATTTAGCATTCATGGTTAGGCTGTATGAAAGAAAAGGAGTCCTTTCTCATCAAAAGCATACCTGAGCAGAGGGAGTCAATGCAGATCTTCAGGCTGTGCCCACAGAAATAACAAATACACACCAGTTTGAAGAGGGTGGGGACTGATATTTTCCTTCTGTCACCTGTCAGCATGGCTTTTATAAGAAAATTGTATGTATACATCTTATTAGTGACAGCAACAAAGAACATTTGTCTTTGTCTTTGTCTTTCCTTCTGATCATGAGGGATACTCAGCCTGAAAGTTATTTGTGAATGCAGGTGCAATCATCCTCTTCTTATGGTTAGGCTGGACAAGTGCCTATACAGTAAGAATAAGGGAAAACCTTTACACATTTCGCTTGCACAGTATAGGAAAAGTAAAGGAAACAGCAGACAAACCCCCAGACATCTTGTGGGAGATAGGGAACACAGTCTCAAACTGTGCCAGGGCAGGTTTAGGCTGGACCTTAGGAAGGAGTTCTTCACAGCAAGAGCGATTGGCATTGGGCTACCTAGGGAGGTGGTGAAGTCATCATCCCAGGACGCGTTTAAGAGGAGGCTGGATGAGGCACTTAGTGACATGGTTTAGTTAATTAGAAGGGTTAGGTGATAGGTTGGTCTCAATGATTCTAGAGGTCTTTTCCAACCTGGTTAATTCTGTGATTCTGTGAAATGCAGTTCATCTCCCAACTTGGCAACACTATGCCTCCTCAGCAGTGCTACAAGCAACAGCTACAGAAATCCCAACGTGAATGCAGGGCTGGTCTTCTAACTAAATAATTACTTATACCAGTCAAATCAAACCTGAACAACAGCAACTGGTATGGCAGCTGTACTGCTTCCATTGATAGGGCTACACAGAGAGGACAAAAAGGATGGAGAATAATATTTCATACACAAGCTTCCATGAAATACCTACCTTGTCCATTCCCCTTGCAAACAGAAGTCACTTAAGGGTGTGTCTGCTTTATACAGAATACAGAAATGAAACAAAATATTTTGGAAAGAACATCTGATACAGACTAGCAGGAGCAGAGACTCCCATCAACTCCAGTGAGCTTTGCTCAAATCACTGGTGCAAGAGGAAAAGGTGCTTTTAGGAAAAACAAAAGAAACAAACAAACCCAATCACATGGTTAAAACTAAGGTGATGACATTTCCTATCACTGCAACACACCTACAACAGAACAAAGCAAAGACTGGGCCTGAGAATACCTTTACTATGTTGCACAGTCAAAATAAGTGTCATCTGCACCCTGTGATGTTGCCAAATATACTGACAGTCTCAGCAAGTTTCTGGATTTGATGTATCAGGCATTGTGATGGTTTGGGTGTTCACTGCTGCCCCCCCCCCCCCCCCCCCCTACTTTAGAAATCACCCAGACTAGACTCAGATGGCTCTGGAAATATGAATAAAGCTTATATTTACAGCTAGCACAATACACAAGCAGATATTTACAGTTATATACAGAAATAGACAAGGTAAAAGTTAATACAGAAACACAGCAGCCCTCCCAGAAACCTGAGTCCCCAGGAGGGGCTCTCAACCACCCTTTCACCTTCCCCCTACCCCTCTCAACCTCACCCCATCCCAAGGAAGAATGGAGGTTTGGCCAGAGGTTAAGAAGCAAAGTGGATTAGCCCAAAATGGAGGGTGAGGTTAGAGAGATGCAGTTCAGCCAGCAGCCCAAGAAAGAGTGATTATCTAATGTTTTTGTTTCTTGTTCCTATACATCTCAGCAAGCCTGTGAGCGAAATAGACATCACCACTGTTTTCTTTTCATAGCCTGTAATCTAGTCCTTCTCACCAAGACATTCTAGCCTGCTTCAAACTAGCACAGGCATTGAGTTGCCATTGACTCACATGGAAAAAAGACAAGCCTGAAAAGAGGGATTATGACTGGCACAGGCAACTTGGATTAAACCCTTGCAATAGTAAAACTCAGGCTCAGATTTTTGCTTATATTTCCTCTCCACCCCCGCCTCCAGAGTTCTCGTGATTAAAGAACGGAGAACAATGTCAGATCTCACACAGAGTCAGCACAGCATGAGACGGGGAGTCTGCACTAAAGCAATTTTGTGGAGACGTGCTTCCAAACGAAATCAAAGTTCCCTGTCACTGCAGCCCTTCTGCTCCCAAGGCTTTCCCAACATCTGGGAAAACTGGCAGTTACCTAAGGACTTATATTAAAGAGTGACAGAAGATGCCAGTATCTGGTTCTGTCTTAAGCAAACAATCATAGGCTAAAACAGAACACTGCCTTGCTGGGCACCCTGACAGTCTGAGAGAAGAGCAGCCCTGCAGCTAGGGCTGGAGTGACAAGAGGGGTTTTTGCAGTCCCCTTATCTTCCAGGCAGTCAGCTCCTCTCCACCAAAAACATGCAGTTGTGCCTAAATTGGAGGTTTAACTTTGGGTGATTGCAGTTACACAAACTCTATGTAGAGAAGGATCTTCCCCACCAACTCCCTCAGGAAAAGGATGTTTAAAGTTATTTCTCTCAGGTCATACTAGCGGAGCAGCTTGGGTATCAGTTGCAAGCACAGTTGACAGACTTATCAGACTTCAGTGTGATGATTATTCAGCAAGTGTGTTGACTAGTGAGCCACATGTGCCCATCTCCAGCCCACAAAACTATTCACCACAGCAGAGCTAGAGTGCAGCACTTGTGCACCTTCACTCTCAGTGAGGCACATCAGTCTGAGGTTGATGTATTGTGCCTATCATATATTATCTTCACGCTTATGCGATGCAGGCTGTTTCATACATCAGTCAGTAAGTGGTTTGGCAATGGCTTCATGTTACAAAGCTTATTTTTGTATCTGCCACTGCCTCTTGCAGGCCCTATCCACCCATTCCTTGCAACTATTAATAAAGTGTCCCTTCCCCCAGCTGTGAGAGCAGGCTTTGCAGCCATGGCAGAAGGGTTGGAACTAGATGATCCTTGTGGTCCCTTCCAACCTTGACTGATTCTATGATTCGATTGCTGCACTTCTAACAATTAAGACTATATAGCTTACACTTCCTTATTTTCTTTCCTTGAAGCCAAAGTGCATTTTTAAAGAAGATGTCAGCTGTCATCTACTCCAAAAAAAGGCTTTCAAAAATGTAAACCATATAGAAATGCTTCTAAGACTCTTTTTAACATTATTTAACACCAGTATTTCTTTTTCTTCTGCAATCCAAACAGTACTGGTGTGTATTAGCAAGAAGTATTTGAGGGAAGAAGTAAGTCTAAGCTGACTGTCCTGACAGCACACATGCTCATATTGTCATTTTAAAAAGCCTGTCCTCTTTCTACCCCTACAAGGACTAGATTGACACACAGGTTGGACAGAAAGAATTGATAGAATGCATGTACTCTAATACATATTCTGTAGCTACTACATCTGTTATGTATGTAGTACAGGAGCAATGATCTCATCACTATCTTAGCAAAAGACCACATTTAAATATTAGTCAAAGCCCTAAAGCAATTAGGGGGTTCTGAAAGAGAAGTGAAGAGTCAGGGTGCTGTCACACTGCTCAGTTTGGTTTCCTTCAAGCTGGATCACAGCAGGGTACACGTTCCAGGTTCCAGCACAACAGAATCCAAGCCTGATTGCTTCAATTCCATAAACCAAAGATCAGACATCAAATTGATGAAGAATGAACAAGGATTTTGATTGCATTCTTTTGTCCTTCTTTTGTTTTTCCATCCCATACCGATACCCCACACAAACACAGACTTTTAGAAGACACATATTCTGTTCTCCTCTCAAGGCATCCTACTCCAAAATTTCTCAAGTTTGGACCCCTAAAAAATAGAGACACTGAGAATAAGCAATCACTTTGAAAACCAACATCCCAAGTGAAAAATCAGTATGATGCAGCAGCTAAGATCATGTAGTTCTTACTTAGCTATTTAAACTGCAATTGATGACTACTTGGCTTGTTAGTCCCTGCAGTGAATCAGACCATCATGGACTTTCTGTGCCTCGAAAAGCAACCCAAACCACATTTTCTGTGCCATCAAGTTTAGAATATGTGCAGTCAGAGTAACACTCTGGGATATGTTTTGCCTGTGCTGTTTCCTGTTCTTTACTGAATGCCAGAAGTTAAGAAGTCCCTGATTTCTCATATTGACAGCTGCCAGTTCTATCTTTCCCCATTTGACTCTGGCTTTCAGAGAATTTGCTATCTCTGCAGTTCTGTGTTGGTTGGGGCTTTTTTGTTACTATTTATTTAACAATAGTGTAAACCTGAAAGAAAAAAAAAACCCTACATAGATACTTGATTAGTATTCTTCTTTTGTCTAAGCATGTTCATTCACAAAATCAAAATGCATGGTCAGAAGTAACAGGAAAGAGGAACAATAAAAGCACTGAAAGAAAAAGATTTATAAGCCAATTCTGGTCCACAGATCCCATTGTAAAAGTTGTTAAAGTATTTTCATTGTTTAGAGTGGAAAAGGGAAGGAAAGAGAGAGAAAAAGAGAGAAAAAGAGAGAGAGAGAAGGAGAAAGGGACAAAGAGAGGGAGAAAGAAAAAGTGGGGGAAAGGGAAAGGGAAAGGGAAAGAAAAAGAGGGGGGAAAAAAGAGAAAGAGAGTGGTAGTTTTATAGTCAACATTCTAGGTTTATTCATACTTTTAAATAAAGAATTGTATTGGATACAGAAGAACAACAATAAGATAAGTCTATACAATTCCATTTGCTTGCTGTTTAGGATAAAGTCTGCTGCATGAACAATTTCCTTCCCTTTACCTCTCTGCCGTCTGATTCTCCTGCTCCTTCATTCCTCCACCCTCACTGACTGACTACTGCACTAACCTTGGCTCAGTAGATAACAACTGGGGCCTTTTTGGTTTTCTCTCCTGGTGGGGAGAAGAAGGCAGCAGTTGGCCCCTTCTGGGCTTTGTCCAGAAGAGGATTTCTGTGCTACTTCTAAATTGTAAAAAAAAGTAAATATATTTAGTACACATATGGGTTGTGGAGTCTTTCTCACTGGAGACATTCAAGAACTGTCTGGGTGCGTTTCAGTGTGACCTGCTGGATCACAGGCAGGGGGACTGGACCAAATGATCTTTCAAGGTCTCTTCCAGCCCCTGACATTCTGACTCTACAATTCTATGTGCATTGCATCATATGCTTTTATTAAACTCATCACAGAAAGAGAGAAAGATAGAAAGGTTAAAAGAAAGACAGAGAGAAAGAGAAAGGAAAGAATCTTTGTACATCATTATAATAATTAGAGCTAAAAAAAAAAAAATGGAAATTTAATCCTACAAAATATTTCGGTATCCAAGGTTTTTTTTTCAATTCTGAGGTTAATAAGTAAATATCAATTGGTTTTCAATTTCTCTTTTTTGTTTGCTTAGTTGGTTGTTTTTTGGTGGGTGGTTTGTCTGCGGTTTTTTGGGGGGGGGGGTTGCTTACTTGCTTGTTTTTCTTTTAATTTCAATAATTGGGATATTTGGGGAAGAAATTCTTTTTTAGTGTTCCTTAACTGAATTTTTTGGGTTTAATTTTCTAGGCTTTTTTTTCCCATTGCATTTCTCATGAGAGTTACAGAAATGACCATCTACATCCCTCACCCTCTCCAATGGGACAATGACTGTCATAGTGCACCAAGCTGCTAGGATTCTACTGCTCAGTGGCGAATACCAGCTAGCAAGCAAGTTCAGAACAGCAAAGGAACTGAGAGCAGCACAGAGTAAAGAAATATACTACAATGGGGAAACGCAGCCCTTACTCAAAACTAGGTAGTCTTAAAATAAAAAGCTTTGTTTTCTTTCCTGAAAGAAAACAGCACAGTATTTTATAACACGACGGTTGGTTGGTTGTCATTTTTTTTCTCACAGCCTGTTTATCATGCAACTTCTGAAAAATTATGTCATGATGAAGGCAGACTCCTGCCCTGTCTGGACTTGTCCCTTTGAATTCCTGGTATTTCATATTCCCTAAACAATAATTCTGTTAGCAAAATTATCTTTAAATACGAGCAAAATTTGAGGTTAGGGCATAAGCGGTAGAGAAGCTGTAGCAGTGTTTTTGTCAGGTCTAGTCAGGAAACTCTCCGTGTTAGGGAAGCGTAAAAATCTTAGGCTCCTGATCATGTAGGTATTACAATGCTGTTGCAGTGCAGGGAAGCAGACAGGTTTGCTAGTGAAAATATACAGATCTGGTCAATGCACTTCCTAACTCTTTTTGAAGCTTTGCCATTGACCTCTTGTAGCCTAGCAGAAGTCATTTTGACTATATTTGTATGGTGGTTTGGGTGTTCCCCACCCCCCCCACACTTTAGTAATACCCAGACTAGACTCAGCCAGCTCTGGGAATATAAATGAAGCTATTTATTTACAGCTAGCACAATATACAAGCAGCTATTTAGAGTATATACATTTATAGACAGAAATATAATAGGTAAAAGTAATACAGAAACACAACTCCCCTCCCAGAAACCTGAGTCCTCAGGAGGGGCTCTCAACCACCCCTGCACCTTCCCCCTGCCCCTCTCAACCTTACCCCAGTCCTAAGGAAGAATAGAGGTTCAGCCAAGAGGTTAAGAAGCAAAGGTGAGTGGCAGGTGAGGTTAGGGAGATGCAGCTCAGCCAGAGCGTGCAGAGAAAAATGGCGAGAGTGTTATCTAATGTTTACATTCTTCTTCAGCAAGACTCTGAGGGAAGGAGACATCACCACTGTTTTCCTTTCACAGCCTATCATCTAGTTTTTCTCACCAAAACATTCTAGCTTGCTTCAAACTAGCACAATTTGAAAGGACTAATAGGATATCCATTTTCTTCCACAAGATGCTTAAGACATAATTTCTGTCTATATAGTACTACAGAAACCCACAGTTCAAAAGTGACTAGGGATCTGGAAAGCAGAAACAAATAGAATTGCCTATTTGATGCTATTCTCTAACTCTTTATTTGATTAAATAGCATGCCCTTCCTCCTGTAGCTGTATTGTATCCTTCTTGTTGTTCTGTTACATCAGAACTGCTTTCCTCTAGCAGGAGTTGCCTATTTGATGCTATTCTCTAACCCTTTATTTGATTAAATAGCATGCCCTTCCCTCCTGTAGCTGTATTGTATCCTTCTTGTTGTTCTGTTACATCAGAACTGCTTTCCTCTAGCAGGAGTTAACCTTTTTATATTTAAAGCATTTTTTAAATTGGAAAGAGAAACCAAACTCATGAGAGGAGCTTTCAAAATAAACACTCCTGTTGGATTTTTTTTCAGGTATTTTCTTCACACCATCCAGACTCCTACTTAACACAGAAAGTGAAGAAAAGGACTAATGAGACAGCTTACACTCTTGAAATGCTCACAGTTGTCACAGATGATGTAGAGGTTTGTCTATGCTCAGGGATGCTTTATTTTACACTCAAATGCAGCTTGAAGCTAGGCAGGAAACGAGTTTCATGAACCCAAACCACAGATGGCACACTTGTCTTCACCATATGATTCACCAGGGTTTGAAATCTGGAAGATACCGTTTGGGAGAGCCTACAATGTCACTTCTGAAGCACAATCTATGTTGTCTACAGGCAAAAGGCAGGCAGGGTGTATGCCACAATACAAAAGGAGCCTGTATGCATGAGAGCTCTTAGCATTGGCAAACTCAAGGACTTGCAAAGTCAGAGCAATGATGCCCAAAATATATAAGCAGAACGAGCCACAAACTTTCCACACTGATGAAAGCACAATGAGGAAAATCTTTCCAACAGATTCACAGCTGGTTTCAGTTTACAGCCTAAGCATATCTAATGTGCTGCCTTTATCAGAGAAGCTCTCATATAGGGTTCTGGCTGCTACTGAGGGCAGTTTGCCACCATGCAGACCCCTCAGCAGAAGTCAGAGAGGACACTGTGTACTGCCTGCATGAACTGAGGCATGGGTAACAGAGACCACCTGCTACAAATTCTGGCCTTACTTGCACCTTTATTAATCCATTCCAGATCCTAAGATCCTACTGCAGTTAATATAGTTGCCCAATTAAAGTATCAGAAAGACGCAAAGCATATCTATCAAGAAACTTATTTCTTCTTATATCATTCTCACAGGCAAATTTGAAAATCCACTCATGAGCACAGAAAGTAACACCTGGTCTCAGCTTCTTCTGGGTGCAACTCTGGCTTCTTTAGAGAGGTTTTAAATATCACTCCAGTCTTCAAGAAAGGCAAGAAGCATGATCCAGGCAACTACAGACCAGTCGGTCTCATCTCCATCCCTGGAAAGATGATGGAGCAGCTCATTCTGGAGGTCATCTCTAGCCACATGGAAGAAAAGAGGGTCATCAGGACTAGTCAACATGGATTTATCAAAGGGAGATCTTGCTTGACTAATCTGAAAACCTCCATGAGACCATGACCAAACGGGTAGACAAAGGAAGAGCAGGGGATGTCATATACCTTGGCTTCAGCAAGGCTTTTGATATTGTCTCCCATAACATCCTCACAGAAAAGCTCATAAAATGTGGCATAGATGATTGGTGCATTGAAAATTGCCTCAGCAACAGAGTTCAGAGGGTTATGATTAGTGACACAGAGTCAAGTTGGAGGCCTCTAGCCAGTGGTGTTCCCCAGGGATCAGTGCTGGGTCTACTTTTGTTCAGTATCTTTATCAATAGCCTGGGTGAGGACATTAAGTGTACCCTCAACAAGTTGTCTGATGATACAAAGCAGGGTGGCAGAGGGGGGAACAGTCGACACCCTATTAGGCTGAGCAGCCATCTAACAAGATCTGGGCAGGCTGAGAGCCAAGTGAAGGCAAACATCACAAAGTTTAATATCGACAAGTACAGAGTCCTGCATCTGGGGAGGAATAACAACAGGCACCAGTACAGGTTGGGGCTGCCCTGCTGGAAAGCAATTCCATGGAGAAAGACCTTGGAGTGCTGGTGGGCAGCAAGTTCTGCATGGGACAGCAATGTGCTCTTGTGGGCAAGAGAGCCAATGGCATCCTGTGGTGCATCAGGAAAAGTGTGGCCAGCAGGTGTAGGGAGATTCTTCTCTCCCTCTGCTCTGCCCTGGTGAGACCACATCTCAATCATAGAATCACAGAATCAACCAAGTTGGAAGAGACCTCCAAGATCATCCAGTCCAACCTATCCCCCAGCCCTATCCAGTCAACCAGACCATGGCACCAAGTGCCTCACCCAGTCTTTTCTTGAAGACCTCCGGGGACAGTGTCCCAGTTCTCTTATATTTTGTTCTTAGTCAACTAGAAAGCCACATCTGGAATACTGCATCCAGTTTTGGGCTCCCCAGTTCAAGAGAGACAGGAACTTGCTGGACAGAGTCCAGTGGAAAGACACGAGGATGACTGGGGGACTTGAGCATCTCCCCTGTGGAGAGAGACTGAGAGCCCTGGGGCTCTTTATTCTGGAGAAGAGAAGACTGAGAGGAGATCTGAGCAGTGAGCTTCAAGTGGATGGGGCCAATTTCTTTTTGGTAGTGCACAAGGAGCAATGATACAAGCTGGACAGTAGATGGTTTCACCTCAACATGAAGAGAAACTTCGCTGCAATAAGGGTGACAGCACTGGATCAGGCTTCCCAGGGGAGCTGTGGACTCTCCTTCTCTGGAGACCTGGCTGGATGTTCTCCTGTTGAGACTACCCTGGGTGATCCTGCTTTTGGCAGAGGGGTTGGACTCAGTGATCTCTGGGGGTCCCTTCCAATCTCTAACGTTCTGTAATTCTGTGATAATCTCACATCCATTTATGAAACTGTGCAAGTTAGAGACTTCTTAGGGAGTTATTGTGTACATATCATGTAGTTAGTAAAGAAGTACCTCAGCCATGCATTACTTTATCCCCCCCAGCAATTTACAGATCTGTCCTGGGGCAACAGATATTTACAGGGAAAAGGGAGATGGTTGTGATTAAGGCAACTTTCGGCTCCTATACCTTGTGGACATTGCTGTATTCTCCAGTATCTCAGCTTTCACTTAAAGAAACAATCGTGTTTGTAGCCCATCTGGGTTGGTGGGAGCAGAATGTAAACAGATGTACTGTTGTCTTATTTTAGAAGCTTTAGCAAGCCAGACTGAAACAATAGCACTAAGAAATGTCAGCTGTTCCCATTCATCTCAGTGGGGCAGGGTGTTAACTTTGAAGCCTAATTGTGACCACTTTAAAGCAAATCTTTTAACCATTTCACTGCTATTACAGTACCAGGAGCTCCAAAGTAATGAACTTAGCCAGTCTCTGTATTTGTATGCATTACTGTGAGATCTTTCATTCCCTTGAGAAGCACACTGCACTACAATCCAGACAGTTTGAATATTCTTTCACTTAGGAAGCCAGATGAATTGTTTATCTTTCAAAATTAGGGTTAAAAGAAAGTCAAAGGTGAAAGGTTAGCTCCATTGCCAATGTTCTCCAAGGTGCAGCATGTGCTTTTTGCTTCAATCAGGGTGCCTGGATGGTGCTTCACTTCAACAAACAGCTATGTAAAGAAATGAAAATCATTGCTATTTAAATGACACAGCACCATCAATTAGGAGTAAAAAACAAAACCTAATGACGTAGTAAGACATATTGCAACAATAAAAAGGGGAGGGGAGAAGAGAAGGTCTTCATTTTCAAGATCTTATGGCTGCCATTTTGTTAGATTAAAGATGTGTTGGGCCTGGTAATAAGCATACAGAGAAGCTGCCCTTCTGAAGATGCTTTACATCCCACTTCCAAGAAGTTGACACACTCCTTATCAGTAGTCCCTCTAAAGTCAGCATGTGAATTTTCCTGTAGGACCAGTCATTGAAGACCAGACACTTCAGATGTTGTGTGAACTCATGCTGAAAATTACTAGGGCAAACTACTTTAGCTGATTTTTCTGAGCACCTAGAAGCCCACCAACTTGCGGCTAGACTGGGTCTCAGAAGCCATGGTGCTGTAGAGCACGATGAAGGTGCCTAGCCCAGTTTGATGAGGCAGTTTGTAACACACCTACTGGCTCTGTGTTCAGCCCATTTCTGCTCAGCCCTTCTGCCTATCTCCACTGTGTCACCTTTCTGACATTGTGCCTCACATCATGCCTGCCCCAGAGGTCACATGTAGCACAGGGCTGCTGCAGAGAAATACGTGCACTCTAACTCCTCCCAACTAGCATCTCTATGGATACATCCATGCTGATGATCCAGCCACAACTTACGTGTCATTTCCTTCAAGCATCACACATATTAGGCTGAGAAGCCAACACAAACATCACCATTGCACTACTCTGGCTAATCACTAGTTCATCCATGTTAGGTACTTCAAGCAATGATGACCTGTCTCAAGATGCCCTCAGTGCAGCTACAGCCACCAGTTCAGTGGGAGTGAAAAAACAAGGGGATTACCATCCAAGTCACCTACATGGCATTGCCCAGAAGAAGAGCTTGAACAGTCAGCTGGGACACAGATAACCTTCTTAGCTCACAGAGTGGAAGAATGGGAGGTGGAAGGATCTTCATAACCCATGCTATATTTACTGCAAGGTAACTCCTTGTGAGCATACTCCCATTTCTGAATAAAATTCCCTTTATTTGGGAAAGTCTTGAACCTAAACATGGTAAGGAATAAAGTTTAGTAGAAGGAGAAACTTTCCTGTCTACACAATGCGTAGGTGTTTGTGGAAACAAAGCCCTAACTCATGCAGTTCAGGTTCTTTTGCCTGCCACAACAGACAATACTCTGATGCTGTTAATAACACATTATGAATGCACAATCCTTCCATATGTAACCTCCACTGTAAGCTGAGCATTAAAGTGTTTGGAGCTTGCTTACCCTGACTAATAAAAACACCAGATCCAAATCCATCTGTTATAAAGGATCAGTTACCTAAATGTTTATCTTTAAACTGCAAGAGAAGATTCATACAATGCTTGTGATAGGAAACAAGACATAAACCTCAGTTTTCATTTAAAAGCCTGCAAGCACTAACTTCACATGCCTGGCAGAGAAAGACAGACAGATAACTTTATTGTCTATTGACTTTAATCAGCTGCAGCAAGTTGATCAGTTCTCTGCAAAAGGTGCCAAATAAGATCATATAAGTTCACAGGAGAGTCTGAGGGCTCCCAAACATGTTTTCTGCAGATGCTTAGAGGTATGGAACAAAGACATCTAAAACCAGACTTGGTAAGTTTACAGTTTAACTTTATCACTGCATTAAATTCCCATTCAAAATCAATAAGGCACGACACTTGCTAGAGAAATAAACAGCCTCATAAAAACTGGTCTCGCCATGCTCTGCTTTGCCTTGCATCCCTCTTCTTTTCGACTGCTAACAAGTAAAACAACCTCCTGACAGCTGGATGCACAGAAGCCTGTGCCAGCGGTGTCCCTGTCCGGAGTGACACTGTGGGCTGGAATGCTGATGCTGGCAGGGTTGCCACTGCGTTTACTTAACACTCATTTCTCTCAGTCTGCTTCAGACCAGAAATGCAGGCAATGAAAACCTATTCAAGCTCTGAGAACTTTGACCGTAGCAGTTACCAGAGCAGGGTCTCTGCAGGTACATGAAAAAGCATTCAGAAGATGCTCCCATTCAAGGGGAGTAGAAAGAGAGGCCCTGGCTTTCTCTGGTTACCTTTTATTGCTATGAAAAAGGAGACACAGCAGTGGCAAGGTTTCAGGGCAAATGAAAAATAAGCTTTGTAAGATGCACTGATCAACCTTAAAACAAAAGTTCAGCGAATTTAAGCTACAGGAGTTCAGTATCATTTCTTCTGGTTTATTACAGTGAATGGAATAAAAGCTGATTTGAATAGTAGATTAAACCTTACCTTGAAGCAGGAATGGAAAAAAAAAAATACATTATGAATACAGCAAGTGTCTTGGGCAAATAAATAGCAAGTTAGCAAACACCTAGGAAAGTGTGCCATATTCGTAGGTATCCAGGAATCTTTGGGTGAAAATATTTACATCATGATGGAAAACCACTAGCAGCTGGGGAGGAGGCACAACAACCAACAAACACCATTGCCCCTTTCAATCCATGGGGTCAGGTCGCCCACATATGCCTGCATTGTCCCAACTTCACTGCAAGCCCAGACGATACTGTTTTGTAAGCTTTGCATGACATGGCAAACTCTCCCCAAAGTATGATGGATCACAGAACTTGAGAACTGTTATTACTGGAAGACACCTTTGAGATCATCAAGTCCAGGTGCTAATGCCCAGTCTAATTCTGGATTCACTCTGTGCAACACCTTGCGAGATGACAAATGGACCAAAGTTTTCCCATAACTATTAGAAAACTCAGTGTGCCCCATGCATCCATGCAGGATGTCTACCACCCAGACATGCTACGTGATGGGGCACAGCATGGGGACCCAAGAATGACTCATGAAGCCCCATAGCATAGCATGGCAGCATACATCTAGCATAGCTTGATATCACACCAGGATCAGCACACACACTCGCTCACATGGGGTAAATTAAATGAGGACAGTACCATCTTCCCATGTTACATACTCTTCCAAAGAAATGTGAGATACTCTGACACTGCGGAAGAGGGAACCCCACAAGTGTAGATTAACAGTGAATGGAACCACTTGACAGATCACATCAGTTGTGAGAATGTACTTAATAACCATAATAGGAGGAGTGGCTGACAAATGAAGGCTGTGCTGCCATTTGGCAGGAGCTAGACAGGCTGGAGATTCAGGCAGGGAGAAATTTAATGAAATACAATGAGGATAAGTGCACAGTCTTGCCTCTAGGACAGAACAAGCTCCCTGTATAGGTTGGGGACCAACCTGTTGGAGAGCTGCACAGAGGAGAGGGACCTGGGGGTCCTGATGGATAGGATGACCACGAGCCACCAATGTGTCCTTCAGTCCAAGAAGGCAAATGGTATCCTAGAGTGTATTAGAAAGGATGTCTGCGGTGTCGGGAAAGCCAAGGATGACTCAATATGAGCTAGCTAGCCTGACAATCCATTGTTTATTGAGAGCATCAGGCTTCAAGATACAGAGCACACACTCTTAAGTTAGGGTGAGAAGAGGGAATGGAGTCAGTCATCAGCAAGTTTGCAGATGACACTAAGCTGGGGGCAGATGTGACTGAGTTGGAAGGCAGAAGGGCTCTGCAGCGGGACCTTGACCACCTGGACAGATGGGCAGAGTCCAAAGGGATGGGGTTCAATAGCTCCAAGTGCAGGGTGCTGCACTTTGGCTACAACAACCCCATGCAGAGATACAGGCTGGGGTCGGAGTGGCTGGAGAGCAGCCAAACAGAGAGGGATCTGGGGGTGCTGATTGATACCTGCCTGAACATGAGCCAGCAGTGTGCCCAGGTGGCCAAGAAAGCCAGTGGCATCCTGGCCTGCATCAGGAATGGTGTGGTCAGCAGGAGCAGGGAGGTCATTCTGCCCCTGTACTCTGCACTGGTTAGACCACACCTTGAGTACTGTGTTCAGTTCTGGGCCCCCCAGTTTAGGAGGGACATTGAGATGCTTGAGCATGTCCAGAGAAGAGCGACGAGGCTGGGGAGAGACCTCGAGCACAGCCCTACGAGGAGAGGCTGAGGGAGCTGGGATTGTTTAGCCTGGAGAAGAGGAGGCTCAGGGGTGACCTTATTGCTGTCTACAACTACCTGAAGGGTGGTTGTGGCCAGGAGGAGGTTGCTCTCTTCTCTCAGGTGGCCAGCACCAGAACGAGAGGACACAGCCTCAGGCTGCGCCAGGGGAGATTTAGGCTGGAGGTGAGGAGAAAGTTCTTCACTGAGAGAGTCATTGGACACTGGAATGGGCTGCCCAGGGAGGTGGTGGAGTCGCCGTCCCTGGGGCTGTTCAAGGCAGGATTGGACGTGGCACTTGGTGCCATGGTCTAGCCTTGAGCTCTGTGGTAAAGGGTTGGACTTGATGATCTGTGAGGTCTCTTCCAACCCTGATAATACTGTGATACTGTGATATTTAGGTGGCCTTCATGCCTTCTAGATTTAGGTGGGTTTGTGAAAAATTATACAGACTGAATTATTAGCAATTTTAACAATTTTTCAAAGGCCAGCATTTTACATCCAGATTATACATTTTTGCCACAGTTTTAATTTCATGTCAGCACATATCTTATGCTCTGGATTGCAACATGCTGGCTATCACCTTAATACACTATGAGATACAGAAAAACAGGAAGGTTTTATTTGGCAGTGCCATAGGATTTGCTGTAAGGGAGTTTATGTAATTCTTTAAACCTCTGAATAGGAGAAATGGATGTTTTTTTTAAAGTTCTTGGAAACACTTAAAAAATATTTTACTCATTACAGTAATTTCTTTTTTCTAGATCATTCTTTTGGTCTCTTAACAAACCTTCAAGCAAATAAGGCATGCCAAATATTTTAATCAGACTACTTCTGATTTGTAATCTCTCTGATATAAATCATATCTTAAAATGTCATTTCACAGTCTAGAATAACCATTAGGAGCAAAATGCAACATTCACAGGCAGAGTATATAGCAATCATATGCTACTAGTGTAGGTGATATGAAGACAATAGAAACATTGGTCAAAACTCAGCATTGGTGCCTGAATATTTATTTTAAAAGTGGTGCATAAGGCCATGATCTCTGTCATTTGTCAAGCAATGCTGCTCAAGTTGACCTTAAAAACTACTACTAAATGTTATGAGACAACATGATGAAACACATTCCTTTAGGAACTTTACTCAAAGCAACAGAATTCATCTCACCGACATAGATAGGATTTGGCTAAAACCTAGTGTTCAGGGGCATAAAATGCACAGAGGAGTGAGAATAGGTCAGAAGCAGCAGGACTTTAATCTCAGGCTCAACAGCCCCATTGTGAACTACACACTTGGGGATGTGTGGTTGGAAAGCTGCACCTTGGAGATGGACCTGGGGGTACTTGTTGATAGTCGACTAAACATGACTCAGCAGTGTGCCCAGGTGGCCAAGAAAGCAAATGGCATCCTGGCTTGTATTAGAAAGCTGTATGTTATGTATCTCTGCAGTAGTTAGAATGATGGGAATAAAGCAAACCAAGATTAAGAGATGTATTATGCCATCTCTTACAAATCTTTTCCACTCATGAGGAAAAGAGCTGAGCTTCTGGGAGCTGCTGAGTCCCTGAGGATTCTACACAGAATGTGGAGTTTGATGCTACCAATGGCACTGTTTTTTCTGTGCAAGCCTGAGCTACCAGGGAATGTTATCAGCACAGTCTGTTGCTATCGATTCACAGCACCACCCAGACTGGAAGAGACCTCCAAGGTCATCCAGTCCAACCTAGCACCCAGCCCTAAACAATCAACCAGACCATGGCACTAAGTGCCTCAGCCAGTCTTATCTTGAATACCTCCAGAGAGGGTGACTCCACCACCTCTCTGAGCAGCCCATTCCAATGCCAATCACTCTCTCTGCCAACAACTTCCTCCTAGCATCCAGCCTAGACCTCCCACAGAACAATTTGAGACTGTGTCCTGTTCCCCTTGTTCTGTTGCTGATTGCCTGAGAGAAGAGACCAACCCCACCTGGCTACAGCCTCCCTTCAGGTAATTGTAGACAGCAATCAGGTCTGTACTGAGCCTCCTCTTCTCCAGGCTGCACACCCCCAGCTTCCTCAGCCTTTCCTCACAGGGCTGTGCTCCAGGCCCCTCACCAGCTTTGTTGCCCTTCTATTGACACATTCCAGCACTTCAACATCTCTCTTGAATTGAGGGGCCCAGAACTGGACACAGGACTCAAGGTGAGGCCTGACCAGTGCTGAGTACAGGGGCAGAATAACCTCCCTTGTCCTACTGGCCACACTGTTCCTGATACATGATATGATGCCATTGACTCTCTTGGCCAACTGGGCACACTGCTGGCTCATGTTCAGCCTACCAGTACCCCCAGGTCCCTTTCTGCCTGGCTGCTCTCCAGCCACTCTGTCCCCAGCCTGTATTACTTCTTGGGGTTGTTGTAGCCAAAGTGTAGAATCCTGCACTTGGCCTTGTTCAATCTCCTCCCATTGGCCTCTGCCCTCCCATCCGGCCTGTTCAGGTCCCTCTGCAGGGCTCTCCTACCCTCCAACAGATCCACACCTGCTCCTAGCTTGGTGTCATCTGCAAAATTACTGATGCTGGACTCAATCCCTTCATCCAGATCATCAATAAAGATATTGAACAGGACTGGGCCCAGCATGGATTCTTGGGGCACGCCACTAGTGACAGCTGCCAACTGGATGTGGCACCATTCACCACCACTCTCTGGGCCTGGCCCTCCGGCCAGTTCTAGACCCGTATCAGTAAGCAGAAGAGACAGAAACAGTGGATGTTTTGTTTAACACTCCCTGTACAGCCCCTTTGTGAATAAAAAGTCACCTTTCTGCTGCTCTTGCAATGCAATATTTTCAGGTCAGGTCAAGTCAGCTAAACAAAATCTGCAGTCACCTGATATCAGTGAGTTAAAACAGTGCTGATAAGAAAACTGTCAGTCCAAGGGAATTCTGAGAAGCATGGTGCAAGAATAAGTTTAACCAGAAAGAACACGTTCCTTCTAATAAATGCAAGTTACTTTTGGCTGGTCTTTGCATCTCAGATTTACTACTCATGCTAGGGAAACGGCTGTATTGCCTCATCACAGAGCTCATGCTAAGCTATGCTTATTCATGCTTGCAAAGCACTTAAGGATCAGAAAGAGAGGGGCTGTAAACCGTAATGAATAGTCCTTCACCATTATTTGACCACATCAGTCAGTGTGGGGAAATATGCTTTTAAAATGCTTCAGTTCAGTTCGTAATTATCTTTTTGTAGTTGTAAGTTTAGCTGAGAACCAAAAAGCAAAAACCAGCAAGCTGCAAGGCAACAGATTCAGACTGCATCTCAATAGAGGCCTATGGTTTTGTTGTGGTTTTTGGATTCTTTTTTTCCTCACCATAGCTGGTGCTTGCTTTTAATGCTGTTTTTAATCCAAAGGTAACAAGTAGACATAAAGCAAACAAATTAATCTGGGACTCACTCTAAAACATCTGTTTCCCTCAATGTTGCGTTGTGGCTCACATCCCACATTGCTATCCTTCTCTCTCCATAAACTTTTGGGGTCTTATCCAGGCACTGGGCAAGTCTGGAAAAACAAACCAAAAAACCCAGAACTAGCTTGTCCACATGGTGCACTGCAGTGCCATACACAGATGCACACTTGATCCCAGAGGCAACACAGATGTGTCTGTGCAGCAAAGCACCCACACCAATTAGCCCTGCCCCTGAGGATGCTGCAGGAAAGAAGCTAATTAGGTGTGCTGAGAGGCAAGTCTGTTAATCAGCCAAGGAAGAACAGAGCAATGCTAACAGAGCATCAGGGCGTTAGCTCAGAGATCTCTACCGAGCAATCACCTGCATAGCATAACTAAGTCCACAGGCTCTTTTGAGTGTCATTCTAAGAACATAAATATCTTCTCTCAACCCAGTCTCACCAGCTAACACTTTTGCAAATCTGCATAGGGTTGTTTTTTTTTTTTTTGATGGTAGGAAAATAAAGTAAATATATTCAAAAGAATGAAGAAAAAGTCCATGTAAACCACATGGCAATAATCTAGCACTATTAAATTCAGCTACAGGTAGCAACATGCTTATAGAGAAGCAGTGAATAGTACAGACTCATCTTGATAAAAGGCATGCTTTGGCTAGTGGCGGGTGTTTTGCAAGGAGTGTATCTCTTAAATGTATTGTTAAGTCAACTCAGACTATGGTATACTAAGCTGTAATCATGCAAGATTTTCCATTGCAAGTTCAGGGCTGAACAAAATCATTTAGGCACAGGCCCACACCTAGAAAAGATTGAGCTCCAAAGACAGCAGTTCTGTCCCTCTCCTTCTCCCCTGCTTGCACCACACGGGAAAATGTGACTGTTCAGGCCAGTCCTTTTGCCTCCTTTGACCATCAAACCTCCAGCTCACTAAACTGGAGGTGGTGGAGGCACTGTCCCTGTAGGTCTTCAAGAAAAGCCTCGATGAGGCACTTAGAGCCATGGTCTAGTTGATTAGCTAGGGCTGGGGGATAGACTGGACTGGATGATCTTCGAAATCTCTTCCAACCTGGTTGATTCTATGATTCTATGATCACTGTCAGAGGCTTTGTGCAGCATAGGAAGGACTCTCCCCACTGCTGCTGCTATCTGGCCTGACTGCCAACAGCAAGTTACAACACAGTTATGCCTCTAACTTGCACAGGTTGCTGTTCAGCAAGATGGGGATAAATAAAAGTCTGTCTCAGCTACAGCTATCACATACGAGCATGGTGCTGAGACTACTGTTAAAGAGCACTTTCAACTGCCATTCTAACCACCGTATTGTAGGTACACATAATATAGCTAATTGACTGCCTTTCACAGAGAAAATGTGTGTGCTTCACATCATTACAGGAGTGTCTTTTTATGGTGCCTATTTGTGAAAAATGGAGCACCGTGATTTCCAATTATCTTCCAGGAGTGCATGTCAGAGTATCCAGTTCTTTCCCACATGTTTCAGAAAAAAATATTTTTGCACATGGGTGACTTCTGAATAGAATATAAGCCCTGTTAAGTCCTGGCTCGAGTTCTTCATCACACTGCAAAAATGCACAGTGAAACTTAAAAGGAAACTCAAGAGTTTACAATGTGGAGCCAATGGAACACTTGAGACAACGACATTTTTTAAGAGAGTGGGTTTTATAGAAAAATAAACACCAGAGAAGGCAGAGATTTCTTCTGGAATTAACATGGTTCCAGTAGACAAAATATTTAAGCTTCTGCTAAAGAAAGCTACATTTTAGGTGTATAAAGCAGAGGGGGAAAAAAAACATACTCTTATCTTTAAGATTCCCAAGAATTTGCTATTTAGGATATGGAAGTTGCAGGGGAGGTGGAAGGAGAGGAACTTAAAACCAAAGTTCAGTATAATCTTTACTTCATATGCTTCAGACAAATAAATAAATCTTAAAACTATGGTTTCTGTTTATATAGCTTTATGAAACTTGTCAAAATAATCATGTGCTGGATCATTTACTAATGCAAACGGAGATATCTCATACAACCTTGACTTTACAGTGGGGATTCTGGATGTATACCAGATGCACAATATGGTCATTAACTTGGTATGATATGAGAAAGGTGCTGAGGTGAATAACTTATACAGTAGTGGTTCTGTCTATGGACATTTTATCTTGCCCTTTGAGCAGCAAAAAAACTTTTAATATGCCTTGTCTCCAGGGAAGTTTAGAGTGGACACTTCTCAAGTTTAGAGTTTGAAATCTGCCCCTCCATGTGAGGTGGATCTCAAACTGGCTCAGCAATGGAGTTCAGAGTGTTGTCATCGATGGCACAGGATCAAGTCAGAGGCCTCTAGCCAGTGATGTTCCCCGTGATGTTCCCAGTGATGGGTCTACTTTTGTTCAATATCTTTATCAACGACCTGGGTGAGGGCATTGAGTGTATCCTCAGCAAGTTCTCTGATGATACAAAACTGGGAGGAGTGGCTGACAGCCCTCAGGCTGACTGCTGGACAAAGGCTAACCACATGAAGTTCAATAACGACAAGTACAGAGTCCTGCACCTGGGGAGGAATAGCAACAGACACCAGTACAGGTTGGCACTGCCCTGCTGGAAAGCAGTTCCATGGAGAAAGATCTTGGAGTGCTAGTGGGCAGCAAGTTCTGCATGGGTCAGCAATGTGCCCTTGGGGCCAAGAGAGCCAATGGCATCCTGTGGTGCATCAGGAAAAGTGTGGTCAGCAGGTCTAAGAAGATTCTTCTCCCCCTCTACTCTGCCCTGGTGAGATCACACCTAGAATAATGTGTCCAATTTTGGGCTCCCCAGTTCAAGAGAGACAGGGACCTGTCAGAGACAGTTCAACAGAGAGCCACGAGGATGACTGGGGGACTTGAGCATCTCCCCTGTGGAAAGAGACTGAGAGCCCTGGAACTGTTTAGGCTGGAGAAGAGAAGGCTGAGAGGAGATCTGATCAACGTGTACAAATATCTGAGCAGTGGGTGTCAAGCAGAGGGGACCAATCTCTTTTTGCTGGGAAGTAGCAATAAGACAAGGAACAATAGATACAAACTGGACAATAAAAGGTTTTGCCTCAACATGAGGAGAAACTTCTTTACAGCGAGGGTGGCAGTGCACTGGTACAGGCTTCTCAGGGGGATTGTTCAGTCTCCTCCTCTGAAGACTTTCAAAATCTGCCTGGATGCGTCCCTGTGAGAACAATCTGAGCTGATTCTGCCTCAGCAGGGAGACTGGACTCATTGATCTCTGGAGGACCCTCCCAACCTCTAAAATTCTGTGACTCTGTGATTTCCATTTGACCAGTGCTCAAAACAGAACAGTGATATATTATGTCACCTCAGAGAATCCAGAGAATGAAATTCTAGGCAGTAGAATCTTCTGAGTCTATAAAAGTTGATACCGTATGGAAAAATAATGAAAACACCCCAACTATGTTTCTAACTGTATAAATAGCTCAGATTTTCAGGTTTACCATCCAGTTTTATAACTACCATTAACTATTTTCCCCTATCTATTCAAAACAAAACCTGATGGACAAAGGTTATCAACTACCAAAACCTCTTGTGCATAAACAGACTCACAATATCTCTGTCAATAAACAACAGCTCATCATTCATTCTCATTTTGACCAGGGGAACAGGAAGCTTGCTACCCTCATTACATTCTTTGCATGCCTGCTGGAGGCATTTTGACTGTACATTGTCCATGATTCCCAGAAACATAGAGTTAAGAATAATTTAAGATACATAGCGAGGAATAGGAGGGGATGATGACCTACATGTAAACTTTGTCCAAAGGTGGAGGAGGGGAAGAACAGGAAAAAAAAATACCTGCTTATCATCTTTCCTTCACAAAGGCTGACTGGCATTAGTATAGTTTTGGATGACAAAAAAGGTTGTGGTTAACACTAGAACTCAAGGGGTCTATTCCATTTAGAAGCCCTTAGAAATTTTCACAGAATCACAGAACCAGCCAGGTTGGAAGAGACCTCCAAGATCATCCAGTCCAACCTCGCACCCAGCCCTAAACAATCAACCAGACCATGGCACTAAGTGCCTCAGCCAGGCTTTGCTTCAACACCTCCAGAGACGGCGACTCTACCACCTCCCTGGGCAGCCCTTTCCAATGCCAATCACTCTCTCTGACAACAACTTCCTCCTAACATCCAGCCTAGACCTCCCCCAGAACAACTTGAGACTGTGTCCTCTTGTTCTGTTGCTGATTACCTGAGAGAAGAGACCAACCCCCACCTGGCTACAGCCTCCCTTCAGGAAGTTGTAGACAGCAATGAGGTCTGTCCTGAGCCTCCTCTTCTCCAGGCTGCACACCCCCAGCTCTCTCAGCCTCTCCTCAAAGGATTTATGTTCCAGGCCCCTCACCAGCTTCGTTGCCCTTCCCTGGACACATCCCAGTATCTCAACATCTCTCTTGAATTGAGAGGCCCAGAACTGGACACATCCTGACCTTGAGTATTGTGTCCAGTTGAGTTTCTTGAGTTACACTGCATTCACCTCTTGCAGCAGGCCACAGCAGTGAGCAATCCAGTAATGAGTCATCTGCCATGGACCTGCAGCATCACCTGAGAGACAGAAAGGCTAATCAAGTGAGGAGCAGTGTGTCTGGAGTGCAAACATGGCACCTTCTGAAAAGACTATGCTCCAGATTTTCCTGACGTGTCCATACAGATGTAGACCATTTCTTTTGTACAAAGGCAGAGCTGCCCTTTAGTAGAAACAAACAAACACACACATCTCAGCCCTCCAAAATCCTAGAATTATAAATAGTTTGAGTGACAAATACTTCTGTCAGCATTCAAGACACCTTCAAATGGTATCCCTGGCACTGTGTGTGATTAACCATATCTTGGCTGAGTTCATCCTTATAAATATATTCTGGATCAGTTTGTTATTTGAACAAGAGTTTGTGTGTCTGTGTCTAAAGGAAGAAGAGAAGAAGCAGGAAGGTAGATTGCATCAGTCACATCTATGCTTTTCAAGCCGACTGGTATAGCTGGATATCCATGCTTTGACAGCAATAAGCACATTAAATCCCTAAACACTGTGTACAACACTGCCCAACAGGTTTTATCACAGAAAAACTGAGTAGTCTTGATGAAGATTCATACAGGATGCTACAAAAAATGCAGACATCGTTTGCATAGATTGCGTTAGGTTGCTTGTTTCCCACCACTCCCAAACATCTTAATATCTTAGAAAGAAATTATAGTCAGAAGGCCATTAAAATAAAATTTGAACATTCTGAAGAAACAAAAACCACAAAAGCTTCAGTCAGTCTCAAACAAGACAAAGTGCACCTACACTATCACCACACATCTCCCAGGTGGCTTTTTTCCTGAAATTCTACAATATGTGGATGTGAAGAACAAAATTGTTCAATATGTTAAAAGAAAAACCCAAAAAGCAAACCACCCTAATTTTACACATCTTATCTTTCAGGGAAAAAGTGTCTCCCCAGCTCCACTTAAGGAGGGAAATGGTCCTCTGTTAAGAAAGTCATGCTGCAGTTTCAGAAGTAGCTACATTAGCCAAATTGTAGTATTGGTAGCAATTTCATTGCCCCACACAGCAGAAATATTCCTCTGATCCTTTTTTTACTTCCAGCCTTCCTGGGACCGTGTTTCAACCTGTACAAACCAGATTCCTTGCTAAATGTAAAGCTGTTTTGAGAAACACGTCACCTCAGTGAAGCACAACGGAACCTGGGCGAAATACTAAGCTTTAAATGTGCTTTCAAAACTATTTGTTGGCATTGCAATCCAACTGGAAGCAAAAGGGGGATGCAAGAGCAGTTTGCCGCAGTTTGTAGAGCCTGCATATAGGATTTTGCTCGGTTTATTTTAAGTCGAAGCAGCTAGCAGCTGGACTATGTCCCACATGCTAATACTTGGAGTTCCCCCAGAGAGAGATTTGTTCCAAACCTAAGGTTGGCCTTCCAGAGGTGGTTGTCTTTCTGCTTTTAAGTTTACCTAGTCCTTCATTGCCCAGTGTCCTGATGATAACGCACCTACCCTGGGCGATCTGACCTCCTCGCCAACTTCATACGAGGCATTTTGGAGTTAAATGTAATCTCTTAACAATATCTGCTTTCACACACATACACACTCCGGCCAGATACTGAACAGACAGAGTCTTGCAGACATACACAGCAGCTGTGACAACAACTGATGTCATCTCCTTTGCAGAAATTTCCACAAGCGTCTTCCAAAGGCCAAGTTAAACAAGATAGAGCTTATCGGTTTCTTTAAAGTGGTCTGCATGAGCCCAGTCCATGTGACCTCCTTCTTGGCTGGGGGGGTGTGGTATGTCACAGCTCCCCTATCAGCTGCCACAGGGCAGTGGGAGATATGAGACAGCAGAAAAGTAGTAGCAACAACACCTCCCGACCTGCTGAAGATGGAATGAATACGCTGAGTAACTTCAGCGTGTGTACACTTATTTTCTGAGAACAGGCAGAGGGTTTTCAACCCTGACTTGTGTTTGCAGCTCTCACTCAGCACAGATGGGTGGTAATGTGGCCAGTTACACTTCAGAAAGACTACGCTTCATTAGCATCATATTAACACCTCTTGCAGTGAGCTTCAATACTAATTTTTCCCTTTCCAAGATTTTTCTCTAATTTGAGTATTTCAAGAACAAAAAAAGAAATTATTAGCAGGGATAATTTTATAAGAGCAATTCTTTAAAATTAAACTTCCTGTCCCTGCTCTTGGTATAAAAAATACTAGAGAATTTCAGAAGAGATCGTCCTCTTATTTACTGCTGACATTGTCAAATGTTTCAGGTTTCCTTTTAGAATCATAGACTCAACCAGGTTGGAAGGGACCTCCAAGCTCATCCAAGACCAACCTATCACCCAATCAATCAGACCATGGCACTAAGTGCCATATCCAGTCTTTTTTTTTAACACCTCCAGGAGACTCCACCACCTCCCTGGGCAGCCCATTCTAATGGCAAATCACTCTTTCTGTGAAGAACTTCCTCCTAACATCCTTTAATTCTGATGCAAAGAAGTGATTTTTGAAAGCTTTCAAAATTATTCACTTTATTCAAAATATTAACTGGCCAATACCATACTAGCAAGAGCACACATTTAAGCAGTTGCAAAACACATTTAATGTTTCATCCTTGCAAAGGCAAAAAGACATCTTATTTGCAGTCATTTTAAAGCATTTCAGCTGTAGTACTGAACATTGCCTTTCAGTAGCTTGCAATTTTCACCCCAGGGCTCTCCCAGTTTCCCTACATGAGGCTGCTAGCACAGACAACAGCATTAAACTCTTACCTCCAGCTAGTTATCATATTTTAGTTAACAAATGTTGTTAATGCACCTTTTTCTCTTGTGAACATGCCCTTACAGTTTCTGAATTGACATGCATTCCTATTATCATTCTGTAAGGATTCCTCATGAGCTAGGACAAGACACCCTTCAGACTGTTTTAAAAGTTTTTGAAGTCAGGGGATTGCCTTCCTATTTGCAGCACACTACCACTGGAGAAGTTCCATCAATATATTTGCCTTTATGCTTTTTCCCCCTTTGGGTTGTCATGCTAGTCTGCTTCTACAGAAAAATATTCTGCATTACCAAGAATTCACCTTACATGGTGAATTCTTGCACCATAGCTACAGTAACTCTGGGTCATTTGGGCATGTCCCTTGTAAATTGTACCACTGGTGCAAGATTAACAACCTGGCACACAGCAACACAACATATAAATTCCCAACCTAGCGTATCACTGAAATACAAGTATATAGTGGGCAGAACTACACAAGAATTTGTGACAAAGGTAGCAAGGGAAGCTGAAATCTCATCTTACTCTTCTTTCCTGAGGTCCTCTCTTTAGCCCTGGTCCTGAATTGACAATATTTTTAATTACTATTTATAAAGAAAAAAAAAAATCAGATTTTCTGCAGCTGAGCAAGACTGTTCCAATCGTGCTGCGACCTCACTCTGGTTAAGAATCTCACTGACTGGTCAAGCCAGCTCATAGTGGATGAACAAAAAAACAGCTAATCACCTTCACCCATTTCCTCTTCAAAGTTAAATGTCTGCAGATAAAAAAATACCTTTTCTAGGGCCTCTCCTATTTCAACTGCAGTGTGCCCAGCACGAAAGTGTGTCTGGAACCTAGATGTTAATGCTATTTTAAATATTTCTTTTTTCAGGTGCTGGCCAGAGTTTTAAGAGTTCCAGCAACAAGGACATTGGAGTAGCCAAGACACAGCTGCTCAAAACAGCAACATGCAGCAGTAAGATATGCAATGAAAAAAAATACCTCCTTCGAGAAAGCTATTGAGGACAGCTGCAGATCAGTCCTTCCCAAGGTTCATCAGCTTTTTTCATCTTCTGAAAGCCAGGCCTGGGCATGACTTTAGCAGATGATTAAACTGAAAATTTGTGTCTCATTACACCCTCTCCGACTTCAGCTGCTACTTTTTATCCGTGAAAGCCCCAAGATTCATGATCCAGGTTAGAAGCCTTCCTATCTCTGGTGTTTCCTTGGCGTGTTGGCTACAATCACTTTTCCCACCACTACCTATTTCTGAACTGCCTTCGGTTAAAGATCCTTAATCCTTGCGGGAACTGTATAAACAGAACCATGGATCATCAGCCCCCTAAAATAACTTCTGTGTTTTGGACTAAGGCAGACAAAAGGCCTTTCAGTATTCTCTCTAGCAAGTCTTCCCCAGAGGTACAATGACTTCTGTGCCTCACTTCACCTTTATGCTGTAGGGATGCTGTAAATGCTCTTGATACATACTGGACGTATATATTTATATACAATCCTGCCTGTACAGATGGTGAGATGCCAGTTCTGAATCAGTAGAATTTATAAAGTTCTGCCAGAGGTATTTATAGCTGTGAGTTGTACACATGGCTGCTTTAAGCTCAAAAAAAAAGGCCCTGCTTCTTTCACACCTGAAATGTGGGCCCAGAGCTCTTGCACCTACAGAACTTATAAACCAACATATGACAGTTCATGCACAGTGACTATTAAATGCAGACATACAACTTCAGATGCCACTCATAAAGGGTGATTTGTACTGTGATGTTTGAGGCTTACAAGTGCTAACATGGCAGAGGCACTACACAGCTTATGTGAAAAAATAATTATTCCAGGTAGAGTGGAAGTTGGCTTGGTTCAAGCAGAGGTGTTGATAGACTAACCTTTTCTCTGCAACACCAGCCTGCTTACCTGAGCTTATGGAAAACATATACTGACAAAGTGGTGTATTTATTTGAGTTGCATATACCACACATGTTAAATGTCTTGCTGTATTTCTGAGATGGTAGTTAATGTGAATGCCAGTCATAAGAGTCATTTGCTAAGAAATAAGCCCTGGATAACTGTGCTGCAATTCTAGTAATTTGGGGGCAGAGGGGCATGCAGATCATAGCTTATAAACACAGTTGAATTTAAAGGGGTAACTTCAGAATAAGTGCCTTCCCCTTTCCCCAGGGCTCAGGCTATTCACTAAGAGACTAATTTTGAACAACAGTAACAGAACAGGGACTTGGCACAGTGAAGATTTACTTCATTGTGGAGATCGACCAGAGTAAGAATAAAACCAGAAGGAAATAGAGCATGGGGAAAGGTAGAAGAATTAAAAAGATCTGTGGTAGAAAAGATATTTGGGGCCCTCTCAAAGGCAGCATAACTTTTTTTGTCCTAAAAATGGTTTCTTCTCCTCCTCCTCTTGTCTCCAGTATATTGCAGTTCCAATCAATGGTAATTCCCTAGCAGCAGCAGAAGTGAGAATATTTGGCTAGACATGCATTAGCAAATTAAATGCAGGGCCATCAGCTGCTCTGACTGCATCCAAGTAATGTGTGTGTGTGTCCCCCCAGCCTCTTGTCCTCTTCCATTACAAGAAAACAGTTTCCTTTGTCAGCATGCATGTAATAGCTTCCTAATCACATCAGAACATGTCCTGAAAATAGGGGAAACAAAAAACTATAGAAAGTGTTTAAACTAAGGCAAACCATTCTGATAGATTCAAGACATTACGCAGCTATACCTGCAGGCTGGGTGGGATCACAGTGGAGCTGAGGGTATGGGACAGCCTCTCCACTGCTTTGCTTTCAGGCAGAAATAAAACAAACGTCAGCTAGGAGGCACCTTACAGACATCAATGTAAATGTGCCTAGGAGCAAAGCTCTGTTGATGCAGCACTTACCCAGGCCACTTGTTCTCCTAACAAATCTCTGGTACATTAGGAGGATGCAGAACAAGCACAGATGAGCAAGACCTAAAAGTCTGCACCTCCCTCCTCACCGTTTAAGTATATAGCTACTCCTTCTGGGTTCTGAAGTTCTTCTGGATAAACTGTAAGGATAGGAGAGGATACATTTTCTCCTCCTAGATCAGGCACACCCTCTCTTACCCTCTTGTTTTTCAAGCTTAAAGGAGTTTGGAAAAGGGGCAGTGTCTAAGGTCATGGATTTGTTTCTTAAAGTGGAAAACTAGATGTAAAGGTACCAGGATGCTCAGTGGAAGATGCTGCTGGTCAGCTGCTAATCTATGAGGTAGGGGCTCCCTGGACAATCACATCCCAGTGGAAGCCCTCCTATAACTGCTTCTCTCAGGATTCTGTTTTGCATTGCATTAGCATCTGTGCAATAACCCAGAGACAGAAGATCTAAAAGAGGAAAAATTATAGGGCCTACCCCACTTACCCCTATATATGTAACTCTTACATCTGCTTCTATTAATTAATCCATTAACTTTACTCCCACCAGAACTGAAATTGCCTGGACTTTAGGGCAAATTCTGTTTGTGAAAATGGGTATGTGTATTTGGGATTTTTGTGTTAGTTTCCTATGCTCTAAAATAAGCAAGTTGCAAGGCTGCTTGATTTATGGAAATATGCAAAACAAATAGTTTTTCACCAACAGCCCTAAGCAGATCTTTCAGGGTCATTTGCTAAAGTGTTAGAGTACTAATATGCATGAGCACCTTTTACATGTATCACACACCCCTACTGCCTGGAAGAAAATCAATAACTGCTTACACCATAGCTGCACTTGTCTGCTCTTATTAGAAGTGGGTTGGTGCCCTAGGGAGGGTCACAGGCATTCCATTGCTTGGGATCAGCGCCCAAGCAAAATGGAAAGACTGCTAAAAATAAGCAACATTTGCTCATTGGTATAAATAACAAAAGTGTAAGAGAAAGAAAAACAGAAAGAGAACAAGACAAAAATGAAAGCTGGCAGCAGACCAGGCCTTGTAGAATGACTATTCACCTCCCTCCTCCTTGCCAATTCTGTCACCATCTCCACTACAGGCAAGATAGTTTCCACTGCCAAGTGCCCTCAGCTTCTTTCTGAGAAGGTTCACTTACAGGTTCACAGGGGGCCTGATCACAGGAGGCAGCTCATGTCTTTCCCTAGAAGTTTCAAGGCTTGGAAATATTGAAGCAAGGACACAACACTTCACAGTCCAGCACAAAATGCCAGTGTCATCCCTGTTGCACTTTCTGAAGCAAGGATTGGTTTAATCTCTGTTTTGTTCATAAAGTGTACCATGAAGGGACTGGAAGGGGAGGAGAAAGAAAAGGGTTGCACTTTTATAAAGCTACCATAATTTAAAACTTTATCTTCTCATTATTAAAATAGAAATGACTTCTGGATTTCCATTTTCGTAACAGACTTCCCTACTAAACAGCTCCAAGAGCACACTTGGCTGCCTATTCTCAGGTACTAAATATGAGAAAGATAAGGAGTGCCTAACTAAGCTAATTAAAAACTCACCCTTGCCCTGTATTCCTAAACTCACCGTATACCCCCATGGTACCAGACATTTCAGGGCAGGGAAATTTAAATCCAACTCTGTTTCTGGTTACTTTTGATTTTAGACTCTTGTTATTAAAAAGTAATAACAGCTGGGAATCAGCTCCCACTCAGTTTTTCCTCTGCTTCTATTTTATGTATTCTATTGTAATAAAGCTAGCAAAAAAAAGTGTCTACTGGCCTTAAAATTAAACAAATAATGGTATTAACAACTCCCACTCACCACCTTAAGCAGATTTAGCTGGGAGAACTGAAGCAGCTGCCTCTGTCCTGTGTCTCTGCCAGAGGTCACCATCCCGCAGCAGGATCAGCTGATCCTCCTGGATAAACTCTGAACAAGTGCAGTCTGCAGTATTAACATAAACCACCTTCAATTTCAGCTTATGCTGGCAGTAGCCTCCCAGAAAAATGAAAAGGAAGAAACATAGGGCTGGTAATTGTTTCATCTCTTAGTATCAGTTAAATCCACCTTTGATTACATTTCAAAGTCCTATAAAGTGAAACAGCCAAGAGTTTTATAATAGTGTTCTGGCTTGCCATGAATTAACATGAATTTGTGTAAAGAAAAGGTCACGAGCATCAAAACACACTGCTAAAATGAGAGTTAAGAGAGATCCTTTAAAGAAAGTTTATTCAGGTACGCACAGACTTTAAACATTTTCAGAAACAGCCGTAGCAGCTAACTCTAGGAAATTACACTGTTTCCAAATCTGGGACTAGGACAGGTTTCAGATGTCTCCATGTGGTTCTGACAACATTGCAATATCCCAAATGTCACAGCTACAACTCAAATGCTCAGTAGAGACAGTAGAAAGATGAGTAGAAACAGTAGAAAGATGAGGCAAGTACAAGGTTCGTACCCCAGTGAGGTCACTTACATATCATACCAAGAGATGATCAGCTCAAGAGCTATCAATGTCTCTTTGGCTTCCAAAGTGGAGATACAAATACTTACAGCAGGTTTGCTTACTGGTAACTATAGAGAAAACAACAGGTGGCAACAGTTAAATTTCTGGTGTACACGTTTCACACTGCCAAATTCAAATGAAAAAGATGTTGGGTTAGAATATCGGTGTGCATGAGGAGAGTGCTGAGTTTCACGTGATGATAAGGTGTTTGAGGCTGGTTGGAGAGGGAAGACTGGAACAATGAAGGACTTTCAAAAGGAGAATGATCTGTGATATCTGGAAGGGCTTTATTTTACAGTGCTTGAACCACACTTCAGTAGCTGCAATACCACAACATCCTGGTATTGTGCCGAGATGAGAGGATCTTCTGTTGTGGCTTTCACCACACATGTCCTTGCCACCTACAAATGGTTCCAGCATCCTCCTGATATGGCTCCAGCTAGCCCCAAGACATCAACACAACTTGTGCATCCTTTTTATGCCACCTTTCCAAACAACAAAGCCAAGCCCTTTTCCTCTCTATGATGTTCGCAAGTCTGGGATGTTCCCTGCGGTTAAGGTAAATTCAGATTCAGAGGAGGTTTATCTGTACAGAAATGAGCAGGATCTGGTGTTTAGAACAAAAACCCTACCCACAGTCAGCCCCTAAAACTGCCATTCTAAGTTTTCAGAACTATCTTATTTAAATAAGATAGAAATACTACTAGTAAAAGAGAGGGGAAGCATCATACCACTGGCTTAAGGCAAGGGCAGGCACAGATCCAGTCAGCCCCCTAAAGGCAGAGGAGGCAGCCCTGCTCATGCCTGAAGCTATTTTCCCTGCTATTCCTGCCATGGGCTGCTCCACAGAGCCTCTGTCAGCTCATAGAGGACACGACAAGGATAACTGAGAACGAAAATGGGATGGCACTGAGTTAATTTCCCATTACATGACCTGTGCACTATGTTTTCTGGCATCTCAAAAGGCACAAAGAGAAACCCACTCAAACAAGCAGGGCCCTCTGTCAGTAAAGCACATTTCTCACCTGAAACACTCAGGTTGTGGAAACTGCAAGGGTAAGGATTACTCACTGTTTCAAACACAACACTGGATGTTTAAGAAATTGCTACAAAGGGGCAGGGAGAGTAGTCATCTCATTTTCTTCTCTTCATTCTCTAACATAACACAGAGTGCTCAATGAAGATGTGAAAAATACCATTTCTGCTCTCAAAAAGCAATTCAAGCAGAGGATGTCCACTGGTTTACTATTAGGAAACGTTTCTACTATTAAACACTCTGTGGATGACCAAAAGGCAAATACAGTGACATCATAACAAGCATCAAGAGGAGAGAAACTGAACAAGAGCAGGATTTATCTTCAGCTTGCCTAATGTTAAGTAGATCAATCAAGAAAAAAAAATAATGACAATCATATTCAGTTAAGAATTTTTAAAGATCTGAAAATACATTTTAAAATGAAGGACACAAAATCTTAGTTTCTATATTGTTCAGCCAAAGACATTTCCTCCACTTACACTTTCATCCATGGCAGCTTTTGCTTGCTGCAGCTTTTTATTAAAGATTGCAGACAACAAAAGGAAATAGCAAAACCAGACAGGAAACCAGACATTTTTTTCAGGGAAACTGGAAACTAACCCAGCAAAGTGGGTCAAAGGAAATGATGAAATACACAAATCCATCCTCCAGGATAACTTAAGCCAGAAAGTACTAGTCTGCATGCAGCTCTTGTCATGCTTAAAAGATTGCTCAAACTTGGTTTAGAAATCAGTAGACAAAGCATAGCAGTCACCTAACACAAGCAAATGGGACAGGGCTCGGGAAGTCTGCACTAATGAAACAATAGTGGCAAACACGTGGATTTTCCAAAGACCATAGGGTCCCTTTCCACCCATCTTGAGAAATGAGGAACACATTTTATGTTTATCCACTAAAGATGCAGGTTAAAAAGAAGTACCGGACTGAGAGGAAGGATATGAAGGTGCTAGAGGTCAGAAGTTCCAATGACAAACCACCTCTCTCTTTTAGATGAGGCTGAGATGGCTTTAGTTGCATTACAAAGGAGCAAAACAATGGAAGAATCCCTCTCATGCAGCAGGATTGAGGTTGTAAATAAAACGGAATTGAGCATCTGTGTAGTCCTCAGAGGGGAAAAAGTAGCTAAAACCAGGAGAAAATAAGAATGAGAGCATACTAGAAGAAAGTAGGGGAAGAAGGTTAAGGGTGTGGAAAGGGATTGCCTAGTTCAGAAACATACTGCTGGGCGAGATTCCCACTGGCTGCAGGCATTACCACCTACTTGCAGCGTGGATCTTTAGAACCAGCGTCTTCTGGAGAGCACTGCGAGCAGAAGTAAACGCGCTACAGAGGTGAGTTTTGTCCAATCCTAGGCCAGTTCATGGCCGTGTCTTATGCCATCTTTCTCCTTCACGGCAAATTTCAAAGAGAATACAGAACATAAAACCTTTGAATGGAAACTGCAAGTACTGGGGGAGACTGTTTGCAGCTGTCAGATCTGTGCCCAATTTTACGCCTACAAATACAAAGCTAACGTGAGAGATGATTTGGCAAGGAGGTTGTCTCTCTGAAACTCCAACCTCTCCCTCGGCTTCAGATCATGACATATCTCCTACTTTACTTTTCAACAGCTAACTGGCAGAGAACTCCATGATGTAATCTAGTAACCACACCAATTTAGCTCTAGCCAACTGAATTCATTTATCCTCTATACTTGCAGTCTCTCCTTTGCTGAAACATAAAACTTAGTGCAAGTTAGCATATTTCAGCACATTGAAAACTATGTAACGAGGGCAAAAGCACAAAGGAAAACATCACTAATGAGAAGGTGAACATAATTCCAGCCTAGGGACGATCAATGCAGCAGAGCAAGTTAGCATGCTTGAACTACCTTACCGCCATCTTTCATCTTCTAGTTCTGCTCTACCCTTTTTACCCTCTTCCTACAGATGTAAAAATAAAAGCCCAGCTCAACAAAGTAACTATTCTTCATGCTAATTACTGGACTAAGACCTTTTCTGAAAGCTTTAAGTACTTCTATACGATTAACAGCAAAATAAACACCACTTGCCAAATAAATCTGCACTCATCTAATCTAAGAGCATCTAATCACTCCCCGAGTTTCCCTATTGTTATGTCCCCGTGGAATGATTTGCTAGCCCCCTCCGAAATCCCTTGCTTCCTGTACCTTCTGCATTTCAAAGCATGACAATGAATCCTTAATAGCTTTTCCCCTTCTTCGACACATTCTTTTCTTTCTTTCTTTTCTTTTCTTAAGCTGGCTAAAAACAAACACACATGCGTTTATTTACATCGTGGTAGTTTCCAAAGGCTGCGTCCAGTGCGGTGGTTGGACCAAACAACCAATCAGCAAAAGAAGTCCAGAGTTCAAGCAGCACCAGCACCACCAATGAACTGAATTCATATGCCAGCAAGCCTTGACAAAACAGAAAACCTTGCAAAACAGAAGAGCGCTCAGCGAAGTCCAGCAATGCTGCTGGTTATAATTGCTTCCTCCTCTAACTTGTTCCATATTTGAAGTACGGGAATATATTTCCTCTAAAGTAAGGTTTCTACCTTTTATTTCTTCATAAAAAATCAGTTTCCATCACCTCTGTCAATGTACACAGCTATTGTGATATCCAGGCAAAAGTCAAGAGCTGTATTTTTCAAACTTAAGGGAAAACAATAAGCTCATAAATCT
This sequence comes from Pogoniulus pusillus, assembly GCF_015220805.1. Lineage (NCBI taxonomy): Eukaryota > Metazoa > Chordata > Aves > Piciformes > Lybiidae > Pogoniulus > Pogoniulus pusillus. The sequence continues at coordinate 12,031,432 of NC_087281.1, read as the reverse complement.
GTCTCGGGACACACTATTTAAAGCTCCATCCATGTTTTAGGGATCTATTTCTGTTAAATAGGGTAGCTTGGGTTTAATAAGCTCTGTTTTCATTAAATACCAGGCAACACACCTATGAAGCAGTCTGAGAACTTTTCACAGGAGAGCACAGCATGTAGTTCCACCAGAGCTGGTCACTACATGAAACTATGGAGCCATCACTTGGCTGAGATATCCTTGTGTCCCCTTGCAAAGAATTACTCTGAGCCAGGACAGAAAAAGATGAATTATTTGCCACTCTTGCCTGCGCTGCACCTGGCATGACTTACTGCAATAATCAGCCTAAGACGCTGCACCAAGGACATCCTTACTGATGTCTGAATAACCATGGAGTCACTTCTTCATCCTGGTTGTGCAGAACAACTTCTGAAACACACCACTTCGGGACAGAATGAAAAACAAACAGCAAGGCTGGCTCTAGCATAAACAAAGAGGATTGCACCTCCTAGGCTCCACACCATCAGGCTTGTCTGTAAAAGGTGATGGTCAAAACAATAAGAGCTGTGCAGGGTTAATCTTTCCATGGGGTTTACCTAGTGGAAATCACTAAGACAATAAATCTAGGCTTCTGGTGAAGATGTCAAACTGTGTCAGTGATGTTAGGCAGAGGTCACTGAAGTGATCTTTCCACACTTAAAAGAATTTAAGCTTGCATTTGTATTGGAGGGGGAGAAAGACAGGAAGATTACAGCTTAGAATAGAAATTATTCTTGAATTTTGGGGCAAGGAAATGCCTACTAGAGGAATACTCTCATCTTTCATAATCAACAGAAGAGAAAATCAGGAAACCGAGGCACCTCTAGATATTCTCCTGAATACCCAAGCATGTTAAGGCTAAGCTTTAATCAGATGTCTGGCAGAGAGAATTGTCACACTCTTGCAAGCGATTCACCACTGCATGGCCTTAAATCACTTGCATATGAACTGCACTGAAGCAGAAGAACGTTTTCTGACCCTTTTTTTTTTTCCATGTGTAAGGCATTATATGAAAGCAGTTCGAATTACTGGTTGTTGACCACTAAAGTAAAAAGGTGGGGGGAAAGGTTGCTACTTTGTTTACAGAGAATCTTCACTTTCTTAGTTTTGGAAAGATACTGAAAAAAAAACCAACCACACACACCCCACCAAAGTAAGTAATTAGTAAGGTTAGAGTATTATTCCAAAAGAACACAAATATCTAAGAAAATGTTTGAATAAAAGTTTTCATCAGAGAACATTAGGGGTTGCCATAGCTCAGAAAGAAGGCAAACAGCCATCCATGAGCACTACAGAAAAGGTGATGTTTGCCTTCCCTGTCTTTGAAGATCACCTTAGAAAATCTTTCCAAGATTCTCCCTCTGCAAAAGGGGTAAGAAAACAAAAAAATGCATTACATACATCTACTGATCTTCCAAACAGAACTAAGTTTCCTCTGGAGTTTCTTGGATTACTTTCTTTGCCACTAATCAGGTATTGATACTTCTCTGCATGTCCAGAAACCAGATAATTTATGTCGGTGGAAATAGCTGTGTGTCCATAGCTGACAGAACTAGTAATAGACGACTCTGCCTGTGGAGCTGCTTTTAGAAACTTGTTTGAACAAGGCAGCACCAAGGATGGATAAAAAAAAAACCTCCCGGGTGAACTGCAAGTTAAGGCCAGATCACAAAATGAAACTGGATTTTCTGAGGCCTCTTTCCCCAGCCCCCAGGTGCTGTGCTCATGCCCTATAGATAAGCATGAGCCGCAGTATAAAGCACAGCTGGCAGCTAATTTGGATTTGGCCATTTCACACTTGCAAGCCAGGGATTCAAAGCCAAACGCCCAACCCCTCCTACTTTCCAGCCCAGAAACAATTTAAAACAGATCTAACACCTATGTAGCACTGATTTGGTTATCTTCAAAATCCCCATTGTTCTGTTTAAAGAGCATATCCTCCTAGAATAGCCCCTTTCTGATAAACAGCTCCTTCTGCACGTCAGGCAAAACAGAGTTTTGGTCTTTATCACAAGTGGGCCAATGGCAGGAACAGCGTGTGGCCAAGCGGGGGAGGGAGGGAGTTTCAGCTGAAATTAGAGTTCATTGTCAGCTGGGCTTCAGACCGCGGGTTTTAAATAGTTTTTGGAATGTGGATGTGAAGCAGTTAAAAGAATCGAATCTCCAGCCCCTAAAGGAAGAAACCTCTAAGCACAGTAGAACCTCAGGCTTTGGGGTCAGTTGTGTGTTGTAAACAGATTGGGTTTTCGTTTTGGTTTGGTTTGCTTTCAAGGAGAAGGACAAAATACACTAAACCCCAAAATACTAATTCCACAGGAAACAAACAAACTACAAAAACCTGCCTTAAATACACAAAACCAAAGAACTCTGCTTTAACAACAACAACCAAAAAAAAAAGTTTGAAAAAAAATATATGATTAAGTTTCTTTTTTTTTTTTTTTAACTCCTAGAAATAGATCTATAATAAAGAAAAAGTTGTGTGGCCCAGAGAATTCTGCGGTTTTTGCAGCCTTTAGGAAATGAGCAGAGGTTGCTACAAACGTTTGTTATTCTTTTAGCTTCCAGGTATGCATTTGGTGAGATGTGACCATTTCTGAAGTTTTGGGTTTATAAAAAATATTAACTTTTTTTTTTTCAGTCAAAATATCATGGGCATGAATCTATAATGACAGTGCACAGTTTGTGTGGTCATTTTACTTCAGGTATCCCCTCGGCATGGCTCAAAAGACTTTTACTTGTCAGTTCTTAGGCTGCCCAGGGAGGTGGTGGAGTCACTGTCCCTGGAGCTGTTCAAGGCAGGACTGGACGTGGCACTTGGTGCCATGGTCTAGCGTTGAGCTCCGTGGTAAAGGGTTGGACTTGATGATCTGTGAGGTCTCTTCCAACCCTGATGATACTGTGATAAGTTGGTATTCAAAGATATAGCCTAGAAAAACGAATCTTCAAAAAGCTTGCTTGACTTTGACAAAATGTTAAAATCTGTACACCAAGTGTGGAAAGTGATGCCCAAGGCAAAAGACGGGCTAAATACCATTTAGAGCCTGCTTTCTGGAAACAGCGCGACTTTCACAACATCCATGTGCCTCAGGAGCAAATGCAGACAATCTTCTTGTAGCTAGAGAGAAGCCAGTACGCCTGCCGGAGCCTTACGCTCTTCGCTCCACAGGCTGCCAGGGAAACCACATCACTTTGTTCTAAACTGTTTGCTGAAAAGCCCTAAGTGGCCTAAACAGCACAAACTTCAACATCTTCAGCAGGGCTATCGCCAGCCAGGGCAGGCTGACAGCACATGCGGGCTCGCACAGGCAGGCTGCGCCTCGGCTAAGGCAGCCGAATGCGCGGAACGCCGGCGGTCTGGGCTGCCTGCCTCCTAGGTTTCCCACAGTTGGGCCATCTGGGCAACGCTGGCTGTGGCATCCTGTAAACACTGTCTGGATGATAAAGAGAGTATAACAGAGGCAACAAAGTAAACGTGTAAGTCTGTTTCGCTCTGTTTTGGCGGTAATCAAACGGCGTGGCCAAATGCTGTGCCTGTGGAAATGAGCTCTGGAAGTAGTTAAAGGAGTGTTTACAGCACAGTCTGCAGCAGATAAGGAGATAAGATGCTCTTCAGAAGTTTTAAAAAAAAAAAAAAAAATCTACCGGAGCATATTTTTTTTTCCTCCTCTTCAACACCAAGAGGCACAACTCAAACACAGCTTCAGCCAGGGAATCAGTCTGGCCTTTTGGCAGATTTCCAGCGCTACAGTTCAGCAAAACCAGGCAAGCTCTTGGCTCTCTGACATCGCACGGCAAAGCTCCCCACCGCTCAGAGGTGACAGAAGTTCTCAAAAGATCCTACAGCTAAAGCAAGAAACTTTTCAGGTCTTACCATTACTATTCACATAGACAAATCAACCGATATGCATATGCATATATGCAGGTCATCAAGCGAGGTGGGAAAACTTGCCTGTAGTTGTTGTGCAAATAGTGGGAAGGAGCTAGTGTCAATTTTCTTTTTACTAATGAGTTTTTTAGCTCTTGGAGGCAAACGTGAAAATATTGCCTCAGTTGTACTTTCCCAACGAAACACAACTCAATTCAATTCTTTCAAGGCACCTTGAAAGAAAAATTGAGTTGATTTGTATTTCACAGACTCCACGGCATGTGGATAACCTGTGTAAGAAGATAGTTCAACTCTTCTAGAGGTTTTGAAGTCACCAACAGGTAGCTGAGGAAGAGGCTAATGCTGGTGGCAGCAGTTTTGAAGGCATAGGGGTGATGGCTGTAAGCCAGAAAGCAGGTTTCAAAGAGGAGAGTACTTGATGGAACCATTCAGGTCAGATTGGGAAGGGCTCTGAGCAGCCTGGTCTAGTGGAAGATGTCCTTGGTCTTTGCAAGCAGGTTGGACTAGATGACCTTTACAGATCCCTTCCAACCCAAACTATTTCATGATGTCAGAAACAAACCATTCTGAGAAATATGTAGCAGCAAAGATTCACAATTGTTGGATCGATCTTCCTCCCAACGCCCTTGCACTAACTACAGTAACTACTGTTGCAGAACAACTGTTTTAAATCCATTTTACCTAGCCTTTGCCACAGTCTGGTGATTGAATGGAGGAGGATAACTCTTCAGGTGATCACTTTCCAGAAGTTCTACCAGACTGCCAATGAGCATCACCTAGGCTGTGCAGCTCATTGAAAACTTCATGTTATGAAAATGATGCATCAAAGGAAAAAAAGTAACTCTTATAAATGCACCGATTGCTGGTGCTGGCAAAAACCTAGGAATCCACTCTTATAATGAGGACAGTTGCCATTCTATGTTCATCTTAGATTCCACTACAAGGAAAGAGATAAAAACTTTCTACTTTTACAGAGACTTCTTGGATTTAGAGTTCGAGTTTGAAATTGGGGGATTTTGGGTCCTGTTTACATTGTGGAAGGGGTTTTGTTTGCTCATTTGTTTGGGGGGGTGTGTTTGTTTGGGTTTGTTTGTTTATGGACTGGAGTTTGGGGTTGATTTTTGTTGTTGTTTATGGGGAGGAGATGGGGATTTGGAAACTGAAATGGCCTACACTCTATATGTGTATTTTTCTCCATGTAAAGAGAGAAATGCTTATCATTTTTTAAAGTCAGCCACAAATGAGAGGAGATTAGAGACCAAAAAAAAAAAAAACCTTTAAGGAAAAAATAAGATATGTACCTAGAAAGGAAACATTTAAATTTAAGGATTTTGAGAAACATTGCTGCAAATTGGACGTGGCACTTGGTGCCACGGTCTAGCCTTGAGCTCTGTGGTAAAGGGTTGGACTTGATGATCTGTGAGGTCTCTTCAACCCTGATGATACTGTGATACTGTAAAAAAAAGCAGTCCCTGCAGTCACACTATCATGCTGCAGATAGCAATTACACGCAGATATGTCACTGCAAAAAACTGTGTTATGAAATTAAACAGAGGTGAAAATTTGCTGCAAACTAAAGGTGGGGAAGAAGAGAGTTCCATTTTGGTCCCAGGAATCTGACAGCAGGCTTTAAATATTCTGAATACAAGTTTAGGGATGTCAAGATTGCTGTGAAGGGAAATCTAGGCTCACTTCAATGACAGAGAACAACTATTTTAAGGAAAACAAATCATACTGCATAAATATGGAGGCCTAGCGGGTAGCAGAGTGGGTTACAGCAAAAATAGAGCCCCTTGTTCTCAAAGCTTTTGGGTACAGCTTCTACAAAATATTTTTTTTTCTCCCACTTTCCCATACTTTTTAACAAACTTCCAAACGTTTCTGAAAAGAAAACAAAGACAAGACTGCATCTGGTTTGTCTATGGCGCCATTTGTTGCTATAGGGAGACTACTTGGAAGAGGTGATGAGTGCTAAGTTGGTGAAATATATTAATAGAGAAACAATAGACAAAACGCTCTCACTGCTGCGGCTAACCCTTTAGTGTAGACTCTTCGGTTTCTCCCTCCTTCTCTGGAGGCCCAAGCACAAGATAATGACTACATCTTCCTGCACAAGCTGCTAATTGTTTTCCTCCCCAAAACGTTAGCATTTTTCTCTTCACTTCGGTGAGCACTGCATCAGTAAAAACATTTCTGGAAGTGGAGGGCAAGCAACTCACTGAAATGTTCAGGGCTTTATTTCCTCATTAGGTCCTCTAGCAAAACTGAGCAACATTTCATACTTCAGTAACATAGATGTTTTGTACCTTCAGCAAACGTCAAACGCTATCTATTGTATTTTATTCCAGAAGGTATAGGCAGAAAATATATAGATTTAAATGGAAATTCTCCATCCCTGATATCCACTGAGCATGCAAAACACCCATTGCAAAGATCTGACTTTGATGAATGCAAAAAGCATCCCTTCAAGAGCTTTCAATAAAGTGGGAAGAAAAGCCCATATAAAAATGATTTGCAGTTAACCCATGAACACATCTATTTACTTACTTAAATATTGCTTTCAAAGTTACAGCCACAATAACACTTGTCCCTTGCCAGTTGCATTAAGAAGGATACATTGAAGAGAGATGTCAGCTGAATACTAGCATTGATGTTAATGCCAACTATTCGAAGCCTTGCCAAGTCACTGACATTTGGACTGAGGACTCCCTCGTTTCCATCTCTTTTTAGGACTTTGTCAAATCACAGAAGTTCTAGAAGCCCATTTTGGTAAACAGGACAAGATACATCTACCATGCTAAGTTTTTTTACTACAAAGCCTTTGTGTCACAAACGGTCTTTTATTTTCATTGCTGGCTACCAGACCTCCATCTCACTTTTTGTTTCATTTGATTTAAGCTTACTTTGCAAGTGTGCTTATATTTTAATTCTTAAAAAAAAAACAAACCTTCCCTCTCCAAAAATGCCAATCATTTTCTTAAAGGAATCTGCCACACTGAGATCACTATAGCTTGACACCAGCATTTTTTTTCCTTGGTTTCTCAATTTTTTACAGTACATAGAAATTCAGATCCATCCCATTAAGTAAGATGTCTGTAGCTTGTATTGGGTTTTAGTAGAGGAAATTGTTGATCCCTCCTTTGTGTTTCTAAGTATGGGAAGAATCCAAGTGATACACATAGCTAGGGAGCATGTCAAGTTACTAGGAGCTTAATATCGCCTTCAGTCCCTCCGAAACAGAACTTGCTTGATGACAAGCAATTCTTTCATAGATGCCTCAGCCCAGAGCCTTGGTCCTTGTGGACTCTTAAGGTGAGATACACAGATGCTGCCTGGTCACTTTCTTTTTCTTGTTAACTTCCTTTCAGAAGCAACTTCATTTTAACTGTCACACATTGAAGACATGCAGTAAAGACTCGCATCTCCTCAGAATTAAGTGAATGGAATTTTGACATTTCCCCCTGGCATTCTCAAAATCCATTTTTGCACTGTCATTCCTTCCAAAGTTAATGCAGAAGCCATACACAAAGTCTAAAACGCTTCTGAAGTTATATTCAAGGAATCCAATTTGTTTATTCTTTTTTTTAAAAGATACCTTCAGCTAATCCTACTTTATTGCTTAATGTCAGACAAGTTAATTTATTATTTCCTTGGCCATAAACTATTTTATATCACAAGGTCTCATTTGTATTTGGAAATTTATATTTCAGGACACATCACTTGTAACTTACTGAATAAAAGTTTTCTGTAAAGAACAGTGACCTCTTAAAAACACAATGTGTCACTTATAGCCAATTCATAGAATCATATAGAATCATAGATCATAGAATCAACCAGGTTGGAAGAGACCTCCAAGATCATCCAGTCCAACCTAGCACCCAGCCCTAACCAATCAACCAGACCATGGCACTAAGTGCCTCAGCCAGGCTTTTCTTGAAGACCCCCAGGGACGGTGCCTCCACCACCTCCCTGGGCAGTCCATTCCAATGGGCAATCACTCTCTCTATGAAGAACTTCTTCCTAATATCCAGCCTATACCTACCCTGGCACAACTTGAGACTGTGTCCCCTTGTTCTATTGCTGGTTGCCTGGGAAAAGAGGCCACCCCCCACCTGGTTACTGTAACAGAAACACAGATCTTGCCCAGGTATAGCCCAGCATTATTAAAATGTGTTAAAAGCCCCAAATCCAGTCCTGAATCTACAACACAGGCTTATCCTCATAGTCTTATTATCTGCCTTGGAGCTGGTCTTTTAAGCAGAGTTAAAGACTTAACCTCCAAATGTTTAATCTAAATGCCACCTCAGAACTGAAGCAAATGTCACTGTGGTATGCAAACATGGGAAGGGAAAATAAAAACTATCAGAACTGCCACTCGTCAGAGCTATAGTCATCTGAAGGAACAGAGGGTGCTGCACACCTCCTCATAAGCCTGACTTCTGCATTTTAATTTAATTATAATTGTAATTTTACCCCAAAACCAAAAAACAGTCAGTGAATATCTTCACTATTGCCTAGCACGTAAGTTCTCTCCATTGCTCCGTCCAGGTCTCCAAAGCTTTGGAGAGATTGTTGCACCATTTTTTGGAAACATTTGTCCCAAAGTTTCAATGGGAAACCAAATAAGAATCAGAGAATAAAAGAGACTATCACAGCAGAGGGTGATTCTCTCCGTTGTGTAACATCCCAGCTTGAAATGATAATTAAATTAGTCACACGGGGGGGGGGGGGGGGGGGGGAAGGCAAACATAAATCACGTTACATGTAAAAATCCTTCATATTCTTAAAGAACTCCTAGCGTCCCTGTGAATTCATGAATCAAATTAAGCAACTCACACCTCGAAATACTGCCCTCAGAATCTAAGAGGCTACTTGAACAAATGTGGGAATGAAGGACCAAGCGTTACATCTTCAGACTTAGAGGTGAGAGCTTCGTGCCTTCAGCATTGTGAGCATCACCTGGTAGGTGTATTGGGGGTCTCCTTACAGTTGCAGTGTTGCCGCTTTCCTGCAATGCTGGCTAACAACTGATACATTATTTCACAAGGAGAAACAGAAACCGTTCTCATCCTGATGTCCCAGTTAACATACCCAGCGCTCAAATTACTCTTTTGCATCTAGACCTCCTTCTGCTTTTTCTGCCAAAAACTAAGGGACTATAAAAATATCTCTATCTCTCTGTTTTAATTTCATAAACAAAAGTCTTCCAGACATCAAATCTACCTCTCTCCTTGAGATCTACATACAGTTCAGCAGACACCAACACCTTGCATTGCCCCATTTAGTCAGCCACGGAAAACTGCCCTTCACTGCACACTGAAAAGACTAACAATGTTTATCCAGTAGAGCGCAACTGGTCACTATCACTTAATTAACCTTTCATGCACTCCAAACACTGCTCATACGTGCTACAACTGCACAGTGTGGCTGCTGCAGTCCAGCATCTCAACTGCACAGTTGTGGAGAGAGAAGAACGTAGCGATGCAAGCCAGCTCACCCACAAAATGCTGTGTGCTCTTGAGTACACAGAGTAGACAGACCTCTTCTGCGCTGCTGTACCCAAGGATACATCAGATGGCCTCATGTCACAGCAGAAGTCACAACCGTGTTTCTCTTCTTCCGAAGGGCAAAGGGCTGAAGCAAGCATCTCCTCAGATCCTGCAATCCCAAGGCATCTAGTTTTTAAAATCTAAACCTGAGAGGATTTCAAGTAGCGGCAGTGTCTTCACAGACGCTTTAAAAAACTCTCTTTCAGGATCTTTCAGTCTAAGCTGCTCTTCGGAGCTCTGCATTGCGCCTTTTCATTTCTCTATCGTGTTGTTATCAAGCAAGAATTACTAATGTGCTATTGTGATGCACAGCTGAGGCTGCTTCCGCAGCAGCTCCCCGGGTGTTTAACATGCAAAAAGAGTCCTTGGTCAGGCAATGGGTCAGTCGTTACACCCCGCTTTAGCACAGGCCTGTAGGGAAACCCTACTCTCACGCAAATCTGACCAGCATAATGCTGGAATCATCCAACCCCAGGAAGATTTCACAAGCAATCCCATGTGTGCTACAGCTGCACAATGCAGCGTTACCTTAGCATCACAGAAGCACCCTGTTTGCCTCAACTTATGCAGCCATGCTTCAGCCCTCTCACTGCCCTTTCATTTTCTTATGCTTTGGCCAGGAATTTTAGATGAGACAAACTTATTCGGGACCATTCGTCCCATGGCAAGAACTGCTCTTCCAGCTCAGTGTACACAGGATTTAACCACCTGGAAGGACTGTAACAACTCCTTATAACACCAAAGACCAAAAATTAAGAGATCAAAATGAAAACACTGACTTCAGCTGGGCCAAGGTTTTACTCCTTATCCTACAGATCTGATGACTATTCATTTTAGGCTTAGTTATGAAGACCAAATGGCACCCCAGAGCCCCTTCAAATTATTCCTTGAGAATCAGACTCTCAAGCAGAATTGTACCATGCTGCTGACCCCATACAGGTTGGCCAGAGTATTTTAGACTCTGCTCCAACAGGTTTTAATGAATTTAAATGCTTTGGATTTGAATGAGGACTTCATTTCTCTAGATTGGAACCTATCAACACTTTGCACTGACAGAAAGTTGTAACAGGTTCTGACTTTTTGAACCATTTTTCAGCCAAGAATGACTTTCTTGAAACAAAAGGACAAAAAAAACCCTAAGTTTTTAAGATGAGTAACTACCCCAAAATCCATCTGGTCTTTTCAACTGACCATGCAGCTCAGCAAGTTTGATGTAGCATATTTCAATACTGAAACCTTTTCACTTCCTGCCAAATGAACTCCTAGGAGTCTTCCTATTTCTTTTGCAGAAGACTTGTAGCTTCAAAGTCAATTCTAAAGTTTAGCACTTCTAGACAGAAAAGGACTCCTTACTTTTGGTTACAACGTTCCCGTGGAAGTACAGTTACCTGCACAAAAAGGTTACTAAAAGAGCATTTTTTAACAACAGTACTACATATTCTGAAAACCCTTGCTCTGCTACGTAAATACAATCACTTGAATCATCTCTTCATGGAAAGATTCCACTTATTCATGTCTCCTTAACCTAAAAATCCTTGCGGCATGCTTATCGTGATTTGCTCTCTTTGTGATTTGTAAAAAAGTTCTTACCCTATGTGCTAGTTTGAGCCTAGCTGGGATATTTTGGTGAGAAGAATTAGAGTACAGGCTATGAAAAGGAAACAATGGTGATGCCTACTTCACTCATAGGCTTGCTGAGATGTATAAGAACATGAACACGTAGATAACACAGAGTTTGCTCTCTCTGGCTTTCCAGCTGCACTTCTCTCTCTAACCTATCTTGATGTCTGACTAATTCGTCTGCTTCCTAACCCCTCTGACTGACCCTCCAAACTCATCTTGAATGTAAGGCAACATCTGGGGTAAGGTAGAGGGGTGGGAAGAAGGTGGAAGGGTGTTTGGGAGCCCCTCCTGGGGACTCTGTTTTCTGGGAGGGCTGTTGTGTTTCTGCATTACTTTTTAACTTGTCTATTTCTGTCTATAGCTGTACAGATTGTAAATACCTGCTTGTATATTGGGCTGGGCTGTAAATATAAAGCTTCATTCTCCAATTTCCAGATCAGCTGAGTTTACTCTGGGCAATTTTCTTAAGTGTGGGGGGGTGGGTGACACCCAAACATCACACCCTAATGGTTATTTGAATCCTGTTATTAAACAATACATGCCTCCACCTTATGAGGATGCATTACAGATCTCCCTTCTTACAAAAAGCAGGAACAAAAGGAATTAAATTGTTAAATAGGGCTAAAATGATTAATCTTATTGGCCCAAAACAGCCATATCCATGACTTGTAAATATATTGCAGTGTCACAAGATGACTGTTTGAAAAGCTGACAGTCTTCAAAACAGCTGGCAACTCAATGTGTTGCTCAAGAAATTAGTGTTACTCTTGAAGTATATCATAAACAACAGAAGTATATTTTAAACTTTGAATCTGGCTCAAATCAGAGTTAAATTCTTTCCTCTATACTAGGAATTTTCATATGATATTTCACTTTTACCCTAAGACAACACTTTTTTTCCACCCTCGGTGAAAATTCCTTGTTTTGGAAAGACAATTATCAATAATAAAAACTCCAGGACATATAAGTGGAGAAAAGTTTAGCTACAGGAAGTATTTCATTCCAACTATTCAGTCTTGAAAGTAACAAGTTGACAGTAAAATCCTCCTTAATGACATGCAACAGGGCTATGCACTTCTTAGACACATTTTATACCAATTCTTCGCTGCAAATAAATGCACACAGAAATACTAAGTTTGAGGTTGCTTGCGTGTTGTTGGTAGGTGGTGCTCTGGTTTTCTTCTTTTGCTCTGACCTGAAGAAGGTGCTAAGGCATGTAGAAACCAGTTACTGATCTGGTTCTAAGTCTGACTGTATTTCACTGACTTCTCTTGTGACAACATGGTGACCACTGAGGACAAATCACTTAATAATTATCTTAGCTCAAGTTTGGAAAAGTTCTTACCATTCTTACTGAACATATAACTGCTCCCTTTGTGGGCTAACACCGGTCAGAAAGAGAATCTAATTGCTGAGAAAAACAGAATCTAAAGCTTTATTTCCCAATCTAATTTTGTTAAAAAGAATTAAGTTATCCCTCTTGTTAAGATTACCTGACTTAGTTCCTAGTGCAAAGGTAGACATTGTGTTCAGGTATGAATGGATGCTAATTGTTCTGATTTTTCTTCCTCCGTGCCTGACTCGGTACCCAGCAATTATCTTGTGCTCTTGGCTAACAACAGCCATCAGGGAAAGTGCAGCTCAACCCAGTTTACGTTTTGGAAGAGGAGCACTGAATTTCCACACTTACTCCTTGAATACAGCAGCAAGCCAAAGAAAAAGCAGCGAAAACAACTGAAAGCTTCCATGTGCATTCAAAATTCCAACTCTGCTCTTTGAAGAGCTTGTCGTTAGACATCCTACAACATAGAGGAGACCTTAGGAGGAAAGCAAAACATCCATTGAACTAAATGGCCGAACAGTCGTGCCACGTTTATCATCATGGAATAATTTCTCTCAAATCGATCCTAGCTGCTTCCAGAGAGAAATTTAGGTAGTGGATCAGAGAAGTGGAAATATTCACCTAAGGGAAATTCCCTAGGCTTTTCTTCAGCTGGTCTTGGCGCTATTGGACTCCCTTACCTTAATGATTCTGATTAGTGATCAAAAAAAACTACCCAGGACCCATCGTCTGCCACATCAGCGAAATGAATGAGTGTCATGCATGGTCCTACATCAATCAGGAAGGAAGGGAGGGGTCCTGAAAAGTGATACAGCAGAATCACTCAGCTGCATTCCTGAGCCACAGCACTCAGCAGCATCTGCTCTCTCTTGTCACAATATCGACTGCTGGCAGGAAAAAACAACAACAACGACAAAAAAAACAACTACTACCCAAAAAACCAACCCTTCAGCAAAAGCCAGACCACACACAGGAACAACAACCAAAAAACGAAACAAAACCACGACAGAGTTCGCATTTTCCTGTCAGATATTCGATATATGACCTTTATATCTTGAATTGTTATTGAGACTTAGCACCATAAAGTGTATACCTGAGACAAGGAAGACCACGAGAGACTCAACAGAGGACTGGAATCTGAGACATCTGAGCTAATTTCTGTGTTTCTTGCCTACTTCCTGCAGAAGCACATGCGATCTAATAACTTTTTCTGCAGAATCATCTTGTCCAGTGAGCATATGAGCTCTGGTTTGTTAGTATAAGCTTTTAAAGGCAGTTTTCCTGTCACTGGATTTATACGGCAAGTGAGCTTATTTTTAGTGCATAGAAGAAACAACGGCAGGGGTTGGGAAGAAGCATCAGAAGAGGAAAACCAAGGAAACATATTTTACCACCACTGCTTTAAGGAGAAACATGCTTCTAAAATGTTATTCCCTGCCTTATACATGCAACCAAATCTTATTTTGGCAAACCCCAAAAAGGCATGCAGTCCAGTATGCACAGCATCTGTTAAGTAACATCTATGCACACAAACAAGAACCTTGTCCTTTTAAAGCAACATATCTAGCGGGGGAGGTTTGCCACATTTCCCATCCAAAGAGATACTTCACTTTATGGAGCCAGAGCACTAACAAAACCCAATATAGTGACTTGCAAGATGGAAGCCCAAACAGATTGCAGAGTTAAGCAGTGGTGATGCACAGAGTGTACAAGACAAAAAAAAAAAGAGAGATGAATCATAACACACATGTGTGCAGGGACTGAGAATTAACTGTCCAACATATATTCTTTACAGTTTTGGACTTTGGAGCTAAGTGCTTTGATGTTTATTAGTTTGTTTTTATCAGTTACAAAATTAACTAAGCAGTCTTCAACAGCTCAAAGCTGTTGTTTTCTGTAATCTTCATGGGAAGTGCAAACAGAAGTGTACTGTTATTGCATACAAATAAGCATGGAGACTCATGTGTGTGACAATGCACTATGTTCACACCAAAGCAAGTCAAAAACCAACTTGTCCTTATTTACAGCAAGTAAGAGCTGGGGCCTATTGGGATTCCTCCTGCCTATTTCTCCAACAGTGAGGTTGAGTGAATCTCTTTAAGGATAAGAGATTCTGATAGATAGGCATGCGTAAGTTGATTAACAGTTAATGACAAATATATGGTTGATACACTCCAGACTCTTCAGTCTTTTGATGTCGATTGCAAGAGTTAAGGCATCTATTTGTGTTTAAAATTGCAATAAAAGCAGTAAATTACAGTTGCTTCTTTCGACAGCTTCAAGAGCAGAAGGTTGAAAGATTCAAAGTAACCCATTTCTCTTCCAGACACCCAAGGTTAAGCAAACAACGTTCTTCAAGTCTCAACAAGCTATTATCAGCAATAAACCCCACAACAACCATATAACAATAAATATGGCAGCATAAAAGCAACCAGGCTGAAGAAACTGGGAAAGCTTATCAAACTGAAGGGAGGAAAGCAGTAACTGGCCAAGATCAGCTCTGTTCCATGACAGATGTATTAATCCATTTCTTTTCTTCCCTTATCCTTTAGCCCATTAAAGAATACACTACCAGGAAACTACCAGTGCACAGAGTCCTGGATTACACTGATGCCATTATAACTGATTTCAGGCTGAAATGAAAAAACAACTTAGACTTGTGTTAAAAAGACTCAGTCATGACTATCATATGATACTACCAGGACCAGCAGCAGTTTACTCTCTGAGAACAGTCTCCTGATGCTATGTAAAAAAAAACATTGTGGACAACATTGCATGAGCCAGTCAGCTAGGCAAACACCACTCTGCGTTATAGTTGGAGTGAGGAAGAATGAGCATCTCAGAAGTAAGCCTGGGAAAAAGAAAAAATGAAAAAGGAAAATCAGATCTCGTCAATGCCTCATTTGTCCCTCCCCAGTAGTGTAGTGATCTGAATTCAAGAGCAAAAGGGGAAGTTTTGAGACCTACCCACAACAGCCTGTGTTGAGAAAAGCTGCAGAAGCAAAATAGGAAAGCTACCCAGACAATACCAACACAAAGACAGTTCTCAAAGGGCTTATCTGAGGGAGAAGAGGAGCCGCATAATGCTTTAGATCCTTGAGTCTTCCACCATATATACGCTGGTTCTACAGCTCAGCAGATGTAAGCCACTTCTGCAGACACACAAACTCACCTCAAAGTGCTGATAAAGCAAGAGATGTCACTGCTGCAGCACCCATCTCTGTGAGCATAGATAGTAACTGCATCAGATCACCCCCTTGCAACCAGGAAAACAAACAAAGAAATGCCACCACACCCCCCAAACCAACAAAGCAGGACTCATTTTTCTTGTGTAGACAGCACTTTGCAAGCAATGCAGGACCTCAGCATAGTGAGGTTCAAATTTAGCCCTAATCTTGGCAGAGTTTGGACACCTCTTTATGCAGGTGGTTTTATCCTTTTCTGTAATTACTTATTTTGAAGGCAGGGGGTGGGAAATAGTTTCTAGTTCTCTTTAAAATTGTATCTGTAAGTTGTTCAGTCTTGAAGCCATTTCCTGTGAGACTTGCACACTGACCTCTATCCACTCAGGATTTAAAACTGTCAAACTGCCAAGGTGTCTGTAAACAGTGAGGAAGAGTCTACAACCCTTAATATTGACCGAAACATGAGGCACCAATTCCTCATCCAGCCACAAAATATGCCAGTTCTGCAAATTTCTAGAGGTTCTTTCTTTCAGGAGATGATAGGAGTCACTATATTGAGATGATGGCATACACTTGGTTACTCCATAGCTCCAAGAGTTAATCAGTAGACAATTACCAGTAATGCTCAAAACACTGAGAACAGAGAATAAGCACTTTCTCTCAGAGGTCTGGGAAAAAGATGTGGTACAAAGTCCAAGCCTCATCAGCACATGAGAGATAAAAAAAAGATGGTCTGCTCCCACTGAGATGGCCTCCAAACACACAAAGTCATTTCTAATGTGCTTGAGTAGGCATTTTAAGTTTCATTTTAATAGATGCTAAGTACACACAAGTGAAATATCATCATTAAGATGACCAATCTGCAAGGAGGAAAGCATATATAAAGAATAAGCATACTTTAAAAGGCTACATACTAACAATAATTTTTAATTGCATCATAATCATAATATAATAGGCCTCCCACTGTTCTTTTGCTACAAACCTAAAATAATTTACAGGTACTACATTAAGTTATGCAACAGAAAGGCATTCTTGAAACAGCTTTGGAGTAGCAAATTCCACTTCAGCAAAACCATTTATTTTCCATAGAATATCAAAACCCAATTAAGCACTTTGACTGTCTCAGAGAGAGGCATTATGATTGAAGCTTAACAAATCTGGGGAAAAGGAAATATTCTGCAACTAAAATTTCAATTATTTGGGGCTCCATTATGATTAAATAGGATATTACATTTATACATTTACATATATGTATAAAGTTATGTTCTGTATTGCATGATTATGTACAACATGCATATGTGCATATATAGATAACATTTTTCTCTTTACAATTTTTTTAGCCAAAAGTCCTTTTTTCTCACCACTTCCATTCTCAATTATTCTTGGAAGCAGAAACTGCAGCTGCTAATTATAGATGGCAACTATGAATCAGAAATGATAGCTTAGCCAAAAGTCATTTAGAGCCAGTGGCAGCATGGAAAAGCCAGAGGCTTTTCAGCTTGCTTTGCAGTCAAGTTGCAGGAACTCCTAATGCAATCTGTCTGCTGCAACCTATCAGAGCTGGCAAATATACGTCACACCGGCTTGGTGTTGTATGTGCAAAGGGCAGGTGGGCAAAAGCCATCAGAGGTGTGGGTTTGCACGGGACAATAGCAGAGTCTGGATCTCACAGACACCACCCTAAAAAAAGATTTTATAAGAAGAATGAAAGTATTTCAGATTTTAAACCTCTTTTGAACACTTTTTTCCAGTGGGATGTCCTTATAACTATGGTTTAGGTATCTGTGTTAGCTTTGCGGTAAACTTCTGCCTGCTGCAGACTTAAAGCTTCTGTGAGCTGTTCTTCAGAGGTACACTCTTCTGTAATGCCTCCACACAAATTGTAGCTGGTGAGATGCATGCAATGCTATGTTTTCCAAAAACTTGTGTTTCCACCCTATGATGCTTATTTGTCTGGATTTAAAACTATCATAGCAGAAATTAGTGCACCTATCCTTTTAAAGTACTTAACAAACCAAATACTTTTGGAAGGTATGCAACAGAAAAATAACTTCACTAATAGCATGAGGCTCATACTCCACATTTAAACAATGCTGAGCAATGGAGGTATTCTGTACATTTTATTTCATTGTCTTCGATCACGTCACAATCCACTTGGAAATTTGCTTCAATAGCTTAAAGATGTGGGCAGCTTCTCTGTTCAGACCCTGGAACACTCTTCAGAATATACAAGCTACACCTAGGAGGATCTGCGTCAGAAGTACATTCTCTACTTCATGTATTAAAAGCAAAACAAAACAAAAAAACTATCAAAAGCATTTATATATTCACCTGCAACTGCAGTCTTTTCTCTCCTGAAGTCATAAAACCACACAACATGCTTCCACCATTGCCAAAACTCAAAAACTGTACACAGGTTTAGAACCTTTTAGTTCAAATTAGAATATGGAATTTCCTTGAAAAGATAGAAAGGAAAATGGAAAGTGTATTACTCCAAAAACAAGCAGTGCTCCTTCTACACAAGCATCACAGCACATATGTCCAACAGTAACCAAATTGATGTCAAAAATAAATAACAAAACCAAATAAACTCAGAGAATTATGATTTTGGGGTGAGAATATGATGGGCAGGAACAGATGAGTGCATTTAAAAATAGGGAGTTTGTTATAGTCAAATGAAACAAAGAACGAGGAGACAACACAATAATAAGCTATAAAAATATATCTGCCAGTGAAGTTGTTTGGGGATTGAATGTTTCCTCCATGACATTCTCAGGAAGCACCAGGCACCCTCCAGGTTTAAAGCTTTCATCCCTGGGGTTTGAGCTCTATTGGTTTCCTGTATAAAAGGAACTGAGACAAGAAAACATTTGACTGACTGCCCCAGCAATCATACCATGTTTTATACTTTGTGAAGCACTGCCTAACACAACAAACCCGAGTATTGTTACAGAGGACTCAAAGAGTCCAACCAATTACGGCCCTTCATGTGTACAGCTAGCCTTTGATCATCAGTTAACTACCAGCAATAAAGCAAACAAATCTGCAGACAGCATCAATAAACCTGACAACGGGAGGGAACAGAGATACTCTAGGCTCAGTTGGCCTTTTTTTTTTCCCTCCTTCCCTAAATCCCCATCAAAATTATCCACTGGTTGCCTTCTCTAACTTATGGGCAGATTCAAAGGAAGTAAAGCAGAAATTTGCTCACGTTTTAAAGGCAGCAGCATAGCATCAAGCAGAAAAAAAAAAAAAAACAATTAAAAAATAAAAAGCATACTTCTTCAGAAGAATTCTCTAGCCATAGCAAAATTCAGCCTGCTAAGTACCTGGAATTCATCTGTGCTTTTATTAGACTCTGGTTTTACACACACAGATATACGCAGCATGAGTATTTGATATCAGTGAATCCACTGGAATAATTCTCTCTCTACTTCAACCTTTGTTTTCTGTGTGGACTCTTTCTTTTAAAAACTTCCAGCTAAATAGAGTCATGATGCTCCAAAGTTTCTGGCAGTTTGTGTTACTATTTCACTGTGATCTCTCAGTCCAGGATGAAATCAGTGGAGAGGTCTGAGGTGAGTGTATGCTGAGAATTGCTGGCACAGCACTGTAACTTGGACTTTTTCTTCCCACAGTGCCAAAGTTCAACAAAACAGACCTACCATACCCAACAAGCATACAGTTTTTTCAAGCTCAGAGGTCCAGCTTCAGTGTGAAAACCACAACAGTTTTCATCATGCAGAACAGACAGGATTAAGACATAGATCTGAACAACGGATTAGGAAAGGCAGTCTGGTCCTAGCGGTTAAGCCACTAGCCTGGGACCTAGAAATCCTCTGCCAGCACTGCCTATGACACAGCCTGTGCTGGTAGTATTGATGCACAAAACTGCATTGACCTCAACCCCCAGAAATATGCAGGGGCTGAATGCCCTTGTAATCATTCATAATAAGGCAAAGTACCTTTGAGGGTTTGGACTCCACTTCGTGCTCAAATAACTATCCATAAAAGATAATAATGTTTCCCTATCTCACCAAGTACACTGAACAAGGACAACTGTAACAAGTACACCTGGTGTACCTGCTGAAGTGAGCTGCTGTACCACTTCAAAGAGGTATGAAAACAAAAATGAGGTTTCACCTAAAGGTTGATCAGAAAAATACACAGTCCAAGTAAAAGCACAGGTCTGTAACCTCACAGACTTGTGTGGAATTAAATAAACCCCAGTTCTGTCACCCTTGTGTCTATGATATTTCCTAGTAACTGGTGGATGCTAACTGGGCTTTATGCTTGCTGTCTGCTTTGTCTGGCATGCAACTCAGCTCCTGCCACTGCATATTTAGCTGTGTCTCCCTAACTGACAGAATCAGTCTTCCCTCTCCTTTCAGCTCTGCTGCTTTAAACATCTCACAGTGTATTTCACTCTCATGGCTGGCTGGCAGGACCCCTGTCTCACATGCATAAATAAAGGCAAGACAATGTTTTTTTAACTACATCCCCCAGAAAATAACTACTTATTTTAAAATATCCATATTCTCTTCAGGTAAAAAATGTACCTAACTATTATTGCAAGTAACACCTACGCCAATCCAAAATTCAGGGTGGGAGAAAATGGAGGGAAGGGAGATAGTTCTTCCTGGCCACGCACTAAAGCAGGACAACCTGACTTGTATTTGGTTTCCAACTCAGTATGAACTTCAAATAGGTTCTCACCACATAGTCTTACCAGCCCCATTTCATCTCCACACAGCATCTTTTCTTTCATCATTTGTCTGTCTTATCTGTTCAAAGTATAAACTGGAGTATAAAAAACCGATTTTGCTGGGAGGATCTACAGTTCTTAGCACTACAGGAACTTAGTGAAAAAAGTTACTCTAACAACCTCATCTTTTTCACTTCAGTAGCATTACTTAGATCTGGATGAAAAAGTAGAGCATGCCAAATAAGTAATAAAAGCCAAAACACATAGGTGATAGCAAAAAAAGACAACTCAAGCTTCTTAATTTACAATCTGTTAAACTCACATCTTCATGTTATAAAGAAATAATTAGTCTGCCTCCCTCAATTCAAGAAGGATGTTGAGTTGCTGGAACATGTCCAGAGAAGGGCAACAAAGCTGGTGAGGGGCCTGGAGCACAAATCCTATGAGGAGAGGCTGAGGGAGCTGGGCCTGTTTAGCCTGGAGAAGAGGAGGCTCAGGGGTGATCTTATTATTGTCTACAACTACCTGAAGGGGCATTGTAGACAGGTGGGGGGTGGCCTCTTCTCCCAGGCAACCAGCAACAGAACAAGGGGACACAGTCTCAAGTTGTGCCAGGGTAGGTATAGGCTGGATGTTAGGAAGAAGTTCTTCACAGAGAGAGTGATTTCCCACTGGAATGGGCTGCCCAGGGAGGTGGTGGAGGCACCGTCCCTGGGGGTGTTCAGGAAAAGACTGGATGAGGCACTTAGTGCCATGGTCTAGCTGATTGGATAGGGCTGGGTGCTAGGTTGGACTGGATGATCTTGGAGGTCTCTTCCAACCTGGTTGATTCTATGATTCTAACTTCTTAGCAGCCCTCCCCCCATGAGAAAACAAGAAACAAAGCAGTGAGGAGAAAAAAAGTCAAAGAAAATTCAAGCATGCAGTGAAGGCTGAACAGAAACCAAAGAAATGGAGTAGGTAGGAGACTATCTATAGCAAACAAAGCTGTATTTAGATAATTACAGCCCTACTACAAATTTGGCACATAGCAGGTGCATGAGCGTGACACAGAGTGGAACTGCATCTGATATGGTGATTCACACTTATTCAGACAGTCTAGTTGTTTCTGTAGCAAAGCCACGCACCTCTACTCCATGCCACAGTCCCACCTCCCTTACTTACATCTACTTTGTGGAGGAATGCACATTAAGAAACACAACAGACTGAGTCTGCAGATCTGAGTTAATAAGAAAAACAAACAAAAAAGAAACAACAACAAAACATTCTTGCTGCTGCATATTTTGTGTGTGAAGATGTTTCACACAGATCACTTCAGCACACACGCCCCCAAACAGCTACATCAGCACAACCAGAGCAGTGACAAACTGCAGTGTAGAAACAGCCACAAACAGCAGAGGTGGGAAGTGGCAATTTCTTAGACTTTGTTTTGTGTCAAATCCAATTTATGTAACATATAATTACATCCTTAGAGTTACCAAAGAGTGGAAGAAGGAAACAATCATATTTTTTTAATAAAAAGATCTAATGTAAATGATTTCATATTGCTTGTGCTTATATAACAAACAACACTTACATACACTGTATCCAGTTCTGGAGCCCCTGTTACAAGAGGGATGTGGAGATGCTGGAGCGTATCCAGAGAAGGGCCACAAGGATGCTCAGAAGGCTGGAGCGCCTCGCCTGTGAGGACAGACTGAAAGAGTTGGGGCTGTTCAGTCTGGAGAAGAGGCTCCCAGGTGACCTTCTTGTGGCCTTCCAGAATTTGAAAGCTACAAAAAAGCTGAGGAGGGACTTTTTAGGCTGTCAGGGAGTGACAGGACTGGGGGGAATGGAGCAAAGCTGGAGGTGGGGAGAGTCAGCCTGGACATGAGGAGGAAGTTTTTCAGTGTAAGAGTGGTGCCAAAGTCAAAATAAGTGGCAGCAAAGTCAAAATGTTGGACACTAACCAGTGGTGGCAGAAAAGCTCAACATACACTTGCCATACAAATTTCTACTATAGAGCAATGTTTGAGAAAGAGAAAAATACTCAAAAACAGACATATAAAAGAAAAAAAAACCCTTACTATATATGTGAATGAAGCTACAGACCTAACCCTAACCCCACAGCAATATGTAGAGGGATATTTCAGTATTGAGCCAGCAGTGTGCCCAGGTGGCCAAGAGAGCCAGTGGCATCCTGGCCTGCATCAGGAATGGTGTGGTCAGCAGGAGCAGGGAGGTCATTCTGCCCCTGTACTCTGCACTGGTTAGACCACACCTTGAGTACTGTGTTCAGTTCTGGGCCCCTCAGTTTAGGAGGGACATTGAGATGCTTGAGCGTGTCCAGAGAAGGGCAACGAGGCTGGGGAGAGGCCTTGAGCACAGCCCTACGAGGAGAGGCTGAGGGAGCTGGGATTGGTTAGCCTGGAGAAGAGGAGGCTCAGGGGTGACCTTATTGCTGTCTACAACTACCTGAAGGGTGGTTGTGGCCAGGAGGAGGTTGCTCTCTTCTCTCAGGTGGCCAGCACCAGAATGAGAGGACACAGCCTCAGGCTGCGCCAGGGGAGATTTAGGCTGGAGGTGAGGAGAAAGTTCTTCCCTGAGAGAGTCATTGGACACTGGAATGGGCTGCCCGGGGAGGTGGTGGAGTCGCCGTCCCTGGGGCTGTTCAAGGCAAGATTGGACGTGGCACTTGGTGCCATGGTCTAGCCTTGAGCTGTGTGGTAAAGGGTTGGACTTGATGATCTGTGAGGTCTCTTCCAACCCTGACGATACTGTGATACTGTGAGTTCAGAGCTTATATCTGCAAACACATCTTGTTGGCCACAAATACTAAACGCAGCTCATACCACCAGAGTGGTGAGGGCTCAGCTCTTGTATAAATGACAGTGAGACTACAGGGGCAGGTTTTCCCCAGTTAACTGCCCAGGTCAATAAGCCACTTAAAAAAATGCATCACAGCCCAACTGACACTGGTCGACAAAGATATGGATACCACAGAGAAGACAATCAATGAACTGATGAGCTGATGTTCACCTTGTCTCAGATACAGGAAGTAAGGAATTACCAGTGAATTTTTAGGAGAGCACAATTCAGGCAACATTGCATAAGACAGCAATTCACCGCAATGGCTTGCTGCAGAGGAATTCAAGACAGGACTTTGCAGTTCAGATCAACTCCTGTAGGCTGTCTCTTGGTACCTATTACGACCTGCAGACAACCTACAGTGCAGAAGTTTAGTTTCCATGCAGCTGCAAGGGTACACAGTGTAAAGCATATTTCCATTATTCCTCCATCTTCTCCAAAGCTGTTGTCTATGCTGGACAGAAGACAGGGCAAGAAGACTGAGAGGGACTTTTCATCTGAAACAGTATGGCTTTTCTAAATGAAGCACATTCATATTGTTGCTGGTGGGTTTTGTCACATCTATGGAGACTACAGACACTGAGCAATTTTCCTCTGGTGTATGCACAGAGCTTAGGCATAGCAGTGCTGCTATTGTGATTGCAGCCTCCAGATACTACACAATAATTTTAACCATTCAGATAAGGCTCAGTTTTAAATTCCCCATCTATATCACTGAAGTATGTACTCTTCTGACACACAGCTAGAGTTCCTCCCTCACTCTGAGTTACGTGTTCCCACTCTTTGTGCATACCAGCACCAAGGTGATCTCCTGGGAAGCAGGTTCACACAGTTCATCACTTCTTTTCCAGGTTATTTTTTTACTGGATCTGTTCCCTGAAACCATGCAGCAGGGTTGCATGAGCATTGGTGCTGCAGCAAAAGAAAGGATAATCATGTATTACTGCAGATGGGAGGTTAAGGAAAAGACAAGACTGAGGCATAACCTGACTTAGAGCATATCCTGAATGACTGAAAGAGAAGGCTCTGGCATCTTGAACCCAAGAGGTTTCCTAAGGCACAGAATTTCACAGTCCCAGGCTCAGTGACTTCTATCCTGAACCTCTCTGCAAAAGCCTGGTGAGAGATGGACAGAACAGTGTCTTGCTGGGCATGTACTGGGCAGACTGTGGCAACCTCAGGCATTTACAAACACAGCAACTGAGAGAAATTAGCAGCTACATACACGTGTCCTCCTTTCAAACACTAAACAGTGGAGACTACCTTTGGCCTCTGTGACTTAGATATAGTCAAGCATTCTCTGACAATCCCAGCATCTCATGCGCTACTCCTTGTCGCAGGGGCTTTACCTGTGGGGCATGAGGGAAGGAGCCAGATGGAAGCACTTGCTGCTCAGAAATTCACCTTATGTATCAAGCTGATCAGCAAGACACCAGGGGAAACCAATTTATTTCTGACATCTTTGGCAATTCGTATTACGGTCAAGGCTACTCCAGGCTCCAAACATAACTCTCTCATTTGTAAAGCTTTCCTGTGGCTTTAGCACACCAGGCACCCAGAAAGAAGTTTTGATATAATTTTACTTCTAGGCTTCTCTGTTCAGAGATGGTTTCATTTTTCAGATAGAGATAAATTAATTTGGTTCTCAAAATGCACTTCTTAGTCGAAATAGCTCTCAGGAGTAGACAGCATTGGAAAGCTCTCAGTAATATCAGGCTACGATTTACATTCATCAAAACACTTGGAGGCTTTATAAAGGAAAGGCTTCAGTTCAAGCAATTCTTCCTTTAATCAGAGCCAGACCCCTCAAGAGATTAGAAGAATCTTCCCAAATGTTTCCAAAACAGCCTCCTGATCAGTACAAGAGGAAACAAATAAGTCTCTCAGGACAAAAGGCTCATTTCCTTGTTCCAGGTAGTCTGTCAGAGTAGTTTCCATTAACACAGCAGAAAGCACAAGTTTCAGCAGGAATGCTTTGGAGATTGCTAACTAAGCAGGGTCAACAGCAGAGCTGAAGTGGCTTTCTCCAGGGCACCTCTCAAACTACCTATCCATTCAACCATAACCGAGCTTTCTATTTAAACTGATTTGCATTTGGTTTATTTGCTAATGAACCCACTCAAAGCAATGTCTTGTGTTAATAATCTCCTGGGAAGGTCACCTCAGAGCTGAGTCACTCTCCCTGTTGACCACTGCCAAAAGTAGAACATCCCACACTCCAGCCCTGCCCTTTCCTCTCTCCATCCCAGTCACACTCTTTCTCTTGCATCAAACTAATGTTCTTTAGAGTCTTCACTGAGCTGATTCAGATCATTAACCCAAGGGCAAACGATTCACTTTTCTGTCACACTGTTTTCCTCCAGGCCAGCAATTTGATTCGGATTCACTTGGTGTTTGATACTTGTTGGACTTGCTGCTGGCCTGAGTGAGAAAGCATCCAGGAACAGGGAGGAGAAGCAATAAGATGAGGCATTGCACATCTCCAGCATGATCAGCTGTAAAATGCCACCTTACTTTCAGCAATCTGACCCCAAACGCAGAAGGTTTCTTTGCAGCCAAGAAGTAAAATTACCAGCAGCAACTCTCCTCCTTGAGCTCTCAGAAGTATGCCACACACTCATGTTCCAGACCAGTCAGGATCCTGACAACCAATAGGGAAACTCTGAACTTAATCTAATTCCCTCTTTCTATGCTTATTGCAGCTCAACTGCTCCTCCATGATTGCTTCTGCTTCTTGCCATCTTCTCACACACCTTCTTCCTATTTTCCTGCCTCCTCATGCATGGAGATCTCTCTAAATACCTCTGCAGCTGCTACAGCTTGTCCCTCTTATAAAACCTCTAATAACATTCTTCTACCATACATGCTTACAATAAATCAACTACTAATTAATAGCTGGGAAGCAAAAAGCTAGCAATTAAAGGTTTGTGTTTGTGCATGAATATGTATCAAATGCACATAAACTTACATATGTGTTATATATTTAATATAACTGTTTCCCCTTTTCCTCCAGTTGTTATATGCCAAGGCATCAATCTAAACTGCACTGGAGCTTAATTCCTATGACTTGCTGGAAAATCTCATTTTGAGGTGCAGTGCTTTAATACACTGGAGGTTTGTCTAATTTCATCCAGTTTCTTCACACAAAAAACCCCAAACATCACTGAACCTGACTCTGTGAGCTGACACACTCTTCCAACAATAAAAGCGATTTGCTACTTCTCCTCTAACAGTAGGAATGAGGGAGAGGTTCCTTCTCCACAGCTGCTTCTTGAAAACCTAGCAGTAAGGTACAATGCCTGACAGACCTTTCAAAAGAGTAAGCTCATTCATCATTAATTGACCCAAGCCCTTGATAACCTGGTAAGATCACAGGGTGACAGGATGACAGGATGTTAGGGGTTGGAAGGGACCTAAAGAGATCATTGAGTCCAACCCCCCTGCCAGAGCAGGACCATACAATCTAGCTCAGGTCACACAGGAATGCATCCAGATGGGCCTTGAAAGTCTCCAGAGAAGGAGACTCCACAACCTCTCTGGGGAGCCTGTGCCAGTGCTCTGTGACCCTTACAGTAAAGAAGTTTCCCCTTGTGTTGAGGGAGAACCTCCTGTGCTGCAGCTTACATCCATTGCTCCTCGTCCTATCCCAGGGAGCAGTGAGCAGAGCCTGTATCCCTCCTGACACCCAGCTCTCAGATACTTATAAACATTTATTAAATCACAGGCTCACAGGATGTTAGGGGTTGGAAGGGATTCAAGCAGATCATCGAGTCCAACTCCCCTGCCAGAGCAGGACAATGTTATCTAACACAGATCACAGAGGAACACATCCAGACAGGCCTTGAAAGGCTCCAGATAAGGAGACCTCACAGCCTCTCAGTCTTCTCTTCTCCATACTAAGCAGCCCCAGGTCCCTCAGCCTCTCCTCATCAGGCACTGCTCCAGTCCCCTAATCATCCTCATAGCCCTCCACTGGACCTTCTCCAACAGATCTCTGTTCCTCTTAAACTGAGGAGCCCAAAACTGAACGCAGCACTCAAGATGAGATCTCACCAGGGCAGAGTAGAGGCAGAGAAGAACCTCCCTTGATCTGCTGGACACACTCTTCTTAATGCACCCCGAGATTGGCCATTGGCCCTCTTGGCCAATGGGATGATGCAGGTTTTCTCAAGAGCACAGTTCATCTGCATAAGTCATTTGTTCAGTAACATTGATCCATGTAATTAGCCTTACATAAAAAAATCTGACCTCCATTACTCGTAAGGTTTCAGTTTCACATTTGGCTTCTCTTCCTACTGGGGTTTACATCCCAGATGCTTTGTTTGTAACTTCCCAGCCAGAGTAAATCAGTTCAATTAATACAGCGGTTACATCTTGTGCAAGCAGCTCCCTTGAAATCTTTCCTTGCCACCACCACAGCACCCATGATACCATCAGGATCAGGCAGTTACCATCTACAACATTTTCTTCCAAAAGCCACTCTCGCCACCCTTCAGCTCTGCAATAAACTGAAGCACTGCTGCTGTGCAGGGAAAACCCCTGCAGCTCCAAAAATTATAGAAGCAAGCAGATAGGTTCCTTTAGGTGGTAAAAGAGGTTATAGTTTCCTTCCAGAAACAGTTATCAGATCCTTTGATGTTCTATCTACTTTATCATTTTCCCCAGCTTCGCAGAATAGCAGCTGTGATAACAGAGAGGCTATTTCTGCACTGTCTCTCACTGCCTGGAGATGAGTGAGGATGGAGAAAACACTTCATCTTGTCTCAGCCAGGAAGAAAAAAGATGAGTTACTCTCTGACCTGAGAGTCAAGGGTCACCTCCTCCAGGGAGTCACCACGTTGTTTAGTGCACTTGCAGCTAATCCCCAGGGAGCAGCTCTCACTGAAAGATTTCTTTATGCCTTGGTCAGAAAAAATAACAAGAGAGTTAACAAGCCCAGTAAAAATCCATGACTCAGGCAAATCCTTAAGGATCAAGTAGGGAGGGCAAAGGAACATAAACTCATCCAAGAGTCCAAAACATCTTTCCTCAAAGCCTTTTGAAAAACAAAAAGCTTCAGTAGGGTCTCCTGGTTAGTGGTGATTACAGGAGGGGCATTTCTTTCTCTTTAAGAGTCTCTTCCCAAGGACACAAAAAGGTGCCCATTGACTCCATGCAGTGCTTTCTAATCCATCTGACCAGCTGGCTTTGAATGTCTTTTATACATACTGCAGCAGAAAAAAGAAAGTCTTCTCAGGGAGAAGGGCCTCTGTACCCTCAGTGGAGATACTGCTTTTACTGCTGGATGGCCTGCAGTGCTGGTGGGAAATAGGTTTTATTTGACAGCAACAGTTGCAGTACTTGGGTTTGAGTATCAGCAGTGCCTCACAGAAGTCATAAATGTTTGTTTCACTGTTTCGTGTCAGAAAATCACAAACATCTTCAACATAGGCTCTGCCACTAGCATCCACATCTGAATAAATCAGCCCAGGTTTCCTGGGGTTGGAATAAAACCATTACTGAAGTCAACAAATTTTAGTAATGCCTCAGAAATGAACACAAGGACAACATAGGGTAGCACAAGCAGGACAGAGAGCACAGCACAAGGAAGAGCCTTGAAGGACCTGTGAATTGCCTGCAAGACAAGTTTACAGTGTCTGAGTCGGTTTCTGGAGTCAGATTGCGGGAGAGGAACCTTCAGCTGCCATTGCCCCCTCAGTGGCTTTGAGCTTGGGCCAGCACTGATGCAACAGCTCAGTGCTGCAGAAAGCAAGCGCATCCCACCACCCCCTGTGGCAGCCCTGTGGCCCAGACTTCTCCTGAGGGCACCAGTTCTGGCATTCACTTTTCCTTTCGAGGTCCATTAATAGCCAAAAATCCAACCAAGCAACAGAAGAGCCAAGAAAGACAGAAATGCTGCCAGTACCACAACAGCCAGGAATGAACATCTATTTGTGGGCACAATCCTCCCATTTCTGTAGCATCATTATTCTGCTTTGGCTCAAGCTCTGCCAGAATATGCCTTTTTATCTTCCCATTCCAAGCCCTTAGAACACGACCACTCTCTTTTCTCAAAGCAGTATCTCCAGAAAGCATTTTGTTGGCTTTCCTCTCTGCTCCTTTTGTGATTTCATTTTTGTTTTGTTTGTTTGTTAATTTTTCAAACAGCAGCATACAAACCGTAGCAACAGTGCTGGACTCACACAGCTCTTTTCACTGAATATTCATTTTTGTAAAAAGAAAATTTATATTTCAGGTCCAAAACTTGAATATGGATTCATGAGCCATGAGTTTGCACGTAGTACATTTCAAACTCAGGATTTTCCACTGAAGGCTGAGACAGACCCACAAACACACCTGAAGCAAATTCATCAAAAATTCTACACTAGGCAATGCAGCATTTCAAAGAACCACAAATTGTTTCAGACAGAAAATACCACTATGATCATCAAGTCCAACCATCAACCTGACACCACCATGACCTCTAAACCATGATCCAAAGTGCCATATCTACATGATTTTTAAACACCTTCAAGGATAGCGACTGTGAAGTCACCTCCCTGGGCAGCCTATTCCAATACCTGACCACTCTTTCAGTAAAGAAAATTTTCCTACTATCCAATCTAAACCTCCCGTGGCACATTTCCTTTAATTTTGTCACTAGATGCTAGGGAGACTGATCCCCACTTCACTACAGCCTCCTTTTAGGTAGTTGTAGAGAGCAGGGATGTCACCCCGCAGCCTCCTTCTCTCCAGTCTAAACAGTCCCAGTTCCCTCACTTGCTTCTCATAAGAGCTGTTCTCCAGGCCCTTCACCAGCTTTGTTGCCCTTCTCTAGACACATCCCAGCAACTGAACGTCCCCCTTGCAGTGGTCTTTTTTTTCCTCCATGTAAGGGTCTTTTTTTTCCTCCATGTATCTTCTTCTCAGATAGCTTTAACTGCACAAATGGACTTCAATATTTGTATGATTCACATCAAACACCATGAGTGTTGTCTCTGTTACTGTCTCACTTGCACTTATTTCACATGCCATGCTATTTTAATGGAAGTTGTCTTAGAATCATAGAATCAACCAGGTTGGAAGAGACCTCCAAGATCATCCAGTCCAACCTAGCACCCAGCCCTAACCAATCAACATATGAGAGCAGCAAAATTTCCGAACCACTGCTTCCCAAGGAAAACTCTGGGCCCTAGGACTAATTTGAGGGGCATAAGCATAGGTGCTGTTGGGGGCAGCAACAGGAGGACTGCAGTAATGCATGGCTTTGTTAGGGCAGGTGCAAAATGAGGCTTGGAGTCAACACTAAACTGTTTTGTTGAATACTGTTAGAATTGGCAGCTGTGTTTTGACCAGCTTCCATAACCTCTTGCTACATAGGAGCTCTCCTGAAGGAGCCCCCGAAGTGGTGCAAAGCCTTCAGTATTGCACACTTGGCAGGGTTAGTGCAAATATGGCCTTTATGGGCTCTGAAGATGTGAGTTAGAACTCACCTTTTTCTGCAGACTCCTTCCCTTTCCATCAAGTATTTCCCCCTGCCTGCTGGTGAAAGAAGTCTTCTAAAGCAGTATGTATTCAGATGTTTGGGTTACATCTGTATGGATTATTCTGCCCTAACATTAAAAACAACATAGAAAAAATGTTTTGAAAGTTGATAGCAAAGGAAATTTTAACTTTATGAGCAACTAAAACCTGGCATTTTGAAGTAACACACGCACATAGCTATAATAACAAGTTACTGGGAAGCCTGACTGAGAACTAGCATAAGATCCTAGAAAATTTGGAAAACAGTTTCGTTCTGTGCTCCAAATCCTTTCTAGAGCTGACAGCTCCATGGGTAGATTCACTTAGCCTGGTGTGATGCCAGAGTGGCACAACATGGGGAAGCACTACACCAGCCAGCCTGCACATAGACGTAAGGTTACAGGGCAGTCTGGCTATTCCTTTCCTCTTATGCCCATTTGCACTCAAAGCTGTGAGGAAAGGAAACAAAAGGGTGGATGTACTTAAGACTTTTCAAACATAAATAGGCCTCTTCATTTTCCATGTCTTTCATTTGCTGGGGCCTTACAATTTGCCTCCAACCTTCCCACTGTGAAATCTTCAGTCAAGTCAAACCTGTTTGCCATTTGTGTGTGTGAATGTCTTTAGATCCAAACCCAGCCAACAGTATAACCAGACCTACCCAGGGAGGAGCTAGAATCTGAGTTACACTCACTCTAGCTAAGGGAATGAAGAAACCTTTCTGTTGTCCAAGCAAATCTCTCTGCAGCAGTTGGCAAGATGGGAGATCAGTCTTTTTTCATCATGGGCAGGGCAGTGCCTTAGAGAGACTCATCACCAAAAATACCTGCTTAGCTAACCTGTCTCCTCCTCTTGCTTACCTACTGCTGATTCGTTGAGTTAGTATTTTAAGAACAGTGGCTACATCCTGGAACCACCCTCTTACCTCAGCAATTATGTCTAAATTATTCTGCAGACTATCTTACTTAAGACTTGCATAAGTAATACATTATGCTCCTCCTAGGTATGGCTGCTTTAGCTACTGAATTCCCGCAGTGAACTTCTCAGACTCCAGAGCTGCACAATGACCAAAACTGCACTGCTTGACACAGTGCTCATCCTCCTTCAGCACAACACCGAGCTTACAAAGAACATTAAACCATGGCAAACAACTGAAAAGCCTGAGCAATCTGAGGCTTGCCAACAAAGGCAGACATTAGCACAAAGGAATCACAAAGGGTAAAGAAAACGGCAGGAATAAACAAAGGAACGACACAAAACACAACCCGCAAAACTCACAGTGGTTGGGAAACACACTAATGAAGGTAGATGGTGCAACCATCATTTGCCTCCCTTGTCATTATGAGACAGTCTTTATTATGTGTTCACACACTGTTTTTACCTAGACTTCTGCCTCATTCACTGCATAAATGTAATGAAAATGAAGGTAAATGTTTTAATGCTAAATGTCTTGGAACATTAATGGAGGAGTCACTACAGCTTCACTTACAAGACACATAGCATGTTTACCTCTGCTGAAATACATACTACGTTTGAGTGTGTCCCAGGCTAGGGTGGCTCTCTCCCCCGGTAAGAGTTAAACTCACTACAACACGGATTTTTTTTGAAAGCTGGGAAAAACAAAATTGCATTTCCTATAGTTTAAGCTAAATATAACAGTATAAGGAGAACAAACGACTACAGAAATACAACAACTTTAAGGAAGATGGGGAAGGGGTAAAGCAGCAGAGAAGCAGCAAAAGCAGCAGAGAAGCAGCAAAAGCAGCAGAGAAGCAGCAAAAGCAGCAGAGAAGCAGCAAAAGCAGCAGAGAAGCAGCAAAAGCAGCAGAGAAGCAGCAAAAGCAGCAGAGAAGCAGCAAAAGCAGCAGAGAAGCAGCAAAAGCAGCAGAGAAGCAGCAAAAGCAGCAGAGAAGCAGCAAAAGCAGCAGAGAAGCAGCAAAAGCAGCAGAGAAGCAGCAAAAGCAGCAGAGAAGCAGCAAAAGCAGCAGAGAAGCAGCAAAAGCAGCAGAGAAGCAGCAAAAGCAGCAGAGAAGCAGCAAAAGCAGCAGAGAAGCAGCAAAAGCAGCAGAGAAGCAGCAAAAGCAGCAGAGAAGCAGCAAAAGCAGCAGCAGCCAAAACAGTAGTGGGGGAAGAAAGCAGCAGGTGCAAGCAGAAGCAGCAGGAGCAGCAAGGGTAAGGTCCAAGCTGTGCTTCCAGACAAAAAGCTCCTGATGCTCCAATGAAATTATATTAACTTATCCATCGTTGCCAATATATGGCTTAT
Source organism: Pogoniulus pusillus (assembly GCF_015220805.1). NCBI lineage: Eukaryota > Metazoa > Chordata > Aves > Piciformes > Lybiidae > Pogoniulus > Pogoniulus pusillus. The sequence continues at coordinate 11,998,514 of NC_087281.1, read as the reverse complement.
CAATGTTCACCTCTCCACTCAGAGCTTCCAAGAGTCTCTGTTCCGAGTTATTTTTTATGTCTGAGACAGAAATCTAGCTCAAATGGCCACAGACTGAAATACAGGGAAAGCTAAAAAGTGTGTGTTAAGCAACAAGTATTTTGTTTTGTGTGATCAAATTGGTTATATAACAGGGGTCTGGTCTGGGAGAGGAGCAAACTTTGTGTTGTGACTTGTTCCAGCCACACCTGTAATCATGCAGTGAGCTACAGGTAACTCCTGAGATTGTCTTTTATCTTTAATCACCTCCTGCCATGATTACTCCTGCTTATTTCCCATCAATAGCTAAGAATATAATTCACCTCAGCAATAAAGGTTTCCATGAAGTGAAGTCACCTGCAGTATTTCCTAAAAAGTTACTTGACTAACTGGTTCCTTGGGAAACTAAACAGGAAGACCTGCATTGTCTCTCATTAAAAGCAACAGTATTAGTCAGGCAGAGATGGCAGCAGGAGTCATTCCAGTGCATTCTCTAGAAATACAAGTCTTGTACACAGGTTAGGTAATCTACTGCTAGCACCAGTATTAGTATGAGTCTGATCTTGAAAGTTCTTAGTAGTTAGACTGAGATTTTCCTCTTACAAATACTTGGATGAGACACACTTGTAGATTTTTAGACAAACTGCATTGGTCAGTAACTACTCAGATCCAAGATTTCTAAGAGATGCTGGCTTTGTTTAGTTTATGATCCTAACTGCATGGCACAACAACTAACTGAATCATACCACAGCCTCTTAGAAGTCCACCTCTGCCTCCCTCTCCTACACATAACAATACTAAGGCAGCTAGCCTGACCACTTTGAAGATAGACCTGAAGAGCCCAGTAACTAACCTTTCATGAAAGGTGCCAGAAGCAATAAGTCCTATCATTTCTGCTACATCACACCATGCAACTTGACACAATACTGACCTTCTAGAAGCATTATTTGACAGACACACTAAAATATCATAAGCTGTTTGGGCAGCCACCAGACAAGCTCATACCAGGGTATTTACACATCTGTAAACAAATAATTTTTCACAGCAGAGAGAAATGATACAAAAGTGAAGGCTTGCTAAATGAAACCCTGAGAAGGTTGCTCTGAAACAAAGAGGAAAAGGGTTGTTTCTTGCACTAGTTATCATTGATCTGTGGAGCACACTGCCACGGGATACTACAGACATCAGAGTTGAATGGGGTCTAAAAGCAATTCCACATGTAAGACAGACTCATCAAGGGTTAGCAAACCTCAAAGCCACCACCTCTGGCTCCAAAACTCAACACACCGCTGAAAAAGCATCAGTAGGTCTGTCCTGCTCTTTTAGGTCATTACTGACTGCTGTCAGAGGCAGAACAACAGAACCTAGAATATGTTGTCATTTATACATTCCCTGTTCCACAAAACTTTCCAAACAGCAATCAGCTTTCTTCATACACCTGTCTTCTGCTCAAGCAGATGCAACTGTGGCAATGCTGTGAGGGACTGACAACACACAGCAGCAAAAGCACTGGACACCTTAGAGCTCACAGATCTCAGCTTTCAGCCTTGCTCAATGTCTCCACCAGACTCCCAGAGTCTGACCAGTGAAAATTATTCTGCATCCTTCTATTTCACATGTTCTTGCTCGCATTCTTTCTCTCTTGTCAAGGCCATGTGTGGCCCTCTCTCCCAATTTTATTTTTACTGAAGAGTAAAGCCCTCAATGCTAGCTTTACAAAAAAGATCCTCAGGGTTATCCACAAAAAACAGAGAACCCCAAGCAAGCAAATGCCTAAAATAAAACAAGAACCAGTAACGAAGGCAATGTTTTGCTCTGCTTCTAACGCAGTGCATCCCATTAAGCCCCTAAACCCAATTCGGAATGTATTTAATTGTGATCATGCTGAACAGAAGACTATCAGAACCAGAAAACATCTTGGACTTGTATCAGCAATTGTTTTCTATTTGAAAACTTCACAATCAACATGGCTGGAGACTTGGCTTCTACTCCCTGAATGAATCCAAGCATCAGCACTGGGTCCCCAGAGCCCCAAAACAGAAGTGACTCAGATGCTAGGAAGGTCAGTGCAAGCAAGAGCCACCACTGAATTTATTATTTTTGCTATCATAATATCAAAGAGTTTAGCTCTAAGCCAGTACTCAACACTGCATTAAGGAGCCTGCAAACCATCTTGATAGTCCCAGCACCAAAGACTGTAGCCTACTAAATGCAAGTTTTAGTAGGCTACAGCAGCTATTTAAAACAAGCAAAGAGAGCAAGAGGGAGGCATAGTAAGCCAAATGGAAGCACATATTGGCACAATGAGCATTAGTTGTTGCTTACCACCCACTAATTTCACAACAAAATATTTTCCAGTAACAGTTCTCACTTTTACCAATAAATGATGTAACACAGCTTTTTTTTTTTAAATTCTCCTGTCTAGGGTCTCAATACCAAACAACCCACAGGAGGAATGCTGGAACTCATGCACTGTGGAGGGGGCTGGAGGGAAAGCAAACCAAGGTGAGCCAATCAACTACAGCCTTTCTTTTCACAGCAAAAGACTTTCCTTTTTCTCTCAGAGCCAGAAAACTCCAAAAGTTGGTCTCATAAGGAGATGTCAGTGGGGTCTTTTATGTAAAAACTGTAGAGAGGGAAAGCTCAGTTCTCAAAAACACATTGCTTTTTCCTGGAGCCTGCTGCTGGAGGTGCATTACCAGAATGACTTTTATTAATGAGATCTGGCACTCTGCACCATAGCTCAGAGAGAGCAGGTGATCTTCTACACACTATTTATTGTTTTACTAAGTTTGAGGGGTCATAAGCACCCAGCTGGGTTGAAAAGGCAAGTGATGATGGCACAAGGTGCAGTTTGGCTCCAGATGGGGAGGCTGGGAGAGAGCCATCAAGGCTCTCTCCTGGTGGGACACAAGTTTGAGAGTTCAGTTTTGCCCAGCTGAAGATTATCCTATATTGTGAACAGGCACTATGTGATTCAGCCCACTGCTTTTGGTTTTCACCTTCGGCTGGGAACTGCAGAAGTAGGTTGCCCTTTAACTCCTTTAGCACAGGAGGGGTGGCTTGGGTTCAGACCTCTGGAATTCTTGGATCCTGAAGGAGACTTTGAAACTACAGAAGAGGTGGCTAGACTTGCCTTGCAACGCAGGGCTAGAACAGCACACGCAGGAGTATATCCAATATTGAATCAGAAAATGCTTTCTCCATTTCTCCCTTAGATGAGCTAATCGAAGTAAGTGGATCCATGTGCTGTTTGGACACCATCCAAACAGACACGAATGCTTTTGCCATTCAGAGCAAGGCATTGTTTACAGGTTAACTATATGCTCCCCCATGGTGAATATGGGAGGATAGTGCAAGAAAAAACATCTATTCTCTCTTTGATGTCATACTATAGTTCTCCAAATTTCCCCAGTAGAGTGGGTTCAGAGTAAATTTCCCATTTGTCCTGCCCTTACAGTTACCAACAAATGAGTCCTAGAATGACAGAACACCATTTTATTGAACTAACTGCTTTTGGCTTTCTTCTCATTTCTCCTTTCTGACACAGGGCCTTTTTTCTTGGGGCTGTATCTTCCTGGGCATGCTTCCAGCCAGCCTCAGTGCATGTCACACATGACCACTGTCTATGCAACATCATCATTGCTTTAAAAATATAATAAACAGAGGAAAATAGTCTCTCTTTCACCCCCCAGCCCCATCCTCCTTTTTTAATAAGATTTTTTCCGTGTGGTTAGAGAAAGAACATCTGGAACCACTGAAGACTGCCAAAAGAAGAGAATGAAAACAATGAGTTGAGTCACACTTGAACCTGCCAACTTTATATAATGTAGACCTTCCTGTGGCAGTTTGAGAAGAATAAAATGTGGAAATATGTTTACTTTTTATAATGCAACTCTTTTTTTTTTCTTCTTCTTTTTTTAATCTGCTGATATAAGTTTCAGATTTAGCCAAGACATAGCACAGAGGCATGGGCATTCATCTTTGCAAAGCTGAAATCACAGTCTTCCTGTAATTCATCCATGTATATGCAACAGCAGATTGAGATTTCTTTTGCCGAGCAGATTTCTGAGCTGGACAAATTTCTCCCCAAACCAGAGATGGAGCTGCATGGGATTTTTTTTGTTTTTGTTTTTTTTGCTATCTACAGTCCAGACAACTTGTAAGTTTCCTAAATATCCTTTTGTTTTTCATACCATACACAGCACTGCTATGCTCTGGGAAATTCTATAACAGTCGCATGCTGTTGCAGTGAAGATCAGCATACTGTAAAAGATCAGCTCCTGTTTGATTGTCCTAATCCAAATCAAGGACGTTATATTTCTCTGCTTAGTCTAGAAAGGGCCTCCAAATGTTTCCATAGTCTATATTTTTCACCTTGAACAGTTCTGTTATGCCAGCACACAGTTGGTATGTCCACTGAAGCTGACAACAGCATTGTCAGTGCAGATAGAGCAAACAGTTAAACAGTTTAACAAAATAGGAAGCTTAGAAAATAGCAAAATGTATGTCAAAGAGACACAAACAAGAATCAAGCCAGGCAGGCTGAGGAGTTTTCCATGAAATTTAAATCCAAACGTTTGAGTGTGTCAGATGGTGGGAGCCAAGAGCAAAGCCAGAGTCTGAATGCTGTTTGCTGCAGCCTTACACGTGTGACAGAAAAGACCAGCAAAGATACCATAGGAGATGCTACATGAAGGTAGTAAAAACACTTTTGCAGGAGTACTTTTAATGGTATTTCTAAAAGCCCTTAGAAGAAGTTATATTAGCATTTATACTAATGTCATCCTTGTCCAGCACTATCTTATTGCCATTGTTACTGTTGGCCTTGCAGGAGGAACAGGAGACAATGTTAGTAGCTTTTGCAGCAGTGTCCTAGCATTACAATTCCACGTTGCCTTCAGCAATCTGTTACTGGCTTGAACAGAAGGCATTTGCTCCCCCCCTCCTTTTACTGCACAAAAGTTGCCATTTCATCAGGGTATGACAGACTGCTTTCTGCATGGCTATCACAGCTTCTTTCCATCAGTACAAGGCTACTGGAAATTCTTATCAACCTTGCCCACTCCATTGTTCCACACTATCACATATTATCACAGCAGGCACTGCACATGTAGTGTATCAGCTTTTCCCATTTCACTAAGTCACTTGGTAACAGTTCCAGTAGCTCTCCTTGCCTCAAAAACTTTAAACAATGCCTTGGTTCTAGTTTAAATTTCCCAGAGACTCAATATATATAGATAGCTAACAGGACCAATACAATTATTGGATGCCTTCCCCTCTCTCCCCTTTTGGAAAGAAAGGAATTAGATGTAGAGAGAAGAAGGTAAAAGACACCCAAATAAATGGCCTCACTTAGATTTGGAAGTTAAAAGAAAACAACTTTAACAATAAATAGAAGGGATGCAAGGTAGGGGAGGTACAAAGAGGTATAGGGAAGGGAAAACCCAAGATACTCTCTCTATATATATGTAAGCAGATTGATGGCAATGGAGGCAGAATCAGGATTTGGTTTGTCCGCCACATGGCAAAACAAAGAGTGACAGCAGCAACAAGATGATGGCTGGCAGGCAGGTGACAGAGAAAGAGGCAATTCCTCTGTTTTTTATAGGGGTTAGGCAGGAAGTGGGAATGGGTTAACCACTACACATGGGCCAAGTTCAGACCCAACCCCGGGGAGCAGTCAGGAGGACCTGGAGGCAGGTTCAGGACCATCCCTCCCCACCCACCTGCACTGCCCTCCCTGCCTGGAGGGTTAACCTTTTATGAACAATCCTACCAAGATGGATGAACCACTAGAGATGCATTAGCACTACTCCCTCACCTGGTTAGACCTTTGTCCAAGTATAAGACTCACTACTTAGTTTAAAAGTCTTCAAAAACAGTAAGCTAAAATCACCCCATCGAGTTTAATACCAAACCAGAAATGTCTACCATGTGTGGCTAACACTGATTGAGTTTTACTGTTTTAAATTAATTCCTTATACCTAAAGCTTTCCCATTTAGACAAAATGTTAGCCTGCTAAACAGTAATTAACCCCCCACTATTTTGTACTTATTAACTTATTGTCATTTAGCATAAAACGTTTAGGCAAACTATGAGAGAGATGAGAATTCTGATCCTCTTATTAAAAACTAAAGGGCTCCAGGCATTAGATTGTGAAATATGATTTCCCAGGATATATTAAATTCTGGTTTAATGTTCTTTTTTATTTCACAGAAAGTCAAATCCCATTTTGTAAGAGGGCACTTGAACATGTTTAGCATACAGCATGCTTTCCGTTGATAACACCTCTGTGCTGCAGCAAACTTGGAATTTGATCAGAACCTCTGGACCACCCAGCAGTGGGTGTGGAGGAGACCAAAACCCACACTGTGAACCTCATCTCATAGAAGTTCCTTAGATAGCTTGCTTTAAAGCAAACACAAACAATAGAAATGAGCCAAGAGGCTCCACAGAAGGCATTAGTCTTGAATTATGCTGCAGGACAGATTGCAGATGCAGTGCCCAGCTGGTACAGCAATGCCAAGTACAGCACACAGGGCATTTACCCCTGCAAGTTGAGTATATTTCCCCAAGAGTCATAGACTGGTCTGGGTTGGAAGGTAACTTTAAAAATTATCTAGTCCAACAGCCTTGCAATTAGCAGGGACATCTTCAACTAGATCACATTGCTCAGAGTCCCATCCAACCTGACCTGGAATGTTTCCAGGGACAGGACACCTCTCCCCACTCTGGGTACCATGGGCAACTGTCTCATCACCTGCAGTGTAAAACATTTCTTCCTTCTGTCTTGATTAAATCTCCCTCTTTCACTTTAAAACTAGAAGCATGCACTTAAGACCATCTGTAACTTGAAGGATACCAAGGCCTGAACTTTTTCACATGGTAGCTTCAGTCCAATTATAGAAGAGCCTTTTAAGATAAACTTATGACCTAACCCTATTTTCAGCAGATCTGATGTGCCTCGCAGATTCTCACAAGTACAGAGTTTCAGAGAGAAGTTCCTCTCTGTCCTCAGTTCTGCATGATTCTTTCACACTTTTGCCTTTAGTTTTTGCATACTTCAACATAAAACAGTGGGTTGAAACACAGAAGCACAGTTATTTACAGGAAAACTTACCCTGACCATGTTATTAGAGGAAATCATCAGAAGGCTGCACAGAGGAGAGCACATTAATGCTGACAGAACGCAGTAAAATTGCTGCCCTGTGACTATTTGCTATCAGTCTGCAGAAAAACTTACCATTATGCAACTAAGTTTTGAACTAAGGCAATTACTGGAGTTATTTTCCATGCTGCTTGCAGACAGTATGCTTTCAGAAGCAGATCCTGATTCATAAAAGAAGGTTTTCATAGCAGACCATATGGAAAGAAGAAAAGTGATAAGGTGTACTAGTTTGAAGCAGGCTAGAATGTTTTGGCAAGAAAAAGTAGATAATTGGCTATGAAAGGAAAACATTGGTTGTGTCTCCTTCCCTCACAGTCTCACTGAGAGGTATGGGTACAAGAAAGTAAACATTAGATAACACTTTTTGCCATTTTGTCCTCACTCTGCTTTTGGCTTCAGACTGAGCTACATCTTCCTAACCTCACTGCCACTAACCTTGCTCCTTAACCTCTTGGCTGCACCTCTTTTCTTCCTGACAACTGGGGTAAGGTTGAGAGGGGCAGGGTGGGAGGTGAGGGGTGGTTGAGAGCCCCTCCTGGGGACTCAGGTTTCTGGGAGGGCTGTTGTGTTTCTGTATTACTTTTTACTTGTATATTTCTGTATATAACTGTATATACTGTAAATATCTGCTTGTATATTGTGCTAGCTGTAAATAAATAGCTTCATTTATATTCCCAGAGCCCGTCTGAGTTAGCTGGGGTACCTACTAAAGTGTGGGGGGCGGGTAATAGCCAAACCACCACATAAGGTCAGGGCATGGCTTGCCCAGAGCCCAGCTACAGTGATGGTTTACTGCACAGCACTCTAGAAGTGGTCCACATATCAGCTGGAGTCACAAATAGTGGCAATGAGTAACTACTCAGCAAAAGATGTCAGTATTGTGTAGATCAGTTTACATGTTCACAGAAAACCCTCACGTGAAATACAGATAAAAAGCAATAATAAGTAATTATTTGTATTTTATTAACATCAATTGTTACTTAATCAACTTCATTAGGTGTCATAAGTAAGACTGTTCCATATTAATTGCAAAATAAATTGCAAGCCTCACCTCCAATGAAATTTTATCCCCTTCCTTCACCCTTCCAAACAGTATCATCACAGTATCACAGTATCACCAAGGTTGGAAGAGACCTCACAGATCATCAAGTCCAACCCTTTACCACAGAGCTCAAGGCTAGACCATGGCACCAAGTGCCACGTCCAATCCTGCCTTGAACAGCCCCAGGGACGGCGACTCCACCACCTCCCCGGGCAGCCCATTCCAGTGTCCAATGACTCTCTCAGGGAAGAACTTTCTCCTCACCTCCAGCCTAAATCTCCCCTGGCACAGCCTGAGGCTGTGTCCTCTCATTCTGGTGCTTATCTTTGCCATAATTCTAGTATATTTGCTTCTTAAATAACAGATCTAAATAAATAGAAACTTTTGCAATTTACTTGAGCACAAATTACTGCCTTTGTCATGACTCTGTGGCAAACAGAACCAGAGAACCACAGAATTAACCATGTTGGAAAAGATCTTTGAGATCATGGAGTCCAACCTATCACCTAACACCTTCTAATTAACTAAACCATGTCACTAAGTGCCTCATCCAGTCTCCTTTTAAATATCTCCAAGCACAGGGACTCCACCACCTCCTTGGGCAGCCCATTCCCATGCCAATCACTCTTGATGTCAAGACCTTCTTCCTAATGTCCAGCCTAATACTGCCCTGGCACAGCTTGAGACTGTGTCCTCTTGTCTGTCACTGGGTGCCTGGGAGAAGAGACGAACTCCACCTGGCTATGACCTAGTTGTAGATAGCAATGAAGTCTGCCCTGAGCCTCCTCTTCTAATAAGTACACTTAGTCACAGAATAGCATGTTCATGTATAGTAGGAGCTAAAATCATGGTTCATTTCATAAAATCCTACACTTTGGCCACAACAACCCCCAGCAGCAATATAGGCTGGGGACAGAGTGGCTGGAGAGCAGCCAGGCAGAGAGGGACTGGGGGGTGCTGGTAGAGAGTAGCTGAACATGAGCCAGCAGTGTGCCCAGGTGGCCAGGAGAGTCAATGGCATCCTGGCCTGGATCAGGAACAGTGTGGCCAGCAGGACAAGGGAGGTTATTCTGCCCCTGTGCTCAGTGCTGGTCAGGCCACACCTTGAGTGCTGTGTCCAGTTCTTGGCCCCTCAATTCAAGAAAGATGTTGAGGTGCTGGAATGTGTCCAGGGAAGGGTGACCAAGCTGGTGAGAAGCCTGGAACACAGCCCTGTGAGGAGAGGCTGAGGGATCTGAGGGTGTGCAGCCTGGAGAAGAGGAGGCTCAGGGCAGACCTCATTGCTGTCTACAACTACCTGAAGGGAGGCTGTAGCCAGGTGGGGTTGGTCTCTTCTGCCAGGCAACCAGCAACAGAACAAGGGGACACAGTCTCAAGTTGTGCTAGGGGTCATAGACTGGATGTTAGGAGGAAGTTCTTCATAGAGGGAGAAATTGGCAGTGGAATGGGCTGCCCAGGGAGGTGGTGGAGTCACCATCTTTGGAGATGTTCAAGAAAAGCCTGGCTGAGGCACTTAGTGCCATGGTCTAGTTGACTGGATAGGGCTAGACTGGATGATCTTGGTTGGATAGGTTGGACTGGATGACCTTGGAGGTCTTTTCCAACCTGGTTGATTATATGATTCTATGAAAACATTTGAGTCCACATTGCAATACATGCCAAAGACACTGGTGTTGAAGGAAATTAAATGGAGCTTTAAAACAGAAAATACTTCAGGGAATGCAGAGCTCAAATCCACTATCATTTAACATGGCCAACTGAATAATTGATTTACTCTACACATTCTCCAAACACACAAACTAAAACCTAAGTGGATCTTTGGATTTATGACTAAAGCTGATTAGAGGAATGATGGCCACAATTTGTCATTTTACTTTTTCTTGAGAGTGTCATCTTATTCACAATTACTGTGTTTAGTACAGTAATTCTTATTTAGAAAATAAAAATCAAGAAAAACTAGACTTCTCTAGAAATGAAAACTTAATAGCTACGTAATGCATTTGCTCTGTTGATACACATCCTCCTCCTAAGCCCATTGTCAGAGCATCAAATTATGAGAAGAACCAAACACAAGTAACTGTTTAACAAAGAGAAATGAAAATGCATGAACAAGCCACAAATCTTTCAGTTCAGTTTTGGTGCATACCAGCTATTCAGAGAAGGAAATGGCAATGCAAGATCAAAAAAGTCTTTGAGAAAGTATTCCTACTTCTACCTGATTTCAAGCAAGAAGACTTTTAAACTACCTTGCAGCCTTTGCAAGCTGTTGGTGTTAGTGTTTGTCAGGGCCTTCACAGTAAACAACAGAACCCAAGAATGAATCTCATTTTGGTTAATAGTTTCAGTAATTCTCATGTTATTCCAGGAGTTTCTTATACTCTTCCACCTTAAAACCTTCCAGTTGGTGAGATGAGCTACTCAGCATTTGGGGAGGGCAGGGTGGGTGTGGATGGGCTGTTTCTAAACAGATATATTTCTAGCCAATTATTTGTGGCAAATAAGTGAAAAACACGAGCAGAAGTGCACCCACACAATCTCAAATCTAGGAACAAAAAGCCAATAACAAACAAACAGAAAAACAACGGGGCTTTGTTTCCTGCCATTTAGTCATATCAGCCATACAACACGAGGACGTAGGGAAAAGCAGCATGAACAACACGACAGAACTTTCTGTAGGTACAATACAGCTACAAAGCAGAACTCCTCAAGGCCCACGAGTTGAAGCAAACTGTAGATTACCTCAGCCTTATGCTGCAGCCTAGAGATACAATACGCCGCAACATCCTCTATCAATCTGGCCCTACTTCATGGCTGCACAAACAATCCAGCCTTTTTCATTCATTTCATCAAATTATTTTCACTTTCTCCAGAGTCAGCTCAGCTTCAAGACACTAAAATAAAAGAGAAGGGATTACTATATCAATCCTCAGCAAACAGGCTTTTTTCTGTAGAGCTCCATCAGCTTATGTTGGACACATAAAGCTATGGTATGTGACGGTATGTGTTAACCAGTACCTCACTTTCATTTACCTGCAGTACAGAAGATGCTGCATTTTATGGTTTTGTGACAAAAAAAAAGGAGGTCAAAAAGGCCAATGGCCTCCTGGGGTGCATCCAGAAGAGTGAGACAAGCAGGTCTACTCTGCTCTGCTGACACCCCATCTGGGGTACTATGTCCAGTTCAAAGACAGGGAACTGCTTGAGAGTGTACTGCAAAGGACTACAGAGACAACTGGGGACTAGAACATCTCTCTTATGAAGAAAGCCTGAGGGACCTGGGCCTTTTTAGCCTGGAGAAAACAAGACCGAGGGGGGAACTTACCAACGCTTGTAAGTACTTAAAGGGTGAGTGTCAGGAGGATGGCACCAGTCTTTTTTTCAGTGGTGGTGCCTAGTGACAGGACAAGAGGTAACTGGCACAGGAAATTCAATCTAAACATGAAGAGATAGTTCTTTATGTTGAGGGTGGCAGAGCACTGGAACAGGCTGTCCAGAGAGAGGGTGGATTCTCCATCTCTGGAGTCATTAGAAACCCATTTGGATGCTATCCTGTGCAACCTGATGTAGGTGAACCTGCTCTGGAGGGAGGGTTGGACTTGGTGATCTCTAGTATTCCCTTTGGACATCTATTGTGCTTTGACTCTGTGAGGGGCAGCCACAGAATCTCTTTGTATGGGTCCTGTCTTTCAGACAAACAGCACCGTTCTCTTGCATCTGTGGCAGTTATGGGGCTTTTCCCAATCAATAATGAAGCCATTACCTCTCTATCAGAGTTAGTGTTGTGTAGTTATTACTGAAAGATAACCGCATCAACAAGGTGACAACATATAAGACCACCAGTTTGTGGACTGTCAGCTGTCCAACATACAGTGTGGGTAGCTGCATTCACAGCAATGGAAACGAAAACTGCTGCTCAACAAAATCAAAGCTCACAGACACCTTAAATGCATGCCAGTTTAAGATTTAGGTTAGATGTTCCTGAACCCCAGCATCCTTGTATAGCCAGTGGTCACCACAGTTACCCTAAATGACAAGAAGTTTGAAACGTTTTATAAGATGGATGAAAAAGTTAAAACAGATTAGCAAGGAACTGTGAGGTGATGAATAGAGCGTGCCCCTGCAAGCCTTCCAGGTTATCTTCATCTTCATGCCCACTGGGAACTGACTCACAGGTATTTTAGGAAGATGCAGCTGCCTGCTTTGTGACATTTCAGCTTTTGCCTCCAAGTTGAGAAGAATTTACAGGATAAGATACACAACAGAGAGGAGACAGTCTGCTGGAGATATCAAACTGCATTTGCTCCACACAATGTAAAGCTTGTCTGGCGAGTAAGAGAAAAGTTTCCACAGTTCAAAGCCAAAAGGAGGCCAGTCCCATTCCATTGATGAAGGGCAGAGACTCTAAAAAGGGGAAAGCATTTAAAGTAAATTAACACCATTAGCAAATTTAGAGCTGCTGAAAGCTTTTGACATGGACTGACATATCTGGAGCCTGACATCCTTCGGTTGCAGGGCAGACAAAACAGGAAGAAGCATCACCTGCCTTCCCTTGATGCAGGTCCCAGGGCAGATGTGGAGGGTGGGAAGGTGCACGTGTCGAAATCCTGCCCAGCACTGAGCACAGCCTTCATGTTAAGCAGTTATGCATCATAGCACTCCTGCCTTGCTCCACACCCAGCTCTTCCTCCTGTGGGCAAGATGCCCACAAGGAAATCGCACTCTGATTGTGAATGCTGATTTTCTCAGTGCAGTCTGAATAAATGAACTGGAATTTAAACACAAATTAAAAGCAACGCACCAAGAAATCAACACAATTTTAAATGAATCCTAGGAGTTGTGTGGGTTTCCAACAGCTTATTGCCAGCAGTCACAGCAGCATTTAGGTAAGCAACAGCGCACTTTTGGATGGAATTTTCCTTTTCACAAGCACAAAACAAACAAACAGACCCATAGCATATCTGTCAGCTAGAAGATAAGCCCAGCAGCTAGGAATCTGGGAGTAATTATTATGGTACTATCCTGCCTTCTATGAATTACCAGTGATTTATAAAGTAAAAATTGTCATTATTCTTAACTGACACATGGTGAAACTGAGGCATGTGAAGATTAACCAGAAAGGAGGAAACCAGAAGCTGGGTTTTTAAGGCTGTACTGAATTACTGATATGTATGCACATAGCCCATCCACTCGATCCATAAAGTTCACTATGTACACAGCTTTGCAGTTCTACCTTTGCCCCTGGAAGATTTATCCGCAGGTCAACAGCCACAACTTCTTATGAAACAGGAGACAAAAAACTGAGGAAACTTCTTTCTCCCCTTCAACACACAACTCCAAACTTCAAAGTCGCATTAAGTTCAGAGCCACACAAAACCCTCCCGAGAAACGTGTGAGCAAAGAGGAGCCCAATGACCAGAGGAGGGGTGGTTCTTGGTTCAAAGAGTCACATAAACCCTTTACAAAGGAGGCCAAGAGGTCAGAGCCAAGCCCCTTGCAGACATCCAGAGTTACCCCAGCCAGAAACAGATGTTGCATTACTTGCAGCGCACAAACTTTGTTCTGTCAGTGAAACTATAGTAACTACATGACCACTGGAGATTAGCGTGACCCCTGGTCATAAAGCTTGATTGTGGCAGATTAGCACCAAATCAGGCCAGGACTGGAGAAGAGGGCTTGTTGCCTTTCTTTTAAAAGGAGAGTATTAAGTGAGAGGCTAATTCTGCTTTGGATCAGAATGAAAACACACATATGACAAAACAAATGGGTGCTTACAAATATTTTGTCACATTAGATTAAATTACAGCGTGCAGACTAAACAGAGGGATCTAGAATGTGGAGTCTTGTGTTTGGGATACCTTTGGAGCTTGTATACAAGGGAAGAGGGAAGTTTGTACTGCAGCGTGACACCACGCACAGTCATCTCCTACCTGCCACGTACCACAACCGCAGCTCCCTCTGTTACAGCAGCGTATCTGCCACTGCAGGGACCCTGCAGGGTAGCTGCCAAAATCATCCTCCTTGCCTGCTGATTTGGCTCTGCCACCGTCCTGCTCATGGTGCTTCTTTGTTCGTTCGTGATATACAATGGCCTGCTCTCTTTTCCCCGTGGCTGAGTTTTGGGTCCATCTGCCCCTATTTTCACTATGATTTCCTTTTTCTTTCCTACTTTTTGTCTCATTTTAGCTCTGCACATCCTGCAGGGGCCCTGACTGGTAAAGCAGCCTCCCACCTTCTACCTACCTCAGCTTCCTGCAAATGCTGCTCCTTTTTGTGAGGCTTTCTTATGCCAATCTCCTCAAAAAAAAAACAACACTTCCACACCTTCCTCCTTGTTGTTACTTCATAAACCAGGTTGGTCTGAGTCACAGGGAAGCCTGCTGAGGTAAAAGGCTGGTGGAGGCAGTGATAGCAGAGATAGCTACACACAGGTAAGGCAGTAAGTCAACCCAGCCCAACCAAGCAGCCAGCACAGGGAGCAATGGCCACCTGGCCACTGAGTTTAGCTGTGTGTGCAGCAAAGCAACTCCTGGAGGCTGAAAGATAGCAAAGTCACCTCTGTCACGCAGAAAAAATCTGCAAGACAGTACTTCACACCAACTAGGTGTTTGCTTTGTTCGGGGTTTTGGTTTGACATGTTTGGTTTGGGGGCTTTATTAGGCTACAAACTATAAGAAAGGTACTAGTCACTAAGCTAATCTGCTGGCCTCCCTGTAGTATTCTGCCTCTTAAAGAAACATACCTGGTGTGCTAGTTTGAACCAGGCTAGAATGCTTTGGTGAAAAGAACTAGATAGTAGACTGTGAAATGAAAACAATTGCGATGTCTCCTTCTCTCACAGTCTCGCTGAGGACTGTGGGAACAAGAAGTAAACATTAGATAACATTCTCTATTTTGTTCTCACTCTGCTTTTGGCTTCACACTGAGCAACATCTCATTAACCTCGCTGCCACTAACCTTCCTTCTTAACCTCTTAGCTGCACCTCTATTCTTTCTCAGGATTTGGGGTAATGTTGAGAGGGGCAAGGGGATGTGTTGGGGTGGTTTGAGAACCCCTCCTGGGGACTCAGGTTTCTGGGAGGGCTGTTGTGTTTCTGTATTACTTTTCCTTTGTATATTTCTGTATATAACTGTATATATTGTAAATAGCTGCTTGTATATTGTGCTGCTGTAAATAAATAGCTTCATTTATATTCCCAGAGCCCGTCTGAGTTAGCTGGGGCAATTCTAAAAGTGGGGAGGGGGGGGCAGGTAATAGCCAAACCACCACACCTGGCATTAAGAAGAAACCTTGTGAATTTAGGAACAGGCTCACACAACTGCAACACGCTTACTGAGAGACAGGAGCACGCAGACCCATTAACCCAAGAGGTCCTCTCCAGTTCTGTGTGTCTTTGCTCTACAGGAAGTAAAGGGCAAGCAGCAAAGGCGCTTGTTGGACAGGTATGATTGTCACAGAACAGAAGGAGTGAACAGAGAAGTGTCTAACCTTCAGGGCTTTTTGAAGAAGGAAGTCTCAACCTCCCTTCTCCTTTTTTGAAATACATGTTATCCCAGCTTTCTGTTCCCACTTTCATTAGTGGATGGCTAACAGCCTGCACTAACTGGATACAGAATAGCATCAGCAAGAGCAGAGCTATATCAGCCTTCTGAAAGGAACAGAGGGCCCCATATGCCAGCCAGACCTCTCCCACAGGGAAGTCTGCTGCCTCCCTGGGACCCAAGTCAGGGATGTTACCAGAAGGCTACCTACTGTAGTGCAGCCCTCTGACTCTTATCCCTTGTTGGTTATACAGGCAGGAAATGATGAGGTCAATACCACAGGTCTAAAAGCAATCAAAGGGACTTCCAGGCGCTGGGAAAAGTAGTTGAGGGATCGGCTGGTAGGCACAGGTAATCTTTCCATCACTACCCTTTGCTGCAGGTTGGAATGCTGAGTGGAACAGGAAATCATGCCCAATTAACAAGTGGCTCGGACCTTGGTGCCAACAACAAAATTCTGGGTTATTTGATCTTGGGGAATTTTATATGGCCCTGGGTCTGCTAGTGACAGGTGGGGGATTTCTGCCTCAGAGGGGGAGAAAGATCCTGGCACATGAGCTGGTGGGGCTTGTTGAAAGGGCTTTAAACTAGGCTGGAACTTGTTCCTAACATCCAATTTAAATCTGCTCTTCTCTAGTTTGAAGCCACTGTCCCTCATCCTATCACTGCATGCCTTAGTAAACAGTCTCTCTCCAGCCTTCTTGTAGGCACCCTTCAGGCACTGGAAGGCCACTATTAGTTCTCCCCACAGCCTTCTCTTCTCCAGGCTGAACAACCCCAGTTCTCTCAGCCTGTCTTCACAGGAGAGGTGCTCCAACCCCCCAAGCATTTTTGCGGCACTCCTCTGGAACTGCTCCCTCAGGTCCATGTCCCTCCTGCATTGAGTGATATACTTCAATGCTCATTCATTACCTAAGATGCTGCTTATACAGGAGCCTCGCTTCAATGAGAAAAATCTGGGAGGAAAATCTGGCATTCTCTTGTATTTAAATAAGAAGGGTACTTAATTTGCAAGTGCAAGACAGGTGAAAAAGGCTTTTTGAGCTGCAGGATAATGCCTCATAATTGGGCTCGCATTGCCAGTTGCCTTATACCTGCTGGGCATTCCAGGCCCTGACAGAGGCATTCAGCACAGTCCAGCCCAAATCTCTTCTAGCAACTGGTTCCACCTGCAGAACTGCACCTGCTGTGAGCATTGGGAAGCAGTCCTCTTCCTCTGGCCTCTGCTGCCCACAGTGCCAATCCATGGATACCCATTGCCCATGGCAGGCAATTAGACCAGCTGGGTCTCCGGCTCAGAGATACCTATGCATGCACCTCTGCAGAAATGGCTGAGATTAGTCTGAACATGCAATCTTGAGCAGCTGATAGCTAACAAATACATCAGTAAATATCTTCCTGATGTCTGCAGTTGAAAAATGTTTGTGCTAAGTGCCATTCGTCTGGTAGCTATAGCTACATACATACATTCATATTTGACTTGCACTTGACTTAATACCACATGAACTGAGAGTAAGAGGAAATTGACCTCTGCCTCACTGCTTTGTTTCACAACCAAGGTGTACACGCAAGAGGTGGGCTCACCACGCAGTACTCGTGGAGAGCAGTTTGGGAAGGAACACTTTGTAAGCATCAGAAGAAAACAGGAGAATATCTGTGTGACAAAACAGTAACATTCACCATGAAGAGAGCTTATTTTTCAGACATGTACAGTGCTCCACACTGTTCCCATAATTTTCAAAGGAAACTATTAGCACAGCAGCCCTCTTTTACAAAAGCAACTCTTGCCAAGGTTAATGTTTAAGAAGGAGTTAAATTTTAACTCAAAAGAAACCACAGAAGTTGTAATGCTTTCAGACCATACATCAGACATGCAAAGAAATACTGCTGTGAAAGCACAAAAAACCCAGCACCTTTTGTTTTTAAATAGCAGGTTCGTTTTGCAAAGCTAAAAAACAACAAAACAAACAAGCAAAAACCCTAACAGAATTCTCCTGCCTCGACACCTTCGGGTTCCCCAAGACGGCAGGACAGCATTGTCTCTGCTTTTCACCTCAGGACAGGTAGCTTTCCTGCCTCGTTTAGTTTAGCAATGACTCCTTAACAACAGAAGGTGGATCAGAGTGGCTTAACCGGCTGAGGAGGGCTGCAGTTTGATTCCCAGCCTGAGATTTGCAGGTAAGATAAAGTGCAAAGGTGACTAAACACAACAAGCAAGGTCTAGCCCGGTGGCTTTGCCTGTAAGGGAAAACAGGTGATGATGATGATTATAGAGGATAATCTAGCAAGATCTGTTCCTTTTCTCCTGTTCCAGCTTCAGTACATGAAAACATTTGCAACTGTCTGAAGATGGTTTTATAGTGGCAAAATTACTTATTATAGTAGTCTACAACACACATTCTGTCCTGTTCTACAATAACCCCTTACTCTCTTTCTTATCTTTGCATTCACTGCAAACTTCTGAGCTGAGAACAAAGCCATGAGTATGAACTGCACCACTATAAATGCATTTTTGACTACTGCATGCTATGCTGAACTTCCAGAATAATATTCTCATTGAGATGAATGTTTGGTCCTAGACTTACATCCACACTATACTTGTAATCTTCACAGCATTTAAACAATGTTAACTAACTAATCCAGTCAAATCCCCATGGGGAAAGAAAACTAACATCACATTATTCTTACATTTTGACAGATGGAGAAACTGAGGCAGTAACTTACACAGTACCTAAAGAAAAAAAAAAAGAGAGAGAGAGAAAGAAAAAGAGATCAGGACTTGCTACCTCCCTGTCCTCAACTCAAACTACTACTGAAGCTCATGTGCATCTCATCACTTGTCACTGTGGCAAGCATGCCTTCCTTCCATGCTCATATAATTTTATAGCAACTCTTCTACTTTTTGCAGTCTTTAATAAACTGCAAACATCAGTTAAGCATCTCTCTGTTCACAACAGGAAAGGAAAAATGGTCAAAATATCTTCATGAAGAAACTAACAAATCACTGGGGTCAATTCAACCTCTCGGGCGGCTTATTTCAGCCTGGAAAGAGACTGGCCATCAGGTGAGCAGTGTGTGTTCTTAATGAGTAGATTTGCTTAAACTCTTTACCCTTCTCTAGGGAAGCAAAAAAAAAGTACAAAATGAAATCTCAGCTCAGAGCTGAGACTCGATAAATATTCATGGGAAAGGCTATACAGGCAGGCTGCCTCTGGAGCTCGACAGGACTACTAACATGTTTAAACAGAAATCTGACACATGCAAATTTGAAGGATATAGGGGAAATCCTCCATGGTTTTTTGGTTGCTCATTAAATGCATGCCTCTGTGAAACTCAGAAGTCTTGGAAATTGGTGCTGAAAGGCCTGTCCCTTTTTCAGTAGTGGGGTCACAGCACACATTTCGACTTTCATCCACCCCTTGTCTTCTAAGGGAAAACAGTAAAACTATGGGGAACTGTTTCTCTTCCACACATCATCATCTGGAAGACAGTGAATATTGTATCTCAAGGGATGAAAAACTAATGCCTTAAAAGCCAATATTTTACGAGTTGAAGGCCAAATAAGCAATGATTGTCATAGGGAATCATCCACACAGACCTTAAAAAGGTAAGTCTAAGTGGACTCTACAGAGCACCAAGAGAGAATTATTTCTTGGTTGTTGCAGGGTGCAGGCTGGATAAACAAGCACCAAAGTCTGAACACAACTTGGCACCAAATTACATAGCAAGATGTTGTGTTTTCCCCAAGCACTTCCTTTGGACAAGTACAGCTTTCCCTCTACTTCCTTGCTGTAGCTTTGTCTGAGAGAACCTTAACAAAGTAAAATACTGATTTAGTCCCACCACGTGAATGGTTGTAGTACGGTGATAATGTGTTACGACTGACTCCTCTTTGCCAAGTAAACTGACTAAACTCAACACCAGCACAGAAACCACATGTGTTGGTTTGACTTAAGCTTCCCAGAGACTCAAAACCTAACAGAACAATACAATAATAGGATGCCTTCCCTCTCCCCCGCTTTTGGGAAGAAAGGAATTAGATGTAGAGAGTGAAAAGGGGTAAAACACCCAAAGAACAGTCTTGCTTCAATTTGGAAGTTAAAAGAAAAATCTTTAGCAATAAATAAAAGGTATTTAAGGTAAGGGGAGTTACATAAAGGTACAGGGAAGGGAAACAAGATACTATAAATACATATATATATACATACACAACCAGATTGATGGCAATGGATGAACAGATGGAGGTAGACTCAGGAAGGAGCTGTTGTCCCACCATGCAGTAGGGTGCTACATGGGAAAAAATCAGGAGCAGCCAGAACAAGAGTGATGCTATCAGGCAGGCAGGGAGGACAAACAGAAACAGGACGTTCCTCTGCTTTTATAGGGGGGTCTAGACAGGAAGTGGGAGTGGGCTAACCACTACACCTTGTTCAGGATCACACCACCCCCAGGGAGTCAGGAAGACCTGGGGTCGGGTTCAAACCACCCCCAGGAGGAGGGTTAATGCTTTACACTACATTACCTGGAAGCATCATTGTTCTGCTTATGATAGTTACAATAACAACATCTAACAATTCAACTGATTTCTCAAAATCCAAACAGCAATTTACAGTAAGGCAGTTGGCACATCTTTAGGTGGAAAGCTCTCCAAGGCCTTTCAGAAATGTCATCTATTTCTTTATCTTATTTAACTTGGCTTCACCAAGTATTGGCTAACCAGGGTTATTATGAGAGGAACATGATATCAGCAGCATTTCAATATGTTGCTTTGCTGTATTTATTTTAAATATTCTTTTAAAGAGTTTCTACTCTCAAATCGATCCAGCTGCTTTCAGATGATGTTCACAGGATCACAGGCTGTTAGGAGTTGGAAGGGACCTTTGGAGATCTTTGAGTCCAACCAGAGCAGAACCAGAGAATCTAGCACAGGTCACACAGGAATGCATGCAGACAGGTCTTGAAAGTCTCCAGAGATGGAGACTCAACAGCCTCTCTGGGAAGCCTGTTCCAGTGCTCCGCAACCCTTGCAGTAAAAAAATTCTTCCTCACATTGAGGTGGAACTTCCTGTGCTGTAGTTTTGCATGTATTGTCCATTGTCCTATCACAGGGTGCAACTGAGAAGAGGCTGTTCCTTCTTGACACCTAGCACTCAGATATTTATACACCTTTTTTAGATCCCCTCTCACTCTTCTCTCCAGACTAAAAAGCCTCAGATCTCTCAGCCTTTCCACATCAGGCAGTGCTCCAGTCCCTTAATCATCTTTATAGCCTTCCACTGGACTCTCTCAAGTAGTTCCTCATCCCTCTTGAACTGGGGAGCCCAGAATTGGCTGCAATATTCCAGGTGGGGCCTCCCTGAGCAGAGTAGAGGGGGAGAGGACCTCCTTCAATCTGCTGGACACACTCTTCTCAATGCACCCCAAGATATCATTAGCCCACAAGAGCACACTACTGTTCCATGGATAACTTTGACTGTTTGCTTACTGTGATAATTCTGGCAGATAAGTACAACTCCTCCCTTGCATCGTCCCTTCTTACATGTTCATCTGCACTGAGCAGCATGTTCCACAGCTCCTTCCAGCCATTGCCTACACATTGACCCATATCTCAGCTTGTCTTGTTCTCTTTAACAGGCCAAGGATCTTGCAATCCTACTTGGTTGCATAATAGCCTGCTAT
This sequence comes from Pogoniulus pusillus, assembly GCF_015220805.1. Lineage (NCBI taxonomy): Eukaryota > Metazoa > Chordata > Aves > Piciformes > Lybiidae > Pogoniulus > Pogoniulus pusillus. The sequence goes on along the minus strand of NC_087281.1, from coordinate 11,977,064 downwards.
AAACTCTTTTTACATAAGGTTGTTAATCATAAGCTCAGCAGTCTTTTTTTATAGTACTGCACACTCTATTTGAAACGCTACACTACAAGATTTGTGGGGTTACTATCAGAGGTTTTAGTGACACATTGTCTTGTGGTTGATGGTAATTTTTTCCACAAATGCCTTCACTCTCTTTCTACAGCTGGGCAGATAACCAGATCACGAGCTAGACTCATAAGGGCTGAAGCCTGAAGGTCCTTAGAGCAGTTCTGACAGTGGCATCTGCAAGACCGTACTGGCTGCTGCAACCAAGGATTGAGACAAGCACATGGGGCTACTTCTCAGTCATGGTCCCACCTACAAACAAGTGCCAAGCTGAGGAAGGAAATAAGTACTTCCCAGTAAAGACTCTTTCAGCTGTTCTTTATGAAAAGTACAAAGTTGCCCAGTTTAGAGGAGGCATTTCCGCCCTAAAAGTTCACAGGGCTTGTGTTTTCTATAGTCATTATGTTTATGCTACACGATAGACCACCTCCATATGGACCAGTGCAACACTACAGTGGGCAAAGACATCTGCCAAAGTAGAAACATGAAGATTTAAATGCCACAGGATGCAAATCATTTGATATCTCTGTACTCAAAATTCACACTTGTCACACAAAACCCCCAAACTTATTACCAAGATGCCTTTTCAATGTCATTGACTCCTGGCTCTGGTAATCAGAACAGCATGGCATAAAAGCCACTAACTACCATCTTTAAAGAACATGTCAGGAATCATTTTACTGGCATCATGTTTGAGATCATTTCCAGAGAGAAGAGAGTGACAGTGTGCCATCATATCTCCCAGTGGCTGCTGAGAAGCTGGGAATAAATAAACTTAGGGAGAATTTAAGAGCTGGTAAGGGTTTAAATTGATTAAGAAGGTAAATACCAATTCACAAACGATGTGTACCTACCATAGAACTGGAACTTCTAGGGGTTAGGACACTGCAGCTCAGAAACTGCATCCTAAATACAGTGTTGCAGAAAAACACTATTTTGTTGTACTTTGATTCTGCTATGGGGTTACTTCCCTGACAGATTCCAATAGGTCGCCAAGTTCTAGGTTTTGACTTGATACAGCTTCTGCCCTTTGACCCTAGCATCAATCCACAAATGTTTTAATAATAACAGATCCTATGTGCCAATACATATTATTGGCAGCACTCCGTTTTAGCTTTGATCTTAAATGTCACCCTGCCATTTCCATTTACTTGCTGATGCCCAGAATCTGGTAAGATAGGTGTTTTCCACATCCACTTGCCAGCACCCTCAGTGCTCAAAGACAGCTGCTTTTCATTTTTGCCACTGGTTCCACAATCACACACACTTTGTAGTGAGCTCCAAGGTGCTCAGTTTTGCAAAATCACAACTCGGTTGGCTTTCCATGAGGACCATATGCCAATTCCCTGCATAGACTTTGCAACCAGCAATATTACCTTTATCTCCCCCTCAGTTTCTCTATAGCACACATTTTTTTACCTCCTCATGCAGCAATTACTCTGTGGGGCAAGCTCTTTAGTAGCTGAATTCTTTAATCTTTTTCCAGGTGCAGAGTGCTTGGAAGAAATCTCAGACCTTCAGAAACATTCTGATAATCTTTCAAGAGTTTTGCTGTAGGGATACCACAGCATGTGTCTGCTCAGACAAGATTTCCAGAGTTTCATGTGCCTCTTATTTTATTAATCCACATGGGTTATGAATTTACTGGCATTTGTGACTAGTAGCAACTTTGGCATTGGCAGTACTAACTGCACTTGCATCTTATACAGCTCCTGTTGGTGCCTTCCCTGTGCTTTATACTGGCACGGTGCAATGAGAATGATCCATTATGAGAAGATGGTGGCATTTTTCACACCCTCCCTTTTAACAGTGCATGCCTTTACTGATAACAACTGCACTAGATGGCAGTTTCCTGTCTGCCTGCAGCTGCTCTGTGCTGGCGTTAGATTGAGGCACACAACCGTTTCACATCATTATCCTAGAGTAGGAGCATTGTCACCTGCAGGCACTATTCTAGTTCTCTTTTTTTTTTGCTGTTCTGCATATGCTTAACAAACTTTTCAATAATTATATCATCTGCCACAGTTGATGCAGATGGCACTGTACTTGGAGGGGGACTTCCTTCTCCCCAGAACTTCCTTGTCATTTGTTCTTCTTTTCCTGCTTTCTTCTATGCATCTGTTCTGCACAAAACTTGGTTTATTTTTATACTTTCTTCTCTCTGCTTACAATCTAATCTGTTTGATGTGAACTACCTTAATATCTTGGAGCTTAACAGCCATATTTGACAGGCCATATTTTTAGCTTCCTGCCTTTTCAACATTACATCATTTCTGTCCTCATTGCTGAAGTATAGTTTGACTTTTGAGATTCGATGTTCACACAAACAATTCATTTTGTACTACTGATACCAATCAGGTGCTTCTCAGCAACAGCTGAGAAAAACTTTTTGTATGTGATAATTTCTGTGTTTTCTGCAGTTTGAAGATGTTTCTGAAGTGCAGCTAGAATTTCACAAGAGCTTCTGGAATCTAGGACAGCTATTGCTTAGCAAACGTCCAACAAGATCTGCCCCTTTCTGCCTTTTTCAGCATCCTTAGAGCAATGTCACACACTTCTTGGTTTCTTAGGTTGTGATTGGAGGCTGTGTATTTCTGACACCAAATTCAACACTTAAAGTACAAAGAGACAGACAAAAAGCAAAGCTGTCCAGCATTTTTATTACTACCTCTGCATGAACTGTCTCTTGTCATGAGGTACTTCCTGAAAGTGGTACTGTATCAATTTCTACTCCACATTCGGTGATCTAAGTGGCCAGTTCTAACTAGCGGTCCTGCAAACACCAAAGTACCTATCCTAGCATGCTTCAGAGGTGGTCTGCTGAAAGTATTGGTTTAATGGTGGGACTGCTAAATGTTGATGTTAGAATTTCAAGATTTCTGCTTTGACAAGTCTCTTAGTATAGTCTTTTACTGCAACAACCCATACAGGAATAATAAAGATGCGAAAGAACGAAGGATATAACCCACAGCAGACACATTTCAAACATGTCCTTTCTGTGGTAGCACAGGATGTGTCTTTCCTACTCTATGTAATTTGACATTTTTATATGTGAAGGATACAGTCTTGCTGTGAAATGTTATTTTATTTCCTGCATGCACAGGACCATGTGTGAAGGGCAGCTGTGAACTTACATCCTGAGCCTGCTGAGGAAAGACCAATGGAATCAACGCCGAGTCCCCCTCACAACCAGGGTATGTATTTCTATATTCCTGTTTCAATTAATTTAGTGGCAGATCTGGTTATCTGCCATGAGCAGGTAAGGAAGTAAAACCATTTGGGCAGAAAATTATCACAAGCCACAAGAGAACACGTTGTAAGAGCTATTGATAGCAACCCCAGAACTTTTAGAGCGTGTTACAGGAGTTGCACACATACCAGGCCATTAATAGATTCAATGTTGCTTCTACCTGTGCTAGTAGAAGTAACAGACAAAAAGGAAGTTCAAAGTCTATGCTATCTGATAAGGCCTGTCAGAACAGAAAACAGGAGGTACTGCCAGAGGTAAATTATTTCCTCAGGACAAATCACGCATTCAAAGTCAAGCAACATGGGCTCAACAGATAAAGCCCATTTGTATAACACAATAACGGATAGGCATCTATTGCACCAAAATAGTAAATATATACACTCTTGACAAACACAGGGCACAGCAGACAGAACAACATCCTTTCTGCTGAGACTTGAACAGCAAGACACAAAGTGAAAAACTGTGCAAAAGCGAGAGACTTATGCATATATTTTCTGAAACTCTACACCTCTGGGGGGAAAAAAAGTCAAAGCTGCCTCTCCTCTTGCAAAAACGGATTACACATGCTTCAACATGAAGCTACCTTCAACAACCACCCAAGAACTTCTAAAATACCAAGGCACGAGAAGAACAAACACACCAAAGCATATAGCCCTCTCCAAACTAGAATTTTTTCTCAGGTAAATGACAGTCAAAATAACAACAACAAAAACCCAACTCAACTCAAGCAAAGACAGAGTGTATCGTATATGTGATGAGACAAATTTGAAGGGAATACCACATTTAACATGCAAATAGGCTTCACTAATTACACTGAATTTTCCTATCTTGATGGAGACCAAAGGGGTGCTGTAATAGACATCCCTACAGCAGGGCCTTATGAACAAACACAGCTGCATGTAGGAACTTGGAGTGCTCTCAGCTCAGAAAATGCCAGATAAGGACGGGAGCTTTCCTAGGTGAACTGTCTCTATTTAGGACCATGGAGCAGTTACTAGGACAGTGCTATGGTCCAACCAAATCGCTCTTGCAAGCAGTCTCCTTCATTAACCAAGCCAGACAGGAGGTCCTGATGCCAGACAAGCACCAACTCTGATTCAGGAGAATCACATATGCTCCAGACTTTACTCCTGGTTCATCAGTACAGAGTTTCATTTCCAGTAAGCAATGGTGTGGAACAGGTGGAATTCACCCTGATTTTTACCCTCCATCCCCCTACAAGAAGCTGAGCTTAGTAGCTCACAATTACCCCTGCTCCACAGCAAGGAATTATTTAATATTCAGCTCACAAAAAAAAAAATATATCCTTTCCAGTGATAGGTGATGAAGTTTTCATTTTTTAAAAGATAGAGGTACTGCTTTTCCCAGATACTTGCATAGTAGAAAAAATAGTACAGCAGGGGAAAAGATAAGTATTTACAGGTATTTGATCAAGGAAACCCAGCAAATCCATGGAGTTCAAGGTTCATTTTCATGAGATGACTGCAAATAGTCACTGTAATTTAGTTCCATCTTCAAGAAGGTTCACAAGCATGGGTAACCCTGCAGGCTCTTGTGAAAACATACATCCATTAATGACATGCTAAAAGACTAGCACAACTATTTGCACTGAGAATATTTGAGAGTTAATGTAAAAGCTTCTTGTGGCTTGGGAATTCCCAAGGCAGGTATCAAATAACCCAGCACACTGCAAGCAACCAATTAAGGTAAAACAAATAAACATCCAAATCATGCAAGTACCCTCCAGAATCAGCTACTCTCCCTCTAACCATTCACTAAGCAAGATGAAAAGTTGGCTAAAAAATAAAATTATTAATAATAATGCAAGGGCATTTACATACTATTGGTAAACAGAATGGGCACATCTGCCAAACACATTTTTGCTGCAATTAGCTCATCATTCTTAGTAGGCTTCTTCATACTTCCATCTACAAGATCCTCTGCATATTCTTTGTTGCTCAGTTCCACACTGGATGCAGGGTATTTTCCAGGTAAATGGAGATATGGCTGTGCCAACAGGGGGGGCCCAGGCAATGAAGGACGGTACCAGCAAGCAATGAAGCCTTCAGCACTCTTTCACATCTGTGTATTCTGCTTTGATTGACTTTTCACAAAATGCCATTGTAACACTATGGAACCAACAGCAAAAAGTATGAAGGACCGGCAGCAGAGACCACTCATGCTTACCCAGAACCTGGCAGACCTCCTGAGAGACCAGGAATCCTTTGCTGGGGAGTAGAGGCACACTCCACCACTGGAGCAGACAGCTTTGCAAATGCTGACCCCTGACATCTGCCACAATGGGCCATTTCCCCATCTACATGGCAGCTCCTCACTCCCGCTCCTCCTGCAGACCTAGGAGACAGGGACAATTTAATTCAGGTGTCTCTGTGCAGTTCATTCACTGCAACCACCACCATGCAGACTGCTGACTGGTGTGGCCAAGGGACCTGTGAAGTCTAGCGCCAGAGCAGGAGGAGGAGAGGAGGGATGGGAAGCGTTTTCACCCAGGTCTGAAGCCAACACATTGTGCGACCTCACCATGCAAGGCTGAGGTAGGTCAGGGCTCCTGAGGAAATCATCCTTCGTTGCCAAGACATGATTCTAGTAGGGACAGGGAACTTCAGTTTCCTGGGAAGAAATTAAGGTCATTTAAAACTGTTGCTTGCATACGATCTGTGGTCTACTGTAGTTCCTATAACAGAAGTATCCATTTCTATCGACCATTCCAAAGTAGTCAGGGCCAAAACACTCATAGTATAACTTGAAATCAGGGATATTTTCCTTTATTTTTAATGCCAACTAACAATCCTGTGGGGTTCTTTTGCCTTTAGATTAAACCAAAAGCCAACCACATTTGTTTAACCTCAGGCTTTCGTGGACTGACATGCCTAAACAGACCTTAATGCTGCCAGGGCTGCAGATTCCGAGGTAACAGAAGAAGAAGAATAGCAAGCTGTGCAGCCTGTTGCTAAGATCAGGCAGCTTCCAAGTCCTAACCATGACCACAACAGACATACTATTTGAAGGAGAAAGCACATACAAAGGAGAGAGCAGCTAAGTTTATGCTGGATTCTCCACCCGCACGTCTAAATGCAAAAGGAAAAGAAAGAGGGATAGGGGAAGGACGGAGACAAAGAGGTTACAGGGAAAGCTCTAGGGAAATTTCATACTCTTTAGCTGACAAAGACCCATAAATACATATCCCTACAGCTGTTAATCACACAAGTGAAAAAAAAAAAATGTTACAAACACTGAGAATTTAAAACAATTTTCAACAAAACCATTCTGCTTATAACCCCTAGAGACAGAGACAGTTACGTCCTCTTCCCTTACAGTCTAACAGCAAAAAATCTTTGCCAAAGCTAAGCACAATACTAAACACATTTTATTGTTTCAATTTTCTGTTCAATAAGAATATGGGTCAGGATGGAGCTGTGTGCGCTGCAGGAGTTAACCATCACCAGCCCCTGCTCTGCAAGCAAGAGGTACACCGAGAACACGTCTTCAAAGCTTCTGGCTTCTGACGACACAGGCAACAAGGTCAGCCTGGAGTCAAATCTGCTGACAGGGTGAACGGCACTGAGACCTGGTGAACTGTTTTATCGGAAAACGCAATCTGGAGACGAAAGCTCAGCTGAAGGAGCCACTCGCTCCATGGTCATGAAGAAACACACCCTTCGTGCTGGGCCAACTGAACTCAAACCTTCTTCTCTTATTCAATTAAAGCTATGTAAATATTTAAGCCAGGTGGGGCACCACTTATTTTTGTAACTTCCCAGCTCCCCAGCCGTGTGTGTACACACAACCCCTACCCTGGGTTACACAGGTAAGACTCTTCTAGACACCTTCCAAAAGAAAAGAAGTTAGTGCTGTTTGCTGTTACCTTAGCTGGGGGTTTCACACAACTAAACAGACAACCAGCTTTCCTGCTTCCCTTCGCCCTTTACCAGGTACGAAAACAGTTACATTTGGAGAGAAAACAAACAAGCAAACAAAACTCATTGGATAAAGCAGCAGCGCCTGTGCCCATCCAGCGCAGTCCGTCCAATCGGAAAGCACAGGGACAGGGTGGGACAGCAATCCGGCTGCAGCGGAGCGGGGAGTTCGCCGAAAGGCGCAGGACGAAATCGCACAGAAGCTACGAACAACCCCCAGCGGCCCGGCTCCGCGGGGCTGGCAGCTGCGGCCGCTGTCCGCCCTGCCTGCCTCCGCGCACGCCGCCCTGCCTGCCTCCGCGCACGCCGCCCTGCCTGCCTCCGCGCACGCCGCCCTGCCTGCCTCCGCGCACGCCGCCCTGCCGGCAGCGGTGGGTGCGTGCTGGGCATGACTCATTGCTGTAGTCAAAAGGATCGCACAATGAAACAAGCGAGCCCATTTAACTCGTCATTAAAATGCATGCTTGTGACACAGGACTCGGTCAGACTGAACGCTAGCCTGATCGCTCAGCCGCTGTTTTTGCGCTGGCTTGATTAACTTCTGCATATCACTTTCTTGGCCTTAGTGTTGGTTCTCGGGCAGGTGTCCGTGCGGCGCCTGTCACTGAGTTATTAGTAAACTCACCATGCCAGGCACTTGCCATCTGCAACAGAAAACCAAAGCAGATCTGAAAAGGGTTAAGGAGCGAGAGCTAAAATTTTCTGAACTGTTAAAACAGCAGCAGTCTGTACCGCTTTAGGCTACAGCGGGGAAAGAGGTGTATCTTATTGGTCTGTGGTTTGGATGTAGCAAAATTTTAGCCCAGTGCTAACGCCTTTAGCAGAAGCGACTACTCGTACTCAGCAAGTTTTTAAAGTGCACATGTGTACACTTGTTGTTTTAAACAATATTTTAGATAGACTGAGCTTTTTTAACCAGTATTAACTAAGCAGGCCAGCTGACAGATTCCAAAAAGTCTGTTTTCACGGTCAAAACGTGACCTGCAGGAGAATAATATGCTTTCTGAGGGCAGCTGAGTCCTGACTGAGATCAAACTGGTATTAGACAAAAGATTGTCCCAGGAACTCAGGAAACTTCTGTTCTGCTCCAAAGCATTCATTACTGAAGAATAGGTGGATCCATACACTTGGATTTTGCTGTTTCTCTTGTGGCAGTGCTGTAATTACAAAGGTGGCTCAGCAGGTTCTTCTAATATCACAACTCATTACTCATCCACTTTTTTTAGCAAGCTTTTCATATGCTAAGAGACAGCAAATCAGATACAATCATCCTCCCAGTGTATCTCCTGGATCTTCCTTTACAACAAGCTTGTCATAAAACATTGTCCTTGTGAGAAGCAGGAATGGTAGTCTCTGTAAACTACCACCAGACATTCTTTTCTGCTTTAGTTTCTAAAACACATGCTTTGTTCCCCTTCCAGACAGACATCCCAAAGCACAAAGGGCCTATGTGCGTTTTTCATGCTTATTTCTCATGCTAATCTGCGGACAGGTCAGCAGCAGCTGCTCCTGCCGACACAGGTAGTTTCCCTGCCTGTGACCAGCAGTCTCCGCACTGTGCCGCATTACAGCAATAAAGGCATGTGTTTGTGTCTCCAGGTAGCTGCTAAACTTGCGTCTCTTAATGAAGGCTCTGATTCATTCATAGAAAGGGCTTACCCTGCAACTTCTGCAGTGGTTCCCGAGGTTTCCCTCCCACACCTGCATCAGAGATTTTCACCCTTCCTGCCAGGTCAGCTCTGCAGCTCATGAAACAACAGCTGATCCACCACAGCTCGCAGCCCATCACAGGACAGCAAACCACTACTGGCAAAGGCGCAGTCACTGTCCCTGGCCCAGGCTGTCCCCATTTCTCCATCTAATCTCTCCAGTATGTGCTGCTTCTTTCACAATAGTGATCACAAAGGGTTACTACATGTAAAACCTTCTGGCTTGGAAGATACAGATATCGCATCTGCAAAATATTGTACCTACGTTCTTTTGACTGAGGAGTCAAGATACAAATCTCAGTTGAATCATGTGACTTGGACATTTAACATCTCTGTGGGCAGAACACTATGTGCCTTAGCACATATGACATCTCAGGCTTTGCTGATCCCAAGCAGTTAGCCAAAACTGTTTCCACTTAAGTGGAAGAATTGATGGTAGACTCTGTTCTACCATTGATTAAATCATGTTTTTTAAAAACAAACAAAACAATTCAGTCTTTTTTCGTTTGTTTGACAAAGAAAGACTCAAGAGATATTTTGCCAAGCTTCAAGGCTTGTGTAGTGAATACTTAATGCAAAAAAAACCTTTTTTTTTTTCTTCCCTCAAGGCCACTTAAACAAGCTTCAGTAGCTGTGCCTCGCTGGCATTTACTGTTTCTTTCTGGGTCTGTTTCCCTAAGCAAAACTCCACACAGTATTATCCCTGCATTCCACCTAAACCCTCCTTGGTTGGTCCTATGCATATTTTAAACAAAAAGTGGTTATTATTCATCTAGCTAGAAGTCAGCCTACAAAAACACACTGCTTTCCATCCTGCTTTCGCTTTCTGGCCTGCAAGATCAGTCTTCTTTACCCACTTTGATTTGGCTGTACGGAACTGCAGTGTTTCCTAGCAGTGCTCAGGGATAGGCACCACTGAAACCACATTACCATGAGATTAAAATGTACCTATGCCAGCAAGATGAGCATATGGACTTTACTAGCTTCTTTCAAGCCTTGAAGTGTCTAAACACCAAGCAGGAAGCTGAGTTTGCCATGTCGTGCCATGGGAAGTAGCTGTGGTTAGTTGGGTCCATTCTCCTCTCTTTGTTTCTGAGAGGCAAACTGGGATCAAAAAAAGTCACAGGGAAAGAGAGGGTCAGGTTTTTCCTGCTGAATCTCAGTGACAGACTCTGCCAGGGCTCTCACAGAAATATTCTGGCAGTCTGGTTCTGTGCATCTAGGCTGGAGATCCTGCCACCCAAACACCTGGTTCACCTGCTTCAGCGCCAGGCATTGCTGTGGTGTAGGATTTGCTCTACTTTCCTTATAGAGTTTTCCCTTCAGGTTACTTTTGCTCAACTACTATCCTGTTACTATTGACTTGCAAAACCTAAATATTTCTTTCTCTTTGTGGAAAAAGCTGAAATTGCTACTAAAAAGAGAGAGAGAGAAAGCAAAAAGAAAGAAGAAATTAAATATCACGATTAACAAATTCATTCTGAAAACAAGCAAAGGCTGAGCAGATACTGCTGAACAGATGTTGAGATTCACAGCCAATCAAAATTTCAAAACAGGCTGAATAATATCAAGGATGAAACAAAACTCATTTCAAACCTTCAAAGGTAGATCGTAATGTTATATGGAATTGGTTCTCAATCACTCCTTCTAAATAAAGCTACTTGAAATTTACACACAAAGGGTTGGTTGAATCAGCATTTTTTGTTAGAAAAACCTCCCACCCACTTGTTCTGCAGCTTTCACTGAGCTCAACTTTCTTGTCTTTCCTGCCCTATGTTTATTTTAGCATTATTACATCATATTTTGTCTCATTCTTGCAATTCTCCTTTGTTTCTTCCCAGCTTGACAGGACAGTACTTAAATAAGGTTTAGCCAATATAAAAATCCATGGTTAATTACTAGAAGTAGTAGACAGCAAGGCACAGGATTCAACAAATTCACAGTTATGTGGGTGTAAATCCCATAAGAGAGGCATGGCTACAGTTGTCCAACTTACATCATTTGCCTTCTGTTGCTGACTGAACATGTAGTTTGGTGATTTTACTAAGAATTCCTTTCTAGTGAGAATTAGCTGGAATGGTGTTTCATGCTGCACAGATGTTTTACAAACTAAAATGTAAGTACTCTGAAGCACTACAGCATGTCAGGAGGAGGGGAAAGGGGAAAGTAAAACAGAAAAGGATGAAAGAGGAGTAATGGGAATACAGAAAAAAAAAAAACCAAACCAACAAGTTCTGAATATGATGGACCAGTACCTTCTTCATATGGATTTACATATTCATCTCCATACAAATGAAATTCTGTTTCTTTCTAGGATCCTGAATATCCTGAGGTATGTTGATTGATTGTGGCAATAAGCTCTCCAGCTCCATTACAAGCTCAGGTCAAATTCAGCTCTGCCAAGTGCCAAGTCAGAAGTAAGGCTGAGACAGGACTATACAGACTAGCAGCCTGGTGGTCTTTGGCCAGAAGGATGACCTTGTGGCCAAGAAGACAAGTGATATTGTCATGGAGGGGTATCGGCCCTCCACTACAGATATCCCTGGGTGTATTAGAAGGTGTGTGGTCAAGAGAGGTTCTCCTTCCCCTCTGCTTTGCCCTGATGAGGCCACATCTGGAATATTGTGCCCAGTCAGTTCAAGAAAGACAGGGAACTGCTTGAAAGAGTCCAGCATAGAGCCACAAAGATGATTAAGGAAGTGGAACATCTCCCTTCTGAGGAAAGGCTAAGGGAGATGGGGCTCTTAAGCTTGGAGAAGAGGAGACTGAGGGGTGATACAATTTTGGTTTATAACTGTGAAGGGCAAGTGTCAGGACAACAGAGACAGGCTCTTCTCAGTGATGTAAGGACAAAATGATGATAAGAGAAAGGGCAGTGGGTGAAAGATGGAGTGTTTTTAAAAAGATAGCAAGGAGGACCCTGGGAGCTACCACCCTGTCAACCTCACCTCTGTGCCTGGGAGGATCAGGGAACAGATCCTCCTAGACGCCATGCTAAGGCACATGGAGGACAGGGAGGTGATTCAGGAGAACCAGCAGGACTTTACTTGGGGCATATCCTGCCTGACTAACGCAGTGGCTTTCTGTGCCATGGTCTAGCCTTGAGCAATGTGGTAAAGGGTTGGACTTGATGATCTGTGAGGTCTCTTCCAACCCTGATGATACTGTGATAACTATGTCAGTGGATAAGGTATGACCTATGGATGTGATCTGTCTGGACTTCTGCAAGGCCTTTGACACAGTCCTGCACAACATCCTACTCGCCAGGTTGGAGAGATCTGGATTTGCTGGGTGGATTGTTCAGTGGGTAAGGAATTGGCTGGATGGTCACATCCAGAGGGTGGTGCTCAAAGGCTTGAAGATGGAGAGCAGTGACAAGTGGTGTCCCTCAGGGGCCATACTGGGACCTGTGCTGCTTAATATTTGTGTCAGTGACACAGACAGTGGGATTGAGGGCACCATCAGCAGGTCTGCAGACAACACCAAACTGAGTGGTGCTGTCAATAGGCCATGGGGACAGGAGGTCATCCAGAGGGACCTGGACAAGCTGGAGAGGTGTGCCCAGGTGAACCTCATGAGGTTCAACAAGAGCAAGTGAAGGGTTCTGCACCTGGGCGAGATCAATCCTCACTGTGCATCCAGGCAGGGGCATGGGGTGATGGAAAGCAGCCCTGTGGAAAAGCACTTGGGAGTGCTGATGGATGAGAAACTGGACATGAGCAGACAGTGTGAGCTTGCAGTCTGGAGAAGAGAAGACTGTGGAGAGGACTAATAGTGGCCTTCCAGTACCTGAAGGGTGCCTACAAGCAGGCTGGAGAGAGACTGTTTACTAAGGCATGCAGTGATAGGATGAGGGCCAGTGGCTTCAAACTAGAGAAGAGCAGATTTAAATTGGATGTTAGGAACAACTTCTTTACCATGGGCATAGTGGAATGCTGGAACAGGTTGCCTGGGGAGGTGGTTGGGGTCCCATCTCTGGAATTATTCAGAGTGAGACTCAACAGGGCTCTGGACAACCTGATCTAGTTGAGGATGACCCTGCTTACTGCAGAGGGGGTTGGGCTAGATGTTCTTTGGAGGTCCCTTCCCCATTCTATGATTCTGTGATTCACAAAACCTGTATTATGGGTTTGTTTGCTACTTGCTTGGGTATGACATTTTTTTCTCCTGTTGTGGCCAGTTCATCCTTAAGCAGAATAAGGAAGGTTGCTCCGATTCTACCTCCTGCAGAAGAGTCATCTGCATCTGTGTCCTGTGTCTGTGAATCAGCAAGAAAATCAATGCCTGGCCAAAGCACTCCTTTCTTATCTTGCTCCCTGTGACTCAGTCAGACCTTTTGTTGGAATAATGCTGAGTGAACGAGCAGACTTGGAAAATTTGACACATCTGTTGTGTATGCCCAGGGATGCAAAGCTGATTACTGGCTGACCATAACCACGACCACATAAACACAACTTTCCATTTGAGGATATGCAGTGCTCAGCTGTCTCGGTTCTAATTTAAATTCCCAGAGACTCTAATACATTTGATAGAACCAATAACAATTTTGTAGAGTGCCCTCCCCTCCTTTCCCAAAGAAAGGGATTAGATAGATATATAGAGAGAGAGAGGTAAGCACACCCAAATAATTCAATCTCACTCAGTTTGGAAGTTAAAAGGAAAAGTTTAACAGTAACTTGGAAAGATGTCTGAGGTAGGGAAGTTTACACAGGATATAGGGAAGGGAAAATAGCAAAAATACAAAATGTATAAATACAACCCCAGTTTGTGGTGGTAGCTTTGTGTGCCTCGTGGGTGATGGCCACATGGTAAAACAGCTGGTAATGGTGGCATGATGGAGGCAGGGAGGTGCAGAGAGTGAGGCAGAGAGATGTGCAGAGAGATAGGAACAGGAAATCCCCCTGCTTTTATGGGACAGGAAAGAGGGGGGAGTGGGCTAACCATCACCTGGTGGTGTTCAGACCTACTCCTGGGAAGGGGTCAAGCCCCCTAGGGTCAGGTTCAGGGTTACTCCCCCTGGAGTGTTACCCCTATACATCATCTCTCTCTCTTTACCATACTGTGCATGTTGGCAAGATGCTGGGGAGACATAATTGCGTGTAAAAGCACCAGTCTTGTGATGATGGAGTATTGCTGAATACATGAAGGTGGGAACTGCACAAAGACTGCTTCTGAGGAAACAAGGAGTTCAGGTATAAGTGGGCAGGGAGGGAATAAAGAGAGAAGCAGGACATCTGCATAAGCATTAATTTTCATGTTCTGCACTTACTGAAAGACACAAAATACAGTTTCTTTAATCTGTACTATGCCAGAGGATGGCCCTCCCAATGTGTGGATTGCCAGAGAGACAGCAAGAACCTTAGACACACTACATATATTGTGTCTAATTAAACACAAAAGTGGAGAGTGTGACAAAGAGAAGAGAGCAGGGTTTGTGATCTCCTGGAATATTAAACTGTACACATTTCATTACTGATGGCTTTCACTGTGTCTCTGCACACATGCCTTCCCTTCATCTTCTATAGGCTTGTTTATAGAAGGAAGGATAAATATTTTTCCATAGCTTCATGGAAAATTACTATAAGAAACCTTGGAAGAACACAGCTGTGGAGTCCTTCATTACCTCAGCATGAGCAGAGCCTTCTACACACTGAAATTCCGTTGTGCTTTGCTGGGTATGGATTCTCAGTCGTATTCTGAAACACCACATCAAAAGGATCAGCATTTTCAGTCTGGTTAGCATTTTGAAGGGAGTCACCCATGGAGGAAGATTTCTTTCTGACCCAACAGACTGCATACTGTTTTCCCAAACCTGCACCAAATGTTATGGTATGATAAAAAGGGCTGGGTGAGATGCTTTCTCTCTGGTAGGACCCAAGCTGCTACCTAAAGACACAGAACCCCTGCTACATCCTCTTTTAGCTTCCAAAACCTAACAGCATCCTAGCTCCTACTCTGCCCTGGTGAGATCTCATCTTGAATACTGTGTTCAGTTTTGGGCTCCCCAGTTGAAGAGGGACAGAGATCTGCTGGAGAGAGTCCAGAGGAGGGCTACGAGGATGCTGAGGGGGCAGGAGGGCATGGCTTGTGAGGAGACGCTGAGGGTCCTGGGGCTTTTTAGTCTGGAGAACAGGAGACTTAGAGGGGATTTGATCAATGTTTATAAGTATCTGAAGGCTGCCAGGAGAGGGGGGACAGGCTCTGCTCACTGCTCCCTGGTATAGGGCAAGGAGCAATGGGTGTAAGTTGAAGCACAAGAGGTTCTGCCTCGACACAAGGGGGAAATTCTTTACTGTAAGGGTCACAGAGCACTGGAACAGGCTCCCCAGGGAGGTTGTGGAATCTCCTTCTCTGGAGCCCTTACAACCTTGTCCATATGTGTTCCTGTGTGACCTGTGCTAGATTCCCTGCTCCTGCTCTGGCAGGGGGATCGGACTGGAAGATCTCCAGGTGTCCCTTCCAACCCCTAGCATCCTGTGATGATCCTATCTGAGTTCAGTCAGATATTTTTGCCTTACACCGTGTACTAAACTGCAAAAATAGCACCTTCCTCCTGCAGGTGGCTGCAGCTTTGCAACGTCTTAAAACCCGGCTTGGTACCTGTCAGTAAATGCACTAAAGGTGGCAGGTTTCTCTGCCATGAAGGGCTCTTTATAGAAATAAAATGATCACAAAAAAAATCCTATAAAGAAAGTTATGCAGTAGAAAAGAAACAAAACAAAACCCCAAATAAACAAGGAAAAACCAGCACCCAGAAACATGGCACTTTTATCTATTTCTGATCTCTCAGATGAGAAAGACCAAGACTGAAGTGATGGGAAAGCTGTAGAAATAAGCAAACAGGAAAAGATAAAATCAGGATAATAAAATACTTACTATGAGGGCCTTGCTGCCTGCTGAGCACAAATACACACCCTTCACACTCAGAAACACTCAAGCCACTGTTTCTCCTGTTGTCTCTGTCAATGCACATCCAAAAAGCTGACAGAGTAGGTAATTGGATAGTGGGGTTTATATATTAAAAAGTTATAGTGTATATGGATTCATTTTGTATCAGTATTGGTTTAAATGGAAAATCAGAAGCTTGAATATACAAGACAGACCAGCGATTTTAGGAATGAATAAGACCCTGATATCTACCTGTAGTCTTCTTTAGCATTGTTCTATGTGTTCACTCAGTGGCCCTCACTGAAACACTGCATCTTAACTCTAAATCATATTTTGAGCTTGGTAGTCTTCTAGTTCCGAGTTCTCCTGTTGACAGTGGCCAGCTCAATGTGAAACAGATGCTAACAACTGAGAATTGCTTTTACAGATTTCATGTTAACTGTAGAATGGAACACTGTTAGGTCTCAAATTGACTGAGAGCTGAAGCTCCCTTTCATGCTGTGGTTGACATGCCATCCAGAGGGACCTGGGCAGGCTCAATTAAGTGAGCCCATGTGAACCTCATGAGGTTCAACAAGGCCAAGTGCAATACACACATGGGTTGAGGCAACCCTAAGTTATCAATGCAAGATAGGGGATTATAAGATTGAGAGGAGTCCTACCAGGAAGAACTTAAGAATACTGGTGGATGAAGAGCTGCCCAGGAGCCAGCAACATGCACCAACCATATCCTGGGCTGCATTAAGAGAAGCATGGCCAGCAGCTCATGGGAAGTGACTCTGCTGCTCTGCTCCATTCTGGTGCAAGCTCACCTGGAATACTGTGTCCAGCTCTTGGGCCACACAAATGATTGAAGAGATGGATCAACACAAGCCCTTTGAGGAGAGGCTGAGGGAGATGAGGTTGTTTAGCCTGGAGAAGAGGCTCAGGAGTGACCTCATTGATGTCTACAACTACCTGAAGGGAGGCTGTAGCCAGGTGGGGATTGGTCTCTTCTGCCAAGCAACCAGCAACAGAACAAGGGGACACAGCCTCAAGTTGTGCCAGGGGAGGTATAGGCTGGATGTTAAGAGGAAGTTCTTCCCAGAGTGATTTGCATTAGACTGAGCTGCTCAGGGAGGTGGTGGAGCTGCTGTCTCTGAAGGTGTTCAGAAAAAGCCTGGCTGAGGCATTTAGTGCCATGGTCTGGTTGATTGGACAGGGCTGGGTGCTAGGTTGAACTGGCTGAGCTTGGAGGTCTCTTCCAATCTGGTTGATGCTATGATTCTATGATTCCTATAAAGACAGGCTGAGAGAGTTGGGGCTGGTAAGCTTGGGGAAGAGAAGGCTCTGGGGAGACCTCTTCCAGTACAGGAAGGGTCCCTACAAGAAAGCTGGGGAGGAACTGATTACAAAGGCTTGTAGCAATAGGACAAGTGGCAGTGGTTTTAAAATAGAGAAAAGTAGATTTAGTTTGACCATTAGGAAGAAATTGTTTACTATGAGGTGTTGGAACAATGGAATAGGTTGCCCAGGGAGGTGGTAGAGGCCCCATCTGTCATGGGTTAAATTGAATATTTGCTGCTGTTATTCAAAACCATCCTGCCTTGTGCCAGCTTCAAAGTGAGAGTGCTGGCTGGAGCAAAGTGTTATGGGGCTTGAAGTCCAAATTGTAACATGGGAGGCTTTGCATTCTAGTTTGCTGCTTTTGGGTTCTGGAGTTTTGGGCGTTTGGTCTTTTGCTGTGATGGCAGCCAGAGAGGGAGGGATGTAGTGGTTTAGCTCACTTTCTTCTGCTTGCTGCTGCTTTCTGCTGTGCTCTTCTGCAAATTGGCTACGGTAATTGTGCATTGTATTATTATCATCTCATTTGCTTAGTAAACTGTTACTCTTCATCTCAGCCTTGAGGCTTGTGTGTGTGTGTGTTACTTTTCCTCACTTCTGTGAGGATAGTTAACCTGTTACACCATCCCATGGGGACATCCAAAGTCAGGCTTATTGGGGCTCTGAGCAGTCTTCTCCAGTTAGAGACTGCAGAGGAGTTGGATTGGGTGACCTTTAAGGATCCTTTCCAACCCAAACCATTCTATGACTCTTTCTTTTCCTGGGTGACTGCCTAATTTTGATATGAACTCTACCTAAGTTAAATACGTGCAAGATCCGAGGGAAGAAGTTGGTGACACTCTGTTTAAACAGATTTTTTTTTTCCCTTTGGGTTTTTTGAGATGCTCAGTTTCAAAAGTCTCCTCTTGAAAAAAGAAATGTATAATTACTGCCTTCATTCCTTCCCTTTTTGGCATCTTAAATAGGAGACAAGAAAAAAAATAATAAATCAGAAATTTAAACCCACAAAAAATTATCTGTATTGTTGTTTCAGTGCAGACATTAAAACTTTTCTTAAAAAGCATTGTTTTGCAAAACCAGATGTTCTGGGGCTTAAAAAGGATTGTTTCTGAAAAGAACAAAATTTCCATTCACCACAATTAATTGCAGGAGAAGGAAGCAGGGCTGGCCAGATGCTTTCTGTGAGGGTCACAGAACACTGGAGCAGGCTCTCCAGAGAGGTTGTGGAGTCTCCTTCTCTGGAGACTTTCAAGACTTGTCTGGATGTGCTCCTGTGTGACCTGAGCTAGATTGTATGGTCCTGCTCTGGCAGGGGGGTTGGACTCAATGATCTCTTTAGGTCCCTTCCAACCCCTAACATCCTGTCATCCTGTCACCCTGTGATCTTACCAGGTTATCAAGGGCTTGGGTCAATTAATGATGAATGATAGTTCAGCTTACTCTTTTGAAAGGTCTGTCAGGCATTGTACCTTACTGCTAGGTTTTCAAGAAGCAGCTGTGGAGAAGGAACCTCTCCCTCATTCCTACTGTTAGAGGAAAAGTAGCAAATCACTTTTATTGTTGGAAGAGTGTGTCAGCTCACAGAGTCAGGATCGCTTTGGGTCCCTTCCAAACCTTGACATCCTGTGAAAAAACCCAAAACACCTAACTATAGTTGGCTTCTTGCAATGTTTTTACTGCTTGCCTGAGACAGAGGTCATGGTTGTGCAGTGTACCCATCATATGAGGCCAACTCAGCTCAAGGCAGACTTGCCAAGGGAAGCCTTCACACAGGAAGACAAGGACAAACATCTACAAGAAGCTCTGAGTGTGAAACACTACCATCAGCACCTTCTTTGGGTATAGCTTCTCCTGCCTTCTGTGGGGAAAGAGAAGAGTGAGCCTCAGCACTGGGTGAAATTAAAAAGCTGCCAGCAACAAATCTGTCAGAAGCAAAAGGATGGTTTTTTTTAATATATATATTAAAAGATAGATATTTGGCCCCAGAGTGAACTTCAGAACCATTGTTAAGCATCATGCTTCTGGGACCACTGAACAAACATCATCCAGCACATGTGTTTAGCTGCTGCACACTGGCATGTTTGGCTGATGTTGGCACTCTCCGTCACAAGCGAGAGCAGAGAGCACGCAGGCATTTTCCATGTGCCATTTCACTTGGTGTCAGTGAAGCATGCCCTGAAGATACCATTGTTGTGGACTTCATCTTTTTTCTGACACGTAGCCAACAGTACTTTCTCCAATACATAAAATAAAGGAGCGGTTGAAGCACCGCATAGAAATGGGAAATACAAGGTCAGAGATTTCAGTCCTTTGTTTCCTACCCCTAGGGAATACTCCACTGACCAGGAGGGAGCCTGTTTGAAGGGAGAGAAAAGATTTCTGTGCCTTTCCTTCCTAATCAAGCTATCATGCACGAGACAGTATTCTCTGGGCTAGGAAAAGAGAGCAAGACTGAGACATGTGGTCTGTCCTCATGGCTGAAGTATGCAGGAAAATTGGTTTCTGTCCCCTTTCCAAGCAATTCTGCAGAAGCATCCACTGGATGAGAAGTGGGACCCAAAATCTTTCCCCTTAGAAATCAAATTTGATGAGAAATTTGGGCAAATACTGCTGACACCAGGCAGTCTTGTGAAGGGAATGCTGCCCCTTCTCCCTCCATCTGTGTTCCAGATGCAGCAGCATGTAGAACTGCAGCATATTGCAGGCAGGACCACCCATCACAGGGTACATGGGTCCACACATGCAGCAGGCACCCAACTGTTTCATCCCACTAAGAAACGTGCACGCAGAAGAGATCTCCTGAAACCTGGAGAGCGGAGGAGTTTAGGTACCCAGTGAGCAGAGGTTCTCACAACTGCAAGTTCTGTCTCCCATCCAGAGTTTTTTCTAGCTCTGGTCCTGTGTCCCCAGAGCTGCCTCACCAGCAATTTTTCCCCAGTTATATTCTGCACATCCAGGAAAGGGATTGCATTCTCCCCCAGCAAAGCACAGCATATTCTGATATCCTAGCAGCCAGCCCAAGGACTCTGGATGCTGATGGCCTGGTTTACAGCCAGTTTCCCAGAAACTTTTGCATGCTTCAGTAAAGTTGAGTACAAAATTAATCTTCTCTTCCAAATAATCAGAAACATTTAGCCAAAGGCAAGCTTAATGAAAAGATGAAAGAGGCTCCAGGACAGTTAGCAACACTAGTATGAATGTCTGAAATATCAGGTATTTGATATTCTCCACGATGGTTTAATTCAATATGTAAACCAGGAAAGATTATATCCACTATCAGGAAAGAACTCTCTCATTTAAGCCAACGCTTCAGATCTCAGAAGGACTTTCTGGATAGTTGTTATCTGGTTAGAAAATATTTTCCAAACTGTAGCTTTTTAGTCCTCATTCCACTGAAATCCTTTGCTTTCTGGATTTCAGAAGGGAAAATGAGGGATGACTGACCAAGATTAGAGGTTTGAAGCTTTTCCCTCACCTAAATCTGCCTCTCATTTTCCCAGGAATAACTGAAATCAAGAGTTACATTTCCAAAGATTAGTCCTACCTGCCAGCAAAAGGAAGCCATTTGCCAGGCTGTCTTTGGAACATCAGCAACACCACCATGATCAAACATCTGGGAAGGAAATTGGCCCATCTATAAAGGATTTTGCCAGGACACAGAGCTTAGCTTTGCAAGCAGCCACTCTGGTCTTCACAATAGCAGCAAGGTTTGAAGCAGAGGAGTTTGCAGCTCTTTGAAGCATGGTGGTTCTCACATGCTAACACTATGTGCATCTATTATCAGATTTTCAGCCGTACATGGAAGCCAAGATAGTAAGAGAGAGGCAGAAGTGTCCTTACATTTTCTGTATCTGTTTGGAATACAAGTGCTGTCACTTAATAGTGTATACTGAAACACTTCACTCCACTGTGGTGAATGCTGCATTCTCATGTGCAGTCTATAAATCAAGAGTCTCCTATCAGAGTAGCAATGACACTGATTTAACAGTAGCATTTAGCCTGGGACTCCCACGATCACACACACACACAAAGTTACTTTTTAAAAATACAGCTGTTGAAATGTTCCCCTAAAAGACACAAAGGGACAGGTTTTCCTCTGCCAGTAAGTGAGTAGCTCCTGCACAGATCTACACCAGTTTCTACCAAAGAAAGAAAACGCATCCCAGTTTCTCCACATCTGCCCAGATTAGCAGTGTATACCATTTTCAGAAGCAATACTACCATAGAAGTGTGAACATTCTCTCACAGTGCAACCAACTTTCCTAACAATTAAAACACTGCAAACTTTCTCCTTTCTTCCTTTATAAACTTTAAAGGTCACATTGACATTTTTGCCATGGCAAATATCTCCAGACATGTTTTACAGCACTGCTGTTCTACCTCTTTACTGCCTCTTCCTTTGAAGGGATGAGCTCTGTGCTTATTAAAGCCTACAATCAGACTGCTGTTGACTGCTGTGGAATGTAGGCCAGATCTTTTGCAGCCTAGATTACTCACTAGTCTCTTGGGAGTTCTCAGATCTTGTACCTAAATCACATAAATTGGAAGAAATTGCAGATGTCTTGGCTAAGTATGAAGGTAGGTTACATGGAGATTATCTATACTCATGTGCAAATGTCAGTAATGGTGATGCTCAAGTCTAGCATGCATGAAAGCTTTTAAGACAAGACTAGAGTGGTGACAATTTGTGTCCAAGCTACCACAAAGTTGTTTGATTTCACCATAGCTGTTCCTCTCTTTCTGTTGGACTTCTCTAGAGACCCTTGAGTAAAGTGGTCACTGGCTACAGCCATTAACCTAATGGGTGCCTCCTGTTCATGGGCAGTGTAAAAAATGCATCCAAGTAACTTTATGAGATAATAAGAACTGTAGGTCACCACCCAGAACTCAGGTCAGATGCAATACTGGAATGTGAACAGAACTGTGCTGTGGTATCTCGGGGGGGTGGGGGGTCTGAAAAGTTTGAGAGTCATTGCTTGGAGCTGCGTGCATGTAAGAGATAAGCAGCATGAG
Organism: Pogoniulus pusillus; assembly: GCF_015220805.1. NCBI lineage: Eukaryota > Metazoa > Chordata > Aves > Piciformes > Lybiidae > Pogoniulus > Pogoniulus pusillus. Next base: position 11,954,859 of record NC_087281.1, on the reverse strand, counting down.
CACAGAAAGAGGACAGCAAGAACACATCAGATACAGCCAGAGAAGCACATTTGTCCATCACCACAGCCACAAACCAGCCTGGCAAACACAGGTGCAGGCATCAGTGTCTAGTTCCCCTGTAGATCAAGTTAGAAGATCATAGCTAGATCTCACACATTGTGCAGTAACTGAAATTCACATCGAGCGTTCCAGAGCAAATTGTCAGCAGACTACACTGCCAAAAGTTGGGCAGCTTGCTTTTTTTTTTTTTCAGTTTAGCTTGTGTTCCATCACCACCTTATTTTGTAATTTGAGTGTCATACATGCTTATCATCTTGTGATCCTCCAAGTTGGAAAAAAAGAAACAGTTATTCCTAAAGTCAACAGGATTCCCCCCCCCCCCCCTTCACTCTATTCCAGGAAGCTTCCCAAGCCCGTAATTAAGGAAAAGACTTCAGATTTGATGAGTAGTGCATGTCAGCTGTTACAGTACTAAAAACATGGTGTATTCAAGTTTATGAAGTTCTAGATCCTTTTGTAGAACAGAAGGCACTGATTGCTCGTGGTCCCTTCTGAAAAAAAATCTATGGTACTGAAAGCATTTCCAATAGCTTTGGAAACGGAAGGTATGGAACGGAAATCTTTAGTGCTTGACTTTGCTCTCCTGTGATCTGCAACCATCTTAAGGGAGATGCTGTCTTGATCAATTTAAAGCAGAGACAGTCACCTCACTTTGGGCTGTACAGGCCACTCATTTGCTTGCTTTCCTGTTTGTGGATCAATGTCCAAGAGACTTCTAAATGAAATTTTCCAGATGGATTGATAGAGCCAGTAGAGGGAGCATGACAGTGGCTCCCATGTGGGATTCCTTCTCACAGAAGAGTCCAGAAACTTTGGCTGGTCTCAGGACCCTACTGTGTTAAGCAATACACATGTCTACAGTAAGCACACTGACATTGTTTTACTACATTTTCCACTCAGGCAGTGGATTTTTCGCAAAGGTCATTGAATACAAGCCGTGCACTACTGGGAATATAAATGCTGCATTCTTCGTGCTGAATCATAAGGAGGAGGAAGGGAGCACACAGGGGAAGTTAGAGACAGATATGCAACTTTCTTCTTTTTCTTATTTACAATTACTATGGCTATTCATTTTTATAACATCACTGTTCCTGATTCTTCTACAATGCTTGACATCCAGCAATCTCAATATGTACTAGAAGGGAAGTCCTGCTGCCCTAGAAGAAAGCCCAGAAAAGCAAAGTGATGTCCATGTACCCCAGCACTTACATACCAGAAGGAAGAAAAATTATTTCAAGAACAAATGCTTGATATGCCCCCAAACACCTGCACACAGCTTCTGCCCTCCAGTATGAGTCAAGATGCCCTAGGGAGGAATGCAGACCTCCAAACTCAGAACTTGACTTCGTTAGTCACCATTTCATAACAGAGAGGACTGACATTTCAGTACCTCTCTCAGCTGCCTCAGTAACAAGCAGGTGCATTTTGTGTGTGTGTGTAGTTTCATTTATTTTTTGAGTTTCACCCAACCACAGAGGTTTACAAGCACTACCTCCTGTTTAATTTCTCACCCATTAGGTGAATTAATGGCACCAGTTCCAAGACCAAGCCTGTCACTGGAAGGAATGTGTCCCCAAGAAACATTGTCCTGAAGGGCCCAGACCTCAGTGACACTCAGAATGGTGAATCAACTGCTCATTCAACAAGCTGAAAGCCCAGCTCTTACACACCCATCAAAGCCCATTTTAATTGGGGGCCGAAAGCTATTCCACTCATCAGCAATAAAGAAGCAATTAAGTTCTCAGCCAAAAATGAATTAATGAGATACTGCAAACAAGTTAATTAACTCCTTCATGAGTATTCAGATAGAAACCACACAAAACACCCACGGGGTGCACTAATTACTTGGGGGGCTGACTAAAATGTAGCAAAATGAAGAAAAGAGAAGGCCACAACGTTTGGGGCAAAGGCTAGAAGTTTGTCACTAAGCCATCCTCTCCCGTATGCTGAAATGACTGAGCACGCAGCAGTGCCTGCCATGCGCGCGTATAGCGGCTCAAGAACAGCATCAGATTTGTAACACTGGAATTGGAACTGTTTGCTCCATTTCCCCTGGCAAATACTCTGGGTGGCACTCTCCTGGCCATAAGCAGGAGAGTTTGGCAAAGAGTTGGTCTGTTTAAACACACTCAGAGGGAAAGTAGAACTTTTGCCTAATGACATTGGCAAAAGACGCTGTGAAGTATGTGATGTTGTGCAGTGCCTGCCTCAGGCTGACTTATGCGGTACAGTTTGAGGAAGAACAAGAGGGTCTCTTTGTATATGTTAGGGAGGTTAAACTGTCACCCTTGACAATTTACATTAACTATATGGTATTCATTGCTACTAGCTCAGGAATCCAGAAAAAACATTGGCCCAGATTTGCTCAGCCACGTGCTTTGGTCATTTATAGCCAGGCAAAGGACAGGCAAGTTCTACTGTTCAGTCAGAGAAGAGTTTTACTGAAGCTTTTTGCTCTGGTACAAACATTATGCTTGAAATCTAGAGAAGCAGAGAAGCAAGCCCTTTCCATATAGTCTATGTGGCAAGATACAGCTGTTTTTGAAATCTCAAAACCTAGGCTAAATTAAAAGGAGAACACAAAAAGTTCTCAGTGCTCACAGTGGAGAATTCAATAACCAATCCAGGAAACCCATTTCAACAGTGAGTTTCAAAGAGGTTATTGTAAACACAGGGTAAGCTCACAACAATATGATTCCTGATCCTCATTTAAGTAGTAGGAACACAGAAAAGCCCCCGAAGTGGAGACATCTGTATTTATGTAGGGTGTTTTCCCTGCCTCTTTGTAATCCAAATGGGGAAATGGAATTTCTTTTTTCTGTAGATTAGCTTTGCATCTTAAATTAACACCCCAGCTATGACAGTGTCACCACTAAAATATGAGAAGGACACTTTCTGAAACCTGCAGAAGGATTGCAATATTTGTTTATAATTGATATCAGGGTAGTTAAGCCTGACCTCATAGCAGTTTGCAGCAGCCACTAACAGCTCTATTGGAGCTTGTCTGAAGTTACAGAGGAGTGAGATCAGAGCCTGGCCCTGAGGACAGCGCTTACATATGATATCTTGTCCAGAATCTGGTCTTGTAAGTCTTTTCCTTTATTTGGATTCAGTCTGCAGTGAGACTTTTCCTTCTCCTTCATATACACACAGGTATTAAGGCAAGCTAGGGCTAGAAGGCCATCACACAAGGCCAGGTGTAATAAGCAGCTCTTATTGACAGGATTACAAAAAAGCAAGTTTTCTTTTTTCTCTCTGTACATGCTTAGCTAAGCAGAGCTCACTAAGCCTACTGCAAGAAATAGAGCTTGGGATTCATCTTATCAGGTTGATAGGTAAGTCTTCTACCTGTCTGTAAGCACCAGTATTATCTGTAGATTGATAGAAAGCATTTAACCAACCTGCTTTAGTGTAGAAGAAAAAAAATCTTCATTGCATGCAATATGCTTTTCTTTGCCTGCTCCCCTCCTCTTCTCCCCAGTAAACAAATTACAGTCATAACTTACCAGGGACAGCTTTCACATCGCAGGAATATTATACTAACCTGCAAGGCTGCAGGTCTAACATTTCAAGTGCACACAGTAAGAATCATTGAGTGCTGGGGGTTGAGCTGTACTAATAGAGCAGAGCTTTGGTCTCGATTTTGTGTTTTACAGCCACACTGCACTCCTTCCAAAACGTGGTGTGTAACTGTCAGCTCTGAGGAGTTCCTGTGCACAAGTTCCCACCAAGCTTATACTACATTCCCCAGATAGGATTCTTTGCTATGCTTTTGCTCTGCATGCAGTAGATGGTGCTGACTTTGACAGAGGCAGTGCTAAGGACTATCAAAAGATTGCAGAAGCGTTTGCTTTCCAGGCTGCTGCTCTGGGCTGGACGCCACTTGCTTGCCCTCAAAGTGGCAAGGGTGTTCTTCTGAAACTAGTTCCTCCTACTTCTCTCATTAATACATAGATGTATCTTCAGATGAATTTGTGTTTCTTTCCAGAAAGAATCTGAATATCACATAGGAGCTACAGAGTATGCTTATCAGTAGTCAGGAGGGATAGATCTGCTTTCCTCTTGAAGATGTAGTCTCAAGTTGTGCTGGGGTAGGTATGGGCTGGATGTTAGGAGGAAGTTGTTGGCAGAGAGAGTGATTGGCATTGGAATGGGCTGCCCAGGGAGGTGGTGGAGTCACCATCCCTGGAGGTGTTCAAGAAAAGCCTGGATGAGGCACTTAGTGCCATGGTCTAGTTGACTGGATAAGGCTGGGTGCTAGGTCGGACTGGATGATCTTGGAGGTTTCTTCCAACCTGGTTCTGTGATTCTATGTAGTATTTCAGTGTCAGCGTAACATAGCTACTGGAAAAGATCTAATCCTAGTCTGTTACCAACAGCTGAACTTCCCAGCATAAGGGCAAAAATCTCCCAGACTGTTAGCATGAGTAAGAGAGAGCAAGGCCAGAGAAAATCCACACTTTTTGCTTTTCTGAAAAAGGGTTTTTTTTTCCTAGAAGTTTTAAACAAAATAGTCCAGCAGGTTAACACTAAATATTCTATTAACTGTCTTTGCTATGCATGCTGATCTTAGGCTGTGGGAGTAAGGACCTGCACCTAGTATTTCAGTTGCTTCTACAAGCAAGCTTCTGGAGAGGGAGAACAAAACCCTGGCACCACAGCCACGTCCCAGGTTTGTTAACCTGGCTTATTCAGCGTTTTCTGTTCTTGTATGGACTCACTTCAGCACAATCCAAGAGAGGCCTGTTACTTCTCAGAGCTCAGGACCTCTGATTCTGACAGCTTTTTGGAGTGTTCTTCATGCATTGCAGCAGGGACCTGTGAATTGATGATCCTGCTCTGCACTCTCTCAGTTGTCTCTTACGTAAGATGAATCTCCTCTACGGCAAAGATTTATTTACCTTGACTATCTGACACAATTTAGACTGGGTTAAACCACTGTGCAACCACATCTCAAACTGACATGCTCCCAACTCCTTCCATGGCTGTTAAGCTCCTGACCATACATAGAGCTGGATCAGGCAGCCTCACTGACAGAAAGGTAACTCTCAAAACAAGCAGACAGCTTTTGGCTGCCTGAGAGAGCCAAATCAGCTCCACACATGGTTGTGAAGCAAGAGCACAGGTCCTAGGGCAGGAAGGAGTGACTAGGAAGAGCCTTATCATCCCTGAGTTAGATTCAACTCAAACTAGCCTTAGGTTATTTCGGAAATGGGGCTATTGTCAGAACTGCCAGCGGCACAGACACAAGCCAGGTGCCTCCAGCTCATGAATGGCACTGCCAGAACAGCCATTCAGGCAGCCTGCTGATGTGTTTTAGCCCCCGGCAAGCACAGGGTAACCCCAGCCGTCCTAACCTCCAGGGTTAAGGCTTAACCTTGAGGTGTGAGTGGCACAGGTTTAACCCTTCAAAACCTCTAAGTGAACTGGAGGTACCTCCCAATAGCACACAAAGGAATCGGCTGACAAGGTGACCCCCCACCTAACTACATCTTGGATTTCAGGGATACAGATTATCAGTCCTCTCAGCCAGTGACTGAGGCCCAGCATTTGGAGCATCCCTAGAGGGGCTGCACAGAGACACAGTGCTGGTGTGACAGGAGAAGGAAGGTCTTCAAGCGAGACATACTGAGAAACAAAGCAGTGTGGCTGAACCATTTTTTCCTTACTTGAATTCAAACCTTAATAAATACAAATATGTAATTAGAATTATTCCCCTTAAAAAAAAAACCAAACCAACATTACAATTTGAACCATTACAAACAATTCCCCATGAAAACTTATAAAAGCTTGACAAAGATATTCCCAAACGGGCCAGAGATGAACTATTTTTAATCACTGAAAACAGCAGTAGAAATAGTAGCAAAGCAGCAGGTTTCACTTGACATCCCAGAATAAGCCTCTCTGCAGTTAATTAAACTGAAACACTTATTTTTTTCCAAACCATTTTGTGATCTGTCTGAAGAAACAGTTTAACATACCCCTGGTAAAACAGACACATCTTGCTTGCATGCTGTACCAAAGAACCATATTCAATTCACTTACATCCTTCAGAGAAGAAAGAAGGGGAAGGCATCAAGACTATACGAGCTGCTACAGTGCACCACCCAGTGATTTTAAAGACTAAAGCCATCCATATATGAGCACAAGGTGTCAGAGCTGCCCTTTTCTACAGTTTCCTCACTGTGCTTTGCAGCAAAGCAAAAAAAAAATCTTAAATTAAAAAGAAAAATCCATCTAGCAGCCAACAGAGGAGGCAGAAGGAAAAAAAAAAGAGAGAGAGATGAGGAAAAAAAAGGAAAAAGAAATAAAAAGGAGAGAAAAGCTGCCAGAGAGCATTACACCAGTCCTCCTGCCAGTGTTCTTGAAACACACGTGCTATCACCCACAGCTCGGTGGGGAGTGGAAAATGTGACAGCAACTCCCACGGTGTTTGGGTTGTATGAAAAAAAAAAAAGAGCACCTTTCTTCAGCAGAGCTGAATTTGGCTACTGATGGAAGGAAGAGGGGTGGCACGTTTGAAAAAACCTGGTGTTTTGGCAGGGATGATAGTCCTGGGTGAGCCACCTAGCTGCGCTCTGCTCTTTAGCAGCAGCTTACACACCATCTCACTTCAGTACCGAGGGTCACACAGAAGCAGAGCAGCATAAAGCACAACATGGTCTGCCTCTACCCTGCACGAACAATAACTCAGTCCTTATGTGGGTCAACAGATACTTCAGCTTTGGCTACCTGAGCAAGGATATGTAGTAAAAGGTTCATCCTGAAATCAAAATATTACCTGGCTTTAAAGGTCACTCAGCAAACAACCCTCAGACTGTTCTGTTGCAGGCAGGTTGTTTGAAATTGGAGCTGAAAAACAATTTGTATTCAAAGCTCCAGCAAAATCCATCACGGACTGGCTTTTGTGTGCACACAAGCAAGAGGAGCAAAGATGCAGGATGAAAGACACCTGATTCTTTTCTGGCGTTCTGAATAACTCTACACCATGGTGACTGTGCAGTTAGTCACCGTCTCAGCTGAGGTTTGAATTCTAGGGAAGAGTATTTCCAGAAGGGTGGCCATGCAAAGGTCATTAGCCAGTTATATTAAGAAAGGCTTTAAAAATAGAGTCATCAGATTAAAACAAAACAAAGCACTGGTTTCCTTCTGTTTGTCTTAGAGATTTAGGGCGCAGATTTCTAACTTCTCAAAAGTCATTGTTCTTGATCAAAAGACTGGAAGCTGCCAGTGTGGTGCCCATCCACAAGAAGGATGCCTACATGCACAGACACAGCCAAATATTCCACTGTGCATGACATGGACCTGGCCCCCCAGCCTTTGAATCCCCTCCACCATTCACCCAGCGACGCACCACGGAGGACTCACCGGTGATGATCCGAGGAGGAACCTTCTGTCCAAGTAGGCAAGCTTGGGGCTTGCCTTTCCTGGGGCCACTTATAAAGGGGAGTGGGTAGGGAGGCCTAAGTGGTGACACCTGGGGGTGGGAGGAGACTCCAATAGAACCCAGATTGAAAAGGGGAGTGGGCAGGGAGAGCAAATTGGTCACACCTGGGGTGGGAGGAGACTGCAACACAACCCAGACTGAAAAGGGGAGTGGGCAGGGAGGGCAAAGTGGTCACACCTGGGGTGGGAGGAGACTGCAACACAACCCAGGTGCTTTGGGAGTAAAAAGGGTAAATGCAGAGTGAGGTAGGAAAGGGATAGATATGGTGGAAAAGGGGAGGTGATGTTGAAAGGAGGGAGATGAGAGGAAAAGGATGGAGATGAAAAGAAGAAGACAGGGAGGTGGTGAAGACAGGAGGATGATGAAGAAGTGGGATTAAAATAATGAAAATGAAAACTGGACTGTGAAAAAATGAAAGGGTCCTGATCTGGCAGGAGGGTTGGACTGGGTGATCTTTGGAGGTCCCTTCCAGCCCCTAACATTCTGTGGTTCTCTGGATCGAAAGGAGGACCCAGGAAATTACAGACCTGTCAGCCTCAGTGCAATCACAAAGCACCTACAGGATGGCCAAGGGATCAGACCCAGCCAGCATGGATATAGGAGGGGCAGGTCCTGCTTGACCAACCTGATCTCTTTCTGTGACCAGGTGACTGTCTGGTGGATGTGAGAAAGGCTGGAGAGATGGGCACATTCTTGTGCCATGAGTTTTAACAAGGCCAAGTGCAGAGTTCTACACTTTGGCCACAACAAGCCCATGCAGCAATACAGGCTGGGGACAGAGTGGCTGAGAGCAGCCAGGCAGTGAGGGACCTGGGAGAGCAGGTCAACAGGTGACTGAACATGAGCCAGCAGTGTGCCCAGGTGGCCAGAAGAGCCAGTAGCATCCTGGCCTGGATCAGGAAGTGTGACCAGCAGGACGAGGGAGGTTATTCTTCCTTTGTACTCAACACTGGTGAGGCCACACCTTGAACACTGTGTCCAGTTCTGGGCTCCTCAACTCCAGAGCGATGTTGAGATACTGAAATGTGTCCAGAGAAGGGCAGTGAAGCTGGTGAGGGGCCTGGAGCACAGCCCTGTGAGGAGAGGCTGAGGGAGCTGGGGGTGTGCAGCCTGCAGAAGAGGAGGCTCAGAGCAGACCTCATTGCTGTCTGCAGCTACCTGAAGGGAGTTGGTCTCTTCTCCCAAGCAACCAGGAACAGAGCAGGAGGATACAGTCTTAAACTGTGCCAGGGCAGGTTCAGGCTGGATATTAGGAAGAAATTCTTCACAGAGAGGGTGATTGGCATTGGAATGGGCTGCCTGGGGAGGTGGTAGAGTTACCATCGCTGGAGATGTTATAAGGAGGCTGCATGAGGCACTTAGTGCCATGGGTTAGTTAATCAGAAGAGTTAGGTGATAGGTTGGACTCAATCTCAGAGGTCTTTGCCAACCTGGCTAATTCTGTGATACTGTGAAAGGGTGAATTGCTCCAGGTTACCAGGAGATATTCTTAAGAAAAGCAGCAGATAGCAGTAAAAATCAGAGATGCAGCAGCCCTGGATTCCCCTGACTCCACTTTGCAGGCACAGTACACTGTCACCGCTCTTGTAGGTTCCCAAGGGCTATGTCAGGAGTTCAAGTCTAGCTCTGACATACGAATGAGATCATACCCAGTAGCTGTGGCAGCACTTCCAGCCTCTATTTATTACAACCTGAGTCACAGTTGCTCCTGGATCATACTGTACTTGTATTCTGAGCACCAGGACTGCATGACACATGGGATGGAAGCAGCTGGCTGCTGCAGAGGGACACTGATGAACTCATCCTGAAGTGTTCTCACTCCTGGAGGGCCACAGCCAAGGGTTCTGGGCTGCCTACATGCACCACCAGGGTGGATGGAACATCAGGTCTCAGCTAGCCCCCTTTCAGTAATCATCCTTCATCTCAGCAGATGTGCTTTGTCCTTTTTAATTCTTTTCCATTCTTATTTTCAGGCCATAAATTAGGTAAAGCACCCAGCAAGATCTGCATCCTGTGATTATCATTTTTTCCCCAGTGAATGAATACCAATGAAGTCTAATTAAAAGAACAAGGCATGTTGAAGACACACCTCAACCTCCAGCCTCTTAACACTCAATGCACTCTAACGGAGAGATGGCACTGAAGTGGCTTCAGTGAAAGGTGCCTCCAGAGAAGTCAACATTTAAGACAGTAAAAGCTAGGTGCAGCTACTGTCTCTAGTCCAAGGCAACTCCTGAACAACTCATTTTACCTAGATGCCAACCGTTGGATAAGGAAAATGAGCCTGATCTTCAAATAGCACATTAAGCAGCAGCAAAGCATAAGTAATACAATACTGGAACTGCATGCAAAGCATCCATCTTCATTAGTGGCAGCAAAAATGTGTAACTGCATTAGACCTACGAGTGAAGTTGCCCTGGTGACAAATCCTGTATCTGAAAAAAAGGGGGTGCAGGAAAGCCTTTCTATTTTCCACAAATCTGGAATGTCAGTTTATTTCACAGAACATGACTGCTGCTTCTGTTTTTAAAAGTCATTCTTGTTATCCCAGAACACCATACAACAGCCAAGAGACATACATGCTTAGGCTTTCTCCTTTCGACTGCCAAATCACACACTGCTTTTCTCTTGCTTAATTTTTTATATGTGCAAGTATGGTCAGATTTCAAGTCAAAACGATCCATTAATTACATCTGATCACACTCTCTGAATCCGAGTTTTAGAACCACTAAGGAAAGATTAAAAGTTCCAAGACAGAAGCAGGATTTTCTGCTTGCCTTTTTTTTTCCTTTAAACTTATATATATAAAAAAAAAAGCCTGTTCATTTGAGGCAGTCATTGGACACTAAGCCTTTGATGAGCATCAAGAGGACAATTCTCTCTAAAATGAAGATCTTTGTATATCATGGGTCCCACATTCTAAATTCAGTCCAAGAAGCAGGAGGAAAAAATGATTCAAACGTCAGCAGTGGATTGGCCAAAGGTCTCTGCATTACAGATATATCACTGTTAGATTTTACAGGGCACTGGGAAGTGTGGCAGTCATTTGACCTACCAAACAGCAAGCACTTTTGATGCAAAGCCTATTTGTCACTTCTACTTTGTCACACTGATTAGTTTCGGTGATGTGCTAGTTTGAGCCTAGCTAGAATGTTTTGGTGAGAAGAACTAGATTACAGGCTGTGGAAGGAAAACAAGGCTGATGTCTACCTCACTCATAGGCTTGCTGACATGTATAAAAACAAAACTCCAAACAAAGATAAGGGAGTCTTGCTTCTTCTGCTGGGGAACTGGCTGAGCTGCATCTCTAACCTCACCCCTCTGACGTTTCTTTGACTAATCCACTTTGCTTCCTAACCCCCTGGGCGAACCTCCATTCTTCCTTGGGACGGGGGTAAGGGCACCACACTGGCAGCTTCCAGTCTTTTGATTAAGAAGAATGACTTTTGAGAAGTTAGAAATATGAGCCACTCAACATACCACTGTGTCTGCTGCCAAGCAGGTAAGAGGAACATATTCACCTTCCACCATCACAGGTCGCAGATTAGCATCTTGATTCAAACTGTTGGGAGCAGCTAAAATTTGGCCACATGCCTCCTTCTTGCCACCTCTGCTAGAGGGCAGTACATCACAGCAGAGGAGCAGTTCAGACTACCAGCAGCAATACTGATGTTCCCCTTTCTTACCTAGGCAACGGTTTTGTGCCTGCCTGAGGCAGTGGAAGAACCTTGCTCTGTCTCCGCAGATACACACTGTACAGTCACTACCGTAGTAGTGACATGAACTATTATAGCAGCTCTGAGCAAGTGTAAGCTTTCACAAGGGTCTCTAGTGACAAGATTATTTTGCTACCAAAGCAATGACAGCCAGAAGTAGCTATGAAACAGAGCCATCCTACTCCCTAAGAAATAAGTTGGAAATGGTGGAGTCACCATCCCTGGAGGTGTTCAAGAAAAGCCTGGATGAGGCACTTAGTGCCATGGTCTAGTTGATTGGATAGGGCTGGGTGCTAGGTTGGACCAGATGACCTTGGAGGTCTTTTCCACCCTGGTTGATTCTATGAAATGTGCCATTGCAAGTACACATATATCTACAGGTTATAGACACAGCCCTATTAGTATCATTCACTGACGTTTCTTAATTCTTTCTTCTCAGTACTATCCTGCTGATGAAAAGATATTTATCATAAGAAGCTAAGGAACAAAAAATAAGCCTTTTGAAAATGCTTTCAGGAATACTTTATCTCCACTATTAAAAAAAAAAACAGTAAAGTTCTGATTTTGCCCAAATGGGAAGCACTCGTACTGAGAACAGGTCAGACACCAACTTTGTACTTGCTCCTCCTGCAGTGCCTCAGATGAACCCAGAGCTCACCTTTGACGCTAGGACTGCTTATTACAGAGCTGGTAGGCAGAACACATGCCTGTTTCCAGCAGAGTTGCTGGGAAGCCAGGGGATCTCATGAGTTTTGAACAAGTTATCCACCTTTAAGATCAAGGTGTAGGTGTTTAGTTATTAATTTATTTAAATGATACTTGTATGTTATATATTTTATGTGTAGTTTTATCTTGACATGTCTATGTGTGTATGTATGGATAATCTGCCTGGGGGAAATGTTATGGCTTAAGTTACAAAGAATAATTTTTAGGTCATTAAGTCCAGATTCAGTTTCTTTTCTGTGAGGATCCTAGTTGCAAAAATGTTTTTATTTTTTTAAACCCTCCCCATCCTCCTCTAAAGTGTTCAAGAAGTTGGTCAGGAGCTGCAACCTCTCCAGCCAACACAAATACATCTAGCACAGTATTTGCCTTTGCTCTTTACACCTGATTTAAGACTACACCAAGTCTGCAAAAACATGACAGGCTGACATAAAGGTCAGTAGAAGGTGCATATTTTAGACTCCTGACTTGGGGGATATCTCCCTCCATGTTGCAACACTGCTTGCGAAACTTTCCTCTTGTGCTGCTAAGATAACATCTCCTCAGATCTCACTCAGTTGCCTGCCTTTGCTAAGAACCATACATTTTCAGCCAGAGTTTAAAGCTGCACTTTTAAAATGTAATTAATAGCCAAACCAGGGGAAATGCTAACTGTAATTTCTCATCACTCTTCTTGAGGGACTGCTACACCTCTTCCCCTATGCACTGTCTGCCTTTGGTCAATATTTTTGGACACAGAAGTAAAAGATTCCTAAATCTACACAGCAGCAAGTTTATAATTGATTTCATGCACGTATCATTTTGTCATAAGCCCACAAAACCCTCCTCCTTGACAGGAAGCAGTAACCATTGCTAGACACTACTCCACTCACACATCAGCCAACAGCACAAGCGTAACGCCCAGCAGGAACACAGCCCAGGAGCATCTTCCTTCAAGTCATGCTTGTGGCAAGACTTCCCAAATGTTGATGGGCTACAGATTTTAGATGCACCTGAACTCTTCAGTGAAGCAGCTACAATTAACTGTCCACAAGCCTTATGAATGCATGTTGTTGATTGGTGCAGAGGCTGCTATACTCTAAAGAAAAAGAACAAGAAGCCAAATCAACCATCTCTGGTTGAAGGTAATGCTCCAATAGGAGGAAGCCTTTGACTAAGATGGCTGTGCACAAGTATAACCAATAGTTTGCCAAGAAAACAGTGGGAGTTGACCAAGAGAGCACACAGGAACAGTAAGCAGCATGCTACCTACATGCTTATACTCAAGGCTTTGCTTCAGCCTGGCACAGATAAAATGCAAGTGTGCTTATTACTATGTGCACAATGCATGCCACACCATCAGGGTGCTCCTGCTCAGGTGAATTAACCCACAGCACGCCTCATTATTATTTATCTACAACCACTAGCTTGACTATTGAGAGGAAGAAGGCAAGGGTGCATGCTCAGAGTTTTCCAGCTGCATCACACCTGCATGGTAACCCTGACCCTTTGAAGGGCTCGTGAAAGCAGGACTAGTCACCATCAACGGGCATGGTGTCTGCATAGGCACCTCAGCAGGCAGCCCCACAGCAGGGAAGCTGGCCTGGGGGCAAAGAGAAGCTGCAGCATGCAACTGTCTACAGATACATACTTGGAACACAGGGAGCCTAAGAACTGCACAAGAGCATTTGCAGCTTGTCTGGTAATGAGACAATTTTGATAAGAAGGACACACAAGACTCCTTTGTCTTCAGGAGACAGAGAAGGAATTCCGTAGCATGGGGGGGAAGAAGTGTCCTGAAAAAAATGTATCTTACATGACACAGTCAATGTATTTAATGTTAATTGCTTTCAGATGTATGAGACTGCTATGCAAGGGAAGAAAAGGCACAATAAATGCAAATGTAGGAAATAGCCACTGGAAACTGAGTCTCCCATTTCTCTGCATTCTATGGGGAAGCTGTGTAAACATAACCTTTTGCATGCTTTGGCTGCTTTAGTTCCAATCTTCATTGCTATATAAAATGCACTTGTGAGCAAACTGACTTCTATGAAATGTAGACTTTCCTACTGGTTTAATTGTCTAAATGTTTCTCACTGGATAATGCAGATTGGAAGAGTTGCCAGTAAGGTTTCTTGTCCAGACTTCCTGCTCAATGCAAGCTTCTTTGTAAGGTGTCAGATCATGTTGCTCAGTTTTATCTAGTCTGCTCTTCACAACCCCCAAGGACAGAGCCCACACAGCAACCCTGGGCACCTGCTTCACTGCCTGTCTGTTTTCATGGGGGAAAATGTCTCTCATAATATCCACTCCGAACCTGTCCTTGCAGTTCATGTCTGCTGTTGCTCATCCTCCCATCATACAGTGTTGTCCATAGCCTGCCCCATTAATAACCTCTTCCCAGGCACTGGAGGACTGCTGTGCATCCCCTCACAAAGCCACTTCTCCAGGCTGAGCAAGCTCAGATCCCTCATCCTGTTTCCACAGAGAAAGTGGTAGTAGCATCCACTGAACTCATTCTGGTTTCTTGTACCCAGGAGCCCAAACTAGGAGGTAGCTCTTGACCATGATTTAGCAGGTGTTGAGTAGCGAACAATCACTTTTCTTAATCTTCTGATTATGTGCCTGGTGATACAGCACAGAATGCTGTTGGCCTCCTTTGCTGCCAAAGCTGCTTTTCAATCTTCATTGCACATGCAAAACGCCTCACAGTGATCTTGCAAAACAGTTCTTTACAGGGCAAGCAAAAAAGTGATTCATAGAATCAACCAGGTTGGAAGAGACCTCCAAGATCATCCAGACAAACCTAGCACCCAGCACTAGCCAGTCGTCAAGACCATGGCACTAAGTGCCTCAGCCAGGCTTTTCTTGAACACCTCCAGGGACAGTGACTCCACCACCTCCCTGGGCAGCCCATTCCAATGCCAATCACTCTCTCTGACAACAACTTCCTCCTAACATCCAGCCTAGACCTCCCCTGGCACAACTTGAGACTGTGTCCCCTTGTTCTATTGCTGGTTGCCTGGGAGAAGAGACCAACCCCCACCTGGCTACAGCCTCCCTTCAGGTAGTTGTAGACAGCAATGAGGTCCCCACTGAGCCTCCTCTTCTCCAGGCTAAACACCCCCAGCTCCCTCAGCCTCTCCTCATAGGGTTTGTGTTCCAGGCCCCTCACCAGCTTTGTTGCCCTTCTCTGGATACCTTCCAGCACCTCAACATCTCTCTTGAATTGAGGGGCCCAGAAGTGGACACAGGACTCAAGGTGTGGCCTGACCAGTGCTGAGTACAGGGGAAGAATCCTACTGGCCACACTGTTCCTGATCCAGGCCAGGATGCCGTTGGCTCTCTCTGCTGCCTGGGCACTAGATGAGGCACTTAGTGCCATGGTCTAGTTGACTGGACAGTGTTGGGTGATAGGCTGGACTGGATGATATTGGAGGTTTCTTCCAACCTGGTTAATTCTATGAAAGGTGTTTAAAAAAATACACTGGGAGCAGTGGTATAATTCAGTCTGGCTGGGTACAAAGTTGAAAACAAGTGGGGGCAGGGGGGAAAGGTCAGTAGCAGACCCAGCAGAACAATTCATACATGAAGCTGATAGTGGAAAGATGTACTTGTGATCTCTCTGTAAATCACCATATAGCATTGCTGCTGTGCAAAAACTACTCACAACCTGCACTACACCTGCACGAGTCTGTAGACATTTTTATAGAAGTCTGTAGACTTTTATAGTGAGTCCTCTCAAAATGCAAGGACAATAAGGCTGCTCTTGGGTGTTTGGCCATAAGAATCCAGTTGTAGCATTGGTGTAGGTATTCAGAAAAAAATACAGTGATGCAGAGTGCAAATCAAGCTGTCTGATCTCATCTTGTGCAGGTGCTGATGGCAGGCCTTCAGAAGTGAGGCATTCAGGAGGGTTCATGGAATAACACACAGGAAAATCCACTCATCCCCATCAAGTGCCAAACATCACAGAATCACAGAATGTCAGGGGCTGGAAGACACCTCCAAAGCTCATCCAGTCCAACCCCCCCCGCCAGAGCAGGGTCACCTATACCAGGTCACACAGGAATGCATCCAGGTGGGTTTTGAATATCTTCAGAGAGGGAGATTCCACAACCCCCCTGGGCAGCCTGTTCCAGTCTTCTGCCACCCTCACAGGGAAAAAAATCCTCCTCATGTTTAAATAAAACTTCCTATGCCTCAGCTTCCACCATTCCCTCTTGTCCTGTCCTTAGGCATCACCCAGCAGAGCCTGGCTCCAGCCTCCTGGCACTCACCTAAAGGTGATGAGGTCATTGATGAGGTGACCTCTCAGTCTCCTCTGAACAGCACAGCCCCAGCTCCCTTAGGCTCTCCTTTTAAGAGAGATATTCCATCCCCTTCATCATCTTTGTGGCTCTGTGCTGGACTCTCTCAACCAGGTCCCTCTTGAACTCGGGGTCCCAAAAAAAGAATTGCAGACACAAACTGTGGTGATTCCCATCTTTTAGGGAATGCCTTGAAGCATCATCTGGAGAACAGTCTCATAAATTTAAAGATGGACAAAAGGAAATCTGATCTTAAAGAACCTAATGAAGTGAAATGAAACTAAGGATCACATGTTCTGCAATGTGAACAAAAAGAAATAGTATTCACTAAAAATTACAAGCAGGAGTTGCCGCACAAAGCCGTTAAAATTATCAGTACCAAGTTAGTGCCAAGCTGAAGATTTCGTTCCTTATAGGATCATGTTATATATTCCTCTTTACAGAATATTTTTCTCCTAGCCTCAACTGTATTCCCACAATTAAAAATCCTATCACATGGTATATCTTAGGTCAGCTGTTTAAACTGTCATATGTCTAACTGCAGCTTAAACATGAAGTAAAAGAAGCAAAATGAGGAGAATTTAACCTTTTCTGGCTATCTCAGGTAATTTTTCCAAGAATGTAAAAGCTGGAGAAGACTATTAATAACTTAGCACCACTAACCCATCATGACTGTTTGTTCAGGACAGATACACTCATATTTGGTGGAAAAACATCCATTTCCTCTCAGCATCATAACCTGGAACAGTGAAAGATTTGTTTATAAAAACCCTAATAGCTTTTTCTCTCCAAGCTGCCCAGTTGGCTTACAGAAAACAGCTCTTGCTGTAGGGGACAGAATGACCATTTATATTTTCAATTGCAGATCATCCAATTTCTGCAATTAAGCTACACCCCAAAAAGCTTGACTTATACTGGATAAAGGTTATCGAGGCTCCTGCATTCTTCTTTCTTCTAATATGAACTCAGTAGATTATTGACTTCAAAAAATATTTGCTGTTATGGGAAGATGCTTTCATGAGATAGCTCAGAGAAAGAGTTTTTTTGTTCAAGAGGCAGTCTATATACAAGAGAGCCACTGGAGTTGGGGCAAGACCAGCTGCCAGGCATCTGGCAGGGTTGTCAGCATTGGCACACGTGCTGGATATCTGGCAGTTAGCTTTTGCATCTGTTAGTTTCACAGCCATAGCTACATCAAAAGCCACAAAGGCATGTCCTGGTTATTTTTCATGATGTCTGCATTGACAACACATTCTAGGTTCACTGCCCATTTTTTTTTTGTTGTTGGTGGTGGTTTGGGATTGCTCCTCTGCCTTTGGCAAAAAACAAAAAGTGTGGAGAAAGAGGAGAACCACCATTAATATAGATAAGCTTTGTATAGAGATGCATATATATTTATCTATCTATATGTTTGTCAGTGTCCTCTAGACATTAGAATAACTGTCCACAGAGGCAGTGTTCCACACCACAAAAAAAAAAAGAGATAAAGAAACAATTTCTTTTAATGCAATTCTATAATTCCATGTGGTTTATCTTGCCATTTTTTGGGGGGCAGTGTTAACCTCTATTGCTGTTTAATAATCCTGTAGACTTAGAACTGTGATGAATGTTGCTGACTAGCCTAGGGCCACAAATACTGTTCCCTGAATACCAAAGAAGAAAGTGAACACTTCTGCAATAAACAGGAAATCACATTCTAGCAAATCTAAAGTCTAGTTTCATGAGCATCTCGAGGGCAGTATAAGGCCATATGGATCCTGAATGCACAGTCTGATCCTGTCTACCTGCTCAGCCCTTCTTGAGAGCAGCACAAACAGCCAGGAGGCCACGCAGCAAACCAGAACTGGGAAGCTAATCTCAGAAAAAGCTAAGTATTTGGCCTGTATTTGCTGAGCTGGCTTAATTTGGATCAATTTCCCAAGCTGTCTGTGCCAGCACATGCTGGGGATGTGTTTGTGGCAGGGAGAGAGACTGGGACTGCTTCTGGCAGTGGGTGCAGCTCAGGTGTTGAAGCAGACACAGAACAGAACTACCCAAT
Organism: Pogoniulus pusillus; assembly: GCF_015220805.1. NCBI lineage: Eukaryota > Metazoa > Chordata > Aves > Piciformes > Lybiidae > Pogoniulus > Pogoniulus pusillus. Next base: position 11,936,586 of record NC_087281.1, on the reverse strand, counting down.
GCTATAAGGGAGACATTTATTTAGCCTTGCCAGCTTTGCAGAGGTGCTAAGAGCCCCAGCCCTGCCAGTGCCTCCCTGCCAGCACTTGCTGGTAGCTTCACATTGTGCTGTGCCCCTACTTGTATCTTGGTCCAATGAGAAAGTAGTGCCATGGCTCAAGCCACACCAGCTGCCCCTCTAAGCTGCCAATGGCTGTGCATTTTCACTAGTGCAAATCCCGGGTTCACCACTGCTTTGGACTTTATGCTCAGGCACTCTCAGACTGAATGGTCCTCATGCTGCAAACTGCCATGGCTGGAGCAGGCTTGGTCATATCACATAGGGTGTGAATTCTCTGAGGCTGAGATTTACTTTTGTGCAAAGTGTTGCACAGCCTAGCTCCTGCACAAGTCTTGCATGCAGAAGAGAGACCACCAGGAGGTGTGGACAGAAGCTGTCCATCTACCTGGACCAGGTGTTTCAAATGCATATACATTACTTTTCCAGTTATAGGCTGTTTTAAGAAACACAGACTTTGCTAACGACACTGCCTCAGCATTTATCATCTGTCAAAGTTAAGTTTGGGGGGATTTTTACATCTCTGCCAATATATATTTGTCACTCATCTTATGAATTCTGCAGTATTTTTACATTTACCCACTGCAGGCTGGTGTGTAAGGTGATTTGATTATCATGATACTGCATTGCTTGGCCTCACTGTACTGCAAATATATTACAGCCAAGTCTATGCTAAGAAAAGTGAAGTCATTATTGTCTGGTGTTGGAGCATTGGGAAGAATAACAGAGTCACTACTTGCAAAGAACTTGGAAAATATTTGAGAGCAAAAATCAGATGTATACCCTCCCTGGTAATACTACAGGATTAGTATAGGCAGGGGTGGAGGGGGAAAGGCCATGCAGCTCTTTTTTATCTTAAAAAAAAAAAAAACTAAACACCAAAACCATCAACAAAAACAACTACCAAACAAATATAATAAAACAAATATACTAAAAACTCTTGAAAATCCAGATGAGCCTCAGAGGTTACTTCCAAGCCCTATCATTCTGTGATTCTGTAATCTAGTCTGTCCCCAAAGTAAGTCTTTTCCATTAGCTGGATCCAGTCTTGCAGTGGCAAAATTCCCATCAAGTCCAGGGAGCTTTGTACAAGGGAATATCACATTGTTTAGCTACTTATCCCTCTCTGCTAGATCTGTGTGCTCAGAGCAAGGGCATACAGTGCTAAACAGGGTCCAAACCAACAAAGCCACCGGTGATACTGAGTCAAGGAAGGGAACAGACCTCTTAACTCTTCCCAGTAGCACTGCTCTGCAGATGGAGATCCCCCAGAAATGCTTCAGGGACCTGCTTCCACATCTTGTGCTCTAGGCTGCATCTACAGTTCAGCTGCTTCTTCTGCATCATCCATACACTGAGGATCAATCCACTTTCTAGCCCTCACTGACTAGTGAGATTCAATTCACTTAGCGAAAGAACACAGGCTGTTGGAATACCATCCTGACAGGACTGATACACAATTTTGTTACTTCTGAGCTCCCTAGTTTCAAACACTGGCAAAGGAGATTCCAACCCCATGCAGAGATACAAGCTGGGGTCGGAGTGGCTGGAGAGCAGCCAGACAGAGAGGGATCTGGGGGTGCTGATTGATACCCACCTGAACATGAGCCAGCAGTGTGCCCAGGTGGCCAAGAGAGCCAGTGGCATCCTGGCCTGCATCAGGAATGGTGTGGTCAGCAGGAGCAGGGAGGTCATTCTGCCCCTGTACTCTGCACTGGTTAGACCACACCTTGAGTACTGTGTTCAGTTCTGGGGCCCCCAGTTTAGGAGGGACATTGAGATGCTTGAGTGTGTCCAGAGAAGGGCAACGAGGCTGGGGAGAGGCCTTGAGCACAGCCCTACGAGGAGAGGCTGAGGGAGCTGGGATTGTTTAGCCTGGAGAAGAGGAGGCTCAGGGGTGACCTCATTGCTGTCTACAACTACCTGAGGGGTGGTTGTGGCCAGGAGGAGGTTGCTCTCTTCTCTCAGGTGGCCAGCACCAGAACAAGAGGACACAGCCTCAGGCTGCGCCAGGGGAGATTTAGGCTGGAGGTGAGGAGAAAGTTCTTCACTGAGAGAGTCATTGGACACTGGAATGGGCTGCCTGGGGAGGTGGTGGAGTCGCCGTCCCTGGAGCTGTTCAAGGCAGGATTGGACGTGGCACTTGGTGCCATGGTCTAGCCTTGAGCTCTGTGGTAAAGGGTTGGACTTGATGATCTGTGAGGTCTCTTCCAACCCTGATAATACTGTGATAACAGATGCCATTTGTGCACTCTGTATCTCAATTCAAAATCAGCTGTGGTGGGGAAAGGAATGAGGTTACTTTTATGTTGTGAAAGGACAAACATTTATGCACCCAGGTGGTTTTGTTCTTTGCAAAAAAAAAAAAAGTAAAACAGTAGGATCATTTTATCCTGTAAAAGAACCCTTTATTAAAACACAGAATTTACTGGGCACCAGGGTTAGTTTTACAGACCAACAATTTCAATGCACTTAAAAAAAAAAAAAATCAACAGTAGAAATCTCCTAAAGGTTTTTTTTTTTTTTTTTTTAGGTTTTTCCTAAAACGTAAGAATGAGGCTCAAGAATCTGTATTTCATTACAAAAGCTCTGAATTGTGTTGTCGCATGAGTGGTATCTGTAACTTCCAGCTCGCGTTTCTTGTGTGAGCGCAGCTCAAGGCAGCGAATGAGGCAGCGAGCAGCAGCCGTTAGCTGCCCGTGGATCATATGCCACCCTGTCCCTCTCATCCTTTGCCTTGAACCGAAAAGATCCACCCTCAGCCACCACGGGTTTTGTGTGTGCTGCGGTACCCCCAGATCCTAATCAAGATGCAGATACCTTAGGTTCAGCTCGGTAGAGGCACAAAAGAACAAAAGCTCAGCAATGAGAAGCGAATCGCTGTTCTGGTGGGGTTGGCTCTAAACTGAAGTTAGAAGATCACACACCATTACTCCATTTTACAGAAGCAGAGCCCAAAACCAAAGAGATGAATGAGCTGCATGCACTAAGGCATTTAACAGTTTTGCTTTCTTCCAGGCTTTGTGTTGCTTGTTTATTTAGATTGCAATTCATCAAAACAGGAGTATGTCTCATTTGTATTTATACAACGTCTAACACAAAGCAGCCGTGAATAACTACAGAAGAATTGCTTTTTCAGATGGTAATGGCTACAGCTGATTAGTAACGATGCAATTCCGAGCACAAAGCTGAAATATCGTGTTTTCTTTTCTGGGTTACGGAGATAAATACTTTGAGTCATTAGCCACTAATACTCGATAAACAACCTGCCCAGAAGAGGACAAGAAATAGTAGATCTCTGCTCCTGGGAAGCGTGGGAGGACTGAACTATCTGACACACTTATTTTTGAGAAAATAAACTAACAGGTCAGATGAAATCCCTTTCTGGAAGAAGCATGCACCTACCAGCTTTTCCTTCTAGACTTATTAATCAGAGATATTAGAAAAGGGAAGTAAAAGAAGCAGAAAGTGAACTATTAATTCACTACCACAGATTAACCACGAAGCAGAGTAGATGCTGGGAGACTGCTGATATGCCCTTCTTTACCATACGTGTTGGACTTGATGATCTGTGAGGTCTCTTCCAAAGCTGATGATGCTGTGTTTACATTGAGACCCTTGGTAGCTTTTAGATCTTCTATTCTGCCAAACACGTTGGCTGCACGAAACACCAAAATGTATGCATTTGGTGTCATGTGGGCTGCCCTGGTGTGCTTGGGACATCTGAACGAGGCTGAGGGAGACACCGTCAAAGCTGCAGGAGCCCTAGCCTCTCTGGAGAAACAGCTGTAAACCAGCTCTTCTGGGCTGGGCTGTCTGTACTCCAGAAGACACGAATGGCATTGAATGTTTGCACCCAGGGAGCTGTGCAGCATCCCCACCAGGATATCTAGATTTTGGCTGTACAGCAGATGCCAAGAGATGTGGTCTCAGGTAGAAAATCCATAGAAAAGAGAAAGCCAGGATGGTTTATCCAGCCTTGGTCCTGCCCACTCTGGGAGATCCTGAGGACAGGGATCTGTAGTGAGCAGGCAGCACATTGAGGCAACACTTCTGCCACCCTGGACCTAGCCCACAGGCCATATAGTCCCCACTGTGACTTCTATTGTGAGCCTTGCAACAATTCAAAAGCCTTTGCCCCACTTAAATGCACAAAATGAACATTCAGAATGAAAAGGATCCCTTCTGCAAAGCTCTTGGAGTCCAAGGAAAGTGGAGTTTAATGTGGAAGTGTGTATGAAATGCAGAATATTAATCAAGTTTAAAAGGGTAACCACTCAGGACACAAAACCATGTATGATACTAATTATGCAACTGCACTTGAACACACTGTACCATGATCTCTGCTATGACCTGTGGCTCAAACTCCCACTCTTTCCAAGCAAAAAGCTTCAAAAGAAGTTATTTATATAAGTATTGAGACGATAGACAAAGACAGTATATTAAAGAAAGCTATTTCTTACTTACCTCAAGAGATCGTTTGCTTTGAAATCAGAATTTGGGGGAGATAATTCACCATGAGCACAGCCCTGAGGAATGCTGAAATCATCCATCAGGAGCTCTTTTCACAAGACAAGCTCCCTGAGGGCAGAAGGATAATACCAAGCTGGGTGGTAGTTTTTGAGCAGCTGAACACAAACTGGGACTTGTGGGTCGCTGTTCTCAGGCATGGCATGTCAAATTGGAATAACCTGTTGTGCTCCCTCTTTTAGTTTTCCCATGACTGGCTGTAGAATGCAGAGAAGCACCTGTTGACTCCTGGATTAGCTTCCCTGTGAGGAGCAGCTTTTATCAATTATCACTCAATGAGAGATTGCAAAACAATGATTTCTTCTCATTCTCCCCACAGTGCAAATGGCTGCCCAGCTGCAACCTGCTTTTCTGACATCTGAGCTCAGCTGAGAAAGGTTCTCCACTAACTGGTTTTGGAGGTCTTCTGCTGTTTTCCAGTGTGATTTTAAGAAGCTATGCTAAAACCAAGTTCAGGAAGCTGCCTGGAAGGCAGACTGTAGCAACACAAGGCACACTGACATTGGAAACATCCATCTCATCTCTAGTCTCCTTGTAACTTCCAGTAGAGAAGATGCAACTGCCTGTAATGGGTTGCAGGAAACTCAGAAGCCCACTAAAGAAATCTGTGGAAAATGCTGTGCTCAGTGTTGTGTGACAGCACAGGTTGTCTTAGCCAGTGGCTCACCTCATCACCCCTGACTTGGTGATATCGTTGATTTAGCTTTTTGTGTAGCTAAAAACTCCCTAGGACATGAGGAATAAGTGGCACCTTGAACTCCAGTGCTGCCAACATGAACTAGCCTCAAGCTACCCAACACAAGCTCCGGGAGTCACATTTCTAATTGATCTGTGCACACATCAGCAACATCACCACTAAAACACAGTGGTAACCAAGCCCAGCATCTTCCCCTGTTCAATGCTTCAGGGTCTTTTATCGACCAATTAAGAATGGACTTTCCCTTCCCTCTTTGCACCCTAGATCCACTTTCATCTCTGTCCTTGTCTGTTGTTCAGCACTTCCAAAACTCCTTCACTACAAAGGGGCTTGGTGTCTCCATCTGCTTGGATCTCCCAGCTGTCTCTATGGAGGTCCAAGATGGCTTCATAGGGAATGGCTGGAATGATTTTCCAAGTAGACTGTCAGCAGTTTCTCAATGGTGTGTCTCATATTGGGCATGATAAACATCTCAAGACATGTTAGAGAACACAGGTTTCCACGATGGCTTGTGAAGCTGCTTTTAGTAACCAGCTTACAAGGTGGGCTGTTGTAGCATGTGCCTCTTTCACAGGCCTTGAACTTCAAGTCGTTAGATTATGCTTTGGCAGGACAATTTTCTCCATGGAAGACAATTCAGCTGTTCTGGCTGTTTGCTGCAAAGCATCACTGACTCTGTATTGGCTGCAGAGGAGAGGTAAGACAAATTATAGTCTGTCTCCTGAGTTTAGCAAACAACTTAGAATCATGGAATCATAGAAGCAACCAGGTTGGACGAGACCTCCAAGATCATCCAGTCCAACCTAGCACCCAGCCCTAGCCAGTCATCTAGACCATGGCACTAAGTGCCTCATCCAGTCTTTTCTTGAACACCTCCAGGGATGGTGACTCTACCACCTCCCTGGGCAGCCCATTCCAATGCCAATCACTCTCTCTGGTAACAACTCCCTCCTAACATCCAGCCTAAACTTCTCCCGGCACAACTTGAGACTGTGTCTCCTTGTTCTGTTGCTGGTTACTTGGCAGAAGAGACCAACCCCACCTGGCTACAGCCTCCCTTCAGGTAGTTGTAGACAGCAATGAGGTTCCCCCTGAGCCTCCTCTTCTCCAGGCTGCACACCCCCAGCTCACTCAGCCTCTCCTCACAGGGCTGTGTTCCAGCCCCCTCACCAGCTTTGTCACCCTCTTCTGGACATGTTCCAGTATCTCAATATCTTTCTTGAATTGAGGAGCCCAGAACTGGACACAGCACTCAAAGTGTGGCCTGACCAGTGCTGAGTACAGGGGAAGAATAACCTCCCTTGTCCTACTGGCCACACTGTTCCTGACACAGGCCAGGATGTCATTGGCTCTCCTTGGGCACACTGCTGGCTCATCTTCAGCCTACAGTCCACCAATACCCTCAGATCTCTTTCTTCCTGGCTGCTCTCAGCCACTCTGTCCCCAGCCTGTAGTGCTGCTTGGGTTTGTTGTGGCCAAAATGCAAAACCCTGCCCGTGGCCTTGTTAAATCTCATCCCATTGACCTCTGCCCACCCATCCAGCCTGTCCAGGTCCCTCTGCAGGGCTCTCCTACCTTCCAACAGATCAACACCTGCTCCTAGCTTGGTGTCATCTGCAAACTTACTGATGCTGGACTCAATCCCCTCGTCCAGATCATCAATAAAGATATTGAACAGGACTGGGCCCAGCACTGATCCTTGGGGCACACCACTAGTGACAGCTGCCAACTGGATGTGGCACCATTCACCACCACTCTCTGGGCCCAGCCCTCCAGCCAGTTCTTGACCCAGCACAGAGTGAATCTGTCCAAGCCACGAGCTGCCAGCTTGGCCAGGAGCTTGTTGTGGCAGAAGGTGTCAAAGGCTTTGCTGAAGTCCAGGCAGACTCCATCCACAGCCTGCCCCACATTCACCAGGTGGGTAACCTGATCATAAAAGGAGATCAGGTTGGTGAGACAGGACCTGCCCTTCCTAAACCCATGCTGGCTGGGCCTGGTCCCTTGGCTATCCTGTGGGTGATTTTTCATGGCACTCAAGATGACCTGTTCCATGCCCTTGCCTGGCACTGAGGTCAGGTCACTTAACCACTATCAAGAAAGCAAAAAAATGTGAAGCAGCCTTTAGCTTCTTGAAGTATAATACAGAATACATCTTCCAAAGGCCAGAAGAACTCTGCACTGAGAGTGGAACTTAAAAATAAAATTAAAAACATTATTTTGCTCTGACAGAAAAATATCTCTCAGAATATGGGCCCCTCACGTTTACTCATCTACTAAACATTTCTCCTAAGCTGAAAATTCCTCTCTGGTGACAAAATAGGAAATTCTGCACAATGATGTATCTGTCCTCTCCATATGAGGAGCCAACATATAGTTTGGTGCAATTTTTGCAGTGCCAGTTTAAGCACTGTGTCAGGGCTGTGCACCAGACACCACACCACATAAACCTTTGTGGGCAGATTGGATTCATTTGGGTTTACTTTTTTTCCCAGGGACTGGTGAACATGCTACCACCAGTAGCTGTTGCCAAACAACACGGGAAACTGTGGTACTTGTCCTAGCAGATCTTCCCCAAGCATCCAAAGAGCTCCTGTATCTCTGGCACAATCCAGAATCCTCAGTGCTAAGGCTGTTGAGCAGAAGATATCCAACAAGGAGGATTCCCACTGTAGGTTTGGCTTGGTCTGGTTGTGACTTCACTGACCACTGCACCTTACATCTACTTCCTCAAGATGCAGGCATGGCAACTTATTCCTCTATGACATGCTTTAAAAATGAATTTATGCTCCTTCGAAACTGAAGCTGAAGAGACTCTTTGAGAACTTAAAGGAAGATTTTTGTGACAGAAATGACCCACAGATGGAAACTGCCCAGCAAGACAGAGAACATACTGCCAGTCACTGATGGCTGCTCACTGATCCATTTCTTAGCATGAGCAAATACATCTGTGATTTGCATTGGTGCAATGGTTGGACCTGATGGTCTTTGAGGTCTTTTCCAGTCATGGTGATTCTATGAATCTACACCTCCTTGACACTGAAGTCTGCTCTGCTCTGTCAGACAAATGTGAGCTCAAATGAGACCAAGCTAAATACCTCTTGTGGCCTTAGCAAGTAAGAGGAGAACAGCCACTCACTTTCTTAATCCTCCAGAACCTCACAGATAAAATATAAGCTTTAATTTAAAAAAAATAAAGGATGGTAAAATATTATTTGAAACTTTAAAAAGGACGAATCATTAAACACAACTTGCAGTTTAAGTGCAAATTTCTGGGTGGCCTGCAAAGCTCTAAGCTTGCTGTGCAGAAAGGAGTATTTTAAGAACAAATCAGTGGGGTACCTGAGTGTCAAAAAAGATTCATTCATGTTAGATAAACACTTTGTGAAGTCTTACATGGGATGCAAATGTTGAAAAAATAAATACTAGTTTCTCTTACCTATTTATTTTCACTTCTTACACCAAGGTCTTCATTCCTTTTTATGTATTTTGAGGATAAATATTAAGATTAATAAAACAGCAACATTATGAAGGCTTAGTCTCTGGGACACAAGGTCATTGGGAAGCAAAGATCTAGTCACTAAGCAGAGTAATAACAAAAGCCAAGAACTCTAAGTTGCTTTATTTTGCCCTAGTTCCCAGAGGTTTGAAAGACTCTCACCAGGGCTTTGCAGACTGAGCTTACTTTCTGCAGTAGTGGGGGCTTATGTAGACCTATTTAATAACACTGAATGAAAAAAAAAGAGATTGAAAAAAAATCATTCAGAGGTAATTTTTTTACATCCTTGTCACTGAAGTGCAGTCACTCCAGATCTAGATAAGGCTTTCTCTCCTAAAACACACCTTTCCTCTCCCCCATCGGAGTTGTGGCACTGTCTCCAACAACCACAGCTGCCTACTCCTACCTGGAAATGCTGTTCACCAGATTTAGTCAGGCAAAGCAGTGCTGGTGTATGCCTTTAAAAGCTGTACAAGTGAATACACCAAATACAGAAGAGTGATTTGCCATGCCAAAAATGTTCCTTTGGCTTGTAGCTTTCAAAAAAATGCTTTGCAAAGCAGGTCTGGGTTGGGTCATTTACACTGAGGGGAAATAAACCCAAGCAAGGGCAAGTCTGTGCAAGACAATAACAACGACAAAAAAAAGAAGGTAAAAAAATAGCAGTCTATAACGAGAGCACCTGAGGGTTGGACTTGCTGATCTGTGAGGTCTCTTCCAACCCTGATGATACTGTGATACTGGGAGTTCTAACACCACTGTCCTCTCCACTAGACTCACAACACAGACTCTAGAAGGGTGTAGATTCTCACCAGAACTGGCATTAGAAATACTGAGACAGCAAAGGAGAACATGAGCTATGATTTTTCTCACTCTTGCACTAAATTACATCCTCTGCTTTTGTAAACGATGCCCACTTCTAACCCAGCCAGTCTCTGAGGTGATGTCCTTCATAGCTACAGGCCAGAGGCAACTTCTGGTACAATTCTGCTGCAGAGATGGACCTCCTCTAAGCTAAGGCGAATTAACACACCCAGCAAGTTTGCTGCCAACACCAAGCTGTGTGGTATGGCTGACACACTGGAGGGCAGGGATGCCATCCAGAGGGACCTGGACAAGCTGGAGAGGTGGGCCCAAGTCAACCTCATGAGGTTCAACAAGACCAAGGGCAAGGTCCTGCATATGAGTGGAGGCAATCCCAAACAGGGAGAGCACAGCCACACAGAACCAGAGGTTCACCTTAGACAAAAGTTTGCTGTTCCCCAGCCTTTCTTACTTGCATCAACTTGACTGCGAGGGGGGAAAAGGCAATAAAAATCTCAGAACAAGAAAAATCTTGCAAAGATCAAATTTCTCCAAGATTTTCAGAATCTTCCAGCTCCCAGGTGACTGTAGCCTACCTGCCAACCAGGTACATGGCAAACTAGAAATTAATCCAATTTTAGAAAAGGTAACCAGCCTCAGACAGGTGGGGAGGGTGGGGGGAGTGGGAAGCAGGGAGGAAAGGCTAAATCTGAAAGGTTTGGGTTCTCTCAGGGCAGCATTCTCAGGCAAGTGCCAGCAGTGTTGCTTGCTCACACCTAAAGAGCTCATTCTTTGAAAGCAGGGTTTTTTCTCATTCCACTGAAGCACTATACTATCAGCTGTCACAATACTCATCAAATAAATCAGGATATCTCATTTTCATACCCAAATACCAGCTGCTGTCCCCTGACCCAGAATTCAAATGCAAATTCAAGTACAGCTGCCATTATGAACCACTGATGAGAACAGAGCTTCACTGTCATGGCCACCAGCATTCCCCTGACCTCCTCACTCATCCCAGTTGCTACCAAGGTTTATCCATAAAATCAAAACTTCCATTCCTCAGAATACATAAAATTCCTTGGAAAAGAACTGCTGAAGAACCAGATACTTACATATATGGCTGGAAAGCACAGCATCACCTGTGGGCTCACAGACACGGGATTCCGCATAAACACAAGGGTCACAGAGCAGGTTTCAGGAAGAACCTGACCTACTTTTCACCCAAAGCTCACCAGGACTTCTGGGCTTCTGCAAGTCCTTGATGTGTTTTAGTGAGGTGGTTTCAGAATTGGGTTGTGTTAGATGAGGCCTTGAGTGACCTGTTCTGGTAGGAGGTGTCCCTGCCTAAGGCAGGGGGTTGGAACTGGGTGCTCTTTGAGGTCCCTTCCAACCTAAACCATTCTATGATTCTTTAACTTCCAAGATGCAGAGTTTTGTTACCCAGTCACTATTTGATTTCCAGTAAAACAGACAAAATAACTATGGGATATATCCACTAAGCCCTGTCTTGATGCAAGTCTTCTTTGAAACACCAGTACCCTTTCCAACAAGTGAAAGAAATACCCAAGGTCCATTAACCACCAACACAGAAAAGCCATTTTAAAATGGGCATACCAAGTATTTCCAAACTGTGAAGGAAACAATGTTTCTTCAAAATAAGCAATACCCCCACAAGAGGTGTGTGCCAACTGAGCAGCTTGGTGGGGACATCCCTTGTCTTCCTGTCACTCCTATAACCTCTCCAGCACTCAGGGGTCGACCTCCTCCTCCCCACCTTTCACCAGCTCTGAAACCCATCAGACTCTACTGATTTGCTTTGCCTGGTCCCATTCTGTCTGTTTACTAAACTGCATGAACTCCCAGGCAAACATGACGAGTGCCAGAGCTGGCAGGTGTCAAGTGGACATTTTGTGGCCAAGCACCCACCTCCAGCCACGCGGTGCTAACTGCAACCTAGTGCTGAAGTGCTCTGCTGGATCTGTGACTCAAACTGGCTCAGGGAGTGAGTCAGAGAGGGCCAGAGAAGAGTAAAGAAACTGCTGTCTGCTCATGGAGGCAACCTGCTACATCAATGTTGAGCGTATTTTCATTCCAACACTCCACTTAGTTCTTTAGCAGATGAGCACTTGCAGGTCTGGCTGTGGTGTTCCAGGATATTCCCACCCCTCTGTGATCAGGTACCAGCCAGCTGAAGGGCTAGCAGAAGGGACAAAGTAGCTATACTTCTGGTGCAATAGAAGTGGGAAGTGTTCTCCTTAAACCTTCTCTTTAAATCACCGAGGGAGTGAATTTAAGCTGAAGAGTCAGAAAGTTTCGTTTTCCAGTGCTAATGTGCTGCCAAGGTCCGTAGGCTCAGCTGGCAAAACCTGCAATGCCCTATCTTATCAGCGCCAGAGCACCACCCAAAGCTCTGTCAGGTAAGAGTCACACTCAAGGTCAGCAAGAAAAGAGAGACCACGCACTTTAAAAATAAGTAATACAAGCTCCTTATCTTTAGTGCTGTATTAGCCAAGTGCAACAAACAGAAGCACACTTTGATCATAAGCACAAATGAAATCTTGGGCCCTCTTTGAAAATGAGGCTGTCAGATGCACACCTTCAAAAAAGCATTTAAAAAAAACTCCAAGCTGCAGCCCTGCTGCTAGGATGGGAGAGGCAAACGGGAGCAGTGCAGGGCTGCATTTGGTGAAGTAATGCAAGTGTGGCGTTGGACACCATACTCCAGAAGAAGGCTCATCTCTTAATGATGTGTTTACCCACTGAGGCATCGGTTTTGCTGCATTCTGCCATTCAGCAGCCCAGCAGAGAGGATCTGGCAGCTCCTCCACTGGTGATGTGCCTCTTCCACAAGTGACACAGAATGTGCTCGAATTCCAGCTTCAACATCTGAACGGGAGGTGAATCTGGGAGTACGATGAAATCAGCTCACGATGCACTAAGCAAAGAGCAGCAGTCCTGTGCTCCATGTTAAAGTGCTGGGAATATTTTTGGTGGTGTGCAAGCTGCTCGGTTGTGTGCTGAATTGAGTTTGCTAAGTAATTTGGGTTAGTCAGCAAGCCCCAAAGCCCAGAGAAAGCAAAGGCACCGAGTCACAGCACACCCGCTCTGCTTGATGAAGGAAAACCAACAAAACCTGAACAGATAAAAAGCCCCTAAGAAATTCAGAGGACTGAAGAGTAAAAATTAGAACTGCTGATTTTCTGATACATTTCAAACCCCCATAATGGTCATACCAAGCCACATTAAACCAATTCCTATTTTAAGATCTATTCAGTTATACCTATTCCTACAGATAGAAGTATTTGCTACAATTTCTTTCATATGATCAGCTGAAACAAGCACGCAAGACTGAGTCCTAAAACTAGTAATTAGTAAAATCCTCATTTTCCAGATCCTCAAACTCATTTTAAGTGCCCCCATAACTAGAGAAACGCCGCATCTCTAATGGGCAATAGCAGAGACCATAGTGGTCCTGCTCAACCACAAGCTCTTGAAGAAAATGTTTATTTTTATGCATTTAATGAATTTATTGCCAGGCACCAGGAAGTTTCTGAATGGCCCAGCCAGCTTTACGTGCTTCGTTGAATTTTAAATTAAAGCAAAGACAGCATGTGCTTAAATCAACAACCTAAGTCACTGGTTTAAAGGTTAACACTTGATTGTGCAGTGCAAGAAACAGACACTTATCTTCCCAGTTCAAGGACTTAAGAGTGAACAGCAGCACATAACACCTCAACAGACTGTTCTGCAGTACACTTTTGCAGAGGTACAAACAGACCAGGGCACAGGATGGGTGGCCTTAAGAACATGACTTAGAATGGGACAGAGGGCGGCTCAAGGCTCACTCTGCACACAGACTGGCATGCCTCTAGCCCACTGGGAGAAACTCATGGGCTATCACCCACCCATCCCGGCAACCTTTTTCAGACAAAACGGTGGCACTGACACCAGCACAGTTGTATTTTACATGGGGCAGCTGCCATAAAGCTTCCACAGCTCTTTCAGCCACCCTGGCACCCTCACCCAGATCCTGTTCAACCAACAGATAATTGCAAGGAAGATGAAAGTACTGCGCTGACGGAGCACAGCTCTCCTAGATAAGTGAAATGTAACAATACATAAGGTCATTATTTATTGTGGAAAAAAAAGGGCAGGCTGAGAGAAAGAGGTGAGCAAGGGAGGGTACCAAAAAAAAAAAAAAGAGGAAGACAGATGTGAAACTGATTGAGACACCTTTGGTGTGAAAAACATTTTCAAAATTCCAACAGTGTGCAAAATCATGAGTTTAAGCCACCAGTCAAAACAGCAGCTATTCTGTTCCTGCAAAGTATCAGCCAATGCCTTCACCCTGTAGTTGTGGTTATCTGCACCAAGAATATCTAGGGCAGGATCTAGCAGTACTCAGAACTACTGTGCAGGCAGCACCAGAAAGGTTTCTCCAAAAAATTAGTTTGGGATTCAGGGGGAACAATTTTGAGCCAAAGCATCAGACTAGTCCATAAAAAAAGGGAAAGGTGGCTGCTGCAGCTGGGCTGTGTTGTCATGCATTGCTTATGTTTGTTTTAAATTTAAACCGAGAGTCACACTAAGGTTCATTACACAAACATATGGCACCGATACTACATTCTGTCTTGTATTTATAGAAAGTACTGTGGCAGTCCAGGCAGCCTAGAGATGCCAAAATGTTAACAGCATTTATTATTAGTGTGACAAAAGAACAAAAAAAACCCCAAAAAACCCTAACAAAAACACCCCACAAAACACACCAACATGAAAGTCAAATTGGCAACTCAGAAGTTTAAGGGACTGATTGGAAAAAGGCAGCAAATAGCAGTTATTAGCTGAATTTCCCCCAGGCCTGATGAACACACAGTCCACGAGCTGCCAAGTATTTTGTTATATAAATATACCCCGAGAAAGACAATTTGTTTAAAATCCAAGTCCTGAAAACTGATTAACACATTCAATGCTTGTCCGATTAACACCAATATGCCCTTGGCTGGTTGACAGCAGCACTGAGGCAGAAGTCTGAATTCCTGTGAGTGACAAGGAACAAAGCTTTTGGGACAAAGGGTAAACCTTAATTAGGCCTTTTTATTACCAAACCGGCATTTCCTCCTTACCCCAAACAAGCCAGGAAGGCTAATGGCATGCTCATACAGCCCCATCAGCAACATGTGATTAATAAATGCCACTACCTATTTTTCTGCTCCAGCCGTTAAATTACAAGCAGCAGAGGCCTGAGCATTCACTCCTTAAAAAAGGAAATTAAAACCAAGAATAAAGCAGGATACTTTCAACCAGTGCTGCTGAACCTTCTGGAAGAATTTAACAACTTTGACTGCCAACTAGTGATTGCCGGAGGAGTGAGCTGAAGTGCAGTGCAAACTGGTTAATCTGTAGCTAGAAATATTTTTGACTGGGAGGGGAGTGTGTGTGTGGGGGGAGGGGAAGTGGGGGAGGTAGTGTTGGTGTTCAGCAAGAAATACTCGCTGCCCCAGCAAACAGGAGTTTAACACTTTAAAGGGTTGCCTTTTTTTTTTTTTCCAAAAAGTTTTATTTGGGGAACTACAAAACATTTACAGTACAAAGTTTACAGTCTCACACAGTCTGTAGTGAACTGACTCCCAAAAAATATATTACAACTCAAGTTGACTTATCCTTTAGTTACATTCAAAACATACTTCTGTTAAAGTAGTCCAAAAGAGTACATAGTGCTCAATCTGTACCTATGTACAAAGGTAATTAAGCTACTACTGCTCATTCATCCACCGTCCAGAAAGTTTTAGAAAACTCCTGCCTTTCTAATGTACGGAAAACAAACAAAAAAACTATGTTTTGGAATTCAATTAAAGAAGATATGTTCGTGTACTGATATACAGTTTCAGATCCAAAGACGGCCTCCATTCTTACACAAAAAATCTGGTGAAATTTTCCTGTAGTTAAAACTATTCCCTACATTCAAATTATCAAGCATTAAGAAAAATACTTATTTGGTTGAGAGATATATTAAGGCAAGCATGGACCCTCAAAAAGGCACTGTGAGATGTAATACTGGGACCCTCAATTATTGCTACATACACTCTTGAGACTATATCACAGTGTGATTGGTGGCGTTAGGCAACAGAAAAATACTTTTTGGTTATTTAAACAAGTCTGAATTAGATTTGCCACTTTTAAGTCTGATTGCTAAAGTCAGTCTTTGTTGTTTTTTTCTTGTTTGGTTTTCAACTCGGACAGGTTACAACCATTTACATTCTAACAAAACCCACAGAAATTCCTCAAACTACTTCCACAGCATCGAGACTGATTTCTCTAAGGAAACCATGCAATCTTTCAGATTTACGTAAACAAAGGAAATTAATGAAATAAATATTACATACAATCTCTTAAATTAAGATTTTAACTCATTTACAATAAAATAACCAAGTGAAGTTACAAAAAGGCATATATTACTGTGAAAAGAACACACTCCACATTTTGCCGATTAATAATGGCAATCATAATTTAAACATAATAAAAGAATATATATCTATTGCTTTTCATCATACCCGATAAATACAGTATGAACATTACCAATGTATACTTTTCACAAGATAATAAATAAGTTAAATAGTTTCATACTGAGTTGTGTGCAGTGACTCATTCATGCAATCAACTCAAAACAGCTAAAAAAATTTTAAAAAAAACCAACAAAACAGCAGTTAATTCTCCAACAATTACAAACTAAACTCAGTTGAGTGCTTCCAAATAAAGCAACAACAACAAAATTGTTCTAAGCCAAACATCCACTAAGTGGTGGCAATGGAACCAATATTAAACTTTGGAATGAAGGTTTTAGCATTTATTATAATAATATATAGATATATATAAAAAAGAAGGTTGTTACGAAGGCATATTCTTGGCAGGATATTGGATTTTTCCTTTCTTTCCTTTTTTTTTAAATAAAATTTTTATAGTTGCGTATGTCCTGTGTTTTTGTTTGAACTGGATTGAACAATAACTAGTTTGTAACTTTTTTTGTACGTGTCTGAAGGTTTGGAGGAGCCGAACAGGCAAAACTCTGGCTCCTCGGATTGTTTGTTGCTTACTGGTGGTGTCTTTCTCTAATGCTCGCTCTTTTGGTTTTCTTTCGAACACAGATGGAATGGCTGCTGCTGGTGCGTATCATAACTTGTCTCCAAAGAAAAACAACGGTAAAAAAATCCCAAACCAAAAATCCCCTTCTTCCAAGGTCTCTATAAAAATAGGTTTGATGAGTTCGTGTTGCTTGCCCTTTTGCAAAGATGCTTTTTTTTTTTGTTCAGGTCTCGGCGTATAATTATAGATAGATATTAAAAAAAAAAAATCACTTTCTTCACTCGTCGACTTACTTGGGAGACACAGGGCAGCGGCAGCCCGATATCCCAGGCCCCACTAGTCGTCGGAGATGGAGAGGCGACTGAAGATAGGCAGGCGACGGCCAGAATCCAGGCTGGGAGACTCGGAGCCGCTGAGAGAGCCGGAGCTGAGGGATCCGCTCAGATAGCTCTCCCGGTCCGAGAGTGAGTCCGGGGGACTGGGCGGTGCGTCGAAAACAGGCGACTCGGAGAGGCGGCGGAGAGGCTGGAAGTTGAAGGGCGGCGAGGCAGGAGGCGGTGGGCAGCCCCCGCCGGGCTGTGGCGGAGGCGGCTGCTGCTGGCAGCGGTAGTAGGCCGCGGCGGCGGCAGCCGCAGCAGCTGCGGCGGCGAAGTTCTGGGTGTGGAGAGCAAGCGGGGCGATAAGACTGCCCAGCTCCTGCCCTGAAAAGGCGAAAGCGCTGTTCGCGCAGGGAGGCGAGAGCAGCTCCTCGCAGTAGGAGGCAGAAGTGGGCGGCGGTGGTGTGCGCGACCCGCCAGGGCTATCCATCAGGGCGGTGTCCAGGCGGCCGCCGGGTGGCGGAGGCGGCGGGGCGGCGCTGTGGGGGTGCGAGTGGTGGTGATGGTGGGCGGAAAAGCCGGAAAAGCTCAGGCTGTGGTGCAGCTTGGGCCGCTCGCCGCCGCGCGGGTGCCCGAAGCCGCCGCCCAGCGGGTGGTCGCGGGGAGCGAAGGCGCGGAGGTCGCCGGTGCTGCCGGTGGGGTGCGGTGCTGAGTGGTGTGGGTGGTGATGGGACCCTCCAGCAGAGGCGGCGGGGGGTGCAGCAGTGCCCCCGCCAGGCGCCGGGCGGCGCTCGTCGGCATTGTGGATGAAGTGGCAGCGGGGCCCGTAGGGGCAGAAACCGATGGTGTGGAAGGTGCGGCAGAGCTCCGTCTTGTACTTGGGGTGGCGCGTCAGGCTGCGCAGCTCGTGGAAGCCGTGCGCGAACTGGCACTTCTCGCCGTACTTGCAGGCGCCGCTCTCCTCGAAGGGGCGGCACAGCTCCGTCTTGTAGCGTGTCGAGTTGATAGGGGCGCCGGAGCCGCCCCCCTTGCCGGCCGCCGCTTGCTGCTGCTGGAGCTGCTGCATGAGGTGCTGGCTGCGTTCGCCGTTCTCGCTGAAGGAGCGGTCCCGAAACTTGTTCTCCTTGTTGAGTAGGGCCGTGGGGCTGCTGCTGCCTCCGCCGGAGCCTGCCTCTTTCAGGCTGCCGAATGACGACGAGGAGGAGGTGGAGGAAGAGCTGGAGCCGGTGGGGCTGGGGAACTTGGAGCCGCCGGCCAGAGCCGGCAGGTTGCTGGCCGAGTGCCGCCGCAGGAAGCCCGGCGCGAAGCTGGGGGGGGTCACCGGGGTCCCCACGGCTTTCTTATCCAGCATGCTGCTGAGGTTGGTCAGAGACTTCTCCGTCTGCTGGGACGGGAGGAGGAGAGGGAAGTGGGGGGAAAAGAGAGCGGGAAAGAAAAGGATGTTGCACGGTGACTGCTAGCCCACTGCCACGGTTCCCTCGGGGCCCAGTGCCCCCTCCGCAGCGCTGCCGGCGCGCCGTCGGGAGATGGCACCGCCTACCCGCCCCCAAAGCAGGTCTGCTGCAAGCGGCGGCGTGCCACAGGGAGCAGAACAGAGACGGGCAAAAAAAGCCCGTAAAAGCTTTGCTGCATGCGCAAGTTTTCTAAAGTTCCTCTTGGCAACGCAACACTTGGGCCGAGCAGCTCCCGGCGCTTCTGCATGTCCAGACAAAACCCACCCCGAATATCCCCGTAGCGACCGCGCACAGCACGCCGCTCGGACGCTCGCAGCCTTGCATCAGCCGCCTTGCAGGAGTACACACGCTGCTCTAACCCGACCAGCTGTCAGGCGGCGCACAACCCGTCCCGGGCGGGCGCGGGCCCCCCATTCTGCTGGGATCCGTCCCCGATCTCAGCAGCCTGGGACGCCGTCTTGCACACCGCGGCACTGGCAGGCCTGGACGCGCCTGGGGAACTACGCTCCTCCCTACCTTGCACAAGAAGTCAATGTCGTAGAAGGCGGATAAAAGTGTCGTCGACATTTCTAGATCCTATAATGGTCGGAAATACAGGAAGGACCAAAAGATCCCGCTTTCCTCGGAGGGTTTGGAAAAGCCACGACTATACAGGAGGGGGCCGTTTGCTTGAGATCCGAAATGGCCCCGTCTCCTTCTCGCTAGGGGAGGCGGGCGGGACGGCGGGTGTCGAGCCGAGGCGGCAACAGCAGCTGCGCAGCAGCAGGCGAAGTGCGGGAACTCCGCGCTGTCCCGCGCCGCCCCCATATAAACGCCGCGGCCGCCGCGGCCGAAGGGGGCGGTGCCCCGTTCCGCCCGCCCCGCGCCGCCTGCCGGGCCCGTCCCAGCCCGCTCCGCCCCGGTCCAGCCCGCCTTTCTTTGACCCACTGGGACGCTGCAAGTTTCGGAAGGGGGTGCTAGCGCCGGCGGAGGGGGTACTGGCAGTGGGCGGGAAGTGCCCATCTGTACTGCGAGGCTAGTCCTCAGTACTCCCGAGTAAGGCGCATTCACGGCCGGGAAAGGGGGCCGCAGCCGCCCCCAGCGCCGAACTGGCCACAGCAGAGTAGCACAGCGCCTTAAGAGCTCGCCCCTGCGAAACGCCGTTCTTCGCACCCCTCTTCAAACATCCGGCGCCTTCTCGGTTGCTGTGGCGTCGAGCCCTGCCAGCGAGCTGGGGGTTGTCTGCGTAGCCGCCGAGCGGCTTCTCCCCTCCCCAGGCGGATTACGCCTGCTGCTGGGTGGAGGCAGACGCGCAGTGTCCTGAGAGGCGCGGCATTGCCGAGGCCACCTCCTCCTCACGCCCCACTGAAAATAAACTTTTGCCACGTAATTGGTTTGAAACAAAAATGGGGCCCACGCTGCCCTAGTGAGACCGGCGGGCTGCCGGCGGGCTGCGCGCCTTCCAGCTTCTCCCTTTGGGGCAGCTCGTTTTTTTCCTGAGTCTGGAATCGGTTGGCGGTTAAGAGTGCGCCAGCTCCTCACAGACCGGGCTGATGGCGACGCTCCCTCCTCCCCCCGCTCACTCGCAATGCATTGCCGCCCCGCCCCCTGCCAGGCCTCCGCCCCATGCTCGCTCCCTGCAGCTCACCCCCTGCCGCGGTCCGGCAGCCGCCAAGGTCCTGTGACCCACCGGCCTGCGCCAGGTTGCCGCCCCCGCTCGTTTCCCCTGGAGCACTTCCCCCGGGCTGCACCCCTGCCGTTGGGAGGGGCGAAGGCCGTGGCATGTCGGCCGGCGAGGTTCCTTCTCCGGGCTGGAAGCCACTGTTCAAAACACCCCACCCCTTCCCCCCGCGCCGATAAGGCCGCGCAAACTCGCTATGAGTAAGGTGGCGCAAGCAGTGACTCTTCGCCCTCTGTTCCCCCCCGCGTGTACTCAGCCTCAGGACAAATGGGAAGGAGAAAACTGACGGACGTGTAGTCCTGTTGCTGATAAAGCCAGCAGAGGCGTTTTATCCTCTAGCTTCCGAGCCTGGATGGCAGGCCCTGGAGGCCCAAGGGTGCCTATCTGTCCACGTCAGCAGGAACCTCGGGCTTGGAAAACACATTTCCAAAGGAAGGCAACTTCGGGATGGAACCTGGGCTATTCGAGCACTTTGCGCGGGTTTTCACAGGCGCCTCCCGAGCCACCATGAGGTTCACGCTCCCGTTTGGTTCCCCATCGTCTGCCCCAGCGGCTGCGGCAAGTGCTTGGTGGGCTGTGAGGTCCGTGTGCAGCCTGCTGCTAGGACAGAGGCACCGCCAGTGCCATCGGCGGCGCCCGTGCGGCGTTCGAGGTCTTGAGCTGAATTCGGCGACAGAGATGTTAAAAAGTCCCGGGAAAGGACAGCTGGGGGACAGTAAAGCTAAAACCTCCTGCCTTTCGTATCCCAGCCCTTCTGAAGTTCCTCCTTTCCTGGTGCTTTTGGAAGCGGCACAACCAGGCTGGCTTCCAGCCTGTCGCGCCCCGCGGCTGCAAATTCCCCCGCCGCCTGGGTGAGAGGTGGGCCCATAGCCAGGGCCCAGGCCGCTGAGCGGGGCTCTGCCACCCCCTGCTGCCCGCACCCGCCGAGAGCCCGTGCAGCTTTCCTTTAAGGGATTCCAAACCGAGATGTAACTCTTCGTACCTTCCCCCCCTCCAGCCTTGTTGCTCCTGACCGAGCAATAAAGGCCTCTAAAACGGGAGTTCATCTGAGCATGAGGTCAATGCAAATGTATGCCATAATGTGCATCATTTCCCATTACAGTGCATATTTTATCGTAACTTTCTCCCTGGCCCACTTTGATTGTCTTGCATACTGTCCCAAGATCAAACTCTTCCTCCTCCCAAACGTATCTGTAAGGAAAACATCACCTTCAGAGCATATATCCTGCCTGCTAGTGAACTGAGTAAACAATTCATAACAATCATGCAGTATGTTGCCATCATTTGGAAGAACACTTGGATAAACTGATCAAACACATGGCAGATAATAAATACTCTGATATAAAATCCTGCTAACCCGCTTTTACAATTGATGCTTTAGGTTTAAGGGTTCTCGATTGAGTAGTTGCATAGTAACTAAGTTACACAGTCACAGGCAGCGTGTGGTGAAATGTATACGTGCCAAGAACCATGTAAAAAAATTGCTCTCTATAACCTAAGGTAGAATGACAGAGAGCCTTGGAAAACCATGATAAAGAAGACTGAGTTTTCAAACCAGTTGGTTTACCCATTAACCAAATCCTCAAGGCTGCACATTGTTACTTAAGTTTTATGGTCACTGTGGATCTACTATGGTGTTACCTGCCTGCATTCATCCATTTGTCAATATAAAATCTATGTGCATAAGCCTTTTAAATTCTACTTTTAAAAAGACCCCAACCAACAACAAACCCAAGACAAACAATAAAGTCCCCACTCCACCCCTGAAAAAAACAAACAAACTCACAACAAACAAACCCAACCCAAACCAACGAAAAGGCCCCACACAAGCAAACACAAATCACCCACAAAAAGCTGGTTTCTGCTAACCACTGGCATGAGTGAGGTCAAACAACCAGAGTGGAATTCTGATACCACACAGAGTTCTGTTTGCTTTCTACTATAAAAGCTGTTGCTACACTGGTTCAAACACATTGGGAAGGTGTGGCAAAGCCAGTCTCTGTTAATTAACTGTACAGCTCTTAACTATTCCTGTGAGTGGCTTCCGGACATAATCTGGGCTAGTTTTTGTTCAGCAGCTCAAAACTGCTGCGAATTACTGTGAGCTGAACTGCAGTGTGGGTTGTTAAGTTGGGCAGCGTGCATTCTGTGAAACACCTTCTCACCTCCCATTCAGACTTTCTGCTTTTCCCCACTGCAGTATCAACTTTCACTGTGTATTATGTAAGTACCCCTCAATGCTGGAACTTAGAGCAAGTATCCACTCTTGTTCCAGAGTTACCTCTCAGTAGCAACTTGGGTCTTCTGCACGTTTCAGGTGTCCACTCAACCTAATTCGGAAGCTTAACTTGATTTACAGCAGATTCTATTCGAACTCAAGAACCAGGAAGTAACTGATTATTGCGCACCACAGCAGGTCCACACCACGTCCTAGCAAGGCTCCCCCAGTCCCTGGCACGGCTAAACCAACCACCGGTGAGGTTAAGACAACCAAGCCTTGGCGAGTTCAAGCCAGCCCCGGGCGAAGTAAACCCACAGCCCTGCGTTCCAAGCCGGACTCGGTGAGTTCAAGCGCTGGGCCGAGTCCCTCTAGCGCCCAGGGGGGCGAGCGCCGTCTGGGCGCCCGGGAGCGTAGGCGGTGCTGTATCGCCACCTGCTGGCCGTGGCGCGGCACTGGCCGAGCGAAGCACTGCTGGTTACCTGTTTACGACTAAACTGTGCCAATGTGCAATTCCATGAAGAAGCGTTTACTGTTATTCTTCCAAGGCGACTGAAACAGCAAGGTATGCCCAGGTATACCTCTGTTCTGGCTGTGCCCAGCTGTGCCCCAGACAAAGGTAAGGTTGCAGCACTCAATCACAAGACAGTGAATAACTCATTTTAAAGTATTTAGCATGGATGCCTCATTTTAATATTGAAGCTCACTTTCAGTTCCAAGAAAAACACATCTGCAAGGCACAACAAACATTTTTGTTTCAGACAGTGGTACTGCTGAGCACTCCAATGTGTTCCCCATGCCTGCCTCACCTGAGTGCTGCAGTACCAAATCACTTCTGGGACACCTCTGGGGGCCTAACTTCACTGAGCAGGACCTTACTTTCTAAGACTGCTTGCTGAGAAAGGTATTCTGAAGTAAAGAAGAAACTCTTTTCTTCACAATGGGACAGCAGTTTTCACTTTGGAGCAACTTTATAAAAGTAGATATTTGACTTATGAGAAAAGAGGGGCATGAAGAAGTATAACTAACTGTTGCCATGTGGGAAGCAAGGTTCCTACCAAAGTGAGAATTCTTGCCTTCCTTCAGAGGAAAATGCAATATAATGTAAAATGTTGTCTAAAAGTTGTCATGGACAAAGAGTCCAAGGCTTGTTTCTCCTGCTTTCAGAAACACATAAAATATAGTATATTAGTTTAATAATTTCCATTTTATATCTTGAGACAAAATCAAATTTTCTTGATATTAAAATACAGGGGGTAAAAAAATGTGGGATAAACCATAATACACAGGTGGCCTGCACCTGGATGAATAGGAAATATTAGGTTTAGCTCCATTACTTCCTACAGTAGCTATAACAAACCATGCTACCAAAATTGTTATTCCTTGAGTATTGTTACAATTCAGTTTCCCTGAACATTCAAGCAGCATGTGCTCAGCTCCCTGAGGGTGAACGTTCATTCAGCAAGTATCATCAGGTTTCAGCAGATTGAATATTTTAAGGCAGACTGATAACCTTTCATTTTCAATAGACAACCTTGTGAATTCTGCAGTTTTGGAAAATTCTGGAGTTGGAGGCAGTGCTCTAAGAAGATGTTCAATGATCTGAGCTTGATCCAGTGCTATTCTTGACAGTCGATGAAGTTCTGCGTGATCTGGTAAAGCTAGATGAGTTACTGATATAAGCTGGAGAAGGTGCTTACTAAGCTGCCTGATGTGAGTCAACTTCTCTGCCCAAAAATTGACTTCTCCTTTATCAAATATGTAATCATCTTCTTCCTTAACAAAAAGAAAAACAACAGTGGTTAGAAAAGTACTAGCTAATAATCAGACAATAATAACAGATATTAAAGAACATACTAGAGAAACAGGGACAATAGAGGCTGTTACAGAACTGCTTCTTTGTATTAAATAAAGTAAAAATTCATGTGTATGATTTTTCAAAGGTTTGAAAAACCTTTGTTGAAGAAAATTTACCTCTGCAAATCAGGCAGTTATGATATAACTCCTGGAAATCAGTGGAAGTAAATAGTGGTACTAATCCTTAATGACTGCTTGCCTTTCACAGAGACCGCTCTCTAACCAGTATGGTAACTTGCTATAGCAGGGAGCATTTTGAGTGGTTTACATGAAAAAGGAAAATTGTATCAGTCAGTGAAACATCAGAAAGGTGTACCTAAACCACAGGCCTAAGAAAAAAAATCATATTTCATGGGTCATATTAATTATCAACAAACTCCTCAAAGATGTAGTCGCTCCTGCTCCTTCCGGTTTACCTTCAAGCATTGCTTTGATTTCGACAGTCTTTTCAAGATAAAAAGAGCACAGCATTAGGTTTTACAGAACCAACGTGGCAAAGTTTTTATGTAAAGAACCCTAGAGACAATGACTGATGTGAGCAGAGCTGTTTCATGTGCTGTGCACATGGAAGATAGCAAAAGGTTACCAAACATTTACATCGCATCTCTGGAAGTGCCAGCAGTTGGGAGAGCACTGTTCTTGAATGCTAGATATGCCTGGCAGCAGATTAAATTCAGTGTCTGCAATGATGCTGAATGCAATTAAGTTACAGCCTCATTTTTTTTAAATCAACAATGACTTGTGAAGTAACTATTCATCTCTTTCAATGTCTGCATATTGGTCTCTCCAATTTTATGCTGATATTACCAGGAAACAGTCACCAAACTCTCATTTTTATTCTATATATTGTCCATGTGAATTTGAAACAAACTGTAAATCAGTTCTAGAGTAATGATCATCAGGGTTCATCGGGTGAGACTCTTCAATCTCGTCAATGCTTGAGAGAGTCCAGCACAGAGCCACAAAGATGATGAAAAGAATGGAACATCTTTCTGAAAAGGAGAGCCTGAGGGAGCTGGGCTTGTACTGCTTGGAGGAGAGTGAAGGTGACTTCATCAATGTTTATAGGTATGTAAAGGTGAGTGCCAGGAGGATGAAGCCAGGCTCTGCTGGGTCATGCCAAATGACAGGACAAGGGGCAATGGGTGGAATTGGAGGCAAAGGAAGCTTCATGTAAATGTGAGGAGGAATTTTTTCACTGTGAGGGTGACAGAGCACTGGAACAGGCGGCACTGGGGCGTTGTGGAGTCTCCCTCTCTGGTGATAATCAAACCCTGTGTGATCTGGTATAGGTGATCCTGCTCTGGCAGGGAGGTTGGACTGGATGAGCTTTTGAGGTCCCTTCCAGCCCCTGATATTCTGTGATTCATAGAATGGAAGAATCAACCAGGTTGGAAGAGACCTCCAAGATCATCCAGTCCAACCTAGCACCCAGCCCTATCTAGTCAACTAGACCATGGCACTAAGTGCCTTATCCAGGCTTTTCTTGAACACCTCCAGGGATGACTCCACCACCTCCCTGGGCAGCCCATTCCAATGCCAATCACTCTCTCTGGGAAGAACTTCCTCCTAACATCCAGCCTGAACCTCCTCCAACATATCTTGAGACTGTGTCCCCTTGTTCTGTTGCTGGTTGCCTGGGAGAAGAGACCAACCTCCACCTGGGTACAACCTCCCTTCAGGTAGTTGTAGACAGCAATGAGGTCCCCCCTGAGCCTCCTCTTCTCCAGGCTGAACAACCTCAGCTCCCTCAGCCTCTCCTCATAGGGTTTGTGTTCCAGACCCCTCACCAGCTTTGTCGCCCTTCTCTGGACACAGATGTCTGGCAGGTTAAAGTCTCCCACAAGAACAAGGGCAGGTGATCTTGAGGCAGCCTCCAGCTGCTTAAAGAGTCCTAAATCAACCTCTTCTTCCTGCCAGGGTGGTCTATAGTAGACTTGAAGCAGGATGTCAGCCCTTTTGGCCTTCCCCTTAATTCTCACACATAGGGCTCAACCTGATCATCCTTCATCTCTACCTCCATGACATCCAGAGCCTCCCTAATATATAGGGCCACTCCTCCACCCCTTCTCCCTTGCCTGTCTCTCCTGAAGAGTCTATAGCCATTGATTACAGCACTCCAATTGTCTGAGTCATCCCACCATGTTTCTGTCATGGCAACAACATCATAGTTTTCCTCTTGTACCAAGGCTTCCAGCTCCTCTTGTTTGTTACCCATACTGCATGCATTAGTGTACCTACACTTCAGCTGGGCTGCTGCTTTTACCCCTGTCTCTGGCCTACCACTTTCAGCTTCCTTTGGTTTGTTTCTAGTATTGTTGTGTTTAATCCCACCCTCCAACTTCCAGCTTAAAGCTCTTTCAGCAAGCCCCACCAGCTCATGTGCCAGGACTATGGAGAGAGCAAGCTCCAGATCCAACTCCCATGCCCAAAAATCTATTCAATATAAAGTCCTCTAATGAGGATGTATCAGATATTAAACCGATAAGAACAGATACTACACTTGATTCATTCGATTCACACCACAGAACTGCAGAAACATAGCAATCCCACCCTGAGATAACCACTCGTTGTTAAAATTACCAGGGCTGAGGTTTCCGAGTCTCCTTTCAGATGGCTGTCTCCCAGCAGCCACTCCAGCAGGATCAGCACACCAGCATGGACCATCCCCCACTGCTGGAGCAGCTCACAGAGTATGCCAAATGCTAAATCCAAGGCCATGGGAGCATTCACTATCCTAAGTCCACATTCTGTTGAGAAAAAATATGCGTAACAGCGTACAGCAAGACCACAAATATTTTCAAACAAAATCAGCAGAGAGATGATTTCTTGAGAACAGCTGTGGAATTTCCACAAACACATTTCAAATGATGAATTACACTGCAAATAAGTTAGATGGATGTTTACTTCTGCGATGCTCGGGGCCTTTGCTCAATTCCAAAATAATACATACGGCAACTTAAATTTCCTCCCTGCATATGCAGTGCCTTGCATTAATTTGTGTTCAAATGTACAAAGATATCTGTTAGACACATCTCCAGAAACAGGCCTGACGCTATTACATGGTGACTGGTTTTGAAAAACTGCAGCTACATCTTGAATCCAATTCAGTGTTTCCGCTGGAACTCAAATCCTGCAGCACATTACATGTTGTTAAAAGGCTGCAATATAAAATGACTCATTATTTGGTGAGTAGTCTTTTTATAGATAAGACTGATAGATAGATATAGATACACACATATGTAAGAGAGATCAAGCATGCAAGAGGCTTAGAAAAGGTATTAAAGAAGCGAGGGCAGAGACTGTTTACACTACCATCACAGAGATATACACAGGTTTTGCCATTATGCCAGGACCATATGCAGTGCCATAAACCACACCATATTTCTGCCCCACATTTGGCAGATGCTGTTTTAACTGCATGCTTCATAGTGCTGCCCTCAGTAAGAGAGTACATAAAAATGCCAGAATACTCCTCTGCATGAGAGAGAACTCAAACAACTGTGTTTACAGATAGGAGCTGCAGCAGTGCAAACATGAATACAATTTTTCTTTCTTTCAACTGGTATGCAGAAAGAGAGAGCTAAGGAACAGAGCCCTGTAAAATCCCTAGCACTACAGGACAGCTTTTGGCAAAATTCATCTTTGTCTGTAGTCACCAGCAAATGAACAACTGTTTACTGAACGGTCTGTCTTCTAAGCAGTGATATCACAAGGATCTGTCATTCTTGAAGGCTGTGTCTTGTAAGCAGTCAGAATTATTTGGTAGCAATCCACACAGAGATGGAAGGAAGACCTTACTTTTTGTGCCTGAGAGTATTTAAGTGTTCTTCTTGACGGAGAACTACTACTGACATGACAGAGGCATGGCAATACAGCAGAGGCCTGTCCTTCACAGCCCACTTTCAGAGCTGCAGCATAGACCTCTATTCTGTAACATCTCTCAAGGCTTCCTAGAGCACAATGGCACAACACAGAAACATAGGGTGTAACACCAGGACTGGGCAAATATGCCTGCTAATGCATAAGGACTGCTGCAAACAACCAAGGACCATACAGACCAACAGAAAGATGGATACATGGTATTAGACAGACCTGGCCACGTACTGAGGACGTTGGGAAGGATGAATTAGTATTTGAGACCTTGAGAACAAAGGACTGTAATAAGGAAGGGAGTGAAGGAGAAAGAACAGATGGTCCCTTCTTTATCTTGGAGTTAGATGAGGGTAAATGGAAATCTCCTTGGACAAGCAACAGGAAGGCAGGCAGTCAATCTCTTGGTGACACTAATAACGTTACACATGCAGCTTTCTAGACAGAAAAATAAAATGTTTTAATCTGTTTTCCCCATGTCAGGACTTATCACCCTATCAGGACACCCCTCCATTTTATTCCTGATGGAGAGCTTACAGGGGTGCAATGTGACATTCCCCCGCCATTTATTTTAGGTATTGTCTTTTGTAGGTATTGTTTTTGCCAATGCTTCTCTCCAGGATTTCTTTTATTAAAAAAGCAAACAGCTTGCTTTCTCTGCTTCTGTGCCCCACTTGGCACCAGTCACTCCAAAGATTGGGTGCAATGGTTGTCCTCCCTGGTTTGATTTGCTTAAGGCTCAGGCAGAGTTTCATTCAAGTGCCAAGGGGAACTCAGAAATACTGGCAATCCTCAGAACTGGAAGAACAGAAAGAAAACAGAACGTGGGGTACTGAGTTTGAAACAAAAACCCCATTTATGAAACACTTGGGAAATACAACATTTTAAACACAGCTTTTTTGAATCACAATGATCTGTCAGAGTTTTACAGATGATTACTGAAAGCCTGTACTGTCAATATTTATGTAATGTCTCTTGTGTCCCTTTAATTGCATTTGAATATGTAGCAAATTAAGTGATGCTGTGTGATGAAGGGGAAATGACTGTGAGATTGTATTTTTTTCCCAAATGAATACTGTTTATTATGGTATTCAGAACTCTCACCACCCCCAACCACTAATAGTTACCAACAAAATTATATAAACATTAATTGAACTGGAAGAGAAGATTCCTGCAGTCAAATGCCACTTGCAGTCAATATGCCGCTTGCCCACTGGATGGACTCAAGGAGCTCTTTCTGCTTATGGCAGATGGCACTGGAGAATTACAAAGAGGCTTTTAAGTGTTTACTCACAACATCATTATTATTACTCAACTTGCAGGGGCTAGCCACAGTCCCAGACGGTGCCCAAACACTTTCAGGGAACTCTGTCTTGTTGGCTACTGAGACTTGATTCTTTCCAGGCTTCTGGGGAAAAGAAGCAGGCAATCTCTGACCTTGCCTCCTGGCTCCTCTGGACGATCTGTGTATCTCCAGGACTTCTAGTCTTAGCAGGAGACTTTCAGGTGCAGGCAGAATGTCCTGCCATGTGCAGTCTCAGCACAATGTCACACTGGCTATGCAGGCTGATCATGTGGCAGCATTTAAAGCCTGTTCCTGGTAAACTCGTGACAGTGGAGTTTACTGACAAACAGTAAGGCAGTAAGCAATGGCAGAAGGCAACAGCAGGCACAAATACAATGGCAGAGCACGGCAGAGCACATTGTTTACCTGTGTATCTTTTTTATCAATATGGGCCAAGATCAGTTGCCCTTTGGACACAGAACAGCCAATCAGAATGGCAGTTAGCCAAACCTTACAATATTAGTACCCAAATCTGGGAAAAGCACAGGCCTTGCAGAAGGCAGGCACAAGCTAAGTGTGTGTACCTGGTTTACCACACGACCAAGACAAGTCTGGGCATGCCAGAGTCCTTAGACTTAGTGGCTCCAGGTTCTTTTGTCTTCTTTCCCTCAGCTGCTTTTCTTGTGGAGCAGAAGAACATGCCTGGGCAATCCAGGACATGTATTAAGCATATTTTGGGCCTATCAGGCCTACCACAACATTCTGGGAGCTAGAAACACATTATTTCCCCACTGCTGTGTTCCTGAAGTTAGCTGTTGCTTTTGAGGACTGATTATAGATGCAGCTACAGATTATAGATACAACTGCAGGTATTTAAAATACTTGCTGTTTTCTGAGGTCTTTTTTTCCCTTTTAAGATTTAGATTCTGTAAGTATAAATACGTTGATGGTCTCTTTGTGAATAAGAACACTGAGAAATGCCTCAAATTCTGTTATTATGTAAGCATGCTGAACACTTCCAAGAGGTAGCAAAACCAGTATTGGCGAGGTACTGCTTAGACTGAACTTGCTTGCTAGCAGGCTTTCAATAGCATGACCCAGAAGAAAAGGCATTTTGTGGTCATATACATGGTAATCTCATAGGGAATCCTTGTGTCATAACAAAGGAATGGTAAGGACTTTTGTCCATTGTTTTTGGTTAGTGGTTTTGTTTTGTTTTTGAGAGAACAGAAGAGGAAGAAACCACAACCAAAACAAACAAAACCAGCAACCCCCCAAACAACAAGAGAAAACATAGTAAGGAGGTCTAACACACGGAAGAGCATGAAGAACTGAACACAGTACTGACCCAAATGGTGCTGACCACCCTTTTGCAAACTGCAGACACAATTTAACTGATCATATGAACTCATGCTTTAGTTCTGACATTGAGACAATCAGAAAACAAAGCAAGATCACTTTGGTAATGATGAAACCTAGTCTTCAAAAATTTGGGTAAGAGCTTGCCCACCTTGGGATTTGTACCAGAGAAGCTAGCACAGTGGCCTCCTGATATGTGAAGTGTTGACACAGATTCAACAACAGATTAAATTCTGGCAGAGGAATAATTTTCACTCACACTTGCCCATCCCATCCCTCTAGTGTAGAATATCAGGCATGGCTCCAAAGTTTCTGAACCACTTCCTGCTGTTACTTACAGAGTGCACTGACATTAACTGACTTTGATAATCACGGAAATTTGTTGCTAGACTAGTTCAAGATTAGACTTGAGGACTGCCACAAGGACAACAAAGAGATGGAGGAAGTATCCAAAATGGGTGTATCAACTCTCTAAGCTTAGAGTGATAAATACAGATACATAACAGCAAAGTTACATATGTACTCATGGGTTAAAAAACACTTCAGGGGAAAATGTTCCATTGCTTTGAGAACCCACAGCTCAAAAAATAACAGCAATGGATGCTGTAAGCATATAATCTTTAAGATATTCACAAAATATGTATGTTTTCTACAAATGAACACACATCTTCAATGATGTATGAACTATTTACAAGAACTGCTCCTCACACCATCATCTGCCTGCAGAACAAGGCTGATTTTCAAGATGCCACATATTAACTATGACTTCAGAAAGTGGTCCGAGCAAGCTGGAAGTTCATCAGGTGGCTCTCCTCTCCCAAGCATGCCCTCAGGCCACGGGCTCCTGATGCTTACCTCCAGCCAGCTCAGGTACTCTGCTCATCACCTGGTAAATTAACACTCAGAATAGCAGAGTATGAACTGGGCACACAACTCAGCTTGTGGGTTCTTCTGCTTGGCTGGCAAGCTCAGCTGGTTAGCCTGCAGTCAGAATTGGTGTAGATGGGAACGAGGGAAGGGAAGATCACAGGGCAGCAGGGGCAAAGAAACATAACTGAGGAAGAGCAAGATCTCCCTGTTCAGCAAGCTGTTAGCTCAGGTCAGCTATAATCCAGAACTTCTCCATCAGAGTCATGTAAACAAAGTAATAACAGAGCTAATCCAAGTGGGTATTAATAGCCTTTCATAATGTAAGTAACTATTTAAAGTACCTGAATGAAAACTTTCAAATGACAACATTTCTAGAAGCCTTTCAGAGCTGATTCCTGCCACAGAAACTAAACTAGCAGAAACTGAATGAAGATCTAACTACAACCACACACTGAACACTGCAGTGCTCCCAACACAACAGTTCTACAAACTTTCAGAACTGTGTGAAAACTGTCAGGTTTTTATACTCTAAAACATGTGTGTTCCAACATGCAAAAATACAGCCAGATAGGCATCTTACTAAATAAGCTAATATGGGGGCTGAAATAAAAAAAATCTCTATGCCTTGAACAAGTAGTTACAAGCAGGAACTATTACTGCTCCTTGAAATGAAAAACAAAAGATAAGAATCAGGTAATACTTGCTTTTTTTTCATGAAGGAATTGCATTTTCATAAAGGGAAAGTGGTTAAGTACTGCAGTGTTTTACTCTTTGTGAATCCACAAAAATGAGACCTCCCACACATACATTCATATACTCCAAAAGCTTTGTTCTAGCAGCCCATTACATCTCCTCCAGCTACACAACCGTTCTTTGCTAAAGCCTCGGTGGTACTATGGGGAACTGAGAGGATGCACTAAGAGCATATACACAGATTTTAAGGACAATCATGATAAAATCTAGGCAGAACACATTCCTTGCCTAAGAATACCTTTTGTGATTGGTTTTATAATGGAAACTGTTAACTAAAGCTATTTTTTGATCACAGAGAAATGTAAGTTTTGTAAATGTATACTGTGTTCAGAATACAATAAAGAGAAGTAAAACTGCAGGGAAGTTTGGTGTAACAGTCCTGAGAAAGCCTCACAAACAACAGTGTAAATATTTCTGCTGTGAACAGCAAGGATGTTTTCAAGGGTAAACTCTCTACCTGAAACTACAGAAAGTATTTTAGGTATACCTGGTATACTCAAAACTGCAGGGGGTGGAGTGCTAGCTGCATGTGGGCAGTTAGCCAGCCCAAGGGGGCTGGGTTAGCCAACCTAGGGGCTGACTCCTCAGAATGTTATTGTACATCACCCTATCCATCCAACCCTGTACCCTCCACATGTACCAATCTTAGTTGTGCACGCCTCTTGCAAGAAAGCCTATAACTCGCTGCAACGTGGAAATAAAGGTGGAAAAATGACCATCTAACCATATTGGTGAACCCAGAGTCATTTTACCCAGGTGCTCCACTGGCAGCTTAGTCTTGCATACATGTAAGTATATACAGATTGACTGACAATTACTAACCTGAGTTCCTCAAAAGAAATTCTAACATAGGTACAGATACACCTGTCTGGTACACATTTTACATTTGTCTTCCACTTCCTCCAAACACCTTTGAGGAATTGGTTTGTGCCTCTTCAACTGAGAAGGAATGAAGATAGCACTGGGAGTGGTGTTCCCAGTGTACTGGTGTGCTGAATCTAAGTGCTCATTGCACAAGAGACCACAAAAATGACAGCATTTGTGTCTTGCAGATTAACGCAAACACATGAACTATGCACCACCGCGGAGTTCCCAGTTACTGGGAAGAAACACCTCTTCCTATTGTCCTCACATTTTATACATGGATTTGAACCTTTCTTATAACAAACATTCCAAAATATTTGTGGTGGGTTGAGAAACTTCCACACACACACAATTGTTATTTACCAGACCAGCTGAGACAGGTTGGAAGCAAGATAAAGCTGTGTTTACAGCAAAGCTAAATTTACAAGATATTTACAAGTATTTACAATTCCATACAATTTAAAAATAGTACAGAAATCCAAATTCCCTCCTGGACAAACAAAAGAAGCCCAGAAGGGGCTCAAAGCCACCCTCTCTCTCTCCCTGTCTTTTCCAGACATAAAATAAAAACAACCAGCAAAGCTTAGTTTGTTATCTGGAAATGTTAGCCAGGGTTAGTGGAAGAGATTAGCGAGAAGAGATCCAATGATGAGGAGTGAAGAAGGCAAAAGAGGGACAAAATGTTTATACTTTGGCTTTTTATCCCATTTAGCAAACCAATGAATTATACAGACTTTATCATTACCTTCTTTTTACTACCAACGATCTAATTTCTCTCATTAAAATATTCCGATTAGCCTCCAACCAGCTCGATATTCTAAATAGGCAAGGAAGACAGAATGACTAAGTAACCTGTGACTGAGTCATTCATCGTGAGCTGGAGTGCTTCACAAATCACTTGCATTTGTAATGATGTCTGCAGAAAGAAGAAATGGCACTGCTTAATACGCAGACAGAGTAGACAGACATGAAGATTAAAAAATACTGAGTGATTTTAGATGTGAGACATTATGACCTGTTTCACTGAGGAGTCAGCAGCCCACAGTGCTTTCAAAATGCATTTCCTTCTGGCTTCAGTTGTTTGTGCTCTGAACTCCTGCAAATCGTGCCTTGAAGGGATCTAGCTAAATACTCAGCAAACCAGTGACCTCCTTTCCAAACTCTGGTTGGAGTGACTTGCTTACCTGCACAAAATAGCTCTCTGGGAGAGGCAGAGGTAGAATGCAAATCACAGAAGCAACACTAAATGGCTTTGGCTGGCCCTTCTTGTGATCTAGGTCTTACTCACTTTATCACTTTCAGTTTTGCAACTGAGGTAGTAGTACTGTTGGAAGTGGCAATTTCCTGTACTGTAAATTCCTGATTCATCATCTCGCCTCTGATATCTGGTCTTGTTTGTACTTTAATTCCATCACATGGAAATAAATAAAAACATATATAAGAGTAAGGGTGATTGGGAGCCCCTCTTGAGGACTCTGGTTTCTGGGAGAGGTGTTATGTTTCTGTATTGCCTTTTTTCACTTGTTTATTTCTGTATATAGATGTATATAGATTGTAAATACCTGCTTGTATATTGTCCTAAGCTGTAAATATAAAGCTTTATTCTAATTTCCAGCTTGGCTGAGTCCCTAAGAGTGGGAGGGGTGGGGAACATCCAAGCCATCACAAAAGTACAGCATTTTATAATCATATTTCTCAGCTGAATTTGTACACATCGTACAAATACCTTGGTCCAAAGCATACATTTATGACAGCATTCAAAGCAAATGCTTTCAATTTTTCTCATAGTGCTGATAAAGACAGCATTTCCCCCAAATTCCTATGCAGAGTCATGTTTAGTGTAATGAAAACAAATAATAAAAGGAAAAAAACCACAGTATGGAAAAGCCTCAATTCCAACTAATAAGGATTAACACAAGTAGCTGAAAATCAGGATTACATGAGTAGTTAAGCAACCCAAACAATAGGTCATCATCCCTCCTTATAATAGGTAATATAACTTAAAAAATAAATTCTAAAGAGAAGATGGAGTCAGAAAAGCAAAAGGCAGTAGGTTTACAAGTCTATTAAAGATCTGCTGAAAAGGTACAAGAAACAGAGGATGATGTGGGAGGGCAGGTGCAGATGAGAAGAGCAATTAGTGCACAGAAAAGAATAACAGCTCTGGTATACTTGCAACCTACAAGAACAAGCAACATCAAAGGGATTTTGTAACAAAGTAAGGAAATCCGGTGGCATGTTTCTGTGTACGTGTTCCCCACCACAGCTTCTGAACCAGCTGCACAATTTCAGTCCAGTCTGATGAAAAGGGTAAGAGAATCCAAAGTATTGTTTCTATGAAATTAGACCCCTGGGTAAAGAAGAGACCCTATTGCTGTCCTTCCTGGTGAAAGGCTGAAACTTCAGCCATCAGACATGAGAAAATCCACTTACCTGCAAAATAAATCAATGAAATAAAAAAACCCAAACAAACAAAAAAACAACCAAGCAAAACTCAAACAACAACAAAAAAGTCCCTTCCAAAGCTCTCTTCATTTCCCTGATCAAGGACCTTTGTTTGTTTTAAATAAATAATCTCATTTGCAGTTACACTCCTCACTGGCATATGTCTATAACACAGACAGACTTATATGTCTGTTACATAAAGACTCTTTCTATCTTTAACATCTTATTTTTACATCTCTATGTTTCCAATGAGTTTGCTTCAGGAAAGGCCATATTCTAGTTCACTGTGCCAAGTATGGCACTCGTTGAGCCTTCATCACTAACCATGAGATTCAGGTAAAATCCTCTCTTTTGGAGCATTTACCTTTACTCTGTGACAGCCCTCCACAGTGTTGCACAGATGATGCCAAAAATTAAAACCCATTGCAAAAGAGGGCAGCTAACAGGCAAACACTGCCTCTATAACTTCTATGGATTTAAAATGAAACCACTGATGTGTTCTGCAGACCAGGCGCAAACAGAGTTCAGTTTGTATATCTAAGTACTACTTCACCCTGAGATCCCTTTTATCTTTAGCATCTCCTTACACCTCACTGTATTTTGTACTCCAAGGTCTGTGCTGAACTTGC
Organism: Pogoniulus pusillus; assembly: GCF_015220805.1. NCBI lineage: Eukaryota > Metazoa > Chordata > Aves > Piciformes > Lybiidae > Pogoniulus > Pogoniulus pusillus. The sequence continues at coordinate 11,900,335 of NC_087281.1, read as the reverse complement.
ATTAGGAGATCATGAAGTCATTGGTTCCAAAGAATTAAGTCCTCTACTTTAGCATGATACACTGAGAGCTTATTTCCCATCTCAGTATGATCTTGCCTAAACTAATCTATGCAATCCATGTTGCTTTAGGAAAAGAAAATCAATACTGGGAACTCCTTTTGTGAAAGATCCTTGGCTTGTTCGTTAATGTAGTTAATTTGATTCCAAAGCTTCAGAGAACATGGCACATAACTGTTTTCCTGACAGTTCTGAGCAGTGGAGATGGTATGTGGGATGCTAGCATACCGTACTGCAATATGGTGATTTACGCAACTTACATTTGGAGAACTTTAATTAAACAGGACAAATAAGAATGTAAATTTCATTCTCAGTTGTGTTTTCTCATGCCTATACCTTAGATAAAGAGCTTAGTTACTCAGAAATTAAAAACAAACAAATAAATCTCCTGTTATGGCAAAAGCAGATTAAGTTGAACACCTAAGTGTAACAATCCATTGTTAGAGGTTGAGCCTCTAGGGGACTGGGAGGTGGTCTAGAACCTGACCCCAGGTGCAAAAGTTAGCCCACTCTCTGCAACACTGTGAAAGTTTCACTCTCTCTGCTCTGCCTTGCCTGAGGAGAAACACTTGCTTCAGCTTTGCACATGGCCAACCAGCCAACTACCTCCTGAATCTGCCTCCATCCATTGCCATCCATCCAGGTTCGTATATATATTTTTTGTGTGTTTCCCTTCCCTCATATCCCTGTAAACTCCCTGTCCCGGGGCACCCCAAATTTCTTTCTTCTCTCTCCCCCTCTATGGGTTTGAATGGGAGAAGAAGGTGTGAAAACTGCTCCCCCCCATTGCCCTGCGGGCTGAAGGGGGAACAGCAAAAGCTGCCTTTCCGCAGGTGGGCTGACCCGTGTGGAAGCTCGCACTGGAATCCGGCTGGTGGCTGGCTGGGTTCTCATGCCCAGTGTAAAATGGTAAATGGACACTTTGTCCAGAAAAGGAGAGAGCAAGGGAGAATGGGAAAAGGATTAGCACACCTGAATTTTTGGATCAAATCAGCAGTGTGTTGGAAAAGGAGTACATCTTTTATACCAACACTAAGGTCAGGCTGACTAACTGAATTTTTTAACAGGGAATTTTACAGAATTGCTCTGGCTTAGCTAAAAGAGTAAAAATTGTTTATCTGCACTTCTGTAATACTGACAAGCTCATAACTCAGGGTAACCCTTCCATGGATTAAAAGCTGTAGTTAAATGAATACACTTTCCTCTAGCACTGAGTTACTGGAGCTTTCAGGATTTTCAGCAAAGCAGCCAGCAGCAGAGAAAGAAAATTTCTATTTCTCTGACTTAAATGGTATTCTTTCTTGTAAGAAGCAGCCTTCTTGAATAAGAAATGTTGCTGTGAATAGGTCTAGACTTTACACAGCCATGGGTCGCTAATTTAATTAGATTTCAAAGCAGCTATTCTACATTTACACTGAATTCAATACTTCCTGTACTCTCCCTCACACCAAAAGGAACGAGACAATCCCCCAGTTTACACCTCAACGCATGAGGAAACAACAACAAAGCATACATACAATAGCTTGACTTACAGTTGGGGTTTATATTGTTCAAGCTAATAGGAAATCCTTAACTACTTGCTGCGATGGTGTTTGCAGCAAGGCAAACCTTCTGAAACGTCTCCTTTCCAGCGAGTTACGACTCTGACCTGCTCTGCTCAGAGAATGTCTGCTGCCAGCCAACCTCCCCAACTTTCCCTCCTGATTCTGAGCTTTTACACGTATTACAAAGCCAGACCAAGCTTCTCTGTAGGAACAAAAGTAACTTTTAAAATGAACTTTACTGGTAACAGTGGAAGTACTTGCCTGCTATAAAAAGTAGTAGGTTTTGTAGGGATTTTCTTGGAGGTTGAAGGGCAAGGCAGAGTGGAGGTAGGAGCCCTGCAATTTTCACAGGGTTCTTTTTGTTACCCTGTATTTCAGACTCGTGAGGTTACTGCTCTCATAAATTGAGTGATCTAAAGCTGCATGGTTTACATGGACTTGTCATTCAGCAACAGGCATGCAAAGGAAAATGTCCTGTTACAACTATACAAACTATCCGTGCAAACAACTTTATTAACAACAGTCCAACTTCACACACCTGAGGCAGAACACAAGCTCAGCCTCAGTCCCACAGCTACACATCAACACATCCCATTTCAGACACTGTTTTTCCAGAGGAAAACTGGGTGCCAGCTCCTGTCTTGCATGAAAAGTTCTCAGGCTATATTGTCAGGGATTCATTTGGACCTCACATATGAATGAAACACTTTATGGTGTCAATTCCCTAAGTCAGCAATGCACTCCTGTAGGCAGCTACAGTCAACCACTTTACACACAGGGTAGACAGTGGGTGAGAGAATGCTGTGAAGAGTGGATATAATAATGCTAGTGCCAAAATCATAACACCATAGAATTGTCAAGGCTGGAAGGGACCCCAAGGATCATCCAGATCCAAACCCCCTGCCTCGGGCAGGGACACCTCACATTAGATCAGGTTTCTCAGAGCCTCATCCAGCCTAAGCTTAAAGATCTCCAGGGATGGAGCTTCCATCACCTCCTGGGGCAGCCTATGCCAGTGTCTCATACTGAAGCAATCGAAATCTGCATGCCTAAAGCCCAGGGTTGTAAGCTTGGTGGCACTTCTGACCTTCAGGAGTCCTCGTCCTTGTTCACAACCAGTTCCTCCTGCAGAGCCTCATACCTGTTCTGCAAGGAAGATACTTGTTCTGCAAGGTGCGCTTCAGCTTGGAGGAGAGGAGACTGAGAGGTGACTCCATCAATGTTTATAAAGCTGTAAAGGTGAGTGCTAGGAGGCTGGAGCCAGGCTCTGCTGGGTGATTCCTGATGGCAGGACAAGGGGCAATGGGTGGAAGCTGAAGCATAGGAAGTTTCGTTTAAACATGAGGAGGATTTTTTCCCTATGAGGGTGACAGAGCACTGGAACAGGCTGCCAAGGAGCACTGTGGAGTTTTCCTCTCTGGAGATATTCACGACCTGCCTGGACACGTTCCTGTGTGATCTGGTATAGAGATCCTGCTCTGGCAGGGCAGTTGGACTGGATGAGCTTTCAAGGTCCCTTCCAGCCCCTGACATTCTGTGATTCTGTGAAGAACTGCTGGGAAGTTCAGTGCTTGGATTTTTGTGATCAGCATTCCTACTTGCTGCACAGAAAAGTGACAGCAGTAAAGGGGGAAACACACCTGAGTCTGTTTTTCAGTGTGGTATTTCTGGAAATATAACAGCTATTGGAACATAAGCATTTTTGATGAATGAAGCTGAAATTACAATCATCTCTTTAATCCTCTTCTTAGCTAGTGGTAATGGCAATGAAATGAAATTAAAACAACTACAGAGCATATGAAAATGGGTTTCTAAACATCTGTTTATCTTTCTGACCCTTCACGCCATCTCTCTTCCTCATCACATGATAAAACTGCTGAGCCACCATACTTATTTGTCATCATATAATAGAAATTAAAATTCACTGTAAGATAGCCAATAATTTGTCATCAACTAAAAGATTTAGAGAGCTGGTTTATAGCTTCCCATGAATTTCAGTGTACTATCTTACACATCTTAACATCAGTGCTATGATGAAAGAGCAGACTTTCATGTTATGAAACCTGAGAGAAAGTAAGGTCTTTGAATGTAACTTAAAAATTGCCAGGTCAGAGAGCACTGGTAATCTATGAAATGCCTAAACCCCAGACCCAAACACATGGAGTAATCTCACATGCACATTAAAAAAAAAAGAAAGAAAAGGAGGGCAAATGTAAGCAAAAATGAACCCAAACACTCAAAGGTAAACTTATTTTAATCTGGTTGTAAATAAAACTCACAGGGGCAAAACTCCATGTCCTGCTCCCTCAAAAGGTATAAAGCACAAGAAGTAAAAAGAGTTTACTGGGGAAAAAACTGATCACAAGGAGTAATAAGAGTGAGACAGACACAGGGGAACTGGATCCTGTCTTTTCAAAAGAAGCATTCTTTGCTTCTCACACAAAAGACACTGATTTAATTAAAAGCAGGTTAGGTGAAAGAGCAGGAAGGCACAACTACATAGAACTAATGGGTTAATATAAGTCTGGAAAGGGGTTCCCTATCCTGTTTAGGAACATGGGAAATAAAAAACAATTATGATGTTATTTCCTCCATTATGGCCAGTTCTGCTTTACAAAGTGGTAAGTTGTGACAGCAAGTGCTGATGAGACTTTGGTATTGAGTAGTCAGACAGGATTGCAGGACAATGTGCCCTGACACAGTGACAGAACAAGCAAAAAGGAGCCAGAAAGGAAATCCAGCACTGTATTATTTCCAATGAAAGTACTATTTTCAGGTATTTGAGGATGCTCCTTGGAGGCAACTGTGGGATTTAACAGGACGACAGCTGTCTGTAACATATCCCACCTTTTACTTTCTTCTGCTCCACAGCACTGTGCTTTCAGAGTGCCATCTCAAAACCACATCTGTCACAGGAGCACATCCCTGGTTACTTCTGTCTACAGTAGTGGCAAACATACTTTTTTCTTAAAAAAAAAGAGCTGCTTTATTACTCATCTAGCAGAAGTTCACATGGAGATGGCTGACGAATTTGAACTGATTGCAGAGAAGTCAGTATAAGCATTACTGAGTAGCAGATAGGTACAGATCACCAGCCAGAGATTAGCTTGGTAGCAAACTAATTTATTCACAACACGTGGAAGAATGTGTCAGCAAAGACTTTCAAAGGGAAGCACATTAATTAGCTAAGCCTACTCAAGTTTTGTGGCTATGTTTAAATTAATAGGGTTGAGTAAACTAGGGCACATAGACAAAAAATCCACATCCTTGAAAGCACATTGTGGGTGTGCTGAGAAGTGCCTTTGTTGATCTGGATCTAAGTGGATTTCAAGGTCTAATAATGAATCAATTTGCTGAATATTGTTTCCCTGATTTCCTATCTCTATGTGATCAGGCTACCGTAACGACCTGGGATTCAAAGAGTCTCTTCCACTGCATTATATTAGACCAAAGCTGGTACTAAAGAACTTTCAAAATGTAGAATTCTATGACAGTTGATTCATCACAACAAGAACCATAAAGCTGAATGATGCTGTTGTCTTTTTAACATATCCATGTAACCACATGCAAATTATACCAGAACAGTGTATAACAGTAAAAACAAAATGATAAAGTATGGTGAAAGTCAAACATCATAACTTGCTGTTATGTTTCACAGTATCTGTTTCTGTGCATGGATCACTTTACACTTAGCAAGAAGTTTGTGGTAAGAAAAAAAGAACTTTTGTTTCCCATGTATCTTACAATATTTAAAAGAGAAGCTGACATACCTGTTCCCTTATTGCTCCTCTTTTCAGATTGCGCCACTTGTATAACCTCAGCAGCAGCATCTCTTACTACCAAATCTTCATTCTGCAGCAGCAGAACCACACATTTCCACATAGCAAGGGTATTGGACAGTCCTATATGCAGTTATTGAGAAAAAACAGATTTCTAGTTCTTACACACATTCAAAGAAGTTACAGAGTTATGTTTCCACACCTAAACACAAAAAATGCAGTGGAACATTGAAATGCATTGGCAAACCACTGGGAAGACGACTGGCAATATGATGAGAAAGTTTTCAGCATGTGTGGACTTTATTTAGGTGACTGACTTAGCTTGGTTTAAACAGTGAACAACAGGTAAGACAACAGACCTCTCTTAACCCAAGTCATGAGTGCTCTGAAATGTCTAGAGTTCATAGAAGTGCAGAATCTTGTTGCTGGAGCTTGCCAACACACTGCAATCATAGACTTGCTGTTGCAGTCTACCTGGAGCAGCGGAGGCTAAACCAAGCTCTGTTCAGATACTGCCAGCAGTGCTGGTCACAAATGTCATTCCCTGCAGGAAACAGCAAGACCCACTTCCCAGGGATCTACAAGTCATCTACTTCTCCCATATCCACCTGACCCCACCACTTACCAATATGCCCTGTCAATCTCATAAACACTATCTGCTGGAAGCAAACCAAGATTAATCCATGGCGTAACAGCAAACAGTTAAGTCTGATTGGAAGTAACTACCAAGATGAAGATGTTCATCTGGTAAACTCCAAACAGGCTTGCAAATCTTTGCGCCATTTAGTAGTGTCACACTAAGGAAGACTACCTGAAGTCATAAGGCTGTACTCATAGGTTTGCTGCGGTACTTTTCAGCTCTCATTGAATGTTCTTATTAGGGGAATCCACTGGAAGGTCTATTTTTAGAGGCAGCCAGTGTTTAGCTATTACTGTATGGTGATTACAAAGAACAATGGAGTTGGTCCTTCATTACTGTACTGGTTTTCCTCAGGCATGTTATCAACAGGACTTTCAGAGATTTGTATCACAAGCGTAGCCAGATTACTAATTGTATTTCACTGGCTGTTAATTAATTACTTGAAGCTTTACTACATAGGCAGAAGAGGCATTCCTGTATTTCATACGATTTCCCTCTTTCCCTATGTGAGAACAACATGGAGTATAATTATTTCATAAAGAAGATGCCTTTTTTCTAGCATGATACACCCAATCATGTTGTATTGGCTCAGCTAGGGCAGAATAATGACTCCCTTCATATACAATGGCTACCTTTCCCATCTAGAGAGGTTTCCATTGTGCTTCCAAAACAGGTGAAAATCTGCAAATGGATTTTCCAGAAAGACTTTTTCTGAACCCTCAAGCAAGATAATGGAAAGATGATAGGGTCATCCAGAACAGAACATGCTGAGTTTCCCTCTCCCTCTTCCTCTTAAAAAATGTACCTCATGGCAGCTTATGAGAATGACTACTTTAACTTCTACTTTCTGCTGTATGTGGTCAAGCAAGTTGATGCCGAACAAGGCACAAAAATCAAAACTGTTTACATGTGCAGAATCCATTTTACTTTGAAGGAATGCTTCTAGGTTTATATTACCACAACTCAACATCAGATTGTGTCCTTAATTCTGCAGACTTCTCACTGCGGTGCTGACAATTTCACAGCTGCAAAGAACCCCAGATTGACAATTTTAGGTAGTTTGGAGGGTCAGCTTTCCTCCTCTGGCCAAATTTTCAGACCAAAGAGCTATCTCAGATGGCTTGGCCAATGAGGCCTTGGGGCTTTCTTTTTCTGGGATAGGTTTTGGGGGTTTTCTTTCGAGCTTTGAGGGGTTTGCTTGTTTTCCTTTGTTTTGATTTTACACAGGATACAAACTGCTGCTATTTTTTACATTAAACCTTCATATCTGCCCGAGTGGAATGCATAGAAACCAGCAGCTGTTCTAACAAGATCAAAGAAGAAACTGTTCTCCATCAGCTATGGACCAGATACAAACAGGGACAGATGACAAGTACAGCATTTGGGAATTTTTCACTCCAATGCCTTCAGTGCCTTAATTTTATTTAAAATGGTAATGTCTGTACTACTTAAAGCTTTAAATAGATGGTTAGAGGTTAGGATTTCCAGAGTTGATACTATGAACATGTAATAGTACAAAGCCTACAACAGATTTAGCTCTGTTAAATGTCATCAGTACCTCTTAAAATACATCTCAAAATGAACAGCTGACTTTTTAGAAACACTACTATCTACAGTTTAAAAAAGATATCATTCTTCTAGTCTAACAAAAACGTGAATCCACTCTTTTTAAATGGATTTAAACTACTGAAACTAAAAAGATTTAAATAACTACACCAGAATACAATATAGAATCAGAGAATCAGTCAGGTCTGGAAAGGACCACAGGGATCATCTGGTTCCAAACCCCCTGCCATGGGCAGGGACACCTCACATTACATCAGGCTGTCTAGAGCCTCATCCAGCCTGGCGTTAAACACCTCCAGGGATGGGGCTTCCATTGCATATCTGGGCAACCCATTCCAGGTTCTCACCACCCTCATGGTGAAGAACTTCTTCCTAACATCCAGTCTGAATCTACCCATTTCTAGCTTTGTTCCATTCCCCCTAGTCCTATCACTACCTGACAGCCTAAAAAGTCCCTCCCCAGCTTTATTGTAGGCTCCCTTCAGATACTGAAAGGCCACAATAAGGTCACCTTGGAGCCTTCTCTCCAGACTGAACAGCCCCAACTTTTCTCAGTCTCTCCTCAGAAAGCAGCTCCATGCCTCTGATCATCCTTATGGCCTTTCTCTGGACAGCTTCCAGCACATCCATATCCCTCTTGTAATAAAGCTGCTTGTCTTGTTCAGGATGCAAAATAATTTCTCTGTCATCTATCACTACCTATTTTTGCATATCTCCTCATCCTTTAGTCACAAAATCCCTTTGTTCTCTGTTCATGGAAGGCAGGAAAAAACAAACAAACAAAAATGCTAAAAGAAAAAACCCAAAGTCTTCTGCACAACAGACTGCAGAATTTCACTTAGCCCTGACTTTCAGTCAGCAATGTATTGTTGAATAAGACTGTGCAGGGTTAAGTTTGTTTTTTAGAGACAGTGTAATGTTAACTCAAAAAAAGATCATTCCACATGGGAGATACAATGTGATACAAGTATTTATCACTCTTAGAGCAGAATGTCTCCCTCATTTCTAGACTGAACCATTTAATTTCAACATTCAGCCAGCACATTTTCAGTTTAACACCGCCAGTGTAATGAAGCTAGGTCCACATCACCGACAGATTATTTCAGATAAATACAAGTCAGACTGCAGCTGCAAGCCAGTAAATGTATACAGCAACACAGAGTGGCCTGGAGACAGAACTGCACCTCATGTCCCCCTTCTGGGCAGTTACTGCGAGAGACTGCACAATTTCTTTTTGTACCAGAACTTTAGTAAGTATCTGTTTAGTTAAATACTATTAAAATCTAGAAAAAGCCTCTTTGATCTAATTATATATACAATAAATTGATCTAACATATGTATACAATAAATTGTAAGGCATTCGCTAATGGGTTTTGTCTAAAAAGACCCAGAAAATTAACTACTCACCAAGAATGAGCTGCTCATTGGTCAGCAGGAGTGATGTTACACTTCTAAGAACTTCAGCAACTGCTAACAGAATTTCTGTCTGTTTCTCATCTTCACAAAACCAAACTATCAGCTGAACCCATTTTTTCAGGACTACTTCTGAAATCTGAAAGCACAGAATATGCAAAAGAAGGATGCTGTACAATCTGGTGTTGCCACCTAATGTCACATTAAACTATGGACTGCTGAAGGGACAGTACTCATCAGTGAATGCACATATTTTTTCAAGGTGGTGAACATCACATCTCCAAGCAAAAGCTGGCTTACTGCGCCACAGGCAACTAAGATAGAAGACTTTCTCTTAGTAATTCTCTTGCTCTGTCTCTTTCTCACTGACCACACGAGTCAAAGCCTGTCTTTGCATCCCTGGTGCTCCAAACATGGAAGTTGAAGACTGGACTGTAATAAAGAGAAGTAGTTCCCAGAAGTATCCTGCACACAGACACATATTTGGGAAAACAACTGAGATCCTATGAACCACAGCATCAGTCTTAGGCTTTGGTAATAATACAATGCTTAGTAACTGGGGGGGATGCAGCTCCATCTGTCTCCTCTACAGATACCTGGGACTGGTATTTTTTATAACCACATACAAAACCTTGGGTTCTCATAGCATGTGCATTCAAAACACTGAAAGAACCTTTGTGTTCTGTTACACAGCAATGCTTGCTGCCCTAAACCACAAAAAATTACCAAACAAGAAAAAAAAAAGAACAGGAAAGGAATTTCCTGTTTCAAATAAAATCCAGTTCCCATCTTTTGGAAAATATTTGGTCCTCAGTCATAAGCTACAAAAACTTACACTTAGTAACTGAGGGACAAGGCTTCAATTTTTTTGATGTGTAAGTAATGGGAGCTAGATTTTTTTGTGGAAAGAAATAATGTGCATTTTATCCATAATTCAAATCGTGTTTTGAAGTCCTGTACACTCTGATCTCCATTGAGAGAGCTGGGCCATAACTGGGAGAAGAAAGTCCCAACTTCCATTACTGACCAAGGCAGTCCTAGGATCCCCTGCAAATGCCACAATCAGGAGGGCAGCGAGCCACTCAAGTGCAGGGACCTCAGCTGTCACCACATGCAACTGTGTGCTAAAGCAACCAGAAGGAGGATCCAGGTGTAAAAAAAAAAGACAACAAACTCAAACACAAAAAAACATATACCAGATTGGGACCTAGTGCACAGGAGAACAGAAAAATCAGAACCAGGTCAACCTGGAGACACTGGAGGCATATGTAACTAATTTTTATCTCCCTTTTCTTTCATTTTTCACTTACTTTTAATTAAAGCAAGCGCAAAATAGAACAAAAAGATAAGGTTACAAAAAAATCAATAAAAGGTGAATTGAGTTAAAGGACAGAGATGCATTGGAGGACTCAGTGAGGGATAAATGAAATCTCAGTTGCACTCTGTTTCATTATGCAATGGTGCACAGCTACGCACCTACACTGCTCAAAAGGACAGAGCCAAAGCATGTCCTACAGATTCTCCAAAGCTTGTCCCAGAGATTCTGTAACAGGTGGAAAAATGAAAAATAATTTAAAAAATCTCCCAAGGTCTTCCCATTGCTCAAATTTTGAACTATCTAGACTATCCAGAAAGACTTTCACCTTATGGAAGAGGAACAATTCCTTCTACAGATGCAAATGCTGACTGCAAGCCCAAAGAAAGAATTCAGATGGGAAATTGATATACTTGATCTTTCACAAAGCAGAAGACACTCTGTTCACAACTTGAGGTCCTTGTATTTTGCCTTTCTTAAGCAACAAGATTTAACAATAAAATTAATATTCTAAATTCTTGTGTGCAAATCTGGTTTCCTCTTTTTTTTTAATAAGGTTATGAGCATAGAAGATGAATCAATTATGCTGCACAGTCAATAAAAAATAACAGCTATGTAAAAGAAGAAAATCTTCATTGTAAAACAGGTCATGATCATTTTGTCTGTGTTTTAAATCACAGCATCATAGGCTCCTTGAATGGTCTGGGTTGGAAGAGACCTCCAAAGGCCATCTAACCCAACCCCCTTTGCAGTAAGCAAAAACATCCTCAACTAGATCAGGCTGCCATGGGCATTTTTCTTTCCACATTATAGTAACTATTTTGGATGCTCTCAGAAGTTGAAATTAATCCATCGGAAAAGTTTACTTAGGTATTTAGCTTGAAGTGATGTTGAGAGACACATACTGAGATGATACTCATGGGTGTTTCATTTCAGAATGTGAGGAAGACACAACACCAGAGAAGGTGCAATGACACAAGAAACACAGGCTTAAAGCTTCTATGTAATAGAAACCACATTACCCCAGTGACCACCTCCAGAATTAGAAAACTGTAAAGCAACTCCACTCTCCCTTACCTGACGATGGTTCTGCAAAAGATAGATAACCAACTTGGAGGCAAATTTGAGAGCTATGCTTTGAACTTCAGTTCTGAGAAAACAAAGCAAAGGCCATGTAAAAAAAAATCAGCTATTTCCTCAATTATTAAAAAGCTGCCATTACAGAAAAAAAACAAACCAGTCAGTTCTTAATCATTCCTGACTACTGTCAATGGCTGTTTTGCAAGCTAAGCGTTCAGGATTTTCACGTTACAGGTCTTGGTACCAGTGTTCAGTCAATATGCAAATGAAAAGTGCCCTTCTTTTCAATTCTCTTGCAATTTATTTTCTACCTGCAGACATCTCACAGAAAAATACATTCGAGAATTGCAGCCAAGGCAAATGAACCAGACACTATTTTAATTTATAAATCAAAGAATTTCTTTAAGGTGGTGTTAAGCTCTAGGCAAATCTCTCCTACAGCTGCTAGAAATGTTACTTATGCAGAATACACCAACTGTTGGCTCCTGAGCCTCCATGCTGCCTAGTGGCATCTAACGACATGGCAATTGGCACCACGGCTCCTGAAGAGATGGTCTCATTGTGGCAAATGGCAACACCTGAGCCTAAGGTCTACTGCTCAGCTATTTACTTTTAACAGCACCAGTCAGTGTTATTTTAATGCAAGTATCTTACTTCATTCCAGAAACAGACATTTCACATCACCAAGTATGAGGTCCTGCATCTGAGTCAAGGCAATCCCAAGTACCAATATGGGCTCGGCAGCGCCTGCCTTGAGAGCAACCCTCAGGAGAGTGACCTGGGGGTGCTGGTGGACAAGAAGCTCAATATGAGCCAGCAGTGTGCTCTTGCAGCCCAGAGAGAAACTGGAGCCTGGGCTGCATCAAGAGAAGTGTGAGCAGCAGGGCGAGGCAAGTGATTCTCCCCCTCTACTCCACACTGGTGAGGCTCCACCTGGAGTACTGTGTCCAGTTCTGGAGCCCCTGCTACAACAGGGATATGGAGGTACAGGAAGGTGTCCAGAGAAAGGGCCACAAGGATGATCAGAGGGCTGAAGCTGCTCTGCTCTGAGGAGAGACTGAGAGAGTTGGGGCTGTTCAGTCTGGAGAGGAGGCTCCAAGGTGACCTTATGTCTGAAGGTCATAAATCTGGGGAGGGACTTCTTAGGCTGTCAGGTAGTGACAGGACTAGGGGGAATGGAACAAAGCTAGAAATGCATAGATTCAGACTGGATGTTAGGAAGAAGTTCTTCACTGTGAGGCTTGTGAGAGCCTGGAATGGGTTGCCCAGAGAGGTGGTGGAAGCCCCATCCCTGGAGGAGTTTAAGGCCAGGCTGCATGAGGCTCTGAATAGCCTGATGTAGTGTGAGGTGTCCCTGCCCATGGCAGGGGGGTTGGAACTGGCTGATTCTATGATTGAAACTTGAAAAAATCAGTGTAAACAAGCAACAAATATGCACAGCTATAAAATTCTGTTCTACACTCTATGACCCAACTGTTCTACTGGTAACACTGCAGTGCAACACGTGGCATAAAAATCAGGATGGTCTTGCCCTTAGAGCCTGGGCACTTTAACTCTGTCCATTCCATTATGAATGGAGAGATACAGCTTCTAATTCGATATAAACTACATACTGGATCCAAATTGCCAGTGCCTTCTGGCTAACTTTACAGTTCACCTAAGGAGTGCAAACGCTAAGGATAAGGTGAACTATTTCTGCCAATCCAACAAGTGAAATCAGATCTGTCACTCTTTCTACAGACTCTCTGCAGGTAAACCAGGATAGGCTGGGTGGCAGATTCATAGTGAGCAAGTGTATGTTTGGATCACCAGTTCTGTGTGTTAAGGTGTTTCCCAGTGACCATTCAGGAAGACCCATCCTGACTGGCTATCTTTGGGCAGCCAGAGTAACTGTGCTTCAGGAACTGTATTCGAGGACATTTACAGGTGCTTGCCAGTCTGCTTTGCCAGCCTTTTTAGTAATTCACATTCGTGTCTGCCTTCTCTGAAAAATTCTCATCAAATGCTCTCTTCATTCAAATAAGCTACACTCAGTTCCCTGAAACATTTTTAAACCTACAGATAGCCTAAAACTAATAAATTAAAGCCTCAATGTTAGAATGTTTGTATTTAAGAAACTTTAAACAAGCATGAGAGGCCATACCTGTTGGAGGTATCTACAACGTTTAAGCTCCAGTTTAAGAACTCATTTGGATTCATTTTTGTAGAGCACTCAGTCTTTGAAAATGCATTTCTGAGGTCCATGTTATATAGAACTTCCAGCACCTGCACACACAGTTCACAAAGAATGAATTTACAAATAGCATCAACATGAAAGTATCTATTTGAGAGCAATAAAAACCTGACATAAATCCCACTTTAAAAAGAACAAGAGGAAGTTCTTGCTTCTATGCAAGAACATGTTACAGAATGCACATGGCTTGTATTCAGTGCAAAACATAACAACCCAAACCCACACTCAAGTACATGCACGTTTGAAATACAGCTTTTACAGACAAAGAATACTCCTTAGTGAAAACAGATCACATGCCAACGAAATAGCACCCTCCTACCTTGCAAAGACACTGGAGATTGTTTTCCTTCAGAGCCATTGTGAGAAGAGTGCCTTCCAAATCAACAACCAGACACAATACACTTCCTTGTTCTGCAGCCTGCTTGGAATTCATTTGCTTCACCCAGAGCAGTACTGCTTCCAGTGCAAGCAGACGTACTTCATGAAACTCAGAGTGCAGCAGCTGCTCTATGGACAGTGATGGTTTGCCTATTTGCTTTGCAGAACAGGTACCATTTCTCTGCCTGTCCAGACGTGCAGTCACTGACAGCACTGCTATCACAAGTTTGGTGATGCTCTGAAGATACTGTATCAGTCCTGGAACTGCAGATGAGTAGGGAATACCAGACACCAGTTCAGAATCTGAAATAAGTCTGTTCATCTCTTCCCAAAATCCAGACAACTGCATTCCTGAAATGAGAATAAAAGTAAGTGACAAATCAATGAAGACCATGACATCACTGCAGGAGGCTGCTACAGAGCTCCTGATCAGGAAGGTGAAGCAGATGAGGCCCTCTACAAACAAACAGGAGAAACTTCACACTCACAGGCCCTGGTCCTCATGGGGACTTTGACCACCCTGACATCTGTTGGAAGCACAGCACCAGCAATCTAAGAGGTTCCTGGAGTGCATTGCTGTTAACTTCCTTCTCCATGTGGTAGAGCAGCCCACAAGAAAGGGTGCTATGCTGGACCTAGTCCTCACCAACAAGGAGGGGGCTGGTGAGTGAAGCTGAAAGGTAGTCTTGGCTGCAGTGACCATGAAATGGTGGAGTTTAAGATCCTCAAGGCCTCAAGGAGGGTGCACAGCAAACTCACTGCTCTGGACTTCAGAAGAGCAGACTTCAACCTCTTCAAGGACCTCCTTGGCAGGATGCCATGGGAAAAAACTCTGGAAGGGAGGGGTCCCAGGAAAGCTGCTCAGTGTTCAATATCATCTCCTGCAGGCCCAGGAGCAATGCATCCCAAAAACAGAGGAAGGCAGGTAAGAGCACCAGGAGGCCTGCATGGATGGACAGAATGCTCCTGGACACACTCAGATGCAAGAAGAAAGCCTACAGAGAGTGGCAGCAAGGACAGGGAACCTGGGACGAACACAAAGAAATTGTTTGTGCAACCAGAGCCCAGGTTAGGAAAGCTAAAGCACAGCTGGGATTGAATCTGGCTGGCACCAGTGCTGCTTAACATCTCTGTCAGCAACATGGATAGAGGAATTGAGTGCAGCCTCAGCAAGTTTGCAGATGGCACCAAGATGTGTGGCACAGTCAACAGGGATCTGGACAGGCTGGAGAGGTGGACTCAGACCAACCTCATGATATTCAACAAGGCCAAGTGTAAGGTCCTGCACCTGGGTCAGTGCAATCCCAAGCACACCTCCAGGCTGGGTGGCAAATGGCTGAGAGCAGCCCTGAGGAAAAGGACCTGGGGGTCTGGTTTGATGAAAAGCTCAATAGGAGCCTGCAGTGTGAGTGAAGCCCAGACAGCAACACTGTGCTGGGCTGCAGCAAGAACAGTGTGGCCAGCAAGGCAAGGGAGGGGATTCTGCCCCTTGGCTCTGCTCTCCTGAGACCCAACCTGGAGTCCTGTGTGCAGTTCTGGAGCTCCCAACACAAGAAGGACATGAACTGTTGGAGCAAGGAGGCCACAAAGATGCTCAGAGGGCTGCAGCAGCTCTGCCATGAGGACAGGCTACGAGAGTTGGGGCTCTGCAGCCTGGAGAAGCGAAGGCTATGAGTAGATCTTGGAGTGGCCTTCCAGTATCTGAAGGGGCCTACAGGAGGGCTGGGGAGGGACTATTGACAAGGTCTTGTAACGACAGGATGAGGAGTAATGGGCTTAAACTGGCAGAGGGGAGATTTAAACTAGGTGTTAGGAAGAAGTTCTTTCCAGTGAGGGTGGTGAGACACTGGTACAGGTTGCCCAGGGAGGTTGGGTCTGCTCCCTCCCTGGAGGTGTTCAAGGCCAGGTTGGAGAAGGCCTTGAGCAACCTGTTCTAGTGCAAGGTGTCCCTGCCTATGGCAGAGGGTTGGAAGTGGATGATCTTTGAGGTCACTTCCAAACATTCTATGATGTGATTCTGAAGCTAAAACCCACCATTGGTGCAGAAGCTATCACAAAGTAAACTCAGGCATGAAATGCAGACACAGTTCTCCTTCTTTTCAAACTGATTCTAAACTATAAACTAGCTTTCCTAGATATCATGTGTATTCCTGTTTAAACAGAAAGAAATAAGAACGTGGACTTTTCTGAGAGCTATAAACTGTTCAACACTTGGGATGAAACTCCAAACAACTTAAAAAATTACACACCTGAATGTCTGTCACCTTTGCCAATTATAGATGTTTGGCAAGCACTTCCTTTAGTCAGGCTCCTAATGCAAGCTTGTACATTGTACATGCTTTGCACTGCTGTTGTAGAAAGCAATTAACACAAACAAACCAAATGAAATACATTTGGAAAAGAATGTAGGTAGTATGGAAACCTCAAAAAGCACCAAATACAAATATGCAATCACATTAACTTGCCAGAACAGCTCTAAAATGAGATAGAAGGCTGGAGAAAACGCTGTAAGCCTATCCAGCTGCAAGTGAAACCAGGAGAAACAATCACAAGGCCATTCTGATGGAACTGAAAATCCCACGCTTTGCATATGTTAGTCAGGTAAAGTTATTATTAAGATAAGATTAAGATGATGTTTTTTGTACATAAATAGATCTATCTTGCATGCATCAATCTTCAGAGTTTCCTGATTAAAAAGTACAGTGCACTTTTCCTATGTCTATTAAGCTTGAACACAGATAAAAGGAGCTGCACTGTAATCCTCTTACGTATCAGCTCAGTAACCGTGACACTTCAGTCCCTTAACTAGTGCAACCTGCCCACATGGCAGATCACAGCCTGAGAACCTTCTGTAAAGCCTGCCCACCACCTGGAGTGAACAAAAAGGTCACTGCTGCCTGCAGCGCTTAGGGCTTTAGCAAAGCCAGCACTGTTGACACAAAATGGAAGTGAACACTCACCAATGCTCTCTCATGCACACACAGGCTGAAATTCTCACATACCCTGAGTTCAAACTTCCTCTTCATCATCATCAAAGCTGGTGAGGGGCCTGGAGCACAAATCCTATGAGGAGAGGCTGAGGGAGCTGAGGTTGTTCAGCCCGGAGAAGAGGAGGCTCAGGGGGGACCTCATTGCTGTCTACAACTACCTGAAGGGGCATTGTAGCCAGGTGGGGGGGTGGCCTCTTCTCCCAGGCAACCAGCAATAGAACAAGGGGACACAGTCTCAAGTTGTGCCAGGGTAGGTATAGGCTGGATATTAGGAAGAAGTTCTTCACAGAGAGAGTGATTTCCCATTGGAATGGGCTGCCCAGGGAGGTGGTGGAGGCACCGTCCCTGGGGGTCTTCAAGAAAAGACTGGATGAGGTTGGGTGCTAGGTTGGACTGGATGATCTTGGAGGTCTCTTCCAACCTGGTTGATTCTATGATTCTATGATCAGGAATGGCTACTTTACTAATAGTGAAACCACAATTTTTGCCCAGGTCAGACGTTTGCATAGCTTGTACTACAAGGAAATTAATACTCCACAAAATGTACATACAGGTAGAGAAAAATCATGAAGAAGCACATAAGAGAACAACATTGCCATTAGTGTTAAGGGATGTTAAAAATTTAGGGGGTTTAAAATGTCAAAGTCCATTAAAGGAAAATAACAAAGATTCAAGTAAGTTTACTTAGTCTTCTTCACTGTCTTCAAGATGACAATTCATTGCCATACACCTTTTCTGTTTAGAATTAAGCAAGCACTGAATGCCACTAAAAGCCTGGTCCAAAAATTGCTATGAAATTTCTGAATTTGACATGAAGCTGTAACACAAATATGGATTCATTTTGCTGCCTGTGAAGACACTTCCCTAAGCCTCCTATTTACAGTTAAATCTCCTGCCCTTTCATATTCATTTTTTTTCCAAAGCCATCTTAATTTCTTTGACATTTCCAGAGAAACTTGACATGGCTGTGTGCTGTCTAGCATGTGAGACAGAAGCATTTTCTGAGTAACTAAGAAATTTGGTATGTCAAAAAGATTTCCAGACATACTGGCTAACCATTAGATCTGTCATTCACGTTTTCACTACAGTTCCTTTCCTGAACAGGCCTGATGCGGTCAAGGAAACTTCAGTATCACTGCTACCCTATATCACAGCATCATCTTCGAGAGGCACAGATGGCTTCCATCTGATAACATGCAACCTTGTGTATTTGATTGGCTACATTTTCTGAAACCCCTTCTTCCACTTAGACTGCTATTACTTATTGGCATCATAGCATGGACTAGCATTGATGCCTGTCACACAAGAAGTACCCAGCTGCCAGAATTCCCTAATTTCAGAATAGTCTGGCTGCCTTGGAGAGGGATTAGACCTTCATTCAAATTATTACACAGCTTGACTCCACCCACACCAGTTTAACAACAGCAATAATCCCAGGCAGTTGAAAGGAAAAGGCTAAAGTTCAAGTACCTCAGTTTGAGAAGAGAAACAGCCTCAGTTTGAGAGTCCTCAGCTTCCTGCATGCTTCCCTGCTCAGCGGCATTTCTGCAGTATGAGTCCACTAGCTCACTTGATCACACTAAGTACTACATTGCAAGTGGAGTGCTTTTATTTCCTATCACTGTTGCTTTAAAGTGAAGTATAGCCACCATAGGTGCAAGTGGTACCAACAGGATGGAAGGGTCAGAGCCATAGGAACAGGCAAGGAAAAGCTGTATTAGGTGGACAAAAAAAGAGACAATTAAGGGAAAGGCAGGAAGGTGTTGACACTGCCAGTTTTGCTACAGCCTGCATAGTAACATCAGAGAGAATAGTGACTCCTCTGTTGATTCCAGGAGGTGGCCATGAACTGAGTTTCTAACTCAGTTCAGTGAAGATTCTCTTGAATTTTGCAAGGCCAGCATAACTTCACTGTGTCTTCAACTTTTAAGGGTGAAAATTATTTTCCTGTAAAAACACAACACAGCTATTCACTCCTGGAACCACTCATTTGCAGAGACTGAGACACAAGAGTCTTCTGCCAAAGATCCTCTGTCTGTGCATATCGGATAACCGTTATGGAAGCCTTATGCATGACTTCTGCTTCTCTCACAGAACTGTGCAAGACTGGACATCATGGCTCATCTATTTTACATAAAGTCTCTTGAAAAAGAGCAAGGCTGCCAGCAAAGTAAGTCTGTCTGCATATCTGCCTAGCCTCGGCACACCATAGAGAAACTCCTGCATTCATCTTGTGCTCCACATGCTCTCTTTTTTCCACGCAAACATGTAGAAAGGGAAAGAAAACCCCTGAATTATTGCATTGCAGTGGAAAGATTCCTGCTTTCAATTTCATCACTAAGAAATCCTTCCTGGTTTTCACGTAAATCCTTTTCTTCTTAACTTTAAGCAAACTCTTTTCTTTGGCTTACATTAAAATACTTGACTAAACCCAAAAAACCACACCGGTTCCCAAAGTAAATGCCTGTGTCTGTTGTTAAGACACATTAAAGACATACTTCTATTTAGAAACAAAAATCACTGCACATTTTGAACACCCAGCTGCTGTGAGAAGGAAGAACAGTATTTGGCTGACAAATGAGGATCCTTGCAAACGGCAGCCAGGTTCAGAATGCTGACAGATGCAAAAGAGCCCTCCAGAATGAAGTGAATTATTATTTTTTCTCTCAAGGATTGTCTCATTTGTGGGACAAGAAGGTTCCCTTCTAGGAAGGAACACATCTTACACAACAGTTTGGTTCTCCTCAACACACTGCACGAATATCCCACAGTCTTCCTCAAACCCTTTATGTCCACTACATTGAGATATGCATAGAACCTGTCACATCATCTAGGTTTTAGGCTCATTTTAATTTAATTACATTTAATTTTATTTCATTATGTATACAGTAGGTTATATGATCTTAGCCAGCTCAAAAACCTTTCTTCTGCAGGCTTTTTTCTGTTCTTCCCTGAAGGGGCAGACTGGCAGTGTCCTGTAGTCCATTCCCAGAGTAGAGGAGAGAAAAACTTCTCTGCTCAGGGATTAACAAACTGTCAGATGATGGACAGTTTAGCTGATCTTTCATTTCAGAGATTCTAGAACATGTTCAAAAGTATCTGTGATTACGATACATCTAAGCATTTGCATATGTCCAGGTAAATACTGAGCTCAAATTCTGTATGCAGCCCTTCAAGCACTCATGCTGTCTTCCAACTTCCTACTAGAGACTCCAGAAAAGACCAAAATAAAGAGTGGAGAGTGGGTAAATTGTTACCAACTTCCTTACTGACACTGCAAAGTCAGACAAAACACTGAAACATTGAAAGACTAGCAATTATATACTTCTGTGTCTGCAGCACAACGTTGTGGGAAGGGGAGCTAGGCATCAAAAATCTGGATATTTACCATCACTCACTAAGACTTGCAAGATCCTACAACTGCTTACGGACTAAGGTTAAAATCCCTTGCACAAATTACCATCTATCCAAGGGGATCTGGAGAGATCACATAAACAGAGAAAAGGATGAAAGGGAATCCGTGTTGAGAAGATATTTTCCCAGGCAAATATTAAGGAAAAGTAGTTTCTTTTATATCTTCCCTTTTTATTAAAAGTGGGCAAAGCAAAGCCTGTGGTAAATGGAAAACCAAACAACACAACAAAGAGCATGGAAAAGCAGAACGAATATAGCTAGTTGCTGATGATTAGGAAAAGGGGTTGTTTTAAGCAACATCTGTGACATAAAAGCCTATGCATTAGCACTTACAATACAATTAACAGCTATAAACGTGGGTGATTAACAAAACAGCCAGATAACACATTACTTAGGACAGAAGCATCCCATTGCATTTGGTATAGTATAATGGAAAGTTTTCAAAGGCAATCAAACAAGAAAAGAAAAACAAATTTGATCCAGACACAGAGACTGCCATTTCTCTTAAACCTTCTCAGGCACAGTGCTGAGTTTTCCACTTCTTTTGCATTCACAGAAAACCATAAACCCCCATGAAGACAGTGCAAGTCAGCCAGTTGTGCATACTGGAATCTGAAGAGAACCTGAACCAAAACTTCCTAAGTAGGAGCAGTCCCTGTCTTCACAGAGGAGCAGAACTGTAACTGGTAACACGAACAACCACTATCAGCTCCACTCTCCCCTGGTGCCGCTTATTTTGTCTAACGTCTCTCCATACTCCCTGCTCAACACAGCATTCAGCAACATCAGGCTCTATCCTTCACAACCCTCCTCCTTTCACTGTGTCTCCATGATCTTTCTGAATCGGAAACACTTTTCCTTTCCTCCCACATCTAGACCATGAGTTCTGCCTCTAACATTTCCTTAACAGCCTGCTGGTGTCACACACTTCCCCTTACTTTTCCCCAACATTTATTCCTTTCAGCCTCAGTCCATTTGTTTTGTCTTTCTATCTTGCACTGACTTTTGTTCTGCTTTGGGGCTGCTTTAACACAGTACATCCCTCATGTGATCTGCCTCTGGCACTTTACTGTCTGTGCAGCTCTCAGTTGCTCCTTGTTTCCTGGACCTCCATCAATCCCATCCCTCAACCACTTCATTCTCCTCCTGTCTGCATTGCATTAGAACATTAGGTGACAAAATTACACTTATTTTTTACTTATCTAATTTGATGTCAGTAGGCAGAGGCCATTTAGATGATTCTATAAATACATTCTAAATTTTTACACTCCTTTACACTCCTTGAGTGGAAACAACAATATTGATCAAGTGCCACACAGTCCACACACTGGCACACAAAGTTTGCATTTCTGACATAGCAAACAAGAGTTTGTTCAGATGGAGTTTAAGTTTAAGCTAATTAGAGCAAACAGACAAAACATATATTAGCCAACAGACAACATTTCTGTTCAAACTACTCTTTGGCCACAGTTCTTCAGTATCTAAGTAAAGAAAGCTGAAGTATGGCTAAAATAGCCAACCTAGTTATTTCTGGCAAGTATTTAAGTTCACCTGCAGAAAAAAAACATTTGAGTTACCACTTAGCTTGTTTTCAAAATAATTTAAAAAACCCCAAACAATATAGAAAGAAGTAGGCAGAGCCTTCAGATGCTGGTTAGAAGTCTGCAAGCCATAACATTCAGACAAAACATTTGAAAGGCTCCTATGTAAAAACCATTTTGTGCTTCCATGGCACCTAGAAGTCGGATAACACATACTCTTTCTAGCAGCACACTTCCTGACTTCTAATGATAAAGGGCAAAAATAACTAAGAGAGTAGCATTTGCAATGGGTAATACTGAACAGGCAGTATTCTGTCACCTATTTGTGAGCACAAAAAGGACAAAACCAGCAGACAGTTGTACATAACTGTTCATGTTTCTAATCTCATCCACACATGTGCAATACACAGTATTTTTTGCAATTGTTTCTGTTGTTCATGAACAGAATTTAAGAGTCTTAACTGCATCTACACTAAGTTTAGCTGGTTTAGAGACAGCAAGAAAACGGAAGTCTGTTTTTGCAAAGCTGTCACTGTCAGTAATCAGACAAATGCAACAACCACCTTTGAACTGAAGCAGGCGCCCTTTATTCCACCAGAGTCCAAGCACAAGAGCTGCGTGAGACAAGTGTCAGCAGCACAAGTGTAGCAAGTGTCAGCCGTGTAACAGGCAGCATCCCTACCACCTTACGGTGACTCATTTGATACCACTATACAAACAACACATTAACATAATCCAGACCATGTACAGCCCAGTCTTTAACATTCTTCATGCCTTGTTCTTCCCCTGGGCTGGGTGTCCCACTATCTTTCCTCCCCTGTGGGAGGCATCCTGAAGCTGTGGGAATGAAGGTTGAATGCTCTGTACACAGCTCATCGTTTCTCTCTCTTACATTTCTTCCTGGATTCCCACAAAACTCAAGGAGAGAACAAGTACAAGCAGAATACTGGCTGGTCTCTTTTGATATAAAAACAATCTCTTTATGAACAGAAGTAATTATGTAAAGACTGAGCAACTGTTCCCACTGACAATAGTGGAGTTTGGTTGATCTCAAGAACTTTCATCATTTTTTCCACCTCAAATGTAGATAGGAAAAATGCATGGTTAGACTTCAAGTGGCATCTTCTCCTACATCACAGATTCATCCTATTTCACATCCTGTTTAAATATTTTCTCTTTCCCATCAAACTACAATTTTGAAGACAAAAGATAGGACAAAAGACAACTTGGAAGCATTAACTTTGGCAAATTTTTCTTCCATCTTTTCCTTGACTTCTGTTCTAAGTCCCATTTCATTTACACCGATGGGATTTACAGGCTCAACACAACCCTTTACTGACACGTGTCATTTTTTGGGACCACAGACCTTGATAAAATGCACTTCTATTAGTCAAGTATATTTTACCAAGTTGCACTCGTTTTCCCCTCCATGAATTGACAAAATACTATCAGAAAGCTGTCTTGAAACTGGAGCAAGAAAGAAAACAAAAGGACAATTTCATCTTGTGGCATTCTTCATCTCTAACAGATATAGGGCATTTCATATCTGAACTTTGACTGCAATACATTGCTCTGGCTCATGTGTTACCAGCACCACGGGACCGCAGTAATACCCTCTTCTTACTGTTTCACTTCAGATACCAATTTCAGGAGAGGATCTGAAAGCAGAAATATCTATGATAGGTCCTGTCAGAAGTCCACAAGTTCAGCAAAGGAATCTTACCCAGCAGAGTCTGTCATCTGGTATTGTCTCCTGCAAAGCCCATTTCTAAGTGCAGAGGAGTGTGGAGCCTCAGACTCACATGTGAATCTATAGCACTGCAGCTTGAGAGACCTTTCCTTCTAACTGCTTTTGATCAAGACTTGTGAATGTGCAAATAATTATAAACACAGCTAAGGCTGGTCACACTCTAACTTGGACTCAGAGGCATTTTTCCTCTTCAAAGCAAGTGATACTTGCTTCCTCCAGTAATGCTGGAAAAGTGTGGAGTTTGGGAACTTCCCCTATTCCTACACTACCCACTTCAGTGCTGGTTTACTTCTGGAGGAATAACTTAACTGCTCTCTAGTAGGGTAAAACACGACAAAATCTTCTGGAAGAGGACTGCATTTTTCTACCCATTAGACCTGGGAAAAAGCCCTACATCAGGCTTGACTGAGCTGGAGTTAATTCTCCTCAGAACATCTTTCTAGTGCTATGTTTTTCATAGGGGAGGGGACACAGCCAGGCCAGCTGACCCAAACTGGCCAAACTGTATTCCATGCCATATGACATCAGCTCAGATATAAGAACTAAATGAAAGAAGGAAGTATGGGGATATTTGTCCACGGCGTCTGTTCTTCAGAGCAACTATTACATGTAGAGCCCTGCTTCCCAGTAGCGACCAACCACCATCTGCTGATGGGAAGCAGAGAATAACATCTCTCTTAGCCTTCGCTCTTTACCAGTGCTTAGCATGATTAAATTGCCTCTACCTTATCACTGGCTTTTGGTATATTTTCCTCTCTCCTGTCAATCCAAGAAGGGGAGTGATAGAGTGGCTTTGGTGGGCATTTGGCCCTGAGTGGGGGCCAAACCACCACAACAGAGGATCATGGAATGCTTTCGGCTGAAAGTGACCTTAAAGATCATCTAGTTCCAATCCCACCCTGCCATAGGCATGGACACCTTCCACTATATCAGGTTGCTCAAGGCCCCTTCCAACCTGGCCTTGAATATTTCCAAGGAGGGGGCATCCACAACTTGCCTGAATAACCTGTTCCAGTGTCTCACCACCCTCACTGTACAGACTTTCTTCTTAACATCTAATCTAAATCTGCCTTCTCCCAGCATAAAGCCATTAATTACCTCTTGTCCGGTCACTAGCAGGACTTGTAATTATACCTGTGATTACAAGTTCACAGAAGCAGTTACTCTGGAGATAGTAGATCACAGGTCTGCAAGAACTAATTCACTAGAGATTACTGATAATCAGTAATATTGGCAATAGATGCTAGCTCATCAAATAATTCTAGACCTGGTAAGAACTTTTGTTTGCTCTCAATAAAGGCAAAACAGTGTTTTTTATTTTTAAAAAATGGCTTACTTTGGTTTTTTTTTGTGAGTTCCAACTGCAACTGAGAACTGGAAAAAAATACTGTTCTAAATTTACATAGTCTTGGCATTATGTATTGTCTCTGCACATCAGAAGATCCCAGTGCACATCAGGAGCTGGTAAAAATTATCTAGGTTTTGCCTGTTAAAGAAAGAAAACTGTTTTTTCCTAGTGACATGAATCAGGAAACACTTCCATATAAACTGGCAAAGCAGAATAACTATGGTGGGTTTGTTTTGTTTTAAGATAAATAATCATCATTTGGTCAGCAATAAATTTTTAGCTGGACAAGATGCTTCTGGTATCCATTACTCCCCGCCTTCCCTATCCAACATTTTAAATTGCTTTGCATTTGTTAAGTAAATTCCCTAAGGGCTGTCCTGCACTTTAAGAGACAGATTTTATTAATTGAAGACAACAAATCACTTACAGAAAATAACTGTAATGTAGGAAAGGACAAGGCAGGGTTGTACTCTGAAAATCTCTTTGTAATTGTAGCCCCGTTAGACAGGCATAATCAATTAGAAGTGGTCTGATTTTAACCAGTTGCAGATTAATTACATTGCATTCCCATTTCTGTTGATGAAAATCAGTTTCAGCCTGTGGCCTGGAACTCATATACAGCACTTCCTGGGGCCTCTCAGATAAACACATCAAGAAGCAGTTTTATTTGGATTTGTCCTTCACTCCTTCTTCATTGAAACAACAATTAAAACAGAGAAAAACTGGCTCGCAACCAGAGATACAAATACAACGATCAAGATATTACCAGAAAAGTACAACATTTCAGTGAATGACTATTCCTTGCAGAACATTTAAAACTTAAAGTTTTGTGTTTCATGTTTAACTGCTAAGTTTACTCTTTCTCTCATTGTGTCATGGGACACTCAGTTTCATATTACTCCTTCTGCCTGTAACACATAAAATTGTCCCTCATGTATCTTCAAGTTTTCAAAACCATATTCCCAGTCTGAGTTTCTACTCTCTGTAGATATTGCCTGCAATGTGTAATTTTAAACCCTATACAGGAATGAAACTTCTTGGCAAGAAGATACTAAAGAACTGTCCCTGAGCAGAGAGAGTCTGCAAAAATAATTACTTCCCTTCTACAGAAATTGTACCTTATAGCACACAGGTTTGGAACAGTTCACATGAGCTTTGAAAAATAAATGAATCTGTTGTTCAGTAACTCTGCCACAGCATGGTGCAGTCCCTCATGCTCAAAGGGCTATTCAGAAGTCAGAGGCATTACAGGAAAGAAAAAAAAAAGGGAGTTTCCTGGTGTGGAGAGGTTAATAAAAGCCTTTGGAAATGTGCTGCAATCATTTAAAAACCAAAACAGAGCAAAAAAAAAAAAAGCCCTGAAGATGACTCAAAAAGAAAAGAAACTGATAAAGGAGATTTAAGACTCACTAAGCTAGTAAATGTGGAGCCCTCACCTGCAATATTGACTGTTCCTTCATAACAGAAAATACAAGAACAGAGCTGAAGGGTGAGTAACAAGAATAATCAGAAGCAAGGGAAAAAACACTTCCTCTGAAGAGAACACAGAAAGATGGGGATGCTTCATACTACAAAGGATATGAACAGACACAAAAGATTGTGGTAAAAGAAGTGTACTCATTAAGGATCTACCTCTAAAAAGGAGTCCTCAAATTAAAATAAGGGTGAGGAGTCACAGTATGGTTGAAAGGGTCTTTGGGAGCTGGTTTTTGTTTTTCAGGTGTGATGCACAGTTACAATTTTAACTGTGTTGCAAAGGATAATGACTCGGACTAGTGGCATATAACGATTTAAGTTTACTTTCTATAAATAACAAAAATCAGTAAATATACATTGTAACATCAGAGTTACTGATGGCAAATATAGTTTACTGAAAACAAACATTGAAGAGCAAAGGAAAAGCATATGCCTCGAGAAATGTTGTATTTAAACTGTTGTGCATATGGGGAGTGTGTTCTTTCCGATAAAGCTTGCAGCCCTTTCCAAGTCACAAGCACTGGAATCCATGAGAGAGGAATGACTTCAGAGACTGAGAGAGATCAGGCCCATCTCCTACAGTCCCAAATAAACCTATCTTCTTCTCCCACCTGCCACATATTTTCTGTATGGATATGCTTCTGTCTCACCCAGCCTGGCCTTAAGCACCTCCAAGGATGTGGCTTCCACCACCTCCCCAGGCAACCCATTCCAGGGTGTCACCACCCTCATGGTATAGAATGTCTTCTTAACATCCACTCTAAATCTGCCCATTTCTAGCTTTGTTCCATTCCCCCCAGCCCTATCACTACCTGACATCCTAAAGAGTCTCTCTCCAGCTGTCTTGTCTGAAAGTAACATCTGATGGGCTGATAGACATGTTCACCAATTCCTTTTCCTGACAGCTATCACCCTTTGGACTGTGTATTCACAAGGAATCACACAAACAGCAATTACGGAATTAAACTGGAACTACTACTACCAAATGGCTACGCAAGAAAAGGGAAGAGAATTGGGTTTAGGATTAGAAACAGGCCCAAAAAAGATCCATTCTTTAATTGCCTTCCTGGACTGACAAGGTAATTTATTGCTCACTTATTCCTAAGAAGTGAACAAACCAGGCCCAGAAGGAAGCTGGTTACAGCTGACTGAAGGCTGCCTCTCCACAGGGTATCCATTCCTTCCGCATCTTGGTTTTCCTTCTTGTTTACAAAGCGTTACAAAGCAACGTTCTGCACTGCTAAAACCACCTCTATTTCTGACTGGTCTTTCAAAAGCTTCACAGTGGAACAAAACCAATGTAAGAAAAAGAACTATAAAGAATCTCTCAGAATTTCTCCTACAACTTCTAAGCAGAAGAAAACACTGTTCCTCTGAAATGCTTTCAGGTGTCTCCCGAGGGAACCTCTGTGGCTTTCAAGAAAAGTTAAATCAGTGACGTTCTGGGGTTTGGATTTTGTTTGTATTTACCACTTTGGATCAGAAAACCAATTTGGAACACTAGAGGGATAATTCTTCGTTGTTACACATTCCAGGATTAGGAATACTACAAGATTACAGCTTCAAGCTTTGACACAGAGCAGTATCTCATTCTTCTCATAAACAATTCCAGGACTAGCTCTACAGAGGCAGAATAAAGGATTTTTTATAGAGGGCAGCTAAAGGATTCCAGCATTCAGCAGATGCCATGACTACAAGTAACAGATTATGGTTTCTCTGGATTTGACACAGCTCAGAAATTTTGCCACAGATATTCCATCCAATTCACAGAGCAGAATACTTCACTTACCTTGATTTTGAAACTTCTCCAGGTGAGTACACAGCATCACGAGGATATCAAGGAAGGCAGCTCTGGTCACCAAACATGGATTTGGCCTAGAAAAAACAAACTTTTAAAAATCAAATCTTTGGTAACACCATGCTCAGAAACAGCAGAAACTCACCTTGAGTACTGCACTCAGTTTTGGTCTCCCCAGTTTAAGAGGAACAGGGATCTGCTGGAGAGAGTCCAGAACAGGGATGCAAGGATGTTCAGGGGAGTGGAGCAGTGCCTGATGAGGAGAGGCTGAGTGACCTGGGGCTGTTAAGTCTGAAGAAGACTGAGAAGGGGGTTAATAAAGGTTTATAAATATCTGAGGGCTGGGGGTCAGGAGGAGGGGACAGGCTCTGCTCACTGCTCCCTGGGATAGGACAAGGAGCAATGGATGGAAGCTGCAGCACAGGAGGTTCCACCTCAACACAAGGGGGAACTTCTTTACTGTAAGGGTCACAGAGCACTGGCACAGGCTCCCCAGAGAGGTTGTGGAGTCTCCTTCTCTGGAGACTTTCAAGGCCTGTCTGGATGCATGAGCTAGATTGCATGGTCCTGCTCTGGCAGGGAAACTGGACTCGATCTCTTTGGGTCCCTTCCAAGTCCTGACACCCTGTGATCCCTTGCAAGGCACCTGCTACACCTTTTAATGGCCACAGCTTGCTCACTGTTCTGCCGAACACCACACAGGCATGCATGCCTTTAAAATGAGATGATTATTTTCCACTGGACACAAACACTGGGGATTCTGGGGGTAGAATGCAAACTGGCAATAAGCTGTTTTCTGCCCTAACTCTTCAAGTCACAAGCGATAGCCATTTTCTCTGTTTTGTTACCAGGTAACATCTACATTTAAAAAAAGATTATTGTCACTGTACATTTTAAGCAGAAAAACCTTTCTTAAAAGAGTTTAGTACACGAACAAACAGGAAATCCACTTCAAAACACAGAACTTATTCTGATGAATCCACTGAGAACTGCACAGCAACAAAAATGTTCCGAACCAAGCAGTACAAGTTTAAAGTATGACTAATTCTGTGCAGTTTCTTATTTTATCTGGCACTTTCTTTGTGTGCTTATCTTGTGGCTTGAAACTCTTTCAAATTTTTTTCAACTAGAAACGTTCCAACAAACATTTTCAACTCTTTCACATCTTCAAAATCCCAGAATAAATATTTTTCAAGTAAGATCTGCGATTACAACATCAAAATGGAAGGTCTGAGGCAGCTGGGTAGAAGTTTGGCAGCTGTATTCGCCTCTGATCCTCTCAGAAGACAGCTTTTACTGGAAACACTGCTCACACCTTCAGTAACAAGCTCTATAATAAGCCTGAATTACTTCTGCATTACTTTATGGCTTACAACGTCAGGCAGCTATAACACACAGGAGGCTACATGCACCCAAGGTCTCGCTTTGTGCAGAGGCTTTTCAGACACTTCCTAATTGTCCTAGGATGGTAATTATGGGGTTAAAAATCCTCAAGGGACTAGAGGTATTAGAAAATTGTTATTCAATCCCACAGTTCTGCCATCCCTTCATAAGCCCGTGGTGAGAGTAACTCTGTCTCCTTTCCTTCCACCCTGTTGCGTCTGGCAGGAGCTAGGTACTGGGACAAACATGTCAGAAGCAGGCCTGCTTTGGAGCCTCCAGAGGCTTTTGTTTGGGCCCATGGACGGCAGAGGCACTGTGTGTGGGGAGGGTTGGAGCACTGGGGATTAGAGACTGAGTTTTGGGTAGGAGGGAATATTGAAGGGGGTCACTATGGATTTTGTATCTGTTTTAGCTTTGTAACCTCTTCCTGTATCTTCTCTTAGAATCACAGAATCAACCAGGTTGGAAGAGATCTCCAACATCATCCAATTCAACCTAGCACCCAGCCCTATCCACTCAACTAGACCATGGCACTAAGTGCCTCAGCCAGTCCTTTCTTAAAGACCTCCAGGGACGGTGCCTCCACCACCTCCCTGGGCAGCCCATTCCAATGCCAATCACTCTCTCTGGCAACAACTTCCTAACAACATCCAGCCTAGACCTTCCCTGGCACAACCCGAGTCTGTGTCCCCTTGTTCTGTTGCTGGTTGTCTGGGAGAAGAGACCAACCCCCACCTGGCTACAATGTCCCTTCAGGTAGTTGTAGACAGCAATCAGGTCTGTTCTGAGCCTCCTCTTCTCCAGGCTAAACACCCCCAGCTCCCTCAGCCTCTCCTCATAGGCTTTCTGTTCCAGGCCCCTCACCAGCCTTGTCGCCCTTCTCTGGACACATTCCAGCACCTCAACATCTCTCCTGAATTGAGGGCCCCAGAACTGGACACAGGACTCAAGGTGTGGCCTGACCAGTGCTGAGTACAGGGGCAGAATAACCTCCCTTATCCTACTGGCCACACTGTTCCTGATGCAGGCCAGGATGCCATTGGCTCTCTTGCCCACCTGGGCACACAATTCTGCAATTCTCTCAAGTTCATTTGGGAGTGTCTCATTCTGTTGGCTCTTTAAAAACCACAGCACTAACCAAGAACCTCCCAGAACTTCTCCATGCTTGCCTCTTACCTTGATGCACAAGAGCTAAAGGACTGCCTGCAAAGAAGGTGTCTGTCAATAGGAGCTGATATCATAAGAAGCCAGAGCAATTTTAATGTGACCCATTTTTGAACAGCTGTATTAGACTTAATTTTTAATCCACACTAAGTGAACTTCTCTCCTGTATCTCAGAAAGCCACTCGTTGCCCAAGTTGTCCTTCGTTAATCTGTGTGAAAATACCACCAAGAAATTCCAGAAAGGCTTAGGAGTTCAAGGATGAGAAAATGAGAGACATCAGTCAACGGCTTCGTTAGAAGAGAAACCTCTCTGAAGTACTCAAACTGTACGAAAGCGCCCGCGACCAGCTTACAAGGACACGAAACACAGTGGGCCTGCTGCACTTCATCTCAGTTGAGAAATGGAAGGCTCACTTCTGAGTCAGCCATTTCACTGGAAAGAACATCCCCTGAGTATAAGCCGTCTGCAGAGAGACACGGCTGATGCAAGCGCTGCTGAAAAAGCCACAGCCGCCGTACCGACGTGTCTTCTCACTCTGGTCCAGCTTCTCAGCTTTTGCCACTTATTTTGAGCAAGCTTTGACTTTGAAATGATTTCTAGCACAAAACATGCCCAGCGTGTATTTTGGCTGGCTCCACTGTTCTGGTGACACCAGGGAACGATCAGCTGTATGCTGCAGGCACACACAACAGGAAATTCACTCTTCCAAAACTAAGAGATTACAGTGATGTTCAGGCTCCAGCAGAAGGCTCAGTCTTGAGGACAATCAACCTGTGATGTGTCTAACAAACCTGACAGCCAAAAATCACATGCTGAACATTTCAAATGATGCACTGCACAGTATTTGGCTGGTGAAGCTGATGAAGAGGCAGGGACACCCATCCATGAGCGAGGGGCAGCAGGTGTAGGTGGTGCAAGAAGGAGCTGATCCCTTGCCCTCTTTCTATGGACCCTTTTCCTGTCTGTACACATCCTTCTTGTATAGCAGGAACCAGAACTGGACACAGCACTCAAGGTGCAGCCTGACCAGTGCTGAGCAGAACGAGAGAACATCTTTATTCCTGCTCCTGCTTCTCTTATTAATGCAACTCAGTACTGTGTTGGCTTTCTTTGTCACTGCAGCGCATTCTTCATTCATATTGAGCCTTCTGTCCACCAAGACTCTCAGGTCCCTCTCCACAGTGCTGCTCTCAAGCCAGGTGGCTCCCAGTCTGAGCTGCATTCCTGGAATATGTGTTCCCAGATGCAAGACCCTATACTTGGCCTCATTAAACATCATACAGTTCCTTCTTGCCCACTTGACTAGCCTGTCAAGATCTTCCTGAAGGGTGGCTCTCCCTTCTGGGGTGTCAATTTCCCCACTTATTTTTGCATCTTCAAGTAAACTTCATCAGGGTGCTCTTATTTCCAATACCTAAATCATTAATGAAGACAATGAAGTCTTCCAAACCCAGCCAATTTCTTATCATTAATGCTGAACAGGTAATTATGGATAGGGTAGACAGATTTCTTTGGAATTTCATTTTCAGTTATGGCAGGAGGCAATCTTCTGTTATCTACAGAATCCAGGCTTTTTTGGGGTTTGTTTTTTGTTTAAAGATAAAAAGGTTAATGGAAATAAATTGTCCTTTTAAAACCACAGTTTCCTGTTCAAATTACTTTGAAGAGGCTCAGGTTAAGCACTTACAGAAAACTACACGACCATAAGCTACTTGTTTTCAACAAGGAACTGCCTGGTAGGTGAATCAGGAAGGGTACCCTTCAAAGGATATTCTCCCTCTGTAGATGTAAAACCAGCGGGGCAGGTTCAGAAGCTCCACATGCAGTACTTCATTTTGCTCCAGCTGGCCTCAGCTACCTACAGTAGCACTGAGACCACTTTGATTTCTGGTCTGCATCTACTGCCTTTAAGTAGCACTGACTGTAGATTAGGTCTATGTAACATGAAATCAATCCTACACTCACCAGTTTGGAGCTATGCAAATATTATTGTTTTAAAGTTTTATTCATCTTTATTCTTCAGTCATACTGAATTTAAGGTAGTCACTGGTTTGCTTATTTTGGATGGCAGATCTGATGCAAACCAAACTGAAATTTATTGATGGAATCAGTAATATGTGGCCACAGCCCTTCTGTGTATCCTGCTCATATACACAGTTTCACCAACTCTATCAGGAACACATGGCTTAACTTCCAAAATTCAGTTTCTCTCATATTACTTTTTATTTTAAAGAATAACAACATTAATGAATTATGAAGCAAACTACCTCCCCTTCCAAGGAAAACAACAAGGAGCAAAGAACACTCACACACTTGGCCTTAATTCCTGTGCTAGTTTGAGCATAGCTGGGTTCTTTTAGTGAGAGGAATTAGATGACAGGCTGTGAAAAGGAAACAATGCTGATGTCTCCTTCACTCATAGGCTTGCTGAGATGTATAAAGACAAGAACATAAATATAGATAACACAGCTGCTCTTTGGCTCTGGCTGCATGCACTTCTCTCCCTAACTTGCTGTGTAACTAATCTTTCTGCTTCCTAACCTCCCTGGCTGATTCTCCAAACTCACCTTGCACATAAGGCAAAGTTTGGTATAAGGTAGAGGAGTGGAAAGGAGGTGGAAGGGTGGCTGAGAGCCCCTCCTGGGGACTCAGGTTTCTGGGAGGGCTGCTGTGTTTCTGTATTATTTTTTAACTTGCATATTTCTGTAAATAGTTGTCTATACTGTAAATACCTCCTTGTATATTGGGCTAGCTGTAAATATAGTGTCATTCTTTAATTTCCAGCCACTGAGTCTAGTCTGGGTGATTTTTCTTAAAGGGGGAGGGGGCAGGTAACACCCAAACCATCACAATTCCATCAGAAGATTTAATCACACTAAACCACCTCCATCTGCAGATGCCCTCGAACGTCATTCCAGGACAGCATTTATAACCATGCAGATTTCTATCTATAAACAAAGATGTTAAACCCATCCTTACATAGAGCAAACATCCAATAATTTTTATGCAGAGCTTCTGCAGATTCTCACTTATTTCTCAAACACCCAATTTTAAACAGCACTAAGTAAGATGACAATCATTTCCTTTCCCCTTTTTCCAATAGCGCATCACCTCACTTTAAAATGAACAGTAACAGGAATGCACTGCATTTGTTACTGGCAAGATTACAAAGGCAACCTTTTTCAAAGGCCATTTCATGTCTACCTTGCAAATAAGAAGAGAACTGTCCTTATGATTTGTGTGGATGTTCTCATTTAACTTCCAAAATTATCAATTAATTAAATTAACTGCCTACTCGATCTCTGGTCTCTAATGAGATCTTGCTCTTGGTAATCCTTTACTTGAGCCTAGAATTCCTGGAAGGAAGACCTTTTCAGAGGATTAAATTCATCAACAGTATTTTTGGAAGAGCCCTGTATTAAAAGGAAAGAAAAGCTAATGATTCTACACTCGCTAAACACCATCTTATTCTTCTCACATAACATGTCATTGTCAGGAAACTCTGCATCAGCAACAGCTTGTAAAATTTACATTTTAGCTGGCAGAAAATCTCTCAGCCTACTGGTGTTGAATTAAATCCCGAATTCCACTTTCTAGCCACCTATATCATGCAGTGTTTTTGCTTCCAATGGATATAAATTGAATTGAGTTCCTAAACTTCATATTCTAATACACAGGACACTTCTAAAAACTTTTGCATAAATTCCTCTATTTCTGAACTTTAAAACCATTTCTAATCAGTTGACACTTTAGCATAAAAACGGAGAATAATTTTGACCAAACATGTCCTAGTGCCTGCAAGTAGTCAGGGACAGGGTCTGTGCAACTTCCAGTTCTGAGTTTTCCAGTCTGTTTTTGCCTTCCATAAACTCAGCTCTTCAGTCTGGCCAGCTAGCAACTGAATTTTAGGTTCACAGTATAGTCTTTTCCTCCCTATATACTTCCAGCTCACTGCTTCCTGAAGAATGGCAAATATCAGCAAATATTCTTTCTTTCAGTGGCCAGATTCTGCTGATACCTTACCTGCAACTGTATCAGCATAAATATCTTCTAAGTGCACCAAGAAGTGCATCTTCCTTGTTTGACTCTTCATATAACCAACTCTACATAATCATTAGGTGTCTAACCATAGGGAGATTATTCTTGTACTGACCACATTTCGCCTGCAGAGAGATTTGTCACTGGTGGAGGCAAAAAAAGCTTGTGGAAATCACACCTACACAGACAATAAGCAGCTGATTAGAAAACTAAAGCTCCCATTGTTTTGGTGGTTAGCTTTCAATTTCTGCAGCATAAAGACTGAGTGGCTTGGTGTTATATCTGTTTAGAAGGCACCTTCCTATTTCAATGTCTTTTCTCTCACTGGCCACATCTGCAGCACTGAATCAACACGCACTTCTCCTGTCTTCTTGAAAAGAAATTAATAATGGATTTAATTATTAAACTTTGTCCGTATCATTTTTAACCACATAATACAAAACCAGCACATCAGTGCACATCACAGCCAACAGACCTACATTTAAAAACACAACAGTGAAGCCTACACTACCAAGTAATCCTTGCTGGGTTCCTGGAAGCGGAGGAACATCCGCACAGAAATACAAACATCTATTAGCAGCACATCTGTTTGCCGCCTTGGTGATGTTGAGACCTTCTCAGAGTAATTATGGTACACCCAATCCACTTGACTTGTCCATTCTGTTAGACCAGCTCATGCTGCACTACAGTTGGCATTTTCTCCAAAGGGAAAGTTGCTGGCCTGGTGTTTGAAGTTCTTCTACCAGCTCCAATGCCAGACTATTTTGTTGCTACTAGTTCTCCTGCTAAGGGCAGAGAATCTATTGTTTCAAAAGGAAGCTACAGATTTTGTTTTCCTTCATAACACCTTGAGTTTCAGCTATTAAGAAAAATTAATTCGTTCTCTAGTTGTCCTTGGTGAATGATAATTAAAGGCTGTGTTTTGTTGTTGTTCTTTTTAGCATACTGGATTGTCAATATAATCTTCTCTGTTCTCTTTTTGGTCCTTTAATGAGAACTGCAGGTGATCCCACAGCAGCCTAAAAAATGCAGAAGTCAAACTAATCCCACATGCAAATTTAATGAATTTTATACCATTTACATAAGAGGTTTCACCTATAAAAAGGCAAGCTAATAGAAGCTTCATTTGTTGGAAAGTGTTTTCACACTTATCTAACAGGCAGAAGAAACAGATGGAGATGCAGCAGTTTTTCTGTGTGGTGCTCGCTTGCTTTGCCCGAACAGGAGGAGTGTTAAAATGACTGTACCTGGACCAAGGGTCCAGCCAGTCACCATACTCTCTGACAGCGACCAGAAGCCTAACAACAGGGCATAGATGAAGTGCTGGCTTCCTGATAGGCTTTCCCAACATCCATAAAACTGCACAGATGGACTTACTAAGGTTCACAACCCTTTTGGCCAAGCAACCACCCAAAACTCCTATAAAACAAGAAAAAGAGAAAGCACCAACAAACTCCCCAACACTCACTGTTCGTAGTAGAACAGTTGTTGAGGTCCACACAGCTGAATACAAATGGTGAAGCTGCACACAACATGGGAGATAACAACTACCAGAAAATACTATTTATATGGATATCTTTACTTGCTCTGTTTCTTTGGGATATTTTGTTTTCTTTTAAAGTCAAACCAAACAGAATATGTTTATCAAGCAGAAAGTGAAGAAGGGAGCAAAAATTTTCAGCTTTATTATTAATTGTAGTCTTAAGTTTAAACTATATGTGGGAGTTAATTCAGTTACCAAACATGTCATGGATATTTTACTTCCAAGTTTTAGATTTTAAAACTTAAAAATATGGAAAAGAAAAAAGAGAGAGAAAGGAAGAGAAAACACAGCCGAGCTCGAAGTGCTCCCAGCAGCACAGAGCTGTACAGGCTTAGAAAGACTTGCAAAAAGAGTTCTTGTCTGTAAAAAACACCAACCCCTTAACTTAGCACTGCAAACCTGTATGCTGGTTTTTGTAAATTATATCTACATATAGGTTTAATTGCATGAATATGAACAGCAGGGTACAAAAACTGACAAAATGAAAACATGCTACTGACAGAGGGTTAATATTAGCATGCACAGCTGTGGCTTTTTACAGGAAAGTGAAAGGTAAAATATATGTCTCCAGATAAATACCTATGCTATATACCCAGATTTCCTTTCTGGAGATAATTAAAAAAACCAAAACACTGAAAGGTAGCACTAGTATAACTGGAACGAGAGTATGACAAGAAATAATGGATAGAAGCTAGAACACAGAAGTTCCACCTGAACATGAGCAGAAACTTCTTTACTGTAACGATGATGGAGCACTGGAATGGGCTGCCCAGAGAGGCTGTAGAATCTCCTTCTCTGGAGACTTTCAAAGTCAACCTGGATGTGTTCCTATGTGGCCTACCCTAGGTGATGTCGCTTTGTCAGGACCTGATCTCTGGAGGTCCCTTCCAACCCCTAACATTCTATGATTCTGTGTGACTGATGGCCCTAACACATATGCTATGGGAGAAAGAAGTTTGAAATACTTAGCACTACTCTTTCTACTGAATTTAGTTTCCAGAGTTTGGGTTTTTTTCTTTATCATAGTATCAGTGGATATCAGCCTTCAGGGCTGTTGGAAGAATTTCCTGAGCCAGCTGTGATATCTACATACTTAGTAACTCCACTGTGCTTTTCTTCCATGATGCTGTCCAATCCCTCGTTAAAAATCCAGACAGATTTAAAGCAAACAGTACCTTGTATCATGAAGCACCATAGCAAAACTAAAACAACACACAAGAAAACCTGATTATTTTGTTTCTCATAACTCTGCCATCTTTCATTTGAAGGGATGCTAATCATGCCTCCCCTTTGCATGTGACTCACAGCATTTTTTCTTTCTGTGTCACCCCTCTGTTGTTCCTTTTCCAGGCTAAAAAACCCCACGGCCTATTTAGTCATTCCCCATCTAGAAACTATTCCAGACTTTGTTGTCATCTCTTCTCACGGTCCTCATTTTAACCCTATCTTCTTTGGGATTTACACAGTATTCAAATATACAACACGGATCAATACATGAACATACATTTATGCTCTTATTTTGTTCTGCATTCTTTTTATGGTATTTGCCCCCTCCCCTCCTGGGCTCTACCAAGTATCAGGATGATTTTTTTCAAACAAAAAATTCTGACTGGCCAGTGACTGTTTTCCCAAGAGTCCACACTGCTTTATTCATGGCCAGCTCTCCACCACTATTTACATCATTTCACCTACTGTATCGACACTCTCTCAGGAGACACTTCTGTAATTACATCTTGATTACCCCAACTCAGCTAACACTGGCGGAAAACTCAACCCTCTAGTCACTCCCCTGCTACAAGTCACTTGGGACGTTTTACCAGAGATCCACACTAGACTACAGTGTGGCCTTCCTTCACTGTGCAAACTGCACTAGTATTAACCTACACAAGGACTTCTGCTCTCTCAACCTTTCAAAGATTCTGATGAGAATTTTCAAGAACAACTGATGAAATCAGGAACATCTGAAAAAACCGAGGTATGTAGGTAATTTGAAGTACGTAGTACTGATTGTAGCATGTAGGCTACCTGAAGATTCTTTCAGAGAAACCTATTTCCAGAAAGCTATCTTGGATTTTTCCAATAAACTATCTTGGATTACTTGAGGGCAGCTAAATATTTTTGATAGTTCCAACAATTGCTATGACATTTTTCTACTACTTTCTGTAAAGGTCATAGACTGAAAAAACAGTAACATAAAAACCCTGTATACATGGCATGGTTTTCTTACCCCATCCTCAAAAAGGATGTGTGCTAGTTTGAAGCTAGCTAGAATGTTTTGGTGAGAAGGACTAGATTACAGGCTGTGAAAGGAAAACAAGGGTGATGGCTACTTTACTCATGGGCTTGCTGAGATGTATGAAAACAAAAATCAAAACATAGATAACTCACTTCTGCTGCTGGCGAGCTCCAAGCTGCATCTCTCTAACTGCACACTCCATTTTTCTTTCCCTAATCCACTTTGCTTCCTAACCCCCTGGCCAAACCTCCATTCTTCCTTGGGACTGGGGTAAGGTTGAGAGGGGTAGGGGGAAGATGAAGGGGCAGCTGGGAGCCCCTCCTGGGAACTCAGGTTTCTGGGAGGGCTGTTGTGTTTCTGTATTCCCTTTTCCCTTGTCTATTTCTGTCTATAACTGTACATACTGTAAATATCTGCTTGTATATCGTGCTAGCTGTAAATATAAGCTTCATTCAATTTCCAGAGTGGGCTGAGTCCAGTCTGGGTGATTTCCAAAGTGGGGGGGGGGGACAGAGAACACCCAAACCATCACAGGATGCTTCTGTAGGCATTCTAATTTACCCTTAAAAAAAGAAATGACAGGACTACAAAATTTAGCTGAGAATCAGCTAAGAGAACACTGAAATCCAGTAATGCACACAGGTGAAATACACTTATGTTTCTCATCCTTGCTCTTTAAAAAAGAAAAACAAACAATAAAACTTCAACTATAAAATTCAGCAAGCCAATAAGCCATCTCAATTTCACATGTTTCTAGAGAAATAAAACTGTTTGCTTTGCTAAAAGAGAATAAAATGTAAAAGAACCTCATCAGTCAAGTCTTGCACCCGTTAGTAACCTACGTGCATGAACACAGAGCTCTTGTGCTTCACCTTACCGTTTAGCCAGCCACAGTTTGGTTCCTACACAGGTAATGATGTCACCCACTTCCTGCTGGAAGTCTGAACTTGCGAGCTGCTTTGACTCCAAGTGTGACTGCAGCAAGTGAAAAACCTATTGCAAAAAAAAACAACAACCAAATTGAAGTTAGGGTTTATAGCCACTGCTTTTCCTCCAAGTAACTGTAAAATGAAACAGCCACCTGCAAAATGAACAGCTATTAACCAAGGAATAAACACATACTCATTTGGCATAACTGGAGAGAATCCTCATATGGTCAAAATCCACTGTTCACAGCAACTGAACAACAGAACAGGGGAAGTGCTGGAAGACATCAGCCTCTGTGAAGCCAGGTGAGGACAGCCACATGAACATCATTTCTACAGCTGGCCCTTGCCAACCTCAGCAGCCCTCAACTTTCAACTTCCTTGTGGTGCCATGTGTGCTCACCAGTACCAGAATGTTATCAGATCATTTCTGAGTACATATATGAGCATTTTATATGGGAACACTCTAAATGTGTGAGATTATTAGCACTGCATACTTGGAAAGTGGCAATTTTTTGACTAATGAAGTTGAGGCCTTCACCTCTTCTGGGAAAAGAACTTTACATTCAGATTTTTAAATCTCATATCTTGGTTTCCCACGTTCCAGCTGTCACTTGCTCCCAGAGCTGCTTGGGGTTTTTTGTTTTGTTTTGTTTGCTTGGTTTGGAACCACAAGCACAGCCACATAGCAGTAACTTGACACAATTTCATCTGTGTTCTTTTTTGTGAAATTATTCAAAGGGAAAAACAGCTGCAGTGATTTCAAGTAAGCATGGAAAGAGAACCCAAGAGCTGTCAAGAGACTATCCAAATCTATAAAAACACTGAGGCACGGTCTAAACATTCTCTGATGGAACAAATGCCTAACTCTTCCCAATCCTGAAAACAGTCAAGAAAACAGATTCCATATTTCTGTACAACCTCTTTTAGTGTCTCCCCCTCAAAGTCAAAGATCTTGAGGTAAGGTGTTCCCTTCCCTCATGGCAAATAACTGTGTCCTGGATGCCATTGAGTTAATCTCGATTTTTTCCTAGTGAGGTACTTATTAGACACAGAGATGCCCCTGGGGTACCTTTGACAGGAAGAAAGAATAAGCTTTCGTCTCTCTGTGCTAGCAGGTGCTCTGCAGGCCAAGAAAGGCCCTAGGAAGACAGCTGTTCTCTTGTCTTCCTGGGGTTTTTACATCTTTTGAAGTCCTCTGTACTGAACAACATTTGGCTGATGGCAGACCATCCTTCTAAGGTGGTCCTTCCAAAAGCTTTTTGAATTCTGATGCTTCTGTAAAGCATTTTGGAAAAGTGCAAGCTTGCAAACATTTGAGATCATCACCAAGTATCTCCACCTTGAATTCTCTTCTTTAGCCTACTCTTCCCTTTTTAACTGCTCATTAAACATAAACACCTACTCAAATCGATGTTCTTAATGAAAACGAGTGCACAAAACTGCCAGTACTATAAGTTTGTCCATGTTTTGTGTGGCTTGCTCTTAATATCTGCTAAGCAATGAACACTACAGAAGGAAAGAGATGAAAAAGGAAAATAATACATATGAAGAAGCTCATCTAATGACTTTTGTATGCTCTATTAACTGAAAAACATTTTGTACCTAAACTGTTCTGATTTTTTTTCTTCTGCGCTTGTGTTCATTTTCAGGGACCGGAACCAATCTACCTCTAAGCAACAACATAAAATCTGATTCATGATTATGAAGTGACTATCATGTTATTTTTCCTAAAAGCTTTATGTAATCTCTTCGGATTTGAAAGTGCCTCCCTCCTTAATGTACAGGAAACCTAAGTAGTTTGACAGTTCAAGCAAAGGGTCTTGAGAGGGGTAGGATTGTGCATACTAAGTAGGTCAATCTGTGGATTTTAATTAGTGCAGGTAAGAAACTCAGCATTAAAAGCACAATCAAAGCTCCTCTGCCACTCAGTCCTTTCAATGCTATTCAGATGGCAAAAACCAGAGATCGTGAGTCACATTTAAGCAGTAGAATTAGAAGGTGCAACTTGCCTATTTCTGACAAGTAAAAATTATATGTTCGTTACATATGATTACTGTATGTGAATATTGCTTCCTCAGATTACTTTTGTATGAAATAATAAACTCAATCTGATGTAAAAATATTTCCTTTTGCAAATATTTTCCTGAAAAATATATGGGTTTTTTTTCCTCTTTAAAATTAACAGCTGGTTCACAATTCGATTATTCTGTAATTTCAGCTTTGTCAGCACATTTCATCATCTAATTACATCATTGTGGTTTATTATTAATGAGAAAGCAGGGATGGAAAAACCTTCTTCCAAATATACCCAGCAAAATGCCAGGCTTATGAAAGAATTGAGCTGTTTTAATTAAGAAGTTGTAGAATAACACATGAAAGTTGAAAGTTATGAATCAAAATACAACACTAGTTAAGTCCATATAACTGAGCAAAAGTAACAGAGCCCTTTAATAACCTGCAAATCATGAGCATGCCATAACTAATGAAAGGTAGAAAAAGACAAAAAATAGTAAAGTCACTTTCCTCTCAGGGCATTTGAAGATAAACTGCTGCCTTTGTCTAAAACAAGCCAATGAATGTGAAATTACACAGATCAAAGTTCATGCAATACTATTTGCAATGTAATTTTTTCTTCAGCTATTTTTTCCTAATTCAGTCAGGGCAAAACTGAATTCAAGCTTAAAATTTGCACATGCAACTCAAATTCTGTATCAGCAGAAAACAAAACAGTAAGAAGTTTGCTGCCAGCTAATATCACGTTAATTAGTGTCATCTATTGTAATGGCAAATTAATTTTCTCTTAAAAACACATGGTTTGCCTATCTGCAAAGTAACCTGATACCAGGTCTGACTTTCTAATTATTAGGATTTCTTTTACCATTAGGATTTAAGGTAATTTGAAAGCTATCATTCATCTTATAATTATAGATACATATGCTGGCCAGAGAAGACCAGCCAGAAAACCTACAGACAGATTGGTTGATAAGGTAACAGAAAACCTCAGAAAGTAGACACTGCAAAGAAAAGGCAAATCTGATTGACCAGTAAGGGTCTCACACACATCCTCCTTAACCAGCCAGCTTAAGCAGAGATGGAAGAGGCTACCACGGAGCTGGTGGCATTTCCACTCTGAAATCGTATCTGTTATCTTCACAGCAGCATGTAACCAAAATCTGGAGATGCAGGGAAATGAACAGACCGGACTGCGTTTGAAGCAGTTAAAAGCTGTGCTCAGTGTGCATTCTGATCAGAACAAAAAGCAGGAAGGATACAATGAGGTGCCCTCTTCCAAGCATATACCATGCCATAGTAAAGACCCACCCATCGCTGTCTTAATCCATCTACTAAAACAAGCTTTCCTCTTCTCCCAGGCAACCAGCAATAGAACAAGGGGACACAGTCTCAAGTTGTGCCAGGGTAGGTATAGGCTGGATGTGAGGAGGAAGTTCTTCACAGAGAGAGTGATTTGCCTCTGGAATGGGCTGCCCAGGGAGGTGGTGAGGGCACCGTCCCTGGAGGTGTTCAAGAAAAGCCTGGATGAGGCACTTGGTGCCATGGTCTAGTTGACTGGATAGGGCTGGGTGCTAGGTTGGACTGGATGATCTTGGAGGTCTCTTCCAACCTGTTTGATTCTATGATTCTATGATTCTTGTTTCCTGCTTCTTTTTTATTATTTTGGAGTAGTGGTGGGGAAATAATCTCAAACTATTCTTCCCCAAACTGCGCTCCTGTATCTCAGTTATCCTGCACATGTCTACATGAAGGAGGCAAACACAAACATAAGAACACGGCGCACACACTTGCTTATTGGAGGGACAGTTACAGTAAGGAAAAGAATTAAAAGGTAGAGCTACCAGACCGACACTGAGAAGCTGACAGGTCAGAGACAGTCAGTACGAACAACATGTTCAGAGGAAGTGCTCAGAACTGCAACTTGACTCCACACCTTTGCTGATTTGGACAGAGGGGATACTCTGTCTCGGGAACGTCTGCACTAACACACAGCTAAGAAAACAATTAGAAGTATAATATATTGATTTGAAGCTTTTATTTCCTAAACTATCACAGCACAAAGTGAAATATAGCTTCCAGCTTCAGAAAACAATTCTCTTCTCTCAGCTAATGATTTTAAACTTACACAAGAAA
This sequence comes from Pogoniulus pusillus, assembly GCF_015220805.1. Lineage (NCBI taxonomy): Eukaryota > Metazoa > Chordata > Aves > Piciformes > Lybiidae > Pogoniulus > Pogoniulus pusillus. Next base: position 11,856,573 of record NC_087281.1, on the reverse strand, counting down.
AAAATATACATATACACATCTCTGAAACAGAAGAAAAACATTCAGTATTTTCAAAGGCTGAGGAATGTTAGATGAATGTTAGATAACCAAGTACAGGGCCTCACAGGAAAAAAAAAAGAGTAAAAAGAAGTAAAAGAAAGTGGTGCTCTTCAGGGTCATATTATATCTTCCAAAAGTTTTTCTCCATTTATACATTACATTGATCATAATCTTTCACTTTACATGCCTCTGGGTATGAGGATCAACTTCCCCTCCCATCGCTGTGCATTTACAAGCATACTGCCACTTGCCACGGCTTCACTTAGATATGAGTAACTCAGTATTACCAACTGCACTCTTCTGTCTAAGCCTACTTTGAACTGAACTTTGAATGTTGATTATTCTCCCACAGCAGGGCCTGCTGCACCTCTCTTTCAGTGCAAATAATAGGGAAAAGGTCCTTCTCTTGAAGCAATTCTCACATAATTAGTTGCTGATAACAGTGATGACATTAGGAGTTAGAGCTACACGGATACATCAAACACCATGCATGGTGTTGCCTGCACCCTGAACTCAGGACTTCTCTATCACAGAGTAACACAGCTGAATGCAGGCAGAATTCCCAAGAGTTTTCCTCTGTCAAAATTATCTCTCCAGAAGAGGACCATGCAGTCAAACATGCAATACAGGTAACCTCGTTTGAACGACATAGCTATTGTGTGGGCTTAACTTGCAGAGAAGTCAAACTGAATTCCAGTGATAAAACAAACTACAGCAAACACATGAACCATGCTACTGCTGAAACTTAGCAGATTTTTGCCTTATGCATATGAAGAAGCTGTTTATAATTGTTTACTTCCCAGCAGATTCAGTGCAATGTCAACTTACAATAACAAGTTCCAGTAATTTTCACAATGCCATCTAACTGCCAATGCCCCAGACAAGGTAAACTTAAGAGCGAGGAAAGGGCTCAGTGGATAATAGGAGAACAATGTCAATAACTTTTGCATCTCTGCTTTGAGCACTCGGAATTCTACCTGCCATACATTTACAATTCTTGCCCAGAGTTTAATCTCTCTCACCAACTAGCTGATTACATCTCTCCAAAACAGCTCAACTATTCCTTCTGATTTAATCAGCCGCAAAGCTTCACTGCCTTGTGGCTCTTTTTCCCCAAGCAAGCATCATATGCTATCACAGAAGGCACCCACATAGAGGAAGCCATTTGAAGTCTCATTCATGTACTGACTGAATGAAAAATCACCACTGTGGTGGAAGGTCCAAAATCATACTCAAAATACATATCCAGGACATGTCCCTGCGTGTCCAAACACACGCACACGTACCCACCTTACCCCCCCACCACTCCCTCTTTCCTGGGCTGGGACAAGGTGGGAAAGAATACATGCCCATGGCTCCTGTCAGTCTGGACAGCACAGCATGTTTGGTTTTGAGTCTGCTTTGTGTTCTGGTAAATGCAATTCAGGTTTGTACCAGCGAAACGTTGATGCTGAGCACATGCATGTTCTATTCTTGGCATGAATAACCCAGGATTGGCTATGTGGGGTATCTTACCTCTTTCCCTCAGCAAAATGCTTAAATTCAGATTTTCTAGGCTGGCTTGCTTGTGTGCTTGGGTTTTTCATGCTACCTTGCACTGTTTCTTGCAATTTACAAATGTGAGATGAGTATATAATACACATTTTGTTTGCCATATAGGTGTTCTGTGGGGAACAAAAGAAGCTCTAAGTTGGCTTTTCCTATCTTGAATTATGTTTTCCATTAAAGAATAACAACCTAACATTATAAAGCAAAACAATGCATTTGGACTGTGAAAAGGAAGAAAAGGTGCTAAGAAACTTCAACTATACTAAAGTAAAACTCAGTATGAGCTATAAATGCTCATCTAGGTCAGATACTGAAGTGCTGAATTCCTAACTGATGTCCCCCAGTAAACCAAGTTTTAACCATATCCTCGAAGAAAAGAAGTCTGATTGCTAAGACTTAAAGCTTTCCCAACAGCTATTTCTGACACAAAAAGACACACTTGTGCACATCTGAACAATAAACTAATACTTGTTGCTTATTTTCCACAACAAAACGTGCTAAAATTCAGACTAAGACATTCAGTGTAGCGGTGAAGATGCACTAGATCTGCAGTGTAACTTTTGAATAAATCTGACTCTAGAGGTACATTCAACATACACTTCTGACAGCACGGTCATAACTCTGCTGCAACAAGCAACAGCCATACCAGAACAGCACCTACACCTCAAGAGAGGATGAGGTCCAGAACAGAGGTACAGAGGAGTAAGCACCTGAACAAGAGATGGCAGGAGGGACTTGATGATGAGACTGCCAGGGAAAACAAGGAGAGATATCAGAGGTGCAACCCTGAGAAGGAATGAGGGAGGACAGAATAGAAGCACCTGCTGCTTATCATGCCTTCAAAAGCCTCATTTATTCTTTGCTTGCTTGAAGCTGTGTGGGAGGTTTCTACACTCCCAAACATTAAGTCAAGTCTGATGATCCAGAGACAACTGCACCTTTTATGAAAGGAAGAAGCAGAGAAAAGGAGGGATCTTGACAGACGATAAACTTAGAAGCATTCCTATCACTCTCTTGGCATCCTGCTTGACCTCTTCTGCAGTTAGACCACACCCAGAGTGTTTCCAGGGACTGACAAAGACCCTGTAGAGTACTTCAAGTCTAAGAGCTCCCTGCATCTTCACTGGAAGCCACATTTCAGGGAATTCAAGCCAGAACCCAGTGTATTTGTTGAAGGTTTTAGTAGCAATGCCCCAGAACTGGGAGCCATTAGTGCGGAACACAATTTCTCTTTTAATTGAGCACTACTTCCCACGTGGCCCCTGACCTAAAAGCAAAGCACACAGATAGACTCTTACACTAAGACACAACCCCTGCACTTCCAAAACCAAACCTCTCCACCACTGACACAACACAGCACAGCTGCTACTTCTTACTCCTGCCTTCACACAAACTTTCCATCCTGTCAGTCAAATTTCTGTACAATTCTTCCTAAACCTGGATATACATTTCCCGTTCTCTTCCAGGCCATCAATAAACTGCACTAAAGGAGTAAAATCAGAGGATCACATTTCTAGAATATTCCATGAGTTCAGATTCAGAGTCATTTAAAGGCTTAGTAAGAAAAAAAGCATTTTGTCCAACAGCCATGTGAAAACTGCTCCTAGAAAATTTTAGCACCATAATAACTACTTCAGAAACACAGATATTTCAAAATAATTAATAAACCTAAGGGGAAAAAACCTACCAAAACCAGTGTTAAAAAACACTGCTGCAAGAAATAACTGTGACATGCTAAAAAAATAACAAAGAAAGATGATTTAAATTTGGTTGAAGAAGGCAATTCACTCATAAAATTGTCATTTGACTCATGAACACTGACTTTTCACACCTTTGAAAAGTGTCTTATTCTTGGTTTATGCCTCCTTTCATCTCCTTAGATTGCAATTTTTCCCCATTTTTTCTCCTACTTTCAATTTTTTTCCACTATTTCATATCCTTGCATCCTGGCCTTCAGCATAAGTAAGACTTACCCATTTTAAAACCATCCCTATTTATTCACTTCTCCCATCCAGCATTCTTCTAAACTGCCATTTGTCCTCTTTCATGGAGAGTCTATTACTGCTTTGTAAACAGGCTGAGAAAGCACCCAAAGAAGGCACTTTCCATTCTTCACTAAAGACTGAACTTCTGAAAATGCAGAGCATAGTAAAAGGACCTCATTGTTCCTAAAGATATTCTATACATCCTCAAGCAGTCAGAACTTACCATCAATGGGTGTTTTAAAAAAAAATATACCCAGGAAGTGTACCCAAAATTATCTCTGAAAGTTTTAAAGACATAGTTTCTAGACCAAAAGGAAGAGAAAGCGAGTCTGTATGTGTAGGACTGAAAACATGGGTTTGGAGATGAAAAATTAACTCCATGGAGCATTAAATTAATCCACTGCACCACCTAGGAGAATATTATACCTTCAGTAAACTCTACAAGTTTCAACTTTTCCATTCCAACTGTAAAAACATCCTCTGTGACAGAGGGATAGGATTGCTTTCCCAACCAATCAGGAGGGATACTTAAAGATTTCTAATACAAAACAGGTCTCAGAAATATGCACACAACCGAGCAGTTGAAACATTCAGCATTTACAAGAGTTCAAATGACGTTCTGAGAGGTCTAAGTCAACTTAACCAGCCAGCATCTAAATAGTTTAACTCTCTTCAGGAAAGTTAAAGTAGCAAAAAGGAGAACACTGAGCCAACAGCGTGTGTTTCCTATAGCCACATCATCTCAAAAGAAGAGAATCTATCCATTTTGTAAACCACTCCTGTAGGAGGATTTCCTTTCCTTAGTTTAATCCTGCCACCTAATAAAAGTTGTTCTATAAAACCACATTTGAGTACATGGTTTTCAATCACGGAACCCAAGACATAACTAAATAGGCTAGTTGAACAGCAATGATGCTTTATGGCTGTAACTGAATATGGGGCAGGGTCCCTCACATGGCCACACACACAGCCACCCCATCTCTACTAGCAGTGTGGGCTGCATTCAGTAAGGAGTGATAATAAGTGCACTGGATCAGGGAGACCTGAAAGCTTTGTACAGCAATTGGGAGTCCTGCTGGGTAACAAACTATCCATGGCACAGCAACGTGCCCTTGTAGTCAAGAAGGCCAAGGGGATTCCGGGGTGCATTAAGAAGAGTACGTCAAGCAGATCAAGGGAGGTTCTCCTCCCCCTAGACTCCATCCTGGAGTGGTCCTATCTTGAGCACTGCCTTCAGTTTTGGACTCCCCAGTTTAAGAGGGACAGGGATCTGCTGGAGAGAGTCCAACAGATGGCTGCAAGGATGATTAGGGGAGTGGAGCACTGCCTGAGGAGAGGCTGAGGGACCTGGGGCTGCTTAGTCTGGAGAAGCCTGAGAGGGGATTTAATCAATGTTTATAAATCTCTGAGGACTGGGTGTCAGGAGTGGAGGGGACAGGCTCTGCTCACTGCTCCCTGGGATAAGTCAAGGAGCAATGGATGCAAGCTGCAGCACAGGAGGTTCCACCTCAACACAAGGGGGATCTTCTTTGCTATAAGGGTCACAGAGCACTGGCACAGGCTCCTCAGAGAGGTTGTGGAGTCTCCTTCTCTGGAGACTTTCAAGGCCTGTCTGGATGTGTGCCTGTGTGTCCTGAGCTAGACTGCATGGTCCTGCTCTGTCAGGGGGGTTGGACTCGACGATCTTTTTGGGTCCCTTCCAACCCCTAACATCCTGTGAGCCTGTGAACTGCTTGCCATATCCACAATAATAAGCATCAAAATCTAGGGTGCAGGAGAGAGGGAAGCAGTGCATCCATCAAGGCATCCATTCTGCTCTACAGAGGAGCCAACTGTCACACCAATCCCTGCAGAACAGAGAGCAGTCCTTGTAACAGTTACCCCTCAGTGAAAAGCAGCAGCAGCCTTGCTCCCACTAACTGATGAGTATTGCTGACTCTGTCCTAACCCCTTTCGTTTTAAATGTCAAAGATCTGAACACAAGCTACACAACAGCTATCTCTGCATAACCTTAGTTGCTGTAGGATGGAACTCAGTAATGATGCAGAAATTGAATGAAAAGCTTTTAAATAGCTGTAAGATCTGTCTGAATCCACAAGCTTTTAAAAACCAATGAAATGTCTTAGGGAGGCACAGTATCTGGGAGCACTACTAATTACCCTTAAGGCAACTCCAAAGCCAATCTGCCCAGTCCATTAGCAGTACCACACGAGGTGCAATGGGGATCTTTTGTTTTGTTTGGGTTTTTTTGTTAGATTGTTGGAGGGGTGGAGGTTTGATTGGTTGGGTGGGTTTTTTGTTGTTGGTCTGGGGTTTTGATTTGGTCTGTTGGGGTTTATTTTAGAACAGTCAGAAGAAAACCTCTGGCAAAATCTCATTAATAGTTTTCATCCAGAGATGTATCCTCTTGTTCTTGGAACTTAGTTGCTTTTCTGTTGCATTCATAACAATAAATCTTGTTCTGAAATGCTTAGTGCCTCCTTGTATCAGTGTACCCCTATGTAACAGTTAATACAAATTTACAACACGAAGAAATGAGTGTTCTGTTACTGCATACAAGTGAGCATGTTTTCAACCTGACATCAATATTTCTTTTCTCTTTGTACTTAAAAAGTGAGGCTTATCTTTAGCACTGAAAATTGAGCTTAGAAAAGAAACAGCTGGGAGGGAGTTTCACTGGAAAACATTTAATTATAGCAGGTTTACTTCTTTGATCTGTAGATAATGTAATACATGTTTACTATATTGAATTTTTATAAGCCGATGTTGAATTGCTACACTTCAAACTTTATTGCCAAGCCAAATAAAGTGCAATTCACCATGTGCTACTGAATAAAGCCAAATAAACAATATGCTAGTTCCCCATTCATTCCCTTCAGAATTTAAAGATCCTTTGTCTTCAAAACAAGACAGGAAAAAAAATTATGGTGACTGAAACATCTGCTGGCAATTCACATTAAGGATTTTTAGGTCAAGCTAGCAAATAGTATACCTCTCTCTTTCACTCAGCCACAAGGACCAACATCTAAGATTGACCTTCAAAATCTATTCACATTCTGGCAACTGGAGTCTGTGGACTTTTATTACCTGTTCAGTCCTGTAATAAAGTAAGTCCCACAACTGTTTGCTACCTCTTCTTCATGCATCATTCTTCTCTGCTTATATTTTTCAATGTTCATCATTTATTTAAATTGCCTTCATTTCTCTGAGTAAGTGTCCAAGTGTTAGACTCATAAAACACGAGAGTGATTGTAATCTCAAATACCTGAAGCTTGAACTTCCTTTGTAGGAACTTCAGATAAAACTCTCCTCCTCTCCAAGGAAGGAAAAAGACATGCACATTTATTAGGCAGGCTCTACTTCCAACAACAACCATCTGTCTTAATACAGCTCTTGCAGATAATTAAACAAATATGCTGTCATTTGCAGCATAAATTGCTTCTTTTCATCAGTACAAAGTCACATCCACATATCTATGGGTGGAAAGTACTTTAAGCTAAGACAGCACATGCAGATGTTTCACCACCTGCTTCAACTGTCTTACTCTTTTTCCTAGGTTTGTACTATTGGTCTTTGCTCGAAGCAATCAACAACTGTGCTAGTTTGAGGCCAGCTGAAATACTCTAGTGAAAGAAATTAGATTATAGGGTGTGAAAATGAAACAGTGGTGATGTCTACTTCACTCATAGGCTTGCTGAGATGTGTAAAAAGAAGAACACAAACATAGATAACACAGCTGCAGTGGCTCTCTGTTGCAGCTGGTGTCTGTACTTTTCTCTCTAACCTGCTTTCTGTGTAGCTAATCCTTCTGCTTTCTAACCCCCTTGGCCAATCCTGCAAACTCACCTTGCACATAAGGCACAATTTGGGATAAGATAGAGGGATGGAAAGGAGGTGGAAGGGTGGTTGGGAGCCCCTCCTGGGGACTCAGGTTTCTGGGAGAGGTACTGTGTTTCTGTATTACCTTTACCTTGTATACTGCTGTATATATTGTAAATATCTGCTTGTATATTGTGCTAAGCTGTAAATGTAAAGCTTTGTTCCTTAATTTCCAGTTGGTTGAGTCTAGTCCGGGTGATTTCTTAAGAGTGGGGGGGTGGGTAACACCCAACCTGTCACAATGACTCAGATAAATCTTTGCACAAACCAGAATCACTATTCTCAGGATATCATCTTGTCCCAGTTTTCCTTTTGCTTTAATGAAGTCTCTAACCATCCTTCAAATCAATCCTTTTATCTTTATATCACTTCCTCCAGATATCCATTGCTATTTAAAGCATCAGCATATCGAAGAGCTGATACAGATGATCTGATGTCCTGCCACCATGCAAATCTTGCTGCATTCAGTAAAGTCCCCAAAGAAAAACAGTAGGAGTAAATTACTTTCATGAAAGCCCTGTACACATGGCAGACCATTTTAAGTTTTTAATCCAAGGGTTATAAATTCTTCCTTTGCAAGTATTTTGAGAACAATGAGTGTAATTCCATACAATGCTGCAATTCCCTGAAACATGCTAACTGCTGGGTTTTTGTCCTGATGAAGTGGTTGGGAAATCTAATCTTTAAAAGTAACATTTATGTAAATGCAATGTTTATGTAGCGTCCTATTAAGTCCAACTTTTGTCACATGCCACTAAGCTGATGTGGCTCAGTCTGTTCTTTAGACTTGAGAGAGGTGCAAAAGTATTGCTGGTTTTACAAAAGGTTCAAAAACTCAAACCAGAATTCCTTGCACAAAACTTCACAACCATACCCAGACAAAACAGTTTGGAGCAGTGAACACAAAAAACCAAACACAAATACACATGCACACATACACACATACCCCCAGTTACTTCTCTGAACCAGCCTCCTGCTACAAAAACAATTTAGCTGATTGAAAAAAGGAATTCTGAGACAAATTCAAAGTGTGCAGAACAACTGAATGTTAAGAGTAACAAACTGTGATGAGTAACTGATGCTGATGACACTTTAAACAACATTGAATAACTGTTTTTATCTTAATGAAGTTTTAACTCTCTATCAAAGCACAACAAATTGCCTCCCACCACTTATATTTTGTATTTAAGAGCAGGTCATGTGCACGCCCCAGACAGAAGGAGGTACCTTTGGAGTCACCATCCCTGGAGGTGTTCAAGAAAAGACTGGATGAGGCACTTAGTGCATGGTCTATAGTTGACTGGATAGGGCTGGGTGCTAGGTTGGACTGGATGATCTTGGAGGTCTCTTCCAACCTGGTTGATTCTATGAGTCTATGATTCTATGTCTAGTAAAGAAAATTTCAGGATAAATCAGTAGGAGTGACAAAGTAATAGCAGTAAGTGGGAAGAATGTAAAGGAAAGAGAAGCTAGCAGCCAGCTCCTGGGTGAGAAGATGGGAGAAGGGAAAAGAAATCTCCATAGGGCCCACAGAAGATCAAGTAGAATTTCTGACCTTAAGTTACAGCAGTGACCAAACCTAGACAGGAAGAGTTTACCTACAAGGACATGGTAAGCCAGCAGAGGTTTTTTTTATTTTAATCTATGCAGTTGTCTTGGTTCATTATTTGTGCAATGCACCACCAAAAATGCAACAACCTTCATGAACAGAGCAGCTTTCAGACTGAAACTGATAATGGAAAATGCTATGTGCAGTTGAGAACTTCTACAACGAGCTGTGTCTCGGACAATACAATCCATTTCCTGATGAAGGTAGCAAATGGATGCAGGACACACATTTCAAAGTCACTTAGTTCCCTGTCTCCATATACAAGTAGCAAACAGGGAAAGTCACTGAATCCTCCTTTCTCCTAATCTGTGCCCAAAAGATGCCAAAGGGAATGCAAAATGCTCTCAAAAAAGAAAGGGCTGCATAATTAATGAGATAGATAAGAGAAGCAACATTTTTTTTTACTATTCTGTGTTTCCATCTCGAGCCAGATGTGATGGTTTGGGTGTTCTCTGCCCCCCCAACACTTTGTAAAATCACCCAGACTAGACTCAGCCAGCTCTGGAAATTGAATGAAGCTTATATTTACAGCTAGCACAATATACAAGCAGATATTTACAGTATATACAGTTATAGACAGAAATAGACAAGGTAAAAGGTAATACAGAAACACAACATCCCTCCAGAAACCTGAGTCCCCAGGAGGGGCTCCCAACCACCCCTTCACCTTCCCCCTACCCCTCTCAACCTTACCCCAGCCCCAAGGAAGAATGGAGGTTTGGCCAGGGGGTTAGGAAGCAAAGTGGGTTAGTTGAAGAAACAGCAGAGAGGGGTGAGGTTAGAGATGCAGCTCAGCCAGTTCCCCAGCAGCAGAAGTGAGACTCCCTTATCTATGTTTGGATTTTTGGTTTTATACATGTCAGCAAGCCAGTGAGTGAGGTAGACATCACTCTTTAACTTCCACAGCCTATAATCTAGTTCTTTTCACCAAAACATTCTAGCTAGGCTCAAATTAGCACACCAGACAGGCAAGTAAGTCTACAAACAACCTCTAGGAAGTAGGTTAGCACCTTTCACATTTTTTGGAGGTGTGCAAAATAAGGCACAGAGGAGCAAAATTAAAACACTATGACTCTTTAAACCATTTTCATTTACTTGATCCCTTATTTTTCAAAAACACATAACTGTAGGCTTGCCAAAGTAAATGTGAGGAATATCAAACTGATAACATACAAGATAATGATCCAATTGATCTGCAAATTCTTTAATCTGAAAAAAGAACTAAATAGCAGTTACATCTGCTCTCTGATGAACTGCAGCTGTCCACTGAGCAGTTCCCCCTACAAACAACATGTAAGAGTATGTACACTCTTATTAGAGGACAGATTGTTCCAGTGGACAAACATAAAAGGGATTTCTGGAAATGGCTAAGTGCAGAACTGTGACTGAAAGCTCCAGTCATGCTGCTAATATTCCACTCTAATACTAGCTAGATTCTAGGTCTACGCACACAACACGGGCTTTGCGGTCCAGCATCGTGGCAACTGACTCTTGTAAGATAGAAACAAAAGCTGAGGTCTAACAGCTGCTCTCCTTGGCAAACCATTCTGAAAGTTCATGCATTTGGGAGGTTTTTTCAATCACCACAAATAATCTACAACCAGACAAATTAAAGGTGCTCCCTTGTTTTCTGGGAAAATCATACTTCAGGTTCCTGCAGCTTCTCTTTACTTTAAAGCACCCAAAGAAAGAAGTTAAAGAATGACAGGTGTCAAGAGGTCTGTGTGCACACGCAGGACTGTGAACTTACTGGGACCACTGAGACAAGATGATAACACTGACATGTCTGGAGCACTGTAGTGCAGAGACACAAGCTCTCTTGAAGGACAGATGGTGAAGATGAGAAGATGGAGTTGTAAGAGCACAGCTGGAAAGCCTGAAGTTCTACGTGGGCATGGATGATGAGCCAGTGGGAAGCTTATGGCTGAGAACTTAAGAGCAGACCAGCATGGGTAACACTGTAATAGATGTCTGCTTACAGGTTGCCAAAGTAGGAAGAACAAGTGGCTGAGGCCTTCTAGAGACTAGAGTAGATGCTATGGTCTAGTTGATTGGACAGGGCTGGGTGCTAGGTTGGACTGGATGGTCTTGGAGGTCTCTTCCATCCTGGCTGATTCTGTGACTCTACGACTCTGTGATAATGTTGGTAAATAACAAGCTGCAGTATGTACAACACTGTTGGTGCTTAGAGTTCAGCTTTGCCTCAGATTTGCTCTGAGACTGGGGATGAGTAGATAAGTTTAGATAAAGATATTTGTTCCCAAAGTGCTTTAATCTCCAGCTATGAAACACTGTATGAAATGTATATGTTGCTATTTATAGCTTACAGCCTTCTAATGACAGTTGAAATGCTCATTCCATATTTATCAACTGATAGGACTGACTCAAAAGTAGCTTTTGCATGTTTTGACAATGTCTGAGCATTCAGCTCCATTTGATACCTGTTACTTGGCTGTGAAGTATAACTACAACCCCTTTCCCCTGTAAAAAACCCTGAACTACAAGCCAAATCAAACACTCCCCAAAAACTTACTTGCAGAAGTGTTCCATGGATATTATTCTGTCGTATGCAAGGACTGGTGGCATGTGGAAGCCCCTCCAGCAAGGAGAGCACTGTATGAGGTACTTCATTTACCATAACGAATGGAACAAGGGCTCGGCCTGACATCTCACGGCAGCGGTACTCGGGAGAGTGCCCACACCTAGCAGAAAGCAGAAGCAGCCATTTTACTATTCAAGCTGTAATCCACTGCTGTGACTAAAACAAAGCAGAGCAACACAGTGAAAACCAAACCACGTTTCTCACAAATCAAAGGTACAATCTTCCTTCTCAGCAGTGAGAAAGCATCTGCCCAGAAAGACAAGTCAGACTAGAGCCATGCTGGAGGTTTTTTCCCCCTTCAGAAACTCCTGTTTACACAGCTTGCTTTTTTGAGAGAAAGAAAAATATGCAAGGTCCTGTGTCCCATCTTCCTTGATGTATACAGTATTTAACTATACTGTGAGCTTGCCTTAAAACTCCATGTGCTTTTGCAGATGTGTGATGGTTTGGGTGTTCCCCACCCTCTCAACACTTTGTAAAATCACCCAGACTAGACTCAGCCCACCCTGGAAATTGAATGAAGCTTATATTTACAGCTAGCACAATATACAAGCAGATATTTACAGTATATACAGTTATAGACAGAAATAGACAAGGGAAAAGGGAATACAGAAACACAACAGCCCTCTCAGAAACCTGAGTCCTTAGGAGGGGCTCCCAATCACCCCTTCACCTTCCCCCTACCCCTCTCAACCTTACTCCAGCCCCAAGGAAGAATGGAGGTTCAGCCAGGGGGTTAGGAAGCAAAGTGGCTTAGTTAAAGAAACGGAGGGTGAGGTTAGAGAGTAAGATGCAGCTCCAAGCTTGCCAGCAGCAGAAGAGAGAGTGGTTATCTATGTTTGGATTTTTGTTTTCATACATCTCAGCAAGCCTGTGAGGGAAGTAGACATCACAATTGTTTTCCCTTCACAGCCTGTAATCTAATTCTTCTCACCTAAACACTCTAGCTTGCTTCAAACTAGCACAAGATGTTTCCACAAGAAATGTGAAATGTTTACTGAAATTTTGGGCCATACTGGTTTTCAGAAGAAATCTAGAAATGGGAATGTCTTGGTTCTAATTTAAATTTCCCAGAGACTCAAATATAGTTGATAGAACCAATAACAATTTATAGGATGCTCTTCCCTCTTCCCCTTCTTTCCTGAAAGAAAAGGAATTAGATGGAAAGAGAGCAAAGCTATGCAGACCTAAATAATCTCACTGCAACTTGGAAGTTAAAAGAAGAAAAGTTTAACAATAAATAAAAGGTACATGAGGTAGGGAAGTTACAAAGGTATAGGGAAGGGAAAACAAGGTACAAAATATGTAAATATACAACCAGATTTGATGGCAATGAGTTTTGTCCACCTCGTGGTGATGATGGCCACGTGGTGAGACAAAGAGCAGCAGGAAACAGGAATGGTGATGGCAGGCAGGCAGGAAGGAGAGAGAGAGAGGAACCAGATGTCCCCCTGCTTTTATGGATCTTAGACAGTAAGGGGGAGTGGGCTAAGCATCATCACCTGGTGGTGTTCAGACCCACCCCTGGGGAGGGGCAAGACCACCTGAAGTCAGGTTCAAGATCACTCCCCCCAGGAGGGTTAACCTTGTACAGGGAAGTAAAAGGCTTACTGGAAAACAATTTTCTGTTATACATAATTAATATCTCAAACCCAACCATTTTTCATTTATTAAAAAATAGCTGAGGAGACTCAAGAGTGCACATAAAACACAGGTCAAGAGCCCCACTTTTCTTTTGACACTATTAGTGTTTTAGCTGAGTGTGGATTCATGAATATACATAGAGATAGGTTGGACTGGAAGATCTTGGAGGTCTCTTCTAAGCTGGTTGATTATATGATTCTATGAACTAACTATTCAGCTATACGAACACATTAACCATCTGCTTACTACTTCAGCAGCATATATACTGAGTAAAACTCTCTTCTCAACTACAAGAAGGTTTGGCTAAGTCTCTCAAAGCCCCTGAATCTTGCATGTGTCAGTTTTTGTAAGGCAGGTACGATTCAGCCACCCACAGCCTCAGACAACTGAGAGGTCTCACAGAGTTCAAATAGGAATGGAGAAATGACTTGGGTGATACAAAACATGCTATGGCAGAAGTTATGCCCTGATGCCTCCCAGCTCACTGTGATGGCCCAGAGAGATTATCTTCCCTCCTCCCATCCTCTCCTTTTCCTGACTTGCTTCTTACATATTTTCAGCTTACAGAATCACATGTAGTTGAGATTATCCTCCACCAAAGTGTTCAAACCAATTTTGAGCTCTCCCACACAAACTCTGCAGGGTCATGCCTACATATTTTAAAAACCTAAGTGAAATTAAAATGTATTCTATGGTTTCAAGCATCTCTAGAGAATTCAGACCAATATTAGAAGTAGTTTATTTTAATTCATCTCAAAGAAATATGAAAATCAGTTTCCATCTTGAACTAGCAACTGAACCCAAATCTTAACTGAAGTGCCGTAACAGTACCAACATTTCATTCCTGTTAAACAACACTGTGCCCAAAAATCACAGACCCTGTGTAGAGGAAGTAAAGAGCTATGCTACCCTTGACAAATCTAACTCTTTATTCTTGCAGTATGGCAAGCACATTCTGTCCTTCACTTCCCTACATCTACCCTCGTAGGGTATGATTTTAGAAAGATTTCTTTTGCATTTCCTCTTTAGACTGGCAACCCTTCACAACAGGACAGGCACAACTAGAAGCTCTTCCATACGGAAAAGCTTTAACTCTGTACTGACAAGGTGCAAGAAGAAAGCCACCTCAGCTTCTTCTACTTTTAAAACAAAAGCTTTTAAACTCTACTGCACAGGAAACCTAAATCTGAGAAGTGATTTGTCTGCAATCATTCATTTACTGCTGCTATTATTAACCAAGAGATTCTCATATATGGATGCTCTTTCCAAATACAAGTAACACAGATACCGTCATGGACGTCTGGTTTTTGGATATAACTGTGTACTCCAGAATGTTCTTTATTCTGTTCATGACCTTATTTACAAATCCCAGAGGAGCTGACATGTCTTCAGAAGGAACAGTGGAAAATGGGTAAAAGGCCAAGGTTTCCTCTAACTTGCGCAAGGGTACTTTCTAACGTTCCATCTTTCAGAGGAGGTTTTCTCCTTGAAAACAATGCAATGAATTAGACTGAAATGCTGTGGGTTTTTTCCAAGTAATAAAAACAATGAAGTTGACAACGGTACTCAGATGATCTGACTTTACTGTCTTGCAAAAACTGACACTGAAGACTTCTGAGACCATACACAAACACAGGCGGAGATACAGTATTTTACATAGCTAATTTAATTCCATGCTGTTATTTTAGGAGATTTACTATGGAAACAGAAATGAATGCTCTGTATTTAGAAAGAAGAAAATGACTTCTTACAGGCAAAATTGTCTCAGCTGCCTCAAGTCTGGATCCACAACAGAGGCTGCACTTAAACTGAATGAACATAAAGCAAAAGTGTAGTTCTCAAAATTACAGATGAGTAAAATCTTCGCCTTTCCTCATGCCCCATATTGTTGTTCTCTACACCTCAGTAGCCAAGTGTTAACCCACACAGAAGCCTATCTGGAACCTTCAAGTTAGGTCCTGTTTTGCATACTGAGGATCCTAAATCTCCTCCTCCTCTCTGAGAAAACACACAGGTGCCCAGACAAAGAACTCTCCTAGGAAGCAGGGGACTCTGTTCTGCAGCTTTCTGCACCCAAAGGAAATGCAAACCCCCAGGTACTACTTGCTCAAAGGGCAACACTCATTGCCAACCTGCCACCATCCTACACACCTGTTGTACATAAATGCAAACTTCTCACACTACAGATAGCTATGTAAGGTGCAGTGCACGATCAGGAACTGTCATCTCAGTGGAATCCCTCATAACAGCACTCCTACAAAATCATTATTAAGGAACAAAGGCATGGCAAAATTTAAGACCAGTGAAAGTATTGCATTATAGGAACACCTATGGGAGCAAATGAAATCACTGACCAATTGCCAAGTTAACATTCTTAATATTTCTTCTCTTGTTTTTTTTTTCAGTGTCTTCATACCTGAGTAAAACTGGTCCTGTGTGTCCCCCTTGCATGAAATTATACCAATAACATTTCAAAACCACTCCTCTTTCATATGTAGGTGCAAGATATCATGCTAAGTCACCTACCTCAACTTCTGCATGCCCTGAAGGCAATTATGTGAACATCTCTCATGTTCTGAATGCCCTTGGCTTCATCCCTGAATTATGCAAGAAGTTTGTCAAAATAATGCCAAAATATACACTACTCCTTGCATAACCTCTAACAGTACCCTAGATTAAAACCAGGCAGTTGTGGGTTTTGATGGGTTTCACTTAGATATAATCTCGTACCTGAATATAAAACTAAACAAGATCAATTCTCCAAACGTGAGGCAAAGAGAGAATGCAAACAAAACACTAGAGTAACACAGAACAAGTCTAACTCAACGTAGCAAGTTTTTGTTTATTGTCACACCAGTCTCCAACTTGACACCTTACACTGAGTCCATCCTAGGTAGTCTTAAATATTGTATCCAGGATTCAGCAGTGATCACAGGAATCAATCTCACAAGCCACATCAAGAAAAATCACTACACACTTACTGCAATCATGTAAGATCATCTTGTGCCTACAGCAACACCTAGAAGCTTCAGGAAGGAAATGTTTTAAGGCTATTAATCTATTCTGGTTACTTCTCCTGTAGCAGTTTAACACACTGACATCCTTAAGATTAGTGGTCCTTAAGTGGTGGAAGCTGCCTTGCCAGGACACTGGCGGAAAGGAATAGGACCTCAGACTTCGGCCACTTCACCATCCAGACTTCACCTGACAACACCACAACTAAAATCTGTCACTGACTACCTCTTCTCATCTTTGCAGGCAAATGCAAGCAGTGGAGACTTGCATCTGCTAGGGTAGCTTGGATGTTGTGTGTGCAAACCTGTACTTAAAACTGTTCCATTTGGTTTGGTGTGAAAACAACTTGGGGGCAGAAAATGTTTTCCATACATGACACTTTTATTTCATGCAGATGATAAATAAGACTCCAAAATCCAAGAAGTATCAAAAACGTTGTCATAAGAAATTAACAGTACACCAACCTAATTTTATTGTACCTCCAAGTAACAACAAGCAATGCAACGTGCAAAATTCTCATGTGATACACTTCTATTAATTCCTGAGGACTATAAGGAACTGTTGAAGTTGTATTCTATGTTGAACTCAGTACTGTTTATCTAGGTGCATGAGGTATTGGATGCAAACATGTTTGCTTCGAACACTCCGTGACCAAAAACACAGAGCCAATAAATCTGAAAAGATTTCACTGTGTGTAACTGTAGACTCGATGCAATTCCACTGCAGCTTTAAGACTCAGATCCTGAAAAACCCTTCCAACTGACATAATTTATGACCAACTCTCCTAAGGCACAAAGATTCCATACTCCTCTGCACACATCAAGGTATCTAATTTATTGCTCTGGCCACAAACAACAGAACACTAGACTCTAAATAAAAATATCTTACACTTTCTTTTTTTTTGCAGGTGCTTCCTATGTGCTGATTTTTTTCTCTCTCTAACTCCATTTCAACAGACCTTATGTAGCCCAGATTAACAAATCAGAGTTACCTTTTATATAGAGGTCACAGAAACAAATGAGTAGAATTAATTTGGAAAATTACATATGAAATTGAAAATATGCACATTAAGTAACAGCTGCAACTCTTAGAAGAATCAACAAGGAGAAAAATATCTATTTATATATTTACTGGAGGCTGTCACAGCAATTTGCATTACTGTTAACAACACAGTTCCTGCAATCTTGTAGACAGCATCGCAGCTCCTGTTCTCAGCTGAAATGTACTCACATCCATTGCCTTCACAATGTGTGGGAAGAGGGAATCAGTAAGTGCAGCTGTGAGAAGAAAACTGAAACAACAGGCAAACAGGCTGAACAACTAGTAAGGGATCATTCTGCAGAAGGGGTCTCTGACCCTGTAAAAAAAGTCAAGCACCCTACCACCATCAGAGAGCTCTGGAGAAGAGAGCAGCATGAGGCAGGAAAGACTTGCAATTCAAACCAACCAGCTTTGCCTGCTAGTTCAAACCACTGCACCTATTCATTAATGTCAGGAGCGAAGTTTCTGGGAATGTTATACTTTGTATTCAAAGTTTCTTCCCAGTTGTCCACACACAACAGGTATGAGGCCCTTGTAACAGAGGGCCAGATGAATGAGGATAGGGATGAACACTTGCACGCAGCTACACAGCATTTGTCAGCCAATTGCACAACTTACAGGATCATAGCACGTTACGGTTGGAAGGGATCCAAAGAGATCATTGAGTCCAACCTCCCTGCCAGAGTAGGACCATACAGTCTCGCTCAGGTCACAGAGGAACACATCCAGACAGGCCTGGAAAGTCGCCAGAGGAGACTCCACAACCTCTCTGGGGAGCCTGTTCCAGTGCTCTGTGACCCTTACAGTGAAGAAGTTCCCCCTTGTGTTGAGGTGGAACCTCCTGTGCTGCAGCTTCCATCCATTGCTCCTTGTCCTATCCCAGGGAGCAGTGAGCAGAGCCTGCCCCCCCACATCCTGACCCTCAGCCCTCAGACATTTATAGGCATTTATTAAATCCCCTCTCAGTCTTCTCGTATCCAGACTAAACAGCCCCAGAGGCAGTGCTCCAGTCCCCTAATCGTCCTTAGGGTGACAGGACACAGGAACAGGCTGTCCAGGGACATTGTGGAGTCTCCTTCTCTAGAGATATTCAAAACCTGCCTGGATTTGTTCCTGTGTGATCTGGTATAGGAGATCCTGCTCTGGCTGGGAGGTTGGACTGGATGAGCTTTCGAGGTCCCTTCCAGCCCCCGACATTCTGTGATTGTGTGTATTTTGGGAATACTGCCTATAAGCAAAAGAATATCTGTCTTTGAATTGCAACAGGCCACCCTCGTAAGCTTCCCTAGCAAGGACAGAGCAATTCTAATGGGTTTAAGTATCACAAGCTTGCAGAGAACAAATCATTGCAGTGAGGCTTTTATAACTAACAGTATTCAAATAACTGCTTTTGATTACAACAATGCTGCCACAAACACCTTCTTTCATCTAATAGAACCTTTGCTTATCAGGTTTCTGATAAGATTCCCTGTCTTGCAGTTGAAAACAAGCAAATTTTAACATTCCATTTCCTACTGGTGCCATGCCACACTAAAATAAAAGGAGTACCAGGCAGAGGAAGCATACTTAGCACATTCAGCTGTCTTGTTTGGCCACTTACCAAAGTGTTTAGCCTACAGAAACTCAGATGGCTGCTTTCAAGTCAGACACAGGATGATGTACTAATGTTACATAATGAAATTGTACACGTGTAAAGAAAATAATGATCAAGGAAGCTGCATTTAAACAACTTCTATAAACAGCAATTTCTAACAAGGTATACATGAGTGACTTCCACCAAGCTTTTCCCAAACAACCTGCAGATAGCTTGTTATCAGAATTCTCTCACTCTTGACTTGTGTCTTTTTTTTTCAGTGTAAGGTTTTAAACTTGTTTCAAAGTCTCATAGGTATTTTCTTATGTTATAACTCCATTCTACCCCAGACCCAAATCCCATGGATCTATAAGAGCTGTGTCACAGGGCTACAAACAAACAGGACCAGGCACCTCAGGGACTAAATATAGTTTAACATAATTAAAGACACCTCAGAGCAGTAAACTAACAGACATAGGTCAACAGGAACAGTGTAGCCAGTAGGACAAGGGAGGTTATTCTTCTCCTGTACTTGACACTGGTCAGGCCACACCTTGAGTGCTGTGTCCAGTTCTGGGCTCCTCAATTCAAGAGAGATGTTGAGGTGCTGGAATGTGTCCAGAGACGGGCAACGAAGCTGGTGAGGGGCCTGGAACACAAACCCTATGAGGAGAGGCTGAGGGAGTTGGGGGTGTTTAGCCTAAAGAAGAGGAGGCTCAGGGGTGACCTCATTGCTGTCTACAACTATCTGAAGGGACATTGTAGCCAGGTGGGGTTGGTCTCTTCTGCCAGGCAACCGGCAATAGAACAAAGAGACACAGTCTCAAGTTGTGCAGGGGGAAGTATAGGCTGGGTGTTAGGGGGAAGTTCCTGAGAGTGATTGGCATTGGAATGGGCTGCCCAGGGAGGTGGTGTAGTTGCTGTCCCTGGAGGTGTTCAAGAAAAGCTTGGATGAGGCACTTAGTGCCATGGTCTAGATGACTGAATAGGGCTGGGTGCTAGGTTGGACTGAATGATTCTGGAGGTCTCTTCCAACCTGATTGATTCTATAAACAAAGATTCACTGTTTCAAAAGAGCAACCCACCTTCAGGAAACAATAGTGACCATGAAACACTCAGATTCATTTTAAATACTACTATACTCAGGTCTTTTTTCCTTATAATGTTTCTATAAGGAGCAGGCTCACGCTGAGTTATAAAATAATGAGACAACTGTGACTCTTAGAGCCCCCCAGAATTCATGGTCAGGTGTCTCTGCTTCCTAAGAAGCTAAAACACATCTGCATCACTCACTCATTTCTCAAATTGCTTAAAACATAGAACTGAATGATTTTCAGCATTAGTGCATACAGGTTACAACATCAAGATCATATTTTTATCTATACACCTTTGCACCATTGAAACGGTGGTCTGAAAGGATAAGATGTAAATGATGCCAATATTTCCCTCTTATCTATACGTAAGGAAACTGAGCATATGAAAACTGAAAGGAATACTCATGGAATTTGTGAACCTAAGTGGAAAAAGAATAAGGAGAGAAAAAACTGGTGAAACTTTATCAGAATGACAGTTTGCATCCTAGTAGGAAAGCAAAGAACTAGAGATAGATCAATAGGTGGCAAAAGACAGCACAATAACATAAATCTACTAAGTACCTTGCAATTTAAAACCATATTTAGGGCATAAAGCATTCTGCAACACCATGAGGTTGCTTTATTAGACAGGAGAAATCTTGCAACACCTTAGTAATCAGAAAACAATCAAAAACAATCAGTCCTTTGTACTAGGTTCAAGCTGAGTGCAACTGAAGGTCTATTTTCAAATCTCCAGCAACCGTTTTTAAAGACAGACTCCGATTCAATTGAGCCAGTATAAACTGCACAGTAAAATTAATTATAAGACATTAAAATCCAAGTCCAATTTTCTGTTAGAAATTTGTATTTTGAGTAACAGCCTTTTAAAAATAGCTTTCTAAGTCTGTTGGTATCTTACACGACTTCATCTGTGAATAGAATTTTGTACAGAACGATTTCTGGAATCTATACATCACACACTGAACCTCTCGGACTTCACTGAAGGAATCTGATCTTTCAGAACAGAAATCCATATTTTGCTTTTAAATGTTAAGAGAAATCCTCTGCAATCTTTATATTTGTCTGGATTGGCATCTGTTGTTTTTTAAAAATCAACTATTAGTCAAGAAAACTTGGTGTATTTACTCACTGAATAAACCCAGGAGTACTGCACTACATGTGTGGACTAAAGACTCACAGTATCACAGTATCACCAAGGTTGGAAGTGACCTCACAGATCATCAAGTCCAACCCTTTACCACAGAGCTCAAGGCTAGACCATGGCACCAAGTGCCAAATCCAATCCTGCCTTGAACAGCTCCAGGGACGGCGACTCCACCACCTCCCCAGGCAGCCCATTCCAGTGCCCAATGACTCTCTCAGGGAAGAACTTTCTCCTCACCTCAAGCCTAAATCTCCCCTGGTGCAGCCTGAGGCTGTGTCCTCTTGTTCTGGTGCTGGCCACCTGAGAGAAGAGAGCAACCTCCTCCTGGCCACAACCACCCCTCAGGTAGTTGTAGACAGCAATAAGGTCTCCCTTGAGCCTCCTCTTCTCCAGGCTAACCAATCCCAGCTCCCTCAGCCTCTCCTCATAGGGCTGTGCTCAAGGCCTCTCACCAGCCTCGTCGCCCTTCTCTGGACCTGCTCAAGCATCTCAATGTCCCTCCTAAACTGGGGGGGCCCAGAACTGAACACATGGAATCATGGCCTCTATACTTATTGCTTTTGCATTTGTCTCTAAGTTAGAAATAAACTGCAGCCAACAGTCTGTATCACTTCTGGCAGAGGGGCAGACACAGCGTCCAGCCCACTTAAATATCCCATTTATTTGAGCTTGCCTAGCACAGCTACCAGGATAACATTTTTCCTGCCCTTTTGCTCACAGCTGCTATGGACTTCCCCTCTCTTCTACAGCACTCTTTTAGGACTGATAGCTGATAATGCTCTATCCTAATGAAAATATCTCCCTGATATAGAAAATTCTACTGCAGTTAGCTAAGCAGTCACAATAATTATCCTTATATACTAATGACGAGCTCAAAAAACAGCACTCTAGCTGTTCAGGGTGGTAGGCTGAGGGAGGCAGCAGAGGAGAGAGAAAAGCTGTAAAGGTCTAGTGCTTCCCACTGCCGTCTCCCCTGGCCCTCGACTTAAAAGAGCGTTGGGGGATTTTGGAATTTAGCTCCTCCATCTTACAGAAAGATGCATGTTACAAACCCTTGCACTATGTCTATTTCATAACTGTCTTCATTCCTTGCAAGCATGTCCACATTTCTATTTAAACTGCCTTCAGTCCCTCATTTTTTTCCCTGACTTACAACAAAACATATCTAGAAGCAACACTGTGTTAGTTTGAGCCTAGCTAGGATGTTTTGGTGAGAAGGACTAGATTACAGGCTGTGAAAGGAAAACAAGGGTGATGTCTACTTCCCTCATTGGCTTGCTGACAGGTATAAAAACAAAAATCAAAACATAGTTAAAGGAGTCTCTCTTCTGCTGCTGGGGAGCTCTGAGCTGCATCTCTCTCCTAACCTCACCCTCTGTTTCTTTGACTAATCCACTTTGCTTCCTAACCCCCTGAATGAACCTCCATTCTTCCTTAGGACTGGGGTAAGGTTGACAGGGGTAGGGGAAAGGTGAAGGGGTGATTGAGAGCCTCTCCTGGGGACTCAGGTTTCTGGGAGGGCTGTTGTGTTTCTGTATTACCTTTTACCTTGTCTATTTCTGTCTATAACTGTATATACTGCAAATATCTGCTTGTATATTATGCTAGCTGTAAATATAAGCTTCATTCATATTTCTAGAGCTGGCTGAGTCTAGTCTGGGTGATTTTACAAAGTGTTGGGGGGGTGGGGAACACCCAAACCATCACAAACACTGCTTTGAAATCGATTAGACAAAGTCTAAAGGAGGAAATTTCACTAAGAATGAAAAGCAGCCAAGCAGAAGACAAGCTGCATACACCAAAAGTGTTGACATCTTCAAGATGTCTTTTTAAAAACTTCTGAAAAGATGAAAAAGTTACACTTAGAAACAGGGCTACCCTTCAGTTAGTGAAAAGTATTCAAGGAATATAGTAAGACTTGGTTTACTCCTTCAGAGCATTCAGCCCTGGAGAAACACTCACTCAATGCCATGGTACAGGAGGACATAAGGTAACTCAAATTTAGATCATGCTAATGAGATTACAGGTCTTTGAAAGAGGGAGGTGAAAAGGAGGTTATATTTTTCTTTCATACTTAAAACATTACCTCCCCACTACCCTCTTGTTAATCAAAAACATTCTGTACATTCCTTCATCGTAGAAAGCAACCATTAAGGCAGACCTATCTAGCTATTAAAAAAGTGAATTAAGTTGTGAATCAAAGTGTTCCCTTCCAAATAAAACATCTGCAAGGGGAAAGGGGGAAAAAAATTTCTTAATAGAACTGCAGATAGGTAATCAAATGTCCTATTTCAACAGGGAGTAACAAGCATGCACATACAGAGTGAGATTTGTCCTTATAGCATTTAATCCTACTCATATTGTGCAATTCATTTCAGCACAGTCACAGCAACGATAGCTCTACTCCCACTAGATGGAAAATTCCACTCAGACTTGACAGAAACTCTCCAGAAGCCCAATCTGAAACAAGAGAACTGGCCAGTGGCTTGCAGACACACTAAGTATTTTGTCTGTCCTCTCAGAGCAACAAATGACTGCCACTTCATTGTTTTACCCTGGAGTCCGAAGATCAGTTATGGGTTATGGAATCACAGAATCAACCAGGTTGGAAGAAACCTCCAAGATCATCCAGTCCAACCTAGCACCCAGCCCTATCCAGTCAACTAGACCATGTCACCAAGTGCCTCATCCAGTCTTTTCTTGAAGACCTCCAGGGACAGTTCCTCCACCACCTCCCTGGGCAGCCCATTCCAATGGGAAATCACTCTCTTCCCACCCATAAGCAGTATCTTTCCCTGAGAGTGGTACAGCACCAGAAATGTAGAAATCTGACAGCAAAACTCTGGCAATGAACCGTTACACACACTTGGTAGCCCGATGCAGTTACGTGTACACACAGATGCCACACGACCCAATACCGCACCGAGCAGTAAGGAACAGTTAACATATACAACTGAGTGTCTTGATCACAGAATCGCTTTTGGTTGGGAAAGACCTTTAAGAGCATCAAGTCCGACCACTTAAGTCTATGATATGATCTACCTGGCTATCTGTGATCTACCTGGCTGCAATCATGATGTACATCATTTGCAGATGAATATTCACAAACAACTCATTTAGTGGCTTGCAAGAGCTGAATTGTGATTCTGTGAATTCTTTCTGATCTCCCAAAATAATCATTAATAACATAGGGAAAAGTCCAATTAACAAGTAACAGTTTTTCCTCTTAGAATTAAATATGAAGAGAAGATCAAAAAGACATAAAAAAAAATCCAGAATCAAGAATAAATCCCCACCACATGAAAACCCACCACATCATCACCTTACCTTATAATAAATGGCACAAATGATGCCATGCTGAGTGTTGAATAAGTGCCATCCATTGGAGATGGATATAGCCTTCCCAGAATTAAAAGCAAAAGGAATAGGCTCGGATGGATTTTCAACTCTTCAGCTTCACTAAATAAAAATACAATAAGAAGTATTTGGTGAAAAAAAACATCATCCTTTATGCTCGTCTCAAGACTCTTCCACACACCATATCTTTCTGGATTTCTAGTTCAACAAGGCTAGGCTAACCATTGCAAGAAAGAGCAAACCTTGCTAGGATTAAACAGGGATTCCAGTTCTTCTATGGCACCACTGGGCCCTTAATACCATGCTGCCTTCACTTTCCTACTTTATCACATGTTTCTTTTTTAACTCATAATGGTAAGCTGCCTTCCCTTTTAAATAGAATTAAAAGCAAGCATAAATAGTATTTCTCCAGGAACTGAGAAAGTTGGTTTACAAAAAGCTTTTTCCCCCCCAGTTTGGAAGGAAATATTTATTTACCAAATAGCAGGCTTTATTAAAGAATAGCTCTTGCCATTGACACTAAGTGGATACTATTCATACTGCAAAAACAATCACAAATCCAAGTCAAAATCAGCACTTCTTATTTTAGTTAACAACTGAAAACAAGATACAAGTTGTAATTCACATTAAAAAAGCATTTAAGGCAAATATTTCAGGCAGCAGCTTTCCACCTTCTCCAATTTAAAGAATTCCAAAAATTGTCCAGTAGTGACACTGTCACTTTTCAAAACACTACATAAAGCAGAGTGCTGTGTGGAATACATACAGTCTCTTTTCTTAGAGCAGCAACTGCAAAGCCTGCAGTGACTGGTCAAACTCCTACTGCCAGGCATCCCTTTCAGGCAAATTAAACAGCTGAGCCTCACCTGCAAGTCAGCTGCACAACTTACACAGTTTATACCATAGCATTTTAATAAAAAACAAATCCAGGACTGGTTTACTTTAGAAGTTCATGAACCTGGGGGTAACAGCATCACAGTCATGCCAAACAGTATCATCTGCACTGATCAAACTGGAGCTCCCAGCCACCATTTGTGGAGTCCTTAAAATAAGATCAAGGACCTTCCCCAGAGTCAAAGTGTCACAGGCTAGAAAGGGTCCCTTTAGGGTTGCACAAGGCCTGTGACCTTCTATCACTTAAACATGTTAGGAAATATCAGCATTAAACATGAGGCAGTCAAACACTCCGGTTCTGTCTTGCCCTGAAAAATATATGTACTTTAACATATGATCCCAGGAAGGCAGCAGCTACTAATTACTCAGCAGAAGTTCACATTCCAGAGATTTAACTGCAATGTGTAAAAGTTCTAGGAAACGAGCCTTAGCAAAAGACACTAGAAGACTCACACCATTTTGAGGAGCATCAGTTAAAAGAAGAGCATTTGGGTTTATGGGACAATGCCATTTAAACTTGTCATTGCCTTTAGTATTTCACAGCTTTCTCAGGGACTGTCTTACCTGCTCAAACTATGGGCTGCAACCTCCAGCTGCTTGAGAAGAAAAGGATAGAGACTTGGAAACCGACAGAAAAACTCCCTTCCTGCCATCCTGTCGAAGGGAATCAAGATTAGTTACAATTAGCATTCTACAGTAATTAGACTCAAAAGACCAGTGTAATTGTTGCATTTCTGATACAACAGTGAAGTTAGGAAGCCCTAAGAACCACGCAAGGAATGAGCTCCTTTCTAACAAGGCACAATGCTTAAAGATTATGATACAGCATAGCCTACCCAAGTTCAGCCACTATCTGTGTATACCAATACCATGTCAGCTAAACTGGTTTGGCTCTCTGCGAGGTGAGTGTGGCAAGACGGTACTCTCAGTCACACTAGAAGGAAAAGATACAGGAGCTTAAATTCTGGGACCATTTTAACACCATTCTGGTTGAACAAGATAAGACCACTTGCTATTGTAAGGCTCATGTACTAACTAGCTAATAAAACATATTTAATAGACATGCACTAACAGATGCTTATTCTTTACTGATACTGAAAAGCTTTTCAGAATACTAACTCACAGATCTGTAAAACACAGCAGAAAACATCTCTGACCTTCTCTTAGCCCTCTTTAAGCAGTGCTGCTTCAATCACATAGCAGTGGTGGTATTTCCAGGCCACATTTTTTGCTTGTGTAGACGAAGCAACCACATTCAAAACAGAATACTGTGCCAATGCCTACTGAACTCATCCCTAGTTAGAATCAATAAGGCAGCACAGTTAAAGCCACAACTGCAAAGCAATGCAAGCTAAAAGTAGAAATCTTGTATATTTGCTTGGTTTACAGTCTTTTGATCAGCTAAAGAATAGCTTCATGGTTTATAGGAAACCACTTAGCACTAAGCAACAGTCCCTTAAATGTTACAGTTCTAGCTAGAGATATGCTATGTAGATAAAACAGGCTTCCTTTAAAAATAAACAAACAAAACTCCATCCATTTAGATGAAGAAAGCCAACTACAAAGTTTGTTTGCCCCATGATCGACCAAGATAAATAAGTAAATGTTCGTGTGATTCCAATGCAAAGCTTCAAGAGCAGACAGATCCAAGTCTAAAATATAACATGATGAGACTGTAAGACTGAATGTGTGTAAAAATAAGCACACCAAAAACGTCAAAAAGGAAAAAAAGTATTAATGCGAGAGTAAATCAGCACATGGCAACCACCTGCACAGTTTCTTCCAGCATTCAGCCATCATAACATGTCTTAGACACAGAATAAACACAGCAAAACTAGATCACTAGATGGAAACAAATCTTCAAAGAGGTCCAGAAGGCTTTCCCTAGGCATGTTAAGAACAGTGCAGTGAACTGCTGTAACTGAAAGCATGACAAAGGATTCTGCAGTAGCTGTTATAGATTGAAAAAAATACAACACAGTTAAAAAATTGTAGATGGAAGCAGTTGAACTGTGAATGAATAAAAATCGTGGCACTAATGAGGACCGTTCATGACCACGGATACTGATAATCAGTGGTTACTGAAGCAGAAAACACCCATGTAATTGCTTCTAACAGCTTCTCCATCTTCCTTTCTTTGCACAGTGCATTATGTAGCACTGAGGATGCAAAGCCAAAGACAGCAAAACACATAGCATCTAAGTAAATGTATCAAGACCTAGAGTTTATCCTACTGAGTTTTCATACATACAACTTGCATCAGAAAGCACATCAAATAAAACCAGAACTGGGATTAAGTTTCATATGAAATGGCCACTGGTCAAAGGCTTAAAAGCAGACCATATGTAAGTAGTATCTCAAGCAGTAAGTATTTTAACAGGCCCATAACTTAAATCCAATAAACAAGTTCACATCAATATTAAATAAAGGAGCTGAATATACTGACAAAGCCTTAAAATTCTTTATAATTAGTGTTGTTTCATGAATCTTTTTGACAGGGAAAGAAAATGGTAACTCCTTCTCTGGGTAACTTACACTCCCCCACTTGGTTTACTGCTCCACAGGTTACACGAGGACTGAAGACAGTCTCATCAAAATCACTAAATGAGCAGTATCTGCAGAAAAGATGCTCAAAGGCACTTTAAGAAAAAACAATAGGACAACTGCCTGAGCAGACTGATTGTCAGGGGACGATTTAAAAGGGTGTCTAGTTCAGAGAAGAAATAAGGACTATACATTAACAGAAATGCCCCTCACCAGCTTTGTCGCCCTTCTCTGGACACGTTCCAGCACCTCAACATCTCTCTTGAATTGAGGGGCCCAGAACTGGGCACAGTACTCAAGGTGTGGCCTGACCAGTGTTGAGTCCAGGGGAAGAATAACCTCCCTTGTCCTACCGGCCACACTGTTCCTGATGCAGGCCAGGATGCCATTGGCTCTCTTGGCCACCTGGGTACACTGCTGCCTCATCTTCAGCCTACTATCCATCAGTACCCCCAGGTCCCTTTCCTCCTGGCTGCTTTCCAGCCACTAACCCACATCTTTCCTGTTAATTTCACTAAAAACTGTACTGCTTCGAAAATTTAATGCCAGTGCTTGCAGACTTAGCTCATGCATATTAGTGATATAAAGAGCATCATGCACGTGCATACAAGCACCAATGTAATTCAATTAAGCTAGCCTTATCTCTAAAAGGAGGAAATTCTTGGCACATCTATAAAGAAATACATCAACTAAATGTGGACTAAACCAATTTAAAATATCACTACTAATAGTTTTCAAGAAACATTTTTTTCCTCCTTTTCTAAAACGTATTTGACAAGGAATAATACTCTTAAATTAAAAATATAGATACCTATCCTTCCATTAGTCACCAACAATATAGATACAGATTTTTGGCAGGGTAGCTGCTGTACTAAACCCTTAAAACTAACATTTTCCAGATCACAGGATTCCATCTATTCACCCTAAAACATGTTTAAACAGAAGTAACTGGAAAGAGCCTTAAGACACTGGTGCTCATCCCCATGTTCAGCTGAAATAACTCTTACACTGCTTCAGAGCACATCTTTGACAGTACATTCAACAGGCTCCATAAGAGTATTTTCTTTTTACTGTTAGCAGTCCACACCAGCACAACTTCATGATCCTGAATTTCAAAGGGCTTTACTGAGACCTAAACAATGGGCTAGGGGAAGGTTATTTTCTCAAACAGCAAGTGTGGTAATGAAAAAAAGTTATCAGTGAGCTGATGATGCTTATAACAAAATCTCTCTCCCCTGTGCAAAATGTCATTGAAATGAACTTTAAATTATGCTTCATGCTACAAGGTTGAGAGATAACTAATGGAACCACTTGCACCCTCCTAAATTCTTTGTGAAAATATTTGTAAAGCTGTATACATGTAAAGAATACTGTGGCAGATAAACAGAAAGATGCAACATTTACCCTCAGAGACTTCACAGTTTAACAGTGGTAGCTCTTTGTCACAGGCAAGCAGTTGTGCAGAAAAGTCAGGTGGCTAAATTAGAGGCCAACCCATGCACAAAAGGTTCCACATTGATGGCTGGAGGCAGCAGTTGTTCAGCACATATCAGAAGAAAGACTGACAAAGGAAGTTTATGTAAAACAGGAGACATCCAGACTTTGCCATTTTCACCCAGGTTTCCTGAAGAGCTGGCACAAGACAGTGGCACAGGTAACTCCTGCACTGTGCCACAGAGAACCAAGCTATACCCACCACTCCTATTTTCTGCATTCCTTTGAGCTGAACAAATCCTTTCCTATTTTTGTCTGCTCCATAGTCCATTTAAGAGGGAAAGAAGGTTGTGATGACAGAAATGGAGACTTTATGAAGCATACAGAGTTTATATAAATGATCAAGAAGTTACTCTGAAGGCATACGATGCTACAAAAGGCAGAAGTGAATTCCTAGCAGTAAGTGCTTGGAGTGAGTTACCCAAAATCTACAACTAGTAGTAAAAATCAAACACATACATATGTAACTGAAAGCAGACTGTAGATCTATGACTTTTTAAGGAAAAGCCTATCTCAAACGTGAACAAGAACACAGTTTACAGTGTTGATTGTGCAAAAAAACAAAAGAGTTTTGCTTTCCTCTGAAATAACCTAAACCGAAGTCTCTATTATACTCTTGATTGTCAACAGTCCATTCAACACCTTTCACAGCAGAACCTGAGGTCACCAAAAGTAAGCTAAAGATCACACACCTGCAAATATTCACTTCATCTGCTTTCCCTAGGAAGAAGTTCAGTATCATCAAACTTTGAGAACCAAATCCATAAATGCTGATGAAAACTCTGACACCTTTGCTCATTATACCTTGAGTAGCGACCTGAGGCTACATCACACAAGGGCTTCCATCTGTGTCAACATGACTAGAGGTTTTCTAAAAAGTATTCCAACTTTATGCAAAATCAGAGTGTGAATGACTTAACTGCATTTTAAAAATACATTTAAGAATAAAAGCAAGGATGTTGCAGTGTTCTTTTTAAGCTGTGCTGTACACTTAAAGGACCACTCTAGGAGATTAAAATTCTGCTGTGACACTGGGGCACATGAATCATTTTACTGCAAACTGTGCCAAAGGTTACCTGTTTATGTTCTTTCATTTATTTTTCAGAAGAACTAAAGGCTTTATAACCTTGATTGCTGCTTTTAGTTACTGACAGGTTGAAGAACATTTGCAGTTAGCATATTTGTATTTCAGTATAGCATAGGTAAGATTTAGAGATAAGAAATCTTCTGAGGGCAGCAAAGGTATCTGGTGTTCTCTTTGAACATAAATATTGTTAACCCAGGTTACCTGATACATGCATGCTCAGACCTGTGACAGGGGGAAAACCAGAGTATTTTTAAAAAGGAAATATAAAACTGAAATGTGAAAAAAAAAATACAGAGAGAGAGAGCAAGAATGTAGTTTCCATGACATTACCTAAGTCCTCTTCTGATTGTCTCATGTACAATCTATTTTTGCAGTACTAATCCTTACAGTGGAATCATTAACCATAATATCATAGAATGGATCAGGTTGGAAGGGACCTCCAAGATCATCCAGCTCCAACCTCTCACCACAGGCAGGGACACCGCCTACTACAAGTGGCTCATGGCCTCATCCAACCTGACCTTGAACACCTCCAGGGAGGGAGCAGCCACAACCTCCCTGGGCAACCTGTGCCAGTATCTCACCACTCGCACTGGAAAGAACTTCTTCCTAACATCCAGTTTCAGTCTCTTCTCTGCCAGTTTAAACTCATTACTCCTCATCTGTCATTACAAGACCTTGTCAGTAGTCCCTCCCCAGCCCTCCTGTAGGCCCCTTCAGATACTGGAAGGTCTCCTCAAAGCCTTTTCTTCTCTAGGCTGAAAAGCCCCAACTCCTGTAGCCTGTCCTCATGACAGAGCTGCTGCAGCCCTCACAGCATCTTCATGGCCTCCTCTGGACTGGCTCCTACACTTCCATGTCCTTCTTGTGCTGGGAGCTCCAGAACTGCACACAGGACTCCAGGTGGGGTCTCAGGAGAGCAGAGCCAAGGGGCAGAATCCCCTCCCTTGCCCTGCTGCCCACACTGCTCTTGCTGCAGCCCAGCACAGGGTTGCTGTCTGGGCTGCACTCATACTGCAGGCTCCTGCTGAGCTTTTCATCAACTCAGACCCCAGGTCCTTTTCCTCAGGGCTGCTCTCAGCCATTCACCACCCAGCCTGGAGTTGTGCTTGGGATTGCACAGACCCAGGTGCAGGACCTTACACTTGGCCTTGTTGAATATCATGAGGTTGGTCTGAGTCTACCTCTCCAGCCAGTCCAGGTCCCTCTGGATGGATCTTTTCCTAGCAAATCGACTAGGCCACACAGCTTGCTGCCATCTGCACACTTGCTGAGGCTGCACTCAATTCCTCTGTCCATGCCTCCTCTTCTCCAGGCTAAACACCCCCAGCTCCCTCAGCCTCTCCCTACAGGGCTGTTCTCTAGGCCTCTCACCAGCTTCATCACCCCTCTCTGGACACGCACCAGTACCTCTCTCTTGAATTGAGGGGCCCAGAACTGGACACAGCACTCAAGGTGTGGCCTGACCAGTGTTGAGTACAGGGGAAGAATAACCTCCCTTGGCCACCTGGGCACACTGCTGGCTCATCTTCAGCTACTATCTACCAGTACTCCCAGGTCCCTCTCTGCCTGGCTGCTCTCCAGCCACTCTGTCCCCAGCCTGTAGTGCCGCTTGGGGTTGTTGTGGCCAAAGTGTAGAACCCTGCACTTGGCCTTGTTAAATCTCATCCCATTGGCCTCCTATTTGCTCCTTGCACTGCAAGGACAATTTTTGCTGAAATAATTAAAAAATTGGGCTGAATTTGGCAAAACTGCCATTCAAAATGACAGTTTGATAATCCATGTTCTATATTTTCATTTCTTTCTCATTAAACTATGAAAAATACCCCACAGTGCAGCTTGGACTAACTTAACTAGTTTTTAATTGTCCATTTTTGCATTCATGTTCTTTCCCTGACCCTTGTAACTTAAGTGACTAGAGCTGTTGCAAAACATACGAAGTTTATTTTGCTATTAACCAATATATACTTCAGAAGCATAAACATGGGAAGTTTATTTCCCTATTAACAAAGATATACTTCAGGAGCATAACCTTACAGTCAATGCAAAATATTACATTCAGCAACACAAAAAAAAAAGGAGCAAGAAGGGGAAAGAAGTATGCCATGTTGATTTACACTGAGGTTACAGTAAAGACAAAAGATAATTCAAATACTTTTTAAGAATTACATTCTTTTTTTGCTCCTTAAGTAGCACTACAGAATATGACAATCAGCTGCATTTCATGGCAGGACAACTAACAGGAATGGGCTGCCCAGGGAGGCGGTGGAGTCGCCGTCCCTGGAGCTGTTCAAGGCAGGATTGGATGTGGCACTTGGTGCCATGGTCTAGCCTTGAGCTCTGTGGTAAAGGGTTGGACTTGGTGATCTGTGAGGTCTCTTCCAACCTTGGTGATACTGTGATAATAATAAAGGAACAGAATTCAGCAAGTATAACTGAAAGACAGGCAAAACTCAAAAGAATTCACCACATTGGATGTCAGAACACAGCAGGACAGCAGAATATTATGCAACTAAAGGCTTTAAGGTCCCCTCCAACCCAAACCAGTCTATGAATCTATGAACTTAAGTAACATTTTAAATTATTCAAAAATGCTGCTAGGAAGAATGATTCAAAACACTACAGACCTTTATTCTGGCCTCAAGAATATACAGGAACTTGCAAAAGAGAACAGCTACAGCTCAGGGAATAAGATAAAATGGAAAGAAGTTCAATGTGCAAGAAACTGCTGAGAAACTAGATTGTTTCTAACTCAGCTTAAGAAACATGTTATCCAAGAATGCCAAATATATTTCTGGACAAAGCAACTAAAACATTTCTTGCCAGAGAAGTCTCTTGAATGTTATCTCAGCAAATAAAATGTTTGAAATCTCTAAATGTTTTACCCAACATATGCTTCAAAATAGAAAGTAGGGCAGCTCCAGCTCAGAGCAGACATCCAGTTCTCATATGCCTCCTTTACAGATAAAAACCACGTGGGCTTTTTGTGAGACACAGCAAATAGCAGGAAGCAGACAAAATTCTGCAAGGTAGTCTGAGGAAACATCCATACAAGGTTCATGGTGAAACTATAGTTTTGGTTTATAGAGACTGAATTCTAGTGTAGTCTCCATGACTGACAGATACTTGGCACACTGCAGTAAGGGTACACCATTAGATAAAACAGGTCAGAGAAGGAACAGGACTTAAGACCCAGAACAAACATACTTCAAGTCACTTCTTGGCAAACCTAATCTGTTGTTGGGGCCAATATTTTTAATTTAACTGCAGACCACGGTAAAAGAGTTAGATGAAAATCCATCAGTGAAACACAAGTTGGGGCATTGTCTGCAGAAAGGTAAGATTAAAATGCTGTGAAATAAAACTGGGTATCTTGGGGAGCCAAACACTACAAACCCACAGAACTAACAGATAAAAAGATTGAATGTGCAAAGATTAATTAAAAAAATGCATTACACTTCAGAGCTCATCAGCTGGAAACAGCCTAAATATTCAAGCATATTAGTTGGTACCTTGGGTCCCTCAGCAAAAGGACAAAGAGCAAATGTGATTCTGTAACACGTCAATCTTGACACAGTCAGAACAGACAAATATGAATGGCAATCTCCAATGCCTGGGTAGGGTATAAGCTGGAGTAAGTCACATCTGACTTCCAGCTAAGAGACACTTAAAGACCAAGGGAATAGAAAGCAAATTTCCTGAGAGAAGATTTTAAAATCTCAGCTTGCTTCACGTGGCAAAATTAACAAAGACAGGATGCATGAGTAGTATCCACAAACACCTCCAGAGAAGCATCAAGAGGGAAATACTTATTTAAAATAAACAACAATGCTGGCATAAGAACAACTGAGTATTAGATGGCTATGAGTAAATATACATCACACGTTAGGTCTCTAAGGATCAAAGCAGCAAGATTCTTGAGAAGTTTTTCTTGGGAAGGTGGCACTCAGGGAGCCTTCCTGCAGAAATAGTGGGTAGAAAGCACATGATTTTTAAGATGTGACTTGATAAGTTTATAAAAGGAACAGTATAGAAAGTTTGTTTATGAAGAGAACTGAGTCAGTGTACCAGCAGGACCCTTACTACTGTGTGTTCCTGTGATTGTGACATGCTGATCCACATGGAAATCCCAACCCTTTCCAAACACACGCAGTTCAACTAGTGATGAAGTGTCTCTGATAAGAATTATCTTGAGATTATCCCTTTTGATAGCACCAATCAGACTAAGATTTTATGCAACCAGATTCCAAAATACACATTGGATGTGTGTGGAAAAATTTCTAGAACTTCCTTTCAGAAGTTCCAGTCATTCAGTGATCATCTTTTAAAAAATTGCATGTATTTCACAAAATGGAAGTCTCCAGCAGGTTTCAGAAAGAGCCAACAAGTGGCTCACCTCTTAAAAAAAATTAACTCTGAAAGCATTGCATGTTTCACTTCACTTATGAAAAAAGCAGCAGAATCTTACATCTATCCTGAACCAACCCCATGTGGTCAGCTCAAGGAGGTAACCTGCAAATTCCAGAGCAAGCACCATAAGTGGAGTTTGAGAAACATGCTAAGGAAAAGCTCCAAACTTGCCAAGTTTCAGAGCTTCATGTCTGTAACCAAGAGAAAAATTAACCCTAAGAAACTTGCCATAAAGGTGCCGAGAATCCAAGAGTCTGGTGAGCATTCTAATAGGTTAAACTAAGCCAGAGTTGAAACAATTGATAAACCAGTTCTCGTCACTTTAAAATCATTCTTGGAATCTGGCATTTTTTATTTCTTAGAAAAAGCAGTTAAGCTACATTTTTATTAAGGCATAAAACTAGAATGGGCTAAAAAGCGTTGTACTTGTCAAACAGGTTTTCACTCATCCTTCTCCTTTGGAGGCTGAGGGAGTACAGCTTAGATAAAAGTATTTGGGTTGGATCACCAAGCCCAAAGGGCATCAGTGTTTTAGTGTTCAGTTGGCTAGTAACCAAGGGAATGCTCGCTCCACTGATCAACTCTGGAGCCCCTACATCCCTCACCATGTTTTTCAACAACTATGTCAATCTAGAAAACACCTTGTGCACCTCTGTGGACAACACTGAAATAGGAGGAGTGGATGAAGCACATACAGTAAAAGTTCATTGTAGACAGACCTTGAAAACATTGAAGGCTTGAGCCAACAGAAATCTCAATCTGCAGTTCAACAAGGAGAAACACAGTGTATTTGCACCTAAGCTAAATAACCTTGAGAATGAGCACAGGCTGCAGCCAGCTTGCTCAAAATAGTCCCTTGTAAAGAATCTGGGAAGCTGCAGCAGATACCAAAATCAGTATGAACCAATGGGCATATCGTCACTGCAAACAGGACAAACCCCACATTGGACTGTATTCAGTAGGATCAATGTAGCAGCAGAACAAGAGAAATTATTGCCCACCTCTACCTCTAGTGAGGCTGTACATGGAAACCTCCAACCAGCTCTGGGTTGGCTGGTTCAGAAGAGATTAAACAAAGACGGTCCAGAAAACAGTTGCTCAGATGGCCAGGTTCTAGAGTATATTCCCTATGAGAAGATGGAGAGTCTAGGCTTAGCCCATTTGAGAAAGAGGAGATCCAGGGAAGATCCAACAGCAGCCTTCAGCCACTTGAAGGAATCAAATATCAGAGATCTAAACTACTTCCAGTAGTTGTAGATGGTATGGAAAGGACAAACGGTCACAAAACATAGCTGAAAAGTTTTAAACTGGGCAATGGGAAAAAGAAATGAAGTATTTTGCAACATGTTAGTCAAAGTGGTTATAGGGCCTCCATCCCTAGAGGTTTTCAGCTTACTTGCCACTGCAGCACCATGGTTTTAACTTAGTTTTCATATTAGATCACAGTTTTTCTTGTCTCCTCTGTATTTATTGGCCATCACTGACTACTGCAATTGAAGCAAATAATAGCTCATGTTAAGAATAACAAAAATGTTGAGATTCACATTTTTAGTAGGTTAACAACTTAGTCTTCAGCACGAAGTACTGTTGTTGCCAGAATGCACACTACTATTTAAAACACTAGCTTGATGCAAAATAAAACCAGCCCAAATTCTACTTTTTTCATTCTCACACAGTATATACTTCTGAAGGCTCTTCTTGATTAGCAGTTCCTCTAGATGACGGCCAGAAAATCACCACCGTTCTTACTGTGACTACATACATGCCAAGCTGCTTTTAAACAAACATTTCAAATGCATAGGAGAATTTGAATGCTCCACAGTGCTCAAAATGGCCATGTAATTTTGGAGGAAAGCTTGAAAAGCAACAATGAAGCCTGGAAAAAACAAATGTAAAAATCTTGATGTGAAACCTCAACTCTAAGATGATACAGGAACATCTCTTCATTGACAAGAAGGAACAACTTTTCAATCAAGTTGTTATCTTTATTGATGATCTGTGTGAGGGGACTGAGTCCAGCATCAGTAAGTTTGCAGATGACACCAAGCTAGGAGCAGGTGTTGATCTGTTGGAGGGCAGGAGAGCCCTGCAGAGAGACCTTGACAGAATGGATAGGTGGGCAGAGGCCAACGGAATGACTTTTAACAAGGCCAAGTGCAGGGTTCTGCACTTTGGCCACAACAACCCCAAGCAGCACTACAGGCTGGGGACAGAGTGGCTGGAAAGCAGCCAGGCAGAAAGGCACCTGGGGGTACTCATAGATAGTAGGCTGAAGATGACAAAGCTGGTGAGGGGCCTGGAACACAAACCCTATGAGGAGAGGCTGAGGGAGCTGGGGGTGTTTAGCCTAGAGAAGAGGAGGCTCAGGGGTGACCTCATTGCTGTCTACAACTACCTGAAAGGAGGCTGTAGCCAGGTGGGGGGGGTGGCCTCTTCTCCCAGGCAACCAGCAACAGAACAAGGGGACAGAGTCTCAAGTTGTGCTGGGGGGAGTATAGGCTGGATGTTAGGAGGAAGTTCTTCACAGAGAGAGTGATTGGCATTGGAATGGGCTGCCCAGGGAGGTGGAGGAGTCATCATCCCTGGAGGTGTTCAAGAAAAGACTGGAGGAGGCACTTAGTGCCATGGTCTAGTTGACTGGCTAGGGCTGGGTGCTAGGTTGGACTGGATGATCTTGGAGGTCTCTTCCAACCTGGTCGATTCTATGATTCTATTCTATGAAAGAAAACCCCAAACCACTAAACACAATTCAGCTATCATTTGTGCCCCACAGGAAATGAAAAACACTATGAAGAGGGAAGAAGAAATATTATAAAGATGTGGAGTTTGCACCCCCAGTAAAGATGTCACAACTTTGCACCTTCCATATATCTAATATCTGTTTTGTTAGGAACTAGAAAATACTTAAATCCCAGAACAGTAAGCAAACCAGTTTAAGTTCAGTGATTGGAAAACACATTATTTTACGCTACACAGCCCTAAAATAAATACTTAAAAGGAACTAAGAATATGCCAATATATCTTGGTTTTCACTTTCCTTCAGAGAGAAGTGCTAGAATAAATATTCTTGATAGTTTATGTTGCTGTGTTTTATGAGGTTAATAACTGAACTGTCAGTCAAGGCCTGTAATAAATACAGTAGTTGCATACCTCCTCCTTAGAAGCACTTTTATTTACAAAAGAGCTTGCCAAGATTTCCAAAGGGCTGCATGGCCTGGTTTCTTTGATCTTTTAAGTACAAGATTCTTTATGCCTCTCTTATTTTGCTATTTATTACACTCTGTGTATTCAGGAACAGAAAAAGCACCTGTCTAGAATAAATACCTCATGAAAAGTATAGCTTAAGAGGAATAATTATGCAACACACAGTTCATCAAAACAACTCAAAAAGTCCTTTTCCAGGAGCATTTTTGTTACTATTCTAGCAACAGAAGTGTAAAGCTGGCTCAGAACAAAAATAGGGGAACATCACATAAACTCAGCATCACAGATACAACCTAGTAGCTATATCAACACATTAACCAGCACTCAACTGTGATATGCATACACATGAATTCTGTTCCAGCAAAAGGCTAAACAAAACAAGGTCTTCCGAAGAGCCCAAAAACAGCTGCACCTCAGGCATGTGGCTGCTGGGAGCTGTGCAGCAACGGTGACACCTTGTGGTACCCAACCACTGAAATACAGACCTAAAACACAGCCCACCTTGAACCCACCAACTGAGTTCAGGTGAAGAAGCTTTACAAAGGAAATAGACAAACATTCTCCTTAATCAGCATTTCCTATAGAGACAGGAACCAAACCTGAAATCAAATCTCTGCCTCTGTTTTTATACCTCCCATCTCTCACTGATCTTTCTTCAGAAGAATTTTCTCATTCCCTATTTTATGGCATTGATGACTTAACTTCATGTGAGAAACAGAAGAGATTACTATGTGCAACATTTAAAGCAAAACTGCTACATGAATAAATAGAGGAATAAAAATAACTCAGCCCACCTTCAACATCTTTTGGTCAAAATGATTTAAAAAAAAATACTGTAAAAAAAAAAAAGCTTTAGAGAAGCCAATCAGTGGCTGACAGGATGTTCTGGAGTAAGAAGACTAAAGAGAAAAATCTCAAATTAATAGGGGCAAGATGACCTCCAAGGCTGCTCTAGCAATAAAAGAGCACACATGTGACCATTAGCTCCTCTTCTTCACCCCTCTCTCTGCTGTCAGGAGCAATAGGGCTAGTTTGTGGCTCCAGGAGAGGCTGGGCATACCGAAGAGCTGTTGGTACCAAAAAAATGCCAAAAACACTCCCCTTCTGTAAAACTGTACAGGAGTACAAATCAGCTCCCAGTACTCAACAGTAGATAGTTTAAATATTTTTGGCTCCACCACTTATTTCTTGGCAGCCCAGTTTAAGAAAATTTAGCTGTTTTTGTAACACTGCAATTCAATATAGCCATAATGCAAGCAACATTTTCAAACTGTTGCTGGCCAAGGTCATGTTTTGCAAACTCACAATTTGAACTAAGTGCAGCTTACCTATTTTTTTTTGAATTTTCATCTTTTCCTCTTTTAACCCCAAAAATTCTTGTAATCAGAGCACTAAAAAGAAGTGTTGATGAATTTCTTACCTAAAGGAAAATGCAAAGAATATGAAGCCTGCTTTAGAAATCCCTTTAAAGGTATTACATTTTTTAAATACAACCATTAATGTACAGTCCAAAAGAAGCACAGCCGAGTGAAGGATACAGTGTGTCTACTGTTCAGAGATCAGCATATGGAAACAATTCATACAGAGCATCTTTCTTCTTAATCAAAATTAGAACAGTAGACATTTCAAATGTTTAGGAGCTGCTCACTTTTAACATAGCAGGTTTACAGTGCTCCAAAGTGTTCACCCTTGCGCATGGCATATTCTGCCATAAGGAATACTGTCTTCTATTGAAAAGCCAGCTATCAGTGAGAATGAAAGTAAATACATTCCTTACTAGCTAGGTGCACCCACTCAAAATTTAAGTCAGATTTTTGTCTGTGAGGTAATATTGTTCCCACTGGTTTTCAAGACTAGTAGTTCACATAACAGAAAAATGAAAGAAAGCCAAAACCTAAGACTAAAACTATGACTTTTTTGCTGGTCTACACTATTCTTTATTTTACCTTAAAACATTATGCCATGCAGCACTCCAGAAATCATAGCACTGTCATTTATAACCACAAAAAAGCTTCATTGAACAGCACCGCTCTGCATCTTGTTAAATTAGAGAGGTAAAATTAAGAATTAACTTACAGCCCAGACAGGTGACATAAAGCCTAGAATTGCTGCTTGTATTCCATCTGCAACATAAGGCATGATGTTCTCACCTAAACGTGTATCCCTGAACAGTGCTCGAAGGATATTTAAAGCATGAACCTGTGGGGATAGAAGAAATAGAAAAAAAACCCACATTCATTGGAAAATAGCCTAAATTTAATGTATGTTAATTACAGCAGTAAACATGCGAAACAAAAATCATCCATATGCACATTTGCACCACTTTATTACCATATTAAATACAATCTTATTACAAAACAGACCCATTCAAACAAGAGATTAAAAGGGTGCAGCAGTAAACACCACTAAAAATACATTCCTAACAAGCACAGCCCAGGCCCTGTAAGTGAAGGCCAGCATACTTTTTTTCTTAGCTTATCATAGCTGTATAAACAACTTCCAGAATTCAGAATCATCTTTTCTGACATTCTTGACGTGCTGTAGATAATTGTGAGAAAAGATAAACTGTAACTTACAGGAGGACAATATCGAGCTAAAACTGACAGCCAGCCTTGCTGTCAG
The DNA here is from genome assembly GCF_015220805.1 of Pogoniulus pusillus. NCBI lineage: Eukaryota > Metazoa > Chordata > Aves > Piciformes > Lybiidae > Pogoniulus > Pogoniulus pusillus. The sequence continues at coordinate 11,815,788 of NC_087281.1, read as the reverse complement.
TCATATGGACCATATGGAGCACTTTCTGCTATTTCTCTGCTCTCTGGAATGGGAGGTGTTAATCTGTGTAGCTTCCAGACTTTGGCAAAGGTGCATGAATTTATACCAGCAAACTTCTACGTATCATCAAGCAAACTGTATCTTGCACTTACAAAGAGAGAGATTCAAGTATTTGATAATAATGTTTTTAAGAGGAAGATCTTGACTTGAATTTTTTTATTCAATCTAAACGCAGGCATTTAAGTTTTAGAAGTTACCTGGTATATGTATACATATAAAATCACTTTTCACGGGATATTTTACTGCATACAGTAAGTTTTCTAAAATCCATTTACTCTAAATGCAAACAAGTGCTTGCTCGTTAACTCCTTGTGAAAAGGAATAGCTATTTTGTTAGAAATATACTACAGGCAGTAAAATGACCATATAAATTCAAAATTAATTACTGTACTTGCTGCACTAGAAAACAGAACACAAAACGGCACCATTTTTAAGGCTCTTATGCACTTGCAAATTCTAGTGACTTTATAACCTCTGCACATTCAAGGATGTAAAAATTTATCAACAGATAAAAAAGTATTCTTGTTTCAGTAAGACATAAATTGCCTTAACTGAAGTAACACAAGCACTTTTGGGGCATTTGCCTTCTGATAAGAGGCTGTATTTTACCTGTGGAATTACACTTGACGGTCCATTTGAAGACGTCGCCAAAGACAGCAATTCTTCCATCGCCATTTTCAGCAAATCTGGTTTTTTCTTCTTTGGTTCTGAAGCTAACAAAGCCTACAGAAAGTTTTTTAAAAAATCAGAAAATTTCCCAAAGATTGTGTTTCAATTTTAACTCAGTTTTGCTCAAAGCCTCTCAGAATTCAATGTTTAAGAAAACTTTGTTCATACACTGCCCATCTGCCCAAGAAAATCTGCTTGTATATAACAGACAGTAACTTATGACAAACACAAAAAAGATGGTATTTATTATAGCAAAATTATCTGCCATATTATACATACTTATATTTCCTAGCATGAGCGGTTTTTTAGTATATAAAGAAACATATTTAAGACAACACAGGTTGGGTGGAGAATAAATCTTGGTTTGCAAAAAATGGATAAAACAAGCAGCGTATTTTTCAAAGGAGAAGAAATGCATCCATCTCCAACTAGTCATTCAATGGGTAGGACAATCAGCTGAGATGAAAATACTCAAATTTAGCCCTCTAAAATTCAGCACTGGAGTTAAATCAGTCATTCTCTTTCTACCTAGCAACTCCCTTTAAAGCAGTAATAATATTATTATTTTTAATCTCAGTCTTATCATAATTCATATTTAATAACAATCACACCACTCAGTGCCAGGGAAAGTCAAGCAGATGCTCCTTGAATTTCTCTGGTACAGAGGTCAGACTGACAGGTCTACAGTTTCCCAGATCCTCCTTTCTGTAATGGGATACTCTTGAGTCCACCTTGTCCTTGCATTAGGCAAATTCTTACAGAAAAAAAATGATTCATACATGTTTGTTTCTTCACAGTCTCAAGATTAACATTAGCTGATGTCCAGTGGATTCAAACTTTGTGGTGTGAGTGGGGAAGTCAGAAGACATAAGATCACCAAATTAATTTTGCAGACAACTTACAGATGTAAACAGGAAAGATATTTAACTGCTGAAATTGAAAAGGAAAAATGTCTCTGAAACCAATGTGCCTACCAATGACAGAAGCAGTCTGTGATTGACATAAGAAAAGTTAGTATAGGTGAAAAGTTGGTATGAGTGATCCTACTCTGGCAGGGAGGTTGGACTAGACAATCTTTGGAGGTCCTTTCCAGTCCCTGGCATTTTATGACTCTAGATAGGAGCAGGCTGCCTCAACTTTCTCAGAGCAAATTCAAGAGTGGAAAACAAGCAAGATGGGAGAGCTTGCTCCTGGCACTCCCTCAAATTCTTGGAACATTCTTGAGACTGTATTTCAGCAAGTGGAGAAAGTTACAAATCATGTCATTAATCTTGGACTTCCATCTTTCATTTTCAACCCTTTTTTTAAATGACATAGGATAGTTTAAGGGGAAAGCAATCATGGCTACTTCTACTTCAAGGAGCAAAGGAATAGAATCAGCAGGACTAACTCTGCAGTGACTAACCCCACAAGGATGTAGATGAGCTGTTGCATACTACTGCAGGGCACTCAGGAGAAAGTCCTTTGAGCAGAAACAAAACACTCTGAGTCAGCCAATTATCCATCAGTTCAGAACCTGGCAGAAGGCACAGGCTGGGATGTGTGAAGCTGATGGTAACACGGGAAGAAAGAAAACTGCAGAAGAATAGCCCCATGCTCACAGAGATGAGTCTTCAGTGAGCTACACATTAACTGCACTGAAGAACATCAGCCAACACCAGACAGTGTGACTACTACTTCATCCTGCTTCATTACTGTTGAGTAGACAGAGTTACACCATTGATCGCTCAACCATCAGGAAACACAGGGGAGTTCTTATGGTTCATAACCTTACTGTATGTGCCAACTAAAAGAATCTGCATAAAATGGTGTATCACTACAAGTTTTAATCTCTGAATTAACTTATGATTTTCCAGGATTATTACAGTGGCCACACAGAGCCTAAGCTGTCTTTTGAAATGCTGTTTGAATCTACCTCAAGCCAAAAAACTCACCATCAACACAATTGCATGCTTCAATTGCATGTGGCTTCTTATTTGCACAAAAGCAGTCAAAGCCTGTTTTAAAAAAGTAACTGTTTGCCCAGAAGAGGTTGAAGTAAGAAAAAAATCCACCTAACAACATACATGTGTTCACCAGAGAGAGCACTAAACGAAGTAATTAAGTCAGAGGTAACAGTGTTAGGTGGTACCTGTATGTAGAATGGAATTCCTGCACTACGTCTGGTCGCACAGAGTGTAGATGAGGGATCACAAGATTTTATTTCTTCTAACACACATCTTAGCCACTGCTCTGGCATCTTGCACAGACTCTCTCTGTTACTTCTACACAAAAAAAATTTGTAAGAAACTAAGACAAAGAAAGCATTTAATGACCACAAGAAGTATTTCTTACTATAGGTGGACATCTCCAATATGCAATTTTTTTTAGGAAGATGAGATTGAAAAATGAATTGTTACTTTTTCAATGTTAGTACAAATTATAGGAACCCTACTTATTAAGTGCCACTAGGAAAAGTGGCACTGAACAGAACACGCGATTCTGTGCTTCAGCACTGCACATGTTCTTGTCTGTCAAGAACTATTTCCCTGTACTTGAGAAGAAAACAAAGACATATGCACACCAAGTCAATGTGTAGGAAGTGACACTTAACAAATTCCCACCTTTGTTGTCACACAGTAGCTGATGCGAGACCCTTGCATTAACGACCATATGCAATCATGTTTAGAACCATACAAAACAAACCCAGAGCCCCACAGTAAGTACACATTATGTAAATATCCATGCAAACCTTGGAACAGTAAAAGGAAAAGACATACTACTCGTTTTTAAATACTGTGACAGTCAAACTTTGATAAAGGATTGCTCTCCTATCATCAAATACCCATCCTCTGCAGCTATAAAACTCAGCACAGACTCAAAGTAAAAGACTTCCAAACACGAGGAGCTCAAGTCTAATTCATTTGCTGGTGCTGATCAGTTCAATGAAATGAACCATATTCAGTGTGCAGGACCAGGTCATTATTCTTGTGTTGATGTTCTAGAAGGATCATTCATTGTTAACATATATCTACTAATCATGAATTTAATTATAGCTTATATAATTAAATTCATGATTAAGTAACAAGACTACAACCAATTTTTCTACCTAGGTAATTGAAATGCAGAATTTAAGATTAAAAGCTTGAAGACAGCAGCTACTGATGTGAAACCCAAAATCTAACATCTATGTCTACTCTCTCGTCAATCCTCCTCTTACAAGAGTTTAGGTAGTCTAAAAATCTGATACTGAACAATAAATGAGGCTTTAATATGCAGTGAATCCTCCTTTCCTTCTTTTACAAAATAGAAGATTAGTAATGCAGAAAACAGAGGTCACATGAAGAGTCAAATGGGTCAGCAGAAAACACATCTCACGACTTAAAAGTTTTACTTATAAGTATTAAGTTTTCAGGAAAACATCCTGGCTGAACCAAAAAGTCTGGTGTTAATTTTCCTAAAAGGCCAGGGAAGGGGCCCATTGAGACAGAAATGGAGTAAAATGAAGCAAGCATTAAATGTCTGTATCATCTTTCGCTGCTTAAGAACCACCACCTCTAACTGTAAGTATCACAGTCCAAATCACAGATGCTGTATACCTAATGGCATAATCAAATAAACAACCAAACTCAAAATCCACACAAAATCAAGGATCTGCTTGCACAGCCAGCTAAAGGATCAGTGCTATAGTTTGGTAAAACTGCTATATTGAAAACACAGTAAGTTGCTCATCTTCTACCTGGAAAGCATTTCTGTAAGTTGCACGAAGCCAGCATAGGCCAATTCAAACGCACCCCTGTGCCTCGAGTGCAGCAGATGATGTTTAAAGTAGTCTCCAATATCTTTAACCTAAAACAGAAAAGGTTAATTGAAATCATATAGTTTATACATGCAAGATACTTCTGCAGTTAAAAGCATCGATCTTTCCCCTAGCAAATGTAAAAAGCAACTAGAAGTCCTATCATAAAAAAAAACCACCAACAAATTACCTTAAGAGTAACAAATATTACAACAACATCTGGAGGTCAAAGGAATAGTGCTATTTCCTTTGAAAAGGTCATAAAATTAGCTATTTGTCCAAGAGGAACACGCTCAGATTTTAAGAAAAGGAAAGGACAATTGTGATTTTCAGAGGAAACAAATTTAGAATCCTTCTTGATAGCCTTCACTCTTACCTAAAATCCCAGAGGAAGTATCTATTAAACAATAACAGCAAAAACAAACACATACAAACATCTTCAACTTCCCTGATGTCTGGAAACAAAACAGAGCAGAGGGAGAACAGTCCTAAAGGTTCCTACAGTAAATGGAGGATGACTTCCTGACACAACTGGTGAGGGAGCCAACTAGGGAATGCACCCTGATGGATGTCATGTTTGTACGTTGAGTACTGTGTCCACTACTGGGCTATTCAATTAAAGAGAGATGTTGAGATACTGGAAGGTGTCCAGAGGAGGGTGACGAAGATGGTGAGGGGCCTGGAACACAGCCCTCTGAGGAGAGGCTGAGGGAGCTGGGGGTGTGCAGCCTGGAGAAGAGGAGGCTCAGGGGGGAACCTCATTGCTGTCTACAACTACCTGAAGGGAGGCTGTAGTCAGGTGGGGGTTGGTCTCTTCTCCCAGGCAAACAGCAACAGAACAGGGGGACACAGTCTCAAGTTGTGCCAGGGGAAGTATAGGCTGGATGTTAGGAGGAAGTTCTTCACAGAGTGATTTGCCATTGGAATGGGCTGCCCAGGGAGGTGGTGGAGGCACCATCCCTGGAGGTCTTCAGGAGAAGACTGGATGAGGCACTTAGTGACATGGTCTAGTTGACTGGATAGGGCTGGGTGCTAGGTTGGACTGGATGATTCTGGAGGTCTCTTCAAACCTGGTTGATTCTACGAATACAGAAGGACTTGTAGGTGATGTAACAGATGGAGTCTGCCAGCAACGATGAAATGAATGAGCAATTGTAAGGGCTGTAATTGTAATGAGATCTACACACGTAAGATACCAAAACCTAATTTTAGTTTGAAGCCAGTTCTTGTACTGACATTTCTAATAATTGATGATGAAATCCCCTCTGCAGAGAAAATGTCCTGCTTTTTGCTTATGATATTTCTTAAGCTGTCACCAAAGTTTGATTTCTTTGTGTATTTCCTTGCAAACCTGAGGAAAATCAGGACTTCAAACTGACTTCTCATCTTTTAGCATTCCTCAAATTATAACGCAGACATTTTGTTTTGCAGGAACACATCAGAGCATTAAGAATCTAATGAAGCATCTCTAAGAGCAGCAGATATGCTGTTTATTAACGCAGCATTTCTGAAAGGGCAACTACTACTTTCTGTTTTCTAAACAAAGATAGAGATGCTACAGTTAGAGATGACTCATTCTAAAATACCAATTCCTTTTTGACTGAAAGCAGATTAAGAACCAAAACACTGAACACATGTATCTGTTCTCTCATCTACCCTCCAGACCTCTGCAACAATACAAGCACAGCTGTTAACCAGTTGCAAATGTAAAAGCTGCAAACAATGCAAGAATGAAGACATTATTTCCATGGAACCACAACATCAGATAGCATAAGAAATAAGATCTGCAGTACATTATACTATTCTTTAAGATGGAAAGCTCTAACATCTAAGGAAAAACCAAGTAAATGTTTTCTGTTGGAAAGAAAACGAGTCTTAAAAATAGTGTCTTGCATATTTCCATCTTTCCCTGTTTTTGTTGAAACCATATGGAAATGAAAAGGTCATCAATTAAAACCAGAAATTTAATAAACAAAATATTTCCCAAATAAATTCCTGTGGTAATCCAATTTCTTGTAAACACTGCATTCAAAATTCTACAAGAGGCCCAGATGGCATATTATTAACATTTCTGATCTCATGAATAAAAAAATATTTGGAGGAAAAAGAGAGTCACATTACATAGAAATTATTTATACTTCAGTCTGCTATGGAGGACAGGACTACAACTAATCAGCATGTTTGGCTTTCAGACAGTGTTGATGAAGTTCAATTAATGAAGAGTTTTAATGAAAGCCCAACATCTACAGTTCAAAATGAATCAAAAGACACTTTGAATACAAAGTCAGTTTAGATTTTTCTTTGGCATTTCTATTAATGTCTAATATATACTCAGGCAGAGATAGATCGAGTGAGGGAAGCAGGTAGGCATCAGTAGCCCCAAACACAGCATGCATCTTATCAATAACTCAATATAATTAGAATAAACATCCCTTGAGTTTCTTAGCTATGTATGATAATTTACTCAGTTATCTTCACTACAATAATTATGCCTTCTAAACACCACTTCATGAAAAAGTATACAGTTAACCAAGTATAACAAAACACAAAAACCAGGAGGGCACAGCAATTTTATAAAGAAACAAACCCACAAACTTCTCCCATACAGAATGGAGCTTTAAGAAAAAACAGTTGTCTGAACACTGCCTTCTCCACCACCTCAAAAGAAAGTGAAGGTTTTACAATAGAAATTGTTTCCCTACCTGTTCCACAGTAATCAATCCATCTGAAGGTTCATTTGTAGCCTGTGCAGGCAAAAGTTTACACAGTGTCCCTAAGAGCAGAGATACTTCCTTCATGCTTCTCCAGCAACATACAAGGACCATTTGAGCTGTGACATCACATGCTTGTTTTTCTTTACCTTAAAAACAAAGATCAGCAAATATGTAACTCAAGGATCTCAGATGCAGTCTTTTAACTCTAACTTAATTGTGTTTTGTGAAGTCATCAGACTAAATTAAATATGAAACCAAAATTCTTAAATTGCTAGCCCAAAAGAGAAATCAGTTTTTCTGACCCTAATTGTTTCTACTCCTGAATACTCACTGTACTTTACTCCACTTCTAAAGGCAGCCATATACCATTTAACCAGGAAAACACTGTTTTTAAAGAGTAGAGGTCTTTTGGTCACAGATGTTATTCACCTGCACACTGAACTATACAAAACCCTACAACTTTGGAGCCAGGCTCCAAACTCCATGTTCAGTCACCGACTCAAGACTCAATGGATGTGACTTGGTTCTTCACAGGGATGCACCCCCGTAAGGAAGAGGCCAGGCTAAGGCGCTACCTTTCTAACGCAACATCCCCATCTGGCGGTCACTGTGTCACTTGAACACAGAGAGATCTTTTCATGAAACAAAACATACGGTCCCATAAACTATTGTAAATACAGGGGGAAACATGCCAGAAAACAAAGTTCAAATATTTAACCTTTCAAAGTTTAACGGACAGATATCTGATAAATTCATTCTAGCATACACAAAATACATCGAAGTTTACACTGCAAGGCTCAATTTCATAGCTGCTATTCACTGAAGTAGACAAATGCTGCATAACGATTTACCACAAATCTTTCACACAGAAGCTGCCTCTTCTGTAATTTCATGCCACGAATTTCACTGCATGACAATATTCCCCATCAGTCTTGCACACAGTGGAGACAGAAATCACAGCAACACTTTCAAAAAGGAACACATTACAAAGCATAGCTTGACAGAAAAGGCGTTATAAGATTACCTGGCCAGTGCAGGTAAGGCAATAGAGGCTAGGTCAGTATAAAACCAACTCATTTTCACTTGTGCTCTAAGAGATATTGACCATAATCTATCAGAAACGCAGTGAGTTACAACTTTAAAACCATGCCCATGACTAACCAGCTTCTGACAGATTTACTGAAGAACTGAAACACTACACGAAGCAAGTAACTTCAGGTTTTGATTAACCATGTGAAATACCTGCTCTATAATGAATGTCTTGATTCGTTTACTAACAGAACAGTAGATTTACCTCTCTCTCCGGTGCAAGTATTTTCTTTCAGCTTGTGGTCTGCCGGCTTTTCAGACTCTATTTTGCAGTGTTCTTCCAAAATCTTTGCTTGTATAAAGTAATCATTTGTGTCCTGTGGTTGTATCTCATGCAGAATCATCTGCAGACGACTTGCACTTTCTACACATTAAACAGGAGGTATATTTCAGGTATTTGTTTTTCACTTCCACTTCATATAAATGTAACTCATTTGAGGTATCTAAGTACAACCGAAAGCTGTTAAAAACATTTTTACAATTAAAAATACAAAGCTAGGGCAACTATAAAGATTACAGGAGAAATAATGCTGGACTTCACAATCAGCTCTGAAACAGACCCAACAACAGTGTTCAAATGCAAGAGATTTTTTAGCTCAGAAGTCAAGACAACCTCTACCAGAAGTGAAATGAGTGGGTCAAGATTAGGACACAACATGAGATAACTGAAAGTGAGGGGTGCTAGCTCTTGTTCTGAATTGCTGGAAAGCAACAGAACTTCAGAAGCTTCAGATTTTAACACAATTCTTTTGAAGTTTTGTTTATCTGTTTGTTTACCTGAATCACTGTCCATTGGAATAAGACCTTCTGGTGAGGAGCTCTGCACTACTGGTGATACCACAGCGGAGAGTTCATGTGACATCAGAATGAGCCTGGCCACCATTTCCTTCCATTCAGCTACCAATGTCAAATTACTACATAAAAAAACCCAAACAAATGAAAAGTCACAAACAAAACCCAACACAACATGGATTCCTTTTATATTTTGAAAGAAGAATTGAAGTTACAAACACTTCCACAGCAGCATTTATGCACACTATAAATAAGGTACAGTTTGAAAAGTCATAAGACTGAGGTTAACACATACAAAGGAAGCATCCAAGAGGTAGCTAAACAGTGCAGCAATCAGAAAACTCTAACAGCCACAGGTGCCAGATTTCACTACAAATAATATTGTCCTTTTATGTTCTCTTGAGCAGCTTTTCCATTACACTTAAATACAGAGTTACAACTCACTATGTAGCAGTATGTTTTACTTACTCTAAAGGTAATTGCTGCAAAGCCCCAGTTATACAATGCACTCTCCCATACATCGGAAACGAAGCTGCTGCCTGAAGCAGAGACTTCTTAGCCTGAAATATTTCTTCTTCAACATTTGCCAGTAAAAGCTTGATAACTAAAACGTTAAAAAGAGCAGATTTACAACATACATACCTATAACATCTTCAAAAAACTGCTTTAAAGAAACAGGAATAAAGCCTGTTCACATAATTCAATGGGAAATGCCTAGTGATTTCCTTCTTTGCATTTTTCACTCTTCTGTCACTTAAGAGCTGTTGTTGATTTTCAGTTACTGTAACTCCACCAGTATTTGTTACAGCCAATTTAGTCTGTCTGAAACAAGGAGCAGCTTGAAAAGCATGGTCCAGATCCCGTCTATACTGGGGGACAACTCAACAGCTCAAGATGAAGTCAAAAGAAGTTGCCTACTCTATGCAGGTCAGACACAACTCTTAGAACCAGATTAACACAACGAACAGCAAAATATTAAAGATCCTAAGTTTACAGTTAAAAATTTGAATGTTCCATTAGGCACTAAAGAACTTGCTCAATTTTCTAAGATGCACATGTGTGCCTATCTTTTTTTTACTTTTATATCCTCACTGGCAGAACCAGAACAAATCACAGACCCAAATAAAAACTACAGGTAACTAACAGCAGGAGACACTCTGTAACGAGACATGAGGTTACCCATGCATTTGCTTCTTTAGGACAACCACAATGTCATCTCAAAATCATTTCACTGCACATGAAGCATCAGTAAGCATCCATAGAGAAGCCATTACTGGCAGAATATAACTATCCAATAGTGAGTTTACCACAAATTATATCCAATGCTTCATTACCAATAATTAAATTTTAAGTTTATTGGAAAGTGGAGAAAAGGTGGAGAAAGCCTATTTAGTGAACTTGCCCAACTTGTCAGATCTAGCTAGAGGCTCCCATCTTTTATCTAGAGGGACTAACCAAAGAAAAACATTCCACACGTGAACATGTGCTGGTTTGAGCCTAGCTAGAATGATCTGGTGAGAAGGACTAGATTACAGGCTGTGGAAGGAAAACAAGGCTGATGTCTACCTCACTCATAGGCTTGCTGAGATGTATGAAAACAAGAAGGAAAGCATAGGTAAGGGAGTCTCACTACTCCTGCCGGGGAACTCCAAGCTGCGTCTCTCTCTGACCTCACCCTCCGTTTCTCTGTCGTTTTTCTTTCCTAAGCCACTTTGCTTCCTAACCCCCTGGCTGAACCTCCATTCTTCCCTGGGACTGGGGTAAGGTTGACAGGGGTAGGGGGAAGGTGAAGGGGAGGTTGAGAGCCCCTCCTGGGGACTCAGGTTTCTGGGAGGGCTGTTGTATTTCTGTATTCCCTTTTCCCTTGTATATTTCTGTATATATCTGTATATACTGTAAATTTCTGCTTATATATTGTGCTAGCTGTAAATATAAGCTTCATTCAATTTCCAGAGCCGTCTGACTCTAGTCTGGGTGATTTCCAAAGTGTGGGGGGGCAGGGAACACCCAAACCATCACAGAACAAAGCCAAATTACTGCAGAAATGCAAGTGCAGGGCTGCAAACCACTCAGAAAAGCAGTTCCAAGTGAACAGAGCTCTGAGGCACAGCAGTACAAATATCAAGTACTGCAACACGATACAGACTTGTCAAATCTGCCTTTGTTCTGGGTGAGCAAGCTCTTAGAGAAAGCAGAGGTTCCTTTTCTACACTTCATGTGCACAGCTTCATAAAGTTAGCTACCAGGGCTTCAATGTCAGTCACCCTCTGATAAAAATAATAACAAAAGCTATCTTCATTTGATAGCTTCAGCACAAAAGAACTAGATAAAGATCTCACTGATGTACTCTGTACCAAAATGTATATAAATATTCTTTTAGAAATAAGCATCTCTTACTTATTATGCCTCCTACTCAAAGCCTTAAAGAAAAGTGCTAAGGCTTCAAAGACAAAAAATATGAGGGTTCTTTCCCTCAAAACTTACCTGCCAAAGTGTTCTTCTCCACTGTACTTACTGACGTGTTTTCTTCCTCATGGGATTTATGCTCAATCCATTTTCCTAAACAAATATGCTGTAGTCCTGTATAGTGTACTAAATAATTCAACAAATAAGTAGCAGTGACACAGTCATACGGCTTGGTACTTGTGGTGAGATCCATTGCTGCTTGGAACAGGAGGTCTAGATTTTCAGAATCCTGAAAAAAACACAACCATGATATTGCTCATTTTATTTGGCTTCTATATTGATTTAGTTTAGCTACTTAGCACTCTGGAATTTGAAAAACCTGCTTATGTTTGCTGGTACCTACTACTTAAGAAACTCTCTGTATCACTGATCTCAAATAAACTTCCTAAACTCCTTCATCCATTTTTTGGGGGCCTCTCAACACAAGAAGGACATTGAGTTGCTGGAGCTTGTCCAGAAAAAGGCAACAAAGCTGGTGAAGTGTCAAGAGAACAAGTCTTATGAGAAGCAGCTAAGGGAAGTAGGACTGTTTAGTCTGGAGAACAAGAAGCTTAGAGATCTTATTGCTCTCTACAACTACCTAAAAAGAGGCTATTGTAATGTGGGGGTGAGTCTCTTCCCCAAGTAACTAGAGACAGGATGATGGGAAACGGCCTCAAGGTGCACTGGGGAGGTTTAGATGGAAGAGCAGGAAGTCTCTACTGAAAGAGAGGTCAGGCATTGGAATAGGCTGCCCAGGGAAGTGGTGGATTCACTATCTCTGGAGATGTTTAAAACCCACATAGACATGGCGCTTCAGGACACGGTTTAGTGAGCATTGCGGTTGGACCTGATGATCTTAGAGGTCTATCCAACCTTAATGATTCTATGATTAGTGAAACAAGCCTCATTAGGCAACGATGGAAGCTGTGCTAGGTGAGGAACACAACTCCAGACAACTTGGAATGACTTCAAATTTTCAGGAATTATGCTTTGTGCCTAACCCAAGTACCCAGTATAAAACACAGATCATCAACCCTTCACAAAATTCTTCCCTTGAAAATATTTTTAATTCCATACCTGTAAATGAAATGCACCATCATGTAGTTTCATCAAAAGCTCAAATGCCAGAACCTTTACTTCCTCAAAAGTACTGGCAAAACACTGGATCAAAGTTTGGACACGAGTAGAATCAATCTCCTGATCCAAACGAAAAACCTGTGGCTGGTCTGTTCAAAGAAATCGATGCCTGATAAAGTTTTCAGCCTTCTGAAATCCTAAAAGTGCTATTATGAACAACTCTCAATAAACGTTTTTTCTGAAAGCAACAACACGCCACAAATTGATAAAATTGATGCAGTTATGATTTATCAGATCTACCAAGACAGCATTTTTTCCTTCACTTTCAAAACTAACTTATCTGACATGTCTCATTTCTTTAAAAAAAAATCATTTAAAACTGCAATTTAAGGTGGAAAACTTCATTTTATGTTGACCATACAATAGAGAGACAAGATTCAGCAAGACCATCAACGCTCCAAGGCTAACAAATCTCCAATATGCATTGTTGTAACATTGCAAAGAGAATTTAAATAACAGCAGCACAACATCATAAATTAAATTATGTCAAATTAAACTGTTCCTTATTTAGTAGAATAATATAAGATATGCAAGCCTTACCAATTAAGAATTTTCAGAGTCACAATGTTTTAAATTATGTATTATCAAGATCTTAGAACAGGAGAGGAGGATAAAGCTATCAAATATATTAAATCTTGTCCAAATGTTTTCCTAGTAATAGCAACAGAAATTCATTGAAAAGCCATGCTAAAATCCAGAGTATGTCAGAAAATCCCAATTTATGTAGGGCCATAACTCTAATTTATGTAACAGGCCATACATTTTGGCATTTATTTCAATGTTCTGTTTGTCAAAACAATTATACTATCCTGCTTTCAGGTAAAATGAAAGCGTCACAGGAAATGCCATACAACTTAGGGACTAAGAATATCATCTTACTGACTTCTTCAATACCTCCCATTCCTACAGTCTACAATTTAGTCTTCTCACCTTTTGGACCAGAAAATATTTCTGCTACCAAGCCTAAAATCGTTAGCGCAGAAAATCTGGTTGGGTGTGATGAGCCAGGAAACAGTAGCCCAAAAAGTCTGTCACATACAGACGACATGAAATCCTGAAAATCACAAGGAAAAAGATTAAGTTTACTTTCTGCCCTACAAAAAAAAAGGTCAAAGTATCTGAATTCAGGATATTCTGCTTTATGTCACCCCAAAAATGATCACTGTACAGTTAATTTTGGAAGAATGAGAAACCTGATTTTGTAGTGGTGATGAATTTCAAGGAAGCAAGAGTACAGCAAAGGATGGAAAATCATTACTTTTCTTTAAAACAATCGTTTCCTCTCTCCACTCCCAAGAAAAAGATGCCCATTTTATCTAAATCTTTGAAAATCAGATGAGGAAAAGCAGAATTCAATATAAGAAACAGTTGTACATAGATAAATTGATTATGTGACCCTTCAGAAGTGAGGGGGAGGAGGAAGAAATATGTAAAGGAAGTCTTTATATGTAATTCTATGTGCCAGAGTTCTCATTCATTCTCTCACTGATCATGTTGGAGAGCTAGAAGTTGGCTGAAGCTCAACACATCTATAGTTCAAGTCCAATAAAATAGATCATTTTAAACTTGTGACTAAGCTGCCAGCAGCTGATAGGATATTTACCTGAAAATTTTTGTTTGGACATACTCAGTTGTTCCCCACTTCCAGTTCACATCAGGAAGCAGATAATAAGCCATATTGCCTTTGGACAAAATTAACCTTAGGATACCCAGCAAATACTAATAGGTACTCAGCTCTTGAGCCAACAGTAGGTTCAGTTAAAATTAACTTGCACAAACACATACAGAGTAGACAAGACCCTCAGCACTCTCTTGCTTTACAAGTCTCTTCCCCCTGCACTGCACCACTTCCTAATCCAAGCAAAGTCTAAGTCACCCAGGGTGTTCCAAGAACAAGACACTATCTTTCAGAAATACTATCCCACCTATTTTACCTCTATCTCTAGTACTCTTACTTACTTTATATTGCTGCAAAATCCCCAAAGGACATCTCTTGGTTGAGTTTTCAAGTAACTCCTGCTTGGCTTTATTTTGCTCTGATTTATAAAGCACCTGGGAACTTTCATGTATCCTACAAAATAACTTTTAGAACAAAAGCAAAACATGAGTAAGGCAGGAATCATTGACAGTTCAATAGGGAAGGGGGAATTCTCAGCTTGGTTTCCAGATCATATTGCTTGTAATTTTTACATATTGTTTGCATATAGTGTAACACAGAACAGATATTTCTCTTCACATTAAAAAAAAACTAACAATATCTTTGCTCCCCATGTCTTTGGCCTTTTCCTTCCACCCCCTGCACCTCCAACACCTTCTTCCATCCTTCACCTTAAAGTCATGTTTGTCTTCTCCTCCCACCCCTACATTTTCACAGAATTGCCTAGATTGGGAAACACCTTTAAGTTCTAGTCCAATTACTAGCTACCTGGTCTTCCAAACCAGGTTACTGAGTTTGATCAATAAATTCAATGTGCCTGAGGCCTGGTAAGGTTTGGTAAACCTACATAAGCACACACTTAGTTCACAATTGCAACACAAAGTTCATGGCATACTCCTACAGCATGTAGCTTTGGTGTTGGTGAAGCTGGAACACCTCTGCTACCAGAACAGGCTGAGAGAGATGGAGTTATGCTGCTTGGAGAACAGAAGGCTCTGGGCAGACCTAATAATGTCTTTTCAATACCTGAAGATCAACTATGAGAAGGATGTAGAAAGACTGCATACTGCCTGCAGTGATGCAATGAGGAGTAGTGGCTTCAAACTAGAGAACAGCAGATTTAAATTGGATGCTAGGAACAAGTTCTTCACCATGAGGGTAGTGGAACACTGGAACAGGTTGCCTGGAGAGGTGGTTGAGGCCCCATCCCTGAAGAGATTCAAGGTGAGGCTCAACGGAATTCTGGGAAACCTGGTCTAGTTGAGGATGCCCCTGCTTACAGCAGAGAGTGTCAGACTAGATGACCTTTAGAGGTCAATTCCAACCCAGACCATTCTAAGATTCTGGTTAAGTAACACTCTACCATTAAGACCCTGAAGCCACCCTTGCCTGAAATGACCACCACCATTCAGTTGAGTAATACATTGCACACAGTCCTGATCTCAGAGCTTCTACTTTTCCAGATAAGCCACTTTATAAGATACTCAGACATACTTTATATCTTGAAATTACCTTTCTCAGTAAAGAACTTATCTGTTGCCTTACTGAAGGAGACTGGTTATTCAAGTTGTACATCATAAAAAAATGAACTAGTTCCATTTCCTCCACAGACACAATTTCCGTACTACGATGTGATTCACAGAGCAAACCTAAAGCATCAATGCAAACCTGAAAGACATTTAGATGTTAACCACAAAAGAGCTCCAGACACATATGACAACATTTTGTTTTAACACAATGCTGACACAGTATGTAGGATCAACACAATTCTTCTACATACGAAAAAGTTGTCCCCTTACCTGACTGTGCTGATGAACTAGACCCTGTTTTATGTATTCAGTGGATACAAAACCACTGCTGATATTTGAAATTTGCAGGCGCCCATGAGCCCTGGCCGTTCTTAGGCATGCCATTAATGCTCCAAGAGCTCCTCTAGTACTGCGAGAGCCTAAAGAAAACAAAAGCCAGGAGTAAGTATAGTTCAATCAGCACAAACAATGTACTAACTCCAACGCTGGTCAGAAAACCCCAATACTTCCAACACGTTGCCTTGATCCTTTATCCAGAGCTTACTGCTAGGTTGGGGGCCATGGAAGAGGCTGGGAATGGTCAGGCTGCAAGAGAAGCCGCCAACAGATAAATTCCCTCCCTGAAATTCTTATATGGCAATGCACAGAGCATGGGGAATAAGCGGGAGGAGCTGGAGATCTGTGTTAGGCTGAATAACTGTGATGTAATTGCCATCACCGAGACATGGTGGGACAGCTCCCATGAATGCTGTCATGGATGGCTCTGGACTGTTCAGGAAGGACAGACCAGCAAGACGGGGTTGGGGAGTTGCTCTCTATGTGCAAGAGCAACTAAAATGTGCTAAGTTCTGTCCAAGGGAGGGAGCAGAACAGGTTGAAAGCTTGTGGGTAAGAATTAGGGGATGTGGAAAAGGAGATGAAATTGTGGTAGGGGTCTACTATAGACCACCAGACCAAGAGGAAGTCGTTGATGAGGCCTTCTACAGACAGCTGGATGTAGCCTCTAGAGTTAACTCCTTGGTACTCATGGGAGACTTCAATCACCCTGATGTTTGCTGGGAAGATCACACAGCCAGGCACAGACAGTCCAAAAGACTCTTGCAGTGTATCAATGATAACTTCCTGATGCAGGTTGTGGAGAAGCCAACAAAGAGAGGTGCACGGCCGGACCTTCTATTAACTAATAAAGAGGGACTGGTTGAGGACATTACGGTCAAGAACAGCCTTGGGGACAGTGACCATGACATGGTGGAGTTCAGTATTCTAAAGGGTAGAATCAGAGCAAGAAGTAGAATTGCAACCCTGGACTTCTGCAGAGCTAACTTTGTGCTCTTCAGGGACATGCTTGCAGCAATCCCATGGGCTAAGGCTCCGGTGGGGAAAGGAGCCCAAGAAAGTTGGCTAATTTTTAAAGACTACTTCCTCCAAGCCCAAGCCAGCTGTGTGCCCCTGAGTGAAAAATCAGGTAAAAGTGCTTGGAGAGCTGCATGGCTGAATAAGGAGCTCCTGAAGGAAATCTCAGGGAAGAAGGAATCTTGCAATTCATGGAAGAAGGAATCTGTCACTTGGGAGAACTATAAGAGAAGTAGTCAGGGCCTGTAGGAAAGCAACAAGGAAGGTCAAAGCCTGCTTGGAACTGAAACTGGCAAAGGAAGTAAAACAGAACAGAAGATCCTGTAAGCCTGTGATCCTCCTTTCATTTTTTACTCCATAAACCTGCCATAGTTTAAATTATTTCTAAATTGCCTGGTTTCCAAAAATCTCTGTCTTGAACATAGCAAGAAGAACCTTTTGAGGTCTCAAAAGCCCTCATTTTACAAATACACTAAATTACACTGAAATTAGAAGAGAACCAAAAAATGTCATATCCACATACTTGCAACAAAAAGCACCCTGTAAAGCCCTGCTTCAGGACACGCTTGTGCAAAAAGTAAACAGAAAAGTAACACAAAAACAGTGTTAAAGAACACCAGCATGTAAAGCTTGGCACGTAGAGAGAGCAGTAAGGCGCCCACAGTTAGAGTAGCTATTTTTGCTTATGACATGAAGACACATTCATGAGAATTATGAATTTCCCCTTGAAATATTTACAGCAATAATAACCAGCTGCAATTTTTCTCCCAAACTATTGTCAATACTAGCAAAAGATCACTTAAAAAACCCCTCATAATCACAAGTACAGTATGTATTTTCTTACCTAGGTTAGCACCTGCAGAAGCCTGAAGAACTCTAATCATGTAGCTCAGACTATCAGGGCTACGTTTGAGCAATTTTGGCAAATAGTAATCTGTTATGTATGTAGCTTGGTCATGGTTTCCTTCACACAACATTACTAAAAGAGGAGAAACCCAGATGTCATGCCACTGGTCAATCCAAGTGCTTTCTTGAGAATTCAATGTAAAATGGGCTTTGTGATTTGTAAACATGGTCTCCAAAAGATCACTAGCGTACGGTGCAAGAGACTGATCACTCATCACGTCCAAGATCTGCGCTGGAATTGTTCTGTCCAACTGGAGTATACTTTCAGTGCCCACACATTCCACAAGACAGCCAAGAGAAGCATATTTCCCTTTTACATGCCATTCCAAGCTCATTAAACGCTTTAGCAGCCTTGCAAAGAACGGGTCTGATTCCTCATTGTTTCCAGTAATGGTGTTCCGGTGTATCTGAAGAAGATTCTTGAATATCAGTTTGGTTTGGTGTCTAACAGCATCCAGAGGGTGTTCCCAGTGTGTATAAATGTATCCCAGCAGTTTCCCAATCAGGTCTGAGTTCCCATTAAGTTTGATTTTTAGATCTGGGGAAGCTGAGACAATGGCAGCCAGTGCTGAATTAGTCCAAATAGCAAGGATCCTAGACAGAGACGTCGCCATACTGGATTCTTTTAACCTTTCAGAAACAACAACAAAAAAAACAAACAGATCACAGAGCTCATTATTTGCATTTGTCAGGTTTTTATAGGCTCTGGGTGTTAGGAGGAAGTTCTTCACAGAGAGAGTGATCTAGCATTGGAATGGGCTGCTCAGGGAGGTGGTGGAGTTACCATTCCTGGAGGTGTTCAAGAAAAGACTGGACGGGGCACTTAGTGCCATGGGCTAGCTGACTGGATAGGGCTGGGTGCTAGGGTGGACTGGATGGTCTTGGAGGTCTCTTCCAACCTGGTTGATTTTATGATTCTATGAATTATTCATCACCTTAATTTACATTGCAACAAAACATATGAGGAGACACTAAGCTGCTCACTGAACAAAAGGAGCTAACACAGATAGGTGACAAATTGGATGCTGCAAAGTTATTTAATACTTAGTCACCTGACATGCTGTTAACTGGTCACAACTACAATGCCTAAATATGGGGAAAAGAAAACTGACAAGCTACTACACTTGCTATTTTAAAAACAACAATTTAAAATGAATATCCACATATTTGAGCAATGTTACATTATTGCATGCCTTCTCAAAGTATAAAAAACACTTTATTGCCATATAAAACCATAAATACTCAGCACCATGTGTGTAAAAACAAAATCACAGGAATTATGTCCAAGGCAGGAATAAAGGTTGAACTGAATGCACATTTTACTCTGCTATTCAGTAGTGCAGATAATCCAAGCAAGCGATGCTTGCAACCTGAAAAAAAATTGAAGTGCCATCTTACTTCAAGTAATTCTATTCATGGGCACATTTTGTTTTCCTCTGTACTGAGGATCTGATCCTGTACATAGGATCTGCTGCTTTATTTTAGTTCGAAGTTACAATTTTCTCCTGCATGCTATCTAGGCAATATCAAGGCATATTTTTCCAACTGAGAGAGTTACTCTTGCTGCATTAAAAAGATCTCATGATCTGTGGAAAAAACTAGTATCATGACCTTGAATACATCAAAGAGATGTTCCAACAGGACCATGTGAGCCATGCAAAAACAGAAGCAAAAAGATTAGCACCCCCCTTGAAAACAAATGAAAACACAGGCTTACTCTGAACTCAAAGACAACAAGACTGATGCAATATCTAGTAACAGTTTCTCCCCATTTTCACCCATGCTGCCATTCTTCCATTCCAGCATAGCCAGTGCTCCATGGCAAAGAAAGAGAAGGACCGAGTCAGGGATTTCTTCCATATACAGAGTCCCACAGTTACTCATAAACCATGCTGGCACATCTGTGTGTTTCACTGACCCAAGAAGCAAATCACTGATCTGGAATAACAAAACAACACAGCACAAGAGAAAAACTACTTTGTGCATAACTGAGATTCCGTGATCTAAAGAGATATTTTGTACACTGTTTTTCTCTAATTCAAAACCCTACTTTTATCTCCTATGGTAAGGAGACAATAAAGAATTTACACTCCAGAAAAAGACTGAAGGCTAACAATTCCTGCTTGACTCACAGCAAGACCTCTGAACAACACTGGCAGTGGTGCCTAGCAACACCATGACATTTCAGTCTTTAGGGAAGAAATGCACTTACCAAGGAAGGTAACTCTTCAACTGGCTCATACATAGCTTTAGTAAACAGAATAACAGCCAGTCCTGAAGTAGACTGGACAGTTTGCAGGACACTTGCTACATAGTAGAGAAAGATAGTTTACATTAGAGTGCAGCAAACTTTCTGTGCTAGAACCAAACTTATAAATATGGTACTGAATTTTCCTAGGCTGTTTGGTGTTATATGGTCACATATGTGCACCTGGAGAGCAAGGATTAATCAATTTCTATTCTATTGTAATAGGAAACCATTAATATATTTTAACAGATGGAAAATATAGACCTGCCCAGTGAGGCAAGGATGGAGGCACACCCTATTGACATTTATATTGAAGTTATATTTATATTAAATTCTATTGTACAAAAATCTGTCTAAGTAAGCAGAATTAGTGATACTGCACCAATAAATAGTTCTGTGTCATGGAAGGTCAATATAGGCCTAATAGGTGTCCTGGCTTGCCCAGGCATGGTCCCGTGATCCCCTTCCCCCTCTGCTGAAGGGAGGAACAGAGCACAGACGAGAAGACACCCAGTTTGAGGGTCCAAGACTTGCTCAGCCTTGTTCTTGCAGTAGTAAACAAGGTGCATACACTTGTTTAGGCATGGTCTGTGTCTTCCCAAATAAGGGGAAAGCAAGCTCCTGGTTTCACCTAATGTGGTCAGTTTTGGCAAAGTGCCATTCTGATTGGTGAATCTCTGTGGCCAAAGAAGCCATTACACTCAGGCAGTTAATAAAAGATGTGGGTGAGGTGAAAACGTGGTGCTTTGCCTCATGCTCTCTGCTCTGACAACATGCTCTGCCTTATTTTGCTGTGCCTTGAGCTCCAGACCAGCTTTGCTGCATTACAAGCATTGATGTACAAGCTTGTCCACCTGGAAACTGTCATGCCTCAGTTTGCTAGGAGAAGGCATTAAGTTCCTCCACACTGTGGCAAGAATTCGCCACCAGCAAGACATCGTGTCTGCCCGCACACCATCCATCCTGGAAGGAGTCAAGACCAGGGCAGAGACTCTGCTAAACTCCACCTTCCTGCTATAGCCTGGGGAAAACTCCAAAGCCTCCAGCAGCTTTCAAACCACTGACAGCAACCCCTCCACATGCTTTGGGTACTGTCTGACACTATAATGCAGCTCCAGAAATCCAGAGACACTAGCTTGTGAGTAAATATTCTACAAAGCCTCTTTGTAATTAAAGTTTTGAGTCTGTAATCATAAATTCTGTTGTGCCTCCTGCCTTAGTAGAAAGTGCCCCCAAAAGGGCAAGCAGCACGTTGACCACAGAATTCTCTTCCCAGTTTGATTTGTTTGTGTTTCTGGTTTTCCTTAATTGTTTGAATTGCCTGTTTTCCTGTATGTAAATAACCACAACCGTGCAGTTGAACCTTGTAATATTAAATCTTGCCAGAAAACGTACACAATTCCATAGTTATTAATACTTTTCATCTGGATAGTAATATAAAAATAAATGTCAATATTAATTTGGCATATAAATTACAACATTGACAGCATAATTTACAGGGATACACAAATTTTTGGTAAGCATAGGGATTCAGTAAGTCTCAAAAATATTTGTTAGTCTCTACATTATTAGTAAGAGGAAATACCTTGGGTTTTTTGGTAGTAGGACAAGTTAAACTGTACACTGCAAAATTATGACCTATAAATCATAGGCTGTTAAGAAAAACCTACTGCTGCTCCTACTACCATTAATCTCAGGTGTTCCTACTACCATTCAAGCTCAACTGAGTTTTCATACAGACACTCTGTTTACTGCAAACACAAACTGGGCTTAACTGAAAATATCTGAGTTTGAATGTTACTGAGCTTACCATCTATCAGGAAGTTTGTGGAGCTTCTCAATAAACTACACATGCTTTGCCATATAGAAGACTCATGGTGTTTCCAAAGACTTCCCTGGAAATTTTCTGGTAGTTTCTGCACAAGCATCATTGACACTTTAATGCCTAGCAGTAAATCATGCATCAACTGAGTCTGAACAATATGATTTCCATGATTCTTTCTGTGGAAAACAGACAAGACAGACATGGACACAAATAGAAAATGAAGACCATATTTTACCATCCCCACAAAACTATGTTCAGCCAACTTCAGAGACAATTAATGGTAAATATTAACTTATTGGGTTGACAAGATAGATAACTACAGGAAAACAAGATGACTCTGGTCAGGCCACACCTTGAGTACTGTGTCCAGTTCTGGGCCTCTCAATTCAGGAGCGATGCTGAGGTGTTGGACTGTGTCCAGAGAAGGGCAACAAAGCTGGTGAAAGGCCTGGAACACAAATCCTATGAGGAGAGGCTGAGGGAGCTGGGGGTGTTTAGCCTAGAGGAGACTCAGGGGGGACCTCACTGCTGTCTACAACTACCTGAAGGGACATTGTAGCCAGGTGGGGGGTGGCCTCTTCTCCCAGGCAACCAGCAACAGAACAAGGGAACACAGTCTCAAATTGTGGCGAGGAAAGTATAGGCTGGATGTTAGGAGGAAGTTCTTCACAGACAGAGTGATTGGCACTGGAATGGGCTGCCCAGGGAGGTGGTGGAGGCACCGTCCCTGGAGGTCTTCAAGAGACGACTGGATGAGGCACTTAGTGCCATGGTCTAGTTGACTAGATAGGGATGGGTGCTAGGTTGGACTGAATGATCTTTGAGGTCTCTTCCAGCCTGGTTGATTCTATGATTCTATGTCTCAAGATTAGTATTTTAAAATGAAGTTAACAAACATAATGACACATTTTGCTGCAATTTCTGCAGGTTCCTATAACAAATTTTCACTCATTTGATTCTGTCTGAGCAGAGCTGATTTTTCCCAGAAACTTTCCTAAAAGACCAACAGAAAACAGTGTTGCTCCTTTCTCATTCTTCCTATATGTGTAAAGCACATTTCTATGAATAGACTTCCTTCTCATACAAAGACAGATAACATGCACATTTTTAAAGTACAAGACACTAAACTATGGATTCTTCTCCCCTGGGTTTTTGACGAGACAACACAGTCAAGAGGGGGGCTACAAAAAAGCTGGGGAGGGACTTTCTAGGCTATCAGGTAGTGACAGCACTAGGGGGAATGGAACAAAACTAGAGGTGGGGAGATTCAGACTGGACATGAAGAGGAAGTTCTTCAACATAAGACCGGTGAGAGCCTGAAATGGGTTGCCCAGAGAGGTGGTTGAGGCCCCATCCCTGGAGGTGTTTAATGCCAGGTTGGATGAGGCTCTGGCCAGCCTGATCTAGGACAGGGTGTCCCTGCCCATGGCAGGGATGTTGGAACTAGATGATCCTTGTGGTCCCTTCCAACCCTGACTGATTCTGCGACTCTATGATCAGTACCTTTTTCTTCCTTTCCTCTCTTGTTTTATAATCATCATATTGATACATATAAAAAAACTCCAAAACTGCTCAACAACAGCCTTTTTAAATTTAAATACACATACCATTGTAAAACAACATTTCCATCTTTCATCCATGTATGGCTATCAGAGTGACATTTCAAACCACACCAGACCATCTCACAAGCATAAAATAAAAACAGATAAAATACAGCTTCTACTGAATTCACTTGCCTGTTTTCTTCCTGTATGTCAAGTAGTGACTTCGGCAGAAACTGAAGAACTAGGGAAAATAATTATGGTATGGATTTATTTAAAAGGCAAACTGAACATAAAAATTCCAGCAAAGCAATACACAACACAACCAGGCACAATAAACCATTATCCATATAGTGGTGTTTCTTCCACTTTGTATACAAATTAAACTGGCATTTCAGTGCAGACCCAAAGAAGCAATGGTAAAGCCAAATCTCAAGGTAGTTTATAACAGTCTGGTACAAAACAAGTGGTTTTTCCAATTGATTTGGCCTAATCCTGTGACCTATTGAGAGGTCTGGCTCCTCAGTGAAAATGACCAAGAGCTCAAGACAGAGCAGGAACAGAAGGTCCACAGGAAGCTGTAAACATTACTTGCATGCTGAGAGCATAGTATGTCAAGCTCTCCCATATTCCCAGGAGATGAAACTTCTGCTGAATTATTGGCAAACAAAACTCTTGCTACAGAAATCCTGTACTTGCTACAGTCAAGACAGCTCAGTGTTATCTTATCCAATTTCCTGATGAGGCATAGAACTGAGAATACTTCACTTAAACTACCATTAACTGCCCCGGCCTTTTGAGAATCACTCACTGGTACATCTTCAGATCTGTATCTAGGACTTAACAGTAACGCAAGATAGAGTCCTGGAAATTCAAGGTACAAAATGAGACAAAGTCTGTGACAAAAGAAGTAGCATGTGAGGGTACTAGTTATTCAAAATTAACCAAGAGGAAGTAAGATCTGATAGACCTTAATGCTACTTCATGCTATTACTTCACACACACACACACGCCCCAGTAATCTATAGTGAAATCATAAATGTAACTTTACCTTCCTCAAACAGGTTTTTAATACTTGAGCTACCTAGAAGAAAGAAAACACATTTTAACTACTGAATACTAGCCAATGCTATCTATTTTAGATCAAATGTAAACATTACTTTATGTGCTACACCAAAACACAACGAATGCTGAGCAAGTTAAAACAGAATTCAAGATTTTCAAAGCCATCATACCTAAGCTGAAGTCCTCCATGCAGGAAGCAAGGTTGTCCAACACCTTTCTGTACAACCATACATCTGTGGTTTTCAGTTCCTCCCTAAGGCAGCATGCAAAGCTTTGTACAGCTAGTGTCATAAACTGTTCAGGAAGACAGTTTAGTGAACTGCAACAGTAAGAAAGGACACTATCAGTTAGCTCATACTCAAAGTCAATGTCAGCTAAAACTCCAATAACAGACAGATGTTGCTTCCTGCATGAAAATGTATTCTGTCTTAAAAGAAAGAGGTCTGCCCTAATTTGGGAGCTAGAATGTCTGTCACAAAGGTATTAAGCCCTAGTATGCAACTGAATACAGGATGGAAGTCCTGCGTCTCTCAGCATTACTGGACATCAAAATGAAGACAGCCAAGCACTGGATCATAAAACTGTTAAGGTTGTAATAAATTTGCTGAAGAAATACCACAATAATTTTGCAACAGATCTTTTTTTAAATGGGCAGAAGAAATGACAGTTTAGTTGTAATTCCTCTGAGCAGCCCCCTCGTGATGTTGCAAGTTAGTTTTTTCTAAACAGAAGTATTTTAAATCTCTACTCTAATATTGGATTTTAAAAATCAAAGTGTTAATTACACACTGTGGCATCCTTCCAGTAAAGAAACAGTTCTAAATAATACTTTCAAGTTATTTATTCAATTCTATATACTGTATTATTAAGATTTTTAACAAAGCAAGAAAGAAAACCAGAATATAGTCACATACTAGGACCACAAATTTTAAGTCCTAAAACTACAGCAATTAGTAGCACATGAAAAGTTACTAATTTCTAGGTAAGAAGTGCATTTTAAAAACCATAAAGGCTTACTAATCAGGCTTTTACCTTGCTAATACTTTTTTCAAGGGATTCTTCATACCCAATGAGAAATACATTTCTCCCAAAACATCTAAACAAGCTTTAACCATGGGATCACATGGAGAGTTTTGATCCATCTTCTTCACCAATGGTCTAATCTGTAATCAACAGAACATATGATTGACAAAAACTCTATATACTCTGAGAGAGGTCTTTCTCTGAACATGCAAATCACCTGGGGAGGTGATGATTACATCAAGAACTGAGGAACGTCTCAACAGAAATAAGCATATCCTGAGTGGCTCGCGTGATAATGCAACTACTGCCCCAGGGGTTGGCAGAGTAAATGGGTGGGAGGCAAACAGGGGCACCAACCCCTTGAGATCCCTGGAAATCCACTTATACAGTATTAATGTGAGCTAGGTGTACTGTGATAAATGAACAGTATAAAAAGTCATGAGTTATGACCTGCTCAGTGGAGGGAAAACATCATGGACCAAGCTACATGCTGAAACTCAACAGGATTCTCAGACATCTCCCCCTCTTCTGGCTGAAGACATCATAAGCCGAGAAGGACTCAGATCCTGGAACATCTTCCCCCACTCCCAGCCAAAGAAAGAAAAGTATCCTGGGGTAATCTCTCTTTCTCCATTCTCCCTCCCCCTATCTTGCTTTTTTTATTCCTTTGTCTGTTTTGTTTACCCTTTAATAAATAGCCTGACTTTGATATTTGGCCTCATTTGTGCCTCAATTTTACACATGGGAATGGTTTAAAAGAACCGTGTCTCTTTCCTAACTTTCAGACTGAGACACGCTCTCATCACTAGCTGAGGCAGAGCTCCCTCTCATTCAAGGACATGGTGCAAAACTGTCTTTTGTTTACCATATCCTATTGAGTTTTAAGTATTGAATAATGTTCCAAGAACACCTCTAATATCAAAAATAAAGACATACAAACCAGAAAACTTGGTATTGCTTGTCTTCCATCATCTTTAGCACTGCAGCCCTTGCTAATTTAAGTCAAAGAACTACATTTCTGTCTGCACATGCAACAGTAACCACTGATTTTTACATGCTCCCAGGAATGTTCAAGACATTATCAAGTTTATTTTAGAATTATGTTGTCAAGGGTTAGGGACCTGACAGACTGTCAGTAAGTACAAACCACACTAACAGTGAAGTCTTACTTGTTTAATACACTGAATCTGCTGGATGCCATTGCTTAGCTGCATGCAGTGCAGAAGCAGAGATGCCAGGTTTTGCTCTCCATCCTTTGAAAACCCTACAATGGAAGATGAAACTCTTTTTAGAAAGGAATTACAATAAGTGATATAAAGAACTCCTAACTTAAGAAATGACTGCTTAATTCTTAAGGGGTTCTCCTGTTTCATTAAACCTACTGGTGCTACAATCTCTTAGGTTACAACTCCTTAGCACAATTTTTTTTCCAACAAATAAAAACCCATCTGTTTCACAGCAACACAATAGTAGGCTTTGTCTTCAGTATGAACACCAGTTTCACAAAACCACAGCAAGACTGAAGCTAGAAGTGACCTCTAGAGGTCATCTGATCCTTCTCAAGTAGTGTCACCCAGAGCAGGCTGCCCAGGACTACAGACAGACAGCTTTGAACACCTTCAAGAAGAGAGACTCCACAACTTCCCTGGGAAACCTGTGGCAGCGCTCAGAACATCTTGTGGTTTAGTTTGTACTCATGTCTCCTGTCCCATCACTGTTCAACACAGAAAACAGTCTGGCTCTGTTTGCTTTACATCCTCCCTTCAGATGTATTTTACACATTGATTGAGATTCCCTGCTAAGCCTTCTCTTCATCACACTGAAAAGTCCCAGCTCTCTCAGCCTTTCCTTGCAGGAAAGATCCATCATCATCAGTAGCCCTTCACTAGACTCTCTCCAGTATGGTTTTTATGTTGTTGGATTTTTCCAAGTAAAGATTGCTGTAAGCTTATCTCATTAAACAATAATTTCAAAAACCAAAACCAACTTCACCATACAACCAATCACTAAATAAAAGTGTTTGAACAGCATCTTCAAAGCAAGTTCACTACAGTAAATACAAAGACTAGGAAAATGCACTCAAGATGGCCTCCAGAGATTCCCTGCAACTGTCCCATGATTCTTTAAAACTCACTGTTAGAAGGAAGTTCTTCACAGAGGGAGTGATTTGTCATTGGAATAAGCTGCACAGGGAGGTGGTGGGGTCACCATCCCTGGAGGTGTTCAAGAAAAGACTGGATGAGGCATTTAGTGCCATGGTCTAGCTGACTGGAAAGGGCTGGATGCTAGATTGGACTGGATGATCTTGGAGGTCTCTTCCAACTTGGTTGATTCTATGATCCCTCATACTAAAGCTAGTACTTGGGTAGACTTGCAAGTGGGATTAAAAGTAGGAGCTTCTATCACCTTCCCCACGAATAATGAAACAAAGAAAAGAGCTTTCCAACCAAAGATATGGTGCTCTAAAGGATTATTCTAACTCTGTCAAGGCTAAGAAGTCATTATCATTTCAAAATAAAAATAAACCACAAAAGAGCAAACACACCTAAAACCCACAAGACAAAATCACCAGAAACAAAACATAATGGGAGAAAAACAATCAATTCCAGTAGCTACACAAAGGTATTCAACTAACAGAAAAAGAAATTACACAGTCCAGACAAAAATATTCTACTTACTTTGAAGTTTTTCAAGCTGCTGTTGATCAAGAAAAAATGCATCCACCTGAATTTCCTTCTTCTTCTTTAAAACCATTTTAGCAGATTGTAAAACCTGCTAAAAAAAAAAAAATTGTTTTAAAAGCTTCCTATGATGTTTTTTTTTTCCCCCACCATCCTGAAACTACACTTATTGCATTAGCTGTGCAATTTGTATTTTTTCAAGATTATCAAATTCAATTATTTCAAACACTTTGCCCAAAATTTACCCAGCCCTCATGGGTTCCACAACACAGAAGTCATAGAAAACAAGATTTGCTGAATGACAAACTGTGTCACTGGAGTTTTTACTTCCTCTTTCTGTAGCCTGCAGCATACCTCTATATAGGTTTGAAAATATCACACAGACACGTGGAAACACCACAAAACTTCTGATGCTGTTTTACTGTTTACGTCTCTTTGAAATTGCATTAAAGTTAGATCTGTGGAGCAACACAGTTTTGTTTCATTAAGATGTATCAACCAAGTCTTTATTTGCTATAATGGATGTTGCAAATATTATTTTTTCTGCCTTAAAGTAGTAACAATTTTAGGTGCACTAGGTCATTATCACAGTATCACAGTATCATCAGGGCTGGAAGAGACCTCACAGATCATCAAGTCCAACCCTTTACCACAGAGCCCAAGGCCAGACCATGGCACCAAGTGCCACGTCCAATCCTGCCTTGAACAGCTCCAGGGACGGCGACTCCACCACCTCCCCGGGCAGCCCATTCCAGTGTCCAATGACTCTCTCAGTGAAGAACTTTCTCCTCACCTCCAGCCTAAATCTCCCCTGGCGCAGCCTGAGGCTGTGTCCTCTCGTTCTGGTGCTGGCCACCTGAGAGAAGAGAGCAACCTCCTCCTGGCCACAACCACCCCTCAGGTAGTTGTAGACAGCAATGAGGTCTGCCCTGAGCCTCCTCTTCTCCAGGCTAAACAATCCCAGCTCCCTCAGCCTCTCCTCGTAGGGCTGTGCTCAAGGCCTCTCACCAGCCTTGTCACCCTTCTCTGTACACGCTCAAGCATCTCAACGTCCCTCCTAAACTGGGGGGCCCAGAACTGAACACAGTACTCAAGGTGTGGTCTAACCAGTGCAGAGTACAGGGGCAGAATGACCTCCCTGCTCCTGCTGACCACACCATTCCTGATGCAATTATCACAGACCAGCCGATGTTGGAAGAGGCTCTGGAGGTCATCTGATTCAATCTCCTGCTCAAGTTAGGCCACCTGGACACAGGACCGAAAACAGGTAGCTTTTTTATGGTTCTAAGGATGCAGACTCCACAACCTCTTCGGACAGCCTGTGCCAGTGCTGGAACACCCTCACACACCTAGTGCTTCTTGATGTTCAGAGGAACTCTCCTGCGTTTCAGTCTGTGCCTATGGCCTCCTGTCCTGGCACTAAGCACCAGTAGACGAGTCCCGCTCCATCCTCTTTGCACCCTCCCTCCACGGATTTATAAACACTAAAGATAAAACCTCCCAGTCTGTTACCTGGTCCCAGCTGACCAGTAACCAGAAAGCATCATTCCTTTTCTTTTTTTCTAAAAACAGGTGGCCTCAATCTCTCTCCCCAGGCAGCAGGCACCACTGCGCTGCAATCACCAGCGTGCCGGTGCCCGTGCAGGGTAACCAACACGTGAGCCCCGACAACTATCCAGTGGCCTCCGGGAGAGCCTGATTTACAGCGTCTCACGGGCCCCGCTGCGGTACAACAGCTTCAGGCTTTGAGACCGCCAAGTAACGCACAGCAGCACTCAGCCAAGCCGGGTCGGGTGGCAACCGCCGCCGAGCCAGGCGCAGCTCCCGGGACCTCCTCCGCCCCAGCGGCCTCGAGGCGGGCGGCAGCGCGGATCCGGTAGGCAACGGGGCCGGAGGGGAGCGGAGGGAGAGCAGCCGGCCGCCAGACCGCTGCCACGGAGGCCGCGGCGGAGAGAAAGGGCAAAAAGAGAAGCAGGAACCCGGCACACTCACCTACCGGCGCCGCTTCCCCTCCCGGTCCCCACCGCCACGCCCTCACCACGTGCCGCCCGCCGCCAACCAGGGTGCTCCGGAGGGGCGTCCGGGAGCGGCCTCCAGCGCCACCTCGTGGAAGACGGACTGATCGCCTCCGTGGTGCTGGGGAAGCCCGGCAGGCTTCCGCCGAGGCTGCTGCGGCTTAGCGGCGCCCGGCGCTGTTCGCCCCCGACTGCACCGCGGCAGCAGGTAGCTGAGTTTCTTTGCAAAATCCTGGCCTTCGCTACAAGAGAAACCAACGCGAGGGCCGCTGGGCTCTGTGAGGCGCGACTAGCTTTCCTTACTTTCAAATGCACTCTTCACCTTGGGAAAACTTGATGGTAGCTTTGATGAGTCTGATGATGGCAAAAGCTAACGTTTCTGAGCAGCTGCACTCCGGTCTCGGTTCCCGAGCTTCCTCAGCAGTTTTAAGTGACCGTCACTCGTCCTGTGTCCTTGCCGAAGACAGCAGCTGGAAGGATCCCTCCAGAACCGGCTGCATTTCGGAGCTAGAGAAAGCAAACCCCAGTGAAGCATCCAATGCCAATCATGCTCCTCCCTCTGGGAACGAATTCTTCCTTCTTTCTTTCCCTATTTTCCCCTAAAGAGCAGAAAGAACATGAAGAAACACTTTACAAAAATCCAGTGAAACTCAGTTGAAAAGAGTCCTGCGTTTCATTTAAACCTCTATTACCTAGGTCAGACCAGATGATTGAGGCCCCTTCCAATTTGGCATTCTATGATTTTGTTTGTCTGCACTTAACCATCTCTCTTGATCAGCCCTTATTAATCCGTCCTTAATTTCTCACCATTCCCACATTTTCTTAAACTGTGAAATGCCAAACAAACTCCTAGAAGCATTTTCTTTTTAGCCAGAGCAGGTTATTTTTCAGAAGTGTTCAACAAATACATTGTATGACTTCTAACAATCCTCCCAGCTCCCATGTGAATAGAATGTACCAAGTAAGAGAATCTGCAATAGGCTATCAAATAGGATGGTCTTCCCCTGATTTCCTGAGTGGCAAAAGGGAAATCTTGCACACTTTGTAAAAATGGTTACTGTAAAAGCAATTAGTATGAAATATCAGCTCAACATAGCAGCCATGCTTCCATGAGGATTTAAGATCAATGTTCTGGTAAGGAAAAAGGGGAAAGTATAAGGAAACCCATTCATTGCCACTTAACTTTCACCCAACAGAGATTTTCTTAGAAATTTGAAGCAGATAGAGTCCATAAGAATCTGTTTAGCACTTTAAACAAACTTCTAAATCCCCATTTAACATTGAAGTTTGACAGTACCTTCTGACTTCTGACATGATCATGGCCAAAGGACTTCTTGAGGAAAGGTTTAACAGCATCCAAACATACGGGGAAATGGCGTTTTTATGTTGGTTGGTCCATCATTTCCATTTATAGGAAACTCACACCATTATTTGGTACCATGCGTGGTAGAGCCCTACATGAAATGATGGACTTGAAGAGAGATTGCATGCTCCTGTTATTTGTGACCTTGCAATGAAATCACACACAGCATCCTCTTTAAGTGCA
Organism: Pogoniulus pusillus; assembly: GCF_015220805.1. Lineage (NCBI taxonomy): Eukaryota > Metazoa > Chordata > Aves > Piciformes > Lybiidae > Pogoniulus > Pogoniulus pusillus. The sequence goes on along the minus strand of NC_087281.1, from coordinate 11,783,712 downwards.
AGCAAAGTCTCCAATAAGCTAAACTAAGACTTCCATTCCTCAAGCTCGGTTCAATACCTGCACATTTTACCCTCTTCCCATAGGTTGCCCAGTTTCACGGGAACTCTTTCCAGGGTTTCAACTCTCTGTATTCCAGTTCATTTTCTGATAATATTAGGGGTAACTTTATAGCAGCTTTCTGAAATAGGTTTTCTCTCCCCAATTTTTTCCAGTGAGAGGAGTTAGGATGTAAGGGAGCCATCAGCTAACACCTGAAGAAAACACACTTTATAGTGCAATATAAAGCAAAGAGGCATCTGAAGAAAATAAAGAATAGCATACAAGATCCTCATACATCAATCGCTCTGCTCTTCCAAGAGCACAACACTTCCAGTAGCCAAAACAAATTTCTTAGAACTACCTCACATACCACCTTTGGGCACTCACCAGGCATGGGTTATTAGACCTAACTACCTGGAAAAGGTTTTGTAATTTCTGTTCCACTGATAAGCAGCAATAGACCCTTGAATTACTTGTGATGTGGCTTTACTGTGCTCTGCTGTATTCCAAAGATCTCACAGAGACCAAGAAAAGCAATCACAGTGTAAGAAATTGCTAAGGAGAGAATAAAAAACAAACTGGAAAGCATCAATGCATAAATACACCTATGCCTGAATATTGCGTGTAATGTTCATCTCTACACAAAAAGAATATAGTAAGGCTGCCAAAAGTGTGAGGTTGAGTAAGAAGGATAGCCAAAGAGGCTTCTTTATGAAACTATTAAAGAGAGTAGGTAGCTTCAGTCTTGAAGAGAAATTACTTAAATGGAATATGACAGCAATTTGTAACAGCATTTTTCACTGTCTCTATAAAAAATAAGATGCATCAAAAAAGACGAGCAGACGATTTGTCCAATGAGTTATCCAAACCATGACACTCAGCATTCTAAGATATTTTGGGTCTTGACATTTGTTCAAAGGTAGCTGGACTAACCCATGGAAGAAAAAAATAAAAATGTTTCAAAATACAATACTTCTGATCACAAAGTCCCTGAACCATAAAGCAATTGGAGACTGGGATAGTAATTTCAGCTAATGACATTCACTTCCATGGGCTGAGGACAAAACCCAAGTAACTGGATACCAGTCTGCACAGCCCCCTGCTTTGACTGGCTACAGCCATTTTTACTGTGATGTCTCAACATATTTCTGCTTTTTTTCCTGGCACTGGACACATGTTCACAGGCATTTTGAAAAATCACCATTCATCCGTGAAAATGTCCCCCAAGGGAAACACTCTATCCCACATGGTTGGAAACTTTAATGTTTAAAATGTAAATTCCAGTTTTCTTGAGCTATGCCTATCTCCAGGAAGTAGAATATTTTTTATTGTACGTTTCTTTCAGAGGGAGATTATGAGCTTATAATTAGAAAACTCATCAATTGATTATTGAGAGTAGTGTAGAATCTTACCACTCTGTGGCGCCAAACAGTTAGAAAGAGGTTGGGCTTTTAAAGCGAAGTCAGGGACCTTCTGAGAAGTCTTATTGTTCTTACGCAGAAAAAGCCTTTGTTAGTAGCTAAAGAAACATTATTTTTTTGCTATTCAAAGGTACCAAAGCTCAAATACTAGAAGCTATTTAGATGCCATTTTTATATCACTGAAAGACAAGCCATAGCCTTGAAAAAACCACTTTAGACAAGTCATAGTAATAGCATGAGTTGAACAGGAACAATCATTCTCTCTTCCCCTCCTTCTCTTAAATAAAAGCTGGTTTAAGCTGTTTTTTGTCAAGAAAGATCAAGATACTTTTAAATTAATTTGAACAGCACTTGAAGATGATCTATTTATTTATATCAGTTTCATAATTGAAACTAGTATAAAGAATACCATGGAAACTTTTTAGGTGTTTCAAGTGTCAAATATATATGTCATCCTTTCAAAGAATCCATACAGAAATGAACTTATAGAAGGCACTATAATCTAAGATTCTGAAATCCAAAGCTACCTAAACTTAAGTGGTTGCAACATTTATCTATGGGACCAGAAAAAAATGTTCATCACAAGGGAGAGTAAGGCTCTGATCCAGCATGTCAGTATCACGTTCTATGCAGGAACTCTCATAACCATTCTAGTTGCAAGTTTGATAACCACTGAATCACCCCTGCTAGTGGCATTTTGTGAATTGGTTCCACGTTCTAGAGTCAATGTTTTGCAATACAGCATTCATAATACTTCAAAACAAATGAGGTTGAAGTTTAATAACCCAATCAGAAACTCAGAACTTATTTTCATGCATAAAATTAGACAATAAAAAACACACAAAATGCAAATCTTCAACCCACATCTAGAGGATATTTCGAGTCCATGTTAGAAAGGCAAATCGTGTCATGGTGTTTCACTTCTGTAGCAAGCCAGATAATCAAATGGTCCCTCCAAAGTGCAAAACCCTTGTCTTGCAGTTTGCATCTGCAATGTACTGTTTACCTTTTTTATTTCCCACCCATATTTGTCAAGTTTCACTTTGGATTTATTACTGCTTTTATATAACTTTCATCAGTGACAACTGCAAAGGGAAGCAACTCTCTTCCTGAGACCATGCATAGAATAGTCTTCTGTGGCCTTGTCTGGAAGAATTATGCCTTTCCCCCTTGCATCTCAGTTGTTCTACTAGTAATTTTATTACCTTCACTGACTGAGCACAGATTCTAGTCACCACTACATACTTTAGAGGGCAATTGAGAGAATCACAGAATCAACCAGGTTGGAAGAGACCTCCAAGATCATCCAGTCCAACCTAGCACCCAGCCCTAGCCAATCAACTAGACTATGACACTAAGTGTCTCATCCAGTCTTTTCTTGAACACCTCCAGGGACAGCAACCCCACCACCTCCCTGGGCAGCCCATTCCAATGGCAAATCACTCTCTCTATGAAGAACTTCCTTCTAATATCAAACCTATATCTCCCCTGGCACAACTTGAAATTGCGTCCCCTTGTTCTGTTGCTGGTTACCTAGGAGTAGAGATATCCCTTCAGGTAGTTGTAGACAGCAATGAGGTCTGTCCTGAGCCTCCTCTTCTCCTGGCTGAACAACCTCAGCCCCCTCAGCCTCTTCTCATAGGGCTTGTGTTCCAGGCCTCTCAAGAAAATCCTGAATATTCTTATTCCTTCTTCCAAAATATCTTTCATACCTCCTTATGCATGAGTATCAAGAGCTGTGTCACTATAAAGTATTTCTAGAATCTGAGACCAAATAAAATGCCAATTCACAAAGCAAACAGAAAGAAAAACTTGGTGAACAGGCTTCCTCTTCTTGCAATCTAAGCATGCCACTCGCATAGGCTTTGCTTTTACTTGGCTCAGTCTACTCCGCACTGAAATAGTGTCTGCACTTTTGGGTGTACCTAGAATGTCGATGGAACTGATAGGGCCACTTTTCATTAAACACCAATGTTAATTCATTTTGTATAGTGTTTGTTAGGAACCAAACGCTTATTTTTTTATTACTTTGGCTATATCTTGTAATCTAAGAAGTGTATTTTCCAGTTGTTTTTAATGTAGCTTGACCACCCTAGGCAAGAGTTACTGGGTAGAAATCAAATTACCTGCTTGCTGTAGCAGGAATCATGTCATTAATGCATTTTTCAGCAATGAATGTTTAGAAAATACATGATCCTCCTAGGATAGTACCAGCAAATGATGCAATTTCAGTAAAATCCTTTGGATACTTTAAGGCCACTGCAAGTCAGTGGAAAATTTGAGGCTGAACTCAGGAAAGAATGAAATTGTGTGTATAACAGATGTGGAATACTTGAGCTTTTAGGGGCTTTCCATGTTTTGTGTTTTTTTTTTTCCAAACAAGACGAACCAACCGACTCACAGATACAAACTTAGACAAGATGAATCTGCACACCTACAGGAGAAACGAGCAACAGGAGAATGGTGAAGTGTGGCCCGGTTGCTCCAGCCAGCCTCCATCCGACCTTGGGCTCCCTCCTCGGCACTCCGTCGGAGCCAGAGCACGCGGGAAAGCCGCGGCCCGTCACCAGCGGCCGTCTGGGAAAGAAGCGGGCAGCAGGAAAGTAGCAGGACAAGGAGACCGACTCAGCCTTGCCCGAGGCGCGTCCCACGAAGGGCCCCCCGGCGTCTAGCGGCTCTCACCGCCACCGACCTGCGCAGGCCCCGCCCGGGCTCTGCGCCGGGGGCGGCCCCCCGCTCCTCAGTGGCCGTCGCGGCCGTCGCTCAGGCGCCCGCGCCGCTCACCGCGGGGATGGTGGGGCGGGCGCCGAGGGGCGCGGGTTGCCGCGGCCGCGTAGTGCCCACAGCCTGGACGGCGCCCGGCACGGCAACGGTGCGAGCCAGAGCCAGCCAGGTTTGACCTCCCTTTCATTTGCTCTCTTTCCTCCCTTTGCGCGCGGGGCCGCATTGGGCGGGCGGCAGCGACAGCTCCCGGTTCTATCCCAGCGGCACGGCCCCGAGGCTCCGCCGTGCGTTGTCGCGCCCCGGCGGGGCAGCCGGCGAGGTGTCCCGGGGTGGCTTCGTCGGGTGCCGGATGGCGTCACGCGGCCCCGTCGCGGCTTAGCATAACGTGGTGCTAGGGCACCGTGGTGTCGTTGACTGCAGTACCTCGGGGGTGCGTCAGGCGGTGTCCCCTCGACGGGAGACTGACGAGTCTGAGGTCGCTTTAGGCCCACTAAGGTTTGGGCTCCTTGTCCGGTTGGCAGTGCGTTTGCCGTATCCCCGCTACCCCCCAAATGGAAGGGCAAGACGAGCACAACTTCCGAACAAACGTGGCAGATAAGGGTATTTTGAAAATAGCTACGCCGTCAGGATTTAACATCAGAATGAACCGTTGGTGCCTGGTGTGAAGTCACACCGTGACGTCCGGGAAAGGGCATACCCTGATCTGAAGTGCTTTACTGCTGTTTGCTGCACACATGTCACTGTGTTCCGTGGGAGACCCAAGAGTGGTGCCGTTTTCCTGGGAAGCCAAGGAGGCAGCGGCTCGGGAGTGAGCTAGGAGAAGGCAACCTGGCCGTGAAACCAGGAGGGCTGCTGGTAGTCTCTGCCTGGTGCTGCTGCAGCGGAGTCCTGGTTGATGCGTTGCTTCACAGGAACATAATATCTAGGAAGCAGCAAAAAACCCCAAAACATTCGTAAATAAAATTTGAAGGAACTTCTAAACAGCTTAGGCTACGTTTTGTCTGAGCACAGAAGACTGCAGAATGAGTCAACTGGAAAATAAAGCTACCAGTGTCTCAACTTGAGTAACAGCTAGCAACAAACCTGAGTATGACTTCCTTGATTCCCAAACGCGTCCACTTTGTGTCTCATCGTTTCCCTTCACCAGTCCAACCGTTCTGGCTCCAAAAATAATTGAAAGTGCTAAGTTTGGGTGAAAAGAGTAGAAGAAAAAGGCCTGAGATTTGAGAGGCGTGGTCCAAATACATTTGAGCTGGTTGACATTTAAGGATGATGTACGGCGCAAACCCACTCCTGTTGCAGCAGAAGTGCTTGCCAAGCTTTCTCCAACAGAAAGGACATGACATGTGGACAGAATATGAAGTGTTTAGTTAAACACAGGAGTTTGTTAAAAACAGAGGAAGGCACGGACAGTGTGATAAGGAATATGTAAATTTTAAAGTGTGCTTCAAAAAGCTAGAACATTGTTTCCTCCTTCCCTCTGAAATGTAGTTTATTAAATTCCAAGCAGACGGCAAGAAGAGGAAATTGGATCAGTCCCTTTGGGGTGAATGTGACCTTCTGATTTCTTGAAGCCTCTGAAGAAGTTTATAAACTTAAAAAGTGAAAAAGACAAACTTAATCTTTCCAGACTTGTCAAACTTGTCTCAATTAATTTCTGATGACATAATTAGAGCTTAAGCTTTAATGTGTGCTTTTTTTAGTTTACTTTTCAAAAGATTTTATTATTAAAGACTCAGGGAAAATGTAGGGCTATGCAGTGGGAACTGGAGCAGGAAGAAGTGGAGGACTCTGTAGGTTCAACTGCTGATTCAGAGTACTCTATTAAGCCAAGAGAGATGAACTCATTTTTTTCCTCCCTTGGGAAATCAAACAAGAAACAGGAAGTCATTGATTCAAAGTAAGATCATTCATTCTGCAACTGTAAACAGTGTATTATGTGCCTGTAAATGTTTCCAGAGTGCATTGCCATGTTGGAAAATACGAAGAAATTATCATAATCTCTAACAAACAACCCAAAATGAGTTATTTTCAAACTTTTTTTATCTGTAATGCTTGTACAGTGGAACATTAATTCGCTTGGACATTGAGAAACTACTTGGCTGGACACACTGTTCGCTGCCAGAAATCCATCTACTCAGATGTTTTGTCTGTTGAAAGACAAACATTTTTAACTCTACCCTGTAATATTATACTCTACCAAAAAGCTACATTTCTTTCACCACTTGATCCGTTTGTGTTTTTACTATCACAAACAATGAAATATTCTACTGTCAACCAGATATTGGCTGAATTCACCTCTGTCGTATGTAACTGTTGCTAGTCAAAAAGGAAGAACATTATAAGAAGTCCTAAATGGATGTCTAATAGGAAATCACCATTTCTCCTTACTTGGGAGAGCAGAATCCAGGCTGTCTGTCAAATCAATCTCCAGCTGAAATTTGTGCTTCCTTTGTAACTGATGCTGGACTCAATCCCCTCATCCATATCATCAATAAAGATATTGAACAGGACTGGACTCAGCACTGATCCCTGGGGCACAGCACTAGTGACAGCTGCCAGCTGGATGTGGCACCGTTCCCCACCACTCTCTGGGCCCAGCCTTCCATCCAGTTCTTTACCCATATCAGAGTGAATCTGTCCAAGCCATGAGCTGTATGGACTAATGTAGTTTTATACAATTTTATTAAGCTGTACACTTGGAAAATCTGGGGCATTCTTGAGATTTCTATAAAATAAATTAGTATGTATATAAAAATAAGTCAGACATTGAATACAGACTCCAGTTGACATGAGGATTTTTTTCCCTTTCTTTTTGCAGCATAAATATGGCTGAACTTCTAGAGCCAGATGGTACTGTAAACTGGAAGGAAAGATGTTTAACTCTGGAGTCACAGTTGATGAAGTTTCGTCTGCAGGCAAGCAAGATCAGGGAACTGTTAGCAGAAAAGGTAGGTCTCATGGCATGAATGCTAATGCTGTGTAAATTATTTTATTTGATGGTTTGAGATTACAAGTGCTGCATATTTTTTCAAGAGGGAAGAAAAACCAAAACAAAATAAATGGAAACCAGGTGTGTTTTAATTTCACACATTAGATTTGCCAGCAAGAAATGTTCAGTTTCAAATAAGAACACACTGACATCTTTCCTGCAGAGAAAAATGCATATCCAGTAATCATTTACAACATTGGAGTTTGTGCTTAACACATTTTCCTAACTATTTAAGACCTGATTTAAGACTGTGAAATCCAGAAGTGTTATTTTCCCCAGTATTGCTTTGTGAATCGCATCATTTACCAGATTTGCTTTTTTTCAATAAGACATCTCCAACTATGGCTTGTCATCTGAGTTCAGTGACCCAGGAAGTTGAAGGGTACTACATAATTTACTTTGAAGAATATGGTTTAATTATTTAACTTCATTTTGCAACAGATAAAAAATTCTCCTGGCATGTTCAAGTGTTGTGCTAGTTTGAGCCTAGCTAGGATGTTTTGGTGAGAAGAAATAGATCACAGGCTGTGAAAGGAAAACAAGGGTGATGTCTGCGTGGCTCATAGGCTTGCTGAGATGTATAAAAATAAGAATCAAAACATAGGTAACACACTCGGCACTTCTGCTGGGGAACTGGCTGAGCTGCATCTCTAACCTCACCCCTCTCTGCCGTTTTTCTGACTAATCCACTTTGCTTCCTAACCCCCTGGCCAAACCTCCATTCTTCCTTGGGACTGGGGTAAGGTTGAGAGGGGTAGGGGGAAGGTAAAGGGGCAGCTGGAAGCCTCTCCTGGGGACTCAGGTTTCTGGGAGGGCTGTTGTGTTTCTGTATTCCCTTTTCCCTTGTCTATTTCTGTCTATGACTGTATATACTGTAAATATCTGCTTGTATATTGTGCTAAGCTGTAAATATAAGCTTCATTTCATTTCCAGAGCCATCTGAGTCTAGTCTGGGTGATTTCTAAAGTGTAGGGGGGCAGGTAACACTCAAACCATCAGAAGTGTGTGTGTGAGCAGGGTCAATGGGAACAGGTATCTGCCCGACGAAACGAATGCAAATGGAGCAAACACACTACTTTAAGAAGCACACTGCCTACAGTGCACTTGCAGAATAGATACGAGGCTCTGCAGGAAGAACAGGTTGTCAGCAAGGATGAGGACTCAAAAAGCCCAGAAACTGCACTAAAGACAGGTTGCCTCAGGGCAGCCATCAAAACTGATCCTGAAAAGAAACCTCGAAGGGTCATTATAGTAGACTCCCCACTGAAGGGAGCAGAGGCCCCTCTATGCAGACCAAACCCACTTCATAGAGAAGTCTGCTGTCTCCCTGGTGCCCAGGTAAGAGACATTGTAGGTAAAATTCCCAATCTCATGAGTCCTTCAGACTACTATTCACTTCTGGTCTTTCAAGCGGGTAGTGACAATGAAACCATAAGAGGCTCACGATCAATTAAGAGACTTCAGGACCTTAGGGCAACTGCTAAAGGGATCTGGAGCTCGAGTTCTGTTCTTCTCTATCCCTCTAGCATCAGCAATAGACAAGGGAATATGTAGGAAGAGCCAACAGCTCAATTCATGGCTCCAGGGCTGGTGTCATCAGCAGGGGTTCGGATTCTACAACCACAGCTCGGTTTACAAGGCACCAGAGCTGCATACAATTAATGGGATGCACTTGTCCCAGAGGGAGAAAAGGATCCTGGGGCAGAAATTGGCAGGGTTCATTGATAGGGCTTTAAACTAGATTTGAAGGGGTGAGGGGTTAATAGTCTCCTGTTGGCTGGTGACAAACAGTGGGGCAGCTCACCAAAGGCAGAGAGATGGAAAGCCCTCAACTTGCTGCCATGAGGCAAACCAGGGGTGATGCACCAGGACAATCTGAGGAAATCAAGGGGACTTGGCACAAGAGGACAACAAGGCCAGCCTGGCTGAAGTGCCTCTATGCAGTGCACAGATCTTGGGCAGCAAACAGGATGAATTAAGGGCCACTGTGCTGCTGGGATGCCATGACATAGTGGCTATTACTGAAACTTGGTGGGATGGTTCCCATGACTGGAATAGATAGATTCCAGGTATAGATGGGTACAAGCTCTTTAGGAAGGACAGACAGGGAAGGAGAGGAGGAGGTGTTGACTCCTGATTCTAGCTCCACTGATTCTAGCTGGTTACTGTGTCAGTGACCAGCTAGAATCAGTGGAGCTCCACCTGGGGAAGGATGATGAGCTGGTTCAGAGTGTATGGGTTAAAATCAAACGGAAGACAGGGGAGGGTGATGTTACTGTAAGGGTCTGCTACAGGCCACCTGACCAGCAGAACCAAGCAGATGAGGCCCTTCACAGGCAAGTAGAAACAGCTTCTAGGTCACAAGCCCTGCTCCTCATGGGGAATTTCAACCACCCTGACATCTGCTGGAGGGGCAACACAACAAGACATCATAGATGACAACTTCCTCTTCCAAATGGTAGAGGAACCAACAAGTAAATGTGCTGTGCTGGACCTTGTTTTCACCAACAGGGAAGGGCTGGTGACCAGTGTGAGGCTCAGGGACAGCCTTGGCTGCAGTGACCATGAATCAGTTGAATATAAGATCCTCAGGGCAACCAGGAGGACCTGAACAAAGTCTTTGACACTGTCACGCACCACATCCTGGTCTCCAAGCTGGTGACACATGGGTGTGATGGGTGGAGCACTGGATGGATAAAGAACTGGCTTGATGGCTGCACCCAAAGAGTGGCTGCAAAGGCTCCATGGCCAAGTGGAGGCAGTGACAAGCGGAGTCCCTCAGGGATCAGTCTTGAGACCAGTCTTGTTCAACATCTTTGTGATTGCCATGGACAGAGGCACTGAGTGCAGCCTCAGCAAGTTTGCTGACAACACCAAGCTGTGTGGTGCAGCAGACATGCTGGAGGGCAGGGATCCATCCAGAGGGACCTGGACAGGCTGGAGAGTGGGCACAAGCCAACCTCAGGAGGTTCAACAAGACCAAGTGCAAGGTCCTGCAGCTGGGTCGAGGCGATGCCAGGCACAACTCCAGGCTAGGCAGTGAGTGGCTGGAGAACAGCCCTGAGGAGAGGGGCTTGGGGGTGCTGCTGGACAAGAAGCTCAACATGAGCCAGCAGTGTGCACTTGCAGCCCAGAAAGCCAACCAGATCCTGGGCTGCGTCAGTGTGGCCATCAGGGCCAGGAAGGTGATTCTTCCTCTCTACTCTGCTCTGCTGAGACCCCATCTGGAGTACTGCATCCAGTTCTGGAGCCCCTGGGACAAGGGGGATGTGGAGGTGCTGAAGCGTGTCCTGAGCAGGGCCAGGAGAATGCTCAGAGGGCTGGAGCAGCTCTGCTGTGAGCACAGACTGAAAGAGTTGGGGCTGTCCAGTCTGGAGAAGAGGAGGCTCCCAGATGACCTTCTTGTGGTTCAGCCCACTCATGTATACTACGTTTAGCATAGAAGTCTTTTCCTGGAACGAACCCAAAGCTACACAAATTATCAGTCTCCATCTGCTCAGTTTTCAAAAAGACCAGGCTCAAAATTTTCATCAGTCTCCATGACATGAGACCTGTTTTACCACTGAGTTATATTTTACTTACTTCAAATTCTTTTCAGTGTTTTAATAAAAAAAATATTTAGCTCAAAAGGTTTTCTTAGTGCTCATTAAATGAATGTGAAATACAGATGAAAAAACAATCTTTCACATTTCAGCTGAGTTCATTGTAGTGAAGTTATTGATTTCTTCTGAAAACTATGTAAATTTAAAATATAGCTCAGCATGACCTGGCAGTGTGTTTGTGCAGCTCAGAAAGCCAACTGCACCCCGGGAGGCATGAAAAGAAGGCTGAGGGAGGTGGCTCTCCCCACCTACTCTGCTCTAGTGAGATTCCATCTGGAATATTGTGTTCAGCTCTGAGACCCCCAACATAAGAAGGACATGGATCTGTTAAAGCTGGTCCAGAGCAGAGCCCTGAAGATGATTTCGAGGGCTAAAGCACCTCTTCTGTCAAGACAGGCTGGAAGATTTGAGGTTGTTCTTTGGAGAAGGGAAGGCTCCAGGGACACCTTTTAGCAATCTTGCAGTACCTAAAGCTGGCCTACAGGAAAGCTGGAAAGTAATTCTTCACAGGGGCATGTAGTGATAGAACAAGGAGTGATGTTTTTTAACTGAAAGAGGGTAAATTCAGATTAGATGTAAGGAATCACAGAATGTTAGAGGTTGAAAGGAACCTCCAGAAATCATCCAGCCCAATCCCCCTGCCAAAGGCAGGATCACCTAGGGTGTGGGATGCACAGGAATGCATCCAGGCTGATTGTGAAAGTTTCCAGAGAAGTAGACTCCACACCCACCCTTAAGAGCAAAGAGTTTCCTCCATGAGAAATGGAGAAAAAACATCTTGTAGCCCCTGCAATTGAAATGCTAAGTATTACATTGGCTAAGGATGTGCACAGGCAGCTGCCCACTACCACAGCTTCTACAACTTCCATCAACTTCCCCATCTCAGGGGAGCTACAGTGGAACTGATACCTTTGTCTCTCTATCACCAGGAGGAAGCTATTACTCTTCTGACCTCACATCAAGGGCTGTGCTCTTCATGACCCAGCCCCACCTCTGCAAGAACAGCTAATTTATTGCTTCCTGAGTCCTTTTCCTCCCTCCTCCCCTTACCTTCAGTCTTAGAAAGAATGTTACTTAAGATATACAGAATCAATGAAAGAAAACCCTACTGTTATAAAAATGCATGGTAAAAACAGACAAGGAACAGAAAAAAAGGCGTAGGTATTAAAAAGCTGTAAGTGAACCTGACTAACCATATAAACTTTAAACTTTCATTCTCTTTAATTCTCCTTACTTTCTCCTGTTGTATCTTCCTAATTGCATCTGAATTATTTTCCATTACAGTAAGTTTTTTAAGAGAACTGCAACACTGAAAAACAACCTTCATTTGAGCAATGCATGTGTTTTGATCATTTTTGTGAGCTCATTTTCACTTTACTCTTCATAATCCTTTGAATGCAAATGGGAAGTAGTCTTTGTGTTTTTTTGCAATTTTCACATTGACAGTCACTGCACAAGTCAAAAGTCTTTTGGACTTTTCCTCTGAACACATTAATTTTAATCTTGCAATTGGCTTGCCACATATAAACCACGTTGCATTAGCTTAATTTTGTAACATCAAACAGCACACTCATAAATATGACTGCAAAATGAACAAAAATACAGTTGGACGTGGATTTAGCCATTGGTTTGTAAGACAAAGTCATAAAGTTGTTATGTTTTGGATATACAGGAAATAGTATTTGTATTTAGCTTAAAAATCAGATACAATTCAATTCTCATAACCGGTACATAACATACAAGTTCAATTCTCATAACCTGTATATAAGATACAAGCGTTACAAGCATTTGTCATGTACACACTTGCTTACCTGTGCATAATATACAAGTGTGTGCTAGTTTGAAGCAGGCTAGAATGTTTTGGTGAGAAGGACTAGATTACAGGCTGTGAAAAGAAAACAAGGGTGATGTCTACTTTGCTCACAGGCTTGCTGAGATGTACAGGAACAAGAAACAAAAATGTTCGATAATCACTCTCACTTGAGTTGCTGGTTGAGCTGCATCTTACTCTCTAACCTCACACTCCATTTTGGACTAAGCCACTTTGCTTCCTAACCCTCTGGCTGAACCTCCATTCTTCCTTGGGACTGGGCTAAGGTTGAGAGGGATAGGGGGAAGCTGAAGGGGCGGTTGGAAGCCCCTCTTGGGGACTCAGGTTTCTGGGAGGGCTGTTGTGTTTCTGCATTCCCTTTTCCCTTGTCTATTTCTGTCTCTAACTGTATATACTGTAAATATCTGCTTGTATATTGTGCTAGCTGTAAATATAAGCTTCATTCAATTTCCAGAGCCACCTGAGTCTAGTCTGGGTGATTTCTAAAGTGTGGGGGGGCAGGGAACACCCAAACCATCACAAAGTGTACAAGCATTTGTCATGTACACACTTGCTTGCCAGCTGAGCACATATACAGAGAATACAAAAATGGAAGGTTAAAAGCAAAAAAAAATTCAATATAATATATCATAATAATCCTCTCTCTTAATCATTTATATTTGGTGAAAATCATTCAAAGCATAAAATAATGACCCTTATCACTGCAGGAAACAAACTTGGAGGCACTCCTGTGAATGCTCAGTATTACAGGGCAGTCTGTAATGCAGCATTTGGGATAGTGCCATATTCAGTCCTTAAAGGGTTTCATGACAAAGAAATTCAGTGGAGGCTGTGCCAGTGGCTATGTAGAACTACATGGCTATGTAGTTCTACTAAGATGATTTTTTTGGTGGTAGAAGAAAACATTAACTTTATGTCTGAAGTTGCACATGTATTTTAGGTCAAAATGTACTTAGAATGAGAAGAATGAGGGTAACCAACTTTTCTTATAACATGAAATGCTGTCTAGAAGCTAAAGTTGCAGTAGAATACTATAATCTTCTATTCACCAAAGGTAATTTTAGTAAACTCTTCGTACACATAAGATTTGAGCTGCAATAAAATCAAGACTTCTACTGAAAACTCAGTTCCACAGCCAGTCTAAATTTGGCATACAAGGGATAGTTTCTACTAATTCCTTAAATTCCTGTACAGACCTCTCCCACTTAGAACAGCAGCTTCTACTTAAAACTGCAACAAGGTCTCTTTCTTTCCACGCTAGATGTATAAATAAAGATGTTAGACATATAAATAATGACTCCTTACTTGGCAGAATGAAAACAACTTAAAAAACCTAAACAAATAAACAACAGTGAATGGGTTAGTTTTCTGAAGTCATTGTGTATTCCATTGCTTCTCTCTCCTCTTCTCCTCAGGTTCACTGAAAAAAAGGTAAGTTCTGGTAGTCATACTGCTGAAACACATTTACAATGCAAATTTCTCAGACACACTGAGGTTCAAGTGCTGTAGTTAATGCACAGTACAGGAACAATGAGCTGTATGTATGCATATAAATGAAAAAATATATGCACATGAAAAGATGGAACAATAGGTCCGGCTCTGAAGCCTTCAACACAGGGAAGGCAGGGACCTAATGGAGTGGGTCCAGAGAAGGGTCATAAAGATGATCAGGAGGCCTAGAGAACCTCTCCTGTGAGCACAAACTAAGAGAGATGGAATTGTTCAGCCTGGTGGAGACTGGGAAAACCTGATAGCAGTCTTCCAGTACCTGAAGAGGCCCTACAAGAAGGCTGGAGAGCCTGTAGTGATAGGCTGAGGGGCAATGGCTTGAAATTAGAGGAGATTTAGATTGGATGTTAGGAACAAGTTCTTTTGCCATGAAGTTGAGTCTCTGTCCCTGAAGATATTCAAGGTCAGGTTCATCAAGGCTCTGAGCAACCTGATCCTGTAGAGGATATCCCTGCTCACCGCAGGGACCTGGACTAGTTTACCTTTGTAGTTCCCTTCCAACCCAAACCATTCTGTGATTCTGTGGTTCTATGGTACATACATGCATACAAAAGGAATGCTCTCTACATTTATGAGTGGTAACTTTGAATGTTATACCCTTTGGTAATTTCATGCAGTACATGTTTTAATAAAATGAAACTACTTGCACAAAAATACACATTGAACATTTCTGAACACAACCAAGAAACTTTCCAGTGACATTTGAAAAAGAATCACTACATGATTTGATTTGGTGTTGTAAAAATTGCCCTGTGCCTGTGGGCTCTGAATCAATGACCTCTGAGGTAGTACATCTCTGTTTTTGTTGCAGCCATGGTTCTTCAAAGCATTCAGTACTTATTCACATGTGGCATTTCTTTGTTTATTGTTTGAACAAAATTAACTCCATTTAATTAATGTCAGATGTAAAGTGGGTATTGCCTTACTAAGTTTAAAACCAAATCTGTTTCTAACAATAGGTACTAATTTCCATAATTCACATAATGGATGCAGCATGCACTGACATTCTCTGAAAGTTCTGAGAGGCTTTTTACACTTCCAAAGAGGAGGAGAATGTGCAGGTTAGAGTAGCAGTCTGTTCTCCTGTACCTACGCTGATGATGTTCTTTAGTCGGTATGCATGTATTTTTATTCCTAGACCTAAAACATGTCTTCTTTGTATTTCAAACTGTAAAACCAAAACCAGTTTTGAATATGACAGGACACCTGAAAGGGGACTACAAGAAATCTAGGAAGGGACTTTTTATAATGGCTTGTAGTGGTAGAATGAAGAGCAATGGCTTTAAGCTTCAGGAGGGTAGATTTAGACTGGATATCAGGAAGAATTTCTGTACAGTGAGGATGGTGAGACAGTGGAACAGTTTGCCTGGGGAGGTTGTGGGTACCTTCTTGCTGGAGGTATTCAAGGCCATGGTGGAAGAGGCCTTGAGCAACCTGATCTAGTGGAAGGTGTTCCTGCCCATGACACAGAGGTTGGAAATAGATGATCTTTAAGGTCCCTTCCAACCCAAATCATTCTATGAATTTATGAATCCATAATGAATTTTGGAAAGAGCCTGTGTGTGACAAGAATATTGCTTACAAGAGGTGTGTGGAACTTCAGTTCATTATTTCTAATAGTTAATTGTTTCAGTTGAATTAATTATTCAATTGAATTAGTTGTTCAATGAATTATTTCACATAATGAATCATTTCAATTGATTTAATTATTCAGTTGAATGAACTGTTCAATGAAGTCTTTCAAATAATTAATTGCTTTGAATTATCTCTTTTAAAATGTAATAGAAAATGAAACTTCAATATACTTCACATGCCAAATGTTATCAATGACATGTTGGCCCTCTATGTTTCTCCTGGGAAGTAATCTTTACATCTGTTGATATTTTATGTAGTTAATGCAAGAAATGTGAAGCCTAACAGCTGACATCTATAATTTAATTCCATTGATACTGCTGATTTGCATAGATGTATATAGAAGGAAACTGGTGAGATAGAGGCCTAATTCAACAGGCTTTTTTGTATAAAGTCAGAATTGGTCATTAATTCCCAAGGTGAGCTATAGGTAAGAGTAAAGTACTCTGATCTTTACCTCCAAAACTCAGTATGGCTACAGTTACCTGCCACTTCCATTGCAAGGTTAAGTTTAGGTAGTATTTTATCTCTTTTTTATCTATTTATTATTTAAACTATCCATTTATGATCTGAAATTGTCTTAATAGTCACTAGGTAAGGAGAACTTACCACTGCATTTTATTCCTGTTGAGTCCAAAGCATGACTTTTGATTAGTCAAATCACACATTAGTCAAATCACATCACCTTTTCTCTCTCTCCTTGGTAACATTGTGAGCATTGTTATGAAAGTTCTTGCCACTGTTAGAAGATTTAAGGTTAGATGTTCTATGTGAAGAGAAATCTTTCCTTTAGAACTAGTTCCAGTCTTTGCCCGGTGAGTTTGTTAACAGTCAGAGTACTCTAAAGCAATTACTTTTCCTCTTTAACTTCCCAGATTTATAGAGTAGCAAAACAAAATCTCATTTTCAGGCAAAAGCTTTTTGTGCATTGGTTAGACATTATGCAAACTGAAAAATATTTACATAGTTTCAAAGTTTTATTATTGTTACAATAGACTCTGAAAAATAAACCTTTATAAATTAATAAAGGAAAAATGAGGAATTAGCAATTGTTATGTACCATCAAGTTATGGAAATTCTGGCCAATTTAACTGTAAAAGAATTGTGGGCAACTCTGGCATTCCATTCTTGCTGAATACTGCAGGTTGCCTTTTTTTTTTTAATAGGAGTCTCCTAAAATAATTTCAAGACCCCATTAGAAATTTTCCAAATAAAATCTCACATCTGGTTGTGGCCAGGAAGCTGACTGACATATCTGTACTGCAAGACCATGCAAAGCTTCTTATACCTTCTTGAAGTAGTTATACCTCAAAGAAGCAAAATTAGACCTTGTTCTTACATTTTGACTTTCTGAATGCCATTTTTCTTGGTAATTATTCTCTCAGATCCCTTGACTCCAAGCTTTGCATTCATCTTAGCCACAACTTTGTTCAAGTCATATTCTATGTCCCAGTAGTCTATTTGAGCATATGGTCAGGTTCCTGGTCCTGTGCAATAGTATATATTCTTAGCAAGAATTGCATTGTGCATTTCCAGTGGAGAGCCATGGAAGGAACCTAGGTCTTCAGTGCACTCTGTTGGCCAGAACTCAAACTGTTGTGTAGAAGAGCACCACTGCCACTTAGTACTTGTGCAGTGGTTCAGTGATTATTAGACACTTCTAGACAGACTAGTTGTTGTCAGGTTTAAGTCAAGTCAGAGCTATCTGGAGGAGTTTTGTGTCATAAGATTATAGAATATTAACAATGTACCTTGATATAGTAGCTACATTTCTGCTTGGTTTAGTATAGTATTTTTACTACAGTGAACTGTTAGCTGACCATGCCTTCAGTATCAGCTTTTATTTCTGACCCATCAAATGACTACAAAAGAAGATTCTTTCAAACTACATTAAAGTGAGTCCTGTGAACCAAACTCCTATTTGAACATAAAACCAAATACATGGAAAGTAACCTTAGAATCCTAAAAATTACACTCCAAGTAAAAAATCTCCACATGAAATCATAGAAATATACAGTTCAATACAGGAAGGAAGAAGGCTCATCTCCCTGGCCATCTGTCCAAACTGTTAAGTACATGAATAACTGGGACCATGTCCTTAGAAGAGTTCTTCCAAAACTGCTCCTTGTGAAGTGTTTATTCCTCCTGTGTCTTTGGTGTGTTCTGCTATAATGATGTAGTGTTTGGATTTCCGTATTGTAGGAGAAAGTACTGGAAGGTCAGTCACAGCTATTTTTATATTAGTGAAAACTCATTTTCCCCATTTTCAGTTTTTGATTGATAGAAAAATGATGACTTTGTGCCCTTGTCTGGATGAGGTGCTAAAAGTACACAAAGCTGTTTCATGTGATTGACAACATAATTGGGAAGGGGGAGAGAGGGGGGGAACCAAAATGAGCCTAAGAGTGAGAAAGAAACAGAAAGATGGCAGAAATCAAACACCAACAGGACAGAACGAAGCAGTAAACTGGAGAAGGAGTAAATTCTTTTGTCACTTTTCTATGAACAGTTTTGAAGCTGAATACTGAGTATCTCTGTGTTAATTATTTGATGTTTCATCTTCTTCAGATAAACTGAGTTCTTAACTAGGTGCTTCCTGGGAACCACTAAGTCCTTAAGTCATGGAATACCTTAGGCACTTTCAAGTGTTATTTCAAACCACAGTCTGCTTCTTGAGGTCAAGTCACAATTGTATCGTTTACCAAAATCAGACTAGAGAGCTCTTACCAGAACGTAAAGCAAGTATTTCTTTCTGACCTTTGCCATTCCATGTTGCTGGAAAAGCAGGGGGATTCCAGGGCCCAGTCAGAGGTTGTGCCTGTGGTTAATAGGCAACACTATAAAGTGACAGGTCAGGGTATCTCACTGCTCAAACGTGGCCTGCACACCTTCCTGTTGTGCTGGTCTCTGTCTTCATCCATCTCTGCTGTGGCTTTCCACAGCTCTTTGCTCTGGAGTTCCTGAGAGTCCACCATGTCTCTCCTCCCATACCTCCTTCTTTCACACTGAGGATGGAGGAGTCCAGGACAGGCCACAGAACAATTTCTCCCAAAAGCTGAATTTTTCTCAAAACCTGAATCAGCAGCCAAACTGCATGATCTGCCAAGCACTCTTTGCTCTTGCCGGTTTTGGAAGGACATGAAAGAGCTTAGCAAGAAATTCTACAAGGCCAAGTGTAAGGTCCTGCACCTGGGTGGATGCAATCCCAACTACAACTCCAGGCTGGGTAGGGAATGGCTGAGAGCAGCCCTGAGGAGAAGGACCTGAGGATCTGAGTTGATGAAAAGCTCAGCAGGAGCCTGCAGTGTGAGTGCAGCCCAGACAGCAACCCTGTGCTGGGCTGCAGTGAGAGCAGTGTGGGCAGCAGGGCAAGGGAGGGGATTCTGCCCCTTGGCTCTGCTCTCCTCAGACCCCACATGGAGTCCTGTGTGCAGCTCTGGAGCTCCCAACACAAGAAGGACATGGAATTATTTGAGCAAATCCAGAGGAGATCACGAAGATGCTCAGAGGGCTGCAGCAGCTCTGCTATGAGGACAGGCTACGAAAGTTGGGGCTCTGCAGCCTGGAGAAGAGAAGGCTTCAAGGAGACCTTATAGTAGCCTTCCAGTATCTGGAGGGGCCTACAAGAGGACTGGAGAAGTTCTATTGATAGGACAAGGAGTAATGGGTTTCAACTGGCAGAGGGGAGATTTAAACTGGAGGTTAGGAAGTTCTCCAGTGAGGGTGGTGAGACACTGGCACAGGTTGCCCAGGGAGTTGTGGCTGCTCCCTCCCTGGAGCTGTTCAAGGCCAGGCTAGAAGAGGCATTGAGCAACCTGTTCTAGTGGGAGATGTCCCTGCCTATGGCAGGGGGTTGGAACTGGATGATCTTTGAGCTCCTTTCCAACCTAAACCATTCTACGATTCTTCTAATACTGTGAGCTTACATAAAGAAGATTCAGACCTATTGCCAAAGGAATTTCTCCTCTTGGTAGCAAGGAGAAAAAAACCTGTATTATACAGCAGCCACAAAATTACACTATGGTAACAAGTTGTATTATATGTTTGTTTCTGTGGAAGGATCTTAACAATGTTTTAATATGGTCATAATGATAAATTATCTTCCCAGTCTGACACACTGTTTTATCTTTTTATTTCTTCTTATCCTCCTGCCCACAACCTGGCTTTTTCATTTTCCAAAACAGACCATGAAAATATGTTTCACTGTAGTATTTCTGGCAGAAGACATGGCCATTTTACTGTATGTTTTTATGTGTCTACAGATGCAGCAGCTTGAGAAGCAAGTTGTAGATGCTGATCGCCAAGCAGAGAGAGCTTTTCAGCAGGTATACATATATATATAGATATACAATGAAAAATATATCCACTAGCTATGTGCATGGTACTGTAATGAAGAGAAGTTCAGAAGATAGCTGGTTTTCTTTAGTATTGATCAAAAGGCATAAGACAGTTTCTTCTTACATCTATTGATCTGTCTGGGCATAGATGTTTTAACACCTAACACCTTTCTTTGCTCACTATGCAGTTCAGTGTAACAAAGTCAACACTGACAGCACAAATCAGAAAGCAGATATACGTAATAGGCTTCTTCATTGATGCATTATCAGTCTTTGGTACGTGATGCACATGGAAAAAAAAGGGAGAGGAAACAGTGACCTCCTTTAGAAATGAAAGCAAGACTATCCAATACAGGCTCTAAATGGGATTGTTCTGTGTTTGTTCTTTCTGTAGAAGTTATGGCATCTAAAGAATGAGATCATGGCTAAATGTTTAACCAAAATTGCCTTTCCATTCCAAATGGCAGCTACAGCTACTGCAGACTTTTTATGAACATGTCTCTGGTATTCCCTACAAATCTTTTATCTCTTACTGCAAGACAGATAGAAACTGAAAATTGTAAGAATAAAAATATTCATGTGCTTATTTGGTATTAGAAAACATTGCTGGCTAGAAGCCAAGTACTTTTTAGTTGTTTTTTTAGATTGCTTCTGATAATCTATAGTTTGGTGTGGGGGGTTCTCTTTGCTTGGGTTTGGGGGTTGGTTGTTGTTTCTTTGTTTTTACTGTTTGTGTATTAAAGCATTGTTTATTGAGTCTGACAACAGGTCCCACTACACAAATTGCATTCTTCCTATGCTGCCTTTTCTAACAACTTACATGTTACAAACCTAGCAGACTCTTGCTGGTACTAACAAAATCTGCACACATTCTCTGAGTGTTTTGCCAGTCCTATTGCTATGAGATGCATAGGAAGACATAACAAACACTGGAATTTCTTGTAAATAGACTTCAGAACTTTGAAGAGTTATCTGAAGTCTTAAGCATGGGGGCAACTTTAGTAGCCCATTTTGTAATTAAGTTACTGCCTTTTACTTGGAGTATTATGTTTCATAAAAATCTTATGTTTGACCTTCCAAATAGGTGCAGGTTATGGAAGAAAGATTAAAAGCAGCTAATGTTCAAACAAGTGAATCAGAAACCAGGTTGTATAAGAGATGTCAAGAGCTGGAGATCCTGATACAAGATAAAAATGACATAATACAAAAATTGGAGCAACAACTTGAAGAACAGGTTAGAAATAATTGTGATACAAAAGATAAGCATCAATTCTATGCTTAATTATACAAAAGGAAAATAAAAATTAAGATCAATAGAGAACAGAGAAGCTTAGCATTACTGCTGTTCTTTAATCAAAAAGGTTCCCAGTAGAAATACATCATTTGAATAAAGTTTATTCACTTGCAAATTATGCTCTGGCTTCTTTTGAAAGAACATGTAACTTTTAAGAGTGGAAAGATGTTCTTTTTCTTCACTGTCTTCTCTGAAGAGCTATAGTCTTTCCTAGAGGAAGGTGGAACAGCAGCCTCTCTGAAGGACTTTTTTTTTAATCACTATGTATTAGCCAAGAAGCTAAACTGATTTCAAGCAATCTCAGGATTTTTGTTTGAAGATACTGCTCAGGCGGACAGTAATATGCAGTGAAAAGTATGCTTATATCAATTTTCTTTCAGAAGCAAATGAGACTGCAAGAAGCAAAAATCATAGAAGAAAAAGCAGCTAAAATAAAAGAATGGGTGACAGTCAAGCTCCACGAGGTATTACTCTTGCTATACAGTACTTAGAAAATACAGTGATATGACTGGACATGCCTTGGGCCTCTTGGCTATTAAAGGGCTTTGTGCCATAGTAAACAAAAATGCTTCCCAGTTTCAATCATCTGTGTAGTGATTTGTTTGATAGAGGAAAAGTGGAAACAACAGCACAGAGGGCAGAGTATCCACATCACCTAAATTCAGATGTCTGAGTATTCAAGTCACTGAGTATGTGTGGGTCATCGTTATGGAGAAAGCCCAGAACTGCTCTCTACAAGGTCAACTTAGCTTCACTAATGGAGAGAGATTAGCTGTCAAACTGAACTTGCTTAAGCAGATATCTAAAGTGTAATTCAACTCCAGAAAGCTGACCAATGCTGATGGAGCCTGGCAGAAAAAAAATACTTGATCACTTTTTATTTTCCAATGCCCTCAGTACTCTTTAAGCCATTAGAAGTTTCAGGGGCTCTGGCAGTATTCTCTAAAATGACCATCTGTCTCCCTTGTTTTTCTGCTGTGGTGAGATAACCATGTCTTTACCCTGCTAAAGCTACCAGTTTTGGTGTGTAGCTGTGCCTTCTTCTCCTTGCCTGTATGGAATTTAAGGTGGCCTGTAAGAGTTAAAATACTACTCTGCAATGGTTGACTGGAAATTATACTCACTCAAGTTGAGAACCAAATTATTGTTTTTTAAGTAGGAAACTGGAAGTAACATTCACTGTCAGGTTGTGATGACTTTTTAAAATAATGTCATTAAAATGCTATCACTATCTTCTGAAAGTTTGGAGAAAGTCACTTATTACTCAAACTGGTTACTTAGTTTGAAATATGGAGAATCTCAAGCCAAGCCAGTTTCACAGAGGTGGCTAGCTGTCACCCAGGGGAAAGTGGAATTGCTGTCTCCCCTCTGTGTGATATGGGATAATTGGATTCAGATCTTCTCTTTGTGTGATTCAGAGCAGGAATTTGAACCAACATCTTTTACCTCCTGGTACTGGGTTACAGCAGTGGGTTGTTGTTTTTTGTCTTCCTGCAAAAGGTCTACTGTTCTGCATAAAGTTTTTCAGTACTTCTATTCTTTTACTCTTTGCTGCAGGATGGTATGAGGCATTAGCAACAACCTTCCCTCTTAACTCCTCTGCCTGCGCTTGAGTTTGGTACATGGCACAAAAGTTTGTTCTTCTAGCCCTCTACTTTTATGAAAAATGCCAGTGCAGATTTCTTTTCTTCATTACTTATGAAGTCTTTTAAAAGCAGTCTAGACTTTGCTTGGCTGGGGGAATGATCTTAGCAAAAGCTGAGCAAATAATCATTGCAAGGAGTTTCATTCATGACTAAACTGGCATTAGGAGGAATAGCAGAGAGCAGCTTACATTTGAATTAACTTTATCCTTAGATATGCAGGAATTCAGAGACAACCTAAATGATGTAGTGACTTTAAAACTTGTTTCACCAATGGATGAGATTAAATTTGTATGCTTTTAGTTAGAGGTGGAAAATCAGAACCTTCGCTTGATCAACCAAAAGCAAACCAAAGAGATGAAAACAGTACAGTCTAAACTGCAAGGTAAATGTACAAATCTTTCTACATATGGTGTACTTCTTTCTATTCCCTACTAATTTGTGCATCCACATAACTGAAATTCTTTATGAAGTCACAAAGATTTCAGTTAGTATGAGCTGACATCACAGTGACTGTCCGTGATGGTGTTAGGCAAATAATAGTTTAACGTTTATTGAAAGGATATGCAGACAAACCACGACTAGTTTTTGCTGGGGGAATGAGTACCTCTGTTGTTTAAGAGGTTCTGCAAGTAGAAAGATTTGGATGGATTTGTGCCAGATTTTTGTTTTCTGTTCTTTATAGTTTAAGTAGTTATAGCACTGTTAAGCAGTAGATCAATGTCAGTCTGCATCTGCTTTTTCTAGTAAATGCTCATCTGAAAGTCAGAATTCTGGTCAGGTTTTCTCAATTGCATTTGACTATGGTGATCCAAAACCTTTAATTCAGCCACAGTATCATCATCTTCCTTTCCAAGAGGTGAAAGTTAATTTAAAAATTGTAGAATTTAAATATGGAATATCCCCTCCAAAGAGCATTATTTCACAAGGAACAACATTGAATCTCATTTGACATCATGTTGCCTGTTCCCTAACTTTGTTGAGTCTGTCTGAAGGTTCCCTGCATTGAACTAACAACTTCCTCTCATCTGAAAATCTGGGTAGTTTGCTACCTAGCCCTTATTTTTTCATAATATGTCTCATTATATATGTAAATATCCAGACCTTTAGGAATGTCTGTATGTATGTGTGTGCATACGCACATAATATGCACAGTACCTGAAAAGAAAAGACATTTACAAGGTAAAATATGAACCTTCTGAGCTAAAATGCACATCTCTCTTAACTAGGAGATTGGAGTGGTTGTTTCTTTTGCAGTTTGTGAATCAGTAATATTTTTGTATACTTGAACACTAAATAGCTTTAGTCATCTTCTGAGAGATCTGTTCAGAGGGTTTTTGAGACACTAAGAATTTGTGAGCTGTTTTTCAACACCCATTTATTGATATTCTCAAAAATATTAAGACATGTATTGCTACTTGAAATGTCCATGCTGTAACAGGCTATAGAATCACAGAATGGTCTGGGTCAGAAGGGACCTCTGAAGATCATCTAGTCCAACCCTTCTGCAGTAAGCAGGGACACCCTCAGCTAGCTCAGGCTGGTACTGTTTTAAACAGTTTACAGGTATGGATAAGGGCCTTTTGTTCCTTTTGATCTGCCACAGAACTTTCAATAAGCTCAGGTGGGCAGCATTGTCTCATATCAGTTTATGGCACAATAGAGATCCCTAAGAACAGATTTCATCTTCTCCATTACAGTTATGCATTTTATGCTTTTACCTCCTCTTGAAGACTTTAATATACACCTTCAAAGCCTGGTAGCCTAAACCTTTATATTTGCTGTAACATTTTTACAGATGGCCTTCATACTTTTACCTAAAGGGAAAGCCACTGCTTATGTTAATACTACTGTTCTACCATCTTTCCCATATTAGATATCCTAGTCCAATTCATAGGTTTAATTTCTATCACAGCAGAATAGAATCAGATATTTCACTATGTTTTCAGTCTGTATTAAGTGCATGGTTTGTATCTTATTGATGTGAAATCATTAAAGGAGATATTTATATATACATATATGTATATACACTTAAAAATGCTCCTTAAGAACTAGAAATGTAGCTCCAGATTTCTATTGATATGGGGAGTTAACAGATAGGTTTTTGTTCCTATGTTTTTTATTATCTTTTACTAAATTTTAGTTATCTTAAAAATGCAATTTTACACTGCATAGTAGAGCAACCAGTAGCATAGCTGGCTGCATCCCATTAACACAAGATTTCTGTATTACTCTTCTTCTGAAGCTACAGGCAAGACATCTGTTACTTCAGCACAAAAACCTGGAGAGTGTCATCAGCTAAACAGTTTGACTTTTGAATGCTTTTCAAATAGAGCAAGAAGTCCTCAACCATCTTCTAAGTTTGAAGAAATAAGGAAATCTTCATCTAAAGAGTCAGACTACACTGAAGGGAAAAACATGCAAGGTAACCAATACTGCATTTTTTTCTGTCACAGGTGGAAAACTAGAACCAACTGCTCTATGTATCCAAACCAGCTGTTGTCAAAGTAGGTATCAGTGCTCTATGCTCGTTTCAGTAAGAAGAAATCCTGCTGAGCACTGGACTCTCCATAATAGCACCAATGCATAAGTTTGGCAGTATGCAGTGGCTGATGGATGCTTTGGCTGTGAAGGAAAGAATTTGCTGTGGCCTGAGTTTGCTTCACAAAAGTGTGAGGAGTTTAAGGATGCTGGCTGCCCATGGAAGGCTTTCATGCCTGTGTAAAGTCTCCCCTAAGTTCAGTTTCTGTGTATTTTATGGATATTATCACTGATCTCTTAGTTTTATGCCCTGACCCCAACAGACCAGTAATCTTTCACTGGTACAACCAATGTCAGAGAAAACATAGAAAGGTTTCAGGCATCCTTTAATACCATTGTTTCCTATGTAAAGAAGGAGAAAACTCTGACCAGTTCATACAGTCTCTCTAGCAGCACCTGAAGTTCACTAATACCAGCAATTTGGCATACTGCTGTGTTATGCTACTACAACCAAGTCCAGAGCAGGAGTGGGTCCAGAAGAGGGCAAGGAATCTGGTGGAGGGCCTGGAGAATGCATCTTATAAGGAGCGACTGAGGGAGCTGGGGATGGTTAGTTTGAAAAAGAGGAGGCTTGAGGGGAGACCTCATTGCTGTCTACAACTACCTGAAGGGACATTGTGGAGAGGCTGCTGCTGGTCTCTTCTCACAAGTAATTGGAGACAGAACAAGGGGGAATGGCCTCAAGCTGAGACTGAGTAGGTTTAGCTTGGACATCAGGAAAAAGTTCTTCCACAGAGAGAGTGGTCAGACACTGGAATGAGCTGCCCAGGGAGGTGATAGATGTGTTTAAGGGTCGTTTGGATGTGGTGCTTAGGGATATGGTTTAAGTTGAATCTTGTAGAGTAGGGTTAGGGGTCTTGTAGACTTGGTGATCCTGAGGGGCTTATCCAACCTGGCTGTTCCTGTGATTCTGTAATTCCAGTTTGCTACTTCCCTTAAGCAATGAGTACTTGAGTACCACAGTACTATTTGTGACCTCAGCATTTTCTACACAATTAGTCACAGCACCCAAAATTGCAAGTTGAGGTTGCAGAAAATCAGAAACTGAAATAGATAATATTAGTATTTTGTGTGTTTATACTTGGGTATGTATTATTGGTTTCAGTTTTATATATGAGGAAATGGAAGTAAGAGTCTTTTTTTCAAAGGAAAGGATAAGAAGTAGAACCTCAGGTTTGCCTAGATGGAAACAGATCAATTTTTATAACTTCATTAACTTAGTGTGGACTAAATTAAAATATTTGGCTTATCAAACCAAATTTAACTTCATACAGCTATTTAACACTAACTTTTCAAGATGCCTGTGTAGTAAAGTAATAGTTTTTGCATCTATTTTAACTCAAGAGGGAGCACCTATGTATCAGTGCCACGCTACAAAGCTCTCTCTTGCAACACTAGGTAAAAGTAAACAGCAGAAGCAAAGCTATTTCTAATGCAGCGTCTTCCTCTAAGCATTTTCCATCAGCCTCTCTTAGGTATCTTAAGCATTCACTACTGGGAATGCAATAATAGCTTGCAGAAGAAATTTCTGTGTGTAAACAGTGTAGAAATGGTCAGAGTATTTGATTTGTTAATAGAAATCTTTTCTGACTTGCTTCATATGCCTTCTTTGTGGTTTGGTGGGGGTTATTTGATTGTCTGCTTTTATATACACATGGTTTAATTCAAAATACAGCTCCACTGTTTACATGTATTGCCCCTTTTAGTTTGGCTAGAACTTTGAGAAATGTCTGTTACAGGCTTTTTTTACAATCACTGCAATTTCACTTGCATTCAAAAATCTCTAACATTAAAAAAAATTAAATGGAATGATGCATTTAAAATTATTACCTACTTACTGTTTGCAGACATGATGACAAAATCCTTTAGCAGTCAAGTTCGCTAATCTAATTTTCTCATGTTCATTCTCCTCTAGAGAAGGATAGCCTGGAAACTACTTTTGATGTTCCTGCATATGAGACCAGCAAAGGTCAGAAGTCATTACAACAGAGATCCTCCAGATCAGAGCAGAAAAATGTAAGAACAAGCTATTCATCCAAAGATCTAGACAGTGACATGTCAAAGAACTCCTGCACTACCGGGAGTGACTGGAGCTCAGACGAGGATGGAGGAGACAATAATGGACTGAAATCAGAGAGTGCATCAATTCTTTCAAGTCACACATCTGAAGAGAATGCAAGGTACAGCAGAGTAGGTAGTGAAATGTATTTGACAGCATCTGATGACAGTAGTTCTTTATTTGAAGAAGAAAGTTTTGGTGTTCAAAGGACACAGCTCAAGAAGTTCTACTCCTGGCAGCAAGAATCCCAAAGAAGATGCCAGAGCAGTCAAAGTGGAAAGAGCAGCACTGACTGCACAGGTAAAAAGAAAGACCAAGATAGTTCTTCAGATGAACTGAGTAAGAAATTTCAGTCTCAGAGGCTAGATTATTCGTCCTCATCCAGTGAGGCAAATACCCCAAGTCCAATTTTAACCCCTGCTCTGACACCCAACCATCCTATTCTATCAACTGCTGCAGGTTCTCAGTGCACGACATCATCAGATGCTCCCTCAAATTTACCACTTCCGAAGTTACAGACACCTAATGTGTTAAGTATAAACTCAGCATTAGCAAAGAAACATCTAAGCCAGCCTCAGCTGATTTCTGACAGAATGTTTGGCAGAAATAGAAATGCCATCAGCATGATACATCCCTGGAGACCTCAGGAAACAGACATTGATCTGGTGGATGGAGAAGATAGTGATACTTTAGAGAAAATGGAGATTGGCTGTGGTGAGGGAGTGATCACTTATGACAGCACCGAAGCACAAACTGCTGAAGCCCAGGAACCTCATGACACGACAAAAAAGGGTGTTAGCAACAAACCTCCAACCCCTCCACTACATCGGTTTCCTTCCTGGGTAAGTCTAATTACAGAGGGCTTTACTTCTGGTGAAACTAAATCGTTTTCATGCCTCTCTTCTGTGATTTTTGTTGCCTCTACCTTCCTTATTCTCTGTCCAATGACAGGACAGGGCATTACCTTAATTGGAACTAAGATTTAAAACTCAGAAGCAAGCTTGATTTTAAGCACAGTGTTTCTGCTATTGAAAGCATAGTCAATAGTTTTGTTGATGAGCAATCTTTTTTATGTCACATCTAAGTTATGTACATCCTTTTGGATGTATCAAAGAAGGTGATGCTTGTGAGCTTTGTCAATCTATTTAATGCCAACAGAACTAAGCATGCTGGTGTAAGTGGCTTTGCTGTAACCATTGCATCATTCACAGTCTAGATAATTGACAGAAAACAAGCACAGATTACAGGAGTTATTGATCACATTTCCAAGTCAACTTCTAAAGCCATCAATCAGAGAATTAAAATAGATATTACTACATCTTAGACAAAACTCAAAATTAACTGCATCAACACTTGCTGATTCTGCAGTTCCACAGTCAAGTAATCCAAAGATGAATAATGCATTAATATAACAGCTTCTCTATGATATATTTTAGTGCCTGGTTTTACATTATAGATTATTTTACTGTGGCCTTTTAACAGGAAACATTTGAAAAGTTGGCTCCTAAAGGCATTTCTCCATTCTTAATGTACAAAATTCCATTGAAAAATATACTTGCTGTAGCTTGGCAAGCTTTGGCCCCTGATAATCACAGAACCACAGAATTAACCAGGTTGGAGAAGACCTCTAGGATCATCAAATCCAACCTATCACCTAACCCTTCTCATGAACTAAACCATGGCACTAAGTGCCTCATCCAGTCTCCTCTTAAACACCTCCAGGGATTGTGACTCCACCACCTCCGAGGGCAGCCCATTCCAATGCAAATCACACTTTCCGTGTACAACTTCTTCCTACCATCCAGCCTAAACCTGCCCTGGCACAGCTTGAGTCTGTGTCTTCTTCTGTCACTGGTTGCCTGGCAAAAGAGACCAACCCCCACCTGGCCACTACCTCCTTTTGGGTAGTTATAGACAGCAATGAGGTTTCCCCTGAGCCTCCTCTTCTCCAGGCTAAACGACCCTAGCTCCCTCAGTCTCTCCTCACAGGGCTGTACTTCAGGCCCCTCACCAGCTTCATCGCCCTTCTCTGGACACGTTCCAGCACCTCAACATCTCTCTTGAATTGAGGGGCCCAGAACTGGACACAGCACTCAAGGGGTGGCCTGACCAGTGCTGAGTACAAGGGAAGAATAACCTCCCTTGTCCTACTGGCCACACTGTTCCTGATATAGGCCACAATGCCATTGGCTCTCATGGCCACCTGGGCACACTGCTGGCTCATTTTCAGATACTATCTACCAGTACCCCCAGGTCCCTTTCTTCCTGGCTGCTCTCCAGCCACTCTGTCCCCAGCCTGTAGCACTGCATGTGGTTGTTGTGGCTGAAGTGCAGAACCTGACACTTTGCCTTGGTAAAACTAGGTGTTGGACTGTGCCCATCTGTCCAGCCTGTCCAAGTCCCTCTTCAGAGCCCTTCTGCCCTGTAACAGATCTGCACATTCTCCCAATTTGGTGTTGTTTGTTACCTACAGGACAAGCCTGGTGTGAAGAAAGGCTGAAACAGGCTATGGATATGATGGGTATGGATACATTTTTCAGCTGCTACTGATGACACCATTTTATTAACCATTTTATCACACTGTTGCACTAACACAAAGAGTAGGAGACTGTGGGGAGGCTAAACAGAGGGAAAGTAACTGTGTTCTAATTATCTACCATCAAATCCATTCTGCTTGTGTAGGAAAGCAGAATTTATGCTGTAGCCAAATCTGGTTTAAGGATGTCTGAAGCTTTCACCGTGGAATCTCTTAACAAAAGTAAGTAATGTAGCTGTTCCTTGTCTCATCAACAAAAAAACTTTTCTTACAGTGATCTGTAAGCAAGGACAAAATGTCCTACATTCCTCTAAGTTATTCTTATGAAGATTTAGTTGCCTGCTATTAAAAACCTGGAACATCAATGACTATCTTTCTTTTGTCTTCTATTACCTTGCCTCTTGACATTGTGCTGAATTCATACTTTTTCAGTCCACTTTTCTTTGCAATTAATTTTGAAGATTCTGTACCAGTTACCAAAGTAAGAGATTATACTTCCAAATTAAAAAGGTTTAGTAGGCCTGGCAAGAGTTTGTTTATACTCCTTAAAACTCCTTTACTCCTGTACATTTTTAAAAACTTAGAAATCTCTCATGGAAAATGAACCAAAAAAAGAGAGAAATCTCACATGCAGTTTGGGAGTTAGTTTGCATTTTATGGCAGTTACACAGTGTGCAAAATTACATTTGTGTTTCAGTAATTGAGGAGTAAATTAAGGAATCATCTATAAAATACATTGCTTTTTTTAGATGCTGTTTCAATAACTCCATATTCCATATCTGGATTATATACATCTCTGATATACAAGAACATGACTACTCCTGTCTACACCACTTTGAAAGGGGTAACTATATTACTGTTTGAAGGAAATAATTTTGAGTACCATTAGGCTTCACATCCAGGAACTTGCTGCTTCACATTTGATGCTACTGTGCCAAATAGATCATAAGATGATGTTTAGAGTTTACAGAAACCCAGAAATAATGAAAATGACAAATATCTGGGGAAAAAAATTACAGCTGCTTATAAAATGTTACTAGTCCAGGTCAGTTCTTCTTAGGTTTCTTGGTTTTGGGGTTTTTTTTGAGTTTTGGTTCGGTTTTTTTTTCCCAGAGGCTTGTTAATTGTTAAACAGAGCCACATGGTCTTCAATGCCATAATTAAGTCTGTGTATGCGTAGAAATGGCTTTGTGTCAGTGCCAAAGCTGTTTATAATCAGTTAGCTAGCAGTAAGTAATCACAGCACTGTTTGTTTTCTGTCAGTCTTTTATGATTTGGAAAGATCATGCCTTCAGCTACCTCAGGTTTCTGTTTTCTCTTTCTGTTCCGGGAGTGATTGAGTACACAGAGGGCAGAGGGAATTCAGTTTTATGTTCATATTTGTGTGCCAAAACTCAGAACCCAAGTAAAAACAGCTTTGAATGTTATGAAGCCAGCAGAGCACTGCTACAGTATGAAGGAAATGACTGATGCTCTTTATCCAACATATTCAAGAGGGTTGTGTTCATTTCTGCAGAAAGCAACTCAAATAAGCAGCAGCCCATTTATAGATGAGTCATCAGGATCTGAGGAAGAGGACGGCTCTCGCTCCAGCTCAAGGACGTCTGAGTCTGATTCTCGAACCAGAAGTGGTCCAGGTAGTCCTCGAGCCATGAAACGAGGTAGGCAAAAAAAGCAAGAATGAGTAACTTGTGGGAAGTTTGGAAAACAAGGTATGATCTTCTTAGAAATGGATTTCTTCCTTGAACAACATGGACATCTTAAACCAAGGCTTGTACCTCGACTATATTATTCAAGCAGAAGAGGGAACTGTCATAGATGGCTTTCTTTTCCTTGCTGCTATGATGCTTGTCTTTTTAAGGCATTAATGTAGCTGTGGCTCTTGTCACAAGGGAAGAGCGACCTGTACATTTAAAGCAAGAAGCACCATTCTATCTATACTCTGTCATGTCAAGGACTTGTTATGACCAAGGTGAAAAAATACAGAAAAAAAACGATTGCCATCAGAAAAAGACCTCCACATACTTTCAGATTGATAAAACAAAGTAACAGTATCATGTGATAAAAAAAGTAGGTGGAAAAGTTCCCTCAACAGAATATTTGGTTCTGTCATCTCATGCAATAAAGGATTTCTTAGATTTTTACAGTGATTGTATCAAGGTCCTGTGCAGAGAGTTCGTTCAAACACTTGAATATAGTAATATTCTGTCTTTGATGGAATAAAAATCTCCCAGCTCCAAGTTGCTGTGTGTTTTCCATCTACAGGATGGATATATATTTCACAACATTGAAAGACATAATGCTTCTTCATGAGGTGTAACTATCAGTGCCGTATCCCTGGGTCTATTTTTTCACTGGGTAAACCAAGGGAGACTAAGGTCCCAGTGAGGCAAATTGTTAAGGTCCTTCATTACATTTTGCTTTAAAAATGCAAAATACCATTATCCAGTACTATGTTATACATGCTAAAATTCCAGATAGCAGGAGCTCCACTCAGTCACACCTGAGCTGGTACGTAGACCCACTGTACACGGACCAAGAGTCTCCCATCAAGGCCCGTTCATGGTGATGTAGTTACAGTTTTGATAGTGTGAAAAGGCCTCCCCAGCATGTCCATCTTGCATAGCAAAATCCAGCTGCCACTAATACAGATGTACTTCATGCTACATGCTAGCACAAAAGGAAGGGTGAATTAGTTAATTCAATACTGGTTTCACCTATAACTTATATCCATGTCTGTAGTGGGGACTTGAGCCTTTTAGAAAATCTCAAAGTTCATACTAATTGCAAAATGCAGATAGTCACCTACAGCTTCAGCATGCAGCAGAGCTTGAACATAACTTCATAGTCCACAAGCAGGTGGATGAGAAATCCAGATACTAGAGAGAGTGGCAGAAGGGGGAAGCAGAAGGCTGCTTAGTAGAAACAAAGGTCCTGTATTCCTTTACTACAGAATGAGTAGGATGTATGGCACTAACTCCCTCCTGTAGTGATACAACAGAAGGTGATACTATATAGTAGACATTTATTTCTTGTTTCATTCACAAGTGACTGAAACTCTGTTTAATTATGAAGAAAGGGAGACTTGGATGTTAGCAGTGTGCTAATGGTTCAGTATGATAATATTTTAAAAAAAGTTTTATTCCTGATGGATTTATGCTGATCTTTGTGTTCACCTGCAGATCCTAATCACATACTCTTTCTGCATGGATATTCTGATCTCATTTGTTTCTAATGTGCTTTAAAAAAGGATACAAAGAAGCATATCTCTTCTTTTAATACAGGTGTGTCTCTGTCTTCTGTCACCTCAGAAAGTGATTATGCTATTCCTCCAGATGCATACTCAGTAGATACAGATTGTTCAGAGCCAGAGCAGAAACTTCCTAAGACCTCTTCCTCATCTAGTGATAATGGAAAAAATGTGAGTACTGAAATTCTGTGAAGAAGTGTACCTGTGGTGCTATGCATTCAAAGACTACTACCAAGTCTTGCTGACTCACAGCTGCTGCAAGAGAGCAAATAGCAAAGTTTACCAACAGTAAGTTAGCTGTGTAAGACTATAATGATTCAAGGAAAGTGCAGATAATTGTGAGTTTTCTATATAATGAATACAGGTAGAAAACTCCCAGAGACAATACTTAAACACTTAGGATTTTTCTTTCTTGGGATCAGACCCTGTATCACATTGCATATGGAATGCTAACTTAAATTTTAAATGATTATTTGATGGTTTGGAGACACAGAAGGGCATTCTTCTGAAGGACCTGAGCTATATGCAGTAATACATTCCCGTAGTTTTCTCATACACAGAGAACTTTACACATCAGAGGAACCACAAATAGAGTAACGTGAGAGGAGAGCTCAAAGAGACAAAACTGTTTTTGGGGTATTTGTCTGTCTCTGGGAGTTTTTCGATGGCCTGTATTAGTAGTTAGTGCCTTTATATGCAGGTGGATAAACTGCCTGGTGATGAAGAGAACTTATTTTAAGCTTTCTTCATCAAGCAAAACTGTGAGCTCTGTTCTGCAGGTGTACACTGTAAAAGTATGTCTGCATGAAGCTCTGAATTACAGTGCTCGGTATCTGGTCTGTAGGGTAGGCCCTGAAGTTGGGGAAAAATGCATGTTTGCATTATATTCATTTTGTTCCTTGAGTAATATTAACAGTTAGAAAGTAAACACAGGAATTATTGTAGTCTTCATTCTTTTATACAGTTCTCGGCAAATAATTTACTCATCTTCAAGTACTGTAACTGTAAGCAGGGATATTAGCTACTTATTCCACATGCTTGGTATTTGTCTTAATTGGTGCTTGTAAAAACTTTGTCATTGGATGAAAAGTTCATCAAAGATTGAGCTGATTATTTAGCATGCCTTTAAGTCATCAAAGTAGCTCTCTGTGTATGTATTTATACATATCTCTGAGAGACATAGGATATATGTGTACCTAACTACTTTTTATCTCCCTTGTAAATAATCAGGAACCTTTGGAAAAATCTGGCTATCTGTTAAAAATGGGTGGTAAAGTAAAAACCTGGAAACGACAGTGGTTTGTGCTTAAAGGAGGTGAATTATTGTACTACAAGTCTCCGGTAAGTAAATGTAACTTATCTGCTATTTAATATTAGATTGTTTTAACTGAGAATTTAAAGCTGCTAGAAGGAAAAGAAATGCATTCCTGGTGTCTGAGCTGTTGCAGAGTGACTCAAGACTCAGTTCCTCATGAGCTGTATAATGTACTCAATGTCTAACTTGGAAGTATTCATTCAGATTAATGTTTAAATGAGTTCTATAATTATTTATTGTGATTGGTTGGTAGATGTAAAGTAATCTTTTTCTCTTCTTTTCCATACAGAGTGATGTCATTCAGAAACCTCAGGGTCAAATTGAGCTAAATGCATCTAGCCACATTGAAAGGGGTGATGGAAAACAAATGATTCAGGTGCCTGCTTTTCTCACGCTGTGTTTCCACTCGTACTTATTCCTTCCAACCTGTTCATCTGTCCCTATTGCACTAGCAATCCAAATGTGGACTTGGAATTAATTTGGTGCCCTTTGTTTGAAACCAAAAAATCATGGTAGTTAGAGATACTACAAAAAGTCCTACAAGTAGTCTTCTTAGTATTGCCACAAAGGGCAATTCGTCACATACAAGATATAAAGAGAGTAGTCTTGGGGCCAGCAATTGGGGAGAGAAAGTTGTTTGTCTGAAAGGAGATAAATAGAGTTGTCTCAGTTCTGCTGTCCTGGAACTTGTCAGATAGAGCCTTAGAAAGTGTCTGTTTGCTCTGTCTGTCCATGAAATGTTTCATTAATGAAAAGTACTTTGGGAAAAATAAACTCACCAAAGCTGTGACACTACATTAGGTAGTATCTATTACAACACCCACACTGTGGGGTTGAATATATAATACTCTTGAAGCTCAAGACTATTCTTTTACTACACAGCTGACCACAGAAAAACGAACATACTACCTGACTGCAGATTCTCCCAACATCTTAGAAGAATGGATCAAAGTACTACAGAATGTCCTTAAAATACAGGCTGCCAGCCCACTTTTCATACAGCCTGAAACCAAGCCAACCATGAAAGGATTACTTACAAAGGTAGGAACACTTCTCTTTCTCCAAACTGCTGCTTCTGTATTTTTCAAGTGTAGTATCTAGATGAAAGTGGACCTGTAATAAAATAAGTAGAAGCAAAAGATGCATGTGTTTGCTTTCCCAGTGCTTTGCAATGTGAACAACGCAATGCGACCAGCACACCTACTCAAGGCAATAATTTTCTTCTGGTTGCTTGGTTTAATTTAGTTTTGGGGTTTTGTTGGTGGTGTCTTTTTAATTCATTAGTTCTTGTGCTGAGCTCTCCATTAGCATTTCAGTGGTACTCTAGTTCAGCATATGTTTCAGTAGCTAACTGATCTACTTTATTTCAGTGGAGTGCTCACTTTTTCTCTGTTACGGTTACTGGGACAGATTATTTCCAGATAATGAGATTACTGTATAAAAACTATTTTTGTTTTTAATTCTCCCATTTGCATAGATTGGAGTAAATTAGGCCTGACCCAAAGCCAAAGTCATAACTCAGACTGGCTTTACTAGAATTTAGACAAGCATCTGATACTTTAATTCTTATGCCTTTAATAGAGTTACGCTGTTTTAATTTTTTGTCTGCTAACATGGAAAGGAATTGGAACCAAGGGATTTATTCACAGGATGGCCAAAGTTCAGAGATGGTGATATGTAATCTGTATTTCTCTGTTTATTCCTGATGTGCTCTGATTTCAGGTGAAACATGGATATTCCAAAAGAGTTTGGTGTACTCTAGTTGGAAACATTCTGTATTACTTCCGTAACAAAGAAGACAAGGTAAGTCTCTTAATTGGTTCCTCAGTGAATGGAAGGTAGCAGCAAAGTAGACTTTAAACAGCAAGTTACAGCTTTATTAAGGTACAATTAGCCTGGGTAGTATATGTCCACTTTATCTTGATAACCAAACATTTAGACTTCACAGATTGTAACTTTCGAAGGTTCATGTCATGACAACAGCCAGGGCACATGCATTGGTCTCCTCCTACAGGACATGATAATATCTTCTGCATCTTCTTAACCCCTAGCTGGAGCATAACACTGATTTGCTGACTGTTCAGGTCTCCTTTTCTGACAGGCCTAAGACTCATCAGAAGAGATCTAGCTGCCATTTACTTCAGGAAGCTGATCCTTTCTAATGTATGTTTGCAGTGGGCATTGACTGCAAGTTTCAAAGAATTAAATGTTCTTTTTATCCCTCAGTTCACTTCCAAATCTTGTTCTTTAATATGACACCATGCCTCGACAGTGCTTCAAGAAAACAAAACCAAAGAACCACAAACAAACAAACAAGAAGGCCTAGTAGGATGCAGCATTTGCTATTTTGCAGATGTGTGCCTGTGAAGGGGATCTTTTCCCATTCCCCATCTGGATTACAGAAGAGGATCTCACTGTCTACAGCTGATGAGGTGGAACAGAAATGGTAATGGAAGATGGAATGAAAAAGGATGAGAAAGTTATTTCTGAAACCTAGGGAAAATACTATTTGAGGAAGAAAAGAAAGAAATGGGATCCAATCAGCTTTAAGTTAACCTTGTGACATCCCATACCCTGTAGGTCACAAGGAGCTAAGGAAGAGCAAAACCTGGCTCTTCACACTGGGCCTAACTTTTACTTCTCTTCCTACACTTCTGCATATTGTTAGTCCTAATATTTCCAGCCATATTTACCTACAGAGACGAGACAAAGGACAATTTCTGGTCATACTTTTCACATGTCCTTTTGCTCCCAAGGCATTGCATTTTTCTTCAAGAAATGTCTTAAATGGAGGTGGATCAGGAACAAGATTTTGGAATAGAATCATAGAATAGAATCATAAAATCAATCAGGTTGGAAGAGACCTCCAAGATCATTAAGTCCAACCTAGCACCCAGCCCTAGCCAGTCAACTAGACCATGGCACTAACCTCCACCGCCAGCTTGCCCAGATCATCCGGATGCACCAGGATGGGTGTTTCAGCTTCTAAACAGGCTTCAAGAATTAAAACGTCAGCAGAAACTTCAGCAGCACTTTGCAGAAGATGGGGCCCAAGCCCTGTGGGAGTTTCAACAGCAATATTCTGGAAAACATGGGCAGAATGGGGGTGGTGGGAATCCTGTCAGAGGTAGCAAGGTGTTATTAAAGATGTGTTAAATGAAGGTGTTGTTTTACCAACACCGTGTCATCTGCTTCCCCTGTAATGGTGGGGGGGTGCGGGAAACAATAGAAAGAAAAAACCTAATTACTGGATTCCCTTCTCCTGGGAATTGGTTAGGGAAGTCAGAAGTCAGTATTACAGTTTGGGTTGCAATCACTATACACGCAGGCATTTATTGATGATGTATTTGCTGCTAACCTAACGACTCCATCTGATTCTCGTGCAACGATGCAAATGACTTTAACACCAGTGCAACAGGTTCTTTGGCATCCGTGTTGGTATGATTCTGTTTTAGCTACACTAGCTCAAAATCTAGACGGGGGGGGGATGAAGACCATTTAAAAACTGCTACTTTTGACATGCTCACATTTGCAGATGTGCAGAGACAAGCTAGATTACAGGCACCCATTTTGCATCAATCGATGAACCTTGCTAAGAAGGCTCTGAGAGCTTTACCAGAGGACGGGAAAATCATCCTGCCATTTACTGATGTGAAGCCGGAGGCAAATTAAACCTATATATCATTTTTAGCCTGATTGTGTGGAGTACTAGAGAGATCACAGATGGTCAGTGTGGCTGGGGAAGCTATACTTCTCTCGTTAGCAGTAGAAAACGCCAACCCTGCGGATATTGCAAGGTTTACCCAATAGCGCATCTTTGGTTGATGTGATGGAGGCTTGTGCTAGAGTGGGTACAGCTGAGGAACACGCTGATTTCGTGGCCGAAGCATTTGCAGCAGCAGTAAAGCCACTCATTGAGCTAGGTAGAGGAGACTGAGCTCTGAAATCCTATGGCTGTGGAAAGCTTCGGCATACTAAGGCTCAGTGTAGGGCAGGAAACCAAAGCCCTACAAAGCGGCTAAAGGTATAGCTAATCCCCTTATCAGGACCTGTAATCGCTGCCTAAAGGTCGGCCATAAAGTAGCTGAGTGTCGATCTAAGTTTACATAGGACAGGAAACCGCTGGGAAACTGGCTGTGGAGCTCAGGGAGGGGCAGTGCGATGACACAAAACAGCATCTCTCAAAGGCAGGCTGCCTGGATAGCATTGCCGCCGCCAGCACAGGCAGCGCAGGGGTGGATGTGGCAGCAGCAGTCGAAACCACGTTAGCTGACCCGCGGGTCCAGTGCATCCTGACAGATCTGTATGGGCTCCTGGTCCATGGGTTAGGTGCATTATTACTGGGGAGATCTTCAACATCTTGACTAGGGGTTTTGGTTTTACTAGGGGTTATTGACGCTGCCTTTCAGGGAATCATTTCTATTGTGGTATGGACACCTTACCGTCTTGTGTGTATTCCAGAAAGGTCAGAGGTTGAGCAGTTAGTTCCTTTTGTCTCAGCAGTTCCCAGAGCTTCTAATCTACAACATGGAAGTAGAGGCTTTGGATCCACTGGCACCCCAGAACTCTTATCTGGCTTTTTGCTTGTAACCAGGTCTGGAAACTGAAGAATGACTACTTTTCTCACCCTAACAGACATTTCTTGCA
This sequence comes from Pogoniulus pusillus, assembly GCF_015220805.1. Taxonomy (NCBI): domain Eukaryota; kingdom Metazoa; phylum Chordata; class Aves; order Piciformes; family Lybiidae; genus Pogoniulus; species Pogoniulus pusillus. Next base: position 11,744,340 of record NC_087281.1, on the reverse strand, counting down.
GTAACTAGATACAGAATCAGGTTTGAAAAGTAATTTTTTAAAGTCTTACTTTCAGAATTTGTCACCTACCATTCTTCTGCTGTGCCACAACTGAGTTATCTATCTTCCTTGGCCAAACTGAAAATTAATAACTATAAATGGCTATTGATCTGACTTTATGTTTTTCTTTCTCTTTGTAGAATAAGAAATACAAGATCAGTGTGCACTGAAGCATATACTTGCTCACTCACCACTTCCCATATTTACTTCTAGTTTCCTCTTGGTCAAATTAAGCTTTGTGAAGCTAAGGTTGAAGAAGTTGATAGATCATGTGATTCTGATGAAGATTATGAGGCTAGTGGTCGCAGTTTATTATCAACACATTACACTGTTGTTATCCACCCCAAAGATCAAGGACCCACTTATCTTCTTATAGGATCCAAACATGAGAAGGTAATAAAAACGCTTTTTTAACTGAGTTTCAGTAACTATGAGTATGGTGCTGTTGTATTTCTTAAAGAGGAGAAGGGGGACCTACAAATCATCTGACTGGTACTTTGGTATATTTAGCAAGGAGAAGGTCCTGCTTCATTAACATTGATCAGAGCTTGTCTACAAATAGTCCTTTTAGAAAGAGATGAAAATAAGCAAGCTTGCCTGCACATCAGGGGATGGTGCAGGATATCGACTGCTGCAGTTGGAGAAACTTGCTGACTTTACATTGTAGACAGACCTGTCTGTAGCAGAACTTCTGAGAGGTTCTGGGATAATATTACCCATTTTCACTGATAAGATTAGCAGTAGGGAAGACTGTTCTACTGAAGTGAAGGATTTATGAAAGGCATGGGTGGAAGAATTTTTATTGCTTTGTTTTTCTGAAGTAAGTCTTGTACACCTCATTTTGCTTTCTGGTCGTATTCCTGGGTTAGCAGGATCTGGTACTGCTAAAAAGGCTGTTAGGTTAGCTTTCTGAAGAGCAAAGCATGAATGTCCTGATAATTTCCCATGATTTCTGAGGGCAAAAACTTATGAATAGAGTCCTGTACAATCTTCCTTACATAATATTTGTAACATAGAGACCATGAAGACAGATGTATTTGAAGGCAGACTTGATTGGGCTTCTATAGGAGTGCATGGCAGTGTTTCAAACAGAGCAAAATCCTGAAGAAGCAGCTCTTTTGAACATGGAATGAGTGAGCTGCTGTGTTTCTCTACCTCAGGACACATGGCTTTATCATCTGACGGTTGCAGCTGGAAGTGCCAGTGTAAATGTTGGATCTGAGTTTGAAAAACTTATTTGCAAATTACTGAATATGGAAGGTGATACCAGTAAGCTTGCTTTTTTCAACATACCGATCTAATATGTACTTACTGAATGTACTCATGAACTGAATTAATTGCAAAACCTATATATTTTACCTGTCTAGCTTCTCAGATTTGGAGGCATCCTACCCTTTGCCACAGCAAAGAAGGAATTACTGCTCCACTTACAACGCTGCCATCAGAAGCATTGCAAACTGAAGCAATTAAATTATTTAAGGTAAAACCATAGTAGATGCCTGTTTTAGCTCAGGTGTTGCAGAACCCTGATTAGCTTGCTGCGGGAAACGTGGTCGAGGCCCTCACAGATCAGTGCGATCAAAGGCAAAGCCACATGGCCTCCAGACAATGCAATGTGAATTATGCCAGAGACCTTTATTGACCATTTTGCTCTCAATAAATACCCTCAGGGCACAAGGCACGTGCCTACACATTAGCATAATTAGTCAAGGACAACCCACTCCATCAGCATAAACCATGCCTTGTTTTCCTCATTAATGAGGTGTCCATTATCTGTCCTTTCTGAGCTAAGGTAGCCAGCAGCTGGTGGGAACCAAGGTCAGCATCCGCCTGTTATCCTTCTTCACTCCCTTCCCACATCCTTCTTCACTTTGCATTCCCACAAACCGACTTACTATTTTAACTCCTAACCAAATAATGCCCATTAGTTGGCTTACTAGAGATGTTCAGTAGATAAGAAGAAAGCAAACAGAAGTTTAATCTTATCTTTTAATGGATAGTACCAGAATGTCCCTGTATTACCTCACCAAAGACTGTCACTTCTGATGGAAAGCTACTACTTTTAGTTGCAAGAGAGCAGTTTAGTCCTCAACTTCTGTCCCTTCTGCTGACGTTATTGAAGAAGTGCAACTTAGCAGAAAAGTCCACAGCCATTGTGAGCTCCAGAGAACCTAACAGTATGGGTGGTTCTCTCTATTCAGAGAACTGTATCTGAAATACTATTTTTTGAATTAGCTTTTAGGAAGGAGAAATACTGAGCAAATGTTCTGTTGTAGGTATCTTTAAATCAGCTAGAAGATATTCTAAAAATGAGAAGAAAAACCAAAGAAAGCTGAAGCAAACCATACATTATTTGGAGTTAAGATAGAAGGCAGACATTCTGCAGATCTTTTGAATGCAAAGAAAGTCTTGACATGAAATGACTGTTCTTAAAAGGTCAATTAGGCTTTATGGTTGAGGACACCTAATGGTTCATAACTTCTGTGCTGCAGCTGGTTTCTTGAGATTTTTTTGTATGCTGGTGAGACACTCTATCTTGGCCTTTCTTTTTTGGTTCACTGGGAATCAAGAGCTTGGAGAAATTAACTTTCTCTGCAGAGCTTATGCAGGTCTAATGAACATATTCCCTGAAGTATCAGCTGTCTGGAGAATTCTGCCATAATGGTTCAGCTCTAGAAAAGAATTCAAGACAAGCATCATGTGTTGAGTCATAGAAACCTGTAGGCAAATTTTTTGGCTTGTTTCTCTGAACCATGTAAAGCACTTTAAAGAAGTACATCCCTCTTGTTTTCTGCAGTCCTGCAGCCTGAACTTTTAAAAGGGAGTTTACTTCTTTGATAAAAATAAATTTGTATCTATGTGAAATCACTTTCTGAAATATATTTCAGACCAAATTAAAATCACAAACATTTGTCTAAAATAAATAAATAGGAGATTACTTGTATGAGCTTTACTGAAACTTTGAATAAATCATTTTAAAAGTCATTGTGATGGTTGGGGTATTACCTGCTCCCCCACTCTCATGAAATCACCCAGACTAGACTCAACTGAGCTAGAAATAAAGAATGAAGCTATATTTACAGCCTAGCACAGTATACAGACATATATACACAAATACATGCCATTATATACAAATTAAAAGTAACACAGAAACACAGTACCCCTCCCAGAAACAATCAAAGTGCCCAGGAGGTCTCCTGACCCAAACCCCCTTCCCCCTCCCTCTTTCCCTCCCTTCAGAAATAACCAGATCAACCCACATATATCTCATGCAATAAATGTGGAGGTCTGAGGTGAGATGTCAAAAAAAAGATGACAAGGAGGTTAGAGGAAAAAGGGGTTAGGTGGATTAGAAATTGTGGTAGTTTGAGCCTAACTAGAATTAGCCTCAAACCAGCACTGTCTCAGGTAGGGAATTAATTTAGAAGCAGTTCAGAACATGTTTCAGTGATTCCATTGTGGACAAGAATTAGTCCTGTGCATTCACATATTTTCAGATAGACTAGAAAAAGATTTGGCATCTACATATATTTATTGTATTTTGCTTTTATTCCTTGCAATTCATAAATTACTACATAGAGTAAATACAATGAGTGATAGTAAAATTACTAGTGAAAGCCAAGACAAACCCCAAATGTCTTTGAATTAGAGTTTTTGTATCTGTGTATGTTCTGCTATGTTGTGCTTACTCTTTGCGCAAGCATTTTATACTGGCAGCCATTTATAACTGTACACTTTACATATTAAAGTCATGTAGTGTAGTTTAGATGAGATGTTGTGTAGCTTAAATGAGATGTCCTCTAGCTTACATGAGATGTCCTCTCAAGCTGAGTTTTAAAGCTGTCCAATGTAAAGGAATCCATTACTTCTCTTGGGAGATTATTCCAAAGTGTAACTTCTCAGCATGAAACATTTTCTTCTGGATTTCAGTTGGAGTCTCCCCAGGACTGACTTGTACTCATTACCCCTCGTACTGGTAAATGACTAACCATGACTTGAATTGTAGCATGCTTTGGTTGTACAGAATGTCTGTGATTTGTTGGAGCCTTTTGTCTGTAAACTCACTTGCTTTGTCATTTTTGTCCCTAGACCTGCCAGTTGTTTATAAATGCTGCAGTTGACTCTCCTGCCATTGATTACCATGTATCTTTGGCCCAGAGTGCTTTGCAGATCTGCCTCACACATCCTGAACTTCAAAATGAGATCTGTTGTCAGCTTATTAAGCAGACAAGACGGCGACACCCACAAAACCAGGCAGGACCTATACAGGTAACTTAGTATGGTAACCTAGTCTTTATTTAGCTAATTCTATTTCAACAGCAATGGAGGAACTGTACAGACTGTTTACATTTGGAAAAGGGCTCTTCTCTTCTGTAGCACGTGCTTACTTAACATCAGATAAAAACCTGAATTAAAATGTTAGTACTGCTGTGTCTTCCTGAAATGAAGCTGCTAAACCACATGGCAGAGGTCTCTATATGAGGAATGTGAAGAAAAGCTATAGTGCCATGTTGTGGAACCTCTCATACACTCAGGGTTTCTGATCAATATCACTCTTTCATGTCACACTGTTCTGCATGCACCCTGCATGCCAGATTATAAACACATACTTCACAGTTTTCAGTTTGTCCACTGCCAGCTGTTTACTGGCATGCAGATATGTAACTACTAAATGAACTGAAATTGAAAGCCAGTACTTAGTTCAGAATCAACAGACCTAGAACAGTAATGCTTATGATGGAGAAACAGCTACAGGACTAGGAGGTGGAAAATGAGAAAGGAAATTATCATACTTAGGCTTTTGTAATAGACATATTTCCTTTTGCCCCAAAGTAGAAGACGACTAGCAGACATACCTGTTGCCTAGAAACAGCATGCATCTGGGATATGGCCAGCATGTGTGCATTGCTAAAACACTGACAGAGCTCGTAACATAGACTTAACATGTGCATGTCAGTTCATATGCACTGTAAGCCACATATGGCTGGGCTCATCATCCACTGGCACAATTTTTAAGAGTTAACACGTTCAGTAAAACTTTTACAGCCTCAACTTAATTTCTTTAAGTTCTAAATTCATGCTGTAGTATCCTCTATTTGCTTCTACTGTAGTGTCTTCCTGAAACAGAGCTGATGCTATCCTTCATCAAAGTACAGGTGTTTGATTAAAGGGCATATCTGTGCTTGTGCCATCCAACTTCTTTTTAATACTAGGCAGGTCAGACAAATCAAGATAGAGAAATCCCATGTTCTGATTTTAGTATGGCACACTGATACAATTGTGAGAAAAGTTATTCCAGTGTTAGTGAGTGCATATCCAGAGTCCATGAGAGCAGTTTGTATTAAGTGAAACCGTGGATACATACCCAGCAATGAAAAGATACCAAAACATTGAATAACTGTTTTTTTCAATAGTTACTATATACTTAGTAGGAGAAAAATATCATATGGGTTGCTTACATAATATATGCAACAGGGGAGCTGAATTAAAATTGCACGGGCTTATCCATAGTTCTTAGTCTTGCAGCCCCTGGGCTGTTTTTTTAACGCAAACCAATCTGCCTTCCCATTTCCAGCTGCGAAAGAAGCTTGCTGTACGTGAGAAATGAGAGTTTTGGCCATCTAGTGAAGTGACATGCTTATTTGCTCAGCTTTTTCTCTGTGTTTTGTTTTTGTAATTTCTATTTACAGCTGTCTGTTACTCATCTTGGCACAGTAAGCTGCACTGCTGGCCAGCAGCAACAGCAGAAGGTTTTACTTGTGAGATGTTTTAAACAGTGAATGTCTTTCTTTTGTTCAGGGCTTGCAGCTCTTGGCTCTCTGCATTGGACTCTTTCTGCCCCAGCACCCATTCCTTTGGCTTCTTAAAGTTCATTTAAAGAAGAATGCAGATTCCAGGTATGCCTGAATATTATTACCCAGCTAGTCAACTAGTCACAGAATCACAGAAACATTCCAGTTGGAAAAGACCCTCTGGATCATCAAGTCCAATCAATATCCCTACTCTGTAAAGTTCACTCTTAAACCATATCTTCAGGTACCACATCTAAACAACCTTTAAGCACATCTACACGTCTTTTGACCGCCTCCAGGGATGCTGATGCCGCCACATCCCTGAGCAGCCTGTTCCACTGTTCTTTTTGTCACAGGACTGAATTTGGGAAATATGCAATGTATTGTCAGCGATGTGTAGAGCGTACCCAGCAGAATGGAGACCGAGAAGCCAGGCCTTCCAGGATGGAAATCCTTTCTACTCTTCTAAGAAACCCCTACCACCATTCGCTGCCCTTTAGTATTCCAGTTCATTTCATGAACGGCATGTATCAGGTAATGCCAGCAGACCCCAAGATCAGAGCTCTCGCAGCTCCTTGCTGTTAGCATGTACATGAGGTGGTACAGCAGAAACACAACTTGAAACTTTTAAGGCAGTGTGCCAGTTTGAGGCTAAATGGAGTGTTTTAATGAGAGAAATTATAGGCTGTAAAATGGAAACAATGGTGACGTCTACTTCATTCATAGGCTTGCTGAGATGTATAAGAACAAAGACACAAACATAGATAAGACAGAAAGTATCTATCTGTCAGAGTTGGTGTCTGTGTTTTCTCCCTGCGCTCTGGGCTTCTGCTGTGTAACCCAACTAACCATTCTGCTTCTAACTCCCCTTGCCAATCCTCGCAGCTCATCTTTGCACATAAGGCAGGCTCTGGTATAAGGTAGAGGGGTGGAAAGAAGGTGGAAGGGTGGCTGGGAGTCCCTCCTGGGGACTCTGATTTCTGGGAGGGCTGCTGTGTTTCTGTATTACCTTTAAATTGTGTATTTCTGTATATATTTGTAATATATTGTACATATCTGCTTGTATGTTGTGCTAAGCTGTGAATATAAAGCTTCATTCCTCGACTTCCATCCGGCTGAGTCTAGTCTGGGTGATTTCATTGTGTGGGGGGGGTGGGTAACTCCCAAACCATCACAGGTAGACGTGGTTCAAGTTTCATCCCACGTTAGTGACAGCCGTGGCAGGCACGTGGTACTTGTATTCTAATTTGATCAGCAAGGAGAAAAATCTCAACAAGAAATAAAAACAATTGAAACCACTTCTGAGTGAGAAACAGTAAAGCTAGATTTCTTATTTAACCTGGCCACCAGGTGAATGAATCAGACTGAAGAAATGTAAAAGTATTCAATTCTATTGCCTTTCATTAGACATCTTGAAAGTTAAATATTTCAGTGAAGTTTTTGAAGGCCTAGAAGCACAGCTGTAATTCCCACTATCAGCTATGAAGGATTAACTGTATTTATTACAGAACAAACACAGCTTCATTCTTAACTCTTTGGGGATTTCATCAGTCAAAGCCTGTAGGAAACTTTTCATGGGCTTCCATGCATATGGTTTCACATCCTGGCTCTAACTATGAAAGCTGACTGAAAAGAGTTTAACAATTCATAGCATTCCTAGACAAAAAGCAAGTTTTTATATGAAATCAAATTTATATTGAATCAACTTTTGATTTCAAGTCACAGAATAACTGTTTTTTTTCCCCTCTAAGTTTTTTATTTGCTTCCTGCCAAACCAGTAAAATAGAAAAAAAAAACAAAATACATTTAAATCACCTTAAAAAGTTCCCAAATTGAAGTTTGAAGAAGAAAAGAAGTAACTGATCATTAGTTATTTATTGCTCAAAAATTAGTACTCCCAAGGGTTATTCGTAGTTAAGGGTAAATTGTAATTAAGTACATCAATTACTTCAGTGGGATCAGTAAGTGAGCAGTTATAATGGTATTGAGAATTGTTACATTCATCTCTGAACCTAGATTCAGCAGGCTATTTTTTTAATGCAAACAACTGAGAGGCCAGAAAAAGAAGTCCAAGATCCATTTTGGAGGTATTTCTTTACCAATAATAAAACTCCTTCAACATGTCAAATACAGGAAAACATCCTCAAATGAGATTTAAGTGACCATCTGTGTAAAAATCATTTGCCATCTCTTGCTAAAATATATTAATACTAGTAGTAACAGACAAAAATTCAGATTTAGGAAAACAAAACTTAGAATCATAGAATGGTTTATGTTGGAAGGGACCTCAAAGGTCATCCAGTTACAACCCCCTGCCATAGGCAGGGACACCTCTGACTGGAACAGGTCACTCAAGGCCTTAATCCAACCTGGCCTTGAACACCTTAGAAACCTTTATATAGTACTGACCCATGTAGTACTGACAGAGCAACATTTCAGATCTGCCAGTGTAGACCTAATACCCCTGTGAATTTGCACATGATGAAAAACACTCAATCTCATTTGTTTCACCACCATATAGAAAACTGTAGGCAACCACTGTTTTTCATTTTCAAGTAGTGTTTGTCACAAAACACTCAGATCACAGCTTCACAAAGGTAGAAGCTGGAAGGGACCTCTGTAGGTCATCTAGTCCAACCTCTCTGCTAGAGGAGAATCCGGTAGAGTAAATAACTCCAGAACACATCCATGTGGGGTTTAAATGCCTTTAGAGACAGAGACCCCACTACTTCCCTGGGCAGCCTATTCCAGTGCTTTGTGCCTTCAAAGCAAGGAATTTTTTCCTCAGGTTTACACCAAACCTTTTGCTTTGTACTTTGCATCCACATCCCTGGTGCTGTCACTGGACACCACTGAGAAGAGTGAGGCTCCACCCTCCTGACACTTGCCCTTGAGATACTTATAAGCATTAACGGGATCTCCCTGCTCAGTCTCCTCCAGGCTAAACAGACCCAGTTCTCTCTTCTGAAGCTTGGCCATGAGAATGCTGTGGAAGACTGTCAAAAGCCTTCCTAAAGTCAAGATAAACACCCACTGCCCTCCCCTCCCCTATCCATCCAGTTACGCCATTCTAAAAGAGTATCACACTGGTCAAGCATGATATCCCTTTGATGAATCCATGCTAATTAGTCCTGCTAACACCCTCTTCCTTGCTATGCTTTGATACGGCCCCCAAACCAAACTGTTCTGTCACAGCAAGGTGAGGCTGACTGGCCTGTAGTTACCCTTCTTGCCTGCTTTTTGAAGACCGGAGTGACACTGGCTACTGGATAAGAGGAACAGACTGCTTTCTGTCACATACATTCTGTAGTAGAAATTCAAGTGTAGCAGATGCAAAGAAACCAGTACCCAAAATCATTACATTTGGAAGCATTTTGACAGTGACTGATTTCATGAACAAAATGCAGTAAGGTACAATCTGATGGGGAATCATTTTTTGGATGGAGGAATACTCCACTAAATTGACTTCCCATTTGGAAACCTTGATTTTTTTTGCAGACCCTTTATGGAAATTTTAGTTTCCAATGACTGTAAGTTATTCAGAGAGGATGGAATGGGTCTTAAATTCTCACTGTGATTCTAGAGGTACTAGAGGTGGGGAGGTGGGTGTAAATTTCATAACATGATACATTTTGCCTGGGTTTTTAGGTCGTTGGGTTTGATGCCTCTACCACAGTGGAGGAATTTCTGAACACTCTGAATCAGGATACTGGGATGAGGAAACCAGCTCAGTCAGGATTTGCACTTTTTTCTGATGATCCATCTGGCAAGGATGTAGAGCACTGTCTTCAAGGAAACATCAAGGTAGGAAAAAAGCCTTTAGTGAACTCTGCCTTTAAAATGACAAAGTATCTTCATTTGACAGAGGTCTCTTCAGACAATGTACAGGAAGACATTTTCAGGCAGAAGACTGTCTAGAGTATTTCCTTCATAACCTAATAGGAGAGACTTTTCAATACAACACTTTTTCAACTGATGAAATTAATTTGGTGAACTATATTTAAAAGCTTTGCCAGGGAGATTGATACTACTCAGAGAAGTAGCAGCTGGGTTAAAAAAGGAAAATTAAGCTGTTATCAATCACAGTTCTTTAAAACTAAAAAGCAATTGGAGTCCAACATGCATTTAGAAATTTCAGTTAACATTTCTAGAACACTACAAAAGATGATCATTTGAAGTCCAAGAAGTCTGTTTCCCCCAGTTCTAGAATGAACTTCTCTGCAGCAAAGTGGCAAAATGCAGCACAGTAAAATGTCAGATATTTTAAACCCTTTCAGCAACTAACGAATAACAGTTTTCTGTGTGTGTGCTTCTACCAAATAGTCTTTTGCACCCTTTGGCCAAAGTTCAGAGCTGCACTTGAAATTACAATGTGTACTACAACCAGGCCTTAGTGATAAGCAGGGTGATCATGATCATCTCTCTCTCCATACCAGAATAACTACCATACTGAAAGCAACATGTATTAAAAAGATACTTATATTCTTGCTAAATGTAACTGTAGAAGCTATTAACATTACTGCTTCCAGAAAACTGCTTTGATGAATGAATGAATGGTGGCCTGAAGCCCAGCAGGGTTCCCAGGACCTCCATTCCACCTTCTCCATACCTACACCACTTGTGAACCAGTCACGCTGCACTTTAAAACAAACTTCATATAAACTTTATAGCAGTTACTGGGAACTACCTGAAAAACTCCTGCATGCAGCAGAAAGAGAAAGCAGGTAGCCAAGTCATTTAATTACATAACAACTCACTCTATATAATTATTCACTGGCTGCTGCTAAATCAAGTACCTGGCCTTACCGTGTAAGGATGTTAAGGCTTATTTCCATATGGCATATTTCCATGGCTTGAACGTGTTACAGGATAAACAAATGACAAACATAGTACTTATTAAATGCTCCTAATAGGAAATGCAAGTGAAGTTTCTTTTCAGTAAGTTTAAAAACTCAAGCTGTGTATTTCAGATAGGCAGTAGGGAAAAGATACTGTAATAAGCTGACAATTTCTATCCAGAGGTGTTTTCAAAGAAGTCAAGTCAGTTTTGTAATGCTTTCCTTCCAGATCTGTGACATTATTTCAAAATGGGAGCAAGCCTCCAAGGAGCAACACCCTGGGAAATGTGAAGGCACGAGGACTGTTCGCCTTACATACAAAAATAGGTTTGTCTAGCAAGTGTAACATCTCTGCCTTGTCCCAAGACTTGTTTTTCATTTTTGCAGACTTTCTTCATCTGAAAAATGCTGACTGACTCAAGGCTTGCAATGTAAATACTAAAGGAATGTCACTGGAGAATCGTTTGGGGTTTTAAAATGCAGTTCTTTTTCTCTCGTTCTTAAGAGGTGATTAGGGCTGCCAAACAGAAGGGGGGAAAAGGCAACACTGAACTAAGAAGACTGAAATTAAATAGTAGCCCAGTGGTTCAAGTATAAGCCTTGATGTGCTCATGTGTTTTGACACTGGGGTAAACATGGCACATTGAGAGCAGATAGTGCTAATCCTCAGGTCTAATGCGTTTCCCTACCTTGTTTATTTAGTAACTTTCTGCCTTTTCTGTAGGCTTTATTTTTCAGTTCAAGTCCATGGAGAGACAGAGAGAGAGAAGCTGCTGCTGGTATATCAGACAAATGATCAAATAGTCAATGGACTTTTTCCTGTAAACAAAGAACTAGCGATGGAATTGACAGCTCTTTTAGCTCAGGTAATCCTTGTGCAGCAGAGACTCCCACAGCAGTTTCACAAATGAAAAAGCTGAACAAAAGAATGGTCCAGGATTGCTTGACAGTCAAGTGACATCCACCTTTTATATGTGATAGTGCAAGGAACAGCCTGGGCTGCAATCTTTGTGTAAGGCTAACTTTACACTTCAGTGAAAACGCCTCACCACCTATGCTGTGGCACCAGTACAGATGATAGTCAGGCCTTGTTTGATAAGATACCGTGTAACCACCTGCCATTTCTTCATTCACTGTTCCTTCCATGAGTTCTGCAACTTAATACACCAAGGTAACAGCTGTTTAATGACAGTCTGAACCCCCTTTACAAGACATGGTCCTGACAAAAGCGGGTGTATCGTTTAAAAAGTTAAAGATTCAAGGTTATTGAGAAAGTTGCTTGATGGTGTTAATAAATCTACACTGCTTTATCTCAGCTGGAGATCTATCGATCTCAGAGCAGGACTAGTATTTTGCTTAGGCATTTACACTTGCTCTTTTTTCCACAGAAAATGTAAACTAAGAAAGATGAAATTGCTTCCATGACTTGTTATCAGTGAGAAATACACAATTTACCAACTGGTTGTCATTTTTTTACTTGGTTAAGACAGAGAATAAGATAGCTCATAATACCCAGCTAGAAAATTACTTGGAGTAACAAAGAATCTTCTTCTTCGTGGTCTTTACCTTAGGTAGAGATTGGAGATTTTGAAAGGCCGTTCTCAACTCCAGCAGGACAAGTCTCTTCCCAGTCCAAGTCAAATCAAACATTAAAACAAGTTTTGGAGAGATTCTACCCTAAGCAGTACAGGCAAGGTTGTTCAGAGGAACAGTTAAGGTGAGAAGAGACGTACTGTGTGATTTGTGTTCTCTAAAAATCTAGGAGTTGAGTGAGGACGTTTTACATTGTCATTAGATACAGCTTACTGTTACACCGTATTTGCCTAACCCTATGTTTGGATAGCTCATGTTCTTACTACACTAGAGAACCCATTTCCTTTGTGTATTTCTAACCTAAACAGAGGACCATGATGAAGCATGCATTCCAGCAAAAGCCATGCACGTTACAACAAAGCTCTAGCTATATTGAAATTCTTGTTTTTCTTACTCAGCAAATCTAAATTGAGTCTGCACAGAGACTAAAGAACTACTGGAAGTAAGAGACATGAGGATCTGACCTGAGCATTTGCTGTTCAAATGTGTAATCTGTGGCAGCCAGTCAAATTGCCAGTATATTAGCCTAGTAGACTTGCTAGTCATTTAATTTAAAATTAATCACCTGGAAGTAAAATTTCACTCAACACCTACTAACAAAAAAAAGGGCAGAATAGTGTAACAGATTATCACAAAGTCAATGAGACCGCAGTTTTGAAGTCCAGTAAACATCATAGCAATGTTTTCTTCATTCTTCACTACAGGCTTGGGAATGTTTACAGCTATTATCATTATGCAGAAAGGATTATCATGTACTCAGAATAGTAACATTCAAAAGGATACACACAACAATAGAAAGTTATGCAATTTCAAAGGACAAAGTGTAAGAGGTCTTATAACAGAGGTTAAATCAAACATCTCTTGAAATGATCAAGTAGTCCCTAAACTACCAAGTCCCAGACCTGGATGTCTGTGGAAGGGAAAGAAATGGCTCTGTACCTATCCTCTTGCTTGCATTATTTTGCTAATGGTGCAGATTGATTTCACAAATTCTCAGCAGAAGTAAATTGCAAGTGAAAGATCTCTCTTTAATACACATTCCACCTCCCTTTTCATGGGCTGCATCTACTCATGCGGCTGCTGGATTACATCATTCCTGTAGATCATTGCGCTAGAGGGGGATCCCGGAGTGGAGTTTTCTGGAGGATTATTTTTCTATGAGATTTTTTTATTGAACCAACTTAACATAGGGCCACAAAAAAAAAGAGCTGGTGCAAACGCATCGTACCTTTTTGGTAGTACTGCCCAGATAGCGCTAAAAGAGAGCAGTGTTAAGCCCTGTCTTCCACAGTTGCTGCTAACACAGGTAAAGATACGTGCTAAGCTGGATGGATTTTTGGAATGACAGCTGCCATAGCTGTTGAGCACTGTAGATTGATTGTCTGTAGAGACACATTAAAAGCTGTCCTAGAATTTTTCCCTTTATGCTGCTACTGCTATGTCAACATTTAATCACCATGTTGCAGAAATTGGAAGATACTTCATAATTTTCCTGTGTATAAAAATATCAAGTGATATTTCAAGTTTAACACTCTGTAAATGATAGTTGTATTAAATTATCATTTTAACAAATGGATTCTCTTTTGCTCATTAAACTTGCTCTGGGTAGGCATTTAAATTCCTTTCCAAGCCTAAATGACATATTTCCTTTCACCAGACAGCTTTGTCAGCGGTTGTCTACAAGATGGATGGCTCTCCGGGGGCACAGTGCTGCAGACTGCGTGCGCATTTATCTCACCGTAGCCAGAAAATGGCCTTTCTTTGGTGCTAAATTGTTTGCAGCAAAAGTAAGAAACTTTACTGAGTTTGAGTGGTCAAGGTTTTTTTAATATGATTTGCAAACAGTAACACTCTTCTGTTTAAAATGAGCACGTTATGCACACACTGATGTAATCTCTTGCCAAATTACCAACTTGTTTAAGCCATATACTGGTGAAATGTAATAGCCAGAGTACTAAGTATATACCACAGTAGTAACTTTCCCATATACTTACTCTTTGTTTTAATCTAGGTGGTATGTTTTAATTTCCTTGTTTATTGTTATTTATTAGGATATTTTACTTCATAACTAGCAGAATGTTGAAAAAGTATCATCACAGTATCACAGTATCACCAAGGTTGGAAGAGACCTCACAGATCATCAAGTCCAACCCTTTACCACAGAGCTCAAGGCTAGACCATGGCACCAAGTGCCACGTCCAGTCCTGCCTTGAACAGCTCCAGGGATGGCGACTCCACATCATGTGGCAACTTTGCACCACTACAGAATTTGGGATTTACCCCCAGAGAGTACATTACCGCACTACTCAGAATTTGGAAGTAAAATGAAATTACTATTTACAAAAGTAGGCTAAATATAAAAGGTAGTAAACAAATACATATATACCTATACAGCTAGACAATAACTCAGCTGCCCCCCCAGACAAAGCTCAGGGGCTGTTGCCAGGTAACCCAATTATTACCTCTTCCCTGCTCCCAGTCAGTGTTCTTATCAGTAACCCAAACAAGAGTTAGCAGAGAGATGCAAGCAAGGCCAGAGAGAAAGAAACGGTGGGGGGGGGGGAAGGAAGTAAGAGAGAAAGCTCTGTTTGAAACTATATAGAAATTGTAGACCAATGGAATGGGATAAACTTAGATCTTACATTATTTTATTCTGCCCCTTGATAGTCCATCCCCAAGAACTCTGAATGCTCTAGAAATCTTATATTTACAATTAAGACACTGGTCTTAAAACTGTAACATATCATTAACCAGTCATGGAAGCTGAACTTTGCAGAAACACTAAATGTTGCTAAGGCCATTTAGAGAACTCTCTTCTGTGCTGGCCTCTCAATTTCTCTTAAACCACTAGTATCTTAATTCCCTTGATTCAAGTGACAGCTATGTTAAGTAGAACTGTCACCCCAATCCCTTAGGTTTTATTAGGTAATCCCAGTATATAAATAGTTTTATTTATATTAATACATAGGCATATCAAACTGTTGGTTAGCACTCTGTTCTTTGCCTATGCACATGTGCTAGTGAACAAACTTTAAGGCACTTGATTTTTATGTTTTTATTTTATTAATATGACACTACATTTTATTGGATTAAGTACGAGGGGAGGCTTACAAGAGGTATGCTGAGCCCATAGTTCAGCCATGGGCATCCTACATAGCTTTGGGCAGCTACTTCAATCCCTCTACAACAATTTCCTTCCAGGGTAAATCTTGGTAAGGCCTTTGGCTGGAGAGAGGTCTGTAATAGCTGAAAGTTAATTATTTACATATTGCCTCATTCTGAAGCAGTAAAGAAAACTTCTCTTTGTAGCCTCTGACAACATCCTCTGTTGAGAAGCCCTTCATATGGTTTGCTGTACATGAAGACGGCATAAGCATCCTAGATTACAGCTCTATGGTAAATGAAATTTCTTCTTCAATTTTGGTCAAAATAGATTTTAATACTGATTACATGGAGAGATTCACTACTGTACTACATAAAAGATAGCATAAGCCTTCCGTGCTATCAAATCTTTCTCTGAAAAATTTCTTCCTTTCAAAGCGCTTTCATGTTGGCATCATTATAGAAGCACTAATAACAGGAATAAGTAATTATTGGCACAGCATTTATTTTTGTTTATCTGATACAGATTTTACATCATTTAATGAAAATGCAATGTTTTAATCATTCAGATGTCAGGAGATCCACAGCTAAGAATTCTTACAGTAACTTTAATTTCCTTTTCTGGGAGACTTCATTTCCATTATTATTCATAATACATACACTCTGCAATCTTTGAAAGATTGTTATTTTCATTGTATTATTTTTGTTTAATAGTAGGTAATATAACCCAGTGTTATTTAATTATGTCATTCCAGGCTCTGATTTTTTCTTTGATTTACAATTAAAGTTTTCACAGAAAACGACTTGTGGTAATCAGTGTAAAAAGGCAGTGCCTGAGAAGATCCCTGCTTTAATTTACATCCTGCAAAGAAACAGAATGGCATGGTACTATTAGCAAGAGCTAATACTGAATATCAGAAAATTAAAATCTCAGCTTCATAATTGTACTGATATGGGCCTTTTCATTCCATTTCTTTGCAGTTAAAGAAATAATAAAACAAAGAACGTGAGGGAAGCAATCAGCAGCTCCGTTCAGTGCACAGACAAAATAAGCTTGCATCAGACAAGCTCTATCAATGCTATCTACCCACAGAACTAGCTATGAGATTTCTGCAGAGCACTGCCACTTTACAGAGTTGGCAGATCTCACCTGCCCTTCAAGAACTGCTCAGTTAAGTCACTTAACTGTACAGCGTTGTCTTATGATTAATTTTCTATATAAACATCTGCAGTAAATTAGTATGAGTTGTAATGATAAATTAAATGCTTATTATAGGCACAAGGGCCACTAGTGTGGTGTTGAATGGTGAACGATAAGAGCCAAGGCACGGAAAGCAGAGGAGCCTTGAGCATCAGAGATAAAAAGAGAAAGAGAGAATGTAATTTCATTTCTGTGACTGTAGACTACATTACTGCACAAAAAGAAGTCCTGGGGTTAAATTCCTTTACATGTCTCATACTTTACCATTTAATTTACTTATACACTATTTTGATTTCAAATGTAATTCATAGGATTAACTTTCCTCAAAGTCAGTCAAGACTTATGTAAATTGAATTACACATCTGAGTTAACACATGCTTTGTAATATCATTGATCTAATTCATCTGGAGTAGAAGCAGAGGTCAAACATCTGCAATGGAAAGTCCTCATCGTGAAGGTCTGAATGAAGCTGTCCCAAAACTTACAGTCAAAGATTCATGACAGGCTAAAAACAACACTCTGGAGGATACACATGCAATTACATTTTTAAAAGAAGTATTTTTGTTGCAATAATCTGTTCTCCCACATTGTCCTGCTTACAGCTTTGTGGTCTGTTTTTTGCCTTTTCTTTTTTAAGCGATTAACTGTCACATATGCATATAAGAGTCTGACGACTTTTGGAGGCTATCAAGATGATTTTATGTTGGTTGTTAACAACGTTCAGAAAAAGGAAACATCAGCTGAAAAGCACCTTTTTGCCATGACAAAAGCAAAGGTTGGTCTATTACCTGAAAATAATTTCCCACTATTTGCTACTTTTCTGCTTTTTCTAGTGGGTAATCCTCAAGAGATGTGAAAGATGAAACACCTTCTTTATTCCTAGAAGTCTCAGATTACTGACTTTTGGCAGACAGTTGCAATGTAAGAGCTAACAGTGATAATACTGATGAATTTCTTTTCTCTTCATGTCCCTAACTGTTTTTCATACGACTGTCATGATTTAAAGTTTCAGGGCACAAACTCCACAGCACAGAATTTAGGTTGCCCCTCTCTCCCTCTGCCCTCTCAGGGAAAAGATAGGCAGGGGAAGTAAGGGGTAAACAAAAGGAGTTGTGCAAAATTGGAAGTTAAGACAGTAATTTTAACTAATTAGAAAAGGCATTAGGGGGAAAGGGATGTACAGAGAGATTGAGGGGAGGGATACATACAAAACCCAATCATGGATGGCAGTAGTTTCCCCGACAACATGTGGATGTAGGCCCAACGGCACCGCAGCTGCTCCCAGCAACAGCAGCCCACCCAGCTGCCCACCAGGCAGGAAGGCAAAGAGATCTGCCCAGCCTTCCTGTCCCCTTAAATAGAGGATCGGCAGGAAAGGGGTGGGAATAACATGGTCTGGGGACCCCATTGGGTTTGGGTACTATCTGCCCACCTGTTAACTCTTAAACCACAATAAGGACAATGAAGGCTATTAAGAACAGGAATTCTATGCAGTACCAAAAACTAGTCTGTTTGGTTGATCAGTACCAGAGATGATTTTTGAGAAGGTACATTTGTGTTCTACAGTAGAATTGCAGAACCAAGACCTGAAAGATCTGTCACTTCTTACAAAACTTAGGATATTTTTTACCTTTACTAAATAAACTGTTTGGGTATCATGGTGAGTTTGGGGCCCTCACTGCAAGAAAGACTTTGAGGACTTGGTGCAGGTCCAGAGAAGAGCAATAAAGCAGCTGGTGAAGGGTCTGGAGAACAGGTCTTATGATAAGTGGCTGAGGGAACAAGGATTTTTCAGTCTGGAGAAAAGAAGGCTGAGGGGAAATCTTACCACTCTCAACAACTACCTGAAAGGAGGTTGTAGCAAGGTAGGTGCTCGTCTCTTCTACCTAGTGAAAAGTGATAGGACAAGAGGAAATGGCCTCAAGTTGCATGACGGGAGGTTCACAATGGATATTAGAAGAATCTTCTTCACTGAAAGAGTTCTCGAACACTGAAATAGGCTTACTAGGGAGGTGGTTAAATCCCCATCCCTGGAAGCGTTGAAAAGATGCATAGATGTGGTACTAAGGGACATGGTTTAGTACCAGACTTGGTAGAGTTAGATAGTGGTTGAACTCAATGAGCTTTTCTAACTGAAATGACACTATGCTTTTTAATTTAGAGTCTCTCCTTCACAGGTAAGATTGACTGTATTTATTTTAAAAGCAAAGATCTCAAACTCTTTTGCTGTTAGTCAGAATGACTTTGGAAACAGAATACAAAATTCCACAACAAGTTCAGATGAATACATGACTCTTCATACAAATAAGCATAGTAAAATAAATCTAAGTTGCCCTCAGATTGTGCCTTATAGGCAAGGTTGTGTGGATTGCAAAGACAAAACACAGTTAAAAAGAAGTCATTATTCCTTTTATCTACCCTGCTTCTGTACTTACCTGAGCACTAGATATTTTCTAGCCAAACTGAGGGAACACATCATGGAAGTGTTTTTCTAAAATCATCATCTTTTGGACTTCAATCTCTCTTGAAGTGAAGGAGGTCATTTGTTTGAATAATTTGAGACTGTGGAAGACAATACGTAGCATACTGATGAGAATAACATTACATTATTTGCAAGGAGCAATAGAAAAAAGCTCTATTAGGCATCTCCTCTATCCCTGTCATTAATGTGTTTGATACAGTATAAGTATTTCTCCAGTTGATGACAAGTTAGCTATTTTTTCAGCAGTCAAAACACATCAGTGTATTTTTCAAAGAGTTTTTTATGTTCCTGTTACAGATTCTTGAGATCACTCTACTGATTGCCAGCTATATTAACAACTTTTATCAGCTGAAAGGAGCTGCTCATCACCTCTCTGCTCCAGCCTTACTGACACCCCAAAGTGGACAGAAACTCAAGGAAATGGGAAGTCAGCCACTTCTTGCAAATAGCAGGCCAACTAAGTGTCCCACGTTGTTATGAAAGGATTTTGTATCGTGATAATGCATAAGCAGATCCACAAACAAAAGAAAGGCAGACAGGTTTTATTCATTTCAATAATACATAACTGGAGTAGCCCTTTAATTAAAGCTCTGGCCTGAACTGGAATGACAATGACCCAATTTAAGGATTAACTTTACTGGTGTTGGCCTATGCCTACAACTCATAAATAAGTATGTCCGTTGATAGTGATGGGGAGAGATGGCCTTGGGAACAACTGTATGGATTTTAGTAGTTTTCCAGGTATTTACTCAGGAACCAAACTGTCTTGAAATCTTCATCTCCATTTGTCCTAATTACACAAGTTGTATAACCTTTATTTTGAAAATGAATGTTTGTTTTAAAAAAAAAGGTCAAATGCAAAATATTTTCCACTACCAATACCTTCTTACTTGCAATGCAAGCATTGTGGGACTAAAACCAATGAACTGTCTGATTTGTATAATTGTTTTTTTTCCTTTAAATTAAGGAAAAAAACAAAACACCACACCATAAGCACGTCATGTAACTATATTTAAAGAATATTCTCATTATACAGTCTAGACTTTGCTACAGAGCTGTTTTACTTAGCAAATCTTCAGCCTTGGTCTGGTAAATATCTAAATAATCTCTCTCTATTGTAGCCTTTTGTTTTTAAACAAAATCCAATACCTAATTTCTTCTTTAATCCATAATAATAATGGAGACGCAAAAATGACTCCTCGATCCGAAACACAAGAGTAACACTGA
Organism: Pogoniulus pusillus; assembly: GCF_015220805.1. Classification (NCBI taxonomy): domain Eukaryota; kingdom Metazoa; phylum Chordata; class Aves; order Piciformes; family Lybiidae; genus Pogoniulus; species Pogoniulus pusillus. The sequence continues at coordinate 11,724,066 of NC_087281.1, read as the reverse complement.
AAGCCATCGCGTGAACTGTTGTGAGTAAACTTGGAGATGTATGTGACATATAAAACCCATGTATGATGTGTATAATGTACATTGATTCAGAATGTTTTGTAAAAGTTGTACTTCTTGATTTTCTTTTGTTTGTGTACATTTTGTATTTTAATACTAATATAATGTTCTTTCACACCGAAGACATAATGCTGCGTCTGCACTACTCGACCTAGGAGCACTGTCCAGCTGCCTTTTTGATCTAGATCTACAAGCCTCAATGCTACTTAAGATCAAACTTACAGAAAGTACACTATGTTTTTCTTCAAATCTTTGTATTTTCATTTATACGCAAATCACTTCTGTAGGCTCACCAGCACACTCCATTAGATAATTTAAGTGTAACCGTAGGGAAGGTTGTCAAACATCAGTCACTGATCTATATACACATCACAATTTCCAATGCTGTTTTATGCTAATGTTCAGGGATCATGAATCCCTTTACTGATAGCCCTCATCATTTTGTTGGGGTTTTTTTAATTACTTAAAACTTAAGTAATTTCACAGTGAAGAATTTTAGTATTTGAAGGTTGAAAATCTCCTTTGCTTTATGCATTTAAACATTTCAGATCCAGACATACTCCTATTGAGAGAAACGGATTGTTCAGCTGTTTTGTTCTCTGTGAAAAGTAGGGAGTATCCCCCTTGAATAATTAGAGTAGATCAGAAGGGAGATACACCTTATGAAAAGAACATGCTCTTAACACATGGAAAGGCAAACTATCAGGCTGACTTGATAAATGCACATCCTCTGAAAGCTTTCCAAGTCCTGCTGTAGCTACTTATGTCTGCAGGACTAAAGCACTAGTTTATTAATAGTATTATGGACCAGTGTTTTTGTCTTGAAAGTTACTAGCACATAACAAACATACTGAATCTAGATGTTTTCATGTTTTTAGTGCAGAAAGACCATCCTGGTAACTTTCACCCTTTAATGGTGGTTGTAGCACTAGATCCTTCTCTTTCAATGACATCCAGCAGCAGGAGGTTTACCTCCTAGTGGGTGGCTGATCCTCTGCCATCATCAAGGAAAGCCTACTGTAAGCTACAGGAGACCCTGGCATCAACTGCTACATCTTCTTCTGTGATACCTATCACGAAGTCATGCAGATACCATGTGAAATCCAGTTAGGAATTAACATCCCTTTGCAATCAGCAGAGGAGTTAACTTCAGAGGTCTAAGGGAGGCAGGGTGTTTCCAAATTCAGTCATGCTATTTGGGTCAACTATATTCAGGTCATAGTCTAAAGCTCAAATATGAGTAGAAACTTCAATTTACACATACAGAAATTTTCATGTCATTGTGAAATTATGCTATCAAGCTGGAATATTCCAACTGGTTATTCTTCCTCAGTTGTTCAGTTCTAATTGCATGTGGCAGGTCAGGTTCTATTACATGATCATAATCAAACTGCTGCATTTTGCTAATGAACTTGTTCATGTAGTTTTAAAAATCTTATTTTCTAATTTGGAGACATGATCCATAATACAAACAGCTGATGTGCAGACTTTGAGTCTTCTAAACAGCTTTCATTAACACAGCCTTACAGACAGCTGTTTATAAAGCAGTATGCAATCTACAGAGGAGAGTATGAACTTCATTTGGGTAGGTAACTATTTAAGTTTGAGTTATATTTAAATTTAAAATAAAGATATATTTCCCTATAGAAGGTGTCTGAGCATGATTTCGTGTTGGAGTTCATTGTCAGACTAACAGTTTTGATAAGGTGTTTGTTTTCTCTTGAAGCAAAAAAGTCCTTGCATAAAGACATGCACCACTTAAAGCTTTATAGAGCTTTAATAGTCCATACAGCCTAGTGCAATCCATTAGTTTGAGTTAATTTTAACTAAGGTGATTAGTAACTCAGTCATCAAGAATTGGGAACAACAGTTTCTTAGGGCAAAGGAAATTAATCTGAGTAAGGTGATAATTAAAATGGAGAAAATTCCAATTTCATTTCCAGATTGGACTTCAGTACTTACTGTACTGTTACTTACTTGTAACTACTTGTACTTACTTACTGTTAATTACTTGTAACTACTTGTACTTACTTACTGTTACTTACTTGTAACTGTACCCTTACTCTGTGCTTCCCAACTCAGATTCATACTGCAGCACCTTAACAGATTTGCCGCTTCTCTACCAGGGAGTAAATCACTGCAAAAATACTTTGCTTTTTAATCTTACACTCTTCTTGTTGCAGTAATATATACCTAGATCATATATTACCATGTACTAGTTAGTTTTGCTCTCTGGTAGAACGAGAGGAGCTTTACACAGGGATTTTGCCACCTTTAACTGCTGATTGTAGATCAACATAGGTTTCATATAGTAACATATCAGAAACTTTCTGTTGAGCATTCTGTCAGTTCTGGTGCCACCAGCATAAGGACGACATCAAACTGTTGGAGCAGGTCCAGAAAAGGGCCACAAAGATGACAGAGGCCTGGAGCCCTTCCCCTGTGGGTGCAGGCTGGAAGAGTTGGGCAGTTCAGCATGGAAAAGGTCTCTAGGGAAGACCTTATAACAACCTTCCAGTACCTGCAGGGAATCTGCAAGCAAGCTGCAAAGGAACCTTTTACAAGGGCTTAAAGTGATGGGACAAGAGGAAATGGATTGAAGCTTCAGGAGGGTAGATTTAGACTAGTTATTAGGAAAAAAATGCTCTAGAGTAAGGGTGGTGAGACACTGAAACAGATTGCTTGGTGAGGTTGTGGATGCACTCTCCCTAGAGGTGTTCAAGGCCAGGTTGGATGATGCCTTGAGCAATAATGGAAAGTGTCCCTGCCTCTGGGAGGAGGGTTGGAACTAGCTTTAAGGTCCCTTCCAACTCAAACCATTCTGTGATTCTATGAAATGATGAAAATAATGCCCTTCAAAAGGCATCAGCATGACCTGCCAGAGTACAGGATTAAACAAGGGAGTTTCTGTCTGAATTCTAATTGGCAGGACCATGGTTTTCATAGGGGGCTAGCAAACGCTTTAGAAGATCCATGTTAAAACCTGCAAGTACATATGGATGAGCAAAAATAGTCATATGAAGGCTTTTGGAACCGAAAATGAGCAATTATGTAAGATTATTTAAGGTGTATGGAAGGGTACATAAGCCTTGTTTGGGGAAAGATGAAGGAACAGTTAAAATTAATTGAGTTAATCATTATGAACGAGGCCACTTTCCTGGCTTTGATCAAACTGAGAAAAGCGTTTTTTCTGTCTCTAGTCTTACATGACAGAAAGTTGGACAGGTTACAGGTGGCCTGGTCTAATTGCTGTGCTGGGTATTTAGTCACTTCCCAGATAGAGGAAACGTCCCTTTCCTGTACTGGGTCGTCCTGCTGTTTTACTGCCCTTTAAATTCCAGTGCAACCCCAACGTTGTGCCAGGGGAGGTATAGGCTAGATGTTAGGAAGAAGTTCTTCACAGAGAGAGTGATTTCCCATTGGAATGGGCTGCCCAGGGAGGTGGTGGAGGCACCGTCCCTGGGGGTCTTCAAGAAAAGCCTGGCTGAGGCACTTAGTGCCATGGTCTAGTTGATTGGTTAGGGCTGGGTGCTAGGTTGGACTGGATGATCTTGGAGGTCTCTTCCAACCTGGTTGATTCTATGATTCTATGAACGTGATCCGTGCTTTTGCTACTTGACTGTTCTTACTTGAAATAACCTATCCCGTCTCCCATTTGTTACAACATCTGATTTGTAGTTCATTTTCAGCACCTGAAAACCAGAGGCAACTGCAGGTCCCACGGCCAACTCTGAGGCCGGCTGGAACCCACGCAGGACTGGCCGCGGAACTCAGCTCACCCCAGGGGCGCTGCACCGAGACGGCTGAGGCCGAAGCCGCAGCCGCAGGGCCAACTACCGGCTCTGAAACTCCCGCCCGCCAGCGCTCCTGCCGCCTGCGGGGGGCAGCCCTGCCTGGAGCACGCTGCCGGCGAACAGCGCCGCGGCAGCGGGGGCGGCTGAGGCGAGAACTGCACTGCAACCGCGACCGCCTGGCCGCCGTCACCACGGACAGGCTGGAAGCAGGGGGCGGTTCGTGGCACCGCCCCCCTGGGACGCGACTTCCGTCCCCTCACGCCCACTCGCTCCGCCCCGACGGAACTACATCTCCTGGCGTGCCCTGTGCGGTTCCCATGGCGACGGGGAGGCAGGCCGGGGCCCTGTGGCGCGATGGCCAAGGGCAGGTAATGGGGAGCTGTGCACGAGTTCGGTGCGAGGGGCTTTCCCCTCTGCCGTCTCCTGAAGGAGTCGGCGGCCGGGGAGGACACCATGGGGGAGTGAGGCGAAAAAGGGACGTCTTGGGCCTCCGTTCCCGAAAGCGAGCGGGGCGCTGATGAGGCTGGGGACACGCCTTGTGCGAGCATCCGGTTGCTCACAGCAGGGACCCCTCAGAGAATGGGGGAAACCCAGCCCACCGCCCGGCGGGTGGCAGTGGGGGAACCTGAGAAGCTAAAGCCTCGTTGCTGCGAGGAGTAGCTTTCTCGGGGCACCGCGGAATGGTCCTGAACCCCCTCTAGCCCCTCCGGTGCCGGCGCCCAGGAGCTGGCTGCCAGGCTCCGCTGCTGAGTGATACGGAGAGCTTTTAAAAGTGTCTTAAACGCCCTCAGAACAAAACCTCCCGGCTCGCAGCTGCTGCTCACTCACTGAGTGCCGCAAATGGCTGCTGGGGTTGTCTGAGAAATTTTACTTAATGCGGTTTTGTTAAATGCTTGGGCAATAGAACAAGGGGACACAGTCTCAAGTTGTGCCAGGGTAGGTATAGGCTGGATATTAGGAAGAAGTTCTTCACAGAGAGAGTGATTTCCTATTGGAATGGGCTGTCCAGGGAGGTGATGGAGGCACCGTCCCTGGAGGTGTTGAAGAAAAGACTGGATGAGGCACTTAGTGCCATGGTCTGGTTGATTGGATAGGGCTGGGTGCTAGGTTGGACTGGATGATCTTGGAGGTCTCTTCCAACCTGGTTGATTCTATGATTCTATGTGATGTGAAATAATGATAAACTGCAGCAGCCTTCTTTTATGCATTTGTCTATTTCAGGGCTGGGGTCCATCGTTTCTTCTGTAGTGATGCGTTTATTTGTTTGTTTGTTTTTCCAACTAGTGATACTTTGTGGGATCTTGCTATAGCTGAAGTGGAGAAGAGAGAAAACCCTGACGATGATGGCAAGCGTCTGGAATTTGGGGAAAAATCGCTATTATTTATGGGAAACAAGAACGGGGTAATGTGAAATACTGTACAACTTGGTGCTTCTTGAAGATACTTTGTGTCACAAAAATCATCTGATATTTTAAGTTATTAAAGCCCAGTTATTTTTTCTGAGTAGGACAAAATACATCATGCAGAGAGTGGGCATTCCACAGAGTGTGGACCAATTAGACGGTATTAAAATCCAGAACTTCATGGTTATGGTTTGAGGGCTGAAAGCTTCAGCTGCTGCTACATAGGATGTGCTCATTCTTTGAAGTTTGGCTTCATCAGTTTTTGTAAGAGTAACTGCTAGAAATAATTCCTTTTTTAACTGACACATCATATTTCCTCTATGAAAGTTTACTTTGTGACAATCCAGTGTAAGTGCATTGATAGCAGTTTTGGTGGAGGCAGAAGCCTTAACATCTTGCTATGGGTTGTATCTGTATTATGTCAGGCCTATTTGAACATGTGTTTGCATACTCATGATTCCACATGCCTAAGATATGTCTCCCTGCCCCATAAATATGGTCGTTAGTCATTTTATGTTTTTCTTCTGTTAAGATTTGTAAAGTAATGGATATAAAGTGTGTGTGTGTGTATATATATATATATGTGTAAAATGTCTCAATATATAGTACATATATTTATGTAATAATATACTTTGTAAAGTATATAAGGAATCTGGGAGCTGAAGGCTGTGCAGCCATCCAGTGAGACTTGGACAGATTGGAGAGCTGGGCACAGAAGAACCTAATGAGGTTCAGTAAAGACAAGTGCAGAGTCCCACACCCAGGGAGGAATAATAAACTGCACCAGTACAGGTTGGGAGGTGATCTGCTGGAGGGCAGCCCTGTGGAGAGGGACCTGGGAGTCCTGGTGGATAACATCCATGGGACAGCAATGTGCCCTTGTGGCCAAGGCGGCCAATGGGATCCTGGGGTGCATTAAGAAGAGTGTTTCCAGCAGATCGAGGGAGGTTCTCCTCCCCCTCTACTCTGCCCTGGTGAGACTTCATTTTGAATGAAGTCCGACCCCCGACACTACTGGGCTGGAACCGAACTATAGTCCAACTCCTGACACTTACTGGGCTGGAACCAAACTATAGTCAACTCCCGACACTACTGGGCTGGAACCAAACTACAGTCTGACCCCTGACACTACTGAGCTGGAACCAAACTATAGTCTGACCCCCAACACTACTGGGCTGGAACCAAACTATAGTCCAGCCCCCCACAGTGTCTGAGGAACAGTGGCCGGCCCCCTGTTTAAAAAGTTTGAGAACCCCTGCTTTAAAGAGGTTAAAGAAATATTTTTCTGTTGCTCTGTTTGCATTTTAAATATTTATTTTGCATCTCAATGGTCATAATTAATTCCAGTGGAAACCAACCGTTCCATAAATGTATTGCTAATAAACCGTGTAACAGCTGACCAGATGGACCATCAGCGTCTGATTTTAAGCATGCTATTCCTATGATGGTTTTTGTTATCTCTATTAATTATTATAACGTTAATGTAACTTGGTTCTGACAGAAAGTTGGCAGCTAAGTTTCCACTATGAAGCTACAAATAACTACTTGAGTTTACACATTTCTTTACCATACTTTATTGGTAAATTAATTGAGGTTCACATAGTGACACTAACTTGTATGCGTTAATGACAGTACAGCAGGTTGCTTCTGTGTTTTTAATTTCCAGGGGAAAACCACTATTATACTGAGGTGTCTTGAAAGGTATGTGTTACAGTTTTTAAAGATTTTTTAGCTGGGGATTAAAATTTTACATAAATACCTTTATTGTGTGACAGCCTCAAGCTGCGCCAGGGGAAATTTAGGCTCGAGGTGAGGAGAAAGTTCTTCACTGAGAGAATCATTGGACACTGGAATGTGCTGCCTGGGGAGGTGGTGGAGTCGCCGTCCCTGGGGCAGTTCAAGGCAAGGTTGGACGTGGCACTTGGTGCCATGGTCTAGCCTTGAGCTCTGTGGTAAAGGGTTGGACTTGATGATCTGTGAGGTCTCGTCCAACCTTGGTGATACTGTGAAGCTATAATATGCAGATGTGCATATTAATAATAGTATGCAGACTATAATTAATAATATGCACAAATAATACTTTATAATATGCAGAAATGCAGATGTTGTATGTGCTGATTGGTTGATAAGTTGTGGCTAAATGCATTTCCCTTCATTACTGGTTGTCATCTGACCCCTTCAGTCCTTGTCCAGTATTAGCTTAAGTGGCCATGTATTTGGTTGGTGCTGCTACTGCACCTGTCTTAAAGAGCTGAGACCTGGTCTTTCAATGTGTTGTCTTAAAACAGCAGGACAATGAAGTTCTGAACTGACATATATAATTTAGTATCTGTAGAATTAAGTGTCTTTCTTTAGAGGATCTTGACAAAATGCAGTTTTTTTCCCTTGCATAGGGAAGAGACTCCAAAGCCAACATTAGCTTTGGAATACACTTTTGGAAGAAAGGCAAGGAGACACAATGCAGTGAGTATCCAGAAAATATGGTTTGTCATATCTTTGGGTGTATATACACACACATAAAAATATTATGTGTTTTATCTGTATATATATGAGTCTTACAGGGTTTACCTTATTAGTTATGAAACAAAAAGGGTGTTTAAATATAATTGTATTTAAATTAGCCATCTTAATTTTGTATTTTAATCTCGAATATGTTTTTCCTTCTCACTAAAACATCATAGCTCAGAGGCCAGATATTACATAAAGCAATCATATTTATCTGTAAAACCCACCTTGTTTGTCATGGTTGAGTGCTCTTATTTTCCTCTTGTGTGCATACCTTTAACTTTGTCTTCAAAATGCAAAATGAGTACAAACTGATTAAGATACTTTACAGCTAACTTACAAGAGAAGCAATCATCTTAGAGGATGTTAAATTGTAATTACATTTTGGGGTTATGTGTCCATATCATGAAATTTTGTCCTGCAGATTATGTCAATGGAAATAATGAACCTTCTCCCATTACAACAGTGCCTGGCAGTGATAACTATTCCTGCAGGTAGTTGTTGTTTCTGTTACTGGGAAAGGGAGTGAAAATCTGACTGAATAATAAAAATCACTTAAAACTGTTCCCATAAACTAAATGTGAAGGTGGAGATTCATTGCTTTCCCATTTGCAACCTTCTGAAAAAGCATTAGACTTGATCTGAAAAAAGAATCCCAAAAGAAGGAGAAGAGAACATTACTGTTTTGTTTGTTGGTCATTCATCATTCTGCTTCCTGCCTTTTTTACTTTACTGTGGTCATTTATCAGGGTGGTCATAGGCACGACAGGAGCCTTTTGTAAGTATTGTATGGGATTTCTTGAACATGGGGAGTTTATTTGGGTTTATTTTCCAGAAAATAATTAGTGAAATAGTGAATGTTACTTCTGAGTCACTTGCATGAAAAGCCAGTTTATAGAACACCTCCAGGGCTGGGCCCTCAGCCTCAGATCTCTTGGCATGAAAGTACACATTTCTGACTTCTTTTACAGCCTAAAGATATCGCTCATTTTTGGGAACTAGGTGGTGGAACTTCATTACTGGAACTGATTCAAATACCAGTCACTAGCAACAACATAAAGTAAGTGATTACTATTACAACTCCACAGTTAATTTCATCTTTGCTTCAAACCTAAGTAAATCTCTAGACCTTTTATTGTGAAATATCCTTGAGGGTTTTTTTCCCTGAAAATCATTGTAGTACCACTGATACTTTGCTTTGATCTTTCTTTTCAGTATTTTCAATTAAAATGTCAAGTTCTTGGCAGTCTGCAACAAGAGAAAGCAGTAGCATGGAGGAAGTAGCCTAGCTATAGGGAGATAGAACAAGAAATGCAGAAGAAGAGAAGACATAGTATGTTTATGCTCAGTGAAAGGGCAGAAAAAGCAGCTTGCGGCATAAAAAAGAAAAAATATTGCTTCCTGCATTTGTATGCAGTCATAGGTGGCATCTCTGCAAGTGGCAGTGTTTTAATGGTGAAAAACAAGGACAAAAAAGGTGATTTTAAAAAATCTGGATTTTTGGGAATTTGCTGTCTGGTGACAAGCCCACTGTAGAGGAGACTGTTTTTTGAGAGGGACTGAAACTATTGAATTGTTTGAAAATAAAAGGGAACAGGAATTTAGATCTTAAAATCCATTACAATGATGGTATAGAATAGGAATAAGGAATGCATGAAGAGTTGCATAAAGAAATGAGAATCTAATAGGAGGTTCATTTCATGTCTTTCCTGGTTTGGAAGATGGAGTTGAGAATGGAAGGGGAGAAAATGAACATATCAAAAGATATGTTCTGCATTACTTCACTTTGTTTAGTAGTGGGCTTTAATTTCTGTTTGGGGGTTTTTGTTTTGTTTTAAAACACAGGGATACAATTCTTATTGTGTATATTTTCTACTATTTTGGCTAATGAGATAATGCCATTATTTAGTGAGAGACTTAAGACAGAAGGAATGAAAAACTCTACTTTTGATGTGAAGCTTTTTCCAGGAGAGCTTAGGGAAAAAAAATGAGCTACCGTTTTTAGCTTAAATGTTGTCCACCTTCCATCAGTCTCTTCTTCCTTTTTTACTAATAAGGAACCTTCTGATGAGGATAATCTTAAGATTATGGGGTAGCACCATTGTTCTGTAAAACCACTTCTGTCCATAGAGCAGTATTTTAACATGCTAGTCAAAGATTCTACCATTTAAGCGTTACTGCTTTTCAGTGGTTTTCTCATCAGTCCATAGTCAAGCAGTTTGCTTATTTAAAAGTTCCATGAACTGTATCTAGTTTCACCAGGAATCTTTTCACCAGATTTTTTCCCACAGCATTTTAAAGTAAAACTGGACATTCACTTCACTTTGTAGTCTTTCAAACACCACTTTGGTGTGGAGTAGCCTTTTTTTTGAGTCATAATGGAATGTGAAAGAATGACTGCATCCATTCCAGTGGCTGCATTTGTAGGGTTCTTCTCTAACACAGCTGGAGTTTTGGGAGACAGGTTTTGGAAGGCAGGAATTTATATGTACAACATTTCTCTTTAGAATCCACGTTTAAAAGCCTAATAATTACTGTGTCCGGAGTACTCTCACTTCTTGCATTTATCTTTCAGAAGACTTTTCTCATACACCCATTTGAGGTTCCAGGTAGTTGTCATAATCCATGCCACAGAATATTGCCCTTAACCATTTTTTCCATTTCATATTGCAAAAGGATAATAAAAGTATGAAACTTTGCACTGAGGAAAGAACCTCACCATTTGCTAACATTGCTTCATTGGGATAGGAGGTGTGTGTGCATCACGGTGCCTGATTGTACAGGAAGAAGGAGCTAAATGTGCTCAGGAGATTGGCACACTTTGTTTTGAACAAACTCTCTAGAAACCAAGTTTAATACGTAGAACACCCCCAAGGCCTCTGGTAGAAAATTGCCAAAGTAGTAGTTCTGAACAAGAAACAAGAGGTTTTCTACAGAGCTCAGGGAATTCTTTAAGGCCATCTTCCTTTGCTGCCTCCTGCAATTCTGTTTAGCCTTGGCATTTTCACACTTGTTGCTTTCAGCATTTGAACTTGCAGATATGGTTGCCTATGAAAATGTTGATGGTCTCCTGCACTACTTGACCAAGTAATTCCTTTTTAATAGGTCGCTTGCTGTAGTTCTTGTATTGGACCTGTCCAAACCTAATGAACTCTGGCCTACTGTGGAGAAGCTCCTGCAGGTCACCAGGAACCACGTGAACAAAATCTTAACCAAACTAGAAAAGACAAATCCTGAAGTAGCTACTGAAATTAAACAGAGGATGTGGAACAATCTGCAGAAGGATCATCCAGTAAGTTACTTCTAATATTTTCTCCAGATGTCACAGGCCTTTATACAGTTAATGCTTTTGAAAATCATAAACAACTCTTTTAGATTTTTCTGCATGACTGAAAATCCATTTGATAGATGAACCTGTTCACTGGAAAATTACAGCAATTTAATAAAAATTCAATAAGAGCAGAAACAAGGAAAGAAGGTTTCTTACATCTTTTTGTTAGATATCTAATGTGATTGTTATGGCATGTTACACTAGTCAAAAGAAATAGTTTTAGTGTAGCATTTTGCCACTTCTTCCCCTCCTTTTTAAAACGAAGATGAAAACTAGAATGTACAAAAGTCATCTAGCAAGAGACTAGCTGAAGGTACAAATTTAAGCAAAGAATATAGTTATAACAGCCATCAACATGACTATATACTTTGCATGTATTTAAATGTCTATCACAAACTCAGTGCCTTTTGATAATCTGACAACTAATTAAATTATAAAGTTTCAGAAATGTTAACATCAGTCCTTTAAACGTAATTGCTAACTAAATCTCTGCAAAAGCTAAACTGGATTTTGCGCGATAGAAATGAAAAGTCATTGTGCATTAAACCTCTGCAAATGTTGTCTGTATGTAATGCATAAATAAGTACTCAACAATTCAAAGACTTGGCACATAAATCTAGTTACTGTAACCTCTTTAAAATAGAGCATTACAGCAAGTGCTTATATAGCTCAAAGATTAATGTCTGCAACACTGAGAAGATTTCGAGTGTAGGGTTTGAGACCTGCTGGGTTATGATTTTGGTTTTTACTTCTGGAGAAGGTAATTTACAAAAAGAAACCACCCCAGTAGGAGAAATAAATCATTACCACACAGTGTCAAGTTTATATATAGAGGTTTACATGTCAGAAAACTGCAAGCTTTTTTCGGTGAGTAAAATACACAATAATAATGCTGATCACAGGATGTTAGGGGTTGGAAGGGACCCAAGGAGATCACTGAGTCTGACCCCCCTGCTAGAGCAGGACCACACTATCTAGCACAGATCACAGAGGGTTGCAATTCTACTTGTTGCTCTGATTCTACCCTTTAGAATACTGAACTCCACCATGTCATGGTCACTGTCCCCAAGACTGTTCCTGACCTTAATGTCCTCAACCAGTCCCTCTTTATTAGTTAATAGAAGGTCCAGCAGTGCACCTCTCCTTGCTGGCTCCTCCACAACCTGCATCAGGAAGTTATCATTGATACACTGCAAGAGCCTTTTGGACTGTCTGTGCCTGGCTGTGTGAGCTTCCCAGCAAACATCAGGGTGATTGAAGTCTCCCATGAGTACCAAGGAGTTAGCTCTAGAGGCTACCTCCAGCTGTCTGTAGAAGGCCTCATCAACATCTTCCTTTTGGTCTGGTGGTCTATAGTAGACCCCTACAACAATTTTGTCTCCTTTCCCACGTCTCTTAATTCTTACCCACAAGCTTTCAACCTGTTCTGCCTCCCCTCTTGGGCAGAACTCAGCACGTTTCAGTTGCTCTTGCACATAGAAAGCAACTCTCCCACCTCATCTTGCTGGTCTATCCATCCTGAACAGTCCAGAGCCATCCATGGCAACATTCCGGTTGTGGGAGCTGTCCCACCATGTCTCAAGTTGTGCCAGGGGAAGTATAGGCTGGATGTTAGGAGGAAGTTCTTCACAGAGAGAGTGATTGGCATTGGAATGGGCTGCCCAGGGAGGTGGTGGAGTCACCGTCCCTGGAGGTGTTCAAGAAAAGCCTGGCTGAGGCACTTAGTGCTGTGGTCTGGTTGACTGGCTGGGGCTGGGTGCTAGGTTGGACTGGATGATCTTGGAGGTCTCTTCCAACCTGGTTGATTCTATGATTCTCTGTCTCAGTGATGGCAATTACATCACATTCAGCCTAATGCCGCTCTCCAGCTCCTCCTGCTTATTCCCCATGCTCCATACATTGCCATAAAAGCATTTCAGGGAAGGAGTTTATCTGTTGGCTTCTGCTCTTGCAGCCTGACCATTCCCAGCCTCTTCCATGGCCACCAATCTAGCAGTAAGCTCTGTGAGTGCTGATTCCTCATTACTTGATTCCTGTGGTCCATCTCCATAACACTTCAAGAGTTCTTATGTGTCCCCAGCATGCTTCAAGGTAACAGGCTCTTGTTAGCCTCCCATCCTGATGTGCTTTCTCTTGCATTCTCTCCAGCATGCAACTCATTGTTATCTACCTCCCCTGAGATAGCAGTGGAGCCAACACATTGCCCCACAGTTGTCTCAGGCTTGCTTATAGTAAGCCTGGCTTTCACCTTCCCTCCCTTCCAACCTAGTTTAAAGCATGACTAATAAGCCCAGCCAACCCCTGCATATATAAATCTTCTTCCACTTGGTGAGAGGTGCATCCCATCTGCTGCCAGCAGATCTGGTGTCATGTGGGGGCACCTGTGGTCAAAAAAGCCAAAATCCTGCCAGAGGCACCAGTCCCAAAGCCAGGAGTTGAGTGAGTGACTCCTCCTCATTCTTTCTGGGTTAGTTCCTTCAACAGGGAGGGAAGCCTTCGTATCACATCCTTGACCTGGGCCCCTGGTAGACAACAGACCTCCCTTTGGAGTGGGTCAGGTCTGCATATTGGGTCTTCTGTTCCCTTCAAAAGGGAGTCTCCTATAAAAACTCTTCTTTTTGATGTTAGATATTTGTATTCGTTGTTAAGAAGACAAGACTTAACACTTGCCCTGTAGGGAACACAAGTCCATCTTCTAAACTAGACTTTCTAATCAACCTTCATTATCAAAACCAGGAAGGATGCAAACAAAATGCTGTATTATTCCTTGGTTCTCTTTTTGCTTTCATTCTTACTCAAGCAAGAATGATGTCACTTTTGTGGGAGGAAATACTGTCTTTTTATAGCCAAAGTAAATGACAGTTTATGCAGATTTCTATTTGCCTTTTTATAGATAAGCATATTCTTATGTTAAGGACTTTTGAGGTTCTTAGAAGCTTTTTAAAGATTAGGTATAATTCCATTGGCCTGGATAAATAATTATTGTCTGTGATGATAAAGCATACCAGTTGCAAGCATTGTTTAAAAATGCTGGGTGCACCTAAATTATTCCAGAGCCAAAAGTGAATTCTGTAATCTAAAGATGAATAGAGTTCAGTATGCCAGTTTTAATGTTTCTGATGTTACCTCAAATTATTTTTGTTTTAGATAGTGAACTTTTTTTTCTCCAGTTCTCTGTTCTATACATCTAGTTTTCAGTGATGCTAATTCTGCTCATAGCTTTTGCCTTGACAGCATCATTTCTCCTCTCAGAGTACACAGAACTTCTTGCTCATACACCAGCTGTCATTTATCCTGTGTGGGAAATAACTGCTTTTAGAAAGGAGCAGTTAGGTCAGCCTCTGCTACAGCACATCTCTTTTCCACTCCACTGCAAGCAAAGCAGCTTGAATAAGTAATTGCATGAACAGAGTTGGACTGTCTCCTTTTATGTGAACTGCAGGAAAACCTTCCAGATAACTTGAGAATTATTGCAATCTATTTATTAAAACTTTCATCAGAAGTAGGTTATTTAATCGTTCAGTCTATGCCACTAGAGCTGTTTTTGTCCATTGATACTGAGTTGCATGTTCATGGTGACATTTCCTCTTCCTGCTTTCGTCAAGCATTTGAAAATGTTAACACATTTTTAGGTTTGGAAAATGTGATGTTGGGAGGACAAATGGAAGTGATTCAGCTTAAGTTTCTCAGGCTTTTGTCTGTGTGACTTTGGATATGATACAAGGAAGGGGAACGTGTCAAAAAAACAGCTCTTCTGTGAATATATGAGCCTTCTGTATTCTTCCCTTCTCATCTGATGTTGGAGCTGGAGTATATAGCATAAGAGCCCTTTAGTGCCATTAGGTGTTCTGACTGCTTAGAGGGAATATTTCCTGGCTATTTATGATGAAAATGAGAATATTGTAGAATGCAGTATGGCATTCTATTCCTAAATCCAAAACACAGCACTGTATCAGCTACTGGGAAGAAAATTAACTCCATTCCAGCCAAACACAGGCCAATATTGCATTCAAGTTCGTTCACCTAGCATAAAATAGAGCTTGTCTTCTGTGAATTAAGGTAACCCCCTTTCAGATTTATTAAACAATTACAATCTTCTACAGTTTGTTCACACTGCTGAACTGTCATGTATCTGTTTAATAGGATTATGAGTTAATTGATCCTTTTCCAATACCCTTGTTGATAATTGGAAGTAAATACGACATTTTTCATGTAAGTAATACTTTCTTTCTTTTTTCTTTTAACTTATGTATTTGAAAGATTCCTGGCAGTGATTCTGTATACTAAAGTCTTGGTCATGTAATAGTAATCATTTAAACAAAGGTACAGCCAGTCAGCATTCTAACACAAAGGGTTTTCTACCTAATGTCATTGTGGAGCATACTGTCATTCCTTCACAAAGCACTCCCAAATGGATGCTTTTTGAGATGTACTTAAAAACTGTTGAGATCTGAGTTGCTGCAAACCAAAGGTGGAAGCAAGAGAAAAAAATGGGTTAGTTATTTTGTAATGCAGCTCCATGCATCCCTTCTGACAGCAGCTGTAGGTTTATGGCAGTGAAAGAGGGGAGTCTCTCAGGTCAGCTGGCAGGATTTTTTTTGTAGTTGTGGCAACATGAGCAGTAAGCTACCATTTCAGTCTGGAATGTTTGGGTTTTTTAAGTTCTTGGAGACAAGGGACTAATTGCATCTTTTAGTGGGGAAGAAGATTCTGGATTCTCTCCCAGGAGATGAAAAATCCAAACAAGTGCATACTTAATTTTCAAGCAGCACTTGATCATGAGAAGCTAGAACAATGCCTTTGTTTTTTAGCTGTCGAGCTGACAGCCTGGGGGTAGATGACTACCTAGTGCACTGATTCTTGGCTGACTCTTTGAGTTACTTAATACTTAATTAATAAAGTACTGGGCCTTCTTTCACACTGAGGCTTTAATGCTGAGCCATAATCTCTATAAAAATAAATGACTCTCATAATAGACCCCAAGAAATTAGGCCGTTGTTCTGTGCTTAAGGACAGACTCCTGCAGGCCTCAAGGGCGCCAGGCTTTAGCTCACTTTATCCAGGCCATCTCTATGCTCTTATATTAAAGAAACATTGATGAAAAGGTGCACCTTTGAAGTCTTGCAGGTAGTAGCATTTAGAGAACACATACCAAAAGGTTTACCAACATTCAGATATTTTCACAGAAAGAAAACCTCCTTATTCTTCTAGTAGGACATTTCTGCTGCAAAAATTGTAAACAAAGTGAAACAAATGAATTGAAAATTGAGTACGTAGTCCAAATTAAGAAACTTTTTTCTGGACTACATGAATTCCTCTGTAAAAAGGAAACAAAGAGAAACTCTGACATATATTTTCAGAGTAGGCTGTTACTGCTTCTGTCTTAAGATATAATTATGCTGACAGCTGAAAGCTTTATGTATTATGACCGAAGTGCATTGCAGTTTTGAAAAATTAAAAGCTCTAGCTGTAAGATTTTGGAGTTTGTTTTTTACATGCCTGTTTTGATATCAAACTTTTTCAGGAGTTTGACTCTGAAGTGAGGAAAATAATAAGCAAGACACTTCGATTCATTTCGCATTATAATGGAGCATCATTAGTGGTGAGTATGTTCGTTTTCTGACTGAGGATAGAGAGGAGCAGTATTTTGTTACAAAACAGAAACATAAAACTCTTAAAGAGAATGGAATTTAATGGGTTGTACCTTCGTGAGGTAATGAGTCAAAGGGGTTGCAGGTTTTGGGGGATAGATGGATATAGCTTGTGAACAAACAAACTTATCCTTTCCAATATCAGCAAAAAATAAATAAAAACAGTTGTCAGTTGGTTCCTGTATTGACTTTGCTGTCTGCCTGGCTTCTTTTTTTCACAAGAAAGTAAGACAGGAAGAAATGATTGCCCTTGATAGTAAAAATGTAAGATCCAAGGGCTCACCTTAACAGCAGTTTAAGCATACCACATTATCACACTTACAGTGTCGAAGAATAAAGGCAGGATTGCTTTTATTTACAGTAGTGAGCAGGAACTGCCAACCATAAGGATAAAGAAGTATTTCTGTGGGTATATAAATTGATAATCTTCTGAATAAAGAGAGAAATATGCATTCACAGTGCAAAAAAAAAAGCAGCTTCTTAGTCTCTCCCTACATCAGAATTTTATCAGCCGTCCTTTTTGTAGTAATATTTAATGGTGGCTTATTTTGATTACCAAACAACTTACATTTGCTTTAAATTGTTAAAGCCACGGCTTTTGTGCTCTACAGCTTTTGTGCTCCACAGCTTTTGTGCTATGACACATGAATTCATCATTCATTAACTGAGAAGACAACTGTCTTGATTTTCTGTTTTCTTTTTTTGAGGAAAGTGTGTAAGTGTTACTGTAATTAACAACTTTAAACTAGGCTCCTGAAACTCTTTGTGCTGTTAAATCCTGATTCCTGTTGGAAGGAATAGAGATCTGATTTCTTTCTGAAAGACATGGATCTGTTAGGATAAAAAAGCCCTTACACAGGAATAAGTGTGCTGCTGGAGAAAACATTCTGGGAACTTTCTGATAAACCTGTTCCAGTTCTGCCGCTATCGAGCTGCTTTTGTGATGTGTGACCAATTTTATTGTTGTTCATTATATTTGTAAAGGGCTGTAGTTTGCTGAATAATTTTCAATGTATTTCAAAGTCTTAGAATCATAGACTTGTCAGGGCTGGAAGGGACCCTAAGGATCTAGTTCCAATCCACCTGCCCTGGGCAGGGACACTTCACACTAGATCAGGTTGCTCAGAGCCCCTCAAAAATCTTCAGGCATGGGGCTTCCTAACATCCAATGTGAATCTACCCACTTCTAGTTTTGCTCTGTTCCCCTTAGTCCTATCACTACCCAACATCCTAAGAAGTCCCTCACCAGCTTTCCTGTATGCCCCCTTCAGACACTGGAAGGCCACAGTAAGGTCTCCTCAGAGACTTCTCCTCTCCAGACTGAACAGCCCCAACTCCCTCAGGCTCTCCTCATAGGAAAGGTGCTCCAGCCCTCTGATGCAGCCCAGGATACAATTGGCTCTAAGGGCTGCAAGTGCACATTGCTGGCTCGTGTTGAGCTTCTCATCTGTCAGCACCCCCAAGTCCCTTTCCTCAGGGCTGCTCTCAAGCCAGTCACTGCCCAGCCTATATCAGTGCTTGAGATTGCCCCAACCCACATGCAGGACCTTGCACTTAGTCTTGTTGAACCTTACGAGGTTAGCTTGGCTGCACCTCTCTAGCCTGTCAGGGTCCCTCTCGATGGCATCCCTGCCCTCCAGCGTGTCAACCACACTAGGCACATAACTCAATCTTGGCCAGAAGATATGTGTCTCTTCATATGCATCCTTCAAGAGTTTTGAATCAATACTTTAAAATTCATTC
Source organism: Pogoniulus pusillus (assembly GCF_015220805.1). NCBI lineage: Eukaryota > Metazoa > Chordata > Aves > Piciformes > Lybiidae > Pogoniulus > Pogoniulus pusillus. Next base: position 11,705,582 of record NC_087281.1, on the reverse strand, counting down.
TTTATGCTATTTTTCAATGAATATTTCTTGATCTATGTATTCAGTTGCAAATACATTAATGTTTTGGAGAGGGAGGATGAGATTTTTGTGCTAGTAAATGTAGTAAACATTATACTAAATTTACTGAGGTCAAGAATTAGCCAGGCTCTCCCTGAAATCCTCTATGTAGATGGCATAATGTAGCAGTACTATGATGAAAGATCATAATGAGTATTCTGTTTTCTGATTCATTTAGTTTACCAGTAAGTCTGAGGCTCTCCTGCTGAAAGCCCGTGTTCTTATTAGTCACTTGGCATTTGGCTATGATAAAAGGTAACATAACTATTTTCCAACTGTTAAATGTCTTGCCCAGAATCTGAAAGTACACTTAATAAAATAAACCAACATTTTAATCATTGAAACATTTTAAAAATAACATTTTAACCACCAACCTTTTCTTTTTGGGGGGGAGGGAGAGGTTGGTGTAAATGTGATCTCTGAATGATTCTTGTTCATAGATTTCAACTCATGCATCTTAGCTGGTTTTGTCTGCATGTGTGTGATGGTTTGGGTGTTCCCTGCCCCCCTACACTTTGGCAATCACCCAGACTAGACTCAGATGGCTCTGGAAGTTGAATGAAGCTTATATTTACAGCTAGCACAATATACAAGCAGATATTTACAGTAGATACAGTTATAGACAGAAATAGACAAGGTAGAAGGTAATACAGAAACACAGCAGCCTTCCCAGAAACCTGAGTCCCCAGGAGGGGCTCTCTACTGCCCCTTCACTTTCCCCCTACCCCTCTCAACCTTACCCCAGTCCCAAGGAGGAATGGAGGTTCAGCCAGGGGGTTAGGAAGCAAAGTGGATTAGAAAAGAAACGGAGGGGGACGTTGGAAGAGATGCAGCTCAGCCAGTTCCCCAGCAGCAGAAGTGAGAGTGGTTATCTATGTTTTGCATTTATTTTTATACCTCTCCAAGAAAAGACTGGATGAGGCACTTAGTGCCATGGTCTAGTTGACTGGATAGGGCTGGGTGCTAGGTTGGACTGGATGATCTTGGAGGTCTCTTCCAACCTGGTTGATTCTGTGATAAGCCTATGAGGGAAGTAGACATCACCCTTGTTTTTCTTTCACAGCCTGTAATCTAGTTCTTCTCACCAAAACATCCTAGCTAGCTTCAAGCTAGCACAACAGGATAATTCACTGGTTTTGACCTCCAAACATGTGGGTCAGAAATAGAGTCTCCACTAAAATTGAGTCGATTTTCTTTTACATGTGTTCGTATGCAAAGGCCAGGAAGTGTCAAGTCTTGGCTGGAATGATGTACGTTTTTCACTGATTGCTAAATGCTCACTTGTTAACATTTTCTGTTTAGCAAGTCTCTATCAGTGGATCACAGCAAACCTCTGTTTATACCAGCAGGACTGGATTCACTGAGCCAAATAGGTGAGCACATTTCCTGTTCATTGTTTTTGTTGCTTGTTTGTTTTTGAAAATGATTAAAAAAAAACTGAGCAAAGAAGTTGAATTACAGCACATCAATTTTAACAGAGCCTTGAAAGAAATTGCCAGTCAGTATTTATAGTACTGAAAATTGCTTGTGCAGGATTGCTAGGTAGCTTAATAAAGCATTGGGATTACCTTGTATGGTGAAGCACCAACAAGCTTAGATCCTAAAGAAAAATATACAATGCCACTTAGCCTGCTTCACCATAGGAGAGCAATGTTTTTTTCCAAACTCCTTGTGGCTTGTCACTGTAGAAGATAAAATATCCAATCAGATGGCCTGTTATCCAAATTAATTTGATAATTCATGCTGTTATGACAATATACATGTGTCATTCGATGCTGTGCTGTAATCCTTAGGACCACCACCTGCCCCTGACAGTGATATTGGAAAGATGTCTGCAAACACACCTTTGGAGCTATGGAAAAAAGTGTTTGAGAAAACATTTCCTCCCAAGGTAGGTTTTTACATGTTTGTTGCACAGCTTCTTTTCTCACAGAAGAGTAGAAATATCACTACTGATTTCAAGTCCAGTAACTGGAGTTGCAGTCTCACTGAACATTTCTGCTTTTCCTAAAGTCTTTTAATTCATACTTCTTAAAACAAACAGGTTGGTGTGTAGTGGGGCTTTGATTATTAGCTTCTACATCTTCAACTGTTTTCCTGCATTTAGTAATGATGAAAGTACTGATGTAACCCTCTGGTTTTTTTCAAAGTTCAGAATCAGAATTAATCAGGATGGAAAAGGCCTCCCACATTGAGTCCAACCTATCACCTAACACCTCCTATTTAACTGAACCATGGCACTAAGTGCCTCATCCAGCCTCTTCTAAAACACCTCCAGGGATGGTGACTCCACCACCTCCAAGGGCAGCCCATTCCGATGCCAATCACTCTTTCTGTGAAGAATTTCTTCCTAAAGTTCACCCTAAACCTGCCCTGGCACAGTTTGAGACCGTGTCCTCTTGTTCTGTTGCTGGTTGCCTGGCAGAAGAGACCAACCCCACCTGGCTACAGCCTCCCTTCAGATAGCTGTAGAGAGCAATGACATGCCCCCTGAGCCTCCTCTTCTCCAGGTGGCACACCCCTAGCCCCCTCAGCCTCTCCTCACAGGGCTGTGCTCCAGGCCTGTCACCAGCTTCATCACCCTTCTCTGGACATGTTCCAGTACCTCAACATCTCTCTTGCAGATTGCAGAGTTGGAGCCTGTTTCCAGCTAGATGTGACTTTTTTCTTGAGCTGTTATTTCTTCTGTTACTTTTAACTCATCTCCTTTTTAAAACATGATAAACATTTCTGCTACCCCAAACCCCACTGCCAATAACTCCTGAACTCCCTTTGAAACAGCTGGAGAAATAAATACATTATTCATCTTGCAAGCTTCATCAGTGTTCTAAGGTATCAGTCTAATCCAAGATTTACAGATTTGCCATGTAGATTTCCAGTCTTGTGGCTTGATTCCAAAATATGCTGTAAATTTTAAAGCTGCTTTTATGCACTTTTGCATCACCTCACCTAATAATGAGTATCATATGCTTTGTGTAATTCCATCATTTGTAACATTGCTGGGAGTAAGGAAAAATGTGCATGACAGCATTACAAAAAGTAAATCCTTCTTTAATAGTGCTGTTTCTTCTATGAGTATACTTCTTTGGAATTAAAGTAAATTATAATTCAGGTATCTGATGAAAAGGTAGTAATTGGTTTCTCAGCTATTGAGGTAATGTTTCTGGCAATCCAGGCTGAATTCTAGTCTCAAATATTACATGCTTTATCAAGAGCAACTTTATGCCCAAACATAGAATAATAGAATCAACCAGGTTGGAAGAGACCTCCAAGATCATCCAGTCCAACCTATCACCCAGCCCAGTCAACTAGAGCATGGCACCAAGTGCCTCATCCAGTCTTTTCTTGAATACCTATGAGCCAGAGAGGATATTTTCACTTTGAGGAGAGAGTAATAAAAAACTACCCACTCAGAATATTTTATTTCATTACAGTATAACTGCACTATCACTTTCTCAGTTTTTTTCTAATTTAAGGTTTTTCTTAATCTAATCTCTGTCCTGTAGCATAAAATTCTTCTCAAACATGTTTATTAAAATGCTTTCATGAGATGTCCAACATGGCATAAATGTTGAAGATGAATGTCATCATCTGGGGTTTTGTCATTTCTTCTTTTAGAGGTTCTGTGATTTACAAGACACCAACGACCCTGCACAAGATTTACAGTATGCTGAGTATGAAGTTGATGTCATGAGAGCTCAGAAAAAACAGGTGTGTAATAATTCTCCAACTGCTTTTCACAGTTGGGCAGTTCAGAATTATTTGTGCAATGTAATTGTAATCTCTTCTTGCCTTTAAGTAACTTCAACTTTAGTTTTCAGCTTAATTATTAGTTAGCACTTTTTTCCCCATGGGCAGATCTCAAAGGTTTTGGCTCTCTAGTTTCCTTAGAAATAAATAATGTAGATTTTTTCCCTTCAACTCTCTTCCAGAAATATTTCCCTAAAATAGCACTGAAGCAGAGCTGTGCAGCTTTATTAGCAGCAGTTTCTCACTTTCCGCGCCTGTGCGCTCATTCGGGCGCTGACTGACAGAAAGTCGAGGAAGCAAGGTCAGGATTTCAGGTGGGGGCCATTTGCTTGTAAAACTTCTGTCTTCCTCCTTTGAAGGACAGAAGTACTGAGATGATCACAGGATCACAGGATGTTAGGAGTTGGAAGGGACCTCTGGAGGTCATCGAGTCTGAGCCCCCTGCCACAGCAGGACCATACAATGTAGCTCAGTTCTCAGAGGAACACATCCAGGCAGGCCTTGAAAGTCTTCAGAGAAGGAGGCTCCACAACCTCTCTGGGAAGCCTGTGCCAGCGCTCTATGACTCTTACAGCAAAGAAGTTCTTCCTCATGTTGAGGTGGAGCTTTCCATGCTGTAGTTTATGTCCTATCGCAGGATACAACTGAGAAGAGCCTGTTCCCTCCCTCTTGACACTCTGCCCTCATATATTTAATAAACATTGATTGGATTACCTCTAAGTCTTCTCTTCAGCAGACCAAAAAGCCCAAGGTCCCTCAGCCTCTCATAGGGCAGTGCTCCAGCCCTTAATCATCTTCGTAGCCCTCTTTTGAACTCTTTCAAATAGATCCCTGTCCCTTCTGAGCTGGGGAGCCCAAAACTGAACACAATATTCCAGGTGAGGTCTCACCAGGACAGAGTAGAGGGGTAGGAGACCCTCCCTCAATCTGCTGGACAGCTATTGTGTAACGAGTTCCTAACCCATTTCACTGTCTACTCTTTCATCCCACACTTCCTGAGTTTGGTCACAAGGATGTTATGTGAGACAGTGTTAAAAGACTTGCTAAAGTCAAGGTAGACTACATCCACTGCTCTCCTTGCATGTACCCATTTTGTTACAGCATCATAGAATGCTATCAGGTTAGTCAAGCATGATTTCCCCTTGATATATCCATTCTGACTACTCCTGACAATATTCTCTTCCATATGCTGAGACATGACCTCCAGAACAAGCTGCTCCATCATTTTTCCAGGGATGGAGGTGAGGCTGACTGCTCTATAGTTATCTGGAGCCTCTTTCTTTGCCTTTTTGAAGACTGGTGTGACATTGGCTCTCCTCCAGTCCTCAGGCACCTCTCTGGTTGCCATCATTTAGCAAAAATGATGGAGAGTGGCAGAGCAACAACATCAGGCAGTTCTCTCAACACTCTTGGATGCATTTCATCAGGTCACATGGACTCATGTAACTGATCCCCAACCCATCATCTTACAGATGAGTGTGTAACATCACGTGAGTAGAAGTGTAGTCTTCCTTGATACCGTAGGTATTGGGCTGTTAAAATCAATCCAGGATTTGTGTGTTTTTCTTGTTTGCAAGCAGTAGCACATAGTCAGTCTAGAAAATCTCACTGTGATATAGCTTAATTTGTTTCCCACAGAAAAGCCGTTGCTAGAATGACAGAGAAACATTCCACTCGGTTCTCAGAGCTATTATGTAGGCTATTTGCACACTGTTTCACTTCTTTGTGGGCCAAGTTACTGTTGCTGAAGGAGGTTTTTCTGAGAGTGCCTTAAGGCGGTGGGTTGTATGAATCTGGATCTCACTCTTAAGATGAGGAGCAGTTTCACTGATTTGCACTTCAGTTAATCTCGACTAGCCCAAATATACCATGGCAAATTTAATCTTTTTTGCATGCCTTAAAAAAAAAGCCAAAGGATTCGATTGTCACTGGCATTGTGTTCTGGAGAGTTTAGTCGGATTGCAGGAGGCAGTAAACTCAGTTACCTGATCTAAAGAATTGCATTAGTAAGGTAAAAGAATAAGGCAATTTCAAGCACCCCCTTTAGTCTTTGAACTGGCACATTACCTGTGATATTCTGTTAACGCAGGTATCAGTTCTGAACGTATGTTACATCAAGAGCAGTCTTAGAAATCATTAAAGTGTGTAAAGCACATTTCATTTGGAATTCATCATCTCATGTGCAGTTCATCTGCGTATCTCAAAATAAATATATGGTGTAATAGGTTTGTTATTTTTAGATAATATGTCTTTCAGAAGAAGATAATGGCATGTGTTGATTAAATCGTGTAGGAAATGATTAATGTTCTGGTTTTAAACAAAAGAGGCAGGCTTTTAGAATCTTAATCTGTTCAAGGGCATTGCAAACCAGCGCAGTTTCTTTTAGTTGGACTCCTAAAAGTAATTTGAGTGTTAAAGAGAAAATTACTTTTGTTATCTGCAGCTATTTTCTCAACTTCTCTATTGTGAGGTTTAATTTTTACAGGATTATTTGCACATTAATAAAATGTTTTATACTCTGAGAATTTCATTCAATTTGAAATGCATCAAGATAGCAATATAAATATACATCTAAAAGAGCAGAGCTCTTGTAGTTGCAGTGATTCTTGAAGCAGTTTTGGATTTCCCACTGACACAAAAAATGGCACAAAGCAGCTATTTTTAAGGCAACATTTTAAAAGCATTAGAAGTCTGATATTCTTTGTAGATAGCTATTGCTTAGGAAGAACAGTGTGTTAAAATGTTTAATATGCAGTATTTTGCTAGTGAAGTCACGATTGTAAAATGACAGTTTCCTTTGACAACAGCGTGTGTTTTAAAGTAAGTCACTCGGTTACTTTGGGTTAATTAATATAGCACTTTGGCCCCGAGTGATAAAGAGTTTGCTTGTTTATCTCAAAGATATTTTCTAAGGAAAAATAAACAGAGAACCATGGCAACAAAACCGAAATACAGTCCCTGCCGCTGCGTCTGACAGACGATTAGCATACCTGATTTGGGCAGGGCTGCTCATTAATACCCCTAACGGGTTTATGGATAACTGGCAATTCAAAGTTCCAACTTTGTAACTGTGGTTGAAGGCTTTGGCTGCAGCTAGGGTTTGTATGCTCTAGTAAAAGGTTGAATTCTCAAATATGAAGTTGGAAAACAGTTTGGAAAAAAAAAGTACAGAAGCAAGAAGTCCCTGGCTGACCTCCATGTACCAGCTAGTATTTATCAGAAACACTTTCTGGCTGTCCAAGTTAAGAGCCTGTCTCATCAGCATTTTACCATGAGAGTGTTTTCTTTTGGAACAGATTATTTTGCCTCTGTAGTATTTGCAGAGTTAGCTGTGAGATGTACCACTCTCTTCCTAGACCTGTTGAAAGCTCTCTAAAGCTATCTGTTCCTCACTATGCCTTTTCTCAGGGTAGATCAGATCTCTCTTTCTCAGCTAGGTCTTTTCAGAATTCTTTCCCTTACCCTACAGACATGCAAGGTGCAGGTTCATCTCAAGCAGCAGTGCTGCAAATTTTTGCTGTTTCTTCGTTCTTTGGAGTCAATCTCTGAGAGCAAGAATGCAGCTCCAGGGACCTTCTTGGAACTTACATTTCTGATGTATTTCTCTGGGATTTCTGATTCTCTCTGGGAATGACTGGCATTTTGTGCTCTTCGCAGGGCTTTTAAGATTGGATACTCACTTTGTGGTGTTTTTAGGCCTTGAACATGTAGTTTGCTGGTAGCTCTTCCTACATTAGTAATGTGATAAATTCATCATCCATTTCTCTTTTGCCTCTTTTGACTTTTGGTGCTTTATAGTCAACTGACTTTCATCTTAGGTACACATGTAACCCGAGTGAGAGGTCTTTTAAAATAGTATTGATGATTAGGGTTTCACATATCCCACTTGCATCTGTAAGCACCTACAAGTGCATCAAAGTCTTATTGATTAGTTCCTTCTAGATGTTTGTGGCAGGCAGATGGCACATGGGGGTGTCTGCTGTTTTCTTTAGAAGTGCACTGGAGAATCAGGTACACTATGATGCCTTTTCAGAGTGTAGGCTTTTTTTACATTGGGTCTTGGCTGTACTGTCATGCTAATACTCAGAGTAGGTGCTTGGACCTTTTTCATTTGGACATTTGACTGCAGCTAACCTTGAGCTCAAAATGTTGGATAGCCTTCCAGTCACGTAGTTAGAAGAGTGTCATGTGATGCCAAAGTTCACACTGACTTTTCCTTGTGCTTTAGAGATTGGCACCAATTTTAGGTGAAGCCTAGTGCCATAAAGTATATCACACACATGAAAAAAGAAACCAGAAGCTATCTAATGCTGTTTGCTGTCAGCTAACAAGAAGTAATGGAAGATCATCTTACTGAACAGAGCTTAACTGTCAAGATTAATGATCTAAACAAAGAAAGAGAGGTTTGTGCAAAGAAGTGTAGTCCTTTTTCCTCTGAAATTGGAGTGATCTAATTAGCCATGTCACTCACAACTAGAAGTCATTCTGGTGTCAGATCAGCACCTCTCTGTACGAGATAAAGCCTGTGTTGGCTAACAAAATGAGAGACAATTTTTCCACGTACTTGGTTGTCATTACTATAGTGCAGAACTTCAAGAGGCAATTTCAATCTCAATCAACAAAATAGAGATTGCATATTGTGTGATGACTGTGATACTGTGAAAATACCCTACAAAAGAAATCAGCTCCAGCAAGGACACACACCCAGCACCCGTGGAAGATGTTGTACATTGCAATGGTTATTGAGCCTAACCCTAGCGAGCCGGGGGGCCACCAGGCCCCCCGGCCTTTGAAATCCTCCACCAATTCACCCGGTGCACACCATGGGGACTCACCAGGGACGCCAGGCGGAGGATCCCTTGGCCCACAATGGGCCTAACTTGGAGCTTCTAGCTTCCCTGGGGCAGAATATAAAGGGGAGTGGGCAGGGAGGGCAAAGTGGCTGCACCTGGGGTGGGAGGAGACTCCAGTAGCCAGCTAATAGCAAGTGGCATCTGATGTGTTACCATAGGAAACTAATTAAATGGTGATTGATTGATTACAAGCATAGCAGATGATAGCAATACCTGTAATCAAAGCTGATTACATAATGCCCAGATCAAATAGCACAATGAAGATATGCATTTGGACAATTAATGCTGGCTAAAGCACATCCTTTAATTTATCTGCTGAAGGGGGCAATGCAATGACTGCCAAAATATCCTCTGTGTTGAAAGAGGACGTGTTCAAAAAGAGGCCTGAATGGGGCACTTAGTGCCATGGTCTACCTGATTGGACAGGGCTGGGGGATAGGTTGGACTGGATGATCTTGGAGGTCTCTTCCAGCCTGGTTGATTCTATGATTCTATGACCATCAGTCGTCAGACCAGTGTGGCTGGGCGCAGAAGTACGACAGGCACCTTAATGTGGGTAACAGAGTGATGGGATCTTTCATCTTCCCCAGAGGAGAAGTGCTAGTCTTCATACTGTGGAGAAAAAGTTATTTAGGATGCTTACTTGCTTGAAAAGAATAAGCTCTCTTGTTTTCACATAAAAGCATGTCCAAATAAGCACAACTCTTCTTTAAATCAATTTAAAGAGCAATATTAGAGCACTGTTACTAAGTCTCCTACTGAAGTTTGGGTGCTTAAGAGTTGTGGTTTGGTATTTGGTTATTTTCACCACGTTCCAAATTGAGGGAATTTTCAGTAAGAAGCTACATGAAAAATAAAGTCATGTCAGTCCCTCAGAAATGAGGGAGTGCAACAATTAGGGCTTTTTCTACAATCTTAATTTTTCCTCCTTGTTTGGCATCATAGTATTGCCTTTAATTACACGATCATATACTCTTTTGCTGATGCTTCAATTCAGTTGTTCAGCATTTCTTTTCATAGTCCTTATTCTTTGTGTACCTTATTTCTCAGCCTGTCATTCAGACACTTCAATGAATACAAAAGTATTAATTTTTTTCTCTGAGAACATGTGGTAATGTTATATTTTCCGAATGCCTCACAAACATCAGTTAAATCTTGCTTCCTACTCCCTGTATGAGACAAGGTGTGATCATCCCCATTTGACAGATGAGTTCCTATAAACACAGAAATACAGAAACATTAAGGTTAATGTCCAACCCTTTACCACAGAGCTCAAGGCTAGACCATGGCACCAAGTGCCACTTCCAGTCTTGCCTTGAACAGCATTACATTACTTTTCTGACTGAGGGAGATTTATGTTACTTTCTATTTTACAATAAATCTAAGAAAGTGTATTTTCCTAACAGCCATTTTCCTTCTGAATCATTGAATTTGTTAAAGTTATTATTCTAAATGTCCTCTGCTTTAGTCTTTTTTTTTTTTCTTTCATTTCTAGGTGTTCAAAGGTTAGACTTTTACCTAGATAGGTGTCCAAAATAAATATTTATCATTTTGTTCTGTACTTCTGTATGCAGTGGAATAGCTTTACAGTTTTAGCATACGCTGTGGATTCGGTACTTTGCATTTCTGTATTGTTTTGAACTGCCTTTAATGCTGAATTGCCTTCCAGCTATCTAGAGTTAGGTCACAATTCAGTCTTCTTTTCTTGAAATGGTTTCCTCAGATGGTAATCTGTGAGGCTGCTTGTTTAGGCAACAGCTGTAGACATGACTTCAGCTAACATTGTCACTATATGTAAAAATTCATTGTCTAATACTACTCCTTCCTATAGCCTTTGAGAAACAACAGCCCTCCCAGAAACCTGAGTCCTCAGGAGGGGCTCCCAACCCCCCTTCAGCTTCCCCCTACCCCTCTCAACCTTAGCCCAGTCCCAAGGAAGAATGGAGGTTCGGCCAGGGAGTTAGGAAGCAAAGTGGATTAGTCAGAGAGGCAGAGGGTGAGGTTAGAGAGAAAGTGCCCAGAGAAAGAGCGACTCCCTTATCTATGTCTGTGGTCTTGTTCTTATACTTCTCAGCAAGCCTATGAGCGAAGTAGACATCAGCACTGTTTCCCTCTCACCGCCTGTGATCTATTCTCACCAAAACATTCTAGCTAGCTTCAAACTAGCACAGCCTCCTTAACAAAAAGCAACCGTAGTGCTTTCTAAAAGAATTGTTACTGATAAATAAATCCTGCTAATATGTGTCACTACAAAAGGTTCAGAAGATGAAATTGTTGTTTGTTAATGTAACCAGAACCTTTTATTAGAGGCCCTAGAATTCCTGGTAGCACTTGTGGCTAAAAGGCGGTCATTTGTCTACCTTGCTGGTACTCAGCTGATGTCAAAAATGCTGTGATACTTCATACCTAATTCACTTTATAACTCTACAACTTGACCCTTTGTTTGCTTTTAATAAGCTATTTACCATATAGATTATGCATAATTTTAATTATTGCCTTGAGTATGTGTTTTAGTTTTGCACACAGATGCTAACTTTTCAATCTAATCAGTGACAGCACCTGAAGATACTTCAACTACTAAGTGCAGAACAGAAGTAAAAGCATGGCATCATTGTCTGTGGCAAGCAATACACTTCCCAAAAAACTCAAGCAACAATCATAAGATCATAGAATCAACCAGGTGGGGAGGGACCTTCAAGATCATCCAGTCCAACCTAACACCCAGCCCTGTCCAGTCAACCAGACCATGGCATTAAGTGCCTCAGCCAGGCTTTTCTTCAACACCTCCAGGGATGGTGACTCCACCACCTCCCTGGGCAGCCCATGGAATAACATTTCCACCAGTCTCCAATACCATAGATTGATTAGATGTTCTGTGGTGATTCCTCACTACCCACTGCATCCCTCTGAAATATGTTTCTGCTTTCTGGACAAGCATGTGTTCTATATGGGTTTCTGAGGAACATGGTAACTCTCAGAACTTATCAGCACTGAGGAAGTTCAGCTCAGTCCTGTGTGTAAAACAAATATATATATATATAGCCCAGAAAAATAAACAAAAAAGCAAAGAACCCAATGTAGGCTTTGTTCTTCTGGTTTCTTTTTTGGTAGTCCCTTAAGGACTTGCCTATCTAATTTGATTCACGTGTGTGTGAAACAGCACTTCGTAAGGTGTGTAGCTTTGCATTCCTGTTTGTCACAAGCCTTGTTTCTCAACATGAATGCCTAAGAAAAGTCACTTCTAGTGTAATTTTGTTGAAAATTTATATAGTACTTTTTTGGGGGGTTGGTACAGTGCAAATGTACATGGTTTAAATGGTCAAGTGGCTAATGGACGTATCTTGTTCTAATAACGGAGAGATTTAGTGTCTATGTTTCTGTTGTAGGAACTTGAACACTACAGAAGAAATGCCTCTCAATCCTGGAAAGAAATGGATTTTTGACTCCAGTGAAGTGCTCTAGGTGTCTCCAGTTTAACATGGGCAAAATTAATCATTTTAACATTCCAAGCAGTTTAATCTGATGCATTTGACAATGTCAGATATCAAATTACATTAATATTTATGGTGCATTTCTATTATTATTTGTAATAAAAATATATCTTTAATCCTTCAGGCTAAATTTAAGTATATCTTGGCACTGATACAAAGTTTAATAGTGTGAGAAAAGGCAATCTAGATTATTCAGAGATGGGTCTGAATATGAGGACTGGCATTAGTCACTTCTTCCTTTTTTTTTACAACATGTTATTTGGTTTCTTTTTGAATGCTTCTGCCCTGAACCTTTATTTAATTACAAACAAGTTTTCACACTCCAGTCATGACACTGCATAGGAAAGTGTGCTAGGCATCTGTGATGGTTTGGGTGTTCCCTGTCCCCCCACACTTTAGAAGTCACCCAGACTAGATTCATCTGGCTTTCGAAGTTGAATGAAGCTTATATTTACAGCTAGCACAATGTACAAGCAGATATTTACAGTATACACAGTTACAGACAGAAATAGACAAGGTAAAAGGGAATACAGAAAGAGAACAGCCCTCCCAGAAACCTGAGTCCCCAGGAGGGGCTCCCAACCACCCCTTCACCTTCCCCCTACCCCTCTCTACCTTACCCCAGTCCCAAGGAAGAATGGAGGTTCGGCCAGGGGGTTAGGAAGCAAAGTGGATTAGAAAAGAAACGGAGGGTGAGGTTAGAAGAGATGCAGCTCAGCCAGTTCCCCAGCAGAAGTGAGAGTGGTTATCTATGTTTTTATTTCTTGTTCTTATACATCTCAGCAAGCCTATGAGCAAAGTAGCCATCACCCTTGTTTTCCTTTCACAGCCTGTTCTTTTCACCAAAACATTCTAGCTAGCTTCAAACTAGCACAGCATCTTTTCCTAGATCTTAGCATATATAATTCGGAAGCAAAGTTTAAACATGTATTTGCATCATCATTTTATGTATTAGAACAGAATAGAGCCACAAAGCCTGGCAGAATAAGTGGAATTAAACCCACCTTTGACCTGGATTCAGAAACTTGCTTTATCTGTTTCAGTATCACATAGCTTCATGCTGTTATTACTTCTTGTAATGTATAATGTTGTAGTAACTTTGCATATAATATAGAAGATGGACATTTCTGTCAGGTATTCAAATGCTGGGCAGTCAGTCTAATTAATTTGACATGTGTAGTTAGTGCTGGAAGTATAATCGATTCACAATCAGCCTAAGCTAGTGAAATCCTAGCCTAAACTAGATAAGGCTTTTTGCCCATGGATATCCTCACTAATAGGAGATAGACCGAGTGTTTTGAGGATACACAAGACAAGCTGCAGTTTAGAGCCAAGGGTCTGTCTTGCGAGGTAAGAGTTGTCAGAGAGTAAATGTCTGACCAGTCACTTGGCAGAGCAGATGGTAAGAATGTTCCCTGATGGACAACCCAACACATGTGTAAAAATGCAAAGGACAAACCAATCTGCTGTCTTTCCATCTCTTTAAAGTTACTTGTTACTTTGAACATAGCTTTTCTGATCTAACATTCATATCTCAGAATATTATATGTAAAGAGAGCACAGCTAATTATACTGTATTGGAATTTCAAGGTAGCAGTGTACTTACCTCCTGAAAGGAGTGTCTAGTTATCCTTCTGCCATGAATAATTTCTCCACTGAACATGAAAACTTGGTTACAAGACTTAGGAATTCAGGTTTTCAGTTTTTAGACCTACGTATGAAATGCATCAATTATACTCCTTGGGGAGTATTTGCCTATTAGAATACTTTCCAAAGATGCCCACTTCCAAGAACTTGCAGACAACCTTGCTGGTTTTTGAATAGACAAATCGACATTTTATTAACAAAGAGAACATTGTTCTAGTAATTCACAAACTGCTTCCAAAATGAGATTTAGAACTTGATAATGAAAAGAAGGCAGAGATATAAATAAAACACCTGTCTTCTCTAATTTACCATCATTTACAAGACAAAAATAGGTTGGGTGACTTCTATACTGCTTTAAGATCCTGTACTCGTTCTTTGTAGATTGTGCAGAAGATTAAAGTGGAGTGATTTCTTGATTCTATCTCTGTTTACACTTATATGCTTGTTCCCTTTCTACAGATCCCTTGAATGGTATCAAAACAAATCACAGGACTTAAAACACAATTCTGGAAGTGGGGTTTACCAGCTGTAGTAGCACTCTGCTTATTGGTAATGGTTAAAAAACAGAGCTCCAGTGCTACATTGTTAAAAATTGGGAACAAGGTTTACTAGATTAAGATTTGAAAGCCCTTGAAAGTGGGATACTGTAGATGATTTTGGTGGAGTGGGATGGGAATAACAATAGCAGGAAGCTATTCACACTCATAAAAGGGCATTGTTTTTCAAGATGGAAACCGACATCCAGTAAGAAATAGGCATGAGCAGATTAATATGCTTCTATGTGTGTAATCATATCAGTTCTGTCTAAAATCCAACAACTGAAGTCTTCAACCACATTAAAGCTAAAAGTGTGGTATTAGACATTGTTAGAACTGATACATGTTTATTGCCTGTCAGTAATTCTCTCTCTTATTTTGAAGCTCAGGACTGCTATAATGATGAGTCCTGGTAGAAAAGCATAGAGTATCAGGAAATCAATTGTGAACCAGGACAGTGCATCAGGAAAGTTGTTGTCAATGAACTGAATGCCATGAGAGAAAATACACGCAGGGTTAGTTGCAGTGGACCCATTGGCTTCACCTGTGAAAAGAAAAATTGATTTTGGTAGCAGCTTCAATATCTAGCTCATCCACTCAAATATCCCACCCATATGGATAGCAGGGGGCTGGACTGGACTGTCAGAGCTCCCTTCCAACCCCTACTGTGCTGCATATTTTATATACCTCATCCTAATACTACTTGAATGTTTGAATGAACTATACCACAGCAGTGTATTTCTTATTTTGGAGGAGGAATAGACAAGCCATATGTTTTTGCAGTTAATCATCTGTGTTAGTACAGTTAATGTAGTTTCTGGAGCCCCCAACACAAGAAGGACGTGGAACTGGTAGAGCGAGTCCAGAGGAGGCCACAAAGAACCTCAGAGGGCTGCAGCAGCTCTGCTATGAGGACAGACTATGAGAGCTGGGGCTCTGCAGCCCGGAGAAGAGGCGGCTTTGAGGAGACCTTGCAGTGGCCTTCCAGTATCTGAAGGGGGCTACAGGAAGGCTGGGGAGGGACTATTGACAAGGTCTTGTAATGACAGAATGAGGAGTAATGCGTTTGAACTGGCAGAAGGGAGATTCAAACTAGATGTTAGGCTGAAGCTCTTTCCAGTGAGGGTGGTGAGACACTGGCACAGGTTGCCCAGGGAGGTGGTGGCTTCTCCCTCCCTGGAGGTGTTCAAGGTCAGGTTGAGCGACCTGTTCTAGTGGAGGTGGGGGTTGGAACTGGATGATCTTTGAGGTCCCTTCCAACCTAAACCACTCTATGATTCTATACCATATTTTTTGGAGAGAAGAATCTGGCCACTAGGAGCTTTCTGTTTTGTTCATGCCAAACAAAAGATGATTTATGACTCTGCAGACACATTATCAGGGGGGTGAGTGAGGTGGTGTATGCTCATAAAGCAAGTCACCCTGAGTTCTTGCTCATAAAGCAAGTCACCCTAAGTTCTAGACTTAGTGTTTACATCTGTTCAGTGCTTCTAGAATTCAAGAACTGGAGACTGACCTGTAATAAAGAGGGACAGAAGAGTTTAATGGATAAAGAACAAAAAGGCTTGGAGAGGAGCACAGACACCAGGTTACAAAGCCTAAAATAGGTCCAAAGATGTAAGCTTTACTGATGGAGTTAGCTACTAACCCAGCCAACCTGATTGATTCTAATGTTTTACTGGTGGTCTTGCTTACAAGCAAGCAAAGCTCTGCCTCACAGATCCCAGCTGCTCAGTATATGCTATGGTAAAAAGGTGAACTGAGGTCTCACCAGAGACAAAACATCTGGTCAGGTGTTACCTGTTGGTGCTCACTGCACTGATCTTTGATCTTGCATTGTGCAATTGTATTGATCTGGATAACACTGCTCTGATAAGCTCTTAGCAGGCTACAAAGTTTACCTTCCAAAACTGCCCCACAGGGGAATAAAAGAGGAAGTGAAGAAGAGAAAGATCAAAGCTGAAAGAAATGTTTAACATAGTCAGAATTTGTCTATCTTGCTGATAGAAGGTAGGAAGAAAGTAAACATTGACATTTCACTAAAATTATTTGTAGTTGGCTTAAAGGTTGCCCTTTCTTTTAACACTTACCACATGTGAAGTTCAAGCCATAAAATTCATTGACTATAAGGATTTCACTGCTGTATCTTTGGAAGGTGAGATAACTTAGTATTTTAAACGGTGTCGGCATTTCTTCCAGAGTCCTTAAAGAAACAGAGAGGTTAAAGCTGACTTTTGTTACATTCCAAGAGCCAGTTCTCCCCCAAATTAGAACAAACTCTTTGGTCATAGACTGTTACAGATGCCATTTTTGGCTGTACCTGTCAGCCTTTCAAACATGAAGTCCGTCCTTGTGAGAAATGAGGACACAGTTTATGGATAGTCACAAATAATTCTGTAAAGCCAAAAAGGCTGAATATCAATTTGGGGGAGGAAGTGAATCAATTACAAAACAAACAAACAAACAAACAAAAAAAGCAAAAATAATAAGACAAAGAGCATGAAACTTGTGAAAGAACATTATTCAACAAGACCAGGCAATTTCTGCACCCCAAATGCTGCATGAAGTTATGATGTAGCAAACAAAACAATTGTCAACCCAAGTCCCAGTGCTATTTTTAGCATCCTCCATTGCTGATGGAGATTAACGAAAGAGATTCACAATATTCATTAGCAGTGTCTCTACTGTCAAATAATGCTTAGAAACCACTCTAACAGTTTATAGCAGTTCCCATTAAGGCATTAGACTATGATTGTG
Organism: Pogoniulus pusillus; assembly: GCF_015220805.1. Lineage (NCBI taxonomy): Eukaryota > Metazoa > Chordata > Aves > Piciformes > Lybiidae > Pogoniulus > Pogoniulus pusillus. The sequence continues at coordinate 11,688,491 of NC_087281.1, read as the reverse complement.
TCTACAAATGTACAACTTCCTGAACTTAAACAGGGACCAAATAATTAGATATTAACTGAGTTTTACTTGATAAGCAAGCATTAGCTGAGATCTACTTTGAAGAGACAAAGGCAACCCTAACAGTTCATAGCAGCTCCCATTAAGGCATATGATTGTGTCTACAAATGTACATCTTCCTGAAGTTAAACAGGGATCAAATAATTAGATACTAACTGAGTTTTACTTGATAAGCAAGCACTAGCTGAGATCTACTTTGAAGAGACAAAGCACCAACAACTTTTTGAAGGCTCATACGCTTTATTTGAGGACAACTTGCCATCATCTCTTAGGCTTCATTTTCATGGGAAAGGTCTCAGGTGAATGCATCCTACTGATTTAACAGCTCAAGAAATCTTGTTTTTACTATAATGTATTTGTAAGTTTCTTACCAGTGATTAAATTACTGACAAATACAAGGAGAAAAAAAGTTCCTGCAATTAAAATGCAAAAACATTTATTTGCCCAGTAATAGGGCAAGTGGATCATGATTTTCACACATTTACTCCTTTTTTTAGGTAGAAAAGTGTCTCAAAAATTAATTATGAACTGAAGAATAACAGCAATAAGATATCTGAGAAGAGCTGTTTTTTTTTCTCTTTAAATCCACATAATTCCCAGTGTTTAATGCCTGATTCCAGCAGTTTCTAAAAGCTGAAGGAACTTTTTTATAGGTTACGTTAATGAGGACATAAGTAAAAGCATTCAGCATAAGTGAGAGAATTCAGCTGAGCTGACAGATACTAATTTCTCAGTTTTATCTTCAGTTGATTGTCAAGAAGTCTGTATCTTGGTCGGTATCTAACATTGCTGTCTGGTTTGTGTGTTTAGTACAAGGTCTAACGTGATAATGTATTTCTACCTCTGAGGGATAACAGCTGCACTTCATTTCCATTGCTACCTGTGCCTTACTGTGCTTCTGCAATACAGACTGCTCATTAAACTCTTCAACAGGTAAATTATTTCAACATTAACACTAGAATGAAAATAAAACTCTTTTTCCTACCTTACTAGTCCTGTTCCCCCAATCACACCCGCTGAATTAAGCAGCACCACTCCACTTTGGACTATATTTGGGTTTTGAACCACTCCAAGTATAACAAGTGTTAGCAGTTCACCAATTATATGAGACGCAAGGACAACAGCGAAGAAAATTCCAAATCTGGAAGCATCAGGATACAACCCTATAGTCCTGTACAAAGAGCAAAAGAAGTTTAAAAAACTAGTGTTTGCATATTAAATTTGAAAGTAGATTTTTGGGTTTCCTTATTTTCATGTACTTTTTGCACATTAAGTGAACAGTTTATGTCTTAACCCTAAGTATGTTCTTCGGAGCCTTAACGTAAAGGACATCCACTTGGCCCTGCTGCAGAAGTGCAGATGTATCAGGTTTTATCCATCTATATTGAGCAGGCTTACGTAAAGACACAACCATGGCTGTGTCCAGTTCTGGGCCCCTCAATTCAAGAGAGATGTTGAGGTGCTGGAGCATGTCCAGAGAAGGGCAACAAAGCTGGTGAGGGGCCTGGAACACAAACCCTATGAGGAGAGGCTGAGGGAGCTGGGGTTGTTTAGCCTGGAGAAGAGGAGGCTGAGGGGTGATCTTATTACTGTCTACAACTACCTGAAAGCACATTGTAGCCAGGTGGGGGGTGGCCTCTTCTCCCAGGCAACCAGCAATAGAACAAGGGGACACAGTCTCAAGTTGTGCTGGGGTAGGTCTAGGCTGGATGTTAGGAGGAAGTTCTTCACAGAGAGAGTGATTGGCATTGGAATGGGCTGCCCAGGGAGGTGGTGGAGGCACCGTCCCTGGAGGTGTTCAAGAAAAGCCTGGCTGAGGCACTTAGTGCCATGGTCTAGTTGACTGGCTAGGGCTGGGTGCTAGGTTGGACTGGATGATCTTGGAGGTCTCTTCCAACCTGGTTGATTCTATGATTCTATGGCAGAAATGTGTGTAGCTTCAGGGTGACCACCACAGCTTTTACAATCCTTCAAAGCAACAGCCTCCTTTTAGGGTTTGTGCACAGGCAGTTATTCATGTAGGTCACATTTTTAAAGAACATCCTTACGTAGACAATTAAGAGATGGAATTTTGCACTTCCAATCCTACGAGTGCAAATGTGGACATTAATCATCGGGCCAATTGAATTCACCACCCGCGTAATTCATCCAAACACCATTTCCTCCCTACTCCTCCACTCTCATACAACCTGCCATTCCCAGCTTTTCCCCAGCTAATCAAAGGGACAAAAAGCCTCACAAAGTTGTACTAAAAGTTTTAAAAGAAAGGCCAGCAATTGCTTGGCAAACTTATTTCAGGCTTATAGTATGTATGAGATATGGGCAAACCTTTTCACAGTATCACAGTATCACCAAGGTTGGAAGAGACCTCACAGATCATCAAGTCCAACCCTTTACCACAGAGCTCAAGGCTAGACCATAGCACCAAGTGCCACATCCAGTCCTGCCTTGAACAGCTCCAGGGACGGCGACTCCACCACCTCCCCGGGCAGCCCATTCCAGTGTCCAATGACTCTCTCAGGGAAGAACTTTCTCCTCACCTCCAGCCTAAATCTCCCCTGGCACAGCCTGAGGCTGTGTCCTCTCGTTCTGGTGCTGGCCACCTGAGAGAAGAGAGCAACCTCCTCCTGGCCACAACCACCCCTCAGGTAGTTGTAGACAGCAATAAGGTCACCCCTGAGCCTCCTCTTCTCCAGGCTAACCAATCCCAGCTCCCTCAGCCTCTCCTCGTAGGGCTGTGCTCAAGGCCTCTCACCAGCCTCGTCGCCCTTCTCTGGACATGCTCAAGCATCTCAATGTCCCTCCTAAACTGGGGGGCCCAGAACTGAACACAGGACTCAAGGTGTGGTCTAACCAGTGCAGAGTACAGGGGCAGAATGAGCTCCCTGCTCCTGCTGACCACACCATTCCTGATGCAGGCCAGGATGCCACTGGCTCTCTTGGCCACCTGGGCACACTGCTGGCTCATGTTCAGGCGGGTATCAATCAGCACCCCCAGATCCCTCTCTGTCTGGCTGCTCTCCAGCCACTCCGACCCCAGCCTGTATCTCTGCATGGGGTTGTTGTGGCCAAAGTGCAGCACTCCTTTTCCAAAACACTTGTACCACAGAAGCCTCACACCAGCTCCAGACTGAATGTTTTGTTTTTCTAAGAAGCAGTATTCAATATATTGTTTTTTTTCCTCAATGCAAGGCCCTCTATACATACCCCTGGCCTTAAAACAGACATATTCATGTTCTCATAGACTTTCCTGTAGCATTTTTTGTAATGCCAAAATAGTGTCTACTATGAATAGATGGCTGAACATTGGTTCTTCAAGCATTACACCTGAAGTATGCAGTGACCTAGCAGGTATTTAGCAACCCTTAACCACAGACTGGTGCAGAAGAAACAGCTTTTTAAAGTCTTATCGACTTCCTTGAGGTACTCTTTTACACAGAGCTACGTAGCTACAGACTGGTAAATCCGGGATAGGAACTGAAAGAGAAGGAAGGTTGAAACAGTAGGGGAAAAGAGCCAAAAGAGAAAATATTACAGACTTAGAATGGTAGGACGATGGAGTCTCCCAGAACATTTCCCAGGGGTATCTTTAGCTAGGAAAATCTGCACAAACAGCACATTTACTTGACAGCAAAAGTTTCTGTATTTGTTCTTGGCAGGACCTGCCTTGTTTCTGATCAGGTCTGATTTTGAGTCTGTATGATCCAAACTGTCTGACCTCACAAATACAAACTGAGGCACTTAAGAACACCTACCAGAGGATCTACAAAAGTTATGTCCACGCAGTTAAATTCAGTTCTGCACAGGTACAATCTTCAGAATTTCATAAACTGCTTACCCTGAGGTCTAAGGGCACTATGAAATCACTGACACATTGCTTACGGCTTCCAAACAGCCAGGAGCAGCAGATATGCAGAGGCTGATATTTGTAAATATTACCCATTAACCGGAGACACCTATCTTATTGTTGATTGTATTTGAAGCTACCAAAGCACAAGGGCAAAGTCTACCCATACAAATTTCCTGCTCATTAAGGATTGACAAAGAGTGGAAGTCCACAAACCTTCCCTCAACGACCCTGCGAAAGTGCTTTCCAAGTGGCTGCCTTCTCAACAACCAGCTCAGTAGCGGGCAGAAACAAAAGGGCTCTGGTGAGCACAGAGCATCCTCTAAATGCTTGTTGGGAGGAGCAATTTCTGCTTGTCCCTGAAAAACAGCTTTCTGAAGGAGCACTGCCTGAAGCAGGCAGCACTGACAGCTCGCAAAAATAAAAGCCCAGGTAGACAAGGGAACAAAGAGAACAAAATGCCTCATTAAAAGTTACCAAGTTACCTGCACCACCGGAAAGACAAGGGCTAAAAATACGTTATGTTTCCTTAAGATTTGCCTGCATCCATTCTGAGGCACAACAGCAGGAAGCCAGGCCAGGAGGCTCGATGCTGACAAGGCAATCGAAACTGGTTAAGAAAGTAACAATCCAATAGCTGGTGGAAGTGCTTACCAGTATATAAAGACGCTGAATATTGCCACACTGATGATGCTGAAGGGCAGGAAATGTACTATATATGCTAAAAGCATTTCCCACTTCTTATACAAGCCATCTTTACTTTCTTGGTCACCGATGGCACGTAAAGGTGGGACTGGATTAAATAGATAAGAAATAAATTAAATCACAATTCAGTAAAGAAATCAAGACTTGTTGCTGAAGTTCAGAGACAACTTTGAGAATGTATCAGAAGCATTCTGTCTAACCCGATCTGATTGCTTCCTCCACTCCCCCACTAGAAACATGAAAAACATGCTGCTCCCTGCAGATTGCAAACAGAAGCTTAATACAAGAGGGCTAGCTGGGCAGTGTGCTAGCTAGCATGTTGCTTTCTCTTTTTTCTGATGCAGATTGAAGAGATTAAAAACCTGCCATTACTGGATAATTTCTTGAGGTGCTCTCATCTCAAGGTGATGAGGTAGCAATGTTCCCTACACGGAATAGTTTTTAGAGCTGTAAATAGAAACTACTCTGGGTCTTAGTATGGCAGCTGTAAGAGAAAAAAGTCATCCTCACGTAATAATCTTAAATTAATTATGCCTAATTGTTGTCTAGAGAGGTTCTGTAGTTCCATCCATTCTGTATCTTTAATCTTGATCTTAAGATGTTAACTACGGACCCAGACTTTGTCCTGCCTTTATAACACTACATGCAGGCAAGTTAAGGGCTCTTGCACAGTTCAGAATACAGCCTCCATACAGAGGTGAGCTGCCAAAGGGAGAGGCAAGGATCAGGATACATTAAGTGCAATGAACCTGGACCCCCTCTGAAGGGCTCATCTTTCTCTGTGCTGTCAAGCTTCCTGTTGCTTCACCTTTGAAATTCATGTTTCTATATAAGCTCTGACAAGCTAACGAAAGGTTAAGAACCTTTACATAATTATCTCCAAAAAAGACTCTTTCTTGTTTACAAAATAGCAGCAGCGATTCCTGCTGCTGCTGCACGTAACAGGGGAGAGAAACTCACAAAGCGCAATGGCATTGAGCATCCCTGTGTAGGGCGGGGCACTCACGCACTGGTACACAAGCCCCACACGGTCCTGCACAGCTCCTTTCACCAAGTCACTCTTTAGTCTAAGAAGGAAAAATGCTACAAACAAGCCAAACAACAAATTCTGGAGGAGACGCATGGTGATGCCCGACTTATCTCTGGATAAGTTTCTTGTTGTCCTCCTGGTAATGAAATAAAATGATAACGGAACAGGCGTTAGCTACGACTGATCCCATGTCGGTAGGATATTTAGCTCTGAGCAACTCTTACAGACAGTGTCCACAAAAAGGCCATGTATTACAAAAGACAGGGACAAACACAGTGGTAGAGCAAAAAAAATAATTAAAAAATAATAAAAATTGCATTTATATAGAGGGGGGAAATCCCAAAAGCTTAGTGCCTGAGGAAAGAGAGTTTCCTTTCCATAAAGGAACACACACACACACACACACAGAGAGGTCTTACCGTAAGAGAATCCAGGATTTGAGAAAGGAACTGGTTGAGTCTTTGTTTTTGAATGGTATTGGTGGCAGTTCTTTCATATACTTTGTTCTTTCAATGGCTGCCAGTGCTTTGGTAAAGATCTCTGAGTTTTTGTAGGCTGATACAATTACCTGAACCCTACTGTAGGTTTCAAGCTCACGTTCCTTGCTTCTGGTGTCCACAGATGTCAGATCCACTGTAAATTCACAAAGTATTTACACTACATATACACATCAATTTGCCCTCCTATCTCTTCCTCCTCGCAGCTACCCTTTCCTTCTCTATAGCCTGAAATCTGTAATGAAGGAAAGGTCCACCAAAAGTATTCAATGTTGCTTTTATTCCTCACTGCAGTTAGAAGCAGCACGAGTGAATAGATGTGCAGCCACAACAGATTTCTGGGGTTTGTGGCCTCTGTAGAGCTCTGAATTTTGAGTCCTTTGACTGGGAATGCAGGCACTGAGCGGTGTGATGGTCAGACCTTTAGCATTTTCCTTACACAGAGAGCTGTGGCACCAGTGAAGCACTACTGCTGCTGAGAACAAGACAGAGCATCAGCTGAAGGAGGACACTGATGAGGATTAAGAGATGATGTTCTGGGCATGTATTTTTCAGGTTTTCAGGCAAATTTGAGTTTTGACAAGGTCAAATGCCAGGTCCTGCACTTGGGCCACAGCAACCCCAACTTCCCAAAGTTTCTGTCTGCCTTAGTTTTGCAGTGCTACTCTCAACTTCAAAATACAAACTGAACAAGAGGAAAAGAAAGCCTTGTCCAAGAGTCTTAATTTGTCCTCAAAACCTGAATTAGGTTTATGAATACTTCCTAGTGTTCTGAAAGCTGGATTTCAGCAGAATTGTCTTTAATGGTAAACAGATGCAAAATGAAGTCTTCTGTAAATACACCCATCCTAAATACAGGTACATTTCAATGATACTACCCCCGCTGAATACACAGGATCTATTTTCCTCTGCTCTTGGTGTAAAGGATATCAGATGATGTCCCTTCATTCACAGCATTAAATCACCCAAAAAATATAAACTACCAATTTTCCAAAGACTAAATATTCTGCTGATTCTTTGCTCTAAACTGTATTCTTTCCTTTTCTCATCACAATCAAAGGCTGACATTTGAAGAATGCAGTACTCTCTTCACCAATCTTTTTTAAAAGTGGGCCTAAGTCTCAAATCATCTCTATGCTTTTCAAGACTATTCAAATTCATGAAGGCAAAATTGTCTTTGCTGTCACACCAGTATTCTGCTTCATCCCATTCCAGCTTTGTGTCAACAGTGTTCCTCTTTTCTCTCCTGAGTTTAGGATGTCATCCAGACAGTAGGATAACACTGCCTCCTCTGAATGCAACTTATTGGATTGGTCAAATTCCCTGGTTAATGCCCAGGTAGAAAGTAGCTTGCATGCTGGATTTAAAATCAGAAAGACAGGCATGCATGTGTATGTGTACATATACATGCACACACAAACATGTAGTCTTCAAATGTGTATCTGCTTGGCTCAAATATGCAGATGTGCCCTGCAGTGAAACCAAGGCTCCTTCCCAAAGTCTCATCCTAACCCTTTTTTTCCCCCTTCATCCTGGATTGGTATAACATTGCTCTTAACAGCTTATGATGATCATTTCTCTTTGTTCCACTCCAGTAGCTCAAACTGGTATTAGCAATTCCCCAGACTCTTGGAAACCTCAGTGTGCTAGTTTGAGGCTAGCTAGAATGTTTTGGTGAGAAGAACTAGATTGCAGGCTGTGAAAGAAAAACAAGGCTGATGTCTACTTTGCTCATAGGCTTGCTGAGAGATATAAGAAGAATCAAAACATAAAGGCACTACGTCTGCTGGGGAACTGGCCGAGCTGCATCTCTAACCTCACCCCTCTCTGCCGCTTCTTTGACTAAGCCACTTTGCTTCCTAACCCCCTGGCTGAACCTCCATTCTTCCTTGGGACTGGGCTAAGGTTGAGAGGGGTAAGGGGAAGCTGAAGGGGCAGTTGGGAGCCCCTCCTGGGGGCTCAGGTTTCTGGGAGGGCTGTTGTGTTTCTGTATTCCCTTTTACCTTGTATATTTCTGTCTATAACTGTATATACTGTAAATATCTGCTTGTATATTGTGCTAGCTGTAAATATAAGCTTCATTCAAATTTCCAGAGCCATCTGAGTCTAGTCTGGGTGATATCCAAAGTGTGTGGGGGGGGCAGGGAACACCCAAACCATCACACTCAGCCTCTGAAACTCTGAAAATTGATGCCTCATCATCTGATACTTATTCCTCAAAGCAACAACTGTTTTCAGTTGCTTGGCATCACAGAATCCATAATAGCATGGGACTTTCCACAGTTCTGGGATCATATTGATTTTCCAGCATCCAGTGGACAGGCATAGGGAGATGCTATCAGGAATCCATAGGCTTCATGAAGTTGAGATTCTTTTTTTATCAGAAGTTTACTCCTTTCTGCTGTGTTTCAGACCTACAGTAAACTTTTGCCAATCTATGGAGCCAGTGGAGATTTTACAGGGGCCTGAGCCCCCCTTGCTTCATCTCTAAGCTAAGAATAATTACAGAGTTGGGGAAGAATTCAAAGACATTCCTATCTCTGGAAAAACCTTCAATCTGGGGAAGAAAACAACTTGTTTGTCTGAAGGAACCCCATATTTTTATCAAAACAACTTAGCCAAACTTACCATAGAAGTCAAAAGGATTTGATTGCTCAGGACAAGAATAGCCACAGTCACTAAAGAATGTGATCATTTCCATAGGGTTCCCACAGAAAACCATTTCTCCAAAGCTCATGATGGCTATTTTGTCAAATAACTGTGGGAAGGCAAATGAATATATTAGCAATATGTACTGAGGAGCAGTGCATTAATTCTTGAGTACAGTTGCTGTCTTGGTAATAAAAATAAAAGTAATAAAATCAGGGAAAAATAGTTTAGACATATTCAAACTTCCTTAGTGTGTTTCACTCAAAGAAAATTTGTCCTTTCTTTTGGTCTTCTCAGTGGTTATGCAAGATGACAATTTTTTAACCTCTTAAAACTAGTGGTTCTCAAAACTGTCAGCAACAGCAGCATTACAGAGGCAACCCACACACAGAAATGGGAGCTGTGGTCTTCTGACTTCACTTCCAATGCTCCTTCACTTACTGGCTGACCTCCTTTGGCATTTAGCAACTCCAGTCTGTAAAATCTCCATATTGTTGGAAAAAGTCATCCTGAAGTGCTTAAGGAGTTCAACAGCATTGCACTTTGGGTGAACATTTGCCAATGCAGGGTTTCCACCAGCTATGAACAATCCACATTCCCAAGGCACCAGGACTGCTTTCAGTCCAGAAAAGCACTTTCACTCCCTGCTGGCTTTATGACCACTTACACTGAATTCAGTCAGCCTTGCATTCATGTGGAGGGTGATGGATGTATCAGAAGAGCAATGTGTGAAACAGTAAAGGAAAGGAAAAATGCTCTCTGCAGCATAAGCCTTGCAAGGCAGTCCTGCCCAGCCACATGATCAAGGAGTACCAACATCACTTGACACAAAGACAGAAAAAGAAGCTTTCATTCTTTCCCCCCAAGTCTTGGCTTAATCTCTCTTAAGCTGCCACTGTTACTGAAATATGAATATGTAAAATGCTATTTTTTACAGTGCCTGCACATATGGCTTCTCTCAGTGTTTTTGGTTTAGGTAGCTGCATAACACAAAAGTCAGGCAGTGTGCATGCTATTTTCACAGGGCATTATATGTTCAAAAACGCCCTGTGGCTGGTAGAAGGCCAGAGCTGTAGCATTCAAGGCAAACCTATGTTTATGCAGTAGGGAAGGAAGAGAGCTTTTGGAGGAAACTGTATTGGATCTTGAACTCTTGTCCTGAAAAAAAAAACCCTAGGTACTAAAAAAAAAAAAAAAAAAAAAAGAAAAAGGTAAAAACCAGAACAAAGCAAACAACCAACCCACCAACACCCCCCCTCCAAAATAAAAACCCAACAAACCCAAAAAGTGAACAGATTTCATTTACCCTGAAAAGTTCTGAGCGAGGCTGATGGATTGTAATGATCACTATCCTGTCTTTGTGTGCAAGATCTGAGAGAAGTGAGACAATATGATTCGCAGTCAGGCAGTCCAGCCCTGTCGTTGGTTCGTCAAGTAGCATGACCTCTGTGAAATGACAAGGAACAACATCAAATGTCACATAAATGGGGAGGAAGTATCATAGATTTTGCCTTTGAGGCTCAACTGGCAAATAGTAGAGAAGTTACATGTGAAGTTCCACATGTAAAGCAGCACATGCATTAACATTGCCACCATGTGATCTTTCAGGTTTAGTGCTTCGCCAGTTTGGTTTCAATGACTAGGACTAAGGACATAAAACACTGCTGCAGGATTAGAGTGAAATCTTTCTTGCTGAGTTAAGGTGAATTTTGAAGTTTTCCAAATTAGCCTTCATGTATACATCTGTTTCTAAGAACAGCGATGGCAAATTTCAGCATGTGTACAAATGTAAACAATTAGCTAGAAGTTGCAATCTGAATGAAATAATTAGCTAGAAGTTATAATCTGAATTAAATCTATGTATACACAGAATTTGTTATGAACAAAGAGAAGTTAAACTACAGGATATATAATTCCACAGGTGAGAGGATTTTGGTGCATTTCTTTATGGTTTTATTGCACACTGAAGGGTCAAAGTTAGATTCATTATTTGTACATAGATGAGATACAGCACAGAAGAGGGTAACTCAACCTTCATGAAGATAAGAGGGGAGGAGAGCTTTCTTTATAGGTTTACCTACACAGAATTATAGTGTTTACTATAGAGTTTAGTGAGCTTACTGAGCAGTACTACAGCAAGTCAACTTTCCAGGAATGAGCAGTAGCAGTGATATACCTTGCTTGGCTATTTAAATGCTCTTTCCAGCCTGGTTCGCAGTCCTGGCACTTCTGCACCCCTACAGGGACTCCAGAATCGAATCATTTAGAATCATAGAATCAACCAGGTTGGAAGAGACCTCCAAGATCATCCAGTCCAACCTAGCACCCAGCCCTATCCAGTCAACTAGACCATGGCACTAAGTGCCTCAGACAGTCTTTTCTTGAAGACCTCCAGGAACAGTGCCTCCATCACCTCCCTGGGCAGCCCATTCCAATGGGAAATCACTCTCTCTGTGAAGAACTTCCTCCTAACATCCAGCCTATATCTACCCCAGCACAACTTGAGACTGTGTCCCCTTGTTCTATTGCTGTTTCCAAACTGACAACATTTACAGTGCTGTTTCTCATGGCTGATCCTTCTAGTTAGTCTGCTTTGGTTTTCATTCATTTTTTTGGCTCTGGATGTACATGGTGCTTATACATACATAACTCACAGGCAGCTACTCCACTACACAAAGCTCAGTGAGTGCATATGTATGTCTCTAATACACTCCAAATAGACATGAAATAAAGTAAATATAATGTAAGTAATGTGCCACAACCAACACTGCAGACACAAGGCAGTCAAGCCCAGATAGGCTTAGAATGGATACATGCAAGGCTAAACTTACATTCAGTCCCTAAGACATTAAAACTGACCACTTTACAAGGTCAGCTCATAGATTAACAGGAGACTCCACTCATCCTTTTCTGCCATTACTAGACTAGCCTTTGCTGAATTGCAGAACATAAAAGCTTTAGTATTGCAACGTGCTCTATGGGTGCCCACGGTCAGAGCACGAAGTGGCACCGGTTTGGACAATCTGTGCAGCAGTACTCACTGGGGTCTTGCAGGAGCTGGGCTGCAATCGAGACGCGGCGCCGCTCGCCCCCAGAAATTCCAGCAAAAATACGGTTGCCAATTATTTTGCCGGCGATGTGGCTGAGACTCAGCTCAGCCAAAACTGCATCCACCTGAAATATAATTACAATTTAGAAGCACAGAATCATAGAATCAAGCAGGTTGGAAGAGACCTCCAAGATCATCCAGTCCAACCTAGCACCCAGCCCTAGCCAGTCAACCAGACCATGGCACTAAGTGCCTCAGCCAGGCTTTGCTTGAACACCTCCAGGGATGGTGACTCCACCACCTCCCTGGGCAGCCCATTCCAATGCCAATCACTCTCTCTGTGAAGAACTTCCTCCTAATATCCAGCCTATACTTCCCCCAGCACAACTTGAGACTGTGTCCCCTTGTTAGAAAGACTAAGCACAGTCCAACACAGGTACTTGTGTGAGTATTTAACAAGACCGAAGGAAAAAGAAGACATTATTTTTATCTCTGACTTTCCCAAGATGCTGATTGAATCCACTCACTTCTATTTGATCACTTACAATACATTACTTCAACTACTATTTTTAAACGTTGTTTTCATCTATTCTGAAATTAGTAGCACTTTTGCTTCAGCTAATAATACGAGATTGAGTTCAGAAATGGGACTACAAGTTACCACATGAAGCACAATTCATGGTTTGTCTTCCAAAATAAGGCAGCATAAAGGTACATCAGTTCTGAGGAATTGTAAAATCCTAAGTGGAAGGTAGGTGAAGGGACCAACTTCAAAAGCCTTTGGTCAGAAATATCCAATCTTTTCTGTCAAAAGAAGCCTGAAAGACTGAATTTCACTAGAGCTGAAACACATCTATTTTTATCCAGAAGGTGGCTTGTGGAGGGCTTATTAGACCAGTGTTTTCCAAAGCTGTTCTGATTAGTCAGAGGCATCCAGCAGGATCCAGAGTAGTTTCAAAGACTCCTCTGCTCTCCATGAGGATTGCCAGTACACAGAGGATTGGGCTTACCAGCTGGGGAAGGGGAACTGGCTTCAATACCAACAGCAGCATCTCCTACAGCAGTAACTGCTGGCAGCTTTGGGCAGGAGAGCTTTGTCCGGGCACAACAGTGATTCTCTGGGGCATCATCACAAGCCTTTTGTAGAGGAGCACCAGAGACCTTGCATCATCCTCCTCAGCAGGAGGACTTCTTCCAATTTTCATAATGAAGACTGCAAAACCTTATAAACTTAAAACACAGCTATGGATGGCAAGTGTTGCTGGTGAAAGCATTACATGATGCAACATCTGCTTGTCTGGTGGAAGATGATAAAATACAGACCTTCTTTTTGATGAGGTCCTTGGAGCATTTCTGAAGAGTTAGTAAAGCAGTGTAGGTCAGAGACTCTTCTACGGTGAGGAAGCTTAACAAAGTGTCACTCTGAAGGAAAAAAAAAGAGTGAAGAGGAAGACACAGTTAGTACTATAGGAATTGAGATCTTGCCTTTGCATGCACTACCTTCATTTGTTGATACAATTGATTAGTTGCTTTGTACCAAATGTTGCACAAAAGCTACAGCAGATCACACTACTCTATTACACTAGCAGATTTGTTTTCTTTACATGAGAGGAAGCACAGTGCGCAAGAATAAATATAGAAATCAACCTGTGGCACATAAGAGAAGCAATCTCTGAACTGTTCTCTCTTCAACTGACGCCCATTCACATACACTTCACCAAAGAGGTTTTCTTTATGTCCCAGTCTTCCCGATACTGCATCCAGAAGTGTTGTTTTCCCAGATCCTTTCAAACAAAAGAGATTAATTGTGATGAGATTAACTTTATGATTTCAAGAGCTAGTAGCCTCACTGGGATGGAGACATATAAAAAGAAGAAAGGTGGGGTTATTCTCAATAACACTAACATAATAGGTCCTGAAAATGCAGCTAGTTAAGGAAAGGTAAATGGGAAAGCCAGAATATGTGTAAATTAGCTTTTAATTAGTACAAATACTTCCCAGTGGGACACTTGGGTTTATCTTATTTTTTATTTAAGTTACAATTGTTAGTTAGATGACTGAATATTTGTGCTAGTTTGAAGCAGGCTAGAATGTTTTGGTGAGAAAAAGTAGATTATAGGCTGTGAAAGGAAAACAGTGGTGATGTCTCCTTCCATCAGAGTTTTGCTGAACAAGAATGTAAACATTAGATAACACTCTCACCATTTTTTGTCTCACTTTCTGGCTGGGCTCTGGCTGAGCTGCATCTCCCTAACCTCACCTTCCACCCACCTTTGCTTCTTAACCTCTTGGCTGAACCTCCATCCTTCCTTAGGACTGGGGTAAGGTTGAGAGGGGCAGGGGGAAGGTGCAGGGGTGGTTGAGAGCCCCTCCTGGGGACTCAGGTTTCTGGGAGGGCTGTTGTGTTTCTGTATTACTTTTACCTTGTATATTTCTGTATATAACTGTATATATCTGCTTGTATATTGTGCTAGCTGTAAATAAATAGCTTCCTTTATATTCCCAGAGCAGGCTGAGACTAGTCTGGGTACCTTCTGAAGCGTGGAGGGGCAGGTAACACCCCAAACCATCACAATATTGAACTCTGAACACCAAAGTCTTGCAAAGCAGAGGTTAACATCAACTGCAATTCCATTCTTTAAAATGCAGACCTCGATCCCATTCATGTAACTGTGGAAGTCACCAGTTTCAATTCTGATCACAGTATCACAGTATCACAGTATCACCAAGGTTGGAAGAGACCTCACAGATCATCAAGTCCAACCCTTTACCACAGAGCTCAAGGCTACACCATGGCACCAAGTGCCACGTCCAGTCCTGCCTTGAACAGCCCCAGGGACAGCGACTCCACCACCTCCCCAGGCAGCCCATTCCAGTGTCCAATGACTCTCTCAGTGAAGAACTTTCTCCTCACCTCCAGCCTAAATCTCCCCTGGCACAGCCTGAGGCTTGTCCTCTCGTTCTGGTGCTGGCCACCTGAGAGAAGAGAGCAACCTCCTCCTGGCCACAACCACCCCTCAGGTAGTTGTAGACAGCAATAAAGTCACCCCTGAGCCTCCTCTTCTCCAGGCTAACCAATCCCAGCTCCCTCAGCCTCTCCTCGTAGGGCTGTGCTCAAGGCCTCTCCCCAGCCTCGTCGCCCTTCTCTGGACATGCTCAAGCATCTCAGTGTGATCTTATTTCTGTTAAAGTACTGGAGCAACTTACCAGAATTTCCTAAAATCCCCATAATCTGGCCACTCTCTATGTGAAACGAAACATCCTTAAGTATCTGTCGGGTCCATTTTTTACGGTATAGAGAAAGGTTCCACCACGGGCCAACATGTTCACTTGGAAAACAAACAGAAAATGATTGAGCAACTAAATACTGAAACTTCCAAAAAAAAAAACCAGTGTAAAGCAAGGAAGTGGTGTGCAGCTACTTGCTTGTGGGATGGGACCACGCAAGGATTTTGAAATATTGAAAAAATAAACAATTCTTTCTTTCCCCCCACCCTCCTCATGACCCCCAGGCATTAACTTTTTAACTTCAGTGTTATCTGGAAGCTGAAACAAAGTCTGAACAGATTTCTCAAAGTGATTGCTAGGAGGCTTTCATACTACAACCTAAAGGGGAAACTTGAACTGAGGCTTTATTTGTTGATGATGTTTGCCAGTCATTAACCCACCTGAACGTGTTCTTGGGGCCTCATATCACCCTCCTGGCAGCAGCAGGAAAGGCAGCAGGGAAGGGCACAATCACTGCAGATCTCCTCTAAAGCATCTCCTTCAGTGATGTGAAGGAGACCTGGCAAACTCTCTGGAGGACACACTGGTTTTGCCTCCCTCAAGTCATGTACTCTACCTCTGTGACAGGCAGACCAGCACCATGAGGCAGCCCAAAAACACCCTTCCTCTACTGGTCCGATGTCAAACCCACAGCCAACCAGTCCCAGTCCCTCTCCCCATGGTCTCTGGGGGTCAGAGCAGCTCCTGGAAGGGAGGGGCTCACCTACTATCCTCGCTGGCCCTACCTGACGGTGTAGGAGATGCCTCGGACACTGATGTTGTTGGACAGCTGCCCTGCAGCCTCTGCCTCGCTTGTCTGCCCACTGCTGCTGCTCCTCTCCGGGGCAGGAGACCCTGTGCCCAACATCCTGAGGTGCAGGGGCCCCACAGGCTTCCTCCCTCACGACGCTGGCCAGGTATCCAATGCTGCCACCACCATGCCTCCCTCGGCACTGGGCAGAGGCAGCTCCTCACTGACCCCGGGTCAGAGTGGGTCACTGCCCCAGTGCTTGCCACCTGAGCAAGCACCTAAAAGAAAACAGAGAAGCTCTCAGTTGTGTCTTTCTCCTGAGAGCAACTGATAGGTGATTGCTGAAGCTACTATCTGATGTACCTTTAGCCTGAGCTGTTGCAGTCCCAGAGGAAGGGAGCATTTCCCAGTCCACAGGGTCACACCAGCTTTGGAGACACTACGTGCCAAGAGAAATGGCGCTGCCGTGAAGGTGGCTGGAAAGGGCTCAGCTGGAAATTCAAGAGAAGAGAGGTTTCCAGAGCTTTCAAAGAGCCTATAGTCAAACTACCACAGGGAGCAAGACCTTTGACCACCAACATGAAGGAAGCCACTGAAACTGTCTCACTAGACAGTGCCAGCTGGACAGCACACAAGGGCTTGCCGGTGAGTGAGAGCTGTGCGTAACGGGAAGGAACTCAACAGACTCATTCTCTCACAGCTACAGCTCTTGTCTGGGACTTTCTCAGGCAGCAAGACTTTAGCTCCTTCATCTGTGAAATGTGGAGCTGAAAGCATCCCTTACCCCCAACAAGAGCACACTGGAGATGAAGTTGGCACCATGTAAGCCATGCTGAGATGCCATGGTGGTGGGGCTGGGAGAAGAGATCTTCAAATGAGGGTGGAGCAAGAAGTCCCTGAGCATGGACTGGAATAGCTTCCCCAGGACATGCTTTCAGGCTCCCCATATTTGTGGGGACCACTTCTTTCAAAAAAAAAAAAAAGAAATTCAAAGTAAGCAAGTGTGCAGAGTGCTTTGACAGCAGAGAGAGCTTGGAGGGCTTTAAGGAGGCTCTTCCAAGCTGCCCAGTGTGCTGCTTTCTGCCGTACATCTGAAAAGTCTAATTACCCTCATTTGCTGTGAGAGCAAATGCGCACACAAAGATACCACAGGACAGATAGGATATGCTATGTGGGCAACAGCTCTGTTTGCCTTAACTAGAAATAAGTTTGACTTTTTGGAAAGGCACAAGGTTCTGGGAGTGATATGGCTGTTCAGCGTAAACACTACGGGCATGCACACAGAATTAAATCCAAAGCCACTTCTTAACTGCAGTTC
Source organism: Pogoniulus pusillus (assembly GCF_015220805.1). Classification (NCBI taxonomy): domain Eukaryota; kingdom Metazoa; phylum Chordata; class Aves; order Piciformes; family Lybiidae; genus Pogoniulus; species Pogoniulus pusillus. The sequence continues at coordinate 11,671,321 of NC_087281.1, read as the reverse complement.
TATGCAAAAGGTTAACCAAGCCAAGTAGAGACTCATAGCTCACGAGTCCAAGTGGAATTAAGAGGGGAAAAAGAGACTGTACTTGTGGTCATCCACCTCTTCCATAAAGCCTCCAAGTTAAGGAGTCCCTGTGGAATTCAATAACAATTACAATTCTAGTGGATCTTAACTTTCAGGTGCCACAATTTATGAATTTTAATCTGCACCATTTTGATCCAGTAGACTAACTTTGCAGCAGCAGTACATTTTTTTCCTCAAAAGCAGAAATAGAGCTCAGTCTCTTTATGGTGGCATGAAATTGATCTCCATTTAGAAAGCAGCATCATTTAAAGTGAAAGCAAACAGAAGAGCATAGCACAGCATGTTTGGCCCTCACTAGAACAAGGTACATTTCATGCAGATTAACTGATAGCTCATCTCAGCCCTTCAGACTTCCACAGCAACAATTACAAGCCATAAAATATACTTCCTCTTCTGCTTTGTCTTTTCCAAACTCAAATTCTAACAGCAATTTAGGTATTGTATTTGACTATTGTAATTAACAACTTTTCCAGACCAAGACTGAGGACAGTATTTTTTGTTCCGAAGAAGATAACAGTCTGTATTTCACATACAGCGGAAAATCAAATGTTCTCGAGGTCAAAGAACTCAACTACCAGGTAAAAGTTTTATTTATATGCCTCTCTCCAGCTGGGAGCACATCCAGCAATGCTTGTTTGTACACGTGAGTAACTGTAAAAGTCAACATTGCAAAAAAAAGAAGAGTAAAAAACCCAAACATTCTTAACACTAATTCACATTCAAATGTCTCAGTCCTGAGACAAATAATTCCTGTGAGAGCTGAGGCAGGGGGACTTTCTGTTCAACTAGGGATGTCAGGAGCCCTTGCTGGCAAGAATAAAATGCAGACTATGGAAACCATACTTGGCTGTGAAAGAACTTTTTTATATGTTGTGCTAGTTTGAGCCTAGCTAGAATGTTTTGGTGAGAAGGGCTAGATCACAGGCTGTGAAAGAGAGAACAATGGTGATGTCTACTTCACTCATAGGCTTGCTAAGATGTGTCAGAACAAGAATCAAAACATAGATAAGGCACTTCTGCTTGGGAGCTCTGAGCTGCATTTCTCTCTCTAGCCTCTCTGCCATCTCTCTGAATAATCCAGTTTGCTTCCTAACCCCCTGGCTGAGCCTCCATTCTTCCTTGGGACTGGAACAAAGAGTGATTCAAAAGAGGACTTAGGGGAGGGGACCTCTGGTGCACAAGAGGAGGAAGAGGAGACATATAGTCTTTGAGATTTGGCCAACATACTTAGAACCCAGTACTCTGATGAGAGGAGCGCTGTGAGGTTGGCTGCCAAGAAAGAGGATGGTTCCAATGAGTTTAAGAGTGCTCTTAGTTCTGGTTCTAGGCCAGGGACAACCAGAACAACAAGAGGAAGAGGAAAAGGATGACATCCAGGATTCCAACAATCCCCTCAGGGAGGTCAGGGAAGTTAGAAAGGAATACACAAGGGAATCAGGAGAACCAATCCTAAGCTGGCTAGTGAGATGCTGTAGCATTGGTGCTAATGCCCTGTGCAGGTAGGAGACAAGTCTACCAAGCAGCTGGGACCACTCACCAAGGAGAGTGGAGTGGACAAATACCTATCAAGTCCTCTTGGTAAGGTTAGCTTGTGGACACGCCTTCTGTTGGCTGTGGCTATGAGATATCCTTCCCGAGATGATTTGCCATGGGCTGCCAAGAAGTGGAACACCATTGAGCAGGGAATTAAGCTTCTGAAGGAGTTTGCTGTGAAGAGAGTGCTTTATAGAGATCATGGCACACCTGAGCCTGATGACATTCCTCTTGGAACAGGTCTCATGAAGCAGCTTATTAAGCTTGCTCCTTCATCCTATGCTAACATCTTGGCTAGCAGATTTCTATCAAGGAGTGATAATGGAAGGTCTATCACTGTTGGTGAATTCACTGACCAGCTGAGTCAGATAGAGGACAGCTTGTCACATTCTGCCCTAGTCTCTGCCATAAAAACTATGACTAGAGAGATGAAAGAGATAAAGAATGACATTAAAGACAGCTTGAGAGAACTGAAGGAGGACCTTAAAACCTCCGTTTCCAATCTGGTAAAGGGTACCATCCCTGCATCATCTGAATGGGTGTCTGTTTCTGCCATCAGGAACAGACACCCACCTCCTGCAAGGCAATTCCAGCCCAGGAGGAGACAAATTGCACCTAGACATCAGCAATCACGTGCGTCACTGTGGATAATTCTGCATGACAAATTTGGTGAGAACATGAACAAGTGGGGTGGTCAACCTACTTCAACTCTTTCAGAGAGAGTCAGGGAACTGCAGAGTGGCAGAAACAGAGGCAACAATGCCAGAAAAGTAGCTGTAACTTCCTCAGCTCTCCAGAGCAACTGCAATTATCCCAACAATTTAATGTATTTCTGTTGACAAACGAGCAAAGAATATGTTAAAATAATAGTATCACAGTATACTGTGATACTATTATTTTAACATATTCTTTGCTTGTAATATCATAACTTTGTAGATTTTCATTGCTAGTTTATTATTGGAATTGAAAGGACTTGTTTCTTCCTTTGTTAGGTTAACATGGACTCCCAGATTCCCTGGTATGAAAAACTTATGCAGATGAAAATGCCATGGAGCTGGAAATTGGATCCCAATTCTCATGTGTCAATAATCCAGAATCTGAATTTAAAAGTTCAAAGTGGTCAAATGCTAGCTATTATAGGAAGCACTGGTAAGAGCAATGAAATCTCATAATTTCACCAAATCTCAGATGAAATACACAGAGCCAAGAGTGCCCTGCAGTCTTTTTGATGGCAAAATCTAGCTGAGAAACAGCTATTGGAAACATGTCACTTAAATACACTCTTTAAAATGTATGAAGAGACACAGTATGAGGAAACAAAGTGTAACACTGGGCGAAAAAAGTTGTGTTACGACTTGTAGTCGTTTACTGTCTGTTTCCTGAGGCATAGTGGGGTCTGTAGTCTGCATTCACAGCTCTGCTAGACTGAGCTTCACAGCTCAGTTTCAAAATAGGCCAATTGCAGACCTTACCCAGGTACATAGCATGCAAATGAGAGCAAATCCTATAGAAAAGATCAGTGGCAACTTGCATAGCCAGAAGTAGGAATGCCCTTCAGATTGACACAATTTTAACAGGATAAAAGATTGCATTTGGATTAACTAAGAGAGACAGAATAGAAAAGACAGCTCATTTGCTGTTTGGCTTTGAAACACCTCTCTTTTTACATTTTTTTTTCCATTTTCAGTTTCTGGTGTGATTGGTTTAATCTTCTCCAGGATGAGGCTGACTAATGAAGGAGAAGTGGCCTTTATCCAGTGTGGTTAGTTGAGTGTGAGCTCAAGTAAGGGAATAAACAGCAGGCATATGACCTGTTAAATTGAAGTAAAAAAGGTACCCATACTCTGGAGGCAAACCCCCCCATGCTGTGTTTCCACTAGACTCTTCCATTAGCTTAGCTCAATGATTCAGTAAGGATGCTCTCTCTCAAAGGCAAAGCATATTTGCCAAAGAAGTTTCATCTTTATTTCTGTAAAAGAGGTATTTCTTCCCCGTTGCCATGTGATTTTTTTTCCTAGCACATATTCTTAATGTAATTGAAGTTGTACCTTAGAGAGCCTTCTGATAATAAAAGCAAAAGCTGTGATGAGGTAATATATGGAGTTACAGACACAGCACCTTCATAAGGTAACAAACACTGAGCACAAAATCCTTTCAGCAAACTAGTCAAACTATTTTTAAAGTCTGTTTATCATTTATTTTATCAGATGCCTTAGTAAGATGGATTAAACTGCTGATGGGTTTCACATTGTCAGTGGCAATCAATGTGTCACTCCTCAATAGAGCAATATGTGATTTACAGATGGATGAAGGGTTTTTTTAACATGTATATATTAAGAAGCAAGTGTGGAGATAATCTTTCAACAGGGAGCTGAGAAGTAAGTGATGTCTGATCATAATTAGAGAGCTATGTGTGTTTATATACAGTATTGTACAACAAAAAGGAAAAAATCATTTGCTATTTAAATCCAAATCAGGTGTTCCATTGTTTTGTTTGTTTCTTTTTACTTCAGAGTATGAGCCAGCTTTTCTTAATTATTTAAATGATTTTTTTGTCTTAAGTAATAATATTTTTTGTTTCAATCATTATTAGATTCTTATTGTCTGTATAATCATTCAGCACCTTAGTCACTCAGCTGTCCAAAATCAGAGTTCCATCCCTAAAGCAAGCTCTTGCCAAGGAGCTAGGTCCCAGCCCTGAAGTCAGCACAGGCCACCACTGTTTCAAACAAGACAGACAGGTAAGAGGAGGGCAAAGTGATCTTGCTCCTTTAGTTCATGGAGATATCCTCGATGCTCAGCTACCCTGTTCTGCTAAGAAATGACAAAGGGTAAAGCTATGTATTCCATTCCAGAGCAGAAAGATCTCCTGAGCCTGAGCTTGTAGCCTGTGGTTTCTTTCAAGACCATTCTATCTCTGTGACTTTGGAAAAGCCAAGCTGAGGAAGACACATGATGGAACAAAATCTTCTATCCTCTGTCTGTGACTAGATCACCTTTGAGAAAGATCTCTTGGAAACTAATTTAATTTTCAATTTTGCTTTTTCTAGCTGGTGGGAAGACATCCCTGCTCGATGTGATAACCTGCCGCGATCACGGAGGCAAAATCAAGTCTGGTCAAATCCTGATCAATAACCAACCCAGCACTCCCCAGCTGGTTAGGAAATGCATAGCTCATGTGCGGCAGGATGACCGACTGCTCCCCCACCTGACTGTCCGAGAAACACTCTTGTTCATTGCCAAACTGCGTCTCCCAAAGTTCTTCTCAGACTCACAAAGGGAAAAAAGGGTAATTAAGCTGTTGGGGGAAAAAATAAAGTTGCCCCAAATGGTGTCTGACAGGAACGACCCAAGAGCTCCTGCGTATTTGGAGCCAGAACAGCTAATCTGCCATTTTTAAATGTATACTACGAATTACAAACAGTTTTCTTCTTTCAAGATAGAAAGCAGTAACTGTTCCAAAGCTCACCAAAAAATGAGCTAGAGAAAGCTTTAGAGAGGCTGAAAGAACTAAACTGCTGATTGCTGAGTCTTAATGTTTTAATGCTATCTCTAAAACCAGGATTTATTTTCAAGTGTCACTTGATCAGATAGCACTGAAATATCCAGATCCATTTTAACCACATTAATGATATTTCCAGATTTATCTCTGTGCAGATAAACTCTTGCTTTATCTCTGTTACCCTTTGGATCCCCCAAGGTAGAAGAAGTCATAGCAGAGCTACGCTTGCGACAATGCGCAAACACGAGGGTGGGCAACGAGTACCTCCGTGGCGTTTCGGGAGGTGAGCGGCGGAGAGTGAGCATTGGCGTGCAGCTGCTCTGGAACCCGGGTGAGCAAAACTAACACCTTCCTTGTGCCCGCTGCAGGCCACTGTGGGAAATGGGGCAGTAATTGAAGGCAGCAGCTTTCAGGAAAGAGTCATACGCACAGGTTGCCCTGGGGCAGCTTGACGATTTCATACTCGGGGCACTTAACAGGTCTTGCACCACCTTCTGCCAGAGGTCACGTATCCGTAGCGATCTTGGACACAGTGACTAGGTGCTGGTCCATGTGCTTAAACTGAAACCAGTGCTAATCACAGATCACACTGTGGTTATTGCAATAATCATTCTATACATTGACTATTTCAGCAGCCAACCCACGCTAGCTTCTGGCACCTTTGCCAGTGGAAAAGTGGCAGAGGGAGGTGAATCCCTCCAAAAGCTTTCATCTGCTGCTCTCTAAAACTGCCATACCATAGGGCTACTGAAAGTTGCCTGAAGTCACCGCCGCAGCTGGGGTGCTGTTTGTGCGTACCAGCACCAGTTTTGTTTATTATCTGACCACATGCCACAGGTTACTTTGGAAGGTGCTCTTCTACTGTAACATTGTCCCGGGTTGGGGGAGGTTCCCCCCGGGGAGAAGTGGACTCAGCACAACACAAAACCCTTCTGTTTTGAAAGTCAGGGAAAGATGAAATTGTATTTTCTTATAGCATAACAATGTAAAGAGCGATAATAACTAGAGAAGGAAGAAGGGAAAAAAACCACAATACAATAACCTTAAGGGAGATAGGGGAGGGGTCAAGCAGCGGCGAAGCAGCAAAGCAGCAGTAGCCAAAACAGCAGCCGGGGAAGATAGGCGAAGCTGAAGCAGCCGAAGCCAGCGGGAGAAGTGGGAGAACAAACTGTGCTTCTAGACATTAAGTTCTTGATGCTCCAATGAAATTCTATTAATTTATCTATTGTTGCCATCTATGTGGCCTATCCCTGGAATGTTCAACTCTCCCCTATGTCTGAGCTAGAGGATCAGCTCAAACGGCCACAAACATCAAGATCGTTTTCTTCTCCTCCAGCCTAGCCCATTTACATGTGCAATGTTAACAGGAAAGATCATATTCCTGGATGCACAGTTGATCATTATGGTCTTCTGCAGCTCACTGATGTGGCTGGCTCAAGCCACAGGTGAACCAGAAATTCCCACCATTTTCAGTAGAAGCAAAATATGAGGCTAAATCTGCAGCTGATTTTGCAGGATTGAATTCCCCTATCTGCTCTCATATATATCAAAAGCATTACTGACCTTGGCTGAGCCTCTTGTTGAGCAGGATTTCCCATGAGCTCTCCCTCTGGGAAATGGACCTGAGAAAATATTTTGCTTGTATAAAGTTATACATTTGTTAATTACAGGAAAATATAAGTTGGTGGGGTTCTTTTGGTTGGTTGGTTGGGTTTTTTTGTTTTGGTTTTTGTAAGAAGTGATGCTCAGGAAAAGATATGTTGGTACTGAAGTAAGAAAAGAATTTGTTCTAGGGAAAATAAGCAAAACTTTCTTAACATTTCAAGTGCTATACCCCTCAACACAAAACCCATGTCTGTGTACAGACATTGCCTTGAACTGGTTGAGAACATTCAGTTCTATAGTAACACAAACATAGTAATAAACCACTATATATAAGTAACATAAGTAAAATAAGTAATAAACCACTTTCAAGTTTGTCATAACCAATTGTAAACCAAATTAAAAATACAATCATGCATATCTATTCATATATATGTGCAAATAGGTGCAAAATAGAGTGGTTGGGAGGGGGAAGAGATACCTAAAAATACTCTGTGAGCACACATGAATAGTGCAAGGGCATTTAGCTCAAAATATTTCAGTAGACAGGACACAAAAATGGTACTATTGCATTCATTAATATTCAAATACCTGATGTTTCTAAAGGCAGTGCAAAGTCTGCAGAAAATGATGTAAATTTAATAAGGAACCAAAGTCTGCAGTCCAATGAAAAAGAAATAACATTTAAAAGTCTTCTTTCCAGTTTGAGTAAGAGGAGATTTAAAATAATGACTCTCTATCATAATTTTCAGGAAGACAGTGGAAGAAAATAGCTGTTCACTCTTAGGTGCTGTGGGTATGGAATATACTTTGCACTTCAGAAAAAGAAGGAACACATCAGTGAGATGTCATGCACCAGCACCGTGTCACTCGGAGCGTATTTTCCCAGTCACAGTTAAATGTGTTGTTGTCTTTGGCAGGAATACTCATACTTGATGAGCCTACATCTGGACTGGACAGTTTTACTGCGCATAACCTTGTCATAACACTATCCAGACTGGCCAGAGGAAACAGATTAGTTCTCCTTTCACTTCATCAGCCCCGGTCAGATATCTTTCAACTCTTTGATTTAGTTCTTCTGATGACTTCTGGAGTCACTGTCTATTCTGGAACAGCAAGAGACATGGTCCAGTATTTCACAGAACTAGGCTATCCCTGCCCAAGGTACAGCAATCCTGCAGATTTCTATGGTTAGTATCAAACACTGTCATTAAAACAAAACAACCCCCCTCAAAAAAACCCCAAATCTTGGAAATCACTTACTTTTGTAAGTGTATTAGCTAATACTGACTTTTGTTGTCTATAACTGTCTTAAGAATGCCTTATAACTGACTCAAATCAACAAGTTCAGTTTTTAATAAGATCCTTATTTGTCAGTACAGGAAATGTAAGAAAAACAAAAGGCACAAGGAAAATGGCTTTTAAATAATCCCTCTTCCAACTCTTCCACATGTTTTGCATACTTTCCCATGTTTTAGCTGGTTGAAACTTCTGTCCTCACTTGAAAAGACATGGATAAACTGGGTTTCTGTAGCCAGTTCTCTGAATCATGAAATGTAGAAAGCTAGTTTTCCAGGCTGGTACTTGGAATAGTAAACAGGAAGCAGAAGTGCTGCTCAACAGAGCACACTGGAGAGGAGGAAATCCAAATCCAGACCAGAGATCTTTTTATTTCTCTCCTCAAAGAAAGCTAACTGTGTGGCTCCAAATCCATTCCTCTGAAGTGTTTTTGCAACGTGCATAGGGAATCTGGCCCTTTTAATCTAATGGCAGTAGTCACCACAGAGGTTGGTTCAGTTCCAGCCCTGAGGTCTTTGCACTCAAGTTGGCTAGGAAACCTTGTACAGAGAGCAGTCTCCATCCTCTGGCATAACCTCTTTGGCTGTGTTTCTGGGGCAGCCGGTATCAGCTGTGCAGATATAAACAGAACTTAACCTCTGTGTCAAGCGCTGCAAAAAGACCTTTGTTTCCACTGTGTTTCAGAGCAGTCCTCAGGCAAAGGCAGACTTCAGGGAGGCTTGCAGCACCCCCATATGGGAATGGAGAGTCAGAGGCAGTCTTGGGGAAACTTGTAGCTACAACCTGTGGTTACAAACCTCCACTACGTGGAGCCAGTGAGATACAAGAAAGGGAGAACTGGGCAGAGGAACCTAATGAGGTTCAACAAAGATAAATGCAGAGTCCTGGACCTAGGAACAATAAACTGTGCCAGTACAGGTTGGGAGGGGATCTTCTGTAGAGCAGACCTGTGGAGAAGGACCTGGCATCTCGGTGGACAACAAGCTATCCATGGGACAGCAATGTGCCCTGGTGGCCAAGAGGGCCAATGGGATCCTGGGGTGCATTAAGAAGAGTGTGTCCAGCAGATCAAGGGAGGTTCTCCTCCCCCTCTACTCAGCCCTGGTGAGACCTCACCTGGAATTCTGTGTTCAGTTTTGGGCTCCCCAGTTCAGGAGGGATGGGTATCTACTTGAACGAGTCCAATGGAGGGCTGCAAAGATGATTAAGGGGCTTAAGAGGCATTGCTTTACTAGGAAAGGCTGAGGGACCTGAGGCTTTTCAACCTGGTGAAGAGAAGACTTAGAGGGGATCTAATCAATGTTTATAAATATCTGAGGGCAGAGTGCCAAGAGAGAGGGGACAGGCTCTTCTCAGTTGCATCCTGTGACAGGACAAAGGGCAATGGGTAAAAACTACAGCATGGGAAGTTCCACCTCAACACGAGGAAGAACATCTTTGCTGTAAGAGTCATAGAGCACTGGCACAGGCTCCCCAGAGAGGTTGTGGAGCCTCCTTCTCTGAAGACTTTCAAGGCCTGTCTGGATGTGTTCCTCTGAGAACTGAGCTACATTGTGTGGTCCTTCTGTGGCAGGGGGCTTGGACTTGATGACCTCCAGAGGTCCCTTCCAACTCCTAACATCCTGTGATCCTGTGATCATCTCAGTACTTCTGTCCTTCAAAGGAGGAAGACAGAAGTTTTACAAGCAAATGGCCCCCACCTGAAATCCTGACCTTGCTTCCTCGACTTTCTGTCAGTCAGCGCCCGAATGAGCGCACAGGCGCGGAAAGTGAGAAACTGCTGCTAATAAAGCTGCACAGCTCTGCTTCAGTGCTATCTTAGGGAAATATTTCTGGAAGAGAGTTGAAGGGAAAAAAATCTACATTATTTATTTCTAAGGAAACTAGAGAGCCAAAACCTTTGAGATCTGCCCATGGGGAAAAAAGTGCTAACTAATAATTAAGCTGAAAACTAAAGTTGAAGTTACTTAAAGGCAAGAAGAGATTACAATTACATTGCACAAATAATTCTGAACTGCCCAACCGTGAAAAGCAGTTGGAGAACTATTACACACCTGTTTTTTCTGAGCTCTCATGACATCAACTTCATACTCAGCATACTGTAAATCTTGTGCAGGGTCGTTGGTATCTTGTAAATCACAGAACCTCTAAAAGAAGAAATGACAAAACCCCAGATGATGACATTCATCTTCAACATTTATGCCATGTTGGACATCTCATGAAAGCATTTCAATAAACATGTTTGAGAAGAATTTTATGCTACAGGACAGAGATTACATTAAGAAAAACCTTAAATTGGAAAAAAATTTGAGAAAGTGATAGTGCAGTTATACTGTAATGAAATAAAATATTCTGAGTGGGTAGTTTTTTATTATTCTCTCCTCAAAGTGAGTCCTCAAAGGAGTTATGAAATGCACAGTAATAGTTCTCTCAAAAAGCACCTGCAAAATGCCAGTTACTGTCAGTCTACACTGAAGGTTAACACTGGAAAACACTACTGTAAGTTCAGATTTTTTAAAAAAGTAGGGTTTTTAAGTGTCAAAATAATGCTAAGTCAACTATTGTGGCCACTACTATATTGTCCTTAGATAGTGCTGCTCTTAGGCTTTCTCAGTATCAGTTAATGGCACCTCTGTAAGATTAAATAACAGCAACAATGAACCAAACAAAAAAAATGAAAGAAACTAACTATCACTTTGCAGATGGAGAAAAAAACAACATGTGATTTAAGATTTTTCAATGCCTACATGTCAGCAATGGGACACAAACTGTTTGTTTTCAGCACTGCTATCAAGCCACTATTAAATTTAGACCAATCCAAATTAGTTCACAGTACCAATACAAATTAGTTCACAATACCAAAATAGTTCACAATACTATAATGGATAGTTACCAGATCTCTCAGTGACTTGTTGAATGACCAGGTAAGAAACATCTCCCAAGAGAAAATCCACTAATAATCCGTTCTTAAGCAATACAGCTTTAACCATTGTAGTTGGATGCATGCACAAAGGTTGTGCTGTCTGTTCACAACAGAATGTTTGATTCTAAACACATCATAAAGTTATCACATCGGTAGCACATAGGCTCATGCTGCATTATGTCTTTCAGTTGATTTGACCAGTATTGATAAGCAGACTGCAGAAAAGGAGATGGAAAGCAAAAAAAGAGCAAATACTCTTGCCAAGTTATTCCTAGAAAAAGTAAAAGGTTTTGATGATTTCTTGTGGAAGGATACTGAAGGAGACAATGCTGCAACCACATTCAGCAAGCAAAGGTAAGGAAGTGCACTGCACAGTAGATCTGAAACAACAGACACAGCTGATGCTAATTTCTTTCCTTTTGTTTTTGGCAGGTCCCATTTAAATTCAGAAGAGGCTATCAACATGCCTCAACAATCAAGTGATCAGTTACCAGGAGTCTTAAAGCAGTTCACTATATTATTAAGGTAACCTTATTGCCAGTATAAACGGCCATATATATGTATCATGCCCATGTATGTTTTGAAGCATAAGATAGAAGCACAAAATGAGAAATGAGTGAAAAAATGATAACTGCTAGTAGTGCAGAGCAAGCATTAAGCCTGAGCAAGCTGCAGAGCGAAAGTGTTGTTTTCTAGGCTCAGCCCAACCCCAAGCCTCAATCTCAGCCAGACATACAGCCTCATCATTCTATCCCAGGGCTCCTCCCAGGCACAGTTCACTCTCACTTACATCGCTGGGAGCCTGTGGCTTTAAGGTATAGCAGGAGACTCCAGGGTCAGGAACATGGTCCCGTTACTGGTTGCTGCCACCCTGATACCCTTCTCAAAGCATGGTGTCTCAACCCTCTGAAAGCCCAGGCAGTTGTGTGGTAGGCTCAGACACTGCCAGCCATACACCTCTGCCTCAGACTGGAAGCTAGGAGGTTTCACTGATTACAGCCAGCATAGACGAGCATTGTAGGTGGATTTTATGCTTGTGTATTCAAAGAAAACGTGATCAGCTGGTACAGTATAAGTAGAATATTGCTACCGGTATCAGATGTTGTCAGTGCATGCTGCAGGTACACTAATGGATTTTAGCAGTGTTTAGGGCAATGCATCTGAATATAACTGGCATTAGTAAGGACCATATCTTATCATCAATGTTGCTGTTTTCCCAGTCGTCAAGTCTCAAATGACTTCAGAGATCTTCCAATGTTATTAATCCACGGATTTGAGGCCCTTCTCATGTCATTATTAATTGGATTTTTGTACTATGGCCATGAGAAAAATGGACTCTCTATTCGTGACACGACAGCACTGTTGTACATGCTAGGTGCACTAATCCCATTCACAGTGATCTTGGATGTTATTGCCAAATGTAAGTGACAGTTTTCTTACAAATGTTATAAACAACCAAAATCAGAACCCCCCCTAAGTGAGTTTTTAAAAGCCTACTTATTAATGCAATCCTAGGATGAAACTAAACAGTTTGTTGCACCTTGCAGGTCATTCGGAAAGAGCTATGCTTTATCATGACTTGGAAGATGGAATGTACTCAGTAAGCCCATATTTCTTTGCTAAGGTAATTGGATTTGGTGCCAGAAAATGCAAACAGCTGGCTTTAACACTAAAACCCACAAACAAACCAAAGCCTTGATGTATAAATTATCACATTCATATCAGACTTTGTTCTTTTGTGTCTGCCTGCTAAGGCTACCCATCTTGCTGCCTTGCCATTGATGGATTAAACTGCAAACTACTTTAGATCTGTTGCTGTAAGTCATGGTTGAGATCCCACTTCAGAAAGGTCACTGGGTCGTTTGTTCAAAATTTGAGAAATCTCAAACTCAAAATTCGAAGGTTTAGACCTGCCTATTCCACATGCCGAAGATCTTGGAGGGTTTGATTATGTGTCTTGAGCTGTAAAGCAAAGCATTAATATTTAACACTAAAGCAAATGTGAAATGGAAATTACAAAACGCTAACTGTGGTGTTTTCAGTAGTTGTTTGGGCTTGTGCTGGTCAGAGACAGAGTTTCTGGAAATTGATTCAGGACTTTAAAAAAATCACATTATCTTTTTCACAAGGTTTTAGAACAATCCTTTCTTTGTGATGTTGTCACTGATAGATGAGTTCTGTCTGCCATGGCATCTGTAATTTAGGTTTCCATTTCTGCATAAGATTTTAAATGCTTATTAGTGATTGCCAGAGGAAAAAAATATTCTTTGCATTGTGTCACAAAGATTGCACTTTACTCACAGAAAAATCAATGCAGTATTTTACAACCTTAGTATTAGAGGATGGTAGCAACCTTCTTTGGAGAAATAATCACAATACTCTGCATACACATCTTTAGCTAATTCAGAAAATCCTTTGCATGTTTTTGTTTTACAAGGAGTAGTTACTAAGTGGACCCACTCTGAGATAGGGTAGGGAAGTGGCCAACGGCCAAATTTGTCTCAAATTTGATCTCACACTAGACTCAATTAAGTTTGGACAAAACATACAATGCCATGATTGAGTAATTATATCATTAACAAGCACACAGTTCTCAAGAAAAGCTTCTTAAATTCTTAGACCCTGCCAAAACTGTAGCAAAACAAGATATCCAATCTATTAAAAGAGTCCTCTTAACTTAAAACCTAGTCATAGGAATTGTCACAGCTAGAGGGAAAACTAGCAAGGATTTCAAAGTCTGTTGTGGATTGTTTCTGCGTGTCACTGACAACACCTAACAGGGACATGATTGCGTTCTGAGGGAGTACTTTTGATAGGTTTTATGAATGCTCCCAAGATACATCCAGGTGTATGCCAAGTGCTTTTCTAACCATCATTCCACTTCCCCCTCCCTTTCTCTCCCTCCTGAATAGATTCTGGGGGAGCTCCCAGAGCACTGTGCTTTTGTTATCATTTATGGAATACCCATCTACTGGCTGGCAAACCTCGTTCCTGAACCGGTACATTTCCTGCTGAACTTCGTCTCGGTGTGGCTGGCTGTGTACACTGCCCGTGCCATGGCACTTTGGGCAGCAGCACTGCTGCCAACATTACAGCTCTCAGCCTTCTTTGGCAATGTCCTTTTCACATCATTCTACCTGAGCGGTGGCTTTGTGATTAGCCTGGAAAATCTCTGGACAGGTAAGACTGCTCCCACCTTCCCTCTGAACTGCAACATCAATGGTTGCCATTAGTGCCTGGGTGTTGTGAGGCTGAGCATATCTCGCATTGGAAAACTCAGCTTTGCAAGAGTCTTCTTGGGTGAAGTCAGCCTGTTCATTTTACATCAGTTTCTTCATTTGAGATTGAGATTACAAGAAGTTTTGTCAAAAAAAGCACTAGTGAAATGATCAGTTCTTATGTGGTTGCTATTTTATTTTCAGTAAAAAGAAATAATATTCAGTAGATAAAGACTGAGCTCCAGTAAGACTTAATTGACAAGTGGGAACTTGACAGATATGGATATTAGGGTCTCTCATAATTCTCCACGTCCACCTAATGATATCAAGTAAATTTACCATTTCATCCAGTAGCAGCTGGTGTGTGTTTTTTAGGATGTATAGCTGCCAAGAGGTCAGACAAACCTGCTGTACTTGGCGGGAGCACAGTAGTTGTTGAGGTCTGGAGTTCTCTGCATGTGTACTGAACTACTTCTCTCTGCCATTTTTTTTTCTTCCAGTTCCATTTTGGTTTTCTAAAATCTCTTTTCTAAGATGGAACTTTCAAAGCATGATGCAAGTTCAGTTCAGTGACACCATATATGAAATAACTGTGGGGAATACCACGCTTCAAATACCCGGGAAACTTGTAAGTCACTAGGAAAAGTTAGCTGCAAACAGTTGATAACCACTTAGATTGCTGTTTATAAACCCGCTGTATTTAAGTAGGCTTCTGTTTGGTGAGTGCTAAACCAATGCATAAAGTCATGCTATAGTTAATATGGTTTACAGTTTGTCCCTCACAGTTGTCCCTACACCAGGCACTCCTCTTTATACCTTTCTTGTTAGCGGAATGAAAGAGTAAAGGGCAGCTATTCTCCTGCAGCCCCAACCACATGCTTGCTGACCTTGTTCAGCAGCTCAGCTGCACTGTCTGAACTACCACAGGCACTAGGCACAGTATGGCTGTAACTAGCTACCAAACCACTCTAAAAGTCACACCCAGCTGGAAGCCAAGAGGAAAGGTGGCAGGGGCCAGGGAAGCTCACATGAGAAACATGCATCTCAGCCCCAGCATGAAAATTGTGTGCCCATTCCTAACGGGGAATTTTGGGCTCTCCAGTTTAAGAAGGACAGAGACCTGCTAGAGAGGGTCCAATGGAGGGCTATGAGGATGATTAGGGGGCCCGAACACTGCCTGATGAGGAGAGGCTGAGGGACTTGGGGCTGTTTAGTCTGGAGAAGACTGAGAGGATTTAATAAATGTCTATAACTATCTGAGGGCGGGGGGTCGGGGGGCCAGGCTCTGCTCACTGCTCCCTGGGATAGGACAAGGAGCAATGGGTGCAAGCTGCAGCACAGGAGGTTCCAGCTCAACACAAGGGGTGACTTCTTTACTGTAAGGGTCCCAGAGCACTGGCACAGGCTCCCCAGAGAGATTGTGGAGTCTCCTTCTCTGGAGACTTTCAAGGCCTGTCTGGATGTGTTTCTCTGTGACCTAAGCTAGATTGCATGATCTCTTTGAGTCACTTCCACCCCCTGACCTCCTGTGAGGCTGTGATCTTGTGAATTCTCTGTTATTCATGACTACAGGTCACTCAGTCTCTGGACTTGGACTCCCACCCTCTCTACGTGAGCTATCTCATTCTCACCGGCATTGCGGGCAGCTTCCTGCTGTTATACTACTTATCGCTGCGGTTCATCAAGCAGAAATCAAGCCAAGACTGCTAACAGCAGATCACGCCGAGGAGGCAGCAGGTTATAGTATCCCTCGCAAGCAACAGGGACTGCGCACAAGCTTATTCTGGGTCACCTCGGTGGCCAGGCGAGGGAGCGCAGGCCCCCGGCGGGAGCGCCCGGTGGCACTAGCGCGGGTGGCCACACGATGGCAGCAGAGCACCAGGAGTGGGAGCCCGGCCGAGAGCCTCCGCAGGCTCTGCAGCCAGCCGGGGCTTACCCCGCGGGTGGGTTTTGGAGGGGGATTTTTGCTCGTCGTACGCCTTTTACAGGTGACAAGACACGAATTCTCTGTACCTGGAAATGTTCTCAGACACGGGCTTGTGATTTAAGAGGGCTCTCCCTAGCTGATGTTTCAGCGCACAACGTTTAAACAAAGTGATCGCATCCTTCATTTCCATCCTTCCGTACCCCTCTGAAGCATGAATGAACTCTTTGCTCTTGGGTTTCTCTGTACTGTTCTTGCGAGTGCTGAAATGTTCCACGTGCTGCAGAAAGCAGCGGTTTGTGTGTGCTGATCCTGCTCCCAGAGCTCTCCAAATGAAGGATGTGATCACTCTGTGTTTAAGTGTCGTGGACTCAAACATCAGCTCTGCCTACAGCTACCTGAAGGGACATTGTGGAGAGGCTGCTGCTGGTCTCTTCTCACAGGTAGCTGGAGACAGGACAAGGGGGAATGGCCTCAAGCTGAGACTGGGGAGGTTTAGATTGGACGTCAGGATAAAGTTTTTCAAGGCGAGAGTGGTCAGGCACTGGAATGAGCAGCCCAGGGAGGTGGTGGAGTCACCCACCCTGGATGTGTTTAAAGGTCGTTTGCAGGCGGTGCTTAGGGCTATGGTTTAAGGTGAATCTTGCAGAGTAGGGTTCTAGGTTGGACTTGGTGATGCTGAGGGGCTTTGCCAACCTGGATGTTTCTGAGATTTCCAGATAGGCAGAACTCCTAAGTGTCTTGTCACCTGTAAAACCTGTATGCTGAACAAAAAACCCACCCCAGGACCTGGTAGTGAGCATTCTGTAAGATTAGCTTGCTTGATTTTAAAGGTGCTTGTATACAAACAAACAAAGCACATCATCTGCTTCACTTCACTTTGCATGTTACACACAGTAGGGCTCTCCCAGTACCAGAGAATCATAGAATCAACCAGGTTGGAAGAAACCTCCAAGATCATCCAGTCCAACCTAGCACCCAGACCTATCCAGTCAACTAGACCATGGCACTAAGTGCCTCACCCAGGCTTCTCTTGGACACCTCCAGGGACGGTGCCTCCACCACCTCCCTGGGGAGCCCATTCCAATGGCAAATAACCTACAGTCTGCTCAACACTGCTATGTAATTAAAAAAAAGAAAAAAAGCTCCAGAAGTAAGAATGGAAGATGACTATCCCATTATTATTATTATTATTACACTTGTTGATTAGGACTGTCAGCTTAGGTTCCACGTTGTAATACCTTCCCAGGAAGCCTATAAGTCCAATGATGTAACAGCTTCAGCCTCAGGCAGCAGTAGGAATCTAAGACATTCTGAGGTTCTTCTAAGGTGAATGAATTCTCACCTTTCTTTCTGGTTCTGCTGTGCTTGATTTCAGAAAAAAATAAAAGTGCCCACTTGATCTGAGCCTGGCTCCATTTTGAAATCATCAGATTTTCCTTGCCTTTTAATGGCAAAGCCAATTCTTTCAGTCCGGTTCAGCATCATTAAATTGTCAGAATAGCAGCTTCCTGCTGGATTCTTAATTATTCCTTTTTATTATATTTAAGACACTTAATTTTTTTTAAGTGGTTTACTCTTCTTTGTAATGATCTGTTGTGATTAGAATCTCTTTTATATTACACTGAAGTTTTAAGGATTTATATTGGTACTTCTAGTCTAAACCTCTATTTTCCAGGTATTTAGAGGATTAAATTCTAGGCTGACTCTCTGTTGTGAATTCACTTTGATGTTTAATAAAAAAAAAAAAGGAGAGAGACAATGGGAGAAATTAAAGCCATAAGGGACAGCTCTGAATTTTAGGGGCATATTGTCACGCACAGAAATCTCCAGACATCTAGATAAGAATATACCATAGCCTTAAGTTTGAATTTCCTTCCTTTTGTGAAATTAGTCAGGCTGCTGACATTACTTAAACAGCCTTTTTAAATTTAAAATTCCACCCTCTTAACATTATGCAGCAGGACCAAATGGTGTGAGTGTTTCAGAGGTGGTGTTATGACATGGGTAGATCTATACATAATGGGTACTTGAGCGGTGAGCCTAGGAACAGTCATCGTATGGAGTGTAGGAAGAGCTATCATAGGATGTGGCCAGGCCTGTGTTTACACAGAAAAAGCTCATATTCCATATACTATAATTACACTTGCACACTGCTTATGATCATATCTTGTTTCCTTGATGGCTAGAGATGGGGAATTTAGGCTGTGATTATTGTTACAGGCTTTAGCAATAAGAAGATAGGAGCCTTGAAATACCAGCAATTAGAATTCATGCTTAACAATAGCATGCTTTGGGGCTGTGTACAGAAAAGACCACAAGGAAGAGTGGGTGGATGACACACAACCTGCCCTACTCACGCTACCGGGAGTTGAAAAATAGTACAACTTTAGGGAAAATCATGCACTTCTCACCCAGTGAAGGTCATGCTGTATGCTTTGGATTCTGAGTTCATGTTCTGCTTCATGTTAGTTGTGCATGACAAAGTTTCCCGCTTCCACAGTGGAGCTGCTACTAAAAAACCCAACACCCCCCCCCAACCATAAAGCAAATAATCTGCAGTTAGTGAGGGACTAGAAATCTAACTGCAAGTTCTAACCAAGCCCAAAACGTTCTAATTCGGTTTCAGCACAGCTTTGCTTTCCAAGTTTCAGAGTAGCTGCTGCTTTTCCTTACTGCCCCTGTGTCAGCAACAGCTTGGTGTGCCCTCCTGTCTGAACTCCTGTATAAGCAGCTAGAACAGTCTGCAACAATCTCAGCACAGAGACTGAAGATCACAAGCAAGACACTGTGCAAAATTCATAGTATTCCATTCGTTCCACCAGCATTTAGTTTCATACAGACTTCAGCACTGTGTGCTAAGGCAGATCTGCCACCCAAGCAGCACACTGCCAGCCAGTCCAACAATGCTGCTGTCCCAAGGATTCACACATTACTGCCTTTGCTCTCCTCTATCTGTCCTGCCCGGGTTTGGAAAAGATCTCCTCAGCTCTAAGTCATGGTCCCTGCTACTGCAGGCACCTAAGCCAGTGATTTTGAAATGGCACCATGTTTAATTGGTTGCAGAGTTACCAAGTTGTTTTGCCCAACTGCTACCTGAATTGCCCAGTGTGTGACCTCACTGCAAGAGGCTATGGGGTTTTGGACTGCACCAGCAGCAAACCTGGGAGTGGGAACACCAAATACAAGCAACAATAATATTAGTAAGGAAAATTCACTAATTACAGAATAAGAAAACCAACTCTGTGTTATTCACATGCATACTATGAAGCACTGTGTGTATAACACAACTGTGTTGCTGCACTACCTTTATCTGTAAAGAAACAGGTAAGAATTTGTCTTTATTACTTACCACAGAGAGAGGTGGGAAAGTATTCATCACCTTCTACTCCAAGTTCACACAGTTTCTTCATGTGGGAAGAAGGGGCAAACTTGTTTGATACTAGAAATGGATTATAGGAACATTGCTTTGCATACTGGTTAGTGGCAGCCCTCCAAAACACTTTTAACCTGTTGTTTGGAAAGGAATAGCTTTCACTACAAATAAGCAAAATTAAGCAGCTGTTGAAAATTTCATCCTGTATTTTTTCATTGCAAAATGCATTCAGAAATGTTACTTATTTGGCAGGTATCAGTACCCATCCCTTTAAATTAAAAAGCAACCAAAACAACACCAAATCCCATGAAAATCCTTTAAGGGGAAAAAAAAAGAGCAAGGAAATTCCACGGGTAAAAGACCGTAGGTGTTGGTACAACCACTTGTACCATAAATAACAAATCTTTCACATTTTAGCCACAATGACTAATTAAAATGGCAGTAGACAAGAAACAGGCTACATGGAGCTCTGTGACATGCTGCTTTTTTTTCCCTTTACACTTGAGAGCCAAGACAAGCCCTTCATATGTTAGCAGCTATTAATTAAGGCAACAATGTTTAAGCAGTGGGTTGAGGTAATTTTAAAACTGCTTAACCCTTTTAAGAACTGACAAGCTTTAAAAAGCAAATATATGTGCATGTGCTCATATTAGTATGTGGATGTATGTGTATCTGCATGAATAGGTTACATATATATGTATATACCCACACGACTGTAATAGCACAGGCTTGGGTTTTTTCCCAGGGAACATTTAAAAAGCAATTCAGATCCATAATTTATGAAAGCACTGCTGCCAATTTCTATGATTCATTAGAAAAAAATGTTTATTTTGGCATTAAAGCAAATGTATGGAGAGTTATTTCGAACTGAAAATTTTGTCAGCACTATTTTGCTGTCATAGTCACAATTAGGTATTTTTAATACTTCCAGTGCTAAGAAACTGCAACTTAAGAGACCCACCACCTCTTAATCTTCATACCATGGCTCCAAACCCATCTCCTCCCAGTGACAACACATTTGGATCTTTTGCTACTTAAGCAACTACTCAGATTCTTAGCATATCTCAGTATTGTTTTTGCCTCAATTTAATTATTCATGTTTATCAAGTGGGTTTAGAGGCATAAATCATAGATTCATAGAATCAACCAGGTTGGAAGAGACCTCCAAGATCATCCAGTCCAACCTAGCACCCAGCCCTAGCCAGTCAACTAGACCATGGCACTAAATGCCTCATCCAGGCTTTTCTTGAACACCCCCAGGGACAGTGCCTCCACCACCTCCCTGGGCAGCCCATTCCAATGGCAAATCACTCTCTCTGTGAAAGTACTGGCCTGAACCCATAGAGTGAGTAAAGTGTGTCCCTTATATCCAAAGAAACTTGTATTTTGTATACAAGCAAATTAGCCTATGAGATAGTGATCTTCTGTTTCAGCACTGAATTTTCAAGCACACACACAGCAAATGGAAACCTATGAGTATTTATAAACAGTCAAAAGTAAAATGCACAAAGCATGTAATCTGCAATAAATTCCCAGTGACTTGCAGTGATACACACTCAGTTAACAACTAACATCATCATTCTTCAAGACAGTACTCCCACTTACTTTCATTTGCTGGGTCCTGGGGGAAGAGTTTAGAAAACAACAATAGAAATTATTCAAACAAACAAACAAATCAAAACTAAACTAAAAAAAAAAACACAAAGCAAAGGAAAAAAAACCTTCATGTTCCATAGCCCTCCCCGCCCCCAAATGACAACAACAAAAACCATAATAATGCATTTTAAAACTGTAGCCCCAATGCTATGCCAACCTGGCCTCTACCAGCAGCTCTTCCATGACACTAATAAACATCCTTCTCATGATGAAGTCACAAGGCTGAGAAGAGTACCCCTAAAAGAACAGAATATTATCTTAGTGATTACTTTTCAAAACCCACCCAAATGGTCTACTATTCTCAGTTAAAAATAGCTGATCACCCAGTGGAAATGCTTCAACTAACTGCAGAAAGGCACAAATCAAAAGCAAAAAAAAAAAAAAAGAAAGAAAGTGTGAAGTCAGGCAGCAGCAAAATGAGTTGCACAAACTGAAAACTTTGAAACCAGGACACCAACTGCTCTGAATAGGCACTCATCAGCTGCCAGGGTGCTACATTACACAAGGCAGCCGCTGGAGCTTCAGGTGGGTAAGTCAGCACCCCAGGAGTACCTGTCCCCTTGCCTTCCCTGACAGTGGCATAATACCCACTAGTGAGCATGGAAAATGCATTTTGGCCAAGTACCACTGTTACCTAGTAGAGCACAGTGATGACAGCAGAGCTCAGAACTGCCAAATGCTTTAGATACTCTTGCTTCAGGTTTGTCCCTCTAAGAGCATGCCAAAAGAAAAGTGAATATGCTTAGTTTAAAATACTTCATAAAGAATTTCCCAGTGCTTTTGTCTTAGAAAAAGACCTCACTGATCTACAGTACGCTCAGTCCCAAGCAAGTGATTCATTTCCATGGGAAAAAAAAAATTCTTGAACATGACTGACAATAGTAAAGCCACAAATTACTGTCATTTTATGCCCCCTGCAGCTAGTGGTATAAAACAGTTTTCAACCTTGTTTTTACTTCCTGAATTTAGACAAATTCATAATGTTATTGACGACAGTGAAAGATACTCGAAATGCAGAAATAGCATTCCCGGGAAGGAAAACAAGTGGAAGAGAATATTTTATGTGTACTATACGTGATGGAAAACAGTCTTCATTAAAACTATAAAAGGTGGAGAACTGGAGGGGTTTTATTTCCAGCTATCACACTTGATCCCGCTCCCAGAAATGCCCAGCAGTTAACTGGATGTGACACATAGCTCATACTGTGATCAGTAATGTTTGAAATAGAGTGACTCAACAAAATCGTGAAGTCAAAGCTTTAAGCAGCTCCTAGTAGATCTTAAATGAGCATAAAGCATCCCATCTTATTTTCAGTTCTCAGACAGTTCCAAGGGTCCTAAAAATGGACATGATCAAGATTTACAGTAGAGCTACCTCTAGAGGAGCTGTTCAAGCTACTAGCTAAACTAACCAGAGTGAAATCCCAGGGAACTCTGCAAGTAGTAAAAGGAATTACTTGTTTTTAGTTTAGGCAGAAAGATTTTCAGAGCAGGTGTCAGGCTAAGCAGCCTCAGAGAGTGGCTGCAGTCACAGCCTCACTTCAGGCTGCAATTTCAGTACCAGAACACACAAAGAAATTGTAGCAGCCCCAGTGTTAAATTCTGTCCCTTACTCAAACTTGTCTTCAGAACCACCCTAAATTACACTAATGCACTTCTTTCTACAGATGCTTTCTAACTTGAGAAGAGCAAGGCTTAGAAGGCTGCTTCTGGAACAAAGTCCTCTTGGGATTTTTGGCTCATGATGCTGCTCCTGTTTCTGCAGTTACCCGTAACTAGTACCATTATAACTCCTTGTGGAAGGAAGGCATGAGAGGGCCAGTTTTGGTTGAGCAGCTCTGACCAGTCCTTCACAACCTCTCCCTTAGTCTAGTTGGCCTTAAAAGACAACTCAACCTTGGCAGCATTTGCTGCTGCCACTGTTTTCTTCTCCAGTGAAACTTAAGAAGTCCTTGAGGAGACAGTAGGAGCCATCAGGGCAAGAATCCACAGTGGTGTAACACTGACCCCAACTGTTGGCGAGTTGAGTGCTGCTGCTTCCTCTCATGGCCATTCATTTCCACTACAGCTGGGCCTAATCAATTACCCCTCCATTACAGCTTCCTCTTGCATACTGCACTGGAGGTACCGAGCAAAATGCCACACCCACAGGGAGAAAAGCTGCTAAACTGACCAACAAGTTATTCCATTCCATATGTGGCTGAGGGAGCAGGAGGGTAAAATTGTTTCATGGCAGGTGTCTGATCCATGAGTTCATGATTTCCAGAATCCAGTTCCTGAATCTGGTTCCTGTCTGCCACTGATTTCAGTATGGGACTTGTGCCACAGCATCAATTGTGATGGTGACAGTGCCAGCAGAGTGACTGGGCTCAGTACCAATTTTGCATGTGTTTCACTGGACTGTTACTTTTTTCCTCAAAGTGGTTTTAGTCTCTCGTGTTCACTTTCTTTTCCCTCTAAGAAGGGGAGGAGCTGCTAGAGTGGCCAGTCAGTGACTATGTGAAAACAGAAGATGCAGACAACTTCCAAAATGGAAAAAAAAAAAATCACAACTTGCTGGTGGTATTCAATACTCACTACTTCCTCTGCAAGACACTGAGGCTTGCTGCTTTCTGAACCACGAGTTCACTGGGTTCTTTGGATGAGTGAAATTACAGGAAATACAGAACTACAAAGGGGGTTGGAGCTATTGTTGCAGACAATAGTAATTCTATAGATACCACTGCTGTATCATGGTGTTGTAAGGGTAGTCACATGGGAAACTGTGAAGAATCAGCCAATTGTAATATGGAGGTTTAAGAGTATCAGAGAGAAACCTTCCATTAATAGCTTTATTTAAAAGTAGATCAATGTGGAAACCCTGACTATAGCAGGCACTGCATAAGACAGTTTCTATTATCTCATTTTCTTAATTACAGGAAACAGCAGAGAAAACTCAAACCTCAAACTTTCAGCTCTGTTCTTATTTCCATACCTAGTTGCAAACCCAGGACTTTGTTCCTGTAGCTGAGAATCTGCACACTCTTAGTCATAAAGATGCCCTTGGATTATATTAGCCCCAGTTGGAGCCGTGAACTTAAAGAAGTATTTGGCTTCCTGATTATCAATTCACAGAAGTACTGGCAAACCATCTGAGATGCGACCAGTCTGGAAAGCAAATCTTTTTGCAGTTGACTATACACAGAAACTAAGAGAATGCTTCTAAGAGCGCAGAGAAACCTTGGCTAAACCAGGCTAAATTAAATGACAGTCTCAAGTTTTCTCTAGGTGCTCAATTTTCTTCTCTGCCACCTTTACTGCAACAATATTCTGATGGAGAAAACTGGACATTCCTTCTAGATGCTGGCAGTTCTTACACTGAACAGCAAAACCTCCTGGTAACATCCATCACTTCTGTCTCTTCCTCCTCTGACGTGCTCCTGAAGACTTTGAAAGCATCACAGCTTTGAGAAAAGCAATAAATAGGGTAGTGCTCTGGTCAACACACTGCCAGTCTATAGCTCTGTCAATAGGTGCACTCCTGGTCCTGCCTTCACTGTTATGATCCTCCCTTGGTTACTGTAAACTGCAGCTGGAATCCTGCTGATTCAGGCTTTCAATGTCTATTTTTTTTGTCACTACCAAAACCATGACCTGTTCAGCTACTCCATTTTCAACAGCAGGTACATATTAAGAAATTCTAGAGAGTGCTACTAACCTACAAAGCTACATTTCTTGCTGTAGAAAAGGGTCTCAGGAGACAATGAGTTGAATTAACTGTTTTACTAGGTAAGAACTACAGCATATGATTATTGTGCTGCAAAATGACTACATGTGCTGGTTAACAAGGAACTATTGCCATATTGAGCTCCAAATCCAAAGAGTGCCCTCCCCCCCACTACATCAAGGGGAGTGGGGGAAAAGATGTGAGTCCATCATGTGGTGCAGAGTGCAGAAGGGCGATTAAGACATCTCAATTCAAGCAGTAAGCTTTTTCCAGTCCTCTCAACCCCAATCAAGACACACTGTCATGCAAACACATACATGCTCCCACAATTTGCTTTCTACAGTAACATGTCAGGTCATTTCATGTCAGCACACTCGCAGCCTCCCACAGAGGCCTCTGGAAAAGCACACTCTTATCTCACAGATACTGCACCTGGTCTGCATCTTGCACAACCTCTGTTACCCACTAGCCAGTGGCAAACAATTATTTTCTGCTTTAAAGGGGTGCATGCTGTGGTCAGTGTGACAGAGTATGTTTGGTATTTGGACTAATATATCACCATGTTTGTAAGTCTTCCATTCTGCATTTTGTCATCTTACAGGTCTGTTTCTTTGAATATGAGGAAACAGATTGTAAAACCACTTACTTATTTGGTGAAGAAATGCTAACCTTTCTAAACTGCATTCTTCTTCATGCTCGAATGGCTGAGTCTTAGCACACCGATGCACAAGAAATGTCATTTCAAGTGTATTCTAGGAGTCAGCACAAACACTGGTTCTGCTAAAGCTTCCCAGTATAACCTTGTTTCAGACTGAGATGATTGTGTCTCAGAGTGGCACAAATCCCTCACTGTCCCACATTTTAAAGACAGGAGAGATTTCACTCTTGTGTAATCATTCTGTAATTTTACAGGAAACATTTACTGGATCAGAAAACTAGAAACATTATCACACAATGGCAGCCTTTTCCTGAGCTTTGAGTAATCTCTGCCACAAGGCTCCATGGACCCATGCTATTCCAATGGGAACCCAAAGATCAGCATGCAGCTTCACTCTATCTCTGCAACCAAAAAAATCCCTGGTACTGTTTTGTCCAATGTTCCTGCAGTGCCTCACTGATGTTTCAACAGCTCAGCAGCTGATTCATTCAGCCCATGCCTTTCCATGTAGTCACTCAAAATGCTATTTCAGAGCTAAAATCAATTTAGTTTGTATTCTTCTGTTACAGGCTTCCATTTCCACCATTGCAACTGTTAAATTATATAGCATTATTCTGTTAAGAGTTCAAGTCAAACCAGTTAGAGAAGCATGCAGCCACCCATCTGGCTGTGACACTGTGTGCTGCTTCTCCATCTCAAAAGGTAGCAGCCAGCAAATGCAAGCTGCCAGTTACCACAGCACAGCCCAGTGACTGATGCAACACCTGGCAATCAGTTGCACCCAGTCCACACGCCACAAGATTCCACCTCCCTGTCAAAAAGGCAGTTAAGTTCCACAGATCAGCTAACCACCAGTGTTTGCTTCACATAATATTTTCTGTCTTATCCTATGTGCTAGCTTTGCTCAAAAAGCACATAGGTCTGCTGTCTTGTTATGCTCAGACATGTCTTCACTTACAGGAACACAGCTACTGCTGTGAAACAGATTCACGAGATGACCTCTAAAAACAAGAGCTGTGGCACTAGCGAAAGGGTTGCCAACTAGTTGACACGGTCTTCAATTATGCTGCTATTACACTGAAATATGTGTAATGTAGCTGTAGCTTTAGAAAAAAGAAACATCTCCATTTGTGAAATAGAATCAACTGAGTACTGCCTGGGCTTGCTTTCAGATAGGGCACACAACCATTAGGCTATGAATGAAATTTCAGATGTTAATGCCTTATCTTGACAAGCCAGCAACAAAGGGTGCCAGACAGTTAGAGCCAAGTAGGCACAGTATGTTGTCATCTGCACTTGTGAAGTAATGAAGGTCATTGTAAAACCACACCACCAATGGAGCAGACATGCCTAGGATTGATCCAGTTTGTTTGGAACACTGAATTCACCGCTCTCCTCAGCTTCTGGTTGGCTACATCTCATTTTTTAAGTACAGGAGGAATTTCCTATCTATTTGTAGATATACCAGCAAATGAATTGGAAATTGTACTTAAAAATAATAAGGTCCCAATGTCTAACTTTAACACTTTCAGATTACTGCACAAGTATTTCAGAGTTTTGCCCAAACCTCGTGTGCACCCATAAATCTCTGAATAGCAGGGTGTCACTACATGGGCAAATCTAATTACAAAACCACCAGCTAACTGAAAATGTAAAGATGAATAAACTTAGGCATTAAAAGCACAAAGCCCAAGCTTTCATTTAAAGCTTCTTTGAAGCACTGCATTTGTTACCCCAATGTGCACATTTGTGAGTTTCAATCACTATTCTGAAAAAAATGATGTATTTTCTAAGTATTCTTTCATCTTTTAATTTGTCTTATTTTGACAGTCCTAGGACTCTGAACTGTAAAATGTCACAAATGTAGGCTTATTCCCACATTTATACAAATAAAGCATCTTCAGCAGTCACCTCCTTACCTCTGTAAATGATGGCCACTGCTTTGTTTCAAAAGGCCTGTTTTCAGATAGGTAGGTCTTGTATGCATTAAATTACCTGCACTAAGTATTAGGAGACAGTAGGAATTAAAGATCATATACATACAAACTAGAGTAAAAGGTAGAAACACTTTGTCTTTGGCTGTAACAAACATCTTAATGAGATATTTAACACAAGAGAAGTACAATTAGGAGAAATCTAAAAAAACCCATGTGTTTATGTTCTGTGTAGATACAGATGAATCCTAAGGATGATGTTCTTTACCCTTCTGCTTTCACACCAAAGAACACTGAGCAGGCAAAGCAAAACAAAAGACAGTTTGCTTAAATTACAGTTACACACACCTCTAGCAACTTTTCTTGATATACACATATTTGGTGTATCAATGGGAGCCAAAACACAGTTGCATTTATAGCAGATTAATAATACATTAAACCAGAAATACCTCAGGAAAGCTGCATCATGATATTTCATTAGCAATTTTACAAGCATTTCTATTCATGAATGTTTCTATCAGCTACAGTTATGGAAACTACTGCTTAAACACAAATTTATACTAAAAATTACACAATATGACATGCTTTAAAAAGTTTTTATTGAATGTAATATTTGAACCATTTCATAAACAACTGAAGTTGCTCATGATGCTTCCAGTTTTCTTTTCCTCCATTTTTCTGCATAGAACTTGAATGTCTCCTGTGAAGAGAAAGGAATGAACAAGATCAATATTGCTTTACCTGAAAAGTTACTCGTTTTTAACAAAAGTCTTCTGTCCTTACAGAAGCAAAATCTATTCTTCTATCATGCACAACTAGATATTTATTGAAGTCTGTCTAATTAAAAGAAATACCAGAGAGGAAAAAAAGGAAACCTTGCCAAAAATTGCATAATGAAGTTACAAAATGCAAGAATATTATCAATTTCATTAAATGAAATACTTAACTACAATCTGCAAATGAGTCAAAACAAAAAAGGTTTTAAAGAGCAAGCTGCATTAAAAACTCAGCAGGAAAATAGTAAAATTAGTAATTTCAGTGACTTTGAAAAAAAAACCACTCTTATTTTTATTAGCTACACACAGGAATCTTACATTCTAGGTTATAAAGTTACACAGTCAAAATAAAAATTCAGATTAGAAATTTTCAAGGTTGCAAGAAAAAAAAGCAAACAACATCGTGGCTGTTAAAAAGCTAAACAAAGTACTTGACACAAAATTGTCTCCAATTCTTTGTAAAGAATGAAAAGAAAAATCACACACATCATGAAGCAACATGGAGAAACAGCATATAATCAGGTCTTTACAGCTGTAAAAAAATATTTGGTTTATAATAGGAGGCTAGGAAACAGCAATAAAAAGTTTGCTTAGAGATGGAAAATACAATGAATCTTTCAAGTCTGCTTTGCTTAAATGGCACTAGTAGACTATTACTCAAAGAAAGGATGTGAAAAGTATTTACAGTCTTGACAGATTTAGTGTCATGCCACTTGTAACCCTCAAATAAGATATATTTGCACAGTTGCATATATCTGTTGACAAGGCAGCTAGAAGCAAAGCTGCCAATGAGAAATAAATTTCTACAGTTCTAAAATCCCACCCTACTAAAGCAGCAACTTGTACTAGATACAAAATAAGCAATTAATGAAAACTAACCCCCAGAAAGAGGTACACATTCTACAAGCCTTTTCAAGTTCAACTGCTTAGATAAATGCCCCAAGGACATTTTACAGAGGTGCACATGTAGATGAGTGCCTGATAGGGATCAGGTAATTCAAATATTGTAAACCCCAAGAGGTTTTATTTCCTCAAGTCAAATCCAATGCAAGATTACTACAGCTCCTACAACACTCAGTACTTCACACAATACCTCCTTTGAGCAGTCTCTACAGAGATCTAATCCCTATGTAATTATTCATGCGATTTGTTTTATTAAGACTGAACATATACAATTCTGCAGCTCTATTTCTTAATTAGGAAATACTCACAGGGGGTTCAGTGAAAGGGACAGGTTCTCCCACTTTCCGCAGAAAAGCTGCTAAAGATTTCAGAGATAGCTCATGCAGCTGTACATTCTCTCCTTTTATTTCCTCATACACAGCCTTAACAGAAGCAACATCCTCATCCAATTCTGAGGGAAAAACAAAAACACCCCCCCGGATTCCAGTCATTAAGTGTTCTTCTTTTCACCTGATTCCATTATAGCATGCATTCCTACTCCTTGTCAAAACATATTCTTCCTATTTTAATATACAATACTCCGAATATTCTGGATATTCTCCGTAACCTACTGGCAATTCCCATAGCAGACCGGAGCACACAGCTGTTCCAGCCTTCCTTTCTGTTTGAGGCTGGGTGGCCAACTCCAAGTATGTGCTGGAACCACAAAGGAGCAGAAACCAGACAGTGAAAACACACTGCTCTAGGATGTGAGATGCAGAGCCATCTCTTTCTTTCTGAAGCAAATGACAAAAAGCCAAAAGTCATCCAAGTTCAGCACCTGAGAGCTCGAAACCAGAATTTAATTCCCTTAAAAAAGGGCACAATATTGTCAGTTAGAGATGCTAACTACATCAGAGCTATAACTTAAAGCAATAAAAAAAAGCCCAGAGGTCAGATACTCTTTTTGGAACACTAAGGAGAATCCAATCCATCCTACTGAGCGTTAGAAAATTTTTGTTGACCCACTATTACAAAACATAACTGCTTAGGTAACCAAAAACACTTCTGCTCCCGAGACATTGGCTTGAGGAGCATCAAGGTAAAATTGAAGCGACCTTTGACAGTCTCATTGGTATCCTCTAGGTACACTTCCTAGCACCTTGTAAACAAGGAGGAGACCATCACATCCAGTTATATTAGTTTGTTGGTTTGGACAATGCAAGCATTTGCAGTATGAGAACTGTCCCAGGTCTTAATGCTTCACATTTGGAAACACCACTGTCACAAACAAAGTTACAATACCAACAGCCCTTAAATTAAACAAAACTAACAAACCAAAACCCAACAAAACACAACCAAGCAAAACCCCACAGCTTTAATTATGCAGAAATTTACATAGTTTGCAGCCCTCTCTCACAGACAAAGCTTCCCACTGTCATCTGGCAAGTGGCTGAGCTCCTTTCTGAATGTGGGAGGCTACTGCAGAAACTGCACCCAAGTGACGGTTTGATGAAAACCTAACAGAAAGCATTAACTTGCTAATTCTTTCAAATAGATGTATTTACAAACAAAAAGAGTTAATACTTAGATTGACTATGCAAATGTGATTTTACATATTTCCTTTTTCTAGAAGGTATACAGCAAAGGATTATGCATCTCAGCAGATGAAGGAAATCTAGTTCTGGCAGTGAATCACATCTCGGGACAATGAAAGGAATAAACATCCCTTTATTTGTTCACTCTGGATGTGATGTGTGACCAGGCTTCTTTCACTTAGCATCCATAGTCTGCTATATTTTTGCTAAATACACAATTATGATTTTATTTGTCCATTTACTGTGATAACTAGCAAGAGTAACCAAGAGTAGAAATAGTAGTAATACTCTGGTATCTTTCATTCCTTTGACTAATTAAAAACAATAGCTGTGACAGGAGAAGCCTTTGCCTAGAAAATGGTAATACTGCAAGGTTGGAGTTTGCCCAAAATGAGAAATCCTGATTTAGAACTTTAACTATGTTAATTTTACAATTAATAAAATTAAATGTCTCATCCCCCACCAAAATGAAAAAAACACAATCATTTCAATAAAAACTCTTGGCTGGAACATAACCTAAACAGAGACTTCCAAAATAAAAATGCTTAGCACAGCTGAGGCTTAACAGTCAAGTGAAGCCAAGACATTTGCCTGCTGCACAAAGTATCAAAAATGGAAGAGAAGGGATGAGGGGCAGAAGGAGCTACACTGCTGTACACAACACACACTGTATAGATATACAGTGTATATATATAGTAAATGCCTCAGAATTTCCTGAGAGTAAGGCAGCACTGAACTTTCTTGAGAAAGAAAGATGCAACAAAAAAAATTCACATACCCTAGTACAACTCATCCAGAGTGGATCAAGTAACTGATGTGCACTCTTCTACCTGATATAGGCATGGACTCAATGTCTCAGGTGAGATGCTTGTACAGAATAACCTGGACCTGTTTAAAAACTCTTCATGCTGGTACTGAACATATGCCCTAGAACTTGGTACATGCCAAATACATCTCTGCTTTAAAGAAACTACAGCAATCACCCATTCACATACAGTGTGGCTTCACGAACACTGTTCAGTACACTCTAACCCCTGGTGTAAATACTGAGCAAGTGATTAGATTCTCTGCAATGTCACAATTGGAAAGGATACTGAAAAAAAAAAAAATATTTCTGACATTTTTACTGAGGTAGAAGAGTAAAAGGCTAAAATAGTATAAAGCTGCAAGTACAGTCTTGGTTTTTAAAACCAACTTAGGAAACTTATCTTCCTGTGAATGAAACCAAGGCTAAAAAAAAAATTGTTCTGATTGCAGTTTTGAACTTTACTAAGCAAGTGAGTACTGGAAGTTAAATCATCACGAGAGCTTCGATTTCGAATTGACTATTTAGGTAAATCCAAATGAAGGCATCCAGAATATTAACTCTGGCTATATTAAAACAGGTATAAAGATTATGCATTAGTAACAATAAGGTTCTTGAACATTACTGAGAAGTAATTACGATTTTTAAACACAGGTAACAGGAACCAATGTATTTCCTACATAATTTGGGTTTAAAAAGCTAGATTAATTTTTTAAAAAAATCATTTCTACAGTATTTCTCTCCATGGGTTAGGGTGGGTTTTGTTTTCCCCCACAAAGCCCGTAATCAGCATCTATTGTAGCAGTAGCCTTTAATACAGTTCCAGTTGTTAAAGGATTCAAGGCCTGGGTCAAGTCAGCTGCTTCTCCAACCTCACAGCTAGGATAGTATACAGACCAAATAAACAATAAAACCCCTACACAAACTCCCTTTCTCTCTGTGCCACAAACTGTAAGCTAGCTCCCCTTTCCAAGGGTACCCATGACATTTCTTGACGTCTTGAGAGTTCTTACTAAAATACTATTCCAAGGAGGATTACATTACCGTAACATTTCATGAGGTAATGGTATGCAATTTCCTTATCTAGGTGCTCAGGAATCAATTTTAGAAGTGTCTTGATATTCTTTGCCTGTGAAATTTAATGCACAAACAAAAAAGAGCATTAACTTTAAATCTTAAAGTACAAAGGAACATTGCCAAAGTTGGAAGAATTATTTCAGACATTTTCAGTTAAATGCACTGTACTGATAACAAGGAGTGAATTGTGCAACTGCAAGTACACGCAGTATCCTTCCTCTCAATATCTCACATGTAGATACAAAATGCTCAAAGAAATCAAGGACAAAATGAATCAAAACGCAGCACTAAAATCCATACTCAAGAAGCTCAAAAGTTTTGTTTCCTTCAAGGAAGCAATCAGTGTACTAATGAGAACGTTAGGATTTCAGTCAACTGGAAAAGCAGCAGACCACTTGGCAGCCTTCTCCACTCCAGCGGCCAATGATCAGTGCTTGAAAGAAGTCAGACCACTAACTCATGCGCTTGAATTTGAAACCTCTCTCCCTTAACCTCTGATTCCAATTTCAAACTCTTCAGGTCTTGAGCTATGAAGTTTATAGAAATGAGTAACTTTGTGACATTATTGCATTATTAAAATTTTATCAGGAAAAGCTAGAAAAATATAGAATTTTAACATTTCTTCCAGACACCATATCATCATATTTAGATCATCACTTCAACAGAATTCTTTTTTATCTATTTAATGGCAATTTCCACAAAACATAGTTGTGCAGTTAAAGAAAATAAACCACATTTATTCTAGTTTGTGCCTTAACTGTCTTCTGGTGCAGCTCCTTTAGGAAAGAGAAATCAGTGTTGTTCTGCAAACACCTGTGTGTTTTGGGCTACTGTTGTTTGGTGCTGGGTTCGGGGTGGAATTTGGTTTGTTTTTGGTTCTTCGTGGTTTTTGGTTTGTTTGTAGAACAGGTACATAAATGAGAACATTTCAAATTAGAGGGAATGACCACAAAGCCAGGAATCTAAATAGATGTTCAAAGTGTTGGGACCACTTCTCTTTAGCATCTTTACTGATGACCTTAATGAAGACACAGTTGCCATCAGTTAAGTTTGCAGATGACACCAAGATAGGTGGCAATGTTAATCTGCAGGAGGGTAGAGGGACTTGGATAGACTGGATGGATGGGCCAATGTCAACGGCATGAGCCTCAACAAGGCTAAATGCCAGGTCCTGCACTTGGGACACAACAACCCCAAGCAATGCTTGGGGCAGTGTGGTGGAAAGCTGTCCAGCAGAAAGGGACCAGGAGATTCTAATTGGCAAGCGACTGGACATGAGCACGCAGGTGCCAAAAAAAAGCCAGTGGCATCCTGGCTTGTATTAGACATGCTGTGCCCAGCAGGAGCAGGGAGGTGATTGTCCCCTTGGACTCAGCTCTGGTGAGGCCACACCTCAAGTACTGTGTTCAGTACTGGGCACTGCATTACAAGAGGGATGTGGAGGTGCTGGAGCAACTGTAGAGGAAGGCAACAAAATTGGTGAAGGGCCTGGAGAACAAAACTTAGGATGAGTGACTGAGGGAGTTGGGGATGGTTAGTTTGAAGAAGAGGTAGGCTTAGACTGGACATTAGAAAACATTTTTTCACAGAAAGAGTGGTCAGGCATTGGAATGTGCTGCCCAGGGAGGTGTTTAAAAGTCATCTGGATGTAGTGCTTGGGGATATGGTTTAGGGGTGAACCCTGTAGAGCAGGGTTATTGGTTGGACTTGTGATCCTGAGGGTCTTTTCCAACCTGAATGTTTCTGTGATTCTGTGTAATCAGCTGACAAATTAACCTCCCCTCTCCCCAGGAAACCTGATAGAGTGGTCAACTATGAAGTTCAAAATCAAAAATACTTCAGCAGAGGTTGATTAAATGGCATTTTGCTACACAATGATATACATTGCAAAGAAAATAAATGGTATACCTGTCCAGGTTTAGTTGCTGATCTAGCCATAAACCTCAGTAAAGTTCTCTTCTCTTCAACTAAAGCACCGTATCTCTGAAGCAAAAGAAATAATGTACCAGTCACAGGGTCAGTACTGAACAGAATTACTTGGCTGAGAATTTCCAGTGACAGATGTTTAAAATAACACAATAGCATATTACCTACTTACAAGAGAAATAATTGATTATTAGTTTGAAAAAAGAGCCCAAACAATTTCATTTCATGCACCACTTTGGTAAAGGGAGTTTTTAAAATGGTAGGTGTAAGTTTGTTTAAAACAAAAGGGAAAAGAATTAAACTAATACTTCAACATAGCACAAAAACGAGGTTTAGGACTGCAAAAGAATGAGAAAGAGAAACACTATTCCTCTCCAATTATACTGCCAAGCATTCACAAGTGAGCTAGGGATCATAAGGTTAATTATACATTTAATAAGGTGTCAGGGAGATAACTGCTCATTTCTTTATAAAAATTAAAATGTACAAAGCAAGTTCTCTTTAAAGTATAATTACCTACACTTATGCATACAAAGGACTGATTTCAATCTCTCTATTTTATAAAGGGCTTTCACTGCAACAGACAGTATTTGAGAGAGAGAGAGAGAGAGAAGTTGAACTTAAAGTTTGAGACAGACCAGCTAAATCAAAAATCTTTCTTCCTTTATAAACAATGGCAAAGTGAAATATACAAGGCACTATTTTTGTGTACGTTCCTCAAAGATGTCAGCTCTAAAATTCTTAGAGCGCGCAGTGCTTTTTACCCTCTGTAAGGCATTTCATCAGTACCAAAACGCAGAGGAAGTGACTATTACGCAGCTAAAAATGCACACACTTGGAATTTACCACATTCGATGAGCACTTCGGCCATACGCAACCGCGTTTCTGTCTATGGCGCTACAAGCGTACTGTCTGTGTAATACGCTTTGACGTGCTCGTTAAGGACCACGAACCTCATGCCAGCAGGCAAACCGAGACAAAAATGCACTTGCAGTGTTCTGACAAAAAAGATTGCTTTATGGTGATGAACAGAGGTGAAATATTCATGGGAAAAACTTGCAACATTTTATTACTGGTTCTAAGCCACTCTCACCTACTATTGGTAGGGGCTCTGTGAGAAGAGAGAGTTGGAAAAAAGGTTTTCCACAGCCCTCTCCAATGCTGAAATCTCAGATTGCCTTTTTAGTTTGCCATCTCCTGCCACACGGTACAAAAGACAGTATTGTTGTTTACTGAGCATTTAAATAGACTTAAATGCGTTTCTGAAACCAAAGATTATCCAAGTACATACTATAATTTAGATTATTACAAGCAAAATAACTCACTTAGACTGCAGTTTACTTTCCAAGAAACCAATGGACAGATTGTAGCTAGAAGATATTAAGAGAGTAGCAGAATACTTGATCCACAGCAGCAGTGAAGAATGTTCAACAACTGAAAAGCTTTTGTACACCATATGAAAAATAAATTTTTTCACATCCATGGAAAATTCAACTCAACTTGTCTCTGAATGACCACTTAACATGGTGGTCATTAAGAAATGTTAGTATTTGTTAACATGAAATACTATCCCCATGATAAAGTGTATGCCATCTTATTACAAGTATGACACGGAGTCATTAACTTCATTCCAAAATCTGGATGCTGTTGTAACATGAATTTTTAAGGGATACCTCAATGGAAAATTTAAGAACGTGCAGATTTCACTTAGAAATGCACAACTCCTGATTGTAACAAAAGGTGATTTTCGTTCACTTGTTCAATTCCTGCATTTCAATCAAAGGGCTAACAAAAGTAACTTGAGATTTCCCTGCATTTAGTTGTTTCATGCTGTATAGCAAGAGGATTCTTCTATCAAAATGGTAGTCTCTTTTTAATTTATACTTGGATGACAAGTTAGGTGAAGCAATAAATGAAGTCATATTCCAGAGCAGGGAATATATAAATAACACACCTCACAATATAGCAGAACTAATTGAACATATCTTTTGATATGCATTCTTCCCAAAAAATGGCCTTGGAATATCATAAAAGATCTCATGAACAAAGCAGATCCTTTTCTATAGCTGTGCAAAATACTTTGGAACTGGTAACATAGTACGCACTCCTAGGAGGTGGCAAGAGCCCTCAGCTTGAGAGAGGAGTCTATGTGCACAAACAACGGGAACAATCACACATTGTTGCAATCTCCTCAGGAAAGTGGTGGATTCCCCACTATTGGACTCTTAAGATTCATCTGGACATGGTGCTGGCCATCTTGTCTAGACTGTGCTTATGTCAAGAAAGGTTGAACCAGATGATCCTTGAGGTCCCTCTTACAACCTGGTACTCTATGACTGAACAATCTGCAGAATCAGCATGACTGCTGGACTGCCAGCTGCTAGGATGAGCCTTCCTGATGGAGCCCGTTTGTGCATGCTGACAGCTGCAGCTCCCATCACCTGCAGTTCACCTCATCTCTGGCTTGGCTTTGTTTCTGCAAAAGGCATGAATGCAGCTGTCTCATTCCTTGAACATCACTAACTAAGCTGAAACTGTGGCCTAGAAACCATCATTCATCTTTTAATGCATCTGTGGTGCTTAAGAGAACAGAAAGCAAATTCAGCTCTTCACAGACCTGGAATCCAGCATATACAGTATTATAGCATCCAAGTATAATAAGGTCCATGAAAAGCAAACATTGCCTGCTTCTGCTTTGCAAACTGTACAAAAATTGTAAAACATCATTACATTTGCAACACTACTGTGAGAAGTTGCAAGGAAACTGCAAAAAGCAAATGCTGTCTAGCAGAAAACCTACATAAACCAGTTTTTGCTTTGAAAGGAATTTTAAGCAGTACACAAGCCTTCCTTTATTTCCTTTGGGTTGTCAGAAGACAAAAAACCTTCCAACTGGCACCCACGACTACTATGAGTACCAGAGTATTAGCTCATGGTTTGGAATAGTCTGAACTGTGCTACTGCTACTCACACTGAAAAAATAAAAAGCATATTAGTAGAAGCCTATGCTATACAACATTGCTTGTATGACAATTTCACAGTTAACTTCAGAAGAGCTCTAAGCACTTCTGTCTCTTGTTATGTCATTACCTGTACCAGCGATCTGGCATCATCGACTCTGTCTGCACTGACATATTGAAGGAAAAGATCTGTGACAGGTCTGTAAATCCCAAACTGACTGGCCAGCCGTTCTGCCATCACACCAACTGCAAAATGATGGGTACATAAGGAAAATCTTTGATTGAAAAGCCACTTTTGTAAACTTTACAGGCTTTATGTTGACTGAGCAGGTTTTACATGTAATAGCTCTTTCATAACACCTCTGTCTAGTCAGAATATTTAAATATCACCGCAATTAACTTACATTTTTCCAAAGCTGGCTCTAATCCGTCCTCAGACACCTTTCTTAACAAATAGGAAATATTTCTGACAGCTTGATCAGGATTCTGTGCACCAGAGATAAGCAGAGGCTCAAGGTATTCCACTGCAGCATCAAGGTCATTGCTAGGAAAGGAAATTGAACTGTCTTAGTATCTGAAATCAAGATTTCTAAACCTAAAGAAGCAATTAAAGTTTTTGTTTCCTACATTAAGGTTATCTTTCTCAGGAATGGTTGAGTACCTATGACTTGATTCAGACCTTGTGAAAGTGAAACCACTTATGACTGACTGAATAAATTAATGCCCGAACAGTTTTTAATGATCTGTGACCTGCAGAGAGGCCAAGTACTTCTGACACTCTTTTTCATCATTAACA
This sequence comes from Pogoniulus pusillus, assembly GCF_015220805.1. Classification (NCBI taxonomy): domain Eukaryota; kingdom Metazoa; phylum Chordata; class Aves; order Piciformes; family Lybiidae; genus Pogoniulus; species Pogoniulus pusillus. The sequence continues at coordinate 11,633,089 of NC_087281.1, read as the reverse complement.
AAGAAGAGCTCAGATATCTGCTTTAGGAAAATGTGTTCTGTAAATCTAGAAGGCAAAATCAAAACATTAACAGAAAGTAACTGAATAATTAATGCACACAACTCAAGTATTTTTTTTAATGTTACTTCAATTAATTATTTACCTGATTTTTTCCATCCCTATCTTTTTGGATGCAAAAGACAACACTAATGTCATTTGGTCAGTACCTCTGCCTAAACACTTTTAACATTATGGCTTAAGTGTAGCAAATGCTAATAAAATAATGCAGGAAGTATTCACTGAAGTGTAAACTCTACTTCTGAAAAGTGCACATGACAACATTCCTTACTAATCCACTCTAAAAACTGATTTAACTGAAGAAGAAATCAGAGTATGATAAATGAATGTGTTTAGGTGAAGGAGAAGAACAGCACATTTGCAAACTGTAAAAAATGCTTTGAAAACTATATCAGAAACATGAATCTGACAATAAAAGAACAGATATTAAAATTACCTGTAAAAAATTGTTTTTTTCATGGTTTTCAGGGTATAGTTTGCAAGATGTTAAATATTTATCATATATATACACATATATATTAAAAAAAGATGCTTATTATTTATGTTGCTGCTAAATGTATTTATATATACACCAATCTAGTTTGGGTATAGCAAAAGAGAAGTTGGTGCTGGTAAAGAATCTGTGCCTGCATGCAGCAATTTATTTATTTACTACTGTCACCAATCTACAGCTTGAGAACACAGCACGACTGCTGAAAACTTCCATGACATAGAGACAGAGGAAAACAGACAGGTTATGAGACAAATCCTGGAACACCTTTCCTCTTTGAAGTGTTTCATTTAGGCAAAAGTCACTGCACTAGAACCATTGTGTGCCAAGGGTGACTCAGATCTAGCTATTTAGAAGCTTGGCCCTTTACAGACAGATTGTATTTCAGTGGCTCAAAATACAGAGAGCTCACTACTGGAGATGGTCTGCAATGGTTCTCCTCCACAAATGTGTTTCAGAAATGATACCAGAAAAGAACTGCACAACACTGCTCAACTTGACCAGAATGTTAACATCTAGGACTCTAAGAATAGAAAGAGAATGCAATGCAAGTGATTTCCCACTGCTCTGCATAAAATAATTACATATACCAGTTGTTGAAGTACTTACTTTTTAGTATGAGCCAATGCAACAGCATTAGGAATTAGTGAGGGAGATAAACTAATTGGTTGTGTGATGTCTTCCAGCATGGCTTTAAGTGTTTGCAGGTTCTTTAGATCTCCCTTTTCTGCCAGAGCCTGAATAAGTGCAGTAACTGCTGGTCTAGTAGGCAACGAACCGCTGTCAAGCATTCCTTTTAGAACACTTATAGCATCTAATAATGGTACACAAATAAGGGAAAAGGTAATCAGATTTTAGTTCAGTAGGCAACCATGCCAATGGTTATCATTATCCATGTCCTTTTAAAAACACGTACAGAAAATAGTTCTCTTGCTCAACTTAATCTCCAAATTTGCTATGGTGAAATACAACTTCAATACATACACAACCAAATAAAAACTGCCAACAGTTATTCCAGGCTAAAATGCTGTAATATTTGAGCAATAATAAGTATTAAACTACTTTTGGCATTTATTTTACTATCCAGCGCAAGGAAAGCAGTTATCTCATAAATGTCCTCCCTCATGACCTTAAAGAGTCATGACTGTTTCAGCTTAGGTTTTTTTTTTACATCCTAACTATAACTTCTCTGTACTAAAACACAAAAATGTTGCATACTTAAGAAGATAGTTTCAAAATGCAATTCATTATTGAAACTGCTGAAGTCTAGTATTCAGATGTCTTTTTAAGAGCACACCCAACTTTCATTTACCAACATTTAATTTTTAAATAAAAGCATGAGATGCAAAACTCAATACAAGAATAAACTCAGAACTGAATTCTTTCCTCAAGGACTCCTACATTAAAGCAATTACCTGTGTTAAAAACAGTTAAAAAACCCAAACCCATCTGTCTGCCACAAATACCCCAACTCCACCACAGATGAAGTCTCTCTAATTTCTCTGACTGGAATTCTTGTCAATTTATGTTATGCAATGAGCAAACAGAGAGAAAGATACGCCCTTCTGGTAAAAATCTCCTGCTCCTCACCAGCACAGGCACAAGTAATCACAGATAACCATTAGAATACCAAGGGATAAACACTTCTAATACAATATACACCCACTTGAACTCCACAGCATTAATATTCCAATTCAATATGCAGGTGCTGCAGAAATTAAAGATTACTTTTGACGAGAGAGGAAGAAAAAGCATCCTGTATGCCTAAGGTTCTTTTAGAGTGAATTTTCTCTATCATTCCCCACCCTCTTTCTTCCCCTTTCTTTTTAGGGAAAAAAAAAGGCTGGGGGGGGACAATACATCAGAGACATGATTCTTGATATTTAAAAAGCAAATACAAAACACATGTCATGGTCAAATTCTCTCCTGAGTAGGTGTGGACTTCCCTTCAGTGTGGAGCATGACCAGCCCTCGCAAGAACGAAGACAGAGAAAGATCTGAAAGTTGCACGTGCACAACACTACTGCATGACCCAGCAGGATGCTGGTTAATTCTGCTGTCCTGCATATTTGGGGGTTTCGTTTTGTGCTGGTTGTTCTTTTGGATGGAGGAGGTGTCCTAGTTTGGTTTGGGTTTTTAAATGCAAAAGCACCCACTATTACTCTCAGCTCATCATTTAATCCCTTAATCTTTCAGCACTTAAAACCAGGTAGCTAAGAGCCTGTAAAAATTAAAAAGCTTTCCTACAAACTCTGCAAGTTCTCTAAAGTGAAACTCAAGTTCTGGCTTTTAAAGTAATGTGGGTTTTATCCAGTTCCTGTGAGAAGATATTAAGGCTCTTGTGAGGATATTTAGGGACCTACATAAAAATTTTATGTCACATTACACAGCAAAGAAATACGGCGAGTATTTGATAAAACAAGCAAGTTTAGCAGAAGTGAAAGCCATCACAGGATGCAGGACAAATGGAACTCATTGACAAAAGGTTACAACAAGATTGTGCCTGACCCTTTTTTGGGTAACCTATGAGCTTCAGGAAATGACCAGTATGGTTGAAATATTTACTAACTTGCATTTTCAAGGCTTCACTTGCAAAAAGAGACGTACTATCTTTCAGACTGAAACAGAAAAATGGTTAAGGCTGACTAGTGAATTAAATACCAAAGTAGAGTTGGTTCAATGAGCAAGATAAAGAAAGACAATTTTACAAAGCAGTGTAATTCCACAAGCTTCTTGGGAAGCTTCATGTTATGAAAAACAAAAAACATTTTTAAAGTGTATCAAGGAAGAAGATTTATGTGGCAGAGAATTTAGTATGCTAATTAAGATGAAATCACATAGTGCAAAAGACTAGCAGAGCATAGAAAGGATCAGTGATGGTTTGACAAGGAGAAGATTTTTGGTGTATAATATTTAGGAGGAATTGGCAAAAATTTGTGGCACATTGGACAAGAAAAAACTTATTAGAATAATTCCAGAAAGGAAAGTCAGGTGAAGGCCTTGGAAGCCATAAGAACTTAAGACTTGCGAAGAGCAAGAGAACCAATTGCATTCACCGCACATGCTTCAGCTGGTGACACCCGCCAATGATACCAGATTTGAGACTGAGTGGGGAAGGAAGGTAGAAGAAGACAAGTTCATGAGATGCAGGAAAGAGTGTAAGTGAGAAGATGTGTCTAAGTGTTCATCTTAAGAGTATTTTAATGCAGCTGATGGCATATAGGTGTAAGTTACTATAGCTTTGCTTAACGGAATGAAATAAAATTAGCTGATAGCAGAATCAGAAATTGTTTTTTCTAGTATATCTTCTGGTCTGAAAGGAAAACCCTCCTATGAAAGTAACATTCAGTGTAATACATCTTTGTATGTAGCTGATTTAATGCTTAAGTACATCAACAAAAACACCTATCAAGCCTGTACTTATGTCTGCACTGTGTAAAAGACACAACACTGCATTTAAAAGTCTGTTTGCAGGTTTTCAGAATGTACTCTTTCAGAGCTGAACTCTAGGCTGCAAAGCGACCCACACTGAAAACTAAACAACACAACTGTCAAACTTTATCCACCATCTTTCTGGCTACCCTTGCACACATTTCAGCCACCATTTTCTTTCCCATCATTGCTACATTAAAAAGAAAACCAAACCAAACGTTTTGTTACTGTTGGTATTGAGAACTATTAAAAAGTATTTAAGTTTTTAAATCAATATTATAATCATTTAGTGCACAATCATGCACATTTAACAGTCAATTTAACTCATCTGGTATCTCACACAACCAACACACTATGCAAGAAATAACTGCTGGGAATTGTTTCAGATGCTCTAAAGTATGTTAATTTCCAAAGCAAAATGACTTGTGCTGTGAATTTTAACGCACTTGAAAGCCTGTACTTTCTCTCATTCTGGAGCACAAATTTTGCATGTCTGAAGAGCTGTGATTCATCTTAAGAAAACCCATCTTGTGTTAAATGGAATGGAAACTGGACTAAGTGGTCAAATGACAAGTACATTCATATTCAAGCTGTATTATAAATGCATGTACAGTAATTTACGTCTCTCAGCTACCACAAAAGGCTCTTGATAAGCAGGTAATTTGCTAAATGGACTCCTTTATCCAAGTATTCGAAGGGCGTTACAAGAAAAATCTGCAGAGGCATTAATGTGACGTAAAGGTCAAGCATTGTGACATACCTTTCAAATAATCCCGCCTAACTTGCGATATGATGAGGAGGCTGCTGGCAGCACTGTTCAGTGTGAAGCCCTTGATGTGGGTCTCAGCACTAAAAGAAGCAGACATTTAGAAAGGAATTACTGACATGCTTCTGATACGATAATAAATGGTTGAGCACCAAGGTGAAATTATAAAAACTACTGTTCGTATGTTAAAAATATTGCTGCAAAATATCGACCCGGAGACAGCTTTTGTGTTACCCTGTCAATGGTTATAGAAGGATAATTTTTTTTTGCATTCTGACAGATGACAAAGTTGGAAGTGAGCAACAAAAGAAACAAAGTACAAGATTTTTTTTAAACAATTGGTTCAGATTCTTGAATGCTGACATATTAGATGACTAAAATAACTGCATGCCCTGCATTGTTCTGTTGTATCCTAAGCTGGATACTTTTTCTTCTTTTTCAATAGTCACCATAATTATAAAATATAAAACTATTCTTTCAGCAATAAAAACGAAACATTTATTTTCAGCACTGTATATTTTAAACATAAACTAAAGCATATTATGAACTAACACCATATCATTTCCTTGATTAATTTTCAACTTTCTGTCACCTAGATGTATACAGGTTTTAAAATGGAACATACTACATCTGCTGCCTTAGCCACGTTAAAATTCTATTTCCCTTATCAATTCTTTATCTGCTGTAACACAAAACTTCACGAGTCTATACCAAAGAGAATTGTTAATAACACTGCTAAAGCTTTGCTAACAACTCTGGAAATTAGTCAAGAGAGGCTGACCAGCAATCACGTTGATCTTATATGACAAAACACTGCTGCTGACATTATATGACATATAGCCACATTTTTAATATTTATGGATAACTCTGCACATGTTCATTTCTAGATTACAAAATCTCTACACAGAGAAGGGGGGCACTGCCATTTACCATATCAGCAATCAAGATAAACCTCACTGATCATCTTGTGGCAAACAACTGAGCAGCCTACCTACTTGAACTTAGAGGCTGAGCGGATTGGGAGGTAAGCAGGGTCATTGCTAAATTATTCTCCTCAATCTCAAGAAAATCCTTCACATAGCACACAATACGACTATCCTCTCAGTCACTTTCAGCCTCCCAGCCTCACAAAGGCGGTCATTGGACTCAGGATTTTCTTACTCTCCCAACCAATCCTCTTAATCCCATCCTAAGCACCCACTGCTCAGTTCCGCCTTTTTTTTTTCCCCCTTTGTCCCATCTGTCAAAGCCCTTAAGTCAACAATTCATGCATGAGACTGTAAATTACATATAACAAAGGATTTACTTTCTCCCAATCTTCCAATCTTTAGTGTGATTAAATAGATGTTAGCTACTATTACAGAACTAATCCATCATTCCAATATTCCTAAATTTCTATTTAAAACTTCTTGGACCAAATGCAATAATTATTCCTCAAAGCGGTGCTAGAACGCAAAAGCAACTAGGCTTGGGCTGTCAACACAGCAGTCAACTCACTTATTTGTTCCCTTTTTTTCTCAGAGTAGGAGTGCAATTCCCTTCTGCCATATCACTTCCTCATGGAAGTTTGTCAGTTGTTATAAGGGGAGGGAAGTTTTACAATTATCTATCCTTTTGAAATGAAAGAACACCCAAGTTAGTTTGCTGTCTATAAAAATGCACGCAGTTAGCCTCTCTAAATACTACTGAAATTTGGCTTCAAGTGCAGCAGAAAGAAAAAGATGTTAGCTTATATAAATGAAAGTAGCTTCTCTGTATTTTATGAAAATATTAGGAGTTGCACAAGTTTCAGGCCACTGCACACATTTAGGCTTCGTAGAAGTAATCTCTTTGCAATATGAGGTTGGAAAAATTGTCAAGCATGCAGAAACGTGTGCAAAACACACAGATTTGCCATTCCTCAGCCATGAGTACACACACAATCACTCGCTCTCTTTCGGTGAATAATTTAAAACTTACAGGCTTTGGAAAACGTTTAATGTTACAAGAAAAAAAAAAGACACAACCACCACGAGCACTGCCAATATGAAGCATTTTCTATCTTGAAGCAAAAGTGAGCTGTTAACAGCTTCTCAGAACGTCATCTTTTGGCATGTCTATGCTACAAGACTGGGTGTGAGAGTTCTGAGAAGCACAGGGGTTATCATCACAGCTGGCTTTGACCAGCAACCAAAAAGAGAACCCCTTTTAAAATTCTATTTTCTTTTTTTTTTTCCTAAATATCTCACGGCTCAGAGGTTTAATCCTTTAAAACATATCTCCAAGTTTTTTTGGTCTTTGAAACTTTTTGTTAATTTTTCCCCCCTGCATTTTTAATTTGCATGGGAAAATACTTCTCTAAAGTGGTAATTCTGTATCACTGAAAAATCAGGACAAGCCACCACTCTCTTACTGCTCTTCCAAACTGTAAATTACTGCTGGTATCATGCAATATTTTGTGCAACTTCTTACAAGTGTTTGAGCTGCAGAAGAGGGAAGCAGTCAATGCACATTCAAATCTTCACTAGAGTTTCAAACTTCTTCCCCTAAGACTCTTAAAACATTTGCAGAAAACATTCATGTGTTGAAAGCACCTAAAATTTCTCAATATTCTTTATAGTTTTAAAACATCTCCTTTCCATCTGCCACTTACAAAGATGTTAACATTCTCCAGCTTCTCCTTGATATAAGCCAGACACACATCAAGCATTCCTCACGATAAAGCCCAGTTGCTGAAACCTATTTGCAAAAACGTTTGCTCTTCTGCACACAAAACTCAGGTTGTTTTCAGTGAAAGACAAATTCAATCAAAGCATGTTTAAAGAAGCCCACGAAAATAACACGCATCGGCTTACACTATAGGGTTCATGAACATACAAAAATCTAAATTTACTATAAAAATTCTTCCTTTTTTAGTAGAGCTCTAGGAACATTTAAGTTACCCACACTTTCAAATTCACTGTATTCAGTCAGAAATATGCCTGATGAAAACCACTGTTCTTTTTTCAGCTGAAGAACCCAAAAGGCTTACTTTTGTTTTTTTCTTACTTCTATAGTGAGTGGTTAATGCTTGTATTTTGAAGCCTATAACCTGGCCAGAACACACATTACAGGCAAAAATTAAAGCACAGCTCTTAAAAAGGTTAATTCCATTCTGGTGATTCTAATAATACATGACAGCAGGTTGGATTTATTTCAGAAGAGTTAAGAGTTGGATTTAAGGTTTATGGTCATCTTCTAGCCACTGGCATCACTGCTGAACGTACCTTTTTGCATTTGGCAGGCAGCCAACTGCTAGGTAGGACAGCAGCAGCGATGGGGATTGAGGGAAAGGCTCACAGGCAGTTAAGTGAAAGAATCCTGCCTGTTTGGATATTGCTCTAAAGAGTTTGAAAAGGCAGAGAGTCGGAAGGGTAGACTTTAATTTCTGATGCCAAATACATTTATTTGTTGATACTGTTAGTTGAATGATTAGCAATACATACTGTCACTCTAGTACTTTTTTTAATACATGGCATATAATCCTATGAAACACCGGTTAATTACTTACTGTAGCTTCTAATTATGAGGCGTGACCTTTTGTTCCATTTGAAACAACCTGAAAACTACCCAGAAATTAAAAAGAGTTAAAATCTCTCAAACATAGAAAGCCTTACATGTGTTTCACTTGGATGGCCTCTTCCAGACAGTTCTGTGCTAACAGTGCTTTTATGAGGGTTTCATAAGAACGAGAATGAAACTCATTCTTCTCTCGCATTTTCAGGAAAACATCGTAGGCCTCTATGGAAATTGGAAAAAAAAAAGTCAACATGGAATGTCACAAAGAAATCACCTACTCACTGAAAAGATCCAGCTGAAATCTAGCTATCCCCTGCTCGCACCTTTGAGCCCAAAGCTGTTGGGTCACGGCTCACATACCACAGTCAATGGACACATACCTCCACAGCACAGGGAAGTTTGCTGTTGCGTTTTTTTCTCTGTGTGGCTGTTGCTCACATAGCAGAGAAGCTGGTTAGAAGGGGAAGACTCAGAATTTTAAAAGCAACGCCTAATTCTGGGGTATATAGCTATTGTGTCTGGTGCGTGATCACAACAGCGCTCAGCAAATAATATAGGAGGTGATTCCAATATGGGGAGATCAAATTATTTAGCTGCGACAAGATTTATACAAAACATACAATTTACAAATATACAGATATTTAACAAGTAAACTATGCTGCGTTTGTTTGACTGATTAACAGTTTTATTTCATGCATTCACAATAACTGTCAGTGTATGAAAAGATGTTACCAAAAAGGGGAGAAAAATGATAAGCACACTTTTCAGTCGTTTATTTTTTCTGAAACAAGATTATGCAGCTACAAACAGGCAGCGCAAACTGCCACCCAGGTTGTAACATATGCCAGAACGCCGCGTTAAGAATCGCAAGCGGTCTTTTACATGTGAACTGTGACTGCGTGCTTTAGTGACTGAAACAGACCAACAAACAAAATCCCCCTGCTACTTCAAATCATAGCTAGGCTAACCTTTAAATAAAACCTCTCAGAAACACCTGGACTAGCAGCACGAATTCCACAGGCTAAGTTTTTTCTTGTAATTTGAAAGTAAGAATGAAAGGCAGCTGTTTCAGTCTTACAAGAAGCATCAGGCTAACAGCACTAACTACAGTGTGATGCTGAACTTTAAGCTGGCGTTCCCCAAACTAAAACTGTTGTGTGTGCCTTTGAATCTTAAACTTCTTCAACCGTATAGTACACATTAAAAAACTCCAGGAGCGCAGGCACAAAAATGACTGTGCTAGTTTGAAGCAAGCTGGGATGTTTTGGTAAAGGAACTAGATAACGGGCAGTGAAATGAAAACAATTGATGTCAACTTCTCTCACAGTCTCGCTGAGAGCTCTGGGAAGAAGAAGTAAACTTTCTCCATTTTGTCTCTTCACTCTTGCTTTTGCCTTTGACCAAGACACATCTTTCTAACATCACTGCTTTCTAACCCTGCTCCCTAACCTCTTGGCCGCACCTCTCTTCTTCCTGAGAACTGGGGTAAGGTTGAGAGGGCCGGGGGAGGTGTTGGGGTGGTTTGAGAGCCCCTCCTGGGGACTCAGGTTTCTGGGAAGGGAGTTGTGCTTTTGTATTGTTTATCCTTTGTATATTTCTGTATATAATTGTATATAACTGTATATATTGTAAATAGCTGCTTGTAAATTCTGCTAGCTGTAAATACATTGCTTCATCTATATTCCCAGGGTCCGCCTGAGTTAGCTGGGGCAAATACAAAGTGTGGGGGGGGCGGGGTAACCCCCAAACCATCACAATGACTATGCATGAATTTCATCACTTCTGAGATGAAGACGCAGACAATGAGTTTATAATGACAATTACCACTGTTGTGCACAATCTACTTTGGACTCTCTTTATATATATATGTACAGGAAAAAAGGATAAAAATATCACAGTAAAAATTAAATCCATTTCTGTGCATGTGGGTCTTATGTGTAAAAGAAACAGACAGCCATGGAAGAAAGAGAATATGACTGATGTCTGGCAACAATAATGATTGCACTGCCTTCCAAAAGAACAACAAAACAACAAGGCAACATAAAAAAAGGTCCTGAAATCCTTCACTACATTTACTTATGTTAAAGTCTGGTGCAATGTGATGAACTCTCTTGCCTCCTCAGATGCTGACTGGTGATAAGTTTGCTCTTTCTGACTGCAAAAAGCCTGTGTAAATTTCACTTTTTTAAAGCCAAAACCTCCTTAAATTTGGAAGGGCCTACAAAAGCTCTGATGTCCTCAGGCTGAACTAGGATTTCATACAGTTTTACATCACAGAATTATCAGGGTTGGAAGGGACCCAATGATCATCTAGTTCCAAACCCCCTGCCATGAGCATATCAGGTTGATCAAAGCCCCATTCAGGCCTTAAAAACATCCAGGGATGGGGCTTCCATCACCTCCCCAAGCAACCTGTTCCACTGTCTCACCAGCTTCGTGGTGAAGAACTTCTTCCTAATATCTAATCTAAATCTACACTCCTCCAGCTTGGATCCATTCCCCCTCATCCTATCACTACCTGACATTGTAAAGAGTCCCTCACTGGCCCACTTTAGATACTGGAGGAGCAAATTAAGGTCTCCTTAAAGCCTTCTCCTCTCCAAATTGATCAACCCCCAACTCTCTCAGTCTGTCTTCACAGCAGAGGAGCTCCAATCCTCTGATTGTCCTTGTGGTCCTTCTCTGGATGCATTCCAGCACATCCATATCCCTATTGAAACAGGGGCTCCAGAACTGGACACAGTACTGGAGATTAGGTCTCACAAAAGCAGTGTAGAGTGGGAGAGAATCACCTTTCTTGACCTGCTGGCCACACTTCTCTTGATATGGCCCAGGATATGATTTGTTTTCTGGGCTGCAAGTGCAGGCTGGCAGTTCATAGCGAGCTTCTCACCCACCAGCACCCCCAAGTCCTTTTCTTCAGGACTGCTCTCAAATCAGTCACTGCCCAGCCTATATTGGTGCCTGGGATTGTCCCAAACCACATGCAGGACCTTGCACTTGGTCTTGTTGAACCTCATGAGGTTGGCTTGGGCCCACCTGTCCTGCCTGTCAAGGTCCCTCTGGATGGATCCCTGCCCTCCATCAGCTGCACCACACAGCTTGATGTCAGCAGTCAACTTGCTGAGGGCGCACTCAATGCTACTGTCCATGTCACCAAAGATGGTGAACAAGACTGGTCCCAGGACTGATCTCTGAGGGACTCTGCTTGTCACTGGCCTCCACCCAGACATGGCTCCATTTACAGCCACTTTTTGGGTGCAGTCATCAAGCCAGTTCTTTATTCACAGAGCAGTCCATCTGCCAAACCCATATTTTACCAGCTAGGAGATCAGGATGTCATGCAGGACAGTGTCAAAGGCTTTGCTCAGGTCTAGATAAATGACATCTTCAGTATTCTTTGAGTATTGCTTTCCACTGATTTGACACAGAAATGGACCTAGCCACCAGATGACACGATGTCAAGCATGTTACCATCAGTTATTACAGACCACAAAATAAATGTATTTCCTTATAGAAATGGCAGATTTAACTCTTTTTGGTAATGACTAGTTCAATGAAGAACTAAAAACCCTTGCACCTATTTTGCTTTCCTCTTGTAGGATATTTTGGTGTGCATGTCATTCCTGAATTCAGAACGATTATCTTATTCAGATGTTTTTCTTAACTTCATTTTGCATTGATGCACGTTTGAAGTATACCTAGATAAATCTCTAATTGAGATATCAGTCTGAACAGGTATTAACAGGTTATTACTTCTTCAGATGGTATCTAAAATTACTGAAGCATTCAAAAGATAAAGTTCTTGGCTGCAAAATCATATGGTTTATATTAGCTATTTCAAGTAGAAAGATTTGTTTAAAAAGTGACAAGTTACCACGAAAGCCTCATTTCTCAAATCAGTCACATTTGTTTCAGCAATTGCAGTGGGCTGGGATATGGGTAACTTGATCTCCTGGAGTCAAGTTCTCGCACCAAGGAATTAAGATAAAAACAAAAATAGGACTTTGCCCAAGTCAGGCACATCAGAAAACAGATTCTCAAAACACCTCCATGTCAGAGTTGGTAAGTTCCTGAAATGAGATACAAAACTAGAACAAGTAAATCTTTCTCCTATACAAAGCTGACGTTGATAAAACAATACATTCTGCTCTATTACATTCACATCAAAACTACACTATACTGTTATATAAAAGTGACAATTCGTTTTTCATAGTTGTGGCGTTTTTCTAAGACTGAGAAAACAGTTTCCACACAAGGCAGGAAACATTTCCCAACATTTGTCTTTTTTCCCCCTCTTAATTCTCAGTAGCTCCAGACCACTTTTCTCCCTCTTTAAGTAAAAAAATATGCAGGAATAATTTACTGGGAAATTCAGTATCAAATATCACCATAGATTGTTAGCAGTTACAGTTTATATTTTTGGTTTAAATCAGTCTCCCTGCAAGGTCCAAGCATTCCTCCTGCTCTCCACTTGATCACCTGTGTATCAGTAGCTGTGTACACTTTTCAAGCAATATTACAAAATAGATTTGATGAATTTTGCCTTGATTTCAGTGAAAAGTTTTCTGCATTTCTGGCATCAAAAGAAGTGTGACCAGCAGGATGGGGAAGGTAATTCTCCTCCTCAACTCTGCGCTTTTGAAACCCCACCGAGAGTACTGCATCCAGTTCTGGTGGCCCCAGCATAAAGACATTGAACTGCTGGAATGGGTGCAGAGGAAAGCTGTAAAGATAATTAGAGGTTTGGATTACCTTCCCTATGGCAATAAGCTGTGAAAGTCAGAGATGTTCAGCCTGGAGATAAAAGAGGCCCTCCAGTACCTGGAGGAGGCCTACAAGAAAGCCAGAAAGGGACTTTTTACAACGGCTTGTAGTCATAGAGAGCAAAGTGATTGAAGCTTGAGGATGGCAGATTTTTTACAGTAAGGGTGGTGACACATTGCAACAGATTGCCCAGGGAGGTTGTGGATGCCCCCCTTCCCTGCTGGTGTTCAAAGGCCAGGTTGATGAGGTCTTGAGTAACCCAGTCTAGTGAGTCCATGGTAGGAGGTTTGGAACTAGATGGTCTTTAAGGTCCCTTCCAACCCAATCTATTCTGTGAATTTCTTGAAAATCAATTTTCTGTTTGGCAGATTCTTTTCAAAACTCAAAACTTAATAAAATATCTGTGTGTCCAGCCTATAGTGGTAACAGAGAAGAAAGTGATCTTTGTTTCCTCACTAAGGAAAAGTAACTGTTTTTAAACCTAATGTGCTACCTAATTATTTGTCATAGCATATGCAAAGACAATAAGGACTCCTGCAATATTCAAATGCTCTCCACCTTGGCTATTGCTAAAAATGGACTGAGTTTCTTCCCCCTCTGAAAGGTCCAGAAATGCCAGTTTTGACTCTGTGCCCTGCTTTGAAATGAGACAGGCCAAAATAGATTGGCCATGATTTAAATACAGATGAAGCCCAAAGGATCTGTACAGAAGTACACGCCTCCTTCTCATATAAAAAGGAAAACACTCATGTGTAGAAGAGTATTCATTTTTCACTGCAGAACTGATCTAAAGTGATGTCTCAATGAGACCATTCTATTTGTGAGGCAGCACCCACAGGCAGAAGGGTTTGGAAGCAGGGAGATGAGGGGACAAGATTTTCATCTTTTCTCTACAGTCTGTGTATTTCTTTAGGGGAGGAACAACCGGATGAAAAGTTTGCAAATTGTACCAAGAAACACAGACAATCTTAGTTACAAAGAAACTAAAGACACTACAGAAAGCACTGAAACCTCCCCTCAAAAAGAAACAAATAGTCTTGCAACGTAACAAATAGGAAAATGTATAAAAGTCAAGAAGACAGCAACGATTATATCCACTACACAGTCCCACCTCATTTAATCTCATCTATTTAATTTCTTTGCCAAACCTATAGCTTAAATAAGGCAGGCACCTGAAGTATACATTGAAACCATATGTGATCTTTTAAGGTTTCAACAGTAGAAGCAAATACAAAATCTCTGAACAACATCTTTTAATAGGTAATTACCTTCCCATAAACATGTTACATCTATTTAATTTTATATTAATATTTCTTCTTACTACACTTAGCATGTCTCTCACCATAAAACTTGTAACCAAACAGCTAGATTTTCCAGGAACCACTAAACCAGTAATTCTAGCATCAAACCTGCACATTAATTTATTTTCTGGTGTTTAATAGATATGTTTGAAAGCCTGAAACATGGTGTTAACTCAGCAGGTGAACTACAGCCATAGCAGCAAACCAATAAAATGCAGTGGCAAGCATCTGTTGCTCTGCAGTTAAAATTTATGTTGAAGAGAAAAAAAAATAACTGGGTTTCAGTTTACCTTTTGCATTGTTTGTCTTGCAAAGCATCCTTATTTTTCTTTCTTCCACATTGGAAGCACCTAAACTGCTGGTATCCTCACGTTTATCCTTTAAAATAAACTTATGTAAGTTACTATCTGTTAACATTTCTCAACAGAAACAAATATATTCAAAATGTGTATAGCAAGGAAAATTAAACTCCAATTACCTTAGGTATCTCAAATGGAACAGCCTGACCATTTTGCTGAAGTATATCAGCAAGTAAAATCAGTGTTTTCTCACGAGGAACAACATTTTCTTCTTGAATTTTAGTCCAAACAGCTTCAGCCTTTTGCCAGTCACCGTTGTTCTCTAAATCAAGATTCAGATTTTCAGATAAAAGCACCAAGTACACATATGTATCTAATGTGAATCAAAAAGATATCTTTGAAAAAAAAATAAATAATATACTTCTGCTTCTTAAGATCATCAACCTAGAAGTTCTAAACACCTTCAATACAAAGGATACTGTACAATGCAAACAGGGGGAAAAAATCAACAATAAAAACCACAAAAGCTTTGTATAAATTTTCAAAGGAATGAGAAATCATTCCCTCCAGCTCCTGAGATTTAACAATCAAGATTATTCATTGTAGACACAAGCACAGATTTCTAAATTATTATGAAACCCTGACACTCTGAAGTACCACCTCTGTTTTGAAATTCCCCACACAAAATTCTCTGGTTATGCTGCTACTGAGTTAAAGCATGTACAGTACATCCCAGAAATTTACTACTTGCAGATGAAAATAGCATTTCAGCCTTCAGGCCTCCATTTTGATAAGAAAAGGTAATGTATACCTGAAGACAAATAAGTTTTCTGAAAAAACATAATAAATTGCCACCAAATTCACAGAATAACTCAGTGTTTTCATCAAGAACAGAAATGTACATATGCACTACTGGAAACAAATAAAAATCCTGATTTCTGTCAAAGAAAACGGAACACTTGAAGAGCACTGAATTCTGGTCATAGAGCCTTTTCACAGCTAACCCAAACATCTGCTAAACTGTCATCTGTCCATTCCACAGTTTAATTCACAATTCCAGAAATGGAGATGCAAAGTAAACAGGCAGAAGCAGAATGCAGATGATAGAATGAATTGTTTACATGGCAACATCTCAGCCTGCAACTGCAGCTCTTTAGCTATTTTTCCACTCCTCAGTTAAGAAATGCAAATGCTCTGTAGTTTGGATTCCACGAGACTTATGTTTTAACACGGGAAAACACTGGACCAGCCACATGGAAGTTGCACAACACACCTGGGTATTCCCTAGAACAGTTCTGAAGTTGGTGTGTGTACTGCTTTCCAGACAATATTACAATGCAATATGGAAATGTTATCTTGTCTCTGAGAGCAGCATGGCTTTAGGAAAGCACATGCATAAAGATACAAGTCCACTTTCAACAAGGCTGTCATTACTTCAGCTTTTTGAGAGAGGCAGCAAACTTGCTGAGTAGCAAAGCAAATAAAAGGATTGGTTTAAGGACTAAATACTGCAGGTACCACTTTAAAGTAGAGTCTTATGGTGGTTAATAGTAGGACAGAGAATGTCTCATTATCTTTTCATATATTTGTCCTTAGGTTTGACACTAGAGGACTGCGTACAGTTTTGGGCTCCACAAGTGTAAAGACGTAGTAGCAACTAAAGCAAATTCAGCAATCAAGACAGACATTAGACTGAAGTAGATAAGAGGAAGTCAAAGATGAATTTTGAGGAGCCTGGAGAAAAGCAGGATAAAATGGGACCTAACTGCTGTTCTCAATTACCTAGCCAGTCATTATGGAGAAGAGCGAGGCAGTCTCTCCTTGCAAGAGCACAGTCAAGGACTGCGAAAGGTGATGGTTAAATGTCACAGCAATGGAGTATCTGAGGATGGGCTAACCCTGGAACAGGTTGCCCAGGGAGGCTGGTCCATCTCCACCCTCAGCACTCAAAACTGCACGAGAAAAGATCATGGTGCGATATAACTTTGAGGCTGTCCCAGTTCTGGGAAAGGGGCAGGCTTAAAACTCCTGATGTTCTCTCAAGCATGAATTATTCTGTGACTCTAAAGAAGCCAAATGCACTGTTTTCAACATTTCTGATCACGACTTGGACTAGCCAGTAGACTGGGGTTTTTTATATGCTTAAAATAGGTCTGAAGTTAAGAGCTTAGGTGCATGATGACTCTACTGTATTTGTGCATGAGGTAGCTTTGATAGATAGCCTAGAATGGTTGAAAGCAGCAGCATGCATGGTTTTTTTTACAGTGACAGAAACTCACAAATGTTTTCCACTTCTTTGAATAGATGGAATTGGTTTTGTCTTCTGAAAGAAGACTGAAGATTTTTGATGACAGAATTTGATAAATTCTATCTTCCTAGATTCTCCTCCTAGCAGGCACAATGTCAGACTTAGTCACTGCCAAAGCTTGAGGGGACAAATAGGAAGGCTCCCTGTCTGTTGAGACAAGATTGTGTTTAAGGCCCACTTGATTTTTGATAGTGAACCAGTATGTGCAAAGCCAGAACTGGATAATGCCATGGTTTGATTTTGAAGGTTTCTAAGGCTGTACAGTAAGTGTAAAGTAGTAAAGTTCCCAAGGGGTCTCTGGTAATTTTTTTTGGTGTGAAGTACTCATCTGCTTGTGATAAGTGCAACGATGGAGAAATCTCTTTTATTAATGTACAAAAATAAAACCAGGATTTGAACGGTATTTTAGTTCACATTAAATCATCACTACCCCTAGTAAACAAAAAAAGATACACAGGGAATGGCCTAAAATTACTTCAAGTTCAAGTGCAACTTTTCCCAAGGGCAAACTTATCAAACTGGTGTAATGGCTCATATATATGCATACATACATATATGTACATTTGCCAAGTACAGAGCAATTAATGCCTATAATGATTTCTTTTTATGTCACGATTTAATATTTAGTGTTCCATATCCAGTCTTAACATAAAATGTTTTTTCTCAAGATCTTAACAGGAACTGAAGCTTCCAGAATTTTTATCATGTGAAATACGATTCAGCACATCTTGAAAAATACATAAAATAAGACATAAAAAATGCTATGAAAAAATCTCACACTGAGGCTGTAGCATAAAATGAACTTTCAATTTTGAAAACTTGTTCATTCCTCTAATTGGTGCAAAGTGCAGATGGAAGCAGGTGAAAATTTAAAGCAAGCAAACAAACAAGCAAGCATCTCTGGGATGCAGCTTTATCAATTACAAAGATATAACAAATAAGCAGTTTTTCCCCTTTAAGGATATTAAAATGTGAAACAGAGTAAACTGTCAATATCAGGACACAAGGCAATAGCATGAACTGGAAGATCAGAACTGTGTAATTTCTATGTATGTGCTCAGGTCTCCAGGCAATAAAAACCCAAAACCCACAAGCAAAACACACAACACTTGGGAACTTCAGAAACTATCCAGGCTAATTACATATCAGGGTAAAACTCTCCAGTTCAGGGTTATTCCCTGTCTCCAGCCTGACAACATGAGAAAGATCACAAACTCACTTACCACACAGTTGAAGCATATAGTAGTACATCTCATCTCTATCACATTCAAACAGATTTTGAGTTAGTTCTACCAAGTGTTCCAGAGTGTCCATCTTTCAAAAGAAGGAAGAACGTTGTTATACTGTAGCCAAGCACTTTGCTACATGTGTGCACTGCCATGCTCTGTGCATTCCACTGGTTAAACACACACCAGCATTTACACAGAGCAGTAAGTTCACCTCGTCAGGCACACATCTTTTCTTAAACATAAAAATCATCAAGGAATCTTTCAAGACAGTTTTTCTTAGAATCACAGAATTAACCAGGTTGGAAAAGACCTCTAGGATCATTGAGTCAAACCTTCACCTAACCCTTCTAATTAACTAAACCATGGCACTAAATGCCTCATCCAGCCTCCTCTTAAACACCTCCAGGGATGGTAACTCACCACCCACGCCGGGCAGCTCTAATGTTGGCATTGTGCAATAGAAATTCAAATGTGGGCACTTTTTTTTTCCTTAAAGAGACAAGTTTCCTCCCAAACAGAGTTAGATATAAGGTCTGTAGAAAATGAAAACAATGTCTGTTTGCAGAGGGAGAAGGAGAGGGGGCTGCCATGTCCACTGCTGCACCTTCTCCTGCAGGGTACTGGAACAACTGCCAAAGTCTCGGCTGTTGACAGTAACATGGCAGGCAGCCAAAGAACAGCTCCAGCTGTTCAAGTCTCTGCTGTCTCTTCGCCTAAGTCAAATGCAGCAGTCTATAACCCTAAACCAGATTCGAATTCACAGGCATCAGGTCAGACCCTAAATAATTCAGGCCCACAAGAAGGCACTTCCAAAGACTTTCTGGCCCCAGCAAAGGCATAGGCTAAGACAAAACATTTGGTAAAGAGTGATTCAAGAGAGGGGGCCTCTGGTGCACAAGAGGAAGACGAGGAGAAATACAACCTCAGAGATCTGACCAATATACTCAGATCTCAATACTTTAAAAAGAAAAGCTATGTGAGATTGTCTGCCAAGAAGGAGGATGGCTAAGAGTGATCTTAGGAAAGTTCTGGTTTTAGGCCAAGGACAACCAAAATAACCAGAGGAAGAGGAGGAGGAGGATGATATCCAGGATTCCAATGATCCCCTCAAAGAGATCAGGGAAGTTATGAAGGAATATGCAAGAGAATCAGGAGAGCTTTATTTCCAGCTTGGCTGAGTCTAGTCTAGGTGCTTTCACAAGAGTGGGGGGGCAGGTAACACCCAAACTATCACACCATTCCAATGCCTATCACTCTTTCCCTGTAGAACTTCTTCCTAATGTCCAGCCTAAACTTGCCCTGGCACAGCGAGGTGACTGGGTGAAGAGATCAAAATGCAGTGACAGTTACATAGAAGACATCATACAAGCCACATACCTGATTATTTGATATACACCTTCTTGCAAACCACTGCAGCCTTCCAGAATGTGCTCTCAAGCCAGGAGTCTGTAAAATATTTCCACAAGAAGCAGCACATTACTTCACATTTCAAGGAAAAGTACTCATAATAAAAATTCACAGCTTTTCCTTATTTGCTGAAATCTGAAAGAGACTACAAGTTCACAAACACCCAAGTTAGGTTGCATTTGAAAGACTTCAAAATAGCAGTAATTTTATTCAAGACGTTTTCCTTTGGGGTTGAACATTTCTGAGAGTGCTGACTTGAAATAACTTTCAGATGAACCCAAATATTAAATAATTCCTATCACAGCAGTAGTAGCTGCTAGCTACCCATATGTAACAGCTACTACCTATACTGATCATCTGTATTACTCATCAGAAAGAATTAACAGCAAATGCTTCCAAACTGTCTTCATAATGAAACGACTGTATTTGACACCACTGCAATGCCTTTGCAACTAGAAGAACATGCTTCTCAACTACCACACCATAATTGGGTATCCCTTCCCGGCTAACATTAGTTGTTTTCATGTAACTACTACTACATAAACTCAACAGCATTTTAGATACAGGCATTTACAGAGCACTAACTGTTACAACTGAAACGTACTGACAATGGAGATGCCAAGTACGCTCACTGCAGGGCAATTCTCATTCCTGAACAAAGACTTACTCCTCAGTGTGTATACATGGAGGAACTTGTGTGTAATAGTCAATAAGCCACAGTTCTTCCCTGCTATTATTTTTTCCAGGTTTGATAAGCCGTTTTTTAACATATTCCTTTGCCATTTTGAATGAACTACAACTACAGCATACACATCTCTGCTGTGAGGAGAGGCTGAGGGAGCTGGGGTTGTTCAGTCTGGAGAGGAGAAGGCTACAAGGTGACCTTATTGTGGCCTTTCACTATCTTAAGGAGGCTACAAGAAAGCTGGGGAGGGACTTTTTAGAATGTCAGGTAGTGATAGGATTAGGGGGAATGGAACAAAGCTAGAAATGGGTAGATTCAGACTGGATGTTAGGAACAAGTTCTTCAACATGAGGGTGGTGACAGCCTGGAACAGGTTGCCCAGGGAGGCAATGGAAGCTCCATTCTTCAAGGTGTTTAAGGCCAGGCTGGATGAGGGTCTGGACAGCCTGATCTAGTTTGAGGTGTCCCTGCCCCTGGCAGGGAGGCTGGAACTGGATGATCCTTGTGGTCCCTTCCAATCCTGACTGATTCTGTGATTTTCAAAAAGGCTTCAATCCTTGGAAACTCCATCAGACAGAGACTGTCATATTGTAGCTTATCAGCATCCCAGACCACAGTCAAAATACCACTTCCTTCACTTTATTTTTTTAATATATGAAAAGTCTTTAAGTTCTTACAGAAACATTACAAGCATGCCACTATTTATGTTCAAGATATCTAATAAAAGAAAAATGCTAAAACACCTCACTGTGTACAAAACATCCATAATTTTCATCCCTTCTCCTTCCTTCCTACAGACTACTTGGATTTACTTCTTACTACTCTTTTGTTTTAGCACAAGGATCATTTAGAGAGGACTCCGCTCTCATTTCACATGCCCCAATTTACATGATATAGCTCCAAGACTGCAAGAACTCAGTGTTCTTACTCTTGAAGGTTTTCAGCTATTAATATTATAGGAAATCTCTACTGTTTGACTGTGAACTGCAACTTCCAAAATTTGAACCCTACTTCACATGAAAGAGGTCATCTGAACAAAAAGCTGTGAGAAGCAGGGACTTTCAGTTCCAAAACAGAGGAAACAATTTAACTTCTGTCTTTTTAACACAGACCATTTCCTTTACCTGTATTCTCCAAGTTCCAAGTGCAGAATTATTAGCACTACATCTTCCTGAAAACCAGCATGTAAAACTTCAGACAAAACTTCAAATTTGCTAAACACATCAATTGTTAATGTTAGGCCATATAATCCTACCAATCACTCAAAATGGTTTATGCAACCACTGTAAGGTTTTGAAAAATACAGAGCATTAGCCCCGGGTTTTCAACGCAGAACATCTTCTCCATGTATTTAACTGTACTATAAATAATCTCAACCCAAGAAGCTACAATGGAATAGCAGCTTCTCATTTATTCAAAAGTGATATACAGAAACAGTTTTGCTTTCCAGGTACTTGAGGTTTTGCCAATTATTTTTTTCTCACCATTATTTATGTTTATGGGTACCTATTTAGTGCCTTTTAAAAAGCTACCAAGCAATTTCACATAAAAGATGCTGAAAACTAAGTCAAGAATTAACATCTTACACAACAGGCTCTTGAAAATGAAAAAGAAAAAAGTATGCTGCCTGCATTTGTAGCTAATCCTCTTTAGGACATGGTAACATTCAAATGCTGAATTCACTTACAACTTCCAATATCACTGCTGATCCGAATGCCAATGAACTCAACAGCTCCAAAGCTACAAACTTTTTATAGCAAATCCTCTCCTGTTCAGAATGATTATTGACGTGGCTGTCACTACAAGGACAGCTGAGTTATACAACAGATATCCTTGTGTTTCATTTTGAAATTGAGAAGTGTTTTCACATACTGCAGGTCTCAATCATCAAAAGAACATCTAGGTCAGATTAACTAAAGCTCCAGGGCTTGCCTGATAGTCCATATTTGTAGCTTATCCCTTAACATCTTAGAGAATTTTAAACATTGCATTTAGCAGACTTTCTACAGTACCACAGACTGAAATGCAGAACAAATAAAAATAAAAAGGAAAAAACCCAGCTACTCTAATTATGCTTCCAAATGCCTATTTACAGTTTTGATCTTTGTTGTTTAAATAGGCTAAAAACAACAGAAAAGATAATCTATTATTGAGTCTCGGTGCTTTGGGGATTTTGGGTTGCTTTGTGTGTTTTGTTTTGTGGGGGTTTGTGTGTGTTTTTTTTTTTCCAAAGACATTTACTGCTTTAAAGAATTAAATTACTACTGAGACTCTCAATTTATACAGCACAAACTAAGCACGAAGGTTTTCTGGATTTTACATTCTATTAAGAATATAAAACAATGCTATGGTGTCAAACCTAAGGCTCTTCTAGATTGCTACACTCTCCTTAACCATGCTTGTAAAAGAGTATCTTTCTGAGGCCCAAATAACCAACCCTATACTAACCCAATGATTCTATACTTAACACACAGCAAGGACAACTGCATCTTTAGAAGATCTTTTGCCAAGCAGCACACAAAAATCATGTGAATGAAACAATTCCAAGACACTGAAAGCATTTGATTTGTTCTTGTGCTAGTTTGAAGCAGGCTAGAATGTTTTGGTGAGAAGGACTAGATTACAGGCTGTACAAAGAAAACAAAGGTGATGTCTACTTTGCTCACAGGCTTGCTGGGATGTATAGGAAGAAGAAATAAAAACATTAGATAACACTCTCGCCATCACTCTTGCTGGGGCTGCTGGCTGAGCAACATCTTACTCTCTAACCTCACCCTCCATTTTGGGCTAACCCACTTTGCTTCTTAACCTTTGGCCAAACCTTTATTCTTCCTTGGGACTGGGGTAAGGTTGAGAGGGGTAGGGGGAAGGTGAAGGGGTGGTTGAGAGCCCCTCCTGGGGACTCAGGTTTCTGGGAGGGCTGTTGTGTTTCTGTATTCCCTTTTACCTTGTCTATTTCTGTCTGTAACTGTATACACTGTAAACATCTGCTTGTATATTGTGCTAGCTGTAAATATAAGCTTCATTCATATTTCCAGAGCTGGCTGAGTCTAGTCTGGGTGATTTCTAAAGGGTGGGGGGGCAGGGAACACCCAAACCATCACAGTTCTCTTTCCTGGAACCAGAGAGGTAACCTTTAAGGGGTTCAATTGTCAGAAGGAGAAAAAAAATATATATACGCACACATACTAACATTTTAATTTGAGCTAATTTCTACAGCTGAAAGACAGATTTCCTGGAAAAACACTGACCTGTCAGAGAGAAACCTATTCAGTATTTTCCCAGAAGATCAGACGATAGAAATACTTGAGTTTTGCTTACTTTTGTGTTACAGCCAATAGACTGCAATTTTGCTTAAAAAAAAAAAATCTTCACAAAGAAAGTAGCTTACAGAAGACAAATGAAAAAATATTTACTTCTCTCTACTTGACTGAAGTAACCTTGTCCTCTTTGAACATAAAGCTTCAGAGAAAGACCATAAAAACCTGACAAAGTCCAAAAACCCTATGGTACTGTCCAAAAGCAGGTCTCAAAGAAACCAAGTTGAAAATGTCCCCAAACAGTACCATTTTTGCCATAGCTGACTTAGGATGCACAGTGAGTTAAAATCCAGGAGTAGTATTTTTTTTGGCAAGTAAGTGACATGAGATAGATGCCTCTTTTCTTTTAACCTTCCAATACTGCACCTCCACAAACTGCTACCATACAGAATCTGGTGAAATAATTCCTACATATCCCAGATGCATTATTCTAGCCTTTCGCAGTACAACTTACTGGGAATCATGCACCTATTCTACCTGCTCTGTCCTTCTTGTTTTATATTTCTCTCTCACATTTTCTTCCAAAGGTCAACCTTTTCTTAGAGGGACAGTTCAACTATAGCCACCAATCAGAACACACTGGAAAGAACCATCCAAATTTCACAAACGCCATGCACATGCTGCACTTTCTGATTATATTTTCTGGACAGGTAGATTCACTCATTCCTCTTTTTGCAGCTGAAAAAACCCGTAACAGTAAGAGACAGCTAATGCTGCTGAAGGAAGAAGAATGTTTCATGATGCGTTACATCAGCCGCCATAACAGACTTATGTTACCAGTACCAGAACCAGCTACTGAGATTTAGATGCCAAACCAATGTCTTGCAAAAAAATGTGTTGCTTCTTCAAACAGACAGCCTTAAACAAACAGCTATAAGAACTGATATATGTCACCAGTGAAAACAGAGCATTTGATGGGAAGTTCTTAAAGACAGACTTTTCCCTGATTCCACAAAAACGTTCACAACTTCCATGCAGGCTGGGATATTCTCACGTGGCAGCTTACCTGAACAAAGGTTTTTACAACATAAACCCTGTATGCTATACTTGAGCCTTCCCGTGTTAAAACTTTCAACAGACGTCCTCACATCTACTATGCAGTAGGTGCACTGCTTAACGAAGAAGCTAAAAGAATATGCAAAGTTTCTGTAGCTTATATAGCCATCTAAGTGATGGATGAGGTATTTAATACTCTTACAGTTTTGTCTCTAATTATTCCTTATCTTCAAAAAGTAATGCATTAGGGTTTGTGGTTCTTTTAAAATTACAGATTAAAGCAATTACTGTAAGATTTTTAAAACTTATCTTTTATTTGTGTCCACATGTATGAAATGAGTAAACCACCTCAGTGTGTTTCTTTAGAGCAGTAGGTAAGTGAAGATATACAGAAGACACCAAAGACTGTTGTGATTATTCACAGCATCACAGAAACATTCAGGTTGGCAAAGCCCCTCAGCATCACCAAGTCCACCCTACAACCCTACTCAAAAAGATTCAACTTAAACCATAGCTCCAAGCACCACCTCCAAACGACCCCTAAACACATCCAGGGTGCGTGACTCCACCATCTCCCAGGGCAGCTTATTCCAGTCCCTGGTCACTCTCTCCATGAAAAACTTTTTCCCAATATCCAATCTAAACCTCCCGAGTCTCAGCTTGAGGCCATTTCCCCTTGTTCTGTCTCCAATTACATGTGAAAAGAGACCAGCAGCAGCCTCTCCATCATGTCCCTTCAGGTAGTTGTAGACAGCAATGAGGTCTCCCTTCTCTTCTTCAAACTAACCATCCCCAGCTCCTTCAATCACTTCTTATCAGATTTATTCTCCAGGCTCTTTTCTAGCTTTGCTGCCTTCCTCTGGACCCTCTCTGGCAACTCCACAATTCTCTTGTATTGCAGTGCCCAAAACTGAACACAATATTCGAGGTGTGGCCTCATCAAAGCTGAGCACAAGGGGACAATCACCTCCCTACTCCTGCTGGACACAGCATTTCTAATACAAGCCAGGATGCCACTGGGCACACTGCTGGCTCACATTCAGTTGCCTATTACAACCCCCAGGTCCCTTTCTGCCAGGCAGCTCCCCAGCCACACTGCCCCAAGCCTCATTCTGAATGTATGAACTATGAAGCAAACCTGAGAGTTTGTAAAAGATGCCAAGTTTTACAGACTACAGGATCTAAGTCATCTGTGTATGAAAAAGCATCCCTCCCATTGCAGTCATATCCACTATGAAACAAAACTCATTACTTTTCTTCAGCTCAGATTTTAAGGTCACTATCAGGATGACATTAGAGCTGACACATTTATATATGGTAGGCAATGGATGTAACACTTTTTATACAAGTTTATTTTCCACCTTGAAAGAAGCTTAGTTTTAGTGGATTTCAAGAGTAGTTTCTTTGATAATGGCACAGAGAGATATACTCTTTCAACTTACTATTGCTAAACAAAAAGAACATTTGCAAACTGCTTACAACTAAGATGGGAATTCTCTCAAAAAATGAGTAATTACTTTAGGTTCTTGTTTGCAGTTGTGCCCAGAAATAAATGATTAAACATAGCCCAATCCCCATAAAACTGTTTTCTTTAATGAGAAGCTCATCTGAAACACCTGGACACTTGCACAATTTTGGGGGCCAAGAGTAACTATTTGCCCTCCCTAACTCTCCTGCTGGGATTGCTTAGAATTCAAGCTAACCTATCCTTCAATCACCCAAGGTACCAACTAGCCTACTTCCACTAGGTTATTTTTTACAGAAAAAGCAGCAGTAGTTTACAATGAGAAAATACAAAGGTTACAGTCTCCACTTGCAAAAATTTTACTGTTGGTTTGGTTTTTTTTTCCCCCCTTTGAAGCGCAGGTTTGCCTCAAAGCTTCTGTCAGTTGCGTGATTTACTGACTTGGTCAACACGCTTAATATCTCATGACTTTATGTATTTCACTTGAAACAGAAGTATATGCTGCTTTATGTTAGGCAGAAGTTTACCAGTAAGATTTACAAGATAAATTATGCTGTAAAGTATTGCCATTAAAATAATCATTAAACAGTAAGATAATTTCACAACAGTCGCACCGGAAGAAAAGCTCACATCAAAAATGCAAAAGAAACTCTTTCCAAAACCAATTCCCCAAGACTGTTCTAGGCTGAAAAGACTTAATACTTTTTCTTTGCATTGTAATGTGGTTTTATGTTGTATGATGAATGAAAAAAAAATTACAAAATTCAGTTGTATCTTCCCTGCAAATTCAAACAGCCTGGAGCTAAGAGAGGATACAAAACTCTTGCCTGTATCCCACTTTCCAAACACATGACTCTCTCCATTTCTGAAAGGAAAATTTTCAGCAGTTATCTCCCTTACCAAATATACTCCTTTGAAACACACTCCTTTGCTTTCTCTTAGGAGGGCTGTATTGAATATGCACTGAACTAGTAAGCACCCTTTTTTAAACTTAACCCACACAGACACGTGCACCTATGCACAGAAACCAAATCTAACTTCACTAATAGCTATATCAGAGTCCAGTCTCATATGGAGAAGTAATGCTTTTATTAGACTAATAGGACACTCAATATTCAGGAAAATGTCCTTGTAATTATAGGGCTTGAGTGCCTAAAAGCTGTTCAGTCTTTCCCTTCTTTTCTCAGTTGTACACAGTTACTTTAATAAAAGCTACTACACCGCTGACGAACTACTACTCAGTCAGATAACTGTTATCTAATACAATTTGTAGGCCACATCCACAATCATTTAAATTTTGTTCCAATCACCTCCACTCTTTTCTTAACAGAATTAAAAAAAGTCTTTGTAGGTAAGTTCAGATGCTATATATAGTCATAATTAAATTACACATAACCCCTCCCCCCCCCGCAAATCCTGATATGACAGATCAAGAAAGCATCTTCTCCCTAGAGTTTATCTCCAGCATAAAATCAGTAAGACTCAGTTTTATGATGTAGACTCTTAAAGAAAAGGCAATCTGGATGAAAGAAGGTTCTAAGCTCTCAGCATCAAGCAGAACTATTTTCATTGTTTTTATGGTAGATTAAATCAAATGGCAACTGGTATCTTGAGGTCTGCTGACAGTGGATGTCACAATTACGTGCTTAAATCTATTTACCTACTGAATTAACTTGACATCTGTTGATAGATATATTCCTGTACACTAAACTCACCCAAACCAGTTCTTCTGTCAGGTCTTGAATTTCAGCAGGGAACACCAACCCTCTTCCCTCCCCCCCCCCATTTATTCACATAGGAACACATGTCATTAAAATACTTCACAATAATTTCTTGCTCAATTATTCACATTAGTACATTGAGATATATATTTATATATTATTAAATAGTGTAACAGAGGACAAGGCAAGAGTCACATGAAAGTAGAATATGGTGAAAAGAGTTCTGAAGACATATGTGCCTATTATGCATTGCCATTTTAAATGGAGGTTCTTCTGGTTGTAGCAAACTTATCCAGGTTTGGTCTTCTAGTGAAAAATTGGGCCATACAGTTCTGAGATCCTTCCCTATACAGTAAGCACTTCTTAATCTTTATTTTCACTAAAACTACAAAACCAGAGAGATTTAATTCTTTCGCTGAATGCACAATTTTAACTTAATAGCTTATGTAATTTAACTAGAAAGATTTCAAGAGCACATGTCAAACGAGATGGTTGAACATCTCTACCAACTCCTAGGTCCAATCAGAGTCCATAACCTAATTCAAAATGTCAGTGACCTGACACACTTCCTCAATGTGATGCTTGCTTTGCCTTTTCTTCCTGGTCAAAATTCTTTTTCTGTCCAATGAAATACAATTTAAGGTGTAATGGTTTTATCAGTGCAGTGCAGAAATTGATTTAGCACCATTTCAAAGTCTTGCATAATTTAGCCATAGGTGGAACGGTCCACGTCTGGATCAGGGCAACCCCAAGCACTAAGTCTGGGCAGAGACTGGCTTGAGACCAGCCCTAAAGAAAAGGACTTGAGGATGCTGGTGGATGAGAAGCCCAACATGAGCTGTCAGAGTGCACCTGCAACTCAGAAAACCAATTGTATCCTTGGCTGCATCAAGAGAAGCGTAGCCAGCAGGTCAAGGGAGGTGATTCTTTCCCTCTACTCCACTGGGATGAGACCTCCACCTTGAGTACTAGGGTCCAGTTCTGGAGCCCCTATTACAGGAAAGATATCAATGTCCAAAGAAGGACCAAAAGAATTGATTAGAGGGCTGGACCACCCCTCCTATGGAGACAGACTGAGAGAGTTGAGGCTATCCAGAAGAGCCCCAAGGAGACCTTATTGTGGCATTCCAGTATCTTAAGGAGGCCTACAAGAAAGCTGGTGAGGGACTTTTTAGGGAGTCAGGTAGTGACAAGACTAGATGGAATGGAGCAAAAACTACAATTGGGTAGATTCAGTTAAGACTTTTGCTATGGAGATTTATAGAAGTGCTTGCTTGAACATCTGCTGCAGAACTGTTACAGTACTTACTGATACCAGAAAGAGCAAAGCATGGGCCTAGGCCTAATTACAGATTCTGAGACTATTTTCATTATTACACACAGCAAGAATAACGTATTAGAAAAAAGGGCCTGTCTAGAAATACCCAACTGTCAGGCAAGTAGAACAGCTGCAAGTGAGAGAATAGCTGCAAACAGAAGCAAATTCTATTTGGCTAATTCTGGCTACAAGTAAGCAGATGTGGATTGGAGGGACTTGAGGAACTAGGCTCTAGAAAACTCTCTTACCATATGTGTATCACACCTAAAAGAACACTAAGCCAAGCAACTCTTTCAGACTTTCTGATGTACCACTTGGGGCTCTGGAGCAAAGTATATGAACAATTACTTAAGACTCCCTATATGGGAAAATGTATTAGGTATTTTCAAAATAAGACAGTATTTTAGATAACAGGTAAAGAAAATATTTTTTCTGAAAGGTAGGTTTTCCCCAACCTTATATATTGAAAGTTACATTCTTTTCATTTAGCCTACATTATTTTAATCCCATTTCACTTAGCTGAAGTCAAAATTTATTGTCTTTATTTCTTGTTGGCTTGGTACTGCAGTTGATTTTTTTTTTAATGGAAAAACCAAAATTTTAAAAAATCTTCCCTTCTTCCTTTCTCACTATTGTAACCAGTTGTATTTTACCAAAGATTGAAATGTAAGAGTTATTTTCTTATTCCTAGGGCTCCGAGTTCAAAGCTTTCCAGAGCAGCAGTTGTCACTAAGGTTCGTATAATCACCTTGCGTAGCATTAGCAAGCAAGGCTCAAGTCTTCAGTAAGACCTCAGTTAACTGATTATATTTGCCATGCTCTTCATTTCCTTAACTCCTAAAGATTTTTTTCTTTAGCTTTATTACTGCCCTTTTAGATACCATTCCTTATATCCACAGATATTCCAGAATAAATGCTATCCCTGAAATCAGCAATACATGAAAGTTTGCCTTTGTTCAATAGGCAAGAGCATCTCCAAAGTGGTGCAAACTGACCACCTTCACTGAAAATTGTTTCATGACAAAAGAAAAATGAAAAACAATCAGATGACTAATAAGAGAAGAAATTTAGTGAGAAACACCACTGGTGTAGAGAAAAATGAAACACATACACCTTATACTCCTCCTTTGACATCATACCAGTTAAGTCTTTGACTTCCCAACATGCACCCCACAAACTCTACCTAGATTATAGTTCAAAACAATGAAATCAGAATGGTTTAGGTTGGAAGGGATCTCAAAGATCATCCAGTTCCAAACCCCTGCCATAGGCTGGGACTCTTCCCACTAGAACAGGTTGCTCAAGGGCTCATCCAACGTGGCCTTGAACACCTCCAGGGAGAGGCAGCCGCAACCTGTGCCAGTGTTTCAACACCCTCACTGTAAACAGCTTCTTAACATCCAGTTTGAATCCCCCCTCTGCCAGTTTAAACCAATTACTCTTCAACCTATCATTAAGGACCTTGTAAATAGTCCCTCCCCAGCCTTACTGTAGGCCCCCTTCAGATACTGGAAGGTCTCCTTGAAGCCTTCTCTTTTACAGGCTGAAAGCTATTTTGTGTTTCAGGAAAACACCAACTTAAGTTTTGTTGTGTTTTCTTTTATTTTTCCCCTCTTGTGGAAAATACTGAACATATTGGCATGTAATGAAAGAGGACTTAAAAAGCTAACATATCACCCAGTAATTGACTTTGTGCCATTTCATCCACTAGTAAAATGCATGCACATTAGTCCTAGCTAAATGCCTATACTCCTAAAAATTAAAATCTCTTCTTCTCAGCAGCATGTACAAAGCTCTAATTCATATTGAATGGAAGCTAGATGAGATTTGCATTCAAGTGTCTGATCATAAATAATTAGTAGCTGGAAGCAAACAACAAACACGTTTGCAGAGATAATTTGCCATCCAGTAAAATAATGACAGCATGTTTCAAAACCCCAATCATCCTACCCACCAGTCCAAGTTTTGAGGATGTTAAGTGCTGGTATCAAAGAAATAGTTGCTAAATCACACCAAGTACAAGCTGCACTCTTTTAATTTTACTTCCAAATGTCAGACTTCATAATTTTACCTACTGTATAAACTTTAACCACTATTAAAAAGAACTCAAGTTCTCAGTGTTGTTTTCCACCAGATATCACTATTTCTATTCTTCTCTGTTAATAGATTTGAGCTCCAAGAAATCTTCTCAAACAAAACCAACATCAATTCTTTAATGCTGCACATAGCAATTTTCACATATCCCACAGCAGGACAGTATTGCTCCATCACAGAAGCATATCTTAAGATTTTTTTGAAATGCAATTAATTCTATTAGATAATCCAAGCAGAGATAACTGGAGTTTTAGATATTCTAGGAGGAATTATGAAAAAAAAGTACGCTTTGTGTTAGGAGCGGGGGGAAAATCACAAGAAAACCCAGGTTACAGAGTTGTGTATGTACATAGCACAAAATTCATGAGAACTACATGTCACTTTTTCTACAAGACATCTCTTTCCACCCATTAACCAAAAACTTATGCACCGTTTATAAACACACAACTATGTTAAGAAGACAAAATAATCACCATCTGGGCAGACTTTGCAACAGCCCCTTTGACTTATCAATTTCAGTAAACACAATTTCAATCAAGTCTAGATAAAATATACTAATCCTAAATAGACCAAGTTTGTCACCTACCACTTTCTATAAGCTGCTTACTATCCTGAAAAAGAGAGAAGAAATGCTAAATTAAATGCCAAACAGTAGCAGACAGTGCTTGTTTGGCTGATTAACTTGAAGACAAGCATTACAAATAAATCTGAGCATGGTCTGCAACAAATTAAATTCCAGTGCTTTTAAGAACAAAGAATTCCTTCTGAAAGAGGATTAGCAACTTTACACCCAGGAATGTCAGTTTAATTTAATTGTTTCACAATCCAATATTTAATATGCAAATATCATTTTGATATATAACAGCAAATTT
Organism: Pogoniulus pusillus; assembly: GCF_015220805.1. Classification (NCBI taxonomy): domain Eukaryota; kingdom Metazoa; phylum Chordata; class Aves; order Piciformes; family Lybiidae; genus Pogoniulus; species Pogoniulus pusillus. The sequence goes on along the minus strand of NC_087281.1, from coordinate 11,601,025 downwards.
GAAAAAGTGAGGAAACAGTTTCCATATACAAGACTGTCTTGTTTCTGAGCTATAATTATAGAAAATAAAGCTAGTTGAGGTTTTTTTTTAATTATTGAGACTGAATTCTATTAACATGAATCAGAACAAGTCTAATTAAAGGTTAAAAACTTTAAATGTTTCTAATTAAGAGTCTAAATAGCGGCGCGATTAGAGTACCGCGGTTAAAATCCCACCTCAATGACCTTCCTGGCCTCTTTGTATTTTCCTGTTTGCAAGAAGGCAAAGAAGAGATCATAAAGAGCCATCATGTCACCGTATTCTCTGCTTATAAAATCTGAAACTAAAGAAAGAACAAAACTCATTAATTTACTACATATATTGAAGCATTTTTATACATTCATCAGATATTTTTTATAGTGGCATTTTCTAAGTATCATAAAGCTAGCAATAGGCTACAGGTGAAAAAAATCTGAAACATATGGAATGCCTATAACCTATTACCCAGTTTGCTGTAGCTTTGCAGTCGAGCATATTTCAAACATTCTGCAATAGATTTTAAATTCTATTCAGCAAAGATTATAGATTGGCATTCTCCATTTGTACAGAGTGAAGATAAAGGATTTCTTAACTGCATAACTATCCAAAGAGCAAAAGTCTCTTACTAGTGTGTTGTGTTACTATGAAGTTGATTCTTAATAGCAATATACACAGCTAGAGTAAGCATCAACACTAATCTCTGAGAGCTTGATGCTGTACTACCCAAATACTGGGATTCTTCGACACTGAAAAATAGTTCTAAATCTGAAGAATGCAAGTACCATCTAAGTTGCCTCTTTCACTGGAAAGGAATGAATTTTCAAACCCTGGAGGAAAAGCCTCCAGAAAACAATCCATGTAACCAGACAAGATTTAACCACAAGCAACTAACCCTTTTGCAAAAGATCAGCATCTCCTTTTTCTATCAGTCTACAGTAGACGTTATGAAGCTGAAGAACTTTGCCGTACTTCTTGTAACAGTCGATTAAAGCTTCCAGAGCTGCAGGCATGTCATCCCTTGTGGAACCAAATAAAACAAGAATAAATCAAACATTCTGAGTAGGAGCAGTCCATGCTGGACCCATTTTAGTTTTGCAAATTTCAGGGAAAACTCATTTGTTATTCCATAATCCAAGAGCGTATTTGTTTCCCTCAACTTACTACAGTTATTTTTAAACAACAGTTGAAGTTTTCCTACAAATAAACACCAAGAATGCTTGGCAGCCACAGAAATGAAAACAGAACTACAGATTTACACTTAAACCTCTTGACCCTGTATTGTTTGATTGCATGACTATTATTCACTACAAATTAACCAAAGGTATCTAATCTTAAATTCTTAATTTCTGCTATGGAGTAGTGTGCTGAAACTCCCAATTTTATGGCCATTTCAATTTTCATTTAAGAGTTCTATTTTTCTTGTTAATAATTAATATTGTGCACATTATAGTACCTCCAAATGTCTGCCTGCACATTTTTCATTTTCAAGCTCTTCAAAATGTTTTTTATTGCACTTTTATTTCAGTATAGATCTTCAGAGTTAGGTAAGATAAGCACAGCTCTTTAGATTGCTTTTTATATATATATATTTTATTTTTTTTTTACTCCTTAATACATTAGCTACCAATCATCTGATAATTCCCATTTTATAACAGCTGAAGAGCTACCATTTTTGCATTCTATATAATTGTCAGAAGCTAACATATATTTTCTGCAATAAAAGCATAACTTTTGTAATTAATTCAACAATATATTAAGGTGCAAAATATATTTTATACTGTCCTATCCATGTCACAGAGCCATGGCAATAGTATTATATCCATGGTATTACTAAATTAGTGAATAGGATGCTGACCTTAAATGCACTTAACTCAGGAGCCTTTGGGCAGTAAGTACCAGTGACAAGTATAGTATTTCCATTTTTGTTATCTCTGTTCTTCACCAATTTTCCTCTACTTATACAGTACTCACACCTTCAGTAATGCCATGAAAATCATCAGATCAGGATCTTAAAACAACAGTAAATACAAACTAACACTCTAAATTGTGAAAACAATAAAACAGTGGGGAAAAAAATGGAAAAAAAAATCACTCAAGAGCAGCAGTTGAAGGCTATAATAAAACTGACTTGAAAGAATGATTTTGCATTCCTGAAGCAACTTGATTATTGATCAACCAAACCTTAACAAATAAAAATACTAGCGTTTAGGACAAGCCAAATCCAGATGCCCTTTCCTCTCCAGCCTGTGCAGCACAAATTTTACTTTTTCAAAGAATGAAGTGACTACTACATACTACCATCTTCATTTAATATCTTCAATATTTTAAAAGACAGAAGAAGTAATTTTGTTCGCTAATACCTGCATGCTCAAAGTGATGATGGATTTCTACCTTAACCCCCTTACTGAGACCTGTTTACAGTGCATCTCCTGGCACCCCATGGAGTCATTTGAATTTTTGTCATTTGGGGTGAAGACTAAATTACAGGTTAATTTCAAAACTGCAAGTAGATGTTGCAAGCTAGATTACTGTCATAAAAGAGAAATACTATGGTAGTTACCACAGTAAGATATGAAGCTTTATATAATCAGTACTTTTCTGCTGCTTTAGATGCAAGTTCAGTTAACATCTAAAAAACCTCCAGTTTTACAAAAAAGCCACTCAAGTTCCTAAGGAGGCACACCAACATTTGTACAGTCAAGTTTTCAGTGGTAAATCTAGCTTTGCACAGATACTTAAACAGCCATAGTATTGTCTCAGCTGTATTCCTAAAGGAATGAAGTGACTGCTTTTAGGTCAAAGCTATCAATAAATGAACGAGTAATTGGAGTGTCATTCAAACAGGAGCATTAACAGATTTCTGGTCTCGAAATGTACACTTCTAAAGGCACTACTACTGTACATGTAGAGAAAAAAGAAAGCAAAGAATAGAGGGGAAAGAAAGGAAATAATGTACTTGTTACTGGCACCTACTGGTCAAAGATGCCTGAATAAGTCCACATTTAAGGAGGTCAGTATCTTGCACACCAACTTCCTGTACATTTGTTTTTAATCTAAATCTGATATATTTGTTCAGTTGCATTCAAGCAGCCAACCAGTCACCCAGAGTTAGGGTTTATGGAACAGGTAAGTGATAAAACCGGCAATAACCAATTACAAAGCAATAAAAGCCACACATGTTCAGCCTCTACAAAGGCATTGTACTTGTGTTTCTATTTGAGTTAATATGATTTATGCAACAACCTGTAGTATTTCTTAATTGTCAAAAACTGTGGTTAATTCCAAGTACCAGCAGCTACTTTTGTAAGCAGTTTTTATAATTCTGGCAGTAAATGAATTAAAATCAAAATTAGGAACTTAGTGTAGACTCCAAATGTCGATTATAGGTACCACTTTAATGTTTCTTGTTATGACTGTCTACCTTAAAAAAACAAACTGCACAGAAACAGATTTTTCACATTTCAAGACAATACTATTTAGACATATGGACCTTCAACTAACAAACAGCTGCTTATTTGGAAATATTTAGCAGTCTTCCTGTCTTAACTTACACATCTGTAAGACCCTTTTAGCTTCCCAAAATTACTTACTACATCATTACATTAAAAGCCTGGTCCAAAATTACAAATTAATTATTGTGGATCAAGTGAAAAACAAAGGTAATAATGCCAGTATACACATATGCATGTTGGGAAATTCTTACTTCCAGTGTCAATTTGGACAATATAGTATTTAAGATGTGAACACAGATAATCCACTCTTCATTTTGAGTCGGCCAGACACTACAGCTTTAAGTCACTCAGGGCCAATACCTGCTCCACTTAAAGATTAGGTGTATTTTGACTCTCACTGAAACTTGTTTTTCAAAAAATACAATATACTACTATTTCTGAAAGAATCTCAGTCATCACTGTATTATACTTGGCCCTGGAAGAGTTCTATGTTGGCAATTATTTTTCAACTACATTGATGCTGGTGTTAAGACACCATAAGGTTTTGAATCTATTTGGTTTCTTTTTAGGGTGCCTGTTAAGTCCAAGATACTAAGGGCACAATCCTCCATATTATTTTTGTGGGCAATTTTACTCACACAAAGCTATCTGAAGAGGCAAAATTATTGAGATGTTTGAGTGTCTTCTGAATGCACTCTGCAGCAGGTCTGGCTATAACATGCACACATGCAACATCCCCCTTCAATTCCAGCAAGCCACTCCCCATTTGCTTCAAGAATGTAGCACTAAATCTAACCCTTTATACTTGTAATAAACAACTTTTCCAACCAGAGAGTCTGTCTGATAAAAATAAGACTCCAAATATTGATTTTAATTGGAATGAAGTGCTGCAACATTATGCATAAAGCTTTAGCGAAGTGGCAATTTACCTAAGGGGTTTACTGATTGAAAAGCTCTCAAACCTGAAATCACTAGAGAGGTAGGAAAGAAAAAAGGGACTCTCTCAGGTGGGGGTGGAGGGTAGACTGGTAAAACAAATCCCTCTCTACAAATCTGAAGCAGACGTTAGTGTAGAGGGAAGTCAATTCAGCAAGGTACAATCGGCTTTACAAAAAAATTACTCTGCTAAAAGAGAACGGGCTCTTGAAAGAGCTAAATGTTTTTCTGTTCATTTGCCATACTAAGGAATCTTCAAGGAGACTGGTGTTGCAATTACAACTAATCCTCCCCAAAAAATTAACTGTGTTGAAGGCTTTGTAATTTCCCTAGGTGCAATTTAGCTGTCACTTACTTTAAAATTTACTCAAACATGCGTTCCGAACAGCACTAACTTCACATGTCAAGTGCTTTCCAGCCAATTGAGTCTAAACTGGAAGTCGGTGTTAAACAACTGAATGATTAGACAAGATAGCTCATTTCCCTGCTCTTTTGTTCAGAATAAAATGCCACATTTACATTATCAGACTCAACAGGATTTTCTGACAGAGGGAGAAAAAATCCGAGTGAACACTGTCCGTACCAAGCACATGAAGCCTGTCATTTACCAATCATCCTTCAAAAAGCAATAGCCATGAACGTAACTTAATTATGACCCAATGATCCTTGACAAAAAAAAAAACCATCTTATCACTGTACTGTCCCCATAGGGCAAATAAGACACTTTTGTCCACTGATGATGCTAAATTCCTAATTGCAGTAATGAAGTAAGAGAGGCAAATGTCGCTAATTTCATTGTAACATGCAAAAAGTTCTAATACAAATATTTAAAATAAAGTTGTTAAAAATTAGGAAAAAAAGCCCTCTCTTTCCTAGAGTGCTTCTTGGTCCCATTAAAAATACCACCTCATTTAAAAAAAAGATGCTTATTTTTAAGAAAAAAAATCAATTAACTTGCACACACTACAGAATAATCTCCAACAAAATTCTGTGATTCTGAGAATTTAACCACATGAAAACAACAGAAGGAGAACTGTTGAGGTACTGCATTCATACTGTAACTACTACACAAGAAACTAAACAAAACGGGGTTTGGGTTTCTATCACATCAATCACAAACCAGCATAGAGTGCTTTACTCTACCAGGCTGTATTAAAATACACTGTGACACTATTAAACAGGGTACGTTATTCTGTTAGTAGTGTATTTTCACACTGTTACAATATTAAAATACACTTTTCAAGAAACACAATTTAACCATAGCCTTTTGACCATTTAAAATACAGTTGTCAACTGCCTGAATTCACCGACTTAAAACTACAAAATATTGTGTTTGTACAGTCTGTAAGAGTGTTTTCCCAGTTTGCCTGCAAGTTTTCTTGTCCCTGCCTGAGGGCGCTTCTAATATCAAGAATTAGTAAATTTCAAACCTTAAGATGTTTTGTTTCTTTTCTCAGAGGTAATATTATTCAAAGAGAGGAGAAACAAACTTACGTTAATGCAAAGACAGGAACCACGTCAAGGTTTTAAGTCCTTGGTGGTTTTTCCCTATTTTTGGTTGTTCAGACACAGGCTTTCATAAAGAGAGTCATGAGTGGTTTCTGTATCTCATCCTGTAAACAGTCACTACCAAATACAGCACAGAAGCAAGTTCGTTAGCTTCACTAACCTTTTCAGCTTTGTAAAATGGTTCACGTTTTAATAGGTTTCTTCTGACAAATGGTGGAAAATGTAGAAGGCAAAATCACAATCCTTCAAAGATTTTAGCAGGTATTGGTTAACAGAACATTTTCTTATTTTTAGCAGCTGGCAGTTCCTAAGAGCTCTTTTACAGAAAAGTACAAGCTTTTCACATCCTTGAAGATTTTAGAAATCAAAAATTGTCATACTTGACCATGGCAGCTTTACCACCTTGAAGGGACTGCCTCAATTTTTAATGTGATTGTGTCATCTTAAAAAGCTGTTCAGTCATAAATACAGATGATATAGTTAAAAGCAGAGGAGTGGTTCTCCTGAAATTTACTCAGAGGAAAAAAAAAATCTCTCAAAGACAGTGTGATTTCTTCCTATTTTTCATGCTCTGCTGCAAACTGCCACTTTTAACATGTCCTAGAATTTCAGGATATTCAGGACTGGGTACAAAAAAAAAGGGGTAGATGAAAACATTTAACACAGGCAGTTGTTCAAAAGAAAATCACAGATTCCTTTGCAAGCAGTTAAAAAGTTTGAAATAAATTAACGCCGCAAATCACTAGCACAGCTACTGCTGCAGAACACGGAAAAAATAACCCAGAGCTAATTTCAGGGGCATGCTGACGACCTGAAGCTAAATGACAGCATTTCAACACGATACTTGAGATGTAGGATAGCAAATAGTAAGCACAACTGCTGAAAGAAATGACTAATGCTTATTTCAGTCACTCCTAACTTTCAAAAACTAACCATCTCCAAGAAAAGAAAAAAAGGGCACAATTCAGTTATTCCTTACAAGCAAATTATAAGGGAAAAAATTCCTCCAGTGTTAAAACACTGGAGAGGAAGCAAGTGTCAAAACACTGGAGAGGAAACAAGTGTCTACAGCCATAAGATGGCAAAAACTCCACAGGAAATAAGCTTACTTTCTATCATAAATGTATACATATAAAATATGTTAAGAGTTAGGTGTGTGTACCGGTGACTTGCAGCCATGCAATTCCAGAGTTTGGAATTACTTTGTCCTTTAAGATAAGTCCCTATATATTAATATGATGTTTGGTAAAACTTTATAAAAAGTTTATAATCCAAATGAATGTGTAATCAAATGAAAAGAGCACTCCTGATTGTCCCTCTTTGTATCTACACATAATTACATCCCTATTTACGTCATCACATTCTACTTCTCAATTGAAGAGAATCAAAGCAGCACCACATGCAACTTGCATGTCAAGGTGTATAAAGCAGTTATGTAAAATGCAGATGCTCCTACTGTACACTGCAATGTGTATCAGATATTTCTCCAATACATTAGTTACACACGAGTGCAGTTACATTACTTTCACACAAACATCTGTCTTGTCTAGTGCCAGGGCAGTGGCAGTGACTGAAAGGATGCATGCTCTGTTCTTAACTACTGACGGCTCATCTAAAGTACTATTTTTAGGAGTGTACATGTACCTACCAAGAGCTGTATCTTTTTAACAAGAATTTTGAATACAGAAAACATTCTACAGACCTTGCACACCCAGAACACTTACTAACTACATAAATGACACAATGGAAAAAGAAAAGACTTGTGCCTAAGGTAAAGAAAACGAAAAGGAACTCTTGGCTCAATTTAGTAAGAAACCATCCTATAGTTCATACTTACATTAATTTAAATATCACGTATCTCATAACAAAAATTTATGCAAAGGAACATGACACATAGAATTACAGATACTTCCTGCCAGAATGAACTTCCTTTTCTCTGTTAACGGATGTAAAAGTATATATAGATGAAAGAAATCACAACAGACAAACCAGACTGTGCATTTTAAATTCAGTAACACAGGAATCTACTAGCAGTAATGTCAAATTATTTTAATTATGTGAATTAAAAATATTTCTGTGTACAACAACCATCCTTCAAATCACTGGTGATGTATTGGATGGCACAGCAAAATAATGCTGTTTTGATGGGAAAACACATGCTGCTTAACCACAAAACCTGAGAATATACCTATCATGTTTCAAATAGTTATCTTGTCAAACAGACTTTAGAACCAACTAATTAATAAGCATATTTCAACATATACCCACTTGATCTCTGATGTGTCCATAAAACATAGCTGCTGTTTCCAGAGACCACAATGTAACACATAATTGATGGAAACATATTCATTGATTACCGTTCCGTGATCACTTCAGTAACACATGCACATGCGCACATTTATGTGCCGGAGCACTTTGAAGCACGAGCAGCTGTGTATGGCATACACAGGTCATATTAAGACAAATAAATAGTAACAACTTCTTTCATCAGAAGTCCAAACACAGCTTACTTTTCAAGGTGAACTGTAATCAGAGGGGAATGAAGGACAGCAGTGTCTGCCAACCCCAGGTTCACAATGGTCTCATGTAATCGATTCACTGTTTCAACTTCACCTCGCATGGCAGCGGCATTAAGAATGCGGAAAAAAGATGCAACTGTTCTGTCTGAGATAGGAACATCCTTCTCTTTCATCTCTGTTAGAATGTTAATAGCATCTACAATGAAACAACACAAAAGACCCTTAGGTAATTTCATGTAGGGAAAACAAACTGCTATTAAAACAGCATTTCAAACACAGCAGGAATGTAAATTCTGGCATATAATGCCGATTTCAAGTTAATTACTACTTGCATTTCTAAACGAGACTACAATTATAAATCCACAATAGCATGGTTTTATCATTTTGCTGCAACTTTGACTACAAATTATAGATAGGAACTGTGTGCCCACTCTGCACCACATAACCCTGTACAGTCTGCCCTATAGCTGCAAGATTCTACTAAATGGATGCTTTTATCATTCAATGCTAACATCTGCTAAATCACTCCATTGTTTCTTCAGCAGATGGCTTGTCACGAGGCCAGATAATAAAGATATGTTTACACTGTATATACAGCCAGACTAATGGTCTGATACCGATAGGGCCTGTTTGCTGTGTCGATACTAATTAGCCAAGGAGAGCCAATGAAAGCTTTCCAACAGACTGCATGTTAAAACATTAGGTTCATTAAGCTTCATTAGCAAGGCAAAAACATACATTTTGGTATATGGAATAAGAGCATTTTTAGAACATTCTTAACTATTGCATGGGCAGAACGTTTTGACCACTTCACATCTGGATACATTTATGAATTGTTTTATTTTCTGAGGGGCATTTATTTCCTTAAAAACAAGCAAATCTTTTCCATCTGATTTAAATGTAGAGTTGGTCATCATCTGATTTATGATTCAGAATACCTCAGCTTCGTTTTCTACTTTTCTTAAATAAAGCTTAGTAACAGGTCAAGACATATCTCTAAGACAGATCTTATGAGAAAAAAAATTACACTGAATAGTGTTTGATGTAAAATTGTAACATTTTGTGGCTATGTCTGGATGATGTGTGTATGGTGTTGAAGCCTTCTATAAAATCACAGAATTCGATATTGAGAAACACCTTCAGAAGCTGATGACAGTCTAGAGTTCTTTCAAGGATCAGCCAAATTATGTAAATTACAGAATTGTGTTAGACTAAACGACAGAAATTAAAAAGCTAACAGCTTGATGCAAACATCTAGAAATACAGAACAGGCAGTTTGCAGAACATTCATTAAAAGCCCAAATTTCTGGAAAGTTTCACAGATTGGAGTCTAAAATTCAGTAGCACAAAATACTACTAACAGAAAAACCACACACTTCATAAAAAGTTACATGATTTTTTGCAGTACTTGGCTCTTATGAGAAGGTTATGTTTATAGATTTTATGTTCAGCCTTCAGACCTTCTTAAGCAAAAACAAAGCCATTAGTCTAGGCACATACGCAATTTATGCCATAAGTCATGATCTTCAAACTCAATCCAAACAGCAATGCTAATAAAAACTAGCTGCAGAAATGCAAAAAGCACTGAGCTGTGCAAATGTAAATGACAAGCTTGCCAATCCATTAAAACTAATGGCCTGCACTGTCCAAGCATCTCTGGTTGAATTCACATGCAAATTTGTATGCAAAATGTTCAAGCACTTTTCAGAACATGATATACCATTAATATCAACTCACATTTTTATTCTTGAGGCAAGATACCTTTATTATATAGCAGAAATACACAGTGAAAGAAAATGGATTACCTTTTACTCTACCGTGCCTTCCCAAGGCTTCTACCAGTGTTATATACTTCCCAGTATCAAGAGCAACAGGTGAATCCTTAGGGAAGCTAGAAATTAAGTCATTAAGATTTGAATCAACACAAGTTCACAGCTCACAGATTCAGCTTAAAGACTGCTTTTTTAAAACTACATAACAAAACAGCACCGGGACCTAAAAGTTATAATAAGTATTAAAGGAAAAAATTAAGAGACTTTAAAAGATGTACCACCAAAATACGATTTGAATTACTATCCATGCACCTTCCTACCCTTAAAGCCCCAAAGTTGCATTTAAAATAGTTAAATGGTTTGATTCTTTGGTAGTTATTGCACAAAACAGGTTCTCTCACATAAGCTTTGGAAGAAAAGTCAGTCCACATGGCCAGGGCAGGGCTATATTATTTTTAATAAAGAATATGAAACTATTCGCCTATAGTAACAACTTAAACCCTAAGATTTTGCAGCTTTTGCAATGTATTGCTGTTAAAGAGCCACTCCTTAGCAATATTGCACTACATTTGAGGCAGGAAAGTGAAAATGTGCTGCTGCAGCAAAGCTCCAGTAGAAGACAACTTTACTTCATGCAAGCAGTAATATGGCCAAAGCCAAAGCTTGCAATTACTTGCAGAACAGACTATTTCTTGATATTTATAGATCAATCACTTCACCTAATTTCAAACACTAGTACAGTGTAATAAGCACCTACTTGCTAACCTACAGTAAAACCAAAGCAAGTAATTTGTGAGTGCATGACACAGAAAACCTCAAAGTAAGACGTAACTTCTTCTATAGTCATAGTAGCATCAAGACTGAAAGGAGGCTTTCATGAGAAAATGGAGCAAACAACGACCTGCAAGAATTTGCTGTAGGACAGGTCATGCATAGTTCGTTTAAGCTTGGAGCTAAGATACAAAGCTCTGAAAGTTGTAACTGAAAGCAGAATGCTTGTTGAGTCTTACAGTAGTGTCACTTAAACACTGCTAAGGAAATATACATTGTGCAGCATATTCTAAATAGGTAGGTGCTTCCTAACATATAATATGGGGTGAGTTTTTTCCCATTTAATTAAGACAAACTCTTATGTTAACACTATGTACATTTAGAATAGCAGATCCTACACAGTACTTTGCTTTTTAAAATAATACTACTAAACAAAAATAATTACGCACCATAGCCAGGAGCTGCTTCTGATGTTTCATTATATAAAGCAAATTTTGTTTCAAAGAACCACACCTACGACTGTTTTAAATGCACATAGATTGGTGGGGCTAACTAATTAAAAATGGATGACGGGGTTAATACTCAACCTACTTAATTCAACAAGGTCTGTGTATCAGCATAAATCTCTGTGACATGTTTCAGTGCCGGTATACTTACACTTTTTCTTTCAGGTTCATTGCTTCTTCTACATTATCGTGTCGACAGCACAAATTTATTAAAGCTGCATAGCCACCGACAACCATGTCCGGTTCGTATTTGGCTTTCACTTCAAGGGCTTTTTGCATATTCTAAAAAAGGAACAAAGCAAAGATGTGAACTAGAGGAATATGACATTATGATTCTTGTATGTTCAACGTGCAGCTAAATGACTGCCTCAGTGCTCTTAGTTTAAAACTAAACACGAGGCTACAATGCATTAGCAAATTTTAAGAGTGGAAGTTATTTTGCAGAAATCAGTATTTTTCTAACAAAAATCTTTCAGATTAACTTTAGAGCAGATTTCTAATTCATTTTATTTTAATGCAGGACTTGTTTTTTTAATCTAAACAAAGTATAAAGATTATTAACCCAAATTCTAAATTAGTTCTTATATGTTTGGAATTCTTAACAATTTTAATTTGCCAAGCACATAACATGACTATTGTGGAAGAATAATAATCTAATTAATGATCCCAGAGAAAGCTTCCCTTTTTTACACACTGCTATTCACATATTTGGCCACTTCGAACTTACAGCGGTGTTTACTTCTACTCTCATTTCAGATGCAAAAAATTGTATAAACAGTTGAGAAATACTCTTTCAAATTGTACTCTTTGGCACCAGAGAATATTGTGCTGTCATTTGCATGACTCTTACTCCTATATATACACAGCTTTATAGGCATGATCATACTGAACAAGAAACTGAATAAAAGTGTGGTGATACCCCACAAATTACAGACACACTAAATGAATGTAAACTACAGCTGGACGCCTGCCGAACGAAGGCAAGAGAGCCTTTATCTCAGAAGAGCTTTCCTCCTGCAGGAAAATGGAATTTCAATCCCTGCATTAACAACCTAGTAATATTTGAATTGCAAATGACTAGTGCATGTATCAGTTGCTTGACAATCTAGATAGTAGAGACCGGAGCCATGGCTTGAAAGGACATTTGGCATGTATGATAAACCTATCACAGCTGTTACTATCATTCACTTTGCAGATTATTGTAAACAAACTTCAGCAACCCCCCAAAACATGTCATTCAAGGTGTTGCTGAAATTAGTTAACCTTTCGATTTAATTGCTTTTTTGCACTTATGTTTGATTTATAAGCATCAACCATGAAACCTCAAGCACTGCACTTGTCTTTGCTTTACTATGTCTTTCCATAATAGTCATTTATGTTCCTCTAAAAATACAGCTGTGTGTTTCCAATTATCTCTGCATTGCTTAAGATACCTCTTCCTCACAAAGAGCATGTATGAGTTGTTTCAAGACATCTGTAATAGGCTGGTTTTCAGCTTTTCGTTTTTCCAGTTTCTTCTCCAAAGCAGACACGTCAGATTTAGCACTCTTAAATAGAGGTAACAGAAAGAATGTCAATTGCAAAAACACCCTTCCCTGAACAACTTGTCGTATTGCTTTATTAACAGACAGGCAAAATAATTATCTTCTTTGATACTCCAAGATTTTTTTTCATCATTTAAAGTGCTTTTATCTGTTTAGATAGTACACACTAATTGAAGATTTGATTCAGAATACAGTAAAAAAAGGCATTAAGTAGCAGATCTACAAAGGTCAACATTATTGTTTCTCTTGCACTCAGTTTGTTGTGTTCAGAAAAACAGGGAATAGAAGCCTGTTTTTTCTTCCATCTCCACTCAGCTAAAATCAGAGATGTAAAACTTGACACTCCACCATTACAAGCAGTATGGATTTATATAGGTCCTGCCATTCAACTGTTAACAAGATAGAACTTTCAAAAAATTATTTACTAGACAGGGAATAACATTCACTAGACAGAGAAACTGAGGCATAAAACCTCAGCCAACTCCAAGGCCAAGTATCAGATCTGTGTGAAAGTCTGGATAGCCTTTACTCCTACTCTGGAAAGTAACCTCTGAACTTCAAATGGTAGATTTAAATATTGTTACTATACATCCATGATCTGAAAGCTAGTGATTACACTTCATCTAAAACCCATTCCAAACATTATCATTACAGTAAGGATAGCCATCACTATCTGTGAGTTTACTTACTTCTGGAATGTTTTCTGCAGATGGGGATATTTCATGCGACAGTAACCTTGCCTCCTAAAATGCCATAAAACAAAGATATCACTAACTGTCCCCCCAAAAAGTTCAACTGCTAAGTAAGCATATCATGCAAAAGAAGTTCCAAGTTCATTATATAAATGCAACGTTAAAAAAGCTGTATTCTGCAGCATTATCACATTGACTTGAAAAAGCACTTAGGAAATTTATCTCTTCCACATATGAAAACAGCTTCAACAATGAAAAAAACCCATGAAAAGGTTAAAAGGTTTAAACAGTCATGGCATAAAGATATTTCTTTTGCAAAGGAGAACATATTCAGAGAGTACAGATACTCCACTTTTTTTTTTTAGCTTTAAAGTAATTGCTATAGAACCACAGACCTTAATTAATTCAGGAACTTGAGAGGAGTCCAGCAGTCTGCAAATGCCGCTGTAGAAGGTTGTAGGGATAACTATGTTCTGTATCAAGAGGTGGGGAAAAAATTATATGAGTTTTGAAACACAACCAAACTGAAATTTGTCTAACAGAAATTATCTCAGACGTAATTCAAGTCTCTAGCTCTTGCATGTCATTGAGAAGTGGTCTGCTTGTACTTAAAAGCAGCAATTTCAAATCTAATAGATACATGTCAGGCAGGACAGGCATTATGTAGCAAAAAATGAAATGGTACCATCTTCTTCAGCTGATGGAAGTATTGTCTCAAACGCTCCTCCTTGGCCTGTACCTCTGAGTCACTCATGCTGTCAATCAAGTGATAAAGAAAATAGCCAACAGCTTCTGTAGAAAAAAAAACAAGAGAAAGCATTCCACTAAAATTACTGAGACTGTCATGTTATCAAGATTAATTTATAAGAAATCATTTTGGTGTGAGATGTCACCCTGATGAGAGGCTCTGAAATGGCAACAATGATCACTGAGGCATAGAGATTATGTGGTTTGGGAGCACATATCTAACTGGTGAGTGAAAGGAATATTAATTATTTTCAGACCTAGTGACAGCTTTTCAGCACAGAATCTTACTTCAATCTATTTTTTCCACTACTGTGTGACAGAAGTGGTACTGCCCAAGGCCTTCCCCCCCTTTCCTGCCTGCTACCCCAAATAGTTGCCACAAATATTTTGTCATTCCTCAGAAGAAAAATCAGATTTATAACACTTTGCATATTTATTCTGTACATTTCACCCATTATATCCCATTATCAAGCTACATCAAGCATTATAATACTAATATAAAAACATAAAAAAAAATAACCATTAGTTCAACTAGTACTGAAAAAGTTGACTATGAATGAATCAAAACCAAGATTAACTGATTTTAGGAACTAGTGATAAGTTTCTCATTTATACAAGCATAAAAATACATAAGACCCTGCAGCAGACAACAGAAAGAGCATAAATTAGTTTTCTCAAAGATCGGTTTTCTCCACACCCCTTCACCCTACAACTCTGACAGAAGGTAAGCCTCCCATTTAAATAAAAACTATGGGTTTGGGTTTTAAATTATACTTATTTCAAAGTAAAAGACTTGGGATGCTTGCTTCACAAAATCAGAAGAGACTCTAAAGGTAAAAGTGGGCTGAAAGCCTGCCTTTTTTTAAGTATTGAAGCAGTGATACTGTGTTCATTCTAAACCCCTATTTGAGACAAGAAATTAATCATTACCAGCAAGATTTGTTTATAATTCTAAAAAAGATCTCCAGAATCCCACAAAATATGCTGATCATTTGAATCAGGTTTTTACCCAACATGTTTTCAAATTTCACTTTCAAAAAGAAGCAATCAGTGTTTACTGTTGTAATCCCTCAAACCCATCATTACACAGAAGAACGGATTTGCGGATAAGTTACAATCATGGAAATTGAAACTCTACCAGTTGGTCCTGGAGGCGTCAGGCAATAACGTTCATCCTTGTACAACAGTTCTGTTATCTGGTAAAACAGAATAATCGTACATTGCAGCCAAAAGAAGCAAGCAAGGACAAATAGTATCTGAAATTGAATTCTCAAAATAATAAAACATTTCACTGGTAAAATATTGTTCTTGACCACATCACAGTAATTCTCTAAGAAATATAAAAAAGCTTTTTTTTGGTAAATAACAGGGCTTTTTTGAAAAAGTATTATAAGCAGAAAAGCTTTCTGAGGAATGGCAGTGAGACAGACACTCTATTATTCTGTTTTTACATCATTCTACAGAAAGTCAGCTATTGTATGATATTACTTAAAGCAAATATTAGCTGGTGTTCTTCCTGGAGATGTTACAATTATTTTCCAATTTACCAGAAGGCTGAAACTGACCCATAAAAGGCTTTTCTCTCTTTTTTTTTTCTTAAATTTTGAAAGATGCAAATAAAGAAAATACAGAAACGGGATTTATCATGCTCCACTAGATTTAAGATAACGAGCACAGTTGTTGTAAATAAGTGCAATTGCGAATGACAAAGTACGATCCATAAAAATTGCATTTCACTAAATGTAGCATCAGTCACACAAACGGAAGGAATACAAACTTCTCTTCATCAGAAACATTTACACAAAAGCCTCCACATCCTACCACAAATATTTTAAACTATGCCACTTTAAAAATCCATTTGACTATTCCTAACAAACTTACATAATATGTAGTTAAGATTTCAGATGAAGTATTTTAAAAAATTATTTTAGCTGCCATGCTTCTAGAATGCAACCTCCTGGAAGTCAGAGTGAGATGCTGTCAAGGTGCTGTGTTTCAAGTAAAGAGAAAAGGAGCCCTCGCCTTCAATTGGTGGAAAATGTCCAACAGAATTCTCTTATCACTTCTTATTCTACCAACACCATCAATAATAAGCATAGTTAAAACTACAGCTCTCCTTCTGCCCTTTTTCCCTCATCCTCCTATGAAAAACTAACACACAGAAGAACCTACAGGAAAATCTAAGAAATCAATGAATGACTGATAACACAGTTCTTCTGTGTAAAGTATCAGGAGAATATAAAAAAGGATGGATCACAGAAGAAAAGAACATGCTGTCTTATTTTCAATGCTAAGCATACATTTATTTCCTAAGTTAGCAGTTTTTCTTTTGGAACATACAAGTATTTACTCAAAAATTTAGAGAAAACAAACAAACAAAATGTATCTTTGTTCCATGGTGAAGAACAGCAAAAAAAACCCTCTAGACACTACTACATGTGCAGACCATTATTACTTCAGTTGGTCGACTCTTCTTCAAAATTAATTTAATAATTAATTTCACAAAGGAGAGGTCTCCTTTTTATGCCTCAGACAGAGACAGAAGACAAAACCATCGCCTGACCAGAGTCTTCACACAACAGAACAAGGTAGCATAATACCAAAACCACTGTGCCTCAAATTGTACCAGATCTACCTAAACAATTCATGAGTAACTTCCCTAGTTACAACTTCCTTTTAATTCCAAGATTTCTTTGCAAAATCTAGAACATACCACAAGCCACGTTCTACTTTATTAGTCAGCAGGTCAAGTATCAGTGGAGAAGAAAAACAGTGAAACAGAACAGTGCCACCACATCTCAGGCAGTACCTGTCAACATCTCCTTTACTCTACTGCTCCAAAAAATGTACTGACCAAGTTAGACTGCAGCATCTTTAATATTACGTAGCTCATACCAGGGAAGGCAAGATGACCAGTCATTTCCCCTTGACATCATGCAGATGATTTCTTTTATCACAGTATCACAGTTTATCTGGCTTTGCCTTCAATGTTTTAAGTTAGCTGACAGAAATTCTAATTGTGACCTATTCTTTTGCTAGTACTGGTGTAGGGAGAGGAAGAAAGTTTCAGGAAGAGGGGGTGGAAAAGGGAATTGAAACAGGTCAGACTGCACATGTCAGATTTTACTCCAGAAGCTCCAACTGTTTATTACCTTCAGCTCTAACAACATCGATCTAGAAACCAGCACAGCACAAACTACACTAAATCTGACTTCTCACTATTGCACTTAAGTGTCCTGTTTGAAAACTCAGTTTTACACAGTTGTACAATGTGCCACTGACAGAAGCCTTGCTCAATCAGGTCTACAATTATCAGGCTGGAAATTCAGATTTACAGAAATGCACCATAAACATGCAGTGTCTAAAGAACTTGATTTCATTTACAGCTTTATCTCCACTTACCTTGCTCCAAAGTTGTACATCATCTGAGCTGAAGAGGGCAGCAAAGGACAACAAATTAAAAGAAAGAGAATTATTTTACTCTTTTTAAAAACAAAGATAATTTACATTGAAGATCTTAGTAAATTACTTAAATAAAAACACAATCACTGCCACATATTTAATCCAACTTTGTACAGAATGTGTGTGTATGACCATAATGCATATGGTCAGTTCACCTAGCAGTTTTGCTAAATACAACAATGCAGCAATCCAAATAGGTAATAACTAAGACAATAGGTAATGATTAAGACTACAAAGAATATACTCTTGTTTTATTTTTAGGTCAATCTTATTTTTTTTAAATTTACACTTATTTCTATCCAGCATTTCAAGAAAATAAGCTTCATTCAAACAAGTCACACTTCACATATATCAATTGTCTGCTATACAATTTGAAAAAGCAAAAATTAGATTTTTAGTATAGACAGAGAACTACAGGAAGCTCTAAATGCACTTTCACCATACACAAAAAAAAAAGGCAATAAAATCTCTTACTCAAGCTATAGTGAAGATGCATAGATAATAATGTATTAAAAAGAAAACAAAATAAAGCAACTCGGAGAGCAATTCTCTGTACATCACCACGTTATCACCAAAGACCAAATGTTCATCAGTTCACAAAAGTATAAAAAAAACCAACACAGTAAAATGTTAACCTGTCCACTGAGGTGTAAGAAAATGGAAAAAAAAAATCCTGTCATTTGTAGGACACAGAAATTCTCACTAGAAGCTGTAACTTCTCCATAACTACTGAGCAGCATTAACCTAGGTAAGGCAAAAAGAACAAAAGCTTACAACCTTATTTTCCTGTAATTCTCATAATAGGAAAACAAGATTTCAGCCTGAACTGCCACACAGAACCTTGAGACCATTCATGGATGTTTAGGGTTTTATTTATGAGGTTTAGGCTTATGAAACATTTACTTTTTGTGCTACTGCCACCTGTACTTGAAAATGAAACAAGTGCATGTCCAGGTCAGGTGTGGGGAGGCAGGGAGAGGGCAGGATGGAGAATGCTATCTGTGAGGTAAGCTTTCCAGGGTGAACTTGCTCCACCACTGACAGCATGATAACAAACTGCAGATATCAAATGAATCAATTTCCTGAAGAACTTGACTCTAAAATAGTAATGGTGCATCAGGCAGATAGAATTTGAATACTTCCAAGTAGTTACTAGA
Organism: Pogoniulus pusillus; assembly: GCF_015220805.1. Classification (NCBI taxonomy): domain Eukaryota; kingdom Metazoa; phylum Chordata; class Aves; order Piciformes; family Lybiidae; genus Pogoniulus; species Pogoniulus pusillus. The sequence goes on along the minus strand of NC_087281.1, from coordinate 11,581,940 downwards.
GCAGTTTCAACACAAATTCATACACTAGCCTGACACAGACATTGCTCGTTCATGAGTCCCTGCCATCTACACTCTACGCTTTTGTACACCAGTCCTAAACTCTCATCATTTGAATGTTCTAGACCCACACTCAGTCATCAAATTTTGCTATAGTCGTTCAAAAAAGCACACCTTCTTTTCTTCTACCCTATCATAGCCTAAAGCTTAATATTCAGGCTGCTCTAGACATTAAGTTTCAAATAGGAAAGGAAAGGTGAACTGGCATGCTTTCAGAAATAGTATTAGGGCACAGCCAACTTGGTAGACAGCTTCTGAAGCCAGGTAGAATAGAATACCAGGTTGGAAGGAACCTCAGCGATCATCTAGCCTAACTTTTCAGGGTAAGAATACAGTGTAAATGAGACAGCGCAGCACTCTGTCAAGCTGGGCCTTGAAACTGTCTAATGTAGTGAAATCCACCACCTCCCTTGGCATTTATGCCAATGTTTAATAGTTTGAATGGTGAAAAAAGATGTCTGGCATCCAGTCTGAAAGTCCTCTGTAGCAACCTGTACCCATTACTCCTGTCTTTACCATGGGACTACTTGTAAAGTGGTTTTGAAACTAAAAATGTATTGATATTTCAAAAGTATTCATATTGATTCATTGAAAGGACAAGTGGATCCTCTGCAAACTTGGATTTATAGGGCTGTGGCACAAAAGCTCTGAGGAAACACGTACTTTAAGTCTGGATGTAGCAATACAGACAAACAAGAGATTAACTCAAATTCATGCCATAGTTAAAAGTGGCAAGGAGAATCAAACAGTTAAACTGAAGTAAAAACCAAAACCAACCAACACCACCACCTAAGCACAAAACGTCCCTATCTTATTTTCTCCGAGAATGTAATGTTTTGAGTCTAAATGTCCAGCAATTGTTGAAATCACAACAGCAGCAATTGTTCAGCACCCAGGAAAGTACCTGTTCACTTGAGGAAAGCATGATTCATCTAACACAGCGTCCTGCAGTCCTGCTTACCCCAGAATTCCTCTCCCTCCGTGGTTTGAATGGGCGAGGAAAGGCACAAAAAATCTGTTTCCCCCCTTCCTGTCCTGCAGGCAGGGGAGCAAAGAGCCCTTCTGGCACGAGGGGTGCCCGTGCAGTGTGCGCACTGGAATCGGGCTGGGCATTGGCTGTGGTCTTCACGCCTAGGCAGTGGTAACTCTGCTCTTTGTCTAGGAAGAGTATAAATATTGGGGGACTTCCTGCCTTGGGGCTCCCACCTTAGAGTTCTCCCCCACCTGGATAGTTCCTGCAGAAAGAGTCCTCTGGCACTCTGAAGGACAAGCTCCTGATGGAGAGGACCGTCCCTGCTTTGGGCGGCTTCCCACCATAAGCACTCTTTGTGCAAGTTAAGGAGCCTCGGATGTCCTTTGAAAGGGAGAGAGCTCACAGGCATCTCTCAGACAGCCTAACTCACCTGCGAGTAAACTTTGGCTCAGCCTGATTAATAGTGGGAATGCTATGTTTAGTAGCTTAGCCTTTCCATCTCCTGACTTTTAGAATAGTCAAATTTATCTATGGTATCCTTGTAAGATCTTCTCAAACTGAATCTCTTAATTAAAACTAAATTTCTGTATATAGTTTTGGGGGTGGGTTTCAGGAAAATAAAATAATACTATTTTTATATATATTCCTGACTTGGCCACATTAATTCCCTGTCTCCACGACACATAGATGATCTAGGGGCTGACTACTAAAACAAAGAGTAAGATATCCCAAATATCCCTGCTGCAACTAAGACAGTATTTCAATTATCCCTCAGATGTCAAGGACAAGTAAGGACTAGTTAGCAAAACCAGTATGAACTCTAATTTGCTTTTTCTCCCTGCTCTACCATGAAAGGAGGAGAACAGCCAGTTAGAACCTGCAATTTACTGGAAAATTGTTTTGGTCACATCTACATGGTTCATTATACCTCATACACATTACAAAATATCAGCCAATAAAATCAGGGCTTTGGACTCTAGTGACCTCTGGTTTCCAGTGGTATGATGCAAAATAATCTCATTCACAGTCCTAAGTGCTTGACTGCACAAACAGAAGTATGTTTTAATTGAGATATACTTGCATAAGCTTGAAACAGCCCTGCAAGTTGGCAAAGAACCTTCCTTGCAAAATGGGACTCTATGGATGTGAATACAAAGTCCCAGCAATGTAGCACAATACTGTGTATTAAGTGCAGCATTCAATAGCCCTACTAACCCAGAAGGCACAGGAGACTATCAGTAGCAGAACATACCTGGCTCCTATTGATATTTCTACTTAATTAAGCACCCATTTACTTTAGAGGGTCAGTATGATGATCTTTAGGGAATGCTTACATTAGCATAGCAGTTTATGAACAAAAAAGTGAATAAGATAAAATCCTGACTGTTTACTACTCTGAGAAGTTTATATAGTGTCAAATGTAACAAATATCACAAACAAGAACAGCAAAGTTAAAATACTTCAAATGGATGCTCTTATACAGCAGAGGCAAGGAAACCAGAGACAGGAGAGTGGAACCAAGACACACCTCAGATCTGCAATTCCTGGAACCCTCGAAAATTTTCTAGTGGGGGGTGAAAAACGACTGCACAAACTTGTGCTCAACAGGGCAAAAAAGAAAGAGAACTTTGCTACAGAGGAAAATATTCATACAGCAATCTTACCTTTTAAAACCCGAAATGAGGCTGCTTCTAAACAGACGAAAATCAATAGGAGGGGTGCTTGCTGAAGACACTGCAAACGAAAGAAATGTGTCTAAACAGCCATTGTAAACAATTCCTGAACTGCAATAAGTTAGTAGGTCGTGTAAATATAGTGTCATTAATAGAACCATTTCATTACTCTAAAATAGAGCTATTTTTCCCCTCCGCATTGCCTTTAATATCAATAGTTAATATATTGAGTCTTTTACACAAACATAAGCATCTGCAAAGACCAAGATCAAAGAAAATACTATGTTCCAGAAAGCAAAAGAGAACTCAAGCAATCCCGATGAAGAAAACTTCAGTCACTAGAGCTGGAACCAAAACATTGAAAAGATTCATCAGACTAAATACCTGCCTCAATAATTTCCCTTCTGTTTTGTTATTTAATGTGTGTGTTCCTCACCAAAAAAGCACCACAAAAAAAGCCCTCACAAATCCCCCACAAAAGCCCCACACACAATGACACTTTCTTAGATGTTTGCTTCTGCTGCTGTAAACTGCCTGACAAGAAAGAAAAAGTAGCCCCACATATACTGCTCTCCATTAAGTTAAACTGGAAAAAAAAGATAAAGATACCAAGTTCTAAAGGTTGATATTTGCAATACTGGTTGAACACAAAGGAAGCTGTAAAATTACTGAAAATTACATGTCTTGAGAGGTTATATACAGTTATGACCCACATCCTCATCTTTACATCATTTCTTGGCTCAGTATTCCAAATCATTCTACCTTCTTCCTCTAGAACTGCTGTTTCATTCCAGCACCACAGTCCAGTTAAGAACATAGTTGTATTTAAGCCCTGTATAAGGTTATCAACATCTAACTTCACTATCTCAATGGATTTTAAACCCTTTAAAAACCGGATGCATTGGACCCTTTCAACAAGAGAACTGAAATAAAAACACCAGTTCTATAGAAACCTGGCAAGTAAAAAGCAGCAACACACTAAAACTTAGTCTAAACACTTCTTAAACACTCCTTAGTCTAACTTCAGGTATGCAGAAAATTAAAAGTTTTAAGTGGTAGAACTATTTTTAGCATGAAAATTTCAGGTAAAGTTGGTTTCAACAAACCTTCAAAAGAAACACTTCTCCGGTGGTATATTAAACTTTTTGCTCATAAAAAGACAAGCAGAAAAGCATCTTAGTGTGCTCAGCTACTGCTGACAATCAGCAACCTGGTTTCCTTAGCAACAAACAAGTCTGAGAAAATCAAGGGGCTGACAATGAAGGGGAATGGAACGGCATGATAAAGGAAAATGCGGCTCTCATGCACACTGCCTTATGTGCCCAGATTCCTCAGCTCATGCTTTGTAGTTTTCATCTTGTCAGGAGCAGAAATCTATACATTATAAGGCACGAGAAGCTGAATCAATACATCTAGATAGCATCCACCATTAGTAACCAACACTGACCACCTTCAACTACACTAATGAGACAGTCTTGAACTATTTTCCATACTGCATCTGTTTCCCCCTCTTTGTAATACTGCAAAAGCAGCCAAGTTTAAAAAAAATTGGTTGTTTAATATCTGTGCCTTATCATTACATAGGTGCTAATTAGGTTTACCAGCATTCACTTCAGCTTGGTAAACTATTTACAGGAATACCTTCCTTTAAAGCTCAAGTTCAAAAGAGATTTTTTTTATGCTTCCATGAATTATTAACCCTAATCTTTGTGAAGACCAATACCCCCTGCAAGATTTAAATGCAATACGCTAACAGCTAAATAATACACTATGTGTGACTAATTTCATGACAGTAAGACATAATGCAGCCTCTTTTATGTGTTTCTACCATACTTTTGGTATCATACATCTACCACATACCAGGCACATGTATTTGTGCCTTATCACACATTCAGTCTGATTCAGTTAACCAAAATGCGTGTACAGGGGTGGGTCTATTTTTTTCATTTTCCAAAGACATTTCATAGCTTTTAGCAAATAATTTTTCTTTAAAAAGTCAAAGTTATTTTACATATTTCATTTTTCATGGTCAATGACTTTTTTTTTTTAAAGTAACAAGAAAAAAACCCAAAAACCACAGAAACGTTCTGGTTGGAAAAGACCCTCAGGATCACCAGCTCTGTTATCCCTACTCTACAAAGTTTACCCTAAACCATATCCCCAAGCACATCCAAATGACTCTTAAACACACCAAGGGTTAGTGACTCAACCACTTCCCTGGGCAGCCCACTCTTTATGTGAAAAACATTTTCTAATGTCCGGTCCAAACCTACCCAGTTACAGCTTGAGGCCATTCCCTTTTGTTCTATCACTCTTTACCTGTGAGAAGAGACCAGCACCTGCCTCTTCACAATGTCCTTTCAGGTAGCTGTAGACAGCAATGAGGTCTTGCTCTCAGCCTCCTCTTTCTCAAACTTAACAGCCCCAGTTCCTTCAGTCATTCTTCATAAGATTTATTCTCCAGGCCCTTCCCCAGCTTCATTGCCCTCTTCTGCACTGGCTCCAGCACCTCCACATCCCTCTTGTAACGAGGTGCCCAAAACTGAACACAATACTTGATGTACGGCCTCACCAGAGCAGAGCACAAGGGGACAATCACCTCCCTATCCCTGCTGGCCACAGCATTTCTAATACAAGCCAGGATGCCATTGGCTTTTTTTGGCACCGGGGCAAACAATGTCAGAATATAAGTTTTCTCTGGAAGACTTAATTAATAAATGTCCAATGCAAAAATTAAACCATTGATGAGTAACTACTCATTTAATTTTCCCATTTTTGACACAGCAGTTTCCCCGCATGTATTTGTTATATAAACCAGTTAATGACAACTGCAGCATGTTGCTTTCATTTTTCAGGAAACGTGAACACGTAGAACTGTTTAAAAAAAAAAAATCTTTCTGCATCTGATTCAGTCCAGATTTTGATATTTTATTAGTTTCAGTATGCTAGGCAAATACAAAAATCTGTCAGAGAAACATACTCCTAGCTAACCAAGCAAATCATCCCATTCCATGCATTCAGTCATTGTATATTAAATTTTGCAAGCACTGAGCATCAAAAGAAGTCTTAGAAAGCAATTAAATTCATGTTGTTACAACTGCATCACCTAATTTACCCATCAAATTTATATATATATACACAACTTCTATGACCAACAGATCAGCAGAGCATTCTCAGTTCAATCAACTCTTTAAAGCCATATTGGTAGACTAGTATCTTTTATAATTCATGCTGCAAACAGAAATAATCCCTGCACCAACAACTTAACAGTCATTGTGAGAGGAAAATTGTTTCCTTATGCCCTCTAAGTACAAGCAGATCACAACCACAAACCTGAGGAAAGTTCAGATTTGTAAATATCTTACACCTGAGATCAATACTTAAAAAAAAAAAATAAACCATGATAGATTGTCCAGAATTCATAGTTTGAAATAGTCTGACATCTAATCTTAGAGGACCTCACATAATAAAACCTTTGCTCAAATCTCCCCATGTAATTAATTCCCTCATATTGATACACATAAATCTTAATCTACAAAAGCAACCAACACTACTGCTAAGTACACAGTAACACGCAACACAAAAAGTACTTACACAGAGAAAGAACCTTATTCAGTCTTCCATGTGCTGCTGCATATCTTATTTCTGCTACAGAGAGTCCAACAGTTTCAAACAAGCAGTCATTTTTCTAGAGATAAAGCAATCAATCATTGGAAGCACACATAGAGAAGACCTCCTGACACTCTGAATTTCTAAACACTTCGTTTACAAACAACACTGGCATTCTTGTATTGATAGCTGTTGAGAACACAGAAAGTGCTCTACATGGCTAGCCAGTTAAGCTGCTACTGAGAAAAAAGCTCCAGCTTTTTTTCTATTAAATTCAAATGCAAAAGACAGTTACCAACAGATAAGGAGTGGGACAGTTAAATTTAGTCTGCAATTGTTAAAGAATTCTTAAGTAAAAAAAAATCACCAGAAACAATTTTAATACTTCTAAACATTAGCTGTAGACTAGTTGATTGGATAGGGCTGAGTGACAGATTGGACTGGATGATCATGGAGTTCTCTTTCAACCTGGTTGATTCTATTCTATTCTAAAATATAAAGGACATTGTTCAGTTTAGTTAGGTTTCCACTTCAGGAAACAGAAGGCTAGTCAGTCTTGAGCAAAGTATTTTGGTCAGATATGAAAAGCAGAAAGAAAAACAGCAAAAGAAACACATGGTAAATAAACCAGCAGTGCAACAGCTGTTTAAAAACTACATGTTCTGAACAAGCTTCACTATACCAACTTCACATTTAGAGCACTACTGTGACCTAAAGCCTTCACAGAGAACACAGAAAGCAGAACCGTGTCATTCTTAGGAACTCCAAATGTAAACTTACCTTCAGCTGGGCAAGGGCAGTTTCACTATCAGGAAAATTTTTAAAAACATAGTCTGTGTATGTTTCTGCATCGAGTTCCACCCCCAACTCGTGCATCACTTTGAGAACCTCAAAGACACCTATCAAGGCAAAATTGATAACATTACTCATTTCAGAAAAATATAAACCTTAGGCTCAACATTTAAAAATGTGGGGTTTTTAAAAGCATGTTGCCTCAATTTCCTTCCTTTAAACTACTAAGCATCTTGCATTGTTATTTTAGATGTTAACAAAGTTCTTAATCGTGAAACTTTAAAATAGCTTTATTAAGCTTCCTGTTCTGTACTACCAAACTGGTATACAAAGCTATTTTCTAACACAGTGAACACATGACAGTTACTCTTAGCCATGGCTGCAAAACAACTTTGAACAGCTTAAGATGTCCAGACTATCTTGCACAAAACACAAAACTGGAATTTGGTGTAAAGTATATAATCAAATTTGAGATATAACTGCATTCTTCAATGCATAATACATTCTTTGCTTTATTCCCAGAATTCAACCCTGACTAGCAAGGCAAGCTTTCAAGTTTTGTCTCTGGATTTCTTTAAAACAAGTGACTCCTGTAAGCAAATAGGTTGATCAACCTATCAATGCAACAGCTTCAAACTGAAAATTCAGGGAAAGGCTGGAATTTCTCAAACCCCAGTGAAGCTACATCATCTCTTACAGGGTTCAGATCAATTCACACAACTTGACCGTATATTACTACAGGAGATATGAATTTGAAGACAACAGATACTAAATCTTAATAGGCCAGTAATTAAAATTTTAGAGGACATGTCATGTGTTCTAACTGTGAATGCTCCTGATTTGCAGAAACTTCTTACACTAGTAACCCTAGCTAGCAAACTCTGAATCCCCATCAAAATCAATACAGGTATTATCAGTTTTTGCTGATCTAAAAATGATTTGTCAGTTGCTGCAGGACACCAGTACCAAACAGCATATGCTTTTTTTCAACACACATTTCATACTTAATACTTTAAAAATGTAAAGTTTCCCAAAGTCCCTGTCTTTGCCCTGGAGTGCCACCTATGGAAAAGTGACACTTCCATGAATATTTTATGCAGTGCACTATGGTGCAAATAATCAAATGTGAATTCCCTTTGAGCACTTGAAAATACATGCAGGCAAGTCACACTAGATTAAAGTCGCATCATCTGCTCGAGTTTGCCTTAAACAAAACTGTGATTTTGGCCCAGAATCTGCAAAAATATGAATAAAGAATTTATTTCAGTGAGTCCTTCTTGATACCTTTCAAATTTTGACAGCTAGTTTTTATTTCCTGTTTTCAACTTCCCAGGTCCTCTTTTTAAAAGAAATCTACCTGTATCACTAGAAAGGACCCTGATGACCAAGAACTAGACACAGCAGTTAATAAAGTGTGGTAAACTCAGGAGATCTGAGTTCTGATTTGTGACTAAAATACAACAGAAAACAGGCTTGTTAAGTATTCCCATTCTCTAGCAGATACTTGTCACAAATGCACAGTTTCTGAGTAGGAAAGGGCAGATTTGAAGATTAGAGCACCAGCATAGAAGTGAGATAGAGATTAAGGAGAAATACCAGAAGTGATGCTACACATAAACAAAGTAATCAAAAACTTTGAAAAAGGCTGTCAGATGTAACTTCTAAGATGGATGATGTATACTTTAGGGAGGGAGGAATGGAAGAACAAGGAAAAACAAATGAAACCCTGCAGTTTCGCATACATTTTCTGCCTGGCAGAGAACAGAACTGCTTTGTTATCCCCATAAATATCTTCCACAATGCACAGCACTTAAAATACTGTAAAACTTTTAATACTGTACTGTAAAAACTTTAAACAAAATACTGTAAGCATCAAATGTATGCATGAAAACAGATTTGAGAGTTATGTGCGTGGACTTCTCTTCACAAATCAAACAATGGTCAGAAAATAAGAGAGAGATAAAACTAGTAACATTATCTAGAACACTGGTCTTCCAAATTCTTTTGAGAATACACCCCATCACCAATAATTTACTTAGAAATACATGTACAACAGTATTAATGTATCATGAACATTATAAACCACACAAAAGTATAAAGTAAAAAGGACAAAATATTTATTTTATTTCTAAACAGGCTGCTCAGAACGTCATGAATTGCCTTGCCACACTCCTCTTTAAAATATACCACTCCAAAATACTGAGTATGGCTAAAACCCAAATTAAAGTCTGCCAGTCATCTTCCTGCTTGATCAAGAATAAGTTTTTGAGATCTTGGGCTGAGATATGTACAGCTTACAGGATCTGAGTATCTGTCTTCAAATAATGGAGTAGAAAGACAGAAATCAGGAACAAAATGCAGCCAAACTTCTGTTGTTCACTTTGTCATTGCTGGCAACAGCACTCAAACACCTCAATAGAACAGATTCCATCCTTGAATGAGTATATCCAAGAATAAATACAGAAGAGATGAACCACAGGAGAGTCATAATATTTCTGAGACAGCAGAGAAACTTGCAGGCAGTGTGGTTTGCCTATCAGTCCATGTTTCCTAAGTTTCTCACACTAAGTCATGCCTTTTTACTAAAGCAGTCCCACCAGAACAGAGAGGATTTCTAAGATAGTGATATAGATGTGCAAAGGCAGTAACATTTGCTTTAAGAAGCTTCTCAAAGGAAACAAACATCAAAAAAGCTCCGTTTCAAGAAGTAAGGGTGGAAACAACATATTTAAGATACTTTTGCTGTGCTCTTAATTTCAGATGTCCTCTGGAAGTTCTATGCCAAAAAGGTCTCTCTACAAAACAGTATTTCGCACAGTTACTGTCTGAAATCACCACCCCTATTCCTTTCTGTACTCAGAAATGCTTATTTCCTTTACTTCCTGAAGTAGAAATTGAACTACCATTCAGTAACCATGCTTTGTGTATGTAACAATGGTTTAGCAGAAAACAAAACATACAAGTGACATATGGATTAGTAGAAAACAAAACATACAAGTGACATAAAAATATGATGACTGCACAAAGATGAAGAGGAGCTATATTCATTAACAGTAAGTCTCTGCTCAATTATACCAGGCCCTCCTGGTTTTAGTATATAATCTAATCAAAGATGAATCTCAGTGCCAATAGAAGTTCCTCCTCATACTATGTTTTAAGCCCTGCAAGCATCTTCTGCTCTCAAAGCATAAGAGTATTTACCTATATATATAATATGGAAATAAGTAACTACCAATTTATATAGCAGATGCATGTAAAAGCAAGAATGTCCAACTGAAATCATGTGTCTGTGTCAAATGATTCAAAAGCTGTTTGCTGTTTCAGAATGGTTGCATTCTCTATGGTGTACTTTTAAATGGCCTTGCTTAGTCTCATTCCTTTTAGCCACCACTTCACTGCTAGCTCTCTTTCAAACTCAGCTCTGCAGTACAGGAGCTAGAGAATTCCCTTTGGTCTACTGTATCAGCTGTTGTTGTAATGAACATTAGATAAGTGTGTCATTAAGCATTGCTACTAGTTGCACGATTGTTTGGGTCTCAATACATGCACTTCTTGACATTTCTACCCTACAGTTCCAGATAGGCTCTTAATTATTTCTGTGCTATTTAATGATTATGTTTCCCACTTTTCATATCCTATCAGATATTTAATAGTTTTTCCTCAGAGTTCTTTCCCATTTTCAGCCTTACCTACACTGCGATACAAAATTACATGCATTAGGCCAGGAGTAACTACTTTGTGGACAAAGGAATTAAAACCTCATTTTTGATCTAAGATGTGATATAGTGCCTATCTATACTTGTTTTTTTTCACCCAGCTCTATCATTTTCTGCTGTTAGAAGGCACCATTCTGCTAGTTTACTATCTGCTGTTACTCTTAGGTTTGTACTGCAGCAGTATTTTTTGCTGTTACTAATAAATGTAATGACTACAGGGAGATTGGGAGGCTTTTCCCACCCCTTATTTACTTTCCTTCAAGTGTATTGGTTGTGTTTTTGGATGGTGGTTCTCATTCAACCATTTCTTCTATACTAAATTTTAAAAAATGAATGTCAGCTTAGTATGGGAAAGAACAAGCTGCAGCAGGATAGTTCCACTGATTCTTCAAAGCAGAAGAAATTGCTTAGATTTCTTATATATATACACTAAGAATTGTAAAATCATTTTGTAGGTATGCACACAGAAGTAATGTTTCGTCTTAATTTAAACTGAACAGACTGAGAACCAGGTTACAAAAACGTGTTGAAAACCCACAGTATCATCACACAAACACACTACAGAAGTTCATGTATCTGATACCTTTACAGATAGAAAAATATGGGCTCTTAAAAAATGACAAAGCCAGAATGAAATGTTCTTTCATCAGTTTTCTTCTCAACTTGCTCTTATGACTTCCAGTAGGAACTACCAGCCAAAGCATGACTGATTTCTACAGCCGGAGTCTAAACTGAGACAACTTCTGATCTTGCCAGAGATCAAAAGGGATACGAACACTTACGTTTCGTGATGTTGCTTCCATTTTAGAAGCCAAGTCTAAACCTAGAAAGATTCCTCATGTCTCACATAATGGTGTTAGTGAGATAAAAGTTTTCCAGAGTTCCAGAAGCATGTTTTTTTTTCAGTTGGCAGCATCCCTGTACAAGTATGATACCAACTTTAATATGCTTATTTCTGACAATATTATACTTCAAGTAAGTCATAAAGGACCCAAACAAAACAAAGGTGCCAGACTTTTTAAAATACCATAAAACTTTCAAAGCATTTGAAAACCTGGGAGAAGATAAACTTCGGAAGTAGTCTAGCAGGAACAGAAACTAAAGAGTTAATAAAAACTGAATATTGTTTTCATGAAGGCTTTTTGAAAAAGACTTGAGACATTTTTATAGCCAGAAACAATTAGGGAATACTTGTTTCAGCATTTCTTCCAAACTGGAATGTGACTGTATATTTAAGATAAAATTGCGATGTGAAGAGTCTGCTAAAAGCACTTTTTTTTTGTTTGTGCATTTTGTTTGTCACCCAGTGTCACACTAACAACTCTGCATCTCATTCTAAAGCACATTATACTGTGAGATAAGATGAAAAAGACGGTTTTTTGTTTCCCCAAGGGGGAAGTACTTCTCTTAAAAGCACCTTTTTACAATACCATTCTATCTGAATTACCAATAACGCAAACCAAAGAATTAGATACTGTACTCTAAAATTTAGTATTTGTTCAATTCTTATTCATATCCTGTAGCCATCCCCATGTGTAACAGGGGAAAGTATGTTAAATGCTTAAACCTACTTAAGAATCCCAAAGATTGAGCATTTCTGTCCTTCAATCAGTGTGCTGTCAGGTCAGACTCACACATTCAGCAATATAAGTTCTCCTGCAGTTTTTATTACTGTAACGAAAATCACATTTGGCCTATCTGGTAAGAAGTTGGCTTGAAAAAAAGATTGGGTTTGCAGTCAGAGAGAGCTCTTACAACATAACCTTACTTTTACATCTTCTCCATTTCTGTTTCTTCAAGAGTGAACTCTGAAATGTAATGAGTGGCAAAAAGAACACATGGAAGGCAGAAAGAATGTCAAGAGTTAAAAAGATTAAACCTTCTCTTGCATCTTTCTATGCAAAAATTTATAGAACTGTACTGCGATTAAGTAGGAAAGTAGGTTTTAAAAAACACCACTCTGAACAAAAAACCTGTTTGCAGCCAAGTAAGACACGCAGCAAGGTCTTCATCTAGTCTCAAAGAGTTTGCTGAATCTCATAGCAATATTTTCCATAAAGATTTGTGCAATGAAGCTGGAAGAGCACTTCTCAGGTAACAAACCTTTAAGATTCTTCTCCTTCTGGAACTGAGCTAGCAGTGGCCAGGAATAGTGAGGTCTGAGTGGCAAGCCTTCCTCTTTCATCATCTTCATTACATCAACAGCCAAGGCTGAAAACATTCACAAGATGATTAGATCAAGTATTTTGAATACTCATATGTAAAAGTAACTAAATAAGCAGAGTACCTGATTTGTTTGCCTCCAAAGCACAACGCAAAATAAATGGTAATGGTGCTGAGTGCATTTTTGCTTCTTTTAACTCAACACAAAATTGCTTCAGTTTGTTCAAAGGCTGCAAATAATAAGAAACAGTAATTTAATACTTTCTTCACTTTCTCAAATTGTTAAGAATGTCAGATTCTTCTCATGTTTAGGAAATAGGTATCACACATGCCCAAAAACTCCTTTGTGATTTTCAATTTACTATGCAAATTGATATCCCTATTTTACTCCATAAGAACAGTGTAAAAAACACAATCCACTACTATCCATCTTCACAGTTGCAATGAATAAATACACTGTTAATAGCATATTAAGAAAAAAAAAGTATTACTATTGTGCATACCATATCTCTAGTTACACAGTGCTGCAAGAAGAAGCTACCCTGGTCCATATTCTCACGTGATAAATGATGAAAAGACTTCAAAATATGGAAGCCTATATCTTCAAAGCCATGAGTTACCAGAGTCAAACACAGGTTCATTGCATCTAGCAATTGAAAAGCAGAGAACAACAGAATTTAGAAGTGCATGCAACTATTTTCACATTAGACTACTAAAATGAGTGAAAGCCAGGGGGAAAAAATGTTTTTTCATGTATCATTAGCAAACTTCTAAATGGCATCAACCAATCAAATTTAAGATTCCCCTTTTCAGATTTTTATTGAATTACTTTTTCCCATTAGAAGACCATGCCAAAAATTAAACATCAGCACTGTGGCCTAACAAAATGATACTAAACAAGAGAAACACATTACCAGACACACTGAGAGACAAAAACACCCAAAAAAACAAACCAATAAATATTAGATTACAAACTGGGATCCAAAAGCTCCTTTAACTATAGTCAGTGTTTAGTCTCCCTTTTTTGTGGCACTCACAGAAATCTGTGTGAATTACAGAATAGGAATTGCAGAAGTGCTGTCTGAAGACACACATTCTGCATTCCTATCAAATCTCAAGGAATTTTAGACACAAAAAAAGATTATTATTTTTCTACGTAAATTATGAAAACCTGCTTGTGTTTAATTTCTTTAAAATTCATCTACAGCTGCACAAATGAATTGATGTAGTCAAAAAAGTATAACATTACTTATTTTTGGTAACATACTTGTTGGGGAAAAAAGACAAAAGAGAGAAAAGGAAGAAAATGCTTTCCCTCCCCACTCCAGCAAAACACTGCCGTAGTAACCAAGGACATACCTGGAATTAATTCCCTTTCAAATCTTATGCGTTCTTTAATATCTTCAACGTACTGAGGATATCCAGCCTTGGCAAGGCTAAAAATTACCTGCATCAAAATCCTATCCATAAGGTACCCTTCAGTCTTCTCTATCTCTTCCAGAGTCTGTAAACCAGAATAAATTTAACCAATATATATATTAATTCCAAAGTGAGTGAAAAAAACAAAACAAAACAAATCAACAAAGCACGAAAACAACACCACCACCACACCCACGAAAACCTGAGGATTTTTCTCTTTTCTAAAATCGTGGGTTTAGAGACATAGCTCTTGGATATTCTCTCTGCTGTATTCCACAGAGACAGCATCATACACTTTTAGATTATAACAAAAAAACCCAAACCAAAAATACCCAACCAAAGAAAAGGACATGAAAAGAGGGTGTTATAGTTTCCCTCCAATACCTAATAATATATGAAAATCACAGACAGATACCAGTTATTTCCATTGTGAGATGACTTCCAAAAGAAATTGCTTTGAAAAGGGAAGTAATTAATCAGAATTTTAAAGTGTTTGCAAGGAGACTGGTTGATGAAGATTTGTCTAATTTATGAGTCACAGAACAATATTACACTTCCTACAATCTCTTCATTGATATAGTCCTCTCCATCTGATGGAACTTATTAAGCTCAAACCAATTTTCTTTTCTAATTTCTTCCTTTTTTTTTTTAAATAAGAAAAAGTACTTGAAAAACAAAAGGCTACACAAAGGGATGTAGTGCATCACCTTATCCATGCTTCATGAATACCTAAGTTGTTGGCATGAACTCTCAAAAAAAAAATTCTGTGGCTTCAGTAGAAGCTGGATAATCAAGTTTAACTTTTAACTTATTTTTATAAATAAACTTAGAAATATCTCACATGCAGTGTTTGCCTCTGAAAACAAAACCTGATTTATGAAATCACTCACAGGCAAACCAATCTTCTCAGAGTGAAAGGTAACTCTCAAAAGGCAAATATTTTTCATGAAGATTTGGACTGCTTTCAGTTAGCCATCTGTTCACACTTTTTAAAAGAAGTTTAATTGATGTGGACTAAGAGGGCACAAGTTTATAAAACTTATTACTGTTTCTCCTGCATGGATAAAAAGAGCATTCCAAAGTTAAATTGAAAAAAAGATCAAGTAATCTGTATTTAAATTCAAACTTACAATACCTTTTTGATGCTATCAATATCACCCTTTTCGGCGTACACATTCAGCAGCGATAAGTAGGTGTCTGGACCTGGTTCAACACCTGCCATCCTCATGACTGAAAGGATATTTTCTGCATTCTTTATATCTCTAACAGAATGCAAAACAAAGACTCTTAATACATTTAATCATTATAATGTTTACTGTGACATCCACACTGCCTGAAAACGGATTGCAACAAGCATAGTGAAATTTATTTTAACTAAGCAAATTGTGACAGCTCAAAATGCAAATATTTGAATTATTTTATTACTTATTATACTCTTTCAATTTAACAGGTGAAGAAGTTTTAAACTAAGTGCAAAGAGTTTGTTTTCCAAACAGTGTAAATGTACATTAATAGTAAATTTCCAGATATTCAAGCAAAACAAGAAAGTCTACTTCCTTTGTGAAATGGCCCTGATCTGCTTCAAGAAAGTACAAAAAGACAGTCTTTTATACATTACTATTTAAACCTATCACACTATTCTGCAGCATGCCATTTTTCTGTACAGTATTACTCCATATTGTAGTAAGATTAAAAGAAAAGAAAAAAGGTATTAAACATTACCCTGATCTTGCATGACCTTTTACAAGGCTACTGAATACTGCTTCAGTCACTGGGAGATCTTTGTTCTTCATAAATCCAAGAATTGTACTGCAAAAATACAAGACAATGAATAAATACATTTTCTTGGCCTTCAAAAAGAGAAATTACTGAGCGATTTCTGTTCTGCTGGACAAATACTCTACCATCAAACAAAACCAAATCTTTACACTACTGAGCAACTGTATTGGGAGGTACTGTGTAGTAGCCACATAATTTGTTAATATTCCTTCAGATTAACTGTATTTGTCACTTTGAAGCATGCAGACACAAGGGTTGGGCTGGTATTTTGTATTTTTATCTTCCTTTTACTTATTTCTCTATTTCAGCAATCACACTATTACAACTTTAGCTTGCTAAAATTAAAATGTTAGATATCCAGTCCTATATACAGACAACAAAACCCAGAATTACTACTACTTGCTCCCTAGCCCACTTAGTTTTCAAATGCCTCTCTTAGTAGGAATTTTCTTTCATGGGCAGTAACTCTCCATGATCTTACAGTTTTCCATACTGGCTCTTAAAAATGATAAGTTATGTTCAGAGCAACCTGAATACAATCAGATTTGAAAACACTGGTGTATCAGTTACATTTTGCTTGTGTAGCTCACATCTAAGAAAATGCTCTTTAGTGCTTGGTTAAAATAAACTCCCTGTTTACTTTGATCAGTTTATAATAATTATATTGAAATGAGTCTTATCATTAAGGGAAGGCAATATGAGAAATAGACTTCATGGAAATCCCCTTAAATAAATGCATAAGAATACCTTGCCCCTTCAATGTCTCCCTCATCACAATATGCAGCAATCAACCTTTGGTATGTAACCTATGAAAAAGGAAAGGGAAGTTAATTACCTCCATCCAACAAATGGATACTACTATTAGGAATTAAGATATCATAAAGGGGTACCCACTCGGTTGGGCTGCACATTAGCTTCCTCCATTTTGGCCAAGAATTCTGTTGGAGAAAATTTGTGCTCGTTCTGAAGGTAGACTTTAAGTAAAGCATTGTAATGGCTTGTATCATACACAGCACCTAAGGGAAGATTCACATTGAGTAAATATAGAGTCTTTACATTCAACATGATTTTAATAGCTTTCTCTGGTAACTTCATTCTGTATGAACTTCATGTATAATCATTTTACCCACCTTGGAAATACCCAAGATCAACTTAACAGCACACAATTACAAAAGGCACAGTAACATCAATGCTCATGTGCTTGCTATTCCACAGACTCCTCAGCTGTGTTTATTTTACAGACTCAGCAATTTTACTAATCAAGAAACAAGTCTTAGTCCCTAGAAAATTACTAAAAACTGTTTTAGATACAGCCAATAGAATATTTGGTAGTAATAAGAATACTCAACCCATCAGATAGCAGCAAGGAAGCATTTAACAGAACGGTAAAATACATTCTTAAAATAATCAAAAGCAAGCAAAGTCCATGAGATTAATACCCCTAGATGTCAGTATAACTCCCAGAATAGGAAATAGGTCTCTCACCTGAACAATAAAACCTGGTGTTTATTCAGTAATGAATATTCACTTAAACACTATTAAAATACATTCAGTCTTCTATTACAAACAAAGCAACTAAAGCACATTGCTATTCTTGCAAGAGGGACTAACAAAACAAACCTACCCAGTTCCTTCATCTTGTCCCATATCATATGGGCTAGTTCTGTTCTTTCAGGTGGCAGTATCTCTGGTAAAAGAGCACCACAACTTCGCAACAAAAGCAAGGTCTGGTTACCCCCTGGACACCCTGCAAGTGAAAAACAACCATAAGTATCTTCATAAATAATTATGTGTTTAAGATTAGGAAAAAAAATTAGAGACTGACCAACTGAAATACTTAACCATTCTGTATACTATAAAATAAAGATTATTACTAAACACAATACCCAAATGATTAAATAACAACACTATTAAGGCTATAATGAAAAAGATTTATGATAAAACATCCTAATTATAGAATCATGCAGGTTGGAAGGACCTTCAAAGCTCATCTAGTTCAAACCCTGTGCAGTGAGCAGGTTGCCCAGAGCCCCGTCAAGCCTCACCTTGAACATCTCCAGGGATAAGACCTGAATCACCTCTCTAAGCAACCTGTTCCAGTGCTCAACCACCCTTACTGGATGTTAGGGAAAAGTTCTTTAAAATCTAAATCTGCTCTTCTCTAATTTCAAAAGAATTGGGGCATTAATGAGCTCAGCTGAGCAGAAATAAAGTGCACCACAAATATTAAACTCAGATGATCTAGTACTTAGTTTCCCCATCCAAGATCCATAGATCATTTCATCCTAACAGGGACATACTTTTCTGGTACATTTCAAAAATGTCAAAATACTTCATACCCATTCCATACTATTCCAAAACTGACATTTTGAGACATTGTGCATTTAAATTTCTATTTGCACTTCTGCCCATGATCAACATAAATTAGATTATTTACATCTACAGCACAGTGAAGGAAACTGTAAGAATGTCTAGCTTCTCTGCACTAATCACATTATGTTGAAAAACTATTAAATCCTATGTCTTTTCTTGGACTTCATTACTCCACCCGAGACAAAGAAAAGCAGAGCTGCAGAATCTATCAAAGACTACCTAATAAGATAGAAACATTTTTTTTCAATCATGTCTTCAGATGCAAATCCACAAGCTTCTAAGAAAATGAATTTCTTTAGAAACCAGCATACTGTAAAAAAAAATAAGGGGGGGAGGCCAAAAACCACGTTTATTCCTTTCTCACAGAGAAAGGTACACTTTAGAAGCAATTTCACCTACAGAGGAATGATACAACATGTTCACACACAACGTAAATGGTGAAGAAAAATAACTCAGGTTTTCTGTCTAAGAGACAAACATGCAGACTTGACAGATTCAGAGTTTCAAAGTGACCTGAAGTCTAAAGCACTATCAATGCTTTGTAAGTTACTTTCAGATCATGCAAACACTGAAAGTGCGCATAGCCCAGTACAGAGGCAGGCGTTCTTGGCAGTAAAGACATCTCCAGACGCTGCTGATTACTGTAAGTGTAATTTTTAATTATATAGAGCTGTAGAAACAGCTACACAGCTATAAATTAATGGTGGGGGTGGGGTGGAGAATTCCTCTGCAACAGAAAGTTATACACTGTCTAGAACTGGATCCACAGGTACCAAAAAGGAAACCTAGGACACCACACAACTATTGAAAACTGTTTCAGGAGCGCAAACTAAAGAAGGAAAGTTATTTACACAGAGTAAGCTCAAGTGGAAGAAAACACAGCTAGTAGTAGGGAATAAATAATTATGAGAAAAGAAAAGACATAAGTTAAAACATTGACAAATCAGGTACAAACTGCAAATGGGAATGTTAACTTCTAAAGGTAAAATGTAGTGGTAAGTCACACCTGACTAACTTGTAAAACCCTGCATACAATTAGTTCATGCAATAAAAATACCAGCACATCTTCAGTTTCACAATGTCAATGTTATATTAGCAGCCTTGAAAGGAGAAAGAAACAGAAAAGAGTTTTGGCAGTGTAAAAGCAAACACTTTCTTTGGGCATTTCTCGTGTTACACTTAGAAATGGCAGAACAAGAAGATTTGCTTGTTCGTGTTACCAAAAAAAACTAATTTCCCACACTTTGCTAAATTAGGTTTTGATAGACATTATTTCATATGGAAATGTTTGTCATCTACATCAGCTGCAGTCTAGCTGAACCTCTTGTGAAGTGCTTAGGTTTTTTTTCAATATACTTACATAGGAAAAAAAACCACAATAAGCAGTGAATCTTTTTAATAGAGCTTCCTACAGTGTAACTCAAAGATCATGAAGAACTATAATTTGCAGATAACCTTAGAGATAATACATTCTTGCCATCCCACTTTTGCAAATTACAAGTGTATACTTCAAAAAAAAACAAAGCAGTAAAGATCAGAAAGTATATCACAAGCAAAAACTAAGGAGTTGAACAGAAAGGGTACAAATTGAAGACTCAGCTTTAAAACCTTAAAGGCAGAACAACCCAAAAAAAAAGGTGTAACCCCAGGTATACAACAGTCCAGAGCAACACACAGCAAAGTTTACAATTAAAATTAAACACTGCATGATGCCACTAATAAATACTGGCAGTAGTACTCAGTGAGTATGCTTAGAAAATATCTCTGCTGATAGTAGCTGCTACCAAACCTCATCAATTGTTGTACCTGGTTTACAAAACATTAATACAGTATAGCTAGTCTAGCCAAAGGGGTATTAAACCTGCCTTCACTTCAATTTTGGATAATTAAAAAACCAAAACCACCCAACATTTTCTCCCTTTATAAGAGAAAGAATTTTTTTTTAAACAGCCATTCGAAAAAATAACCCCTTGAGAACAGCACCATTTATTAGACATTGTAAAGATATACTGTGTAAACCAGACAGGTATGATCCCCTTCAGAATGCACAACAGAGTTACCTGAGGAAGGTGTAATATCACCCAATAAAAAAATCCATAATAAGCAAGGCAATATTTCTTAGATATTTTTACAAAACTTAGACATCTCCAAAGAGGAAAAAAAAAAAGGTAAATGTGTGTGTGTGTGTTCACAGAAAAATAACATCTCTAAGGCATCTAAAATCTTTTAATCAAAATATGCAGCAGATAAAACGTTCAAAGACAAAATATAAATCAGAATTCTTTCAACTGGTTTCCTTGGTTTAATAAACTGTTATATTGCAGCTGTAAATTTAGTTTTTATTTTGTTTTAATTGGAAGAAACTTACCTGTTTTGCATACATCATGGAAGATTTTTAGTAGAAGGGCTTTAGGGATGCGGCCAGTTTTTCTGACAGAGTTATCCATCTTACTTAGTGCCAGGTCAAACTGCCAGGGCCGCCTGGTTTGAATTTCTGGAATTGCTTCTTCTTTAATACTCCCCTCCTGTTGAGGTGCAACTGTAAGGAACCTTATTTGGTGTATTTGATTTCTGCTTAAATAAAACCAAACAATATTGATTACAATTCTGTGAATCATTTCCAACCACAGTGGTCACACAACATCAGAAAGATGATGTACTTCTTGATGATGTATAATTTACATCACTATGGAATATTTTAGAGAAACAAATAAATACATGTGATTTATTTTGGTGTCTTTCTACTTTAAAAGATACAGTTGAGTATACTGTCTTACAGTGACAACTGTTTCCCTGAGCTTTTCAGTTGGACTCACCTCATGAATGAAATGGTTCAAATACTAGTCAAAAAAATCCCCCCAAAACAACCCATCCCCCCACTGCCCAAAACACCACCAACAACAATAAAACACACCCTATTTTTGAAGTCATCAAAGTGCAGTTAAAGCCTGCAGTCCCATTACAGCTTCTCAGAAAAACTTAACATGTATTTCAAAAATCACTTTGAGAACAATCAGGGCAATCTATCCCAGAACACAACAAAGCAATGCAGCAAATGCAACCTTTCTTTTCAATTATAAACACACAAAAACTAATGATGAGGCAAACGTTTTAGACAGCTGCAGAATTTACACTAACAGGTATGAAGCAGCCATCCTATGATGCAGCCCAAATATCAACTTTGGATGCATTTACTGTTTATTTTCTCAAAATAAACTACGACAACAAAAAGAAACAATGAGAAAGTTTTATTTCTGTCAAAACAGTAAAAGCTTGCCACTCACAAAACCCAAACCCAACTCAATTATTAGATACAAGCATTTTTGGAAGTCAGCTCTCAACTATCCTCACAACTGCATAAAATAAACCAGACTACTCTCCTCCAGAAGCAATACATGTCGGATGGCAAGAAGTGATTGCAGTCACTTCTGAAATTGT
This sequence comes from Pogoniulus pusillus, assembly GCF_015220805.1. NCBI lineage: Eukaryota > Metazoa > Chordata > Aves > Piciformes > Lybiidae > Pogoniulus > Pogoniulus pusillus. Next base: position 11,559,948 of record NC_087281.1, on the reverse strand, counting down.
CCTCCCTCATCTCTGCCTCTCAAGACAGGTCCTGAGCTAAGGTTTTGTAAGATCTATAGACTAGTTCACAAAAACCAGTTGCAGCACTGCTGTTACAGATGCTTCAGGAGTCCTATGCAGAAATAGCTGCACATTTTGTTGAAATGTCAGCCTAAAACACAACTGCCAAGTCATTAAGCAGCACATCATCTCCAGAGATGGTGACTCTACCACTTCCATGGACAGCCTCATCCAGTGCTTTACAAACCTCTTGGTGAAGAAATTTTGCCTCATGTCCAAATCCAGCCTCCACTGGAACAACTTGATGGCACTCCTTGTCCTATTGCTTGTTGCTTAGGAGATCTATAACCACCTCACTACAGCATCCTTTCAGATGGCTGTAGAAAGCAATAAAGTCTCTACTCAGCCTCCTCTTCTCCAGACTGACCACCTCCAGTTCCCTTAGTGGCTCCTCATAACACTTGCTCTCAAGGCCACTCACCAGGTTTGCTGTCCTTCTCTGGACATGCTCCAAGACCTTAAATGCTCTTCTTGTAGTGAGGGGCCCAAAATTTAATATGGCACTCAAGGTGTGACCTCATCAGTGCAAAGTACAGGGTGACAATTCCCTAGTTCCACTGGCCACACTATTTCTGATATAGGCCAGGATGCTGTTGGTCTTGGCCACCTGGGCACACCACTGGCTCACATTCAGCTGTTGACCAGCATCCTGTAGTCCTTTTCAACCCAGCAGCTTTCGAGCCACTCTACCCCAAGCCTGTAGTGTTGCCTGCATTTGTTCTGACTGAAGTGAAAGACCCAGGACTTGGGCTTTGTTGATCCTCAAACCATTTACCTTGGCCCATTGATCCAGCCTATCCAGAGTTCGCGTTCCCCCCTCAAGCAGAACAATGCTTGCACCCAACTTGGTGTCATCTGCAAACTTACTCAGAGTGCACTCAATCCTCCTGTCCAAATCATCGATAAAGATATTAAAGAGAACTCACCCCAGCACTGAGCTCTGCTGAACAGCACTTGTGAACAGCTGACAACTGGATTTAACGCCCACCCAAGCCATGAGCAGTTTCTCCAGCAGGATAGTACAGCACATGGTGTCAAAGGCTTTACTAAATTCCAAGTAGACAACATTCACAGCTTCTTCTCTCATGCACTATCACCCTGTCACAGAAGATGAGGTTAGTCAAGCAGGACTTGCCTTTCATAAATCCATGCTGACTGGGCCCAATCATCTGGTTATCCTTACATGCCATGTGACAGCATTCAACATGATCTGCTCCATAACCTTATCCCACACTGACATCAGACTCACAGGCCTGTACTTCCCCAGATCATCCTTCTGGTCCTTGCTGTAGATTACATTTGCTAACTTCCAGTTAACTGGCACCCCCCTGGTTGTCCACTGTTGCAGCAGCACTGGAGCGAGCTGTTAAATGCCAGGGAAATTAGTGTGGTGCCTATCAGTGTGACGTTAAAAACAAGACCAGTGATTTACCATCTAGTTGCTTCTTGTGAGTAGGAAGCAGCCCAAAGACCACCTTTTTCCTTGCTGCTTGAAATCTTGATCTGACAATGAAGCAGGTCAAAAGTGTAGGAGTTAAATTCTTTAAATTAAACCAGCCTAAAGAAGAATCTCTTTAGTAAAGGAGCTGTGACTAAAGTTTAGTAGATGTTTGGCTTTTGAAGGCATTAGAAAAAATAAAATCCCTTAGTAATGAGGAACATCAGTGCCATCTAGCATTATCTGTTTCGTGCAGGCAAATTTTACACTGCTCAATCTCCTCAAGTTTCCTCATGAAAGATTTTCCAGCAAATTATCTACATTTCATTTTACTAGAGAAAAGACAATGAAAAGACCTGAAGGAGGGTGAAAAACCCTGCCCAAAAAGGAGAGATACTCTCTTTCAGTCTCAGTGCCATCTCTTTCCCAGCCATTCCTTTGGGATAGCTCGCACTATATTCGCATCCCTCTGTGAAATTAACTCACTAACTCAGCCCAACACCAACTCAGCCCCTTCTAAAAACAAAACAAAACAAAACAAAAACAAAGAAAACCAAATAGTGCTCCATGAGGTTAGAGCGGAAACATCTCACAGAAGTACATAATGGACCAGAGCGAACCAGAAAAAAAGGAGTAGAAATAGGTCCTAAAACCAGAGGAACTAGGGGGAAAAAAACCCCAACCTGAAATGGAAAAAACAAACCACTTCTGACAGTAAGCAGCTACTCACATCATCACTTGGAAACTTGTTTTTTGTTACTACTAATGTCATCTCTCACTTGGAAGTATTTCTGAGGGCGTCATTTCTCCTGATTATTTAATTCTTTTCCCTCTTTTCCCTCATATAATCAGACAGGGTGCATTCCATAAACCAGAAATCCTTAATCTAACTAGAGTAAAATCAAGCAGTAGGTCAAGAAAAAACAGTTCAAATACTAAACCTGAAGTCCTATTGGATGCAATAAGCAAATGAGATGTCCACAACTTCAAGTCTTTAATAACACATGAATCGCAATGTTCAGCTCCAAAAACATAATAATTACAAATCATTTGTTTTTTCTTAAAGATACAGGTAAGAAAACAAAAGACTTATTATCCACTCATTAAAAAAAAAGCTACTTGAAAGCTTTTCTTACTATTTCAAGTCAGGTTGGAAAAATGATTTGGAAACAAACCTTTGTAATACAGAAATTCATACTTTGATTTCCAGTAGCAATCAAAGTTTAAACAAACAAAATTACTGTGCTTCAGATTAATGTGTCTTTTTTCTACAACCTGCTGTTTTGCTGTTGTTTTACAGTATTTTGCAAGTGCCTGAATTAGATTTTATGTAACACAGCACACTTGTAACCACAAATTGATGTCTGCATTTCTTAGATTAAATGTCAATCTGTTTTGAGAAAGCCATCAAACATTTTAAAGCATTTCCATAGCTCCACCAGATTGTCTGAGGACCAAAACAGTATGAGAGGATACTAGTGTTCCATTTGTTACTGAACTCTCCTTGCTTAGCATGTAGGATGACGCTGTTTAAAACTTACGTTTAGAATATTATATCAGTTGCACACTGTAAAATATTATAGTCATACACTAGCTATTTTCTTCATGCAATCACTTAACCTTCTGAAAGATCAGCAAAACTGGGTATTTCTATTTACACCCTACACATATACCAGGTTATCAAATTTGGTACAGATGTTTCTGTGAATTTATACTGCTTAAAGAGATTTTAAGAAATGGCAACATTAGAGTATGAGCTTCAGCTTTAGACAGGGGAGAACAGTATGAGAGTACAAAACCTGAGGAACTCAAAATTCCACAGGTATCCACCTAAATTATCACTACCAATCTGAGATACATCTAGCATCAGGTGCAGACTTTTAGCATGATTTAAGGCACTGTGCAATACTAAGCCACAGCGAATATTTGTTAAAAGCAACTCTGGCTTCAGAAGCTGAATGAAGCTGCAGGCATGCAGTGTCTTGAATTTGGTTCTTAGCACTACAACTCACCTAAGTACATAAAACTTAGGAGGGGAAAAAGAACTTCTAAGAGCTCACTATCCTCAAAGACTGAAGAGCAGACCAAAAGATAGCTTAAAAAAAAGGCAAACAAATTAAGGGACGCGGTATCAGGTTTGATTTCAGGCACTCAAGTGAAGAACAGAAAACCACACACTTACTGCAAATTGATACTAATGGCACAACCTCCCTACGACACAGAAAAAGCAGCTCACAAAACGAAGCAGTTATTCATGCATCAGGTATCTTCAACGACCTTGTGTGATTCTTCACAAGTTGAGAAAGAACTCATAATTAGGACAAATAAAAAAAGGAAAAGCAAAGATGAAAATCAAGAAGGCCATGTTAACCACTGCTGTAAGGAAGTAATAAGACTGCAGTAAGCCTTTTAAATATAATAAAGATTATTTTAGAAAATACATGTACCTCTTAAATATAAATAAATACAGATCATATCTTGTTTAGCTTTTGAACAATGTGAAACGCAAATATACTATGTTGGTAAGAGTACAGCTGCACAAGTGAAGTGAGTTCTGGAAACTAAGATATGCTATATTTAAGACCTGATTCGCTCTCCAGCACTTTGGAATAACCTTCAAAACATCATTAAAATTTTTGGGAGGAACATGATTATAATCACTAAAAATACAGACTGATGTACAATTTTGTACCTGACTGGACAATGTACACAACAATCTGCTAAGCAAAACAAGGAGATACAATGTACTTCTAGCTACAAAAATATGGGTGCAGTAGTTAACTTAAAAACCACATATACATAGAAAATTAAAACATGCAGAGCAGTGTTTGCTGCAAAATCAGGCATGTATTTTGTGAGGTTCTAAATTAAGCTATCTCATGACCCAGCTAGGACAGGACTGGCACAATTCACATCCACTCAATAATCTCATTGCCAATCTGGGTGAGAGAACAGTTAATAAATTTGGACAATTTATGTGTGACACCATAAGGGTAGCAAACTCTTTAAGAGAGCCTCAGGCTTCAGTTATCTTGATTACTTGATGCAATGGCTTGGAATCAACAAAAAAATTCAATACAGACCAAAGAAAGCAGTATGCCTTGGACAAAAAAAACCCAAAACTAAAAGCCCAACCAACACCACCAAACACACAGAGAAACATAAGATGGTGTACAGTTGGCTAGCTAACAGTACAACCAGAAAGGTACTGAAAATGAGCCACTGATATACACGCATCATCGTGCAGCAAAAGAGAAAAAAATCTTCAACTCCTTATAAATGTAACATAGGTAAAACAGAGAATTATTTATCATGTTGTGTTTAGTCAGAAAAAAAAATAAGACTCATCTATAGAGAGTCTGCACTCATCTCTCCCATCCTGCTCTCAAGGAGAGAAGCAGCTGTACCTAATCCATCATGCATCACACCGGTAACATATAACTATTGTAACATTTAGCTGTAATGAAATATTAAAACAGAATACTTGGACAGTGAAACTTTCTCAGTTGGAAGCTTATAAAGTAAGATTAGGAAGGGAAAAAAAAAAACACAAAAAAACAAACAAAATGAAAAATAAATTTAAGCAACATAAACCACTCAACGAAACAAAAAACACTGAAAATATTTCCCCCCCAAAAAATCCAAATGAAAAACTATAATGCATGACCTTGACATTTCTGGTAAAGCCTCAGTGCTAAGTGTTGGATTACATAATCTTATGCTTTAATCCTATTTTTTCAGTTATTTTAATTAATTTTGTTTAGAACTAAATGCTGTGCTACACCAAAAAAAAATGCATACCTCTCCAAGGGCTTCAATGAGTGCCAATTATTTATTTCATCAATTAACTTCAGCATATTAAGACTCGCCATGTGAAACCCTGAACTTGCAAGCACATGAAGCTGCACAATGAACTTCAGATCTGTTTGAATTAGCAATCTCATTCTTCCCCAGCATGTCTTGTTTACTGTGCTTCAAAACTGTTTCTTAGTACCTACCCAGAACAGCTCAAACTGTCTCTACAATGTGAGGATTAAAAGAGTAGACCTTACATATACAGGAAAGATTAAACCGTTATATGCTCCTAATGCCAACACACAAATCCCTAGTGTTAACTTTTCACCTCCAATTTAGCTTACAACGTTTGTAAAGTAGTTGAGGATAGGTTAGCACAGTTCTTATTCCATATTTCCAGAGCAGTGCCTTAAATTTTCATTCTGGTACAAATCTGACACAACAGCCTCGGTAAAAAATGTCCCTCTTCCCCAGAACTCAAAAAGTAGGTAGCTCCACTGCTCTCTCTGGCAGCAGAAGGTTTACTTCCTGCAGAACTTCACTAATTCCAACATTTAAAAAAAAACAGAAGCCATCATACAGCTATTTGCCTCCCTTTACTGAAGCCACACTAAGGTAATTGCTATGACTTATCTGAAGTGGCCTGCAAGAAGGCTGGGGAGGGACTATTTACAAGGTCTTGTAAAGACAGATGTGCTAGTTTGAAGGTAGCTAGAATGCTCTTGTGAGAAGGACTAGATCACAGGCTGTGAAAGGAAAACAATGGTGATGGCTACTTCACTCATAGGCTTGTTGAGATGTATAAGAATAAAAGCAAAACACAGATAAGGGAGTCTTCTCTCGCTGCTCCTGGGGAATGGGCTGAGCTGCATCTTACTCTCTAACCTTTCACTCCATTTTGGACTAATACACTTTGCTTCCTAACTCCTTGGCCAAGCTTCCATTCTTCCTTGGGACTGGGGTAAGGTTGAGAGGGGTAGGGGAAAGGTGAAGGGGTGACTGAGAGCCCCTCCTGGGGACTCAGGTTTCTGGGAAGGCTGTTGTGTTTCTGTATCACCTTTTACCTTGTCTATTTCTGTCTATAACTGTATATACTGTAAATATCTGCTTGTACATTGTGCTAGCTGTAAATATAAGCTTCATTCAATTTCCAGAGCCGGCTGAGTCTAATCTGGGTGATTTCTAAAGTTGGGGAGGGGGGCGGGCAGGGAACACCCAAACCATCACAACAGAACACAAAACAGTGGGTTTAAACTGGATGAAGGGAGATGTTAGGAGGTTCTTTACAGTGAAGGTAATGAAACACTGGCACAGGTTGCCAGGGAGGTTGTGGCTGCCCCCTCCCTGGCGGTGTTCAAGGCCAGGCTGGATGAGTCCTTGAGCGACCTGTTCTAGTGGGAGGTGTCCCTGCCTATAGCAGGGGGTTGGAACTAGGTGATTTTTGAGGTCCCTTCCAACCTAAACCATTCTATTATTCTATATAAGCCATGCTCAAAGTTAAACAATGGCAAACTTAAGAGTTGAAATTCAATACTGTACATGAAAGCAGTACAGACTTTGCACAAGTTAATTTTACTAGACAGAAGACTAAATATACCACTTCTGAAGGTTTAGTATGATTTACATGACTGCTAAAGGGGGGGACTCCCTAGTCACAGGGTCTATCTCCCCTGACTTAGCTATGGTCACCCTCAAAAAAGGACCACAACATTCAGGTCAGCATATCCTTATTTCAGTGAGATAGAATAGGATCCTACAAGACAGTAAAGATTGTATTTTTTTCATGTAGACTGAGAAACCTCAAGTTTCTTGGAGAAGATCTAAAAACTCTGCCTAAATCATCTGCAAGAAGCAAAGCAAAAAACCTTTGGTTTGTGCTATTTCTGAGAAAATATCTGGATATTTTATGTCTGTCAGTAGAACACAATTGAACAGCACAGACTGTAAAACTATACTGGAACAAAGCATTGCTTCAGTATTACAAAATGCAAACCTACTGAACATCACCTCTGCGCTTAAAGCACATTAAGACTATCATTTTGCTAGTCTAATTAAGCATTCTGCTTTACATTTTTGTCCACTGGTGATGGACTGCTGAGTAGGATGGTGAATTGCCAAAGGCAACTTGAGTTTTTAATGTTTGGCTTACACCACGCTTGTATCTGAAGCAAGATTCTTTCTAAGTGTATTATTCCCAACTCACCAAGTTTTTTGCAACGACAATTTGCAAAACATTGTGTGTGGCCGTCTCTTACCAACTCCAACTCCTCTGAAGAGAACACAGATCCTGCTGAAAGCAGGTTTCTCCACATCACAGTATAGAGTTTGGAGAGATGTTCTTCGCTCTGCGGTCCCGAAAACCTACATTTAAACTCAAAGATGAGAATCTCACACTGTAGAAGTGAGAGCAAAGCCAAAGATATTTTCAAAGACCTGCATGCAGAGATTCCAACTGATTTTCTTCCTCAGCTATGCTTTCATGATCTGTGCCTAAGAAGCCTAAATGTCCTCCTTCCCTCAGGACAGATACGGTGTCAGCTACAGAATGAGTACAACAGCACTGACACATTCTGAAGTACAGTTCACCAATGCAGCTGGCCAGCAATGGGAGGGATATCCTTCCTCCCAACCCTAAGTTTCCCACAGCAGCATGATGTAACATCAAACTATAACATAATCACCTACAATATGCAGAATGAAGTCCCCAAAGGATATTATGATGTTAATTCAAAATCTATTCTGAACACTCATCAACTGAGAGGCTTGTTAAAGCACTCCTGTGAACAAAAAGTTTCAACAAATCACCTGTACTACATGAATTAGGAAAGTACTAAAATTTGCTGCTGTAGATCTGATGTTTGTTGTACTGGCTGTAACTGCATGGCATGAGAGGAACAACATGCAGCTCGGTAAATTTCACATCACATAGTAGAGGTGCAGCACAGCAGTGGGAAAACAGAACTCACATTATGTAGTAGAGGGAAACAGTAAATTTGCTTTAGATCAGATTTGCTATGAAATGCTTCTCAACCATCACATGCAGTGGGATACCCGCCTACTGTCCCAACCCATTTTGGGATGGTGTTTAAATTCAACTTTAGAGCAATATAATGCTTCAATAAAATCTCTTCTTGAAAGTGAACACATGTCTAAAGACGTTAATAAATATGTAATTTTTCCGTAGCCACTATTGCAATGAAAGTCTCAAATCTGTCTCTGAACTAACTGTATTATGTTCAGTGCTAAAAGCAACTATACCAAACACATGTAAGCATAATCATTTCCCCAGTGCTCTTGCAAATACTAAGATTATTCTTTGACATTTATTTGCTCTTAAAACGGTGGGGTTTTCACCCCACTAGTCCAATTAGAACTTCTCTGGAATTTACTGCAGCAGACTGTGTTCTACTCAAGACCTGTGTACCATCTCGAGACCTGGAGAGCAAACACAGCAAGTCAAAATGTTGTCTGTACATCATTCTAGTCCTTCAAGAAGTAAAGATTCAGGCATTCCAGAAATAAAGGCTCAGGCTGAAAAAACCCAAGAGTCACTAGTTACTTAAGGTAAAAATAAATTGCACGAGATCATGTGCTTGTATGTGCCACTGCAGCTCCTAAGTTTTATATTTGCTTTATACTTTGGTACTAGAGCATCACTTCTATGCTTGGATACCTAAACACAAACAGCAAAGTGACTGTAGGACAAAGATTCTGTGTAAAAATTTATTTAGGAACTAAAGTACTGGACAGAAAGAATGCACAAATTTACGTGTGCTGGTCAGTCTTAGTCCAGTAAGTCACCATTTAGACCAAAATCTAAAAGCAACTAAATAAATACCACAGCTCCTTCCTGTTCTCTATCAAGCACCTTTCCCACACAGAATGACAGAATAGTTTAGGTTTGGAAGGGACCTCAAAGATCACCTAGTTAACTAAACCTAGCTAGGATTTCAGCATGATATCCCACATATGATCTCATTTATACTTGAAAATGTATAAAAGGGAGTAATTTTGTGAAGGATAAAAAGTATCATTTGTGCAGGAAAAAAAACACAATCAAAAAACCAAACCCCAACTATTAAAGAGTCAAATTATCATCACATAAAGCACTCCTAACTTTCCTTCCAGAAATGCAGCTATAGGGGGAAAAAAAAAAGCAGTTAGTCCTTCAAGAAGTCACATGTGAATTTCGGTGAATATGACTCCTTGCAACAAACTCACATACTGCCAGTTGAGGAAAAAGTAAAATCAAAGCAGAAAAAATCGTTTATGATTTTCAGCTAACTAAACTTGCAGTTCTGTTGGTAACTGGTGTTTTCCTGGTTCCCTGGTCATTGCTGCCCACCTGTCGTATCGACTTTGGCATTTAACAATCTTACACTTCAGTCATGTCTGCCTGGTGAAGTCTCTGCTAGTTGGAAAGGGGGAAATATAACCCCCATCTTCGGAAAGGGAAAAAAGGAAGACCCTGGAAATCAGGCCATCCAGTCTCACATCTGTGCCTGGCAAGATCATGGAGCAGATGTTCCTGAAGAATTTGCTAAAGCAAACAAAATCAAGAAGAGGTGATTGGTGGTAACCAACATGGCTTCACCAAAGGCAAATCATGTCTGACAAACTTGGTAGCTTTCTACGATGGAGTTACAGTATCAATGGATAAGGGAAGAGCAACTGATGTAATCTACCTGGACTTGTGTAAAGCATTAGACACTCCTGCATGACATCCTGGTCACCAAATTGGAAAATGGTCTGCTCACTGGACAAGAAATTGGCTGGGTAGCTACACTCAGAGAGTTGCAGTCAACACCTCAATGTCCAAATGGAGACCAGTGACAAGAGGTGTCCCTTAGAGGTCAGTACTATGACCAGTGCTGACATCTTTGTCAGCAATACAGAAAATGGGATTGAGTGTACTGTCAGCAAGTTTGCAGATGACACCAAGCTGTATGGTCCAGCTGACACTGAAGTGAAAGGATGCCATCCAGAGTGACTTGGACTGGCTTGAGAGGTGGGCTCAAGCCAACCTCATGAAGTTCAACAGGGCCAAGTACAAGGTCCTGAGTGACCTGGTCTACCAAAACTAGATGATCTTTAAGGTCCCTTCCAATTTAAACCATTCTATGAATCTATCAACTACTAAAACCAGCAGAAAAACATTCTTTTTTTAGGTAAGATTTTGGTCAGGCTTCCAAACTAAATCAACTCACAATAAGATTGACAAGCAATAAAGCTAGTGCAAGCAGCAATGACTACAGCATTTTAGTAGTGAGACTTCCCTCTATCTCTCTGACTCTTATGTTTCCATCCCTGTCTCCCAAATCAGTCCTCTGCTGAACATACTTATCTACCAAAGCAGAAAACTGTTCTGGTTTTCTACCTGAAATTAACATTGACAAAGAGGGAGCATCGAGGCTGTAACAAGGCACAGGCAAGCCAAAACAGAGCTCTCTCCCCTTTATTAGCACTACATTGTTACATCAGCTCATAAAACTTTGTCTGTATGTTTAATGTTTTTATATCCTAAAATTTCATGACAATTTTGTCTATACCATTCTTTGGTTATTTAATAAAAGCAGTTACTAACGCTAACTGAAGCTACAGGCAAATATTTTTCTTTCAGATAATAATGCTGTGTTCCCATATACAGAGCTAATGGCAACATTAGCTGCTAATTGAATAGTTTGTAAGGTGACACTTCCACACATCAGGAGCATCATATCCTCTTCTCACACTGGATCCTCACTAGGTTTTGAAATGTAAAAAATACAGCAAATGGACATAGCCTTAGAGAAAAAGATATAACCTTCTATTTACCTAGGCACTCACCTTTAGAAATTATTTATAATTACTTTATCTTTTACACAAATTTCTAGTTATCAACTGTAGTTACAGCAAGTTATCAGATGTACATGTAAGTTAAGCATCTCAATCTATTGCAAACTCCCTCTTTCAAGATTTAGAAACTGAGCATGGCAGACAACAAAAACCTCATCTCTTTGAGACTCAAGTCATAAGCAAACCTTACTCTCATTCACAAGCAGTCTGAGGACTAGCTGACAAGTAACCTTCAGCGCTAAAAAATAATCTGTACACATCTTTTTGTAGTTGTAACTGCCTAGTTGTCACATACCATACAGAACAATAAACACCAAACTCTGACAAGTTATCATCTACACAAGGTGCTGCCTTCTTAGGACAGGCAATTAAGGAAGAAATTAAGAAAGCGACAAGCTTGACTATATCCCAGAATGCTAACATCATCTTTCACAGTATCACCAAGGTTGGAAGAGACCTCATAGATCATCGAGTCCAACCCTTTGCCACAGAGCTCAAGGCCAGACCATGGCACCAAGTGCCATGTCCAATCCTGCCTTCAACAGCCCCAGGGACGGCAACTCCACCACCTCCCCGGGCAGCCCATTCCAGTGTCCAATGACACTCTCAGTGAAGAACTTTCTCCTCACCTCCAGCCTAAATCTCCCCTGGCGCAGCCTGAGGCTGTGTCCTCTCACCTGAGAGAAGAGAGCAACCTCCCCCTGGCCACAACCACCCCTCAGGTAGTTGTAGACAGCAATAAGGTCTCCCCTGAGCCTCCTCTTCTCCAGGCTAACCAATCCCAGCTCCCTCAGCCTCTCCTCGTAGGGCTGTGCTCAAGGCCTCTCACCAGCCTTGTCACCCTTCTCTGGACACGCTCAAGCATCTCAACGTCCCTCCTAAACTGGGGGGCCCAGAACTGAACACAGTACTCAAGGTGTGGTCTAACCAGTGCAGAGTACAGGGGCAGAATGACCTCCCTGCTCCTGCTGACCACACCATTCCTGATGCAAGCCAGGTTGCCACTGGAATCTTTGTGAGCTCCTTTTTAAAAAGGTCTATTTAAAAAAATCCTGAAATACTGTGTGTTCCCTATAAACACAGCTTCTGATATGTTTGTTCATGTATTTAGGGCTGAACCTGGTGCATTTCTATAACCAGGTGTGTGTGACCACAACAAACATCCCAAATGTGAAGCTGCAGTGCGTCACCACTAGATAGAATGTTTACCTCCCCCCAAAGCAATATAAAATGTTCTCATGTTAAGGGAGGAGTTGCAGGAAGTTCAGATGCACAAGGCACCAACCACGTGCTAGTGGTTAACACAGTGACTGGGATGCACACAGGTGGCTTGAGTTTTCCATCCTACCTATGTGACAAACGATAGGGAGCCACAGGAAAGGAATCATGCTATTCCTTCCTCGTGGCAGCGAACTCAGTGGAGTCTGACCAGCAGAGGAAGAAGCCTAGATTTCAACTGTGAAGCCACCCACCTTCAATCACTGCTCATTTCTGCATGGTCTCTCCCCTCTCCCTCGATTCTCCCTCTACACAGCCTTTCCCACTCTAACGGCAGCCTCCGGAGACCTGAACCTCTTGCTCTTCGCAAAGGCGAGCACTCAGATTTTGTGTGAACCCAAAGAAAACATTCTCCTTAAGGAGAAAGTTCACCCTCGCCGACCCAGCCGCAGGGATTTCCGCGGGGGTGGTCCGCGACCTTTGACCCCGACGTCACCCTACCGCGCGCAGGTGGCGGGAAGACACCTGGTCGGCCGGGCCTTAGGGCTCCCGCCAGTCGCCCCGGGGTCCGTTGCAACTGGAGCCAAGGGCCGCAGGGCTACGGCCTCGGGCGCACGAGATGGCCTAGCCGGCAATGCCCTTGGGCATGAGGATTGACGCCTCTGCCGGCCCCGCCGCGCCCCGTACCGCCTCATCGGCCTGCCCGCAGCCCCGCAGCATGAAGTCTCACCTGGCGGGCGGCGGCGGGCGGGCGATGGCGGCGGCGGGCGGGCGGAGGAGCGGGAGGAGGCGCGAGCACAGCGCCCGCAGGCGCCCGGCGGAGCTGAGCAGCGCAGCCATGACCGCCAGACGCGGAGGAGCACGTGAACCCAGCGCCGCGCCACTGCGCAGGCGCGCAGGGGGCAAGGGGCGGCAGGCGCCGGCGCTCCGCCCCCGCTCGCCCACGTGACGGACGGAACCATTGTTCGCGGGTGGGCGCTGCGGGCCCGGCTCTCGGGAGGGGCCTGCTCCTCACTGCCGGCTCTGCCAGTGATGAGACATCCCGCGCCAGGTCGCGGTACAGCCCCGGCTCCTGGTTGGGCGGGTCGGTAGCCAGTCTGGAGTTGCTTCCAGCGGAAGGCGGTTGAAGGGTGCTGTGAGCCGGCCGCGGAGGGAAGCGTGGGTTGGGGGTGATTCGCCGCGCCCCCGGAGGCGGAAGGAAACAGGTGGAAGTAGCGACTTTCCCAGCAGGCTCTTCTTGGAGCAGGTCACTCGTGTGTGCGCCGTCCCGTCCGTGCGGCTCTGAGCTGCGTGATGGGGGACCCCTGAGCGTCTGGCGTGTGGGTGGCACCCGCCTGCTCTCCTCCACAGGTGGCAGTGACCTGGGCTATGGGGCTCCCGGCGCTCTGCGGCCGCGCGGGGACGGCGACGGCCCTGAGGAAGAAGGGCGGTTCCGGGGGGCTTTTGCTCTCCCGGGGACTGAGGCGGGACGGAACTGCCATTCGCCGTGGGTTATTTCAGACGCCAAGAACACGGGAGGTAACGTGCCAGCGCGAAGAACTTCCTCAGCTTTCCCTTCTCTAGAGTAAGGAAAGCTCCCGTTTTAATGGATTATCCGCGTTGCTCCCAGAAAGCAGTTCTTCCACGGTAGGGCTGGGAAAGCCACTTGTGACGCTGCCATGAGCCTTTACAAGGCGACTGGGACCTGTGAAATCTTGTTACCCCCTGCTTCCTTCTAGGCACTTCAAGGGGCACTTCAAGGCAAGGATGGACGTGGCACTTGGTGCCATGGTCTAGCCTTGAGCTCTGTGGTAAAGGGTTGGACTTGATGATCTGTGAGGTCTCTTCCAACCCTGATGATACTGTGATACTGTGAGGAACCAACCGAGAGTGAGTGGCACCTGAACGAACTCTAATAAACCTTTTAACTGTACATCTCTGCTTGAGCTTGGTTAGATTTACTAATAGGCCATCTGCACTGACACTCGATTTTAGCATGCAAGTTAAGCTGCTTCCGATGTCATAGTGTTAACTTGGATTGCTATTTAACAAGTTAATTGCATGTTTTCATACAAAAAAATAATGTAGTTATGTTTGCCATAGACTGTAAATAATTATTGCAGGCCAGAATGATTTCTTTTGTCAAATCTTCTACAGTCAGCTGTTCCTCATTACTTGGAAACACTTGCAAAGACTTTTGGAAGGCCCAGGTGCTTTTCTTATTTATAAGGATAACTCAACCATAAACTGCATCTAGCAGGGCAATATTTGTAATGTTACTGCTCATCAGGGCTTCTGTCATATGGCATTGTGATCAGTATTTCATGGAATACAGCATTAATGAATTCTGCATTCAGTCTTAATGAAGAAGGGCAGCATTTCATTTATTTTAAACTCAAGTACAAACCCAGTAGCATATGCTATTGGGCTGGCTTAGTTATGCACTTAGTGAACTTTGTTATGAAGTAGTGCTCCTGGGAGCTCACTGTAGTAACACGATAAAAGAACATCTACAATTCTTACAGTAAGGAGCAAAAATGATAAAACTAATGACTGAAAGAGTAAGAAAGAATATTGATATGAGGATCATCAGCATAATAGTAAATTCTTGTTGTGGAGACTTCACTGCTACTGAAAGAACCGTTTTGAGAAGTGTTTAGGAGAACAATGTGACAAGTGCTCTCCAGGAACTCCTTCAAAGGACAACAAAAGTGCAAAGGTTTGACAATCTGATCAGTGGATAACAGGAACTGAAATGATGAGCTGCTCTAAGAGGAACTGTCTTTTCACTGCCATGTGAGAGGTTATAGATATTACTATGTTTTAGATATAAAGAGCTATTTGCTGGATGTGAAAAGAATAGGAGGTCTTGAGGAATTAATTAAAAATGAGCTATAGGTGAAACCATAGACAGGAAGTTACATTCACTAAAGTTCTCTGAATGATTGAATCTAGTTCACATCAAGATCTGAAAAACAGAAAAAAAACAATCAGTAGATTGAAACGATGTTTAGTCAAGAGTTTTACTTCTTTGGATGAAACTAAGTTGTGTATTAGATGTGTAATTTGTGCAGAAAAATTGCTGATGCTTGTATGTGAAAATCTAGCACTGTATGATAGTAATTACCTCTAGTAGCTGAGAAATGGGTTATTAGGTGAAAAAGTAGTTATGCCATGCCATGCTTGAATTGTATACAAAATGTGAATGAGGCACTGGGATTTCAGTATGGACAAAACTTGAGGTGTATCTGTGGGTGCACAGTACAGTAGCTACGCTATATTTATAGAAAATAAAAATCCAGAGGTACAAGGATATAGAAAAGGCCAAAAGCACAAACATATCCAGAGAGGCAAATGAAGGTCGTCATCCAATTAGGAAGATTGCAAAAGATGTGCTAGAGAAAGGAGTAAGTTGTAGAAGGAAAAGCTGTGGTCTGCTTCATGAGGAGCAAGTGAAAAATCGGATGTTGAGAAGTCCAGGCTAATAGAGATGGAAAGGAAAATGTGGCAGACAAGAGATAAAGGAGGCAGTCTAGTGAAATCTGGTTTGTTGGTTCCACCAATGAAAGAAAGAATAGCTTCAGAAAGTTAAAATAAATCCTCTACTGAATTTTTATCCTTTTTCTGAACAGACCACATCCTCCAAGATTCTTGGCCTGATTCTCTCTGCCCAGAGAGTTTATTCCTGTTGTTTATCATTCCAAAGAGACTATTCCTGGAGATAACTGATCAGTGCCAGGTTATGTTCTGAGGCTCTGGAGCTGTCTCTAGTATTGAGTTCCTGTTCTCTTAAGTTTTCAGCCTGTGGCAGACAATTGCCTGGCATAGTCTGAGGAGTTAGCATTAGGTTGGGGCTGCTGCTAGTAGGCAGTTTGGCAATGCCTAGCTGTCTTGGAGAGCAGGAGGATTTTAAAATAAGAACTCTGGCCAAACTCTTGCAGTCCACTTGAAGTCTCCAGACTGCTTCTGGTTATTCAGGCTGACAGATGGGCATTAACTACATGCATACTACCTCTCCCAGAACTTAGAAGTTCTAACACCCAGCCTAGACCTCCCCCAGCACAACTGGAGACTCTGTCCCCTTGCTCTATTTCTGGTTGCCTGGCAGAAGAGAACAACCCCCACCTGGCTACAACCTCCCTTCAGGTAGTTGTAGACAACAGTGAGGTCCCCCCTGAGCCTCCTCTTCTCCAGGCTGAACAACCCCAGTTCCCTCAGCCTCTCCTCATAGGGTTTGTGTTCCAGGCCTCTCACCAGCTTCATTGCCCTTCTCTGGACACCTTCTAGCACCTCAACATCTCTCTTGAATTGAGGGGTCCAGAACTGGACACAGCACTCAAGGTGTGGCCTGACCAGTGCTGAGTACAGGGGAAGAATAACCTCCCTCATCCTACTGGCCACACTGTTCCTGATCCAGGCCAGGATGCCATTGGCTCTCTTGGCCACCTGGGCGCACTGCTGGCTCATCTTCAGCTACTATCTACCAATACCCCCATATTGTGTTGTTTAATGTTGGCAATAATTTATGGTATTTTTTCCAGGATCCCAAATTACCTTCAACTTTTAGTACTTAAGTGTCTGTGGGAATGCAAGAAAGAGGCACACAATAAAGAAAAATGATTAGCTATGAAGAGTGTTAATTGTGAGAGTCACAGGGTGTCTCCCTTGTGGAAGAGAAGGAGACTCAGTGGAAGTCTAATAAGGAATGAAAATAAGTGGAAGAGGTAAGTTCAAAACAGAACTATAAATCATTTGTATTATGTTAATGCTCTTTCTGTATTATGGTGTAAAAGTAGCTCTGGCTGTAATAAAGTTGATTCTGCATGCCCTGATGGAGTCCATTGTGTGCTAATCTACAACTGTCTTTCAGGTCTCATAATCTGGCCAGTGTTGCTTTACCTGCAGCAGGGCAGGTTTTCCATCTCAAGTTACACATAAAATTCAAGTCAACAAGTGTTTTGAACTAGTCAGGGGTGGGTTTGGGTTGGTTTTGTTTAGGATAAAAAGTCAAGTTAGAGCTATAGAAGTGAGATGGACATGGTACAAACCATGTTTTTCAAGAAAAAGTGGAGAAGAGTGATAACTGTAGTTTGACAGAAAGAAGAAATTTGTGAGATGACAGTAACTCAGTAACTGGTAATGGTGCTGACTGGATGGAAGGACTGCTGTTTGCCTCCCAAAACCAAGATGCAAGTAAGTGCAGCTCACTTGCAAGAAGACACTGGCAATCCATGGATTTTTTTTTCCATGGATATTTAAGGTTCAGTTTTGTAGCTTTGATGCCTTTGGGCCATTTGTCATTCAAGTGTCATGTGTCAATTACTCCCCTCATGCCACAATAAAGCAAGCTCTTGCCCTTGCTGTAGTTTAAGTTACAGCTGTTCTCGTAGTCCATGGAAGCCTAACTGCATAGCTTTGATAGTAAGGCATGTTATTTTACTTTGGTTTGGGTCTAGCAGGGCATCAAAGTCAGATAAAGGTGCTGGAGCAGGGCAAAATAGCAGGGGAGTGATTGGCATTGGAATGGGCTGCCCAGGGAGGTGGTGGAGTCGCCATCCCTGGAGGTGTTAAAAAAAAGCCATAGTCTAGTTGATTGGACAGGGCTGGGTGATAGGTTGGACTGGATGATTTTGGAGGTCTCTTTCCACCTGGTTGATTCTATTCTAAGAGTCAGGGTAATATATAAATGTCTTAAAATGTTTTGATTAATCATTAAAATAAGCTTAGCCTGATGTTTATACATTGAACAGTTATTGTCCTCTCTGAGACAATGAGTAGATAGCAAAGTGGGGTGCTGTTAAATAAATGCAGTCTGATATCTTTGGGGAAATCAGTCTGTCACTAAGAGCTGAGAAACCTTCCATTTTTAAGTATTTCCCTTAATCTATATTTTTCTTTTGAGTCCTCACCTGCACCATCCTTTTCTGCTGGCACAAGTATTTCCATAGCTATTTGATGAACCAGATGGGTATATCAGTCTCATCTAGTTTTAAGCAAGATCATCTCCCCAGCCCTTTACACATCACAGCCATGCAGATGTTTGTGGCAACACTGTGTAATGACAAGGAGTGGGCCTGTACAGAAATTGTCAGCATCTGATTTACTTCCTTTCCTGTTACCTTTCAATTTCATAGAATCAACCAGGTAGGAAGAGACCTCCAAGATCATCCAGCCCAACTTAGCACCCAGTCCTGTCCAGTGAACTAGACCATGGCAATAAGTGCCTCAGCCAGGCTTTGTCTTTTCTTGAACACCTCCAGGGACAGTGACTCCACCCCCACCCTGGGCAGCCCATTCCAATGCCAATCACTCTCTAAGAACTTCCTCCTAACATCCAGCCTATACTTCCCCCAGCACAACTTGAGACTGTGTCCCCTTGTTCTGTTGCTGGTTGTCTGGGAGAAGAGACCAACCCCCACCTGACTACAACCTCCCTTCAGGGAGTTGTAGACAACAATGATGTCACCCCTGAGCCTCCTCTCCTCCAGGCTAAACACCCCCAGCTCCTTCAGCCTCTCCTCACAGGGCTGTACTCCAGGCCCCTCACCAGCTTCATCACCCTTCTCTGGACACCTTCCAGCACCTCAACATCTCTCTTGAACTGAGGGGCCCAGAACTGGACACAGCACTCAAGGTGTGGCCTGACCAGTGCTGAGTACAGAAGCAGAATAATCTCCCTCGTCCTGCTGGCCACACTGTTCCTGATACAGGCCAATCTGCCATTACTCCTAAGCTCTTAAAAGAATTCCTCATCTAGAAATGTCTAAGTAGGACATTGTTACTAAATCAAAAGAGTAAACTATTTTCTAATCAGGTGCCAATTTAAATTGTAAAGCTCTTGGAGAAATCGTTAGGTTTGCTGGTTGTTCCTTTAAATCCATTTCAGTGAGAAAGACAAGAGCTGTGAGCATCAGCAAGATACGCCTTCAAACTGTTTAGGTTTGATTGCATTGCATTATGGAATGCTTCATTACTAGTTTAACCTCTCAAAGGTTTTCAGCTGCTGTTTTATTTAGCTATACCGACTACACTGCCTACAGCTACTCCAGGCAATGATTCCCCCAGTGGCATGCATGAGCTGCTCTGCTCTACTGCAAAAATACATTATAGCTGAATTTGCCCTCAGAGTTTGGAAAGATCTAAAGTCTTTGGAGAGTAAAATTGTGGGGGTTTTCTTTGTTTTAGCTGGCAGTATGAGCCTCTGGCATTTTTAAGTGCAAGTCATTACCATCCACAAGGGTAATGTTAATATATCTGTGTTTCAATCTCAGGACATTTTCCAGTTGCTTCTGCCACAACAATCTCTGCCATCTCAGTGCTTTGTAAGCCCCTTGTGAATTAGCCATGCCAGTAAGAATCACTGTAGAGTTTGGCTGAAACCAGTTACTACCTGATTTATTCTTTTTTGCAGTAGTTGGCAGTGAGGTTGAAAGTCATTCAGAGCTACTTGATGGCAGCAGATGGGAATGAAGAAAATGAGGGATGTGACACTTAGAAATGTTAAATGCAATCAACAGAAAACCAAGAATATTTCTTACAACCTTATTTTTTTAAGTATTTTTGTTTCTTTTTTAAAACTGAGGAGCAATCATTTAGTTATAGTAATGCTCACGTACAAAATCCTGGCAACAGTGATAGCATGGCATCCAGAAATAAAAGCAAACTAAAGGACCACTTGAAGCAGTCAAGAGGGACCAGGTGACAGTCCTCATTGACCAGAAGGATGGAATCTGTCAACAAAGGTAATACCTTGTGGGAAATGCAGTAAGTCAAGACAGAGAGATCAAGGGCTGCCCCTTTCACACAGTGTGTTAAGCAGTGAGTGTGGATGTATAGTATGTTTTGTCAATTGCTGCTTGCTTTCACTGGGAGGGATGTCAGAAATACTCACCCTACCCTTTTAGGCTGCTTTACTGAATTCCCTCTAGTTCCCAGCTCAGGCATAATCCCAGCTCCCACAACTAGGAGATATGTAATCTAACCAGAGGTATAGTGCAAGAGAGGAAAGCAGCTCTGAATGCAAAGACAGCCAAGCAAAGCCAAAAACATAAAACGTTTTGGCCAGTGTTGCTATTTTTAGGCATCTAATTTGATTTTAAGGAAAATTAAGTAGTATGGTGCCAAGTCAATCTTGCCTGGGGTTAGGTGGCATGGTTTCACAGCCACCACTGCCTGTCTTCACTGTGTAAGTATATAAAAGGACTGGAGGCTTAAGAAACATGGTTTCTGTCTTAGTTTTGTTCTGAGTCGTTATTGTTTCCCCCTTGTCTTTAAAATAAAAACTGCAGGGAATTATTCTCTCCCGATCCAAGCAGAGAGTGTCCCTCTGGCACAGGTTCCTTCCCCCTCCTGCTGCCAGTGTCAGATGTGGGTCCTTGAGAAAAGAGTGAGAAGGGTCATCTGTGCAGGTGCACCCACATGTATGTCTCTGCCATCTTGTATCCAGCCGGGTGGTGGTTTAGAGTGAGAGCTTGAACAGAAGGGATAATCCCAGATCACATTATAATTACTACCACCTGGCTGACTCAATGCTTTATAGTAATAGAATCCCTTGCTCATGAAGTGTAGGACGGGTTGTGGTTTGGATAAAGCTGATTCCAGATCTTTAGACCTGCAGATAGCGAGATCATGATCTACCAGTTATGAAAAAAACCAGTCCTGTACATGCATTTATTTGTACATTAATGGCTACATTTATGTTTCTAAACTCAGATTTCTTGAAAATGTCACAACTCCTTATTCTGGTCTTGAGCAGCACATTTTCCTTTGTATTTCTAACTTTTACTCATAACAATGGGCATTTTCTGTTGTTCATGTGTGTTAAAGTGGCAGGTACTCTGATCCAGCTAGGACCTTACAGAAACTTATTTATTGCTCTGAATGTTGGTAACAGTTTATATTGTTTATTGGTCTGGCCTCTTTACACATTGGTCTACAAGGAACTAAAATCTTAAATACAAATTTCAATCTAGATCAAACTGCAGCTGTTCTGGGCTTGTGCAGAACGAGGAGCAGTAAGGATGCAACTGGCTGACAAAGCAGAGTCCAAGTGCTGGCTAATTCAAAGTACCCTAAACAGCAATGCATTAGGAGAACGAGGGACTCTTATTTCATATGGGGGGAGGTTGAACTGGTTTATGGGAACCATAGCAGTAAATGTGTGGTCATTAGAATGAGAGTGCAGAGCTTCATGACTGAAGAACAGGTCATCTTGAGTGCCATCACAAAGCACCTACAGGATGGCCAAGGGATCAGGCCCAGCCAGCATGGGTTTAGGAAGGGCAGGTCCTGTCTCACCAACCTGATCTCCTTTTATGATCAGGTTACCCACCTGGTGAATGTGGGGCAGGCTGTGGATGGAGTCTACCTGGACTGCTGCAAAGCCTTTGACACCTTCTGCCACAACAAGCTCCTGGCCAAGCTGGCAGCTCGTGGCTTGGACAGATTCACTCGATGCTGGGTCAAGAACTGGCTGGAAGGCCAGGCCCAGAGAGTGGTGGTGAATGGTGCCACGTCCAGTTGGCAGCTGTCACTAGTGGTGTACACCAAGAATCAGTGCTGGGCCCAGTCCTGTTCAACATCATTATTGATGATCTGGACGATCATCAATAAAGTTCAGCATCAGTAAGTTTGCAGATGACACCAAGCTAGGAGCAGGTGTTGATCTGTTGGAGGGTAGGAGAGCCCTGCAGAAGGACCTGGACAGGCTGGATGGGTGGGCAGAGGCCAATGGGATGAGATTTAACAAGGCCAAGTGCAGGGTTTTCCACTTTGGCCACAACAACCCCAAGCAGCACTACAGGGTGGGGACAGAGTGGCTGGAGAGCAGCCAGGCAGAGAGGGACCTGGGGGTACTGATGGATAGTAGCTGAAGATGAGGCAGCAGTGTGCCCAGGTGGGCAAGAGAGCCAATGGCATCCTGGTCTGTATCAGGAACAGTGTGGCCAGCAGGACGAGGGAGGTTATTCTTCCCCTGTACTCAACACTGGTCAGGCCACACCTTGAGTGCTGTGTCCAGTTCTGGGCCCCTCAATTCAAGAGAGATGTTGAGGTGCTGGAAGGTGTCCAGAGAAGGGTGATGAAGCTGGTGAGAGGCCTGGAGTACAGCCCTGTGAGGAGAGGCTGAGGGAACTGGGGTTGTTTAGCCTGGAGAGGAGGAGGCTCAGGGGGGACCTCATTGCTGTCTACAACTATCTGAAGGGAGGTTGTAGCCAGGTGGGAGTTGGTCTCTTCTCCCAGACAACCAGCAACAGGACAAAGGGACACAGTCTCAAGTTGTGCTGGGGGAGGTCTAGGCTGGATGTTAGGAAGAAGTTCTTGCCAGAGAGAGTGATTGGCATTGGAATGGGCTGCCCAGGGAGGTGGTGGAGTCACTGTCCCTGGAAGTGTTCAAGCAAAGACTGGCTGAGGCACTTGGTGCCATGGTCTAGTTGACTGGCTAGGGCTGGGTGCTAGGTTGGACTGGATGATCTTGGAGGTCTCTTCCAACCTGGTTGATTCTATGATTCTGTGATTCTAAATTGCAAAGTGAATGGATGGCAACGCTAAGCACATCTTACCTCTGTGTATTTGATTGGAACATGACTGGAGTGAGCAAGTTGCAGCCTCCTTGTGCTTTGAAAACTATGTAAAGATGCTCCCTTTAAAATGTGAATTTGATGGAATTCACGGGCAAGTACTAGACATAAAAACTAGTGGGCAGCACCTTGTATTTCTCCTGAGCTGAACGTTGTACATCAAAAGCAAACCCATGCTTTGGAAGCTTTGTACATGTTTTACTGACAAGAAGAGGCAAGGATGGCTATGGGCCCGTGTTCATGCAACACATATTAGTATGATTAGTATGATGTGCATCTACATCTTAACAGACGCTGAGCATATCTAATGTGTTTTCAGTTTAATATATTATTGCCTATTAAAAACAATCTGAGGACATCATACTATTTACTAATATCCAAGTTTTTTTTTATGTTGTTAAGAAGATAGCACTCAATTTTATATAAATTCAATGCAAATTGTTTGAGAATAATTGTCTGAGAATAATCAGTATTCAGTTTATATAAATCCAATAGAAATGGAGAATAAAAGCTACAAGAGGCTCTGCTTTGCGTATCATTCTTCCAGCTGGATGCTTTAAGAGCACTTTACAAACAGGAATAAATTTAGCTTTGCAACACCCTGCTGGTGTGAATTCCAGCGCAAGAGCAGCTACGGGAATGCCTCAGTAACAGCCAGCTGAGATGTGCTTCAATTTGAGTTTGCTCTTCGGCCTTACTGGGTTTGCTTCAGGGCTTTCTGAGGGCAGAAGGACCCCAGGGAACAGGCAGGACCGGCGAGGGGTAACTCCTCTAGCTTAAATACCTTTTATTTATTGTTAAAGTTTTTTTCTTTGAGCTTCCAAATCGAAGCAAGACTATTTCTTTGGGTGTTTTTACACCTTTTCCTGCCTACATCTATTCCTTTCTTTCCAAAAGGGGAAAGGGAGGGGAAGGCATCCTATTATCATATTGGTTCTGTTGGCTCTATTTTGGGTATCTGGGAAGCTTAAACTAGGACCAAGACAATTAATTTGGAGCCTCAACATGGGGTTAGGTACAAAATAATTATTTTTAGGCAAGATTTGGAAGTAAAAAAATGGATGTTCTAAGTTTTAATAATTCAGGCTTTGGGTTGTTTTGGAGCTGGATATATAAATTGATAACATATCATGTAGTCTGCATAGTAACTGATATGGTACTTGAGTATTTTAAAGGCCTACCTGTGTATGTATATTTAGTGGAGTCTGTTGGAAATTTTACTGAGTTTGGGAATGCATCTGATAGATGGAATCACTCTGGGAGTGTGTGCTGGGACATTCGAGGTCCAGATATTTTGGGGGATAAATGGTATTTCCTGGCAGTATTTGCGTTGTGCTGTAATATGCTTCAGGGAGGAATTATCGCTCTCCTAGCCTGGACCACGCGGCAGCTTCCATAATTGGGAAGGAGATAAGCGGGAGGGCAGCCCCGCCGGGTAACTGCCGATGCTGCGGGTGTGGGTGCGCAGGGGCTCAGACAGGCGCTCGTAGCCTCTCTGCAGCCCCGCTCCAGCCCTGCTCCCCGACCGCGAGCAGCGGCGCGGCCAGCGGCACTCCCGTCCCGAGCGCACTGCCACCCACAGCCATTCCCGACCAGGTCCTGCACACACAAACAGCTGCTCCTACGCATCCAATCTCTTGGGCTCCTGTCACCACTGGCAGGAAAATGCTACAGAAGACGGAGAGACCTTTCCCAGACTCGGATCCAGTGGAAGGCAGCTCTGCTGGAGCCGGCGCCCCCCAGCAAAATGCACCAGATGGAAGTGAGTCTGATACAGAGGTAACCACGATCACAACCATGCCTCGAAAGGAGATCAGGCAGGCACGGCAGGATTATGCAAGGGCAAACAGCCAGTCTCTACTGGAACCCTACACGCAGAGTTGCAGAGGCAAGAGACAGAGAAGGTGAATCCAGCCAATTTGCTGAGGTAAAAGCCACCCAGCTGGTCCTGGACATTGAAGAACAAGAACAGCGGCCAATGCTCTACATCTACACTGACTCATGGGTGGTAGCAAAGGCCTTATGGGGGTGGCTGAAGGAATGGAAGCGAAATGTTTGGCAGAGAAAAGGGAAGCCTATTTGGGCTGCTCATCTCTGGCAAGCCATTTCTGCACATCAGTGCTCACATCCCAGGAGCAGAGCCACTGAAGAACAACAGCACAATGTCCTGCAGCTTGGCAGTAACGCAGGCTGTGGTGAGGTCTGTACAAGCAAGCTCTCCAGCTTGGAGCAACTTACTTGCTTTTAACAGCTGTAACTGCTAGTGGCTTGGTTCTCCCAGTCTCATCCCTTCTGTGTGGTGCAGGATGTTGCTACCCACCGCTGGGATTGTTCTCCCTAAGGCTGGCTGTGGGTTTTGGGCAGCTTTCAGCAATGACTCTTGTCTACAGCATGAAGGGCACTTATGCTTCTCCCTGGTAAGCCAAGGCATGGCAAAGTTTCCAAGTAGGCAAGTTTGAAGCATCAAAGCTTGGTATAACAGCAAGGCTGATCTTGAAGCAACAAAGCTTCCTGGTCCCCAAGGCATAGCAAGGCTGGGTAAGGCGAGGCTTGACATGACATGGTGAGCTGTTTACAACTTCTGCCATACTTTTATCAATTGCCTGAGTCTTAATTGCTCCAATGGGCAAATGAGATTAGCATGTCCATTAACCAATCAGAATGGCACTTTGCCAGAACTAACCATATTAGGTGAAGCCATGGGCTTGCTTTAGCAAAATTTGGGAAAATATAGGCCTGTGCATGAGGCAGGCACAAGCCAAGTGTATGTACCTGGTTTACCACAGGATGTAAACAGGAGCAAAACAAGTCTGAGCAAGCCCTGGTCCTTAGGCTCAGCGGCTCCAGGTGCTTTGTCCTTTTTCCTGTATCACTCCCCACTCCAGAAGGGGAGGAGGAGCAGGCAATCATGCCTGGACATGCCAGGATGACATGGCCTTATGAAAAAACAATGTTAAAACTCTTCTACAAAGCATTCTTGTGAACATCTGAAAAACATCAAGTGACCTTACTACTGGACTCAAATTCTGCTGCTCAGCTTTTACTCTAATGCCTTACTCTTCTTAGACCATTGATGCAATGGAATTGAGTCCTGTTCAAACAGAATGGAGGATACTCATCACTAGCTTACTTAGCAAGCTCATGGGGGAAAAAAATCAGAAGCAGCTTTCTAGTTAGGTAGAAAAGAGGAGAAAATTGCAATAGTCTGATCAGAGGAATAGGGGGGAAAACAGACATCCTGATTTTTTAGGGACTGAGGCAGTCTATCTGTGAAGCAATACGAACCAGCCTTTATTCCACATCTTGAGGTTCAGATGCAGATTTCATGAGTGACATCTGCCTACAAACTCCACTAACATTTGCAGCATGGTCTCGATATAAGAAAAATAAAATAGTCCTCAGAGGTCACATCAAACATGACTGCACACAGTGCATCACCTAACTCTTCTCCTCACCTTGTCAAAAGTCATTGTGCTAGGAAGCAGCTTTTTCATTTCCACCAAGTGGATGAGAAGCTGTGTTCCAGAACTGAACTGCCACAGGAGCTTCTTCCAGCAGCCCTTCAGCTCACATATAATCATTTGTCTGTCTTGGCAGTTAAATGAAAATTCTTTTCCTTCTACACCCAACTGATACATTTCTTACAAGAAAATTACCTCTGTAATCAGCCTCAACAGGACACTTTCATATTATCTCATCAGATAGCCTCTTCTTGCAGGACTACTCCAGTTTGATTTCTTTCCTTATGCAGGTGACCTGAAAGGTTTGTAGTATGTTGTCACCTTAAGCTTCCAGATTAGGTTTCTTTAGCTATGTTGCACAATGTTGCACAAATCTTCAACATAAAAATCTCATCTGATTCCAGCTTGGTGTCATTACCTTTCATCCTAGCATCAGATCATCATCTGTGTAATCACTCATTACACCAGAATCTTTCTCCTTATCCATCTGATGGACTCTCAGCTTACAACAAATATTTTGTTATTAGTCTCCAAATGCACAATCTTAGTTTTTGTGATGTGCCATTTCTTCACAGGTTTATTGTTCCAGTCATCGCTTCTCTGAGACATGCTACCTCTTCTTGTACTGCTGTATATTTTAGGGGAGCATTGTCAACCCATCCCACTGGCACATTGGCATTTCTCTGATAAAGTTACAGGAATTTTGATGAAGTTTTAAAAATGATCCTGGAAGATACCCACTGATAACCTATGTCCAACTTGAAATGCTTATTTTTGACATTGTTTGCTACTGCATCCTCTTTGATCAGCTCCTTATGCACTGTGGTTTTGTTTAATAATTTCATCTTCAATTCTCCAAGGTAGCAATTTGCCTTTTTTTTTTTTAACTGGAAACCTGGCAAAGATGTTCCTCATTTCTTGTAATGCAAACCATTATTTACTTGCATGAAAAACAGCAAGATTAGGCAAACATAAATGGCCAGTGTCATTTTCCATTTTATTTGTTGAGAAATCTCCTTTTGTTTTCCAGTTTTACTTGTTGATTTGCTGAAGTCACTCCCTGCATGCTATCATATTTTTTATGTCTGATTAACAGGCTTTATCTTCTCAACCTGTACAGTTGTCTCCCTGAATTTAAGGACTGTTACTCTTGAGATCCCATTTAGACAAAATGTCCAAGCACTTCAGTACTGGAAGTTGGAATTGAATGACCTAACTGAAAGAATCGCTATATAATTCCACAGTGAGGAATAAACAGCTCAACAATGGATTTTCTTGCTTGCTTGCCTTAGCTGTCAATTGGATATTTTTAAGCTCAGGGAAAGCAAAAGTTCAGTTGATAGCAACTACTACACATTTTATATCTACTGCATTTCCCTATTTTTGTGCCTTTTACATGAGTTATAATGAGGGATCCACAAGGATACCCCACTGGCAGTCACTCCCTTATATATTTTATCGCATATCCCAATAGAGTGACATTTTTAGCATGCTTTTCCAAGTTGTTACATTAACAAATTTGCACTGATTTCTTTATTCTGTCAGCTAAAGACCACCTCATAGTAAGACAGTGAACTTTTACAGCATTCCACAGTTGATGCACTGTCTAATGTCACAAATGTCTGCTCAAATAACTTCACTGAGACTTGAGAAGACTCTGCATTGTGCCTTCCGTTTGAGCTTGATTTGACAGAATCAGTCCCTGTGCTAGCTCATGGCACTTATCAGTTAGTCAACCTTCTTTAGGGAAGAGAGTTTAGAGTGCACCATATTCAGTTTTCAGATCAAGCCCTGTCCCCTTAGGAAACTATGTATTGCATTATTAAACAAGGTGCCATCAGCCGTAGCACCATGCTTAAACATTCAGTCGAATAAAAGACGACATCATTATGTTAACTCTTTTTTCACCAGCTTCATTTATCTTTCAGTGATCTGAAATAAGATGCTAAGACAGAAAAAAAACCCAAACAAAAAACCTTTGCCACATCTTTCTTTTACTTTCTCTGGAAAGTGCATAAACATGGGCAGGAGAACCTGTCTGACATTATAGAATAATGATTAAATGTAATCCTATATGAGGTGTGCTATTGTGGCAAAGTCCTGGTTTGTGAGTTATTTGAGACCGATATACTTGGTTTTGTAACTGCTACTTCAAGCCATTGTGTTTAAATGAGAGAAGAAATTGGCCATAAATGCAGAAATCCCTTTATAAAACATGTTACCCCATTACACCATCAGTGCAACGTGCAATAGGACATACATGGATTGTGATCAAATTATGCACACATTGTCAAGGTTTATGGATTCTCTGAAGTATTTTGTGTCACTTCAATCAAAGTGAAAATCTCACAGAAGGAAGACCTGCTCCCTCTTGAAATACATCCTTTAAGATTTGCATTTTAAATCTCCTGGAGTCTTGTTCATGTGTTCAAAGTGAGTTTTGCAACCTCTTTATTTATTGCCAAGATTTTCTGGGAAAAGGAAAGATATCCTTTTAAAAGCTTCATGTTGATATAAATATGAAAATGGATTAAACTCTGCTTCCAATTTTCAAACATATGTACTTCAATGAATATTAAATGGTAGACCAATATCATCATCATGACTTATTTACTTTGTAGAGTTTTTATCAAAAAAGGAGTGGAGTTTGCTGTGGAGCGTGAAACTCCACTGTAATTGAGTTTAGAGTGGTAAAACCACTAAAGAGGCCATGGCCCCAGAGAGTTCCCTGAAACCCACCTGTCAGCTGGTGTTACATCACTGATCCAACAAGCCATGCCTTCCTCTTCCTGCTAAAGGCTTCTGTGAGGGAAAAAAAAGAGAGAGAGAGATGAAAATCCACACGCAGTTGCTCCTAGGAAAACACAACAAAACAACCCAAACAAAACCAAAAACCTCTCCAACAGCTGCACAGTGTCAGAAAAATAATGATCTGAGACTCAGCCTCCAAGGGATGCTAGTCTGGGTCCTAATTCTGTAAGGTGTCATTTCTTTCATTGCAGTGCTATTAAGCATGAAAGTAATGGAGAGAACGTGAAGTATTCTTTCCCTAAAGTACAACAAGGGAGAGAAAGGGTACTTCAGGATATTGACAGGGAAAGGTGTCTTGTTTTGCTACAAGGGTCGTCTTAAAGGATCCCTGCAAAAAAACCTGGCAATTCAGTTCTCACTATTTCACCATCAAAATGACACTTCTGAACTTTGTAGCTTTTGTATGTGCCCAACACGAACACTGAAATGGCAAGGCTTAGTTCCACAGTGTTTTTGCATTAAAAGTGGTGGGTTTGCAGTTGGATTGAATGACTCAGAAGACCGATACTAGGCTACTTTAAAGTCTTTGGTGAAATCGGTCCTGAGGTCAAGTGTTCTGCTTGCAGAACTCCCTTTACTTCAGCAGAGTCACATCTGTGCACAATCTGCTTATAAGCCAGTACTGACTGTTGATATTTAACAAGTGTTTCATAAGCCTTTTTTTCTGCACAGCAGGCAGATCTGAAGCAACCTCTCCACTATAATGTAGGCACCTGCTGCACTTGCATTTTTAGCAGGACCTGAACGACACAGGAAATAGCTTATTTGTGAAATACAAAGTGATTTCTGCACCAAAATGTCAAGGTAAGCTGACAGAGCTGTGCGAGCAGTTTTCCAAAATGGCACATTTATTCTATTTTTGGCATGAAAAGAGGCTGTCAAGTAAGTCCCTTCTCAAAAGTGAACACCCAGTTTCAAAGGCAGTTAAATGCCTGAGCCTTACTTAAGAGCTTACCTTCACTGAAATCATTGCCATTCTGAGGTTGGATCAAAGTCTATAAAAGAAAAAAGTCCAAATGTTTTCTTCTGAGAAGATGTAGCTGATCATATTGAGTCTTTTTTTCAAGAAAGGGAAAGAGGCTGTTCTGTTAGACTTCAATTTGTTTCAAAGATTGTGGCTGGCAGATGCATTGTTCTGAAAACTGCTCCTGCCAGGTTTTTTTATCTATTACACCTACATTAATATTCAGTGCAAATGAGTTCTCAGTTGGGCCTTTGAATTACTACTGTGATTATCAGTGATGAAACTGAGAAAGGATGTACTTCTCCTGTATCTTTGCTGTACGCTGAAGTCTGAAACAGTGCTTCCTGCAGGATATGTGCTGCTCTCAGAGTTGTCCTGATGCAACATACCACAGGATCACAGAATGTTAGAGGTTGGAAGGGATCATCCAGTCCAACACTCCTGCCAAAGCAGTATCACCTAGAGCAGGCTGCATAGGAATGCATCCAAGTGGGTTTTGAAAGTCTCCCAAGAAGCAGACTCCACAACCTCTCTGGGCAGCCTGTTCTGCTGCACTCTCACCATAAAGTGTCTCCTTCTGTTGGGGTGGAGCCTCCTGTGTTCTAGCTTGTACCTGTTCTTCCTTGTCCTATCACTGGGCACCACCAAAAAGAGACAGCACCTTCATCTTGAGACCCAGCCCTCAGATACTAGTAGATGTTGATAAGATCCCCTCTCAGACTTCTCCTTTCAAGAATAGATAGCCCCGGGTCTCGCAGTCTCTCTTCAGACTTCAGAAACGTTTGCTTGTGTAACATGGCTGTGCATAGCATACTTGACCTTGACATGCAGGCTTTGTCCAAGCAGTAGTTCTGAACTGTGTTACTGCTGGGAAAAGGATGCACAAAAACTTCCAACCTAGTCAGGCAGTGATTCAGATTCCCAGCCTATTCCTGAAGGAGAATAAGGCTATTGTTAGTGTGGGTACTCTCCTAGCTGTATGGAGGTATGCTTTAAGTCAGAGAAGATCACTGCAAAATCAGTGTCTCCCAATGTTTCCACTAGCATCAGACTTGGAGTCTTTAGTGATTATTTATGAACAATGTTGAACTGACAATAACAAATCTGATACCTCTCACTGGAGAAATCTTCTAATTGTCCATCTTTTCTATATTCTCTAAGTTTTTTACAACAAAGGGAACTTTTAGGCACGTCACAAAATGTAAAACTCTATGCTGAGAAGAAACACATTTTTCTTTTGCTTGTATGTTTTTTTTCTTCAAAGGATGCAGCTGAAGCATTTTAAAATACTGCTTTCTCTGGACTATAAATAGTTCTATTTTTAGTATTGATATTTCAAAAGAAACTTTACTCGCAATATTTTACACCCAAGTTGAACTGTGGGCTGCTGATAAAATGGGTGGTTCTCCTTGAATTAGCAGGTGCTGATTTTACCCTAGGATCTGTTGCAGGGTGTAATTTTTAGACTATCTGATAGAAAACTTGCCCCCTCCTGGTAGTTTTCACATGGATCAACTCGCTGACCTAGCAAAATCTAATGCTGAAGGATGACTGAACCTGACACGAGGAACAACTGAGTGACTTTTTTTGGCTCCAGTTTGAGTTACACAGGAGAAGAATCAACAACTTTGAAGTGAATAATAATGCTGTTTCATTACATTAGAAAAAACAGGGAAACTGTCTCAATATCTCTGAATTACCCTTCATTTCCTTCCCTTACTCTACCCACCAGTGTAGTGCTTGTGCTCACATCAGCCTTAATTTTAGCAACACATCAAAAAGATGAGAGGTGCTTAAAATAACTTTTTCCATAGTTTTTTTTCAGGAAGTCTTTGTTATATCTCTCTGACTGCTATACAGCTTCTTGCCCCAACCCTTCTCACCCACATTCTTTTGTTGTTGTCTTTATTTGAGGGATCCAAAATAGAACAACTGAAGAATCAATGACACTTCACCCTGAAAAATTTACATTTTGGTTATTTGTGGGAATGCACCAGATTTCAGGTCTTCATACTTAGCCTTAATGTGCCATGAGATGTTCTAGCAATTGCTTACCAGAACTTTATTGTAAGGTATGTCAGAATTTTATGCTGTTCAGTGATAACAGCACATTTCTGCTAAGGGGACTGTCAGAATGAAAGTGGTGCTGTGGGTTTGGCTGTCAATATATGTGTTGCTATTGGTATCTCACTGCAGAACACGGAGCAGCTGACAAGAACTAAAAGAACAAAGAGTAGCAGTCTGCATGTCTTCAACTTTCCTTGCCCATTTTGTGATTATGTGAGAATGCTAATTGGGTTATATTGTCATCCTTGATGGAGTTTCAGGAAAAGTATATTGTTACATATTGGTGAAACACTGGCACAGGTTGTCCAGGGAGGTTATGGCTGCTCCCTCCCTGGAAATGTTCAAAGACAGGTTGGATGAGGTCTTGAATGACCTGTTCTAGTGGGATGTGTCCCTGCCTATGGCAGGGGGCTGGAACTGGGTGATCTTTGCGGTCCCTTCCAACCTTAATCTTTCTATGATTCTATTCTACAATCTGTTGCACAGCAAGCTAGGTTGCCAGTTCCAGCAGTTTACTGAAAGAAGTGATCATCACAATATTCACAGTATATTCAATGTATTTAATTGTAATGGTGGGCAACTCCCTTTCTGCAGAAGGTTCCTTAATCTTTGGTTGTGCTTGTTGCTGGATGTTGATTGGCAGCTTTCAGATGAAAAATGTTCACAAATGTTGTGCAGGTGAAAAAATGTCGTTAATTATTATGATGAATAACACACTTAGTATCAATAATACACTTAGTAGCCAAGCATGATATCAGGACCCTGTCCAGTAAGCGATGAAAGAGTCTTGGAAACATAGCAAATGTACATCATCACTTCCCCTTCGAGAAACCAGATCCAACACTAGATGGCGCACTTGGCCTCAGGATCACAGTCCTTGCACTGCCTCAGGATCGTTGCCTTTTGGTCCTTCTTTCCTTCAGTTTTCAAACTGAAGAAAGGTAGGTGATGTCCCAGAGCACAGTTGAACCACCCTAATACAGTGACTTTGAAACTTCTCCTCTGATCCTCCCCAAGCTGCTGCTTTTTAAAGAGTTTGAAAATCCCTCACTATGGAAAGAAAATATCACCAAAATAGTGAAATAAGAGAAGAAACAGCAATGAAAGGATGGCAAACATTGTTTAATTACAGAGAAAAAATTCTCAATAATTTCCAAATCCCCAAGGCAAAGTGAAGCATGTAGCCTTTGCCTATATCAGGAACAAGTGGAACATAACAGGATTGGGATTAAAGAGCTAAATGAGTGGATCTAAAGATCCAATGTCCAGTCATAGTTTCAGGGAGGTTACTTCATCTAGCTCTAATCTGCTTCTGTGGGCTGAATGCTTATCTATCAGGAGAGGTCTTGTTCAAAACCTGTCTTAGTTATGCCTGAAAAACATGTACTACCTTTTCCTTGTACTGTGCTTTGAGGTTCTTAGATATTACAGTGTTGCTTTCAATGCCATCAACACAGCCCACAAAGAGCTGGGTTTCAGAAAGGGATCTGGGGGTTGTAATAGACAGGAGCTGAATATGAGCTAGCAGTGTGCCCAGGCAGCCAAGAGTCCAATGGCCAGCAGGAGTAGGGAGGAGATTGTCCCTTTGGACTTGGCTTTAGTGAGGCCACACCTCAAATGCTGTGTTCGGTTCTGGGCACCACAATACAAGAGAGATGTGGAGGTGCTGGAGCAGGTCCAGAGGAGGGCAACGAAGCTGAGGAAAGGCCTGGAGAATAAATCTGATGAGGAGTGACTGAGGGAGCTGGGGATGGTTAGTTTGAAAAAGAGAAAGCTGAGGGGAGACCTCATTGCTGTCTACAACTACCTGAAGAGACATTGTGGAGAGGAGGCTGCTGCTGGTCTCTTCTCATAGGTAGTTGGCGACAGAACAAGGCAGAATGGCCTCAAGCTGAGACTG
The DNA here is from genome assembly GCF_015220805.1 of Pogoniulus pusillus. Classification (NCBI taxonomy): domain Eukaryota; kingdom Metazoa; phylum Chordata; class Aves; order Piciformes; family Lybiidae; genus Pogoniulus; species Pogoniulus pusillus. The sequence continues at coordinate 11,525,843 of NC_087281.1, read as the reverse complement.
GAGAGGTGTAGATTGGATGTTAGGAAAAAGTTTTTCAGGCACTGGAATGAGCTGCCCAGGAAGGTGGTGAGTCATGCACCCTGGATGTATTTAAGGGTTGTTTGGATGTGGTGCCTAGGGATATGGTTTAAAGCAACTCTTTTAGAGTAGGGTTATAGGTTGGGCTTGGTGATCCTGAGGGGCTTTTTCTGTGATTCTGGATGTTTCTGTGATTCTATACTTCTCTCCATCACTAAACTGTAGAAAAAGACATCTCGCTTTGCTACCAAGTATAGAAGTTTTCATGAACTTCTTGTCTCACTAAAGTATTGTCAGCTGTTATTTACCTTACTTTTATGGGGAAACATGCATATCTCTGTGCTATTTGTGCCTTGTCCTTTTTGTCATCATGGAAGGCCTGGTACACAATCCTGATGCTGCATTGATGATATACAAGTACAGACTTCTGCTGTTCTGTTACAAACCCTCTCTGCTCAACTGAGATTATTATTAGGGTATGCTATCCCCAGTGGGAGCTTTAGATCAGATGTTTCTTCTTCTTGAAGGAGAGGAATTGGGACACAAAGCAAGGCTTTCCTGTCCTAGCAAAGGCTGCTGTGGAACAGAGTACAAAGCTATTTGTTGCACTCTGGTACCACTCAGTGCTAAATGTTTAAAATAATTATACACCAATCATTTCTAAAATTTTGCCTTTTCACCATTGTAATTTAAATAGTTTTGCTTGCAGTGTTAATGATTTACATCAACCAAAGAAGGAAATACAACCACTGGAATCTTAGGAAGTGAAAAGGGACCTTATTTTACTATCCACACTAATAACAAATCTGTTGATTTTAGTCGTTCAGCATCCTAATTTATACAAGCACCAAAATATCTCCTAGCTAGACAAAAAATTGCAGAGAAAGCAGCTCTGTCTAGCTGACATGAAATCAGAAACCTAATAAAAGGAATGCAACACTGAAAAGTACAAAAGTCAACATGTCACCATAAATCAACTTTGTCAGAATGAAACAGATGAGTCCATTTGTTGGTAGATCAGATTAGTGTAAATCCAGGCAGTATAAAGGTTACACGTTACAGGGATTTCTGCCTGGTAAACTTTCATTGTGTGATCAAAGATAGTAATCACCTGGCAGTGTGAATAAAGAGTCAAAGTGAAGCTTAAATTCTGAATCAAAACCCAGTTCTGTTAATATCTAACATGCTGGGGTATAAAATTCGCAAGTGTCCAGCTGTGAAAATAAGATGGGAGCTGTATTAGCTTCCTCCGTTCTGTATCTCACTTGTAAGTGCTGTCAGTAGATGAGGATTTGTCCCTTGGGAATTGTCGTGGGGTAGTTTAGTCCACATAAAGTGAAAATTTTGCATCACATAGAGGATCTTGTGAAATCGTAAGACATGAGAGCTACATGCTGAGATTTGTAATGGTGAGGAAGGAACAGTCGAAACAGTAATCTGCCACATGCCTTTATCTAAAAGTGGTTCTTGACAGAAGAAGGTGGCATGTTTGCAGCGCAGAAGCTATCCAAATCTGTGACACATTTTTACAGTCATTGGTCATTAATGGACAGGAACTGGTGCCTTCAGGCTGATGCTGTCACATAGGACCATTTAGAATAAATATAAATCCCAATGGACCCATTTTGTTCACACCTTTCCATATCATTTCCATTTGTGGCATTGTGTAAAGTTCCATTACTGGATCAAAGGTTGGATATAAACAAGCTATAAGCTCTTTAGATTTCTAGTTTATATGCTGAGAAAACTCAAGTTAAGAGAACAATCCACGTGCAGCTGATGGCACGTGTTGCGTAATGTCTTTGCAAATATTTTGCAAAGCTTTTTGTGCTTGCTATGGGGAAAAGGGATAGAGAACACAGAGTGTAGGAACCTTGTTAAATCACTAACTGCGTGAGCACTGATATAAAGCATCGTCAAGCAGATAAACGCAAAGGAAGTGGGTTAAGCTTGAGAGGGTCTTGAAACACTCTCATGGAGAAGAAGAATACTGTATTCAAAGATGAGAACGTTGGAGACTCCAGCCAAGAATGTGAACCACAACTGATGCCAGATGGACGAAAGGTAGAGACTGAGGAAGACATCGGCCTTCCTCCCAAAGACCCCGAAAGGTGACCACCAGGTGGCAATGAGCAAACATAAAGAGGTGGGACAGTATGGAAATGAGTTCCAGGAACTGATTGTAATAACTCCACCTATTCCCAGAACTAATTGTAATAAGCCTACCCCTGTACTGAATAGGTATGATTTTGTAGTATAATATTTCACCTGAACAAGGCAAAGGTGTGCAAGGACTTTGGAGGATGACCTCCCCTTGCCACCCAGTGCCGATTAAACATATCTCTCCTGATAACACTCTGCACGTTGTCAGGTCTCATTTTCCCTAAGTCATACTTTACCAATTTCCTCACTTTGTTTTCACATTATGGACTCACCACTCATTGCTTATATCGCCAGAAATGTCTGGATTTATGGAATGTTTTAGTATGGTTTCACTGTGTACTGAAAAGACGAACTCTAAATCAAGCAGAGAATTAAATTTAAAAGAAAGTAATGCAATCTATCTTCTTTTCTAAACGTTATTTGCAGTCCTTGGCAAATCATTTAACCCCTGTGATCCAAAGCCAGAGCTATTTGAGAAGCACTTTCTTCTGTAATTGGCCTCTCTTATTTTTAATCAGGGCTGCTTTCCAAAGAGTGAGATGCTAATAAGCACATCCCTATCTCTAGGGGATGTATTAAGCACTTGCAAACTACATTATACAGAATTGCTGGTTTAAGGTATTCAAAGGATTTTACGACATGTGTTTGATTAGTATATTTAACCTCATTTTAGAGATGAGATAACAAATTGTATAAAAACTGAGGGCAGATGATGTCACTACACAACTTCTCTTATGATGCTCTACATGTAATTGAATTACGGCTGAAAACATGCCTGTGAGCCTATTTGTTTCCACAACTCTGTGACTACCTCCTTGTAACTGAAGCTCAGGAAGCAGGAGTCACAGTCTGCAGCAACGGTTTGTCCAATATATCAGTAACAGCACTGGCAAAGGCAAGATGAAAACACCCAGTTCCTAGTTTCCTGTTCAGTTACAAGATCATATTGCCTTATAACTCTGCTGATAACAACATTTCAGCAACAGAATTTAAGTTCTCATGCATTGATTTATCCTTCGGAAACACAGACTGAGAATAATGTATATAACTTGCATCGATTCTATTACTTGGTTAAGTATATTTTAATGAATATTCCCACGACTCCCACGTAGAAGGCAGTACTACACTCTGTGATTAAGGGTGATATATGCTGTCCAAATTGTCAACAATACTTCTAACTTATAAATAAAGCACTAAAGGGTCAGCTGCCTTATCCACTACATTAAGGGAAACACAGTGAACTGCACAAGTTTCCTCAGCCAGTTATGAGGAGATTGACTTTTGTTTCTGACTTACTATTGTTCTCATTTGGGGGAAAAAATAAATCCTATATTACAATAAGACAAACATTAGTGCTGATAAGGTGGAAAGGTCACAGCCAGGATCATGAAATGTAGAACTTAATATTGAGAGTATCAACAAAAGACAATGAGTGACACAAAATCTGAGGGAAGAAGTTACCTCATGCCTTCTTATCTTGTGGTGGTTTAACTGACCACAGATTGCCATGGGATAGTGCCCCAACCTAATAGAACATAGAGTCATAGATTCACACACCCATAGGTTTCAGTTGGAAGGGACCTGCCATGGGCAGAGACACCTTCCACTAGATCAGGTTGCTCAAGTCCTCACCCAGCCTGGCCTTAAATACCTCCAGAGAGGGGGCATCCACAGCCTCCCTGGATACCCTGTTCTGGTGCTTCACCACCCTCACTGGAAAGAATTTCTTCCCAATATCCAGTCTAAATCACCCTCCTCAAACTTCAATCCATTTCCTCCCATCCTATCACTATAAGCCCTTGTAAAAAGCCCCTTCCCATCTTTCTTGTAAGCCCTTTTCCGGTACCGGAAAGCTTCTATAAGGTCTCCCTCGAGCCTTCTTTTCTCCAGGCTGAACAGTCCCAACTTGCATGGCCTGTTCCCACAGGGGCAGTGTTCCAGCCCTCTGGTCATCTTTTTGGATCCCCCCTCCAGCAGCTCCATGTCCCTTTTATTCTGAAGACACCAGAACTGGGGCACAGTACTCCAGGTGGGGTCTCAGAAGAGCAGAGTTGAAGGGGAGAATCACCCCCCTCATCCTGCTGGTCACACTTTTGATGCAGCCCAGGACACAATTGGCTTTCTGGTCTGCAAGTGCACATTGCTGGCTCATGTTGAGTTTTTCATCAACTGAGATTCTTCAAGTCCTTCTCAAGAGTGCTCTTGATCCATTCTTTGCTGAGCCTATATTTATGCTTGGGATTGTCCTGGCCCCAGTGTAGGATCTTGCACTTGGCCTTGCTGAACTTTATGAGGTTGGCTTGGGTCCACCTCTGAAGCCTGTCCAAGCCCCTCTCGATGGCATCCCTGCCCTCCAGTCTGTGAATTGGACCACACAGCTTGGTGTTGTCTGCAAACTTGCTGAGGGTGCACTCAATGCCACAGCCCATGTTGCTGACAAAGATGTTAAACAGCACTGGTCCCAGTACCAGCCTCTAAGGGATGCCACTTCTCATCAGCCTTCTGGTGACAACATGGAGTTGTTTAAAAAGCTGGTGGCAATATGAAGTTGTTTTAAAAGCTGCTAACAACAAAGAGATCTAAGATTAAACTAAGAACTAAAGTACTTCCATTCAGAAGGGTCTCAATTTAATGAATTACTTCCATGGAAATATTTTTTTTCTGTTACGTAAATGTAGCCAACTCAGAAATGGGACAGAGTTTTTGACAGTTTAGAGTAACAGAACACTAGAATGGCATAAAATAAGAATCAAAATATGGTACTGGAATTAGAGTATGCATAGTAAATGTAGTGAAATGCCAATGTCCTGAGAGGGAAGCTGTCATTGCTCGGGTAACTGGAAGGCAAACCTGATCTGGTGGCGCTGGGATTTACGATAGGCTTAGAGAAAAGGGAGGCAAGATACTGGGTAAGAGCTTGAAGCTCTCAGCGAGCATTAACAATGAAGAAAAACCCACGGTATTGGCAGAAAGGTCTGTGGACAGGTAATGAAGGCAAGCACAGATGCGTAGGACAAGTGAAAAACAGGCTATCTCATTGAAATAATGGCTTAGACTGGGTGTACTCAGGCTGGCTTTCACTCCAGGCTGAAAGCTGTCAGCACTCAAATAGTCCTAACACCTTTGGTCCTAACATTCTGACTTCATTCACTAGTGCTGAAGACACACTACTAGATACTGGATGAGACTGAAAAATACACTGTGGAGAGCAAAGTACTCCTTCCTGCAAACATTTGAGTTTCCTTGGAAGTTTCCTGCCTGAATGCTGTCCTGGCCTGACCCCATTTAGCTTGTGAGATTTGATGTGATCAGTGCCTGAGGTTATGGCACTAACCCAGGAGAAGTGATAATAAAACAAAAATGGCATGATTGACAGGGTAGTAGGCTGAACACAGTAAATGTATGGAGAACTATGTGTATGCATTCCACTCCTTAATATCCTCTTTGGAGATAAGAAAAGTAAGCCTTACCCTGGAGCTAAAATAGTAATGGGATGAGGGCTGCCTGTCTTTCTTGATGGCCATAAACAATAAGTATATTATACAAAGATGGATTACTGAAATGGAAAGAGGGTACTCATGACATGCTACCTTGAGGCAGGACTGAAGTAGGACTCATCCTGGACTCTTGTTCTGTCTACAGTTATCTCCTTTTGGTGGCCTCGAGTTTCTCAATAAGCTGTGATATGACCCTTTATAGTTCAACTTGAGTACTTTTCACTGTCAGGTTCATTGAGGCTATAGAAGATTATTTTGCTTGAAGAGAAAAAGATATGTGAACAAGTCACTGAAAGCATTTACAGATAAAAGAAGTAGTCAGCAGAAAGCTGTCTAAAGAGGTTTCTTTTGTAGTGTACCAGTGAAAAGCAGCTGCTTATGACAATAGAAAAAATTGCAATAGAAGAGTTACATAAGGAAGGTCAGATTTCTTTTGTGTGTCTGTGTGTCCATGTTTCCCACTAATCCAGCAGATTATTGAGATATATGATGTTGAGGTTGTGATGTAATTCTATTGATGTCATTTAAGAGAGCTGCAGTGACAGATATTTCTCTCTGCAATGAGCACTAGAAGTAACTTCAGAAATAAGGCCAAGTTCCAGTGTTACTTCGTAGTGTGATAAACAGGGAGAAACCCCATTAGTTTCAAAGGAACTGTTCTAGATCATTACCAAATACCTGTAGTCATTTGATGCTCAGAAACTCCACTTTTCAGGGTTGTTCTGAAACCAAGAATATTTTCAAAACATATTTCATTTCTACAGACTATTTTGCAAGCTGGAGGCTCAGATATATCTTTTCTGTGCTTCAAACAAGCTGAAACATATCAGATGCCCCTGAGGCTTTTTATCTGCAGTATTCCAGTTCAAGATGGAAATGCAAATACATTTAATTAGAAATTACACAAAAAGCTTCCTATTTTCAGAGCTGGTTTGCAGTTTCTGGATGTGAACTAGAGCTGGTGGGAATTTTTCTGCTGAAATGGCTGAGAATTTGATTTCTGAGGGAACATAAATTGCTATACAAGGGAGAACACAGTTATAAAATTATAAATTAATAAAAGTTACCAATTTAGTGTATTTTAGGCTAATTCTGATCTCACAGATCTTCTGGTCTTTTAAAATTGAATATTATGTCAACCAATGTTTAGCTTACCATTTTTAGTTCATCCTGCAATACAGGGTTTTCCTCTTGACTAAAAAAGCTCAAGGGATTATCTTCAGTGCTTTCAGAGGACATGAATTAATTTGGATAGCAATAGACCATTCTCCTGGTGACTTTTCCAAATACATTTTAAATTCATTTTGATGGATATTTGTGAGTGCCATCCCTTTGTGTTCCATGTAAAATTGAAATACAGCAAAACAGAGAATTATTTTGCTACTCTTATCTCAGTTGTTGCAAAATGCTGGCTTCAGTCAAATTTATAGGCATAGTCTTGCAAATACTGAGAAGTCACTTGCTCCCTGAGAATAAAAACACTGTGACAGAGACACCTAAAATCTGGGATACAAATCATTTCATAAAGGCAAAGTGGTCCAACCTCAAGTCTTTGTTACTAAATGCATGCATATGCTATTCAGGCATCTGAGTCTACTTCCTGGGAAAGATGATATTGGACAAATCCATGATTAGAGCCTTTGTAATGTTAACCATCCCTACTGTGCTGGAATTGATTACGCGCATTTGGTGAAAGGCAATTTGAATGGTAAGTCACTTAGTCATATTCTCGTTTTCACACACCAGTCAGCTTCCTACTGTCCTTCTGCTCATTCTTTTCTCTTTTCTCACAGCAGTAAGCACAGCATGTCCCCACTATTGTTCAGCCTAGTTTAAGATGGCTTTAAGATAGAAAGACTGATGTAAGCATGCAGAAAAAGTTGCCAGTGACGTGTCCAGCCTTCTCCAATGCACACACAGTAATGGATTCCTAACACTCCTGAAGAATATGGAAAAATTAAGAGCATTTTACAGAAGAAGTGAACTAATTGCTGCAAAGAGGCTAAAACCTGATCCTGCAAGTGGCTGGGCATTCTTACAGCATACTCAGCAGCTATATCTCTTAAATCTGACAACCTAACCACGTTTACTGGTACAGAGAATGTCTGAGGTTGAAAATCAACCTGAAGATTAGAAATGGGCTAAAACACAACCCAGGCCTCATCTCTAAAGCTATATAAAATCTAACTTTCAAACCATAGAGATTAAATTTCCATGTGTGAACATGGTGAAGTATGAACTTTGACAGGTTGCAAAAGGCTTTGATTCTCTTTTTCCAAAAGAACAGCAGCATAGGAAAACTCAGATCTAGACAGATCTTCACTATTCCAAGCTCCGTGGTTTTCTCTTTCTTTTGGGGCTCTTACTACTACATAGCATCATTACAACTGGCTTATCATACTGACAGTTATATCACTCAGATATCAAACATGAGGATTGTTTGTTTTTACTTAAAAGCAAGGTTTGCAGCACTTGCACTTAGCTATCCAGAGCCATAGCTGTAATATCTTTGAGGTCTTCTCATGATGGCAAAGCTTTATGCTGAGAGCTGGGGGAAGAGATCTGTAGCTGACAGCAGAGCCATGATTAGATGTACGTAGCCAGAGTCTGAAGCTACAAAAAGGCTCATTTCTCTCACGGAATTATTGTTTGGTCATTTAACCTACCTGCCCCAGTTTAAAATGCACCTGAAGAAATGCCAGTGGAGGTAACAAGAATACAAGATGGTAGGATGAAGCAAGACAGAGTGGATAAGACCACTGGGTGGTGGGTGTAGCTAAACAAAATCACTCTTGGAAAACATTAAGTGGTTCCCAGAAGAAAATGCATATTCAATGAGGCAGACAGATAAAAGAAGGGAGACCACCGACTCCCAACGGTACATCCATCCACCCACTCCGCAAGACAGGCTTTTGGGATGCTGATTCTTCAGGGTGGTCACTTCTTTCTTCCTGGGGATGTTTGTTTCACTTCTTTCCCTCTTCTTCCCCTTCTTCCCCTTGTGTGTGTAAGTTCTGTGAGTACAATACAAGCTAACCTATGCGTGTGACACCGTTTGTGTCTAAATTCTGGGGCCGAGAAATCTCTGCACCTCTCACAACTGCAATTTTTCCAGATTGTGAGAACACTGTAATTTCTCCCCTGCCTCTGTGTTAGAGAGCATTCCCTAACACTCCTTTCCAGTAAATAAGTCTGTTCATAAATAAGGCCCTAAAAATAATTTCTCTTTGATAAATATTTTAGTTAATATTCCTCCTTGCACAGGGCTCTCTTTTGTTCCCCTGAAGACAGATCTGGCCCACATACAGTGAAAATGAGGCTGTCTGTTCAACATACGAAGCTCCTTATGTTCTAGCTAACAGCTAAGCATCAAGTGAAAGGAAAAGAACCTTTTTTTCCTTTGTCTTCTAGCAATGTTAGCTTAGACAGCCACCAGCACACTATCATTTACATAAGGAGGGAACTGCAGAGCTGCTGCCAAATGCCCATAGCGCCTGCCAAAAACAGATGTTAGATGTTACTTTTAAAATAACATCTTCTTCAGCTTGACATGTGAGTGCTGCAATCTTTATTTAAAGGGAAGAGGAAAAAATATGGTTGAATTAATGAAATGAAGCACACAACATACTGTCTGAAAAAATGAGAACACACGGGAAAGCGCTAGTTGTCCAACTAAGACTGCTAAATTCAGCTGGGTGGGCTTCCCACAGAGAATTGCCCTCTTGCACTGGTCTGTCACATAGATGGATCTGGTGATCTAATAGGACTACTGTATTTTAAAGTTTTTACTCCTATGCCTTCACATCAATTTAAAATTTGTTTCTGAAAGGAAGGTGTAGTGGTTCTGGGTGTCACCTGCACCTCCCCCACCAAGGATTCACCCAAACTAAACTCATCTGGCTGGAAGTTAAGGAATGAAGCTTTATAGTCACAACTTAGCACAATTTACAAGCATATATATACCATATATTACAGATATTTACAGCTATACACAGTATCATACAAGCTAAAAGTAATACAGAAATACAAGATTCCTTCCAGCAGTCAGAGTGTCCAGGAGGGGCTCCCAACCACCCTTCCACCTTCTTTCCACCCTCTCCCTTATCTCAGAATCTTTCTTAAATGCAAGGTGATCTGGAAAGGTCAGCAAGCAGTGTTAGAAGCAGAATGATTAGCTGGGAAAATGGTGCAGGGTCAGGCAGAAGAGTTAATATGGCAAAAGCCAGGCAGAGACTGACTTATCTATTTTTGTGTCCTTGCTTTCATATGTCCCAGCAGAACGAATGGGTAATTTAGACATCACTACACTGTCTTTTCACAGCCAATAATCTAATTCCTCTCATTAAATTATTTCAATTAGCCTCAAACCAACAAAGTAAATTTCACAGAATCACAGAATTAACCAGGTTGGAAAAGACCTTTAGGATCATCGAGTCCACCCTATCACCTAACCCTTTGTCCTGGAGTCCTGGATAGCCCAAAATTCCTCTCCTTCCATGGTTTGAGTGGGAGAGGAAAGGCGTGAAAAACCTGTTTCCTCCTCCCCCCTGCCCTGCAGGCATGAAGTAGGGGAGCAAAGGGCCATTCTGGCAGGAGGGATGCCCATGCAGTGCCCGCGCTGGCATCGGGCTGGGGATTGGCTGTGGTCTTCGTGCCTAGGCAGTGGTAACTCTGCTCTTTGTCTAGGAAGAGAATAAATATTGGGGTGCTTCCCACCTTGGGGTTCCCCCCCTGCCTGGATAGTTTCTGCAGAAGGAGTCCCCTGGCACTCTGAAGGACAAGCTCCTGAGGGACAGGACAGTGCTTTGGATGCTTCCCACCAGAAGCACCCCCTTTATGCAGCTTGATAGGTCTTAATGAGCCTCGGATGGCTTTTGAAAGAGAGCAACTGGACAAGCCTCTGGAGTGCCCTTTCAGCCAGCCTGGCTCACCTGTGAATAAAATTTTGGCTCAGTCTGATTAATAGTGGAGAATGCTATGTTTAGTAACTTAGCCTTTTCCAACTCCTGACTTCTGAAACAGTCAAATTTATCTATGGTATCTTGTAAGATCTTCTCAATCAAACGGAATCTACTAATTAAAATGAAATTAATTTCTGTATATAGTTTTGGGGGCAGGTTTCAGGAAAATAAAATAATTCTATTTTTGTATATGTTCCTGACTCAGCCACATTAATTCCCTGCCTCCACAACACCCTTCTAATTAACTAAATCATTAAGTGCTTCATCCAGCCCCCTCTTAAACACCTCCAGGGATGGTGACTCCACCACTTCCCTGGGCAGCCCATTCCAAAGCCAATCATTCTTTTCATGTAGAACTTCTTCCTAACGTCGAGCCTGAACCTGCCCTGGTGCAGCTTGAGGCTGTGTCCTCTTGTTCTGTCACTGGTTACCTGGGAGAAGAGACCACCCCCCGGATGGCTATAACCTGAGTACAGGGGCAGAACGATCTCCCTGGTCCTGCTGGCCATGCTACTCCTGATACAGGCCAGGATGCCATTGACCTTGGCCACCTGGGCGCACTGCTGGCCCATGTTCAATCACCTGTCAAACAGCACCCCCAGGTCCTTCTGTGCCTGGCTGCTCTTCAGTCACTCTGTCCCCAGCCTATAGCACTGCAGGGGTTGTTGTGGCCAAAGTGCAGAAACTGGAACTTGGCCTTGTTAAAACTCATCGTGTTGATCTGTGCCCATCTCTCCAGCCTGGCCAGGTCCCTCTGCTGAGCCCTCCTGCCCTCTTAACAGATCCACACATGCTCCCAACTTGATGTCGTCTGCAAACTCACTGATGGGGGCCTCAATCCCCTCATCCAGACCATCAGTGACAATATTAAACAGGACTGGCCCCATCAGTGATCCCTGGGGCACACCACTAGTGCCAGCTGCCAACTGGATGTGGCACCATTCACCACCACTCTCTGGGCCTGGCCCCCCCTGCCAGTTCTTAAACCAGCACAGAGCACCGCTGTCCAAGCCAAGGGTTGTCAGCTTGGCCAGGAGTTTGCTACGGCAGACAGTGTCAAAAGCCTTGCTGAAGTCCGGGTAGACTACATCCACAGCCTTCAAAAACTTTAAAGCTCTGTACTGAGCAAGATGGTGCTAAATCCAGCATTTCTTCGTTCACCAAAAAGCTGCACATTAAATATGAGGCAAAACCCTCCTGTTTGTGCTTGTGTTTTACTATAATTTTGCATGAATCCTTGGGAGCCTTATAAACATACAACTGAGATAATGCTTTTGTATTTTACCTATGAGGTCTTTTATTCATGGATCTTGTAGGAAAAGAAGGAACCTGTCTTATACTGCAGCCAGCCACATGTAGTCCGCCTCTATCGAGACTTTTATTGTTGCTGTGTAGGGTCAGTAGAACCAATGAACCCATGTTTTCACATTTGATTTTTGAGGATGAGCTGCCATGTGGCCCCAGCCATGTCTGCCAATGGTTGGTTCACTCTTCAGCCCTTCCTTTGGTTAACAGCTACACTGTCTTTTCATGCTAGCCAGAGGCCGTGGGAACTTAACATAGTATCATAGAATAGTTTGGACTGGAAGGAATCTTAAAGGTTACGTAATTCCAAGCCCCCTGCCATGGGCAGGGACACCTTCCATTAGATCAGGTTGCTCAATGTGCCATCCAACATGGCCTTGAACACTTCCAGGGATAGGACATCCACAACCTCTCTAGGCAACCTGTTTCAGTGCCTTGTCCCTGCATAGTGAAGAATTTCCTGCTTTTACCTAGTCTAAATCTACTCTCTTTCACTGTAAAACCATTACTCCTTGTCCTGTCACTACATAGTGACAGCCAGGTCACTACATGGCCTTGTAAATAGACCCTTTTCATCTTTCCTGTAGGCCTCTTTTACATCAGTTTTTGTTACTCTACATCCCTGAGACACTCTGTTACTTGCCTAAGCATCATTGGTTAAAAAAAAAAAGCTAATAAGAAATATAGATATATGTGCATGTACACATAAGAGGTGTCTGTCTCCACATAACTAAGAAGTAAAGCTAAGTATGTCTGCCTCCTGCTGCAAGAATAGCTGGTATAAACTGCCTCACAAGGGGTGCTCCTGCAGTTTTTAAGGCTTCAACTTGAAGCTGCTGTGCCGAAAAAGCAGCTGCCTAATTGCACAGCTGCTGGCTTTACACAGGCTTGGAAACAAAGTGCTGCTATCTGCTTCTCAAGATAAATGGGACAAGAGGGCATGCAAGTGCCATTTTCCTCTCCTGGGAAAGGTGTTTGTCAGACTGTTCCCTGAGCATCAGATTCTGATGTGCAGGTTTGGAGGAGATGGTCTCTCTAGCCAGGTCCAAGCCCTTGTACCCTTCTCCACACACCTGCCACATCTGTAGAAAAATCTGGTGCCCTGCTACTACTTCACTGGGATGTTTTAACTGATTACAATGACATTTCAGGTGTGTTTTGTTACTTTCTGTGTCTCTGGTGAATGAAATCAGCTCAGTGAAGAGTTTGCACATGCTAGAGCTTCCTCCAGACCGAAGGAAGAAGGGCTGATGTTGCACATTTTGGTAGCACTGTGCATAGGGCTGGCTCAGCCATCTTCCTTAAAAACACCCATGGAATGTGCTGAGATGTTACCACCTCAGGAGGGTTCACACAGACATTACATTTTGAGATATGGTTTCAAAATTTTAATAATGTTGTCTTTTGATTATTCTGATTCTTTAAGCATTTTTAATCCCTTCCCTGTTTCAAATTATAGACCACTTCTCTGGCCATTTGCAAAGGGACACATAGGGAAATGTGTGCTGGTACTAATCTGCAACAGCACAACGATGTGGAGCTTTAGCTGGATGCAAAATATGCTGTGTTTAGTAGCTAATCCCTTTTTTCTTTGCATTCTCCTATCCAAAGGAGTATTTACATGAAATGTCAGTCACCCTGTGGAATTATATGAGAATTAATTATCTGTGGAGAATGATTTGGCCCTATTAATTACGGGTCTCACATAAGAAAAAGAATAGGCCTAATGTGTCATATGATTATTTTTAGCCAGTGAACTAGGAACTCATCAGTATCAAATATCAATAATGGCTTTGTTGAATATGGATTGATGATCTCTGACAAAAATTATAGGAGAAACTTGTATCATTTTGTCTTATTATAGACTACTAAGACCTTAGTCAAGATCAGGGTCTTATTTTCTTCAGCTGTCATGGAAGGGGTTAACGTTGATATTTACCAGATTATTGTTTGCAACCAGTCATGAATGAATAAGGCTTTAATGTATGTAGAGTCAGAAACAACTGACGTTAAAATGCAATTGCAAATCAAATACAGTATTTCATGGAGACAGTGAAAACATTACATCCAATTAAGTCTTCATTTAAACATGTGTGTAATTTTGTTGTTCAGATTTACGTGCAGCCTTGTAGATTCCTCCTCACAGAGTAATGCCACCTGGTAAAGGAAATCTTTAATTGTATGGTTTGTGGATATAGTCAGATATAAACAGAGTCCTAAGAAGTTCTCAGGGTTATTAAAAATCTGTACATTTCACCAAGGAAAAACAAGCACTTATCATCTCGTACACTTCAGATATGCTCTATTATTTTCTTGTCCCCATGCTTTCTCTCTCTTTTCTCACATTGTTTAGCACCTTTTCTGACTGGCTGCAAAGCACAGTATTGGCATAGCAAATTTCCTGGAACAGGATCATTGCTAGGGCAAATAGCTTCTCGGCTGCAAGAAGAAGTCATACTTAAATGCTAACAAAATAAACAACTTGTATATAGATTTCTGCCTATAGCATAAATATGTGATTGGGATGAAATGGCAACCTGACTTTTTCCTTTTGGGGGGAAGTAAGTCCTGAAAGTTAAAATGGAAATTGAAATAATGGTTTGGGGTTTTTTGGTGCTTTTGGTTTTGGGTTGTTTTCTTTGGTTGCTTGCATGCTTCCTTTTGTGTTTTGTTTTTTTTTTTTTTGGTGGGTGGTTGTTTTTATGGGAGGTGGGTGGTGGCTGTTGTTTTTTTCTTTTGCAAATGTGGCAGAATTTGGCTTTGGAAAAGAAAAGTGCTATGGCAGCAATTAATAGCGTAAAGCAGATGATTGTCAGTTTTCAGGCAGTGATGTTAGACTGCAGGTCAAGGAAACACATTAGTACATTAACTAATCACCCAATTAATTTGAGAGAGGACATTTAAACTTAAAAACAAATGGCCAGAAAAGCATAAAGCATTAGTTCTGGTTTATACTTTAGAAAGTTCATCTCACCTATCAGCTTGGCCGACAAGGTTAAGAACTGCAGTTAAATGAAAATGACAATTCACAAAGCAGTTATTAGGAAATATAAGAGAAATAAAATTCTACAGGAAACTCAGAGACACAAATACTTCTCTGATATCAATTTTGTAGCTGTCTACTTGGATAGCATATAATGAGAATTGAATCCAGGGACACTCATAAAGGCAACTAACTGAAGAAAAGCTCCTTCTTTGTTCTGTGTACTTTTCTTCAAAGTACTTCTGTGTTTCTGTTGCATTTAGCATCATCTCCACAGGCCACGAATTTCCTTCTCCATCCTCTCCCCCCCCCCCGTAATTTCTAGGGGACAGATAAACTAAAAACGTAAATGTTCATGTATTTTCAATACACAAACCATTTTTTGGATGCAGATTGAGTTCAGTTATGACCATGTATATTCAGAGGCTGCCAAATCTATATAAAAGTACAAATCCACAAACAGGAAAAACATTTGAGAGGTTTCACTGAAGGTATTTTTCACCTCTCTGCTGGAGAGGAGTGGCCTCTGCTCTGCAATACCTTCTTGACCACCACAGAGCTACCTAGCATCACTCTTTATGTCCTGGCAGGGCAGAAATCCTGCCAGACGGGCTTTGGCCACGGCTCTCATTCTTCCCCATCAGCATCCAGAAGCCGAGTTGATGAGCAGGCTAAACAATGGGTATTGGCTTCAGCAAAGCTGCCTTGAGGGCTAGAAGCCAGCACCACATGTCAGGTGTCTTGTGCAGCCTCTCCACCTGCCAGTGTGGTGACAGGAGGCACGAAACTTTGAATTCATTGGCCAAAACAAGTGATGCATGTGCCCATTAGGCAGTTTGATTTTCAAAAGGCATATTTAATGGGGGAATGATTTGAAAATGCCTTTCCCACAGCGCCTTTCCCACCGCGTCTCCCCAGCCCTGCTGAGCCCCATTAGCAGATCGTTTAGCTGGGTCTTGCCTCCAGAAAGCACTGTGCAGAGCCGACACGTGTTTGCAGGCTGCAGCAACGCTATTCTTCTCTTCTTTCCTCTGCCTGGAATGTATTTTGTATTGTGCTGGTTTGAGGCTGATTGGAATATTTTAATGAGAGAAATTGGATCAGTGGCTGTGAAAAGACAATATAGTGATGTCTGTATTACCCATTCGTTCTGCCAAGACATATAAAAGCAAGGACACAAATACAGGTAAGACAGAGTCTCTGCCTGGTCTCTGCTGCATTAACTCTTCTGCCCGACCCTGCACACTTTCCAACAGGCCATTCTGCTTCTTAACCCACCTTGCTGACCTCTTCCAGCTCACCTTGCACATAAGAGAGAGATCCTGAGATGAGGCAAAGGGTGGGAGGGGGTGGAAAGAAGGCGGAAGGGTGGTTGAGAGCCGCTCCTGGGCACTCTGGCTGCTGGGAAGGGTATTGTGTTTCTGTATTACTTTTGACTTGTATATAACTGTGTATAGTTGTAAGTAATTGTAATAGCTTGTAAATATCTGCTTGTATATGGTGCTAAGCTGTGACTATAAAGCTTCATTCCTTAATTTCCATCCAGCTGAGTCTAGTCTGGGTGAATTCATTGTCTGTGGGTGTGGGGTGGGTGACGCCCAGAACCTCTACATGTATTTTTACCCTCAGGATCATAATCACAGGTTTGGATATGTCTTTGTACAGGCAATTGCCTCAGGGATCAATGCATCATGAGTACATGTGCTAGAGTTAATGCTAAGGCTCCATAAGCATAGTTAGAATTTTTCCTGTTGTCACGTTCCTATTTTCCAAGTTCTGATTATTTAAACTGTTTAATTCCATGTGTGCAACTACTTCCTGTTGTCTGAAAATCCAAATGAATCTTATAGGATTCTCCTGATCTTTGAATATTAATATATAATGTTTGATATTCATGCACAAACATAATATTAATAATTGATATTAATTTTGTAACACTGTAGTAGGATCTGGGCTGTAGAACTGGAACTAAGTAGAGCAAATTCAAAGAAGAAACAGAATAAATACATAAAGCTACTCTTCATACATGGAGCTGAGATATTTTTGTTTTGCTTCTACAAGCAAGTGAAAATAAGCATAAACAACAATAAAACCAGTTTATTCATCAGTGGCAAATCATCAGATGTAAACACCGGTGAGCACAGAAGTCTGCTCCAGTGTACACTGCACCTCCCTGTTCACTCTCCTAGAAAGCCTTTTGTGGGTGGGCTGGGCATGTCAGAAGGGCTAGAAATCCTGATGTAATGCATGAAATCATTCCCTAAATATATATAACAAATCATATTAATTTGCCATACCCTCCCCATCAATAGATGGGCCAGCAAGTGCAGTGTAGCACAAATGATCTGCACAACAGCATTTTCAGTCTTCTGAAATGGTAAGGGTGCAAACAGGTGCAGAAACACAGAGTCTTCCACTGCATTTTATCATTTCCTCTGTGTGTGTGGTACATGCACTCAAACCTTCCTTCCAGAGCAGGATTAGGTAGAGTTTTTAATTATAGTGAGAACTGTGTGAAACAGCAGCACTGCACAGTAATTTTGATAATTGCTTATACACATGCCCTCTTGATGTAGAAGTCTTCCCTCTGCCAGTTGAAACCCATTGCCCCTCATTCTGTCATTACAAGACCTTGTAAATAGTCCCTCCCCAGCCCTCCTGTAGGTCCCCTTCAGATACTGGAAGGCCACTCCAAGGTCTCCTCAAAGCCTTCTCTTCTGCAGGCTGAAGAGCCCCAACTCTCATAGCCTGTCCTCACAGCAGAGCTGCCCCAGCCCTCTGAGCATCTTTGTGGCCTCCTCTGAACTTGTTCCACAGAACTGCACACAGTACTCCAAGTGGGGTCTGACAAGAGCAGAGTAAAGGGGCAGAATCTCCTGCCTTGCTCTACTGGCCACATTGCTCCTGCTGCAGCCCAGGATATGGTTGCTATTTGGGCAAGGCATCTTCTTATTGCTGTAGTATGATGTCATTTACCTTGAAACAACTTTTATTCTTTATTCCAAGAGCCATTTTTCTAAATTTTCAGGGTCTCAGCTGCAATTGCCATGAGGCTATCAGCACTTGGATCCAAAGGGGTGTTCACCACTCCCTCTAACTGTTCACAGAAAAGAGAAGCACCTTTCTTTTCCATTTCTCCTTCTTCCTAAGACAGTCTTATGACTTGAATCATAGAATCATCAAATCAACCAGGTTGGAAGAGACCTCCAAGATCATCCAGTCCAACCTAGCACCCAGCCCTAGCCAGTCATCTAGACCATAGCACTAAATGCCTCATCCAGGCTTTTCTTGAACGCCTGCAGGGACGGTGACTTGTTGGAGCTTCCTAAAGGTGTGAAGTGTCCTTGATCCTGGGAAACTCAGCAAGAAACGAAAGTGTGGAGAAGTGACTTGAGATTGTGTAGTTAGTCCCTGCAGGGCCCAGAGGAAGCATGCGTGGCTGTAAGACCATGTTCTGCAGGCACTGGCGCTGGGGTGATGCTGGTATTTACAGAAACACTGAAGTTCACAGCTGCCTGTCCTTTCATAGATAATCAATAAATCATGCGTCAGCTCTGGTGATTGTGCATGTCAAGTAACAAGTCATCAACAGCCAAGCTATTAAAGATGGTGCACTATTTTTGTGCTAGTTTGAGAGCTGCGAATATGGTCTTACTAAAGAAGGAAATAGAAGACAAAAAATAATGAGAAACTCCATATAGGAACCATTACTTGCAGCTGTTTCTGGCTCTGGTTCAGGAAATGCAGAAATGTTTAGGAATAAGGAGAGATTCCTCTCCAGTTTAAAAACAAATCTGCATGATCTCTACACTGCCCTAGTTGTCACCAACTGACAGATCTGAAAAATGAAAACCAGTTTTGACATTTACTTATCTACCAGATGGTGTATGGCACTTCCAAATCAATATGAAAGGCAAAATGGGAATGGAAAGAAAAGCAGAACATAATTGTAAGCATCTTCTTTTGTGATTCTGACCGTTCTGACCACTTCATCAATTGATCAATCTAATTTCCAATGTATAGTCATTATTTTACTGAAAATCAGACCAGGATGAATGAATCCCAGATAAAAATAAAGATTAGAGAAAGTAAGCAGAATTCTGTAAGACTGGCATCAGCACTTTACCTCCACTGGCTCCCTTATGACACAAATGTATCTGTAGCCTAAATTAGCATTAATGTTTCATAGAGTTTAATTCATATTACTAAGTGGCTTTGCAATAAACAGCTAAAAGTGCAAAACATTACAGTTCTGTTTCCCAGACTATAATTTTCTGCAGCAATAGAAATGCATTAGTGCTAACTTTGACTTCTCTTCTGCTACATAAGGGTGTGTTTAATGCATTTCCAAATCCACTGTATCTCATTCCTCTGCGGTAGTTCATTGGTTTCTTTACAACTAATAAACACAGGCAAATACTGACAACTCGGAGTCCAGGATTATGCACAACATCTAGGAGCTTCCCTCAAGATGGCACTGCTGAATTGTTTCACACACCCTTATGTAATCTTGTTTATACAGCATCAGGGATCACGCAGCACAAATTTGCCCAATGATTTTCATTCTCATTTTGGCAAAATGCCTTCTTCATGTCTAAGCACAGACACTTAAATGCAGTAGTTTTGTACAGTCTGCCAATAGGGCTGCAATCAGGGAATGCTACTTAAAGAAAATAGCCAGGAGTATACTTTTCAATTTGCCTTAGAGACCACAAACTGCTCTGAAATCTGCTACACAGACTTATGCACCTCAGATTTACAGGCCAGTTCTCACATTGTCTGAGACTGACTCTTTGCCCTAGCATGTGTATTGAAAAGGATGACATAGTGCAAGGAGAAGAACTTTTTTTTTACTATCTATGCCTGCGAACAGGGAGAAGCCCTACACACAACTGCCTCCACTTTTAAGCAAGAGAACTCTTGCCTTTCTGCCATCCTCCCAGAGCCTCTTGACACACTGCATACAAATCAGAGGTCATACTCTATCTAGAGGTGAAAACTCTGGAGCAATGTCATTACGTCTTCTCTCAAGCTTTGCAAAAAATGTACCTTAAATTTCCACATACTGTCCTGACCTTTCCAAGTGTGGCCTGTGGGGCACTCCTTAGAAAACAATATTGGAGGTTTTTCATTTTGTTCTGATTTTCCATTGCTGTTCTCAAAATCCCTCTCTCTGAGAGCAGAGGTCCCTGACATACATTAAAGACAAAAAAGACAGTATGTCACCTTTGAAAACAAGGGGAGGTTCCCAGGAAAAGTTGCTAGGTCTTGTAGGAAAAAAAATCAGAAGCCCATTTAGAGCTTAGGCTGCCACTGCTGGTAAGGAAAATAAATAATGTTTCTCTATGTATATTAATGGCAAGAGAAGGGGCAAGGACAACCTCCAGTCCTTATTAGATAGAAAGGGGAATACAGTGACAAAGGATGAGGAAAAGGTAGAATTGCTTAACACCTTCTTTGCCTCAATCTTCAATAGTGGGACAGGTTGTCTCCAGGACAGCTGGACTCCTCAAGTGGCAAATGGAGTCAGGGACCAGTATAGTGCCCCTGTAATCCATGAGGAAGAAGTAAGGGATCTGCTGAGCCACTTGATTCCTCACAAGTCCATGGGACTGGATGGGATCCATCCTAGGGTGCTGAGAGAGCTGGCAAATGAGCTGGGCCAAGCCACTCTCCACCATTTATTCACAGTCTTGGCTCACTGGAGAGGTCCCTGAAGACTGGAAGCTGCCAATGTGATGCCATCCACAAGAAGGGTCAAAAGGAGAGGTTGTGGGGTCTCCTTCTCTGGAGACTTTCAAGGCCTGTCTGGATGTTTTCCTCTGTGATCTGTGTTAGATAGTATTGTCCTGCTCTGGCAGGGGGATTGGACTTGATGATCTCCTTGGGTCCCTTCCAACCCCTAACATCTTATGATCCTATGATTAGAAGCCACAGCCCCTGCTACAATGTGCAATAGTCTGAAAAGGTGTGAAAAAGATGGATGAAGGTCAACACAGGAAGGTGGATGAATATTCAAATAAAGCTGGACACATTTCCAGTCTGCTGTTCCTCTGACAAACCAGAGGAACCCTCGCAGAACATTTCTGATCGTGCAAACAACAATTTCAAGGTATGCCAGAAGAGAACCAAAGCCTCAGCTAAAAAAAATTGCTTTCTGAAGGCATCATTACTGCCTCAGAAAGAACAGCAAAAGTTCTTGTCTCCCTTTTTTCAGGTTTTCTGCCCTTCCTCTTCCCACTCATCATTAGGTTTCAAGGCTGTGCTACAGCAGTTTACTGAGTAGTTCCTCTACTAACTGTGCATTTGGTAAATATTATCTAAAATTGTCCCCAAATGTAAGGACAAGAAGAAGTAGAGAAATTGAGAAAAAAAATGAGCAAACCTTTGCGTCTTGGTCAACCCAGGCCTGTGAGCACAGCCTCTGAAAATCATCCTCTCTTAATATACTGAATAGTTTCTTTTGCTCAGAATATTACAGATGTCAGAGAAAAGCGCATGAGAGTGAAGTTCTGATTGCTAAATCTGTCATACCCATGCATGTATGGAATGCCTCTGCTTTCATACTCTGCAGCAGTGCAACATGAAGTAACATAATGAATAATAAGAGTTTCTAGTGAATGAATGGA
Source organism: Pogoniulus pusillus (assembly GCF_015220805.1). Classification (NCBI taxonomy): domain Eukaryota; kingdom Metazoa; phylum Chordata; class Aves; order Piciformes; family Lybiidae; genus Pogoniulus; species Pogoniulus pusillus. Next base: position 11,504,287 of record NC_087281.1, on the reverse strand, counting down.
TTTACAGGAATGGAGGTGGGCAACAAATAGATGTATGATATGTCTGAGTCTGATGAGAAAGCAATATTCACACATCCAAGTAGAAGTAAGAAAGGAACCATTAAGCTAGGCTTTAACAGAGAAGTCACTACATTACTAGATGGAATCTAACCAATGCAAACCTGTTTACAGGAAAGTTGGCATCAAAATGCAACAGCTGAAATGTAGCAGATGGCTAGATCTGAAGGAGATGTAAACAGAGGCTGAAAAACTAAGCACTGCATTCGGCAGATGTCAAAGTTTCCAGGCTGTGAAAAGTTTAGTCTAAGTGCTCTCCTCAAAACTCTATATAGCCCTGGCTACCTAAGCCCCAAACTCTGCCCACACTTTACTCATGTGGCATCTTAATTGCCTACTTCCCCAGCATATGGTTGATGAGGAGCTGTCCCTGAAAGGCCATCAAATCCAGAGGATTATAATTTCCCTACTCCTTGTACATGAATCCTGCCAGCACTGGGTGCTCTAGTGATCTGGTTCTTGGTAACAAGGAGATTGTGTATAAGTGGGAATACTGACATCAGTAAAGTTAAAGGATAGGGAAGCAGAAGGATGGAGTGGTTAATTCCAATTCCTGCAGATCAGGGAAGTCTTTTGATGCCTTACCTCTTCCTCACACATTCCCAGCTTGTTTATAGGGCCTGTGTATGAGGAAGGAGAGAATGGCAGAAAACCAGAAAGCAAGGCTGTGTGCAGGAGTCAATTGTCCATGAGACAAATAGATTTCTGTGCAGTCCTCCACAGAAATAAACAGACCTGAAAGCTGTATGAGTCAGCCCTGATCTGTTCCATGCTTTTTCTGTTGCCCACTTCTCTTGTCATGGTCTCCCACTTGTGCCTTGCACTTCTTTTCATATCACACCTCTACTCTGAACATGCCACTATTTGCAGCTTATAAGCACTGTTTGTCTCTTCCAATCTTCCCTTAAATCACCCTACCATTGAAAAATAAAACTAGTGAGATGTCTTCACCAACAATAACTGGCCTGTGCACTGCATGCTGCAAGCCAAGCAGAGCAATGTTCGTTCCCAGTGTGCTCTGTCAAGGGTACGTACGTGCTTGGTGCTGTATACATAGAAATACCTTCCAGTCTCAAGTCATTCAAAATGCTAGGGCAGATGTTTAGGCTAGTTTTTACAGACAGGATAGCAAATGCCACTGCAGAGGGGAATAACAGCTCATACTATGAGCCACTACCTGGAAACTGATACTAAGAAAGCTCTGTAGGGAGGATGACATGTCCGAGCTTGAAAGTAACGGAGGATAAAGTTCTCTGGAATGTGTCCAGAGAAGGGCAACAAGGCTGGTGAAAGGCCTGAAGCAAAAACTCTATGAGGAGAGGCTGAGGGAGCTGGGCTTGTTTAGCCTGCAGAAGAGGAGGCTCAGGGGTGACCTCATTGCTGTCTACAACTACCTGAAAGGAGGTTGTAGCCAGGTGGGGGTTGGTCTCTTCTCCCAGACAGCCAGCAACAGAACAAGGGGACACAGCCTCAAGTTGTACCGGGGGAGGTCTAGGCTGGATGTTAGGAAGAAGTTCTTCACAGAGAGAGTGATTGGCATTGGAATGGGCTGCCCAGGGAGGTGGTGGAGTCACCATCGCTGGAGGTGTTCAAGAAAGGACTGGCTGAGGCACTCAGTGCCATGGTCTAGTTGACTGGATAGGGCTGGGTGCTAGGTTGGTCTGGATGATCTTAGAGGTGTCTTCCAACCTGGTTGATTCTATGATTCTAATAGAAAACAATACTTTGAGAAAATTAACTCAGATTGGAAAGATTATTTTTTGTCTCTCATATTTAATTAACCACAATTGTTCCTGATGGTTAGGTATATATATTTTGTTTTTTGGTCTCATTTCTACCTTGCTTTGCAGAAATTCCAAATTTGTGCTCTCTTAACTTTGGGCTGCTGCCATCAATGTAGCCTAATGCACCTGTCTCCAATCATTGGCAATTCCATACTATGCCTTCTACTGTCAACTTTGTGAAAGGCCATTAAATAATACCCTGCAGTTGTCTCTCCAGCTCCTGCTTCTCAGGAATATTTCTCTTTTCTGGAACAAGAATTTTTAGGACTTACTTTTGACTCTTTCATCCCTTGTTGTGGTCTAAAGATGAACTATACTGGACATAGAATCGGTTACAATCTTGAAACTGACTGAACAAAGGGCAATTTTACTGGTGATTTCAGCTAGTGTAAATATCAAACCACACTATAAAGATTTTTAAGGTACTGAAAGAAGTAGGCTTTACTTAAAGAACAAAAGCTGATTGTGCTTCAGCTAGCATTCAGCTTGTGGTATTAGAGTGGTTTGTTTCATTTCAGCAATAAAAGTTTAGGTAATCAAATTTAATATGAAACTGTGCTGCCATCCAACTAGATCTGGACAGGCTGGGCAAAGCCTGTCACGGTCAGCTAGGACAGCTGTAAAGTCCTGCATCTGGGGAGGAATAACACCAGGTAGCAGTAAAGACTAGAGGTCATCCTGATGAAAAGCAGCTCCATGGAGAAGGACCTTGGAAGCTATCCACATGAATGCAATGTGCCTTTGCAGCCAAGAGGGCCAATGGCATCCTAGGGTGCATCTGGTCTAGGGAGGTTCTTCTTCCACTCTGCTCTGCTATGGTAAGACCACACCTGGAATACTATGTCCAGTCCTTTTGTACCAACTTGAGAAATTTTAGCACCTTGGTCTGCCTGCTGGTTGTGTTGGTGTTCCTCAGTACCTCTGCTCTTATACATCTCAGCAAGCCTATGAGTGAAGCAGACATCACCATTTGTTTCTCTTTCATAGCCTGTGATCTCATCCTTCTTGCCAAAACATTCTAGCTAGCTTCAAACTAGCACAGTGGTCATCCGGTCACCTCTGGTAGTTATTGGAGATACCTTCTCTGTGTGTCCTCCTGACTCTGACCCCCCAGCACAAGTGCAATTAAAAAACCCCACCAGTTCCCATGCTAATTCTCCATCCCAGGGAGGCACATCTCCCCCCCTCTTTGTTTCCTCCCAACACAAATGATGCTCCTATTTATCACACTATGAATGAACGTTTCAATCTTTTGGTGCAAATTCAGTCTGTCTCAGCGCCAAGGCACTCACTGAGGAGAGCAGCTCTGTGGGGTGCCACACACTCTGGGCTGAGGCCTGACATAGGAGAGATGCTGTGCATGAATGCTACTGGTGTGATCTCTGTTTTTTTAGTTCACCTTTGTGAACTCCCTGTTGCTGCTGTGAGGTGAGTTCAGCAGCAGCTGACTGCACACTTTTCCTTGGGGAGGATGGTATTTGAGACCCTGCTTCCTACAGAAATGTATTTATGTACCCAGACATATGTATGTTTATGTATAAATACATGTTACAGTTGGTTCAGATTATTTTGGGGTAGATGCTGCTAATATCATGTTTTCTAAGTTTCAAACTTGGCTAATTGCCATATGCAAGGGAAACATTATGGCTTTGTTTAAGAAGATTTCCCAAGCTGGGATGCTACAGTACATATTTATCATAGAATCATAGAACCATAGAATGTCAGGGGCTGGAAGGGACCTCAAAAGATCATTCAGTCCCACCCCCCTGCCAGAGCAGGATCACCTATAGCAGATCACAGAGGAACGTGTCCAGAGGTTTTTTACTGTCTCCAGAGAGGGAGTTTATAGAATAAACTCATTAATTGTGCAGAATAAACCAAACGTAGCTGCCACAGTTGTGAGCAAATAGTAACCATGCATTGTAAGAAGACAAAACACAAGTGGAGTCAGCTGTTACCATCTTGAGTGATGTGTGGAGTTTGAGGAGGTCAACACAATCTCCAGCTCACACTAAACTTTCTGCTTCTGCTTGCCACAGACACCCCATTTGCCTCAGTAGAGCAGCAGAAGCTGCAAGTCCCTGTCGGTATTTGAACGAGAGAGTTGCTGTGCGTGTTTGCAGAGCAGCTAGCTGTTTGTAACTGAAGCACTTGGGATATCCTTACAAATCTCACTCTGCCCCTGCTTCTCTGACACGGCACTTAAAGCATTTGCTTTCAGTTTCTGAAACTCAGAAGTGAAGAAGTTTCTGTACATTGACAAACAGATACCAGTATGCACAGTGTAGAGTGAACTCCCAAGCATCCATGAGCTTACCATCTGCTGGACAGCTTTGCTTTAATAACCTTTGAAGAAAAAGCAATGGTATGAGGTTTATCTCAGAAAATGCAATTTCCTTCCCATTCCAGGCTCAGAAATGGATTCATGCCTTTTCACTGGTAGTTCATAGGAGTCTGTGGGACTTTCTGTGAGCTTGAAGTTTCATATCAGGGACCAAGCCTTAGTCTCTGATTGCTCATCAGACATGCCACCCAAAAAAGAACTGTCACACATCTGCCAGAGATCTGCTCATAGTTGTTTTTTTGAATGATTTAATGCTTCCCACAGCTATGGCTCATCATATCACAACCATACTATCAACTAGTCAAAAAGGCAGCTCAAAGACCAAGTGTGGGGTCAGTCAAAAGAAATGTTGAGGCATGACTGTAAACCTGCTTCACTGGACTCTTCCCTGACCTCCCACACCTTCAGGGAGGCAGGACAGAGGACAGGTAACCCAGACAGGTCCTCTGATTTTACTCAGGCCTGAAGTCGGTCTCTCAATGACTAACTCTGGGCACATGCCCTGAAGAGACAGTACTGATGCAGCCATTGTGCTTTGTGTTGTAGAATGCTGAGTTGTACAGTTCTCATCCTCCATGCCTCTAGGGGCTGCCAGAGAAGGAAAACAAACCATCCACTCTACTTGTTGCTCCTGCACCTAAGCACTCAGGCATCTGTGTGGCTGAATGCATGCCATGCTGGGAGAGCACCTCTCAGCTATTCAGAACTAATGTGTTTAAACTGATAACTATGAATGATTCTTTTTTTAAATTCAAATAAAGACTTAGAAGGCCAAATTAAAAACATATCTTGTTTAAATAACAAATCCCCACAAAGCCTGAAAAGCATCTTTGTGAGATCTATTTAAACTTTTGGAGGCAGTTATGAGGCAAGCATCTAAATTTAGTCAAGTGATTCAAGAGTTACATTAGCCTACATGATACCAGCACTAACTGGTCTGGCAGACAGCCAAAGCTGCAGGACCAGATTGTAAGCTTCTAGAAAGAAGACTTAAGAAAGCAATGCTGTTTGCTTTTATTCTTTCACATGTGCATTCTATGACAACGATATGTGGAGTAAGAACATAGGATAAAACCATGTCAAATGCTCTTTAATTTCTGACTCCTTGACACCCAAACATTTCAAATGCTCCATAAACACTGGTGTGTTTAGTTGCCAACCTTATGCGAGGCAAACAGGATGCTCACACAAACAAGTACTCCATAACACAGCCAAATTAGGAGACTTGTCTAGTATTTCTGGTGTTGTTTAGCGTGGAGAAGAGGAGGCTGAGGGGGGACCTCATTGCTGTCTACAACTACCTGAAGGGAGGCTGTAGCCTGGTGGGGGTTGGTCTGTTCTCCCAGACAACCAGCAACAGAACAAGGGGACACAGTCTCAAGTTGTGCCAGGGGAACTATAGGCTGGATGTTAGGAGGAAGTTTTTCCCAGAGAGAGTGATTTGCTATTGGAATGGGCTGCTCAGGGAGGTGGTGGAGTCACCGTCCCTGAAGGTGTTCAAGCAAAGCCTGGATGAGGCACTTAGTGCCATGGTCTAGTTGACTGGCTAGGGCTGGGTGCTAGGTTGGACTGGATGATCTTGGAGGTCTCTTCCAACCTGGTTGGTTCTATGATTCTCTCTATTAGTCCATCAGGAAATTAATTTTGGCACATTGTTACACTTAAATTTGAGGCCATCTAAGCTGTATTGTATTTGCAGTTATATCTGAGAAGATGCATGCACTCAAATGATGGGAAAGAAAACAAAGTGTTTGTTTCCTTCTGTGATGTGCTAATATTTTTATGAAACACTACCAGTTCACTGTATTTCCACAATCTGCACATCTGGATTTGAAGGAGTAACCAGAACGAGGGCATCCTGTTGTACCTAAAATAGACTGGACTAGGAAGGGGAGGTGTCAGCAATGACATTTAATAAAAACGATTCTCTCTTCCTCAGCCCTGTTCCCTGCCATGTCCTTCATGCCAGTTATTGATCAGATCTTCACTCGATGCAAAAAGCCTGTCTTTGAGCCCATGCTTTAAATGCAATAATAAAGTAGGTCATCGATTAACTGGAAGTCTGACAGACAGCTTCTCCAGTCAGGTCCTGATGTGCAGTAAAGCTTGAGGGAGGAGGGCAAGGGATGAATCAGTGAGGCAAAAAGAAAGCAAACCCCCAGGTTTTAGTCCTTTGGAAGATCTTTCAGCACCGTAGTCAGTAGCATTACCCTCAGCAAGTCAATGGCTATGCTAATTTGCAAGAGCTTTCGAGATTTCCAAAGAGAAGAAAAAGAGAAGACAAACGGTTAAGATGAAATTCACTTTACCAAACTGCAGTGCCTAGGAATTTTTTTCCTTTACATGAAAATTAACAAGGGCTACTCCTACTCACTGTTCTCTACGTTGAGATAAAATACATGTAATTAAGCACCGTGTAATTAAGTAGTTTTACATGCATTGGTTTCCATTGCACTGTCTTCTGGCAGCACTTCCTTAAGAATCCTTATCCCCGGGTCCACTCCAAGGCTGCCCACTCTGTCCTGGCCTCCAAGCACAGCAGCAGTCAGCAGCAATGTATGCGCCCTGGCAGGCTCTAGGGAAGCCTCAGGGTTTCTCAGCCTCAGGAGCTCTGTGAAGGATAGTCCTGAGAGCAGTTCTCCCATCCTATGCACCTCATTGTCCCAATCTACCCATTGCCCACCAGCAGCACAAACATCCTCTTTCCACTTGCCAAAAAGTGCAGCACACAGAAGCTTTTCATTAGCTGGTCTGCAGCAGTAGTAACATCTAAGGAAGGATGATGCTTATACCACAGAGCAATTCCAGGACAGACTTCTGCTGGGATAAGAACAGAGATGTGGCTTTGCCTGAGCCAGCACTAGGCTTATCCCAGCCATGATGAGTAGCCAGTGTTCCCTCTGTCCCTGTACCTTCTGGATTTTTTGGGTTTGATCCAAAATTGTCAAGCATGTGCCATGGCTAACACTGCTCTATGTCAAATCTGCTCTTCAATCAGTTCAGAGAACAGAGCAATGTTGGCTCAGCACTAAGCACTCTCACACCCAACAGCCTTTACACACTCATTTAATGTGAGTTTTTCCTAAGCATGTAAAATCCACAGTCTCTGTTGATGCCTCCTCATGCTTCCACTCAGTAAAAGCTAGCACAGACACTTTAATTTCTTTTTTTTCAGGTACTAGTATTGCCCACAGTCAGGCTACATAAACATACTTGTGTGAAAAAACAGGAAATGAAACAATTGGAATTTATTTAACTGGTTTTGATTTATAGTTCTGCCATATGGACTTCATCATCACCCACATAACTCTAGCCTTTCTGTCTCTCACGGCCACATATCTGGTGCCCTGATAACTCCAGCTCTCTACTCAGTCTGACTAACATTGCAGTAGAGTGAGCTAAGTGGTAGCTACTTCCATAGCTTTAAGGGGGGAAATTATGCCATGTGAATTAACATGGGTGGCACCAACTGCTTTAAAGTCAAATTCGCAATGTCTGGTTCTTAATCAGAGTTACACAAATGTACATCTATGCATATAGGAAAGAAGTATACACACAGACCTGCAAAATACTGTCACATTACTCACTGCCTTGCATTTTGTACACTCATCATATTTGTGCAAACAACCTCCAAGTGATGGTTAATAGTGTCTCCCTGGAGGAGCCAGATGTAGATATAATCCATAGAATGCTACCATAACCATGTAAGAACCAAAATATTATTAAAATCAGTGGTCAGGGGTGCTGAGAGTTCTGAATAGCAACATTAATAAACAATATTAATTTTGAAAAATATCATCTCACATCAATTAATTTCCCCTCTGCAACAGGAAGGAGCTAGCAAACCAATACATAACTGTTAGGAGTTGTGGTGGTTTGGGAATTAACTGCCCTCCACCGCCCCTCTAGTTAGGAATTTACTCAGACTAGACTCAGTTGGTTGGAAGTTAAGGAATGAAGGCTTATATTTACAGCCTAGCACAATTTACAAGCATATATATCTACATGTATATATATATAGATACAATATACACAGATATTTATAATTAGATACAAGTTAAAAGTAATACAGAAATTCAAAATCCCTCCTGAAACAGACTGCCCAGAAGGCTCCCAAACCAACCCCTCCCCCTCCTTCTTTCCTCTCTTCAGAAATAACCAGATAAATCTCTGCATAGCTCACATGATAGATCTACAGAGATATGAGGTGAGATGTCAAAAAGATGACAATAAGATTACAAGAAAAAGGGTTAGGTCATGTTACATAGGTCTCATGCGAAGGAAAGAATGGTGAGATGCAACCAGACCCACACAGAGCAACAGAGAAGAAGTGAGAAGTCTGTGAGAAGTGAGTGCCTTATCTATGTTTTGACTACTTGCATCTCTCAGAAGAATGAGTGATATAGGTGACTGTTATTTTCTGCTCAAGCCAAGGATTTAATTTCTCTCATTAAAATACTCCAATTAGTCTCAAACCAGCACAGGAGTAAATCTAAGAAACATTCTCCCTTTGAGGATAAGACAACAAATTCAGAACGCATTTACCAAGCTACTGGGAGAGTGGGAGTGAAGAGTCTGCTGCCTAAAATAAGAGGTTAAGCCATATCTGATAGGAACAAGGCCTCTGTTTTTTAACTGGAATAGCTGATGTGAATCTGGCTGCATCTGTGCAGCATCACTGCAGCAAGTGCAGTCCAAGCAGATGGCTAACCATGGTAGTGGATCTGTTTTCCAGACTGGCTGTGAGATGGTCAGTTGACCAAACAGCCATATATGTATACGCCCACGAGCAATCTTAGTCCATTCACTACATTATAAATGCAGTTATATTACTTGTGAAGTGTCCCTAATCTTTAGCAAAAGTAAAGTAAACATTAGAGCTCCCAAAATTACTATGAGAAGGAGTCAGAAATGTTTTTCCTAGGTAGCTGTACAATTTGGGGTATGCTGAGTAATTACATATCATAAGTAGAATGACAGGCTGAAGAAAATGAAATCAGTTTCAGAGGAAAATGAAATATACAGCAAACAATTTTACTTTTCCATGGACATTAAGAAAAATGGAAGAGGAGAAAGCAGGAATAGTTTCAGCCTTATAAGTGCTCATCTACTCTGCATTCAAAGTACTTGAAAAAGATGCCATAGTTAAAAAATGTTACCTGCAAATCTTCCTTCAGGAAGAATTCCTTCCTTCAGGTCACCACATGTTAGCAAGGCTCAACACATGGACTCCATATGATTCAATGTGAATCCCACCAGAGACCTTCATTGTTCATTCTTACTCCATTTATATAGTCCAGAGCATACAGCACATGCCTACATATTAGTGTAATCTAGGCAAAAACAACCCAGTCTTTTACGTACATCAGGCCTTGTTTTTCTCATTAGCCAGGTGTCCCATTATCTTTCCTACCCCATAAGAGGCATCCTGAAGCTGTGGGAATCAAGGTCAAATGCTCACACTGCTCAATACCATTCCTTCTCACATTGCATTCCCACAAAAAAAATCCTTCAGAACAGAATCGAAACTACTCTGCTTATTACACTACTGGTGATGTCAGCTAAATAACTTCATTTTATGTAACATCTTATTACCCACTTGAAATATTTAATGATGGAAACAATTAAAATTGGAAGAGAGAAACAAAAAAACCTCCTTTTGTTTCAACTGAAAAACCAGAAATCCACCTGAAAAGCAGAAGTCACTCAGTTGTTTGTCGGTGTAACGCAATGGTGCAAATGGTTTTATTTGCAGCCTGAGGCTTTCCTAACAGATTTTTGTATGTGTTAGCTTTGCTTAATGAAAATACCAGAATAGAAGGATTTTTTAACCCCACATGTTTAGCTCAGAACACCTACACTATTCTGTGAAAATTTTGGCTGTCATTAATGTCATCTAGACAAAAAGCAGGAGGATGGCATTATTCTGTTAGTGTGAAATGTTTCTAAATGTACACTGTGGATTCATGTAGCTGTAGGACGGTATGCCTGCTGATGACTCATGCTGACTCACCCACCAAGCCAGAATTTACTGAGCTTTCTTCTATGCCCACACACAGTGAGATGATTTCCAGTCTGGGTGAATTCTTCAAAATTTAATTTAGTAGGCTTTAACTACAGAGACAGGTAACACTTCTTCAATGGTTGCTTTAGTTTGTATTCATGCCCTACTAAATGTGTGTTCAGATTATGCTTTGCAGAATCCTTTGAAAAGTTTTTTTTTAAATGATGTTTATAAGTGCAAATGTACTTTCTGAATATGAAGGTGTGATGATTTGGGAATTACCTGCCCCACACACATGATGAAATCACCCAGATTAGATGTAGCTGGCTAGAAGTTAAGCAATGAAGCTATATTTACAGCTTAGCACAATTTACAAGCATTTATATACACAAATACTTATAGTTATATACAAGTTAAAAGTAATACAGAAACACAATATCCTGCTAGAAATCAGACTGCCAGGAGGCTCCCCACCCAAACTTCCTTCTCCCTTTCCCCTCTTTCCCTCCCTTCAGAAATAACCAGATCAGTCCCCATATATCTTACGTAATAAATCTGGAGAGATCTGAGGTGAGATGTCAAAAAAGACAAGGAGGTTACAGGGAAAAGGGGTTAGGTTGGATTAAAGAGTTAAGGCAGAAGCAACCACATACACAGACCACAAGAGAGAAGGAGCAGAAGCAAGAACTGAGAAGCGAGTGTCTTATCTATATGTTGACTAGTTGACAGCAGAAGAGTAAGCAATGTAGGGTATCGGGTTTTTTTTCTTCTTCTCACACTTAAGGACTTAATTTATCTCAGTAATATATTCAAATATTCAAATTAGCCTCAAACAAGCACAGAAGGTCTGTCTGAAAACACTATAGCTATACAGAAGCAGTGATAATTTACTTGTGCCATAGACCTAAAGGCCTAACACACAGTCACTGCCTTTTTGGTATGGCTTTAGCAGCAGTGCATGTTAGCCTCAGCTGCAATAAGTCCCTAGGCTTAAGCAATGAATAATTAATAGAAAGACAAATTGACCTGATTCTGGTTTTATTTTTTTAAGACTGAAATTCATGTATTACCCCACTGAAGTCAACAGAATGAAATGGTACAAAACTGGGTGTGAAAGAAATTCTGTCTAAATCTGAAAGTGCTGTTTGAGGAGACACTTCATCTCCTGTGGTTTCTGCTTCACTGACTTGCTGTATTTTGGGTATATGGTCCTTTGTTTTGCTTTTGGAAAACAAAAATACCAGACTTTAAGACTTTACTCATATCTTCCTGCTTGCATCATTGTTCACACAAAACCTTATTGTAATTCTGTCACTAGAGTTCAGAAGTTGTTTGTTTTCTGGTTTAACATGCTTGAAAACAGAGGATATTTTCTTTTTGTTACTTCAAGCCTCAGCAGTCATTAAGATTCTGTACGTCATGAGAATGGGAGAGGCACCTGATGGCTGGAAGAAAGCCAATGTCACTACTGCAACTATCAAAGCAAGTCATTTTGCCTACAGCCTATTCTAGAGGGCCACGGATGGAATAAATAAACCTGGAACTCATAACCACTGGAGATTGAATGCCTCTGCTCTTTTTGATGTCTGCAAACATTGAGTTTTCCTTTCTTACACTCCTGAGCTGCAGAAAGTAAAGCGATGATGTAATTGTGATGTGCTAGTAACTGTAAAATGTAACATTTTGTTCAAGCTACAGCTACCCAAAAGGAGGTTGTGGAGAGCTTGGTACTGGTCTCTTCTCACAGGTAAATAGTGATAGAACAAGAGGGAATGGCCTTAAGCTGCAACTGAGTTTAGAGTGGACATTAGGAAACATTTTTTTCACAGAAAGTGGTCAGGCACTGAAATGAGCTGCCCAGGGAGGTGGTTAAGTAGATGACCCTGGATGTGTTTAAAAGTTGTTTGGATGTGGTCCTTGAGGATACAGTTTAAGGTGAACCTTGCAGAGTAGGGATATTGGTTGGACTTGGTGATCCTGAGGGTCTTTTCCAACCAGAATGTTTCTGTGATTCTGTCATGATTTGGGTTTCATTTCACAGACAGCATAACTTCCTCTATGAATCATTTTTCAGAACTTTTTAACATCTTATAAATTACAGATACTATCAGCTATACATCAGACCCTAACTGTACAGCTTCTGAAAAATGGATTCCTTTATTCATAGGGTTCACATCAGATATGTCACTAATAGTGATGATCAGTTAAGGTTGTAAGTATATTCTGAAGTAATTTTCATTCCTCTTACCTCCTAAATTTAGCATATTGGAGGCTTTGCAACTATCATAGTAACTTTCAAATCTAATGCCCTTAGCCATGGTTAATTATAGATATCCCAGTAATTTCTTTCAGAGTTATTTATTCCAGAGTTTCTTGATAGTAAGCAGGCTAATTAGAGGTCTTCTGGGAGTCTTTTCACCTTGAGAAATGCTGCTTTTAAACTGTCAAGTCCTATCACCAAGACTTTGGGTTTGTTACATTTTTCTCTTGCAGAGTGTAAAATTCATGAAGCCATTCATTTCTCCAAAGCTGAACATTTACATTGGAATGGGCTGCTCAGGCAGGTGGTGGAGTCACCGTCCCTGGAAGTGTTCAAGAAAAGCCTGGATGAGGCACTTAGTGCCATGGTCTAGTTGACTGGCTAGGGTTGGGTGCTAGGTTGGACTGGATGATCTTGGAGGTCTCTTCCAACCTGGTTGATTCTATGATTCTAAGCTCAGTGTTCCCTTGCTTTAGATTATCTTTGAAATTAGAAAGTATTCTCTAATCATTTGAAATACACTTTTTTAAGTTGGACAGCAAGTTGCTTGCTTAAAAGGCATGCTTTATACATTCACTGACTGAGTAGTTTTCCTGTTGGCAAAAAAAAAAGCACCTTTGCAATACACTTTATTTTAACTGCTTTGGTGGAGTGTGGGAACAGAGTTCATAACACCTGTTGTGCAGAGAGACAACACAGCTATTCTTACACTTTGGTAACTCCCAATGGAGTTTAAAAGCACAGTTTTTTGCATGTATTTAAAAAACATCACTAGAGGGTTCATCCTCTGTTTCCTACCTGGCTTGTATTCTTGCAAAGATTAGTGGCACTCTAGCTTGAGCAGAGCTGAAGCCAAGGGCTGCGATTGCAATGCTAGCTTCCCTTTGTTGAAAGAGGAGGGAGTCAGAGCACTCGGTATCTCAAAGGAAGCACACAGCATACTTCATGTTGACATTATTATTATTATTATGGTTGGCATATTTTGATCATCTAATTTTCTCTTTGATACTGATGTACAGTAACATGCGAACATTATCTTTAAGCTGCAATCTGATTTTACTGAGCTTTAAGTGCAGTGGAGGGCAGTAGATTTTCTCTTCAGCAACAATGCGAACAGCAGGAGCGCTGGAAATTGTAGTGGCAACAGCAGCTTCTGTTGTGACAGTTCTCTCAGAAGTCACCATGGTGAGAATGTATCTGAGCAGGTTTGTTTGGTTTTTGTTTCCCTGCCCAGATGCTTATATGATTTCTAGAAGCCAGAATAGCATATAAAAATTAATACTCTTGTCGTCAATAATCTCCATGTGGATATGCCAATAAGAAATACACACACTTTGTTTTTCTAGGAAAGAGTTCATAACTAGGCAAAGAAAGATTTAACAACACTTCCAAAACTGTGTTTACCTTTAAACAGCCATCCTGTCTGGTACAATATAATTGGAAAAAAACCCCTACCATTAACTAAAAGAAACAGGCCCAATCTGATTTGCTTTTCTTTGTGAAGTTTCATTACATGCTTTTATGTTTTGACATTAAAAAAGGTTACTTTTTTAAACTGTGGATACCACAAGACAATGCAGAGGTTGTAGCTGGATATACCAGGAAGAAGACTAAGCTCTTTTCTCAGAGCTCAAAATTGAAACGGTTGCAGAGTGACAAAGGGTCTAACATGGGCTGCTTTGATGGTCAGGGATAGCACCTACCAAATCACCCTGCAGAAATGCAAAGATGGAAGAATTTTCTTTTTTTGAGGATCTCTATTTGGAGTCAGTGTTAGTGCTCTTGCCAATCATGCTTACTAGCTTTACCTCACAGCAAGCTGGCATGCAGCCTGTTGATCCTACCAGATGGGTTTGCTATTGGTGATTTTCTTTAATGGAGTCACCACCAAGTGTTTCCATTAGCAAGCTCACAACTAAACTCATCTGCAGCAATGGTCTGCTGGGGGTTGTGCACCACTGGAATGGATATCAGACAGCATTGTTTATAGAGCAGTGCTATAACAGGCTTAGGCATGTTTTGGTTTGGTTGGGTTGGTTTTGGTTTTGTTTGCTTGGTTTATTGCCACCTTTCCTTTCTGCTTCAGCTGCCATTCAACATTTGCATGCATCTATAAATTACACAGCAACTCCTGCTGTAGTTCATTTCATAGAACAGAATCATAGAATCAGTCAGGGCTGGAAAGGACTGAAAGGATCATCTAGTTCCAACCTCCCTGCCATGGGCAGGAACACTTCACACTAGATCAGGCTGTCCAGAGACTCATCCAGCCTGACTTTAAACACCTCCAGGATGGCTTCAACCACCTTTTCTTTAGGAAGAGGTTCAGTGACTTACTGGGGACACATGAAGTTTGTCAGAAGACCACAATTTTCTCCCTCAGTCTTAAAAAAACCCAAAACCCAACCCAGCCAACAGTAACATAAAAAACCTTAGCACAACCCTACACATGTGCATAGTTTGGTTTTCTCCTCAGAAGGATGGTAAGTCATATCCATTCCAGTTTAACAGCTCAGCTGATCTTAACAGAATGCCCTCACCAGAAATATCCTTGAAGCACTCACATAGATTAGATTTCTTCTGCCTGATGTGTTGCCCCACTGTAGACAGTTTTTCTTACCCATGGGTAGATGAGAACAGCATGTGTTACAAGCCCCCTCTCTCACTGGGGCTTACAAGCTGTTGTTTTCCCTCAAGAACCAGGAGAAAAAGAGATGGTGGTGAACAGAAATGTGGAAAAGTATTTTTAAAGCATCACTGATTTTACAAGGCAACCTTTGTCACTGTCCCAGGCGATTACTTCTCATAGTTCAGAAAAGGTAAAATGATGAATTAACAGTAAGGATAATTCTATATGAAGTAAGAAAATATCACAAAGGTTAAGTATGAAGCTCTCAACTTGTCGTTAGATTAGGGATCTGTGAGTGCTGGTGGAGAACATCCATGGGGCAGCAGTGTGCCCTTGTGGCCAAGAGGGCCAACAGGACCCTCTGGGGAATTAAGCAGAGTGTGTCCAGAAGATAGAGGGAGGTTCTCCTGCCCCTCTACTCTGCCCTGGTGAGACCTCAGTTTTGGGCTCCCCAGTTTAAGAGGGACAGGGATCTGCTGGAGAGAGTTCAGTGGAGGGCTATGAGAATGATGAGGGGACTGGAGCACTGCCTGATGAGGAGAGGCTGAGGGACCTGGAGCTGCTTAGTCTGGAGAGGACTGAGAGAGGGTTTGATAAATGGTTATAAATCTCTGAGGGCTGGGGGTCAGGAGGAGGGGCACAGGCTCTGCTCGCTGCTCCCTAGGATAGGAAAAGGAGCAATGGATGGAAGCTCCAGCACAAGAGGTTCCAGCTCAACATAAGGGGGAACTTCTTTACTGTAAGGGTCACAGAGCACTAGCACAGGCTCCTCAGAGAGGTTGTGGAGTCTCCTTCTCTGGACACTTTCAAGGCCTGTCTGGATGTGTTCCTGTGTGACCTGAGCTAGACTGTGTGGTCCTACTCTGGCAGGGGGGTTGGACTCGATGATCTCTTTGGGTACCTTCCAACCTCTGACATCCTGTGAGCCTGTGATCCTGTGAGATTATTATTATAGGCGTGCTTAGGACATAAGAGTAGGTGAAAAGGTGGCAATACAATCAATCATCAACAACAATATAGCTCCATTACTACATCCATATTTAGATCATAATCTCTTCAGATGGGTTTGGGGTTTTTTTGAGTCTTACACTTATTTTTGACTTTTCACTAGAATGTTTTGTACTGTATAACATTGTATGAATACAGCATCTGAAAGGTCTTTGAAAGTTTAAGTTCTCTTAAAATACCTCGAAAGGTAGAAAAACTGATCTATAGTCCAGAGAGTTAGTGAAGAACAGACCAGGACAGTAATGATGATGAAGCCACATTAGGGATGGTGGATGAGAATAGTCTAAGCAGAAACTGTTATTCTAGCACAAAAATAAAACGTGTAGCAAAATTTTAGACTGCAAAAGTAGACATCTCAGCAAAAAGTTAACAAAACAAAGGCTTCTCGTTTATCTCCCACGCTGCCTACAAGACTGCACTGAATTCAGCTATTGCCAGCAGCATGGAGAAAATGTTCAAATGTATGTTCACAAGTGACTGGGTTATCAAGGATAACTATTGCTTATTAACTCATTAGCTATATGCTACTGCAGCATATATACCTTAAACTAACATCTTTTACTTCAACAGACAGATGAGCTGGAAGCATGCACACAGGCAGTTATTATAGCTCGTCTGTGGAGCAGTAACTTAGTAAGTCATGCTAAGTCAAAGCTTAATTACAAACTGGCTTGACAGCTTGTGGCTGTCTGTCCCTACCCAATTTAACAACACGAACAAAGCTCAGATGAAGGCAATAGAAATAATCATGGCACATCAACTCCTCAGTTTGGTGTATCTTAAAGTCAGCTCATGGCTGCCTGTGTGGAGCATCTAATGAGTACTTTCACACTGCCAATTAAAGTGCCTGTGTGAAGGCACTTAACCTGTTGCCTAGTCATGCTTAAGATTATGTTTGCCACTCTAATGATGATGCAAATGAATGGCATTTTGTATCATGCTGTGATATACTAGAATGTTCTGCCCATCTTCACCATCTTTTTGAAGCAACGAGCTCCCAGCTGCTAGAGGAGATTTCTGACATTAACGCCCAAAGGTCTTGCTTTTATATCCTTAAAGTTAACTGCATTTTTATTTCTCCAAGAGTTTGTGTATGGTTTCTTAGTTCTTCTTACTGTTGGTATTTCTAAGCACACTGTCATTCACCATCTTCTTGTGTCAGTGTCATTAAGGAAAATATCTAATAGATTTGAGCTCAAGACTGATCTTGGCTGGAGGCCAGAGGTGAAAAGAGAATAGCCTTTACTTGCATATTTCACCTCTGATCATTGCATTTTGGATAGTTCATCACCTCCATTAGCGTCTGGTGTTGCTCTGCTAATTCCTACCATCTCCTCCTTTATCTAGAAGCTGAATGATATCATCAAAGAATGATATTAGATTACCTGGCAAGTTCCACATTTTATACTCAAACATCTCTTTCTCATTACCTGCTATACTTCAAAAAGCTTAATGAGACAAGTAATTCCATTTGACACTGTTTTCTGTCTTTCAGAATAGGCATTATCTGTCCTTTCTGCCCAGAGACCTTTGACTGTATTTTATTTTAATCTTACATATGATACTAGCAGTTTCCTTTCCCTCCTATTAGCCATCCTGCCCTCATCTTCTTTACTGGTACAAGAGGAAAACTACGATGTTGTCACCATCACAGAAACGTGGTAGGATGACTCAGACAATTGGAGTGCTGTAATCAATGGCTGTAGACTCTTCAACAGAGACAGGCAAGGAAGAAAGGGTGGAGGAGTGGCCCTATATATTAGGGATGCTCTGGATGTCATGGAGGTAGAGATTAAGGTTGAATCCCTATGGGTGAGAATTAAGGAGAAGGCCAAAAGGGCTGACATCCTGGTAGGAGTCTGTTACAGAACAACCAGACAGGAGAAAAGGTTGATTTATTACTCTTTAAGCAATTGGAGGCTGCCTCAAGATCACCTGCCCTTGTTCTTGTGGGTGACTTTAACCTGCCAGACATCTGCTGGGACATTAATACTGCAGAGAAGAGGCAGTCTAGAAGTTTCCTAGAGTGTGTGGAGGACAACTTTCTTTCATCCCTGCCTTTCATCATGCAACTCATGACTACCTGCTCCAGGCTGGTCAGGCCTTCAAGGGCACCTTCTTGAACCACCCAAAAGCTTCTTGCATGCTCAGTGGCAGTCTGAAGAAGGCATTAATTGACTACCACAGTCCAGCACATCTGGCCCCAACTAAGAGTAGCACATATTCCCCAAACCAGTAATTGGATATTTGAAATCTCACTAACTGGTTCTTTGTATCAAAATGGTACCCTCTCTTCAATAATGTGGACTTTTCCAGCTCCCTTCTAAACTTCAGCCCAGGAGTCTGTAACAATCTTACTCCCCTCTCCTCTCAATACACTCTGTAATCATTTCCTCAAAAAATAACTTTGAGCTAAATGATGAGGTGTTTTACCTCCCACCCTTTATTTGTAGAACATTGCTTCCTTAACATAGAATGTTGCTATCCATCTCTATATTTACTGCTGTGTTGCCCCAGCTGCCAGTCCCTTTTAATCCATGTGTTCCTGTTAGGAACTTCCTGAGTTTTCTTTTATCACAGGGGCAATGTCCTGAGCTGTTCTGTGAAATTCCTTCAATCTTTTTTTTAAATGTCTTTCACAAAATGCTGGAAATAATATCTCCATTTTTCAGTTATTTAACAGTAAAGCAACTTGGTTTTTGACTTTGTGCCTATTTTGGTGTGCTGGTTTGAGGCTAATTGGAATATTTTAATGAGAGAAATTAGATTATTTGCTGTGAAATGAAAATAATAGTGATGTCTACATCACTCATAGGTTCTGCTAAGAGATATGAAAAGAAAAAACATAAATAAAGTCAGTCAGTTTCTGTCTGGCTGTTGTTTGCTTCACTAATTCCTTTGCCTGGACCTGTATAACTCAAATTAATCATTCGTCTTTCAACTCTTTATCTGGCATCTCACTCTGCATGTAACCCTTCTGAGATAAGAGAGGAGGGGTGGGAAAAAGAAGGGGAGTTAATTCAGAGCCCTCCTGAGCAGTTCTGCTGCTCAGGAGGGGTTTTGAATTTCTGTATTACTTTTAACTTGTATATAACTGTATACAGCTGTAAGTATCTGTGCATATATGCTTGTGTAACTCTGCATGCTGTAAATACAGCTTCATTCATAGAATCAACCAGGTTGGAAGAGACCTCCAAGATCATCCAGTCCAACCTAGCACCCAGCCCTAGCCAGTCAACTAGACCATGGCACTAAGTGCCTCATCCAGGCTTTGCTTGAACACCTCCAGTGACGGTGCCTCCACCACCTCCCTGGGCTGCCCATTCCAATACCAATCACTCTCTCTGGGAAGAACTTCCTCCTAACATCCAGTCTATACTTTCCCTGGCACAACTTGAGGCTGTGTCCCCTTGTTCTATTGCTGGTTGCCTGGGAGAAGAGGACAACCCCCACCTGGCTACAGCCTCCCTTCAGTTGTAGACAGCCATGAGGTCACCCCTGAGCCTCCTCTTCTCCAGGCTGAACAACCCCAGCTCCCTCAGCCTCTCCTCATAGGGTTTGTGTTCCAGGCCCCTCACCAGCTTTGTTGCCCTTCTCTGGACATGTTCCAGCACCTCAACATCTCTCTTGAATTGAGGAGCCCAGAACTGGACACAGCACTCAAGGTGTGGTCTGACCAGTGCTGAGTACAGGGGAAGAATAACCTCCCTTGTCCTACTGGCCACACTGCTCCTGATACAGGCCAGGATGCCATTGGCTCTCTTGGCCACCTGAGCACACTGCTGGCTCATCTTCAGCCTACTCTCTACCAGTACCAGTACCCCTAGGTCCCTTTCCTCCTGGCTGCTCTCCAGCCACTCAGTCCCCAGCCTGTAGCGCTGCTTGGGGTTGTTGTTCCTTAACTTCTAGGTGGCTGAGTTAGCCTGGTTCATCTAGCGGGAGTATGTGGTGTGGTAGTTTGAAGGATCCTAGGTCCCCCTTAGCAAAACCATAGGGAGAGAGGCCCATCCCAGGGGGACGAACCTGCTCGTCCCAGGATACTGTAATTTTGTTATTCTATTCTGTCTTCTGGTATCACAGCTTAAAAGACAGTGCCTGACTTGATCTCTTCTGCCCTTCTTCCCTTCCCTTCCCTCCGCTTCTCTCCCGGAACAGCGCACATTCTTACCTCACGGTCCGTGGGGGAGACGCCTGGCAGGCTGCGTTGCTGTGGGCCGCTAGGGCCCTGTAGGTCCCAGCTGGGGAGGCAGTTTCAGGCCGACTAAGGGCAGAAGGGGTGGAGGATTCCAGAAGGCCAGTTTGGGCCTAGTGGGTTTTGTACTTACTCTACCTGGTTGGTTTTTGTATGTATGCTCTTGTAAACAGAATTTGCCTTTAAACTTCCAATCAGTGTGCAGTATCCTCATTCCTACTGCTGGAAAGGGGTAAGAGTCAACTCTGTCCTCCACTCCCAGGTATGCTTGTGGCCCCAGAGTGGGACAGGGGGAAACACCCAAACTACAGCACTTTGCTACCCATCCCACGTCCTTATTCCCCACTGCTGTACTAGCATTTATCTTGCCCTTGTTGAGCAAAACCAAGGCAAAATATTACACGAAACTTTCCAAATTTTCTCTGCTCATTTCTTAACACAAAGATGACCTTATTATCTCTGGTGATTTCCTTCCCTTCTTCACAGATGGTGTAATCTAGAAGGCACACGCAGGGAAGCGGTGAAGAACTTAACCACTGTTGTGTAGTGAAATAATTTCTGTGAGAAGTCACTCAGCTGAGAATGAAAAAGCATTTTTGCTCTACAAACAAAAACCATTCACGTACCATGAATACTCTGCAGTGTCTAAAAAAGGATTTCTTGTGAAACCAGAGCTGTTGCCATTTATGCTCAAAAATCAGTGTGAAGGCTGTTTAAAGCACTAGATGGATACGTGCTTGTCATGGTTAGAGGGGGACCCAGATTCCCTTAAAATCTGCAGAGATGAAGGTCTATCCCAGGGGATGGACTGAACATCCCTGGGTATCATAATTTTGTTATTCAATCCCATAATCCTGCCAACAGTTGATAAGTGGACAGCAAAATCAGTTTGTGTGCTCTTCTCCCTTTTCCTCTCAGCTCTCCGGAGGGATTCTTATCTAGGTAACTACATAGGTGTACCCTGTAGGCTGTGACCTTCAAGGTCGCTACTGCAGTGAATTTTGGCCTGTTTGGGACCTCACTGAGAGACAATGGAGTGGGGAGAAAATGAGCACTGGGGTTTTGGTGGATTTTTAGTTTGCCTGGGGGGAAGGTTTTAGGGAATTCTTACGCATGCTGTATCTGTAATAGGTGTTAAGGATTCAAGTATGCCGTATCTCTTCCCGCACAACTTTAAACAACTTTCCTGTATTTTCTTCTCCAGTACAGTGACAGTGCTATTATTTTACTGCCCTCTTTTCCTTAAAAAAGTAAAGTAGAATAATCTGTCTGTCATGCTCTTAATAAAACAAACTATGACAATGCTTCAAGTGGAAAGCTAACTTTTTCAAAACCAGAGGTAGTGAGCTAACAATGTGAAAATGCTGTCAGATCAAGCAGTTTCCCAAAGTTAGTGAGATTTTTGTCAAGACCTGTTTTACAGCTCATTCATTTGAACATGAAACAAATTTAATTATTGAGATTCATCACCAGCTGCTTCTGAAAGAAAAGATCTGTTCTCCAATAACAACAGACCATACAAATATGGGAATTTTAAAAGCTCTGTATCTCACTTCCATTCCTCTTAAGTACCGTATCAAATGAAGCTGTTTGCAAACCACCTTTATCCTGTAAAATCTGCCTCACATCTACTGGTTAACATTTCTATAGTTCATAGTTATTTTCATCACCACTAAGAATCAGAGGGATATTGCACGTATTAAAGAATGCACACACTTTCAGGCATGCACACATTACCAGTGGTCCGACACACCGTTCTCACAAATATCCTGCTTTAATAACCTTACATAAAGCTCAACTGAGGGCAGCCACAAAAAGGTACAAAATCCCTAGATTAGGCATTAACTCCACATTGCCACATACAACCATTATTTCACCTGCTTATTACTTCACTCACTGCCCTTGCTGCCTATCGCTGCACACATGCTGCCTCTTGCCACACACACCTCTTGAGCAATGCCAGTGTTTAGTTTCAGCCCACATAAACCAGCCAGATATGCACATTTTCTGGTGTTTAGGAATGTGCTGTTTACATTCAGTTAATGGCTTGTGTGCGTGTTGTAGATTTCTAGTTAATCTCTAACATTTAAGCAGGTTGTGTCTGAGAAGCAACAGGGCACATGATTTATTACATTAGAGATAATGGAGAGTAATATTTATTCTTTTGAAAAGTCAGTTCAGTAAAGGTTGTCCCCTGGAAGTAAGGTGATACAATAATATTTTTTCTAAATTTGTTATAAAATATCACATACAGTAAGAGCTGAAGATGAAAAGACAGGTGTAACAAGTGTCGAATCGAGAAGCAAGGAGAAAGGCAGGGTCAGAAGGTCTGAAGGAGAACTGAAAGACTAATTCGTTCTTTTCTTCAATATTTCTGTGAACTTTTGGCTTAGTAGCCACTATGGGAAGATCACCTGCAAAAATAAATTGATCCAAGTGTCAGCAGCAGCAGCTGAGTATACCTTGGTCATGCTGAGGAAAATTATCTAACACTGCCTATAGTGTCTCTCTGGCAGGTAGCCAAGAAGTAATGTAGAAAGTGTAAACAGAGACTGGATAAAATTACAGCCCAGCTCTGTACCTGCTGAAATCTGTGGACGATTTACCATTACTTTAAGGAGTAACAGGCTCTCACAAAAATTCCTGGCCACTCACTTGAAATAAAAACTATTCCAAAAGTCCAAGAAGTATCTAGATGAACTGAATGTTCATCAACCCAAAGATAGAGCAATTTTTAGCTAGATTCACCATCGCTTTAATACTACATGAATTGTGTTTAAAAGGTGTTGAGATATAAGCTGAAGAGGAGGAAAAAAAAAGTTCCCTAGCTAGATATATACAAGTATCTTGAGTTCCAGATCATGTGGACACTGCAAAGTTAACTAGGTTGATTGGCAGCTGGGTCTGGGCACTCAAATTAGCTTGTCTACAAGCAAGATTTCTATGACAGAAGGCTAACTGCGGTATCAGTGTTCGGGCTGTTTCTGGACTTGCTCCCAAGGGCCTGTGCTGAGGCAATCTAGATCTCATTCTCCAACAGCTTTGTCACCTGGTAGAGAGCTGTGGGAAGCAGCATGATCATGCTGAAGTTGACCTTTTCCATCTTCTTATGCAGAGCAGATGTGCTTGTTCCCATAGAAAAGCAAAGCTTCTGCTCTTAGAGCTCCAGCTGCATCAGTTACCTGAGCTCAGAATGTCTCCAGAGCTCTGTGCAGGCGTTTTCTAATGTGATTAGTGGTACCGAAGACCTTAAAACTAAAAGCTGCATGGTATTTTCTGTATTGTGGACATAATTTTAGACAGCTTGTAAAAATAATAACAGTGTGTGACTACTTGGAAGACTGGGAGAAAATGCCAACTTTGTAAGGGGAAGTTCCTGCCTTTTTCAGGGCCAGCTCCTTTATTAACACTCCAGAAAAAGATAAATGGATAAAAATGCTATGTCCCTTGTGTTCTGACCCATTCATTTACACTGATACATATAGTATGTGGGAAGGAAACACACCAACGTAAGGGGAAGGAAACACACCAACGTAAGGGGACAAGAGTCTATCATATGGGAATTTATGTGCTCTTTTTTAGGATGGTACACTGAACTTCAGGCATTTGTGAGTGTAAGAAAAAGTTCACTTCTATGCTTATGCCTTCAATGCCTTGTAGCGAATGAGCAAAGCCTGCAATGTCTATTTGCAGTCGGCGAATTTGCTGTACAGAGCTAGAGAGCGAGGCAAGTGTTGGGTCCCTCTCCAGAGAGATGAGCCAGCTCGTTGATTGAGAGACAGGAATAGCAAGGGATTATGACGCATGAGCGAGGTTTCGTGTTCCTTCCTGAAAACATTTTGTTTTGGAGCGAGAAACAGGTTGACCCACGCAGGGAGTGAATTACAGCCTCCCATGGGGAGTCTCTCGCTGCGGCGGGAGGGCCGACGGCTGCAAGGTGCCCATTCCTGCACTGGCGGCTTCTTCACAGTTAAGAGTTTCCATACAGGACGTCGTCAGCGGCCCCGGTGCGGTGCTCGGTTCTCATCCCGAGCCCTGCGGCAGCACCATTAACTTCAAGAAGCCTTCCTCGGGAACCCCTGGAGGGGCATTCGTAGCCTGTGCCCCAGAGACGGTAATGGTCACCAAAACACCAGCAATTTCCTCCTTTACTGCCTGCCGAGCTACCCACTGACAGCAAGCCGATACCGCGGTCAAGACTCCCCATCCCCCGCACACGCCACCAAAACTCCCGCAAGTACGCCCCAGGCCCCGCCCTCCCGCGACCAGCAGGCCGGCCCCGCGCTCCGTGACTGGCTGGCGATGATGTCATCACGCGCACATACGGGTACTGCTCCCCGCCCACCGCGGCGGGCCCACGCCGCTCCGTGACCAATCACCGTGCGGAGCGGCGAGGGAGCCGGCACACACTGCGGCTCCGCTAGGGACGGCCAGCCGCGCTTTATTGGCAGGGGCTGCGGCCAATCAGAAGAAGGTACCCGTCTCCCGGCTTGCGCCCATATCGAGAGGCGCAGGCGGGGACGAGAGAGGCTGCGGGAGTGGCGACGCCGAGAGCCAATGGCCTTCAGGCAAACCGTACCGTGAGGGAAAGAATGTAGTGGGGGAGGGAGGCTGGGAGTGCAAAGAACCTCTGAGCTCACTGACTACCGCTCCATCAGTACAGTCCAGGATATGAGGCCGGTTAAGATAAAGTGCGAAGAAAGATAAGCGTCGGTGCGCTAGTATCTTGATGGACGGGAGCCGCAGCCAATAGTTAGCACAGCAAAGGGGAAAGGCCCAATCAGAAAAAAGTTTTGGGGAGGGTGAGGTGCTGTTACTGAGAAAAGGGCGGGTGGCCCAATGGCCACCGAGAGAGGACAGGACAGAATGAGCGATGGCAGTGGCAGCCAGTAGCCTGGGAAGAATGCGAGGCGGCCCGGCAGGGAACGACACACGACTCGATGGGGGCGGGGCTGTGGCCCGTGCTCCGCCCGCCCCTCCCAGAGCACTGTGACGTAAGAGGTGGGGAGGGTGGGCCTAGCAGCGGCCTTTGGGACAGGGGTTCCCAACATGTCCGCGCTGCTGGCGGCGCTCGGCGTGCGTGAGCGGGTGGCGACAACGGCCGGCGGCGGTCAGCACGGGGCGGCCCGTGCCTGAGACTGAGCTAGGTCCACCTTCACCCGGGCCGGGCGCTACAGGGCTGCCTAGGGCCTGGACGCCAGAGAACGCCGGTGTTCGTCCACCGACAGGTAGAGGGGTCAGGGCCGGCCGTAGGGTACGGGCGAATGGGTCGTGTCTGTGCTGGGCTGCACCGAGTCGGACAGAGAGCGCCGGGCTTCTCTGACGTTATCGAGTGGCAGGGCCTGCGCGTGTGTCATGGAGAGTTGAGGCTGGCAGTGCCGGCCTGCGCCGTGGGGCAGTAGGCAAGGCCTGCTGTGTGCAGTTTCCCGGGAGCGGGTAAGCTCCGCGCAGGCCCGGCCTCCGTCTGTTTCCGCCAATGGAGAAAAGAGGATAGAGCGCCGCACTGACATGGTCTCCTGGCGGAGGAGCTGTGTGTGCCGTAGTAGTTGCATGGAAAAGGGACGTCGAGGAAGTGGCGGGGAAGGCAAGCCCACTTGTGTAGCTACAGATGGGGGCCGGCGGGCCCGCCCTCTGTGCGCCACGGTGGGGCGGGCCGAGGCGGCGATGGAGGGCCCAGCGGCCCAGGCCCTGCGCGCGGGCTGCGTCGCGATGGGTGGGTGAGCTGCGGGCCGGGCTTCGCGCGTGTGGTGCTGTGTGCGAGGCGGGGAAGGGACCGAAAGCGGCCGGCGTGCTGATAGTCCTGTGCGGAGCGGGGTTAGGGGGCGGCCAGCGGGACGAGCCCGTCTGAGCTCGTGCATTGGCTGCAGCCGGGGGAGTGGCGGGCTGGGGGCCGGCGGGGTTTGGTGTTTACCGACGGGGTGGGGTGGTGGGAAGTGGGCAGCTGCGGGTACGGCCCCCATGGCGTTGGAGGGAGAAGCTGTCGTTAGGCCTGAGTGCTTGTGACGAGCTGGTGTGCGAAAGAGATGAAGTCACAGGCACATGGGCAGTGCCTGGGCGCTTTTAGCGTGCAAGGGAAGAGAAGTTGAACGCAATTCTTTGGTGTAGTTTTGAGTTTGCTGGTGCTGCCAACCCATTGGATATAAACCTGTACATATTTCTGTTGTAATTTGTAGCTAGTCGAAGTGAGAGTGTCATTTTGATGGGTTAGAGGCAGCTGGAAAAATCTGTATGCATATTATTGTGTGCTGTCTTAGGGTTGAGAGATATGTTTATACCGTGGGGATGCAGATGATGGGTGAAACCACTTGTCTTTAGGGATGGTTCATGAAGGCCTATGTGTTTAGGCTTGATACATAACCGTGTTTGTTGTGAGAAGTAAGGTGGTAAGTTGTCTGACTTTTAAGTGTTGTGCGAGAGGGAGGCTTTGGGTGGTAGGTAAGCCTGTGTACAAGTTACAGGCACAGTGGTAACAGGGCGTTACAAGGTTCTGAACTTGTTTTGTTTGGTGGCCAGTGTGGTTAGACTTAATGTGAAAGACCTTCGTGTGTAATATGAGATGGTATGTGGACAGTCTTACAGTGTGTAAGTTTGTCTGCCACGCATACTGAGAGTTGAGAGAGATTCCTGGCTGTCACCAGCTCAGCTCTGGGGTTTTTGTGTGTTGAGAAAGGCAAGGATATCAAGCAACCTGGTCTGTGGCCTGTGAATTGGTGTCTCATTTGTGATAGAATTGAAAGGCTGGGTTATTTGACGGTTCAGACGTGAGAGACAAATTAGAAAACGTACAGCAAATGCCAGGTGTTTGGATGATGATATTGCTGCTTGGAGAAAGTCTGTGTCTGTTCTGGGGAGTTGTAGAACTGTAGGTATCTATACCTGTGACAGGTGTCAGGCAGAGTAAATTTCACATTTGTGGGTGAATTTCCAGGGATGGGTTATAAGGAAATGCGGGATTTGGGATGAATGTTTAAAAGATAGAATCTTTGAAAGGTTTGTGCACTTCTGAAGAAAAATAGGGCATATTTGTGAGGGTTATGCATATACAGGCTGAAGATTTTGTTATGTTTATATATATATACACATGTGTCAGGGGAACAGTATTTGTGCAAAAGGGAAACTGGAGTTTTTGTGTTGCTGAATTAATGAGAATTCTTGTCAGTGTATAGAGAGAGGCAACAGACCTTTTTGGATGAGGCTGTAAGAAATAGAAATACTGTGCAGGAGGGAGGATGAACTGAGGCAGAGTTCTAGGTGTGTGCTGAGCAGGTGGGAGGCTGTGAGGATCCTTTGGTTTTCTTGATTTGGACAGAAGTATTTTGTAGTTGTGACAGTCAGTTGAACCTAAAAAGGTGAATGAAGATTAGATAATTTGTGAATATTAAGACTATTATCTGATTAAAGGAAGCTACAGAATTGTGAAGTTTGTGTTTAAAGGCATTTTTTGTAGTTGTTTGGTTTTGTTGTGTTCCACTGGGTAAATTGCCCCTTAACTTCACTCTTAAACTTCTGCTGAGACCAGCACTCATAATGGTGATGACAGGTCAGCATCTAACTAAAAGCACTTAATGTGCTGTGGATGAGCTCGTGTATATGTGTGGGTTTAGGGGCTCAAATGTGTCTTTTATATATATTTATTATGTGCATTACTGTAACCCTTTAACTGAATGCACTTGTCCAGAGGGCTGAAGTGTTTTGCACCAGACATATACTTGCTTTTAAGTGAGACTTGGTGCGCAAATATTTGAGGACCAGAGATCTGTGAAAAGCTGATCCATTCAGAATGGAAACCAGTTTGTCTCAGGTGGAAATGAGGAAAAATTACACTTGTGCATACCATGTTCTGCAGATACATGATAGTAACTATTATTTGTTTAATTAGCCCATCATCCCTTGTTCTGCACAGATGTTTAGAGAAGGTTGTTACATAGGGTAATGAGTTAAATAAGGCACATAACATTGAGGTGATGTGGTATGGAGAGGGCTAAACAGAGAATGCATAGAATCCATTTTCTTTTAATTGTGGTAGCTGTACGGTGGTCAGTCATTGAGACAGGGAACTAGAGAATAGTGTAGTCCTATAGTAATTATTCTGGATAATCCAGTTCAGTTCTCTCTGTGAGGAATTATCATTGCTCACTTAAACTTTTACAATAATGATCATGATCAATGATGATCAGTAAGTTTGCAGATGACACCACGCTAGGAGCAGGTGTTGTTCTGTTGGAGGGTAGGAGAGCCCTTCCTCTGAAGGACATTGACTGGCTGGGTGGGCAGAGGCCAACGGGATATTTGACAAGGCTAAGTGCAGGATTCTACACTTTGGCCACAACAATCCCAAGCAGCATTACAGGCTAGGGGACAGAATGGCTGGAGAGCAGCCAAGCAGAAAGGGACCTGGAGGTACTGGTAGATAGTAGCCTGAACACGAGCCAGCAGTGTGGCCAGGAGAGCCAGTGGCATCCTGGCCTGTATCAGGAGCAGTGTGGCCAGTAGGACAAGGGAGGTTATTCTTCCCCTGTACTCAGCACTGGTCAGGCCACAGCTTGAGTGCTGTGTCCAGTTCTGGACCCCTCAATTCAAGAGAGATGTTGAGATACTGCAACATGTCCAGAGAAGGGCGACGAAGCTGGTGAGGGGCCTGGAACACAAACCCTTTGAGGAGAGGCTGAGGGAGCTGGGGTTGTTTAGCCTGGAGAAGAGGAGGCTCAGAGGGGACCTCATCATTGCTGTCTACAACTCCCTGAAGGGAGGCTGTAGCCAGGTGGGGGTTGTCCTCTTCTCCCAGGAAACCAGCAATAGAACAAGAGGACACAGTCTCGAGTTGTGCCAGGGGAAAATATAGGCTGGATGTTAGGAGAAAGTTCTTCACAGAGAGTGATTGGCATTGGAATGGGCTGCCCAGGGAGGTGGTGGAGTTACTGTCCTTGGAGCTGTTCAGAAAAAGTCTGGATGAGACACTTCGTGCCATGGTCTATTTGATTGGCTAGGACTGGGTGCTCGGTTGGACTGGATGATCTTGGAGGTCTCTTCCAACCTGGTTGATTTTCTGATTAATTGTGCTTAGAATTTTAAGTAAACTTGAGACCCTGTCTTGCAGAAATAACCTCATCAAAATTGAAATGAGAGCTTGTGAAATCTGTGAAGATCGTCTTTTGAGGTACTTGACATAGAACTGCTGATTTCAGATAGAGTGGTTGAGAAGTGGTTTCTTACATGGATGTGTTGCCTCCATATTACAAATGGGAAAGACAAAAATCCACTTGGTATTGGATGTAAATATCTAGGTCTTGGAAAATATTTGTATTATAATAATAATGTCACTCTTTGGGATAGGAATTATTTAGACTGCTGTGAAGGATGAAGCTGTATGTAGAACATTGTTCAGTTACATCATCTTGAATGAAGCAAACTGCAGCACACCTAACAAAATGTACTTGTAATATTCCTGAGTATGTGTGTGAGTTGTTTGTTGGTGTATTTTTTGTTGTAGCTTGGGTTTTTGTGTTTGGGGTTTTCCCCCTCAAAACTCTGAAAACTAAAATCAGTAATTTGGTGTTGTCTTGGTTCATCAGTCCAGTAGGAATGCTGCGATCTGCTGCATAGGCCTTTAAGTGCCCGCTACCTTAATTGTGTCAAGTATGCTCTGTTTTGTGGATTGTTTTTTAGTTGTTGCCACCATGTTAAACAAGTTTTTTCATCTCTCCAAATGAAATGCTTCAGTAGTGTTTCTCCTCACTTCTCTATGAGAAAGAAGCATTTTGCCATCTTAGCTCCTTCCCTATTTTTGGATTATTTAATTTTGTGCTTGATCATCTTCAAGATTTGGCTTAATGGAGATTTGATGTGAGGTATTAGCAGTGTGAGTGCACGATTTTTTTTTTTCAAGTTCAGGAACAGTCTGGTTTAGTTCTGGCCTTCAATATATCTAGTATATAATATTCATGGAATTTTTCCAAATTTGGTCACAATCTGCCCAAATTCAAATAACATTCAACTACAAAAGCATGGGAAAAAGTTATTGCACGGATAATGAAAGGTGTGTCCTTCATTCAAAACTAAGGATACTGTTACTCCTTAACAGACAGACTTGCAAACTGCTTAGCTATTTGACCCGCCTCTTCTAGTCTTGAACATATATCTGGCAAGGAAAATTTGGTGAAACTGTTTAAAATGTGGCAAATAATTTTTATATAGAATTACATTTACATCTTGTGCTAAAGGCAAATAAAAATTCTGAATAATTAATGAGTATGTACTGATCTGAAAAACTTTGCATGAGGTCATAAAAAATAACGGAGCTCGCATAGCTCATCTTAGTTTCTTTACATGA
This sequence comes from Pogoniulus pusillus, assembly GCF_015220805.1. Lineage (NCBI taxonomy): Eukaryota > Metazoa > Chordata > Aves > Piciformes > Lybiidae > Pogoniulus > Pogoniulus pusillus. The sequence continues at coordinate 11,473,679 of NC_087281.1, read as the reverse complement.
ACAGTTCAGCTCATCTCAATTTCTGGAGACACTATTGGCATCATGAAATAGACAAGTTGCCAGTGAATATAGGTTAAATTAAGTCTCCCAGCTCGTAGAAAAACATACATTGGGCTATACGGCACAAAGGTCTCTTAATGTAGAAACTGATAGAAAGGAAGACTCTGTGTCTCAGTGTGCAGCCTTTCTTACAATTTCAGAGGAAATTGCTCAAGTCTAGGAGGGAAAAAAACAAGGAAATACAAGTTGCCTGCATCTCTTTTTCCCCATTCACCATTAGTTTCTCATTAACAATACTTGGATGTGTCATTTTATAATGTTACTACATTGCTATCTCATGTCATAGGTGTTTCTGCATCTTTGAGGGAAATAAGCTTTTCATGGAGATTTCTTTAAAATAAATAGTACAACTAAATGCTTAGGTTTATTTTCATAGACGTTACTGGGAATTCAACTCAGAGAAACCTTGATTAAGAATGTTTCAGACTAAGTTACTGGGGAGTTTAAGATGGTTTGTAAGGTAATGACAAACTTTCAGTTAAGACCAATGCTTTCCTTTCTGACTCTTTTTGCATTTTTCTGAGGATTAGCATGTTAGCAGAAATGTTGTCTTCAGTAGTTTTACTTCTGTATTTGCAACCCAGTGGAGGAAGTTGACTTCTGAATGAACAGGAAACACAGCTCTGCAATGTTAATAATTGAATAATTGTTTTTCTCAAGAAGGTAATGAAGTACAATGATGATTTTTTGAGTAGAGGGGATAACACTTTATTGTAATGATAATTTATTCATATAATACTGCTTTGGCCTATTCTCACCAGCTTGTCTGTCTTCAAGGCAGGTATTATTTGTTCAGAACTCATGATTTTCTATTTAAAATATTGTATAGTGAAAGAAAGATTGGTGACTGGAGAGAACAAATATCAAATGATGGAACTACTTATAAAGACCTGATGTTTTTCGTTCAAGTGGAAGACTGAAACAGAATATTTTATTGGTCAACTTGTCCAGGAACAAACCCTCCCTTTTCTGGGTAGCTTTGTTGGTTAGGCTGATGTGTAAGTAATAAAAGGATTATCGAGCACATGCTGCATTTGCTTTCTTATCACTAACTACAGTGGAGCCATTGATGTGGCTTTTTGGACATTGCATTGTTTTCAGTGTTATCAAATTAGTCTTATAAAACAGTAAATGCAGATGACGCACAAAATGTATATAGATCATGAGGTTTTTTTTAGACTTTGTTCATGGACCTTCCCTCAACATATCCCTTGAGCTTTGATGGTTCTCACTGTAAAGGAATGGAATCAAAAGTGGATGAGTGATGAGACTTAGCCGCTATAGTTATCTCAGGAAAAGGAGCACTTAAGTTTGCAGCACAGTTCTCCTTTTTAGGGCTGATCAGTTGTGTGTTAGCAGCTTGAGTCTGTCAGTTTAGTTACTGCTGCCTGAGGCTCTCTTAAACGAATGGGCAGTATCTGCCACTCCTGATTATGTTTACATTAACAACCAGTGTGCTGCAATTGATGAATATTGTAGAGGGTAAAATATGTTAGGAAGGAGGACTCAGTATCCGTGATATGTATACTTGTTTGGGCTTTATTCTGGTTCTATGGTCCAAGAGTACTTGAGACATTATTTGGTAATTAGGTGTTCTCACAGAATTTTAGTTCAGGTTGATCTGCGAGACGTCCACATAACGTTCAGAAACTTCTTTGACATGTGAACCAAAGCACAGTAAGAAGGGTGACTCAATTTTACTTCAAAAGTGTGCTTGTGGTGCAAAATGAAGTGCTAATGTGGATGTACTGGCTGTACCTCAGAATGTTACAGACGATGTTGGGCTTTGTGAGCGGCTCAGTTCTGCCTTCTATCTAAGTGGTGTTGTCAAAACTGCATAAATTGTCCTCCTTCTCTCTGAATAAGGATTATTTGTCTTGACTTGTGGATGAGTCTCTGTTCCCAAATTATTTTTCTGTTATTTTGAAATTGTGTGTGAAAACGACTATTGAAACTACAGTAAATTCTCAAAAGTAGTTCTTTTATGTTTTTACTTCAATTAATCAAGAATGAAAGTAGCTGTGTGAGCAACAGGTTATGAAGCCTGATTTCCTGTGGCTTTGTCTTGTGGTTGGATTTTTCTGGGCAATACTGTATTGTGAGCTCTGAAAGTACTTTCATGCATTTAGGGCACTATCTGACCTTTTGTCCTGTATGGGAAGCTGGTTTTGCTAACATAGAAGAGCTCCTGCTGCGTTTATCCTCAAGGGGCACTAATTTGGATGTCTTTCCTTGATCTGACTGTTTATTTCCACAGAAGTTACAGGACCTGATTATCTCTGAAATATTTACCCTTTTGTTAACTTCTGAATTGTGGCCAGTTTCAGTAAAACTCAATGGGAATATGTGTGTGCAACCACAAACACTGTAGCTTGGCTTCTAAGATTGTGTTTTGTTGTTGTTTTTTTTTTTTTCTATCAAGTGTCTCTCATGTTTTACTTACTTTCTATATTTACTACTATTTAAAATTTCTTCTAGAAGAGTTAAGTGTTTAGTCCCTTGTCTTTTCAGGCAGCATACCTAGAAGTAGGAAATTATTAGAGGCTGCTAAAAAGATTCTATTAAAGGAATGTAAAGGATGCTATCTATAGGATAGATAAAATTTTTGAAAGTATCCAACATGCTTATTAAACCACCTCCAAATAAATGTAGACAAGCCTAAAGTTGCTGTTGATGTATATTGTAACCTCTTGTAATACTCACTGTAGCACTAGTGATGTGTATGGTAGTTGAGGACTGTTATTCTAGGAGAGAAGTGAATGAGTTTTGAAAATGAATGATGTATTGAAGCTTCTGGAGTACATCTAAACTGGATTTTGAGGGTGGTGGATTAGGAAGTGGAGAAGGCAGGGACTTGTGTTTGTGGTTGCCCTTGTGACCTTGAAAAGCTGCTGAAACTAAGGTGCTTTGAAACTTTAGAAGTACTGCACTGAAGCTGTGTGGTACAGGAGAGTGAGTTCTGAGAGTTCTGTCTTCAGTGTATAAAGCTAAAGAAATTGTTCCTTCTGCTTCTAAGTGGATCTGTACTCAAAACACTGGCTTCAGAGAGCTTCTGTAAAGGTATGACAACGCACAGGTGTTTCTCAGTTTCTTCTTGTATCCTTTCTGCTCCTGCTCTTTATTTCTTTAGTATGGTAGTACAATTTTTGTTTTATTGTAGTTTCCAACAGGAGAATCTCATTCTGGTCAAAAAGGTACTCTACATACCGATTTGTGCACAAGGCCACAACTAAGACATGGTACTACTTGCAGGCGCTTGTTTCTACCAGTGAACATTAAATTTGGTTCTCTATGGGACGTTTGAGAAAAATGACAGATATCTGATTGTCCACAAAAAGGGTACTCCTCTTTAGTGTGCATGTTCAATGCAGACATGAAGTATCATTTGTTGTAAAACTTGAATCCAGACATAATAGAACTAGTCTACTGACTCCCTAGGTAGTGATTGGTCCTACGTCTTAGAAGCAAAGAAGTTCCATCTATCTCAATAGAACCCCAATGTATAATACAATTTGTTCAGACTTGTGGGCATCTCACTTTGGGTGTTATCAGTAAGAGCTGAGGAAGCGCCTTTAAGGAGGTTATTAACAGTATCTTAATTACAGGTGGGATTCATAGGAATGTCTAGTGAGTCTTGCCCACTAATTGTGGGACCACTACCTATAGATGTACCAAACGAACACCTTGGATGTGATGTTTATCTGTTTACTAGCTTGTCATTTTTTGTATCTTTACCACAGTAGTCATAGTACAGCAAGGGAGTCTTTTGTTTAATTTTTCCTTTTCTCTGAGATGTCTTTCCTGTTCTTTTCCTTACTAGTTGACGAGGCTGGTAGATTAATTTGTTGGAATCATTCAGTATTTAGGTTATGGCTGATACGTTACTCTGAAGAGCATTGCTAAACTAGTAGAAGATTGTGCATAGAATAGTTGGGGTTTTATACACAAGCAAAATTAAATCAGTCTTGTGAAAGCAATAGATAGAGCTGGGGGAATGTGGTGTGTGAAATTTGTTCTGTAAATCCTCTAAGTGCACTGAACTGCTATTTAAAAAATAACAAAGTTCATATGCATCCAGTCATTTAAAAGATGCTTTAATAAACTGGATGTAGTTTAATGTGACTTTCAACAGTCATTAACGGGACTGAGGAAAAGACAGGCATACAGCTCTTGCAGATGATAGTGTTGGCAAGATAATTATTTCACAGTGTTTGCTAGGGTCAAATAGCTGTGCAGCCTCCTCTGCAGGCAGACCTTGTAAGCTCATCTGTTTTATATAAATGGTAAAAGCTATAGCTTAACAATGTCCTGTGTTTTTAAATGAAAAAATTAGGCTTGAGTTTGATGTGGAAGAAAACCATTGTTAGGACTTCACCGCAGTGACATTGTTATTTTGCAATTTCACTTACATTTCCCCTTTGATTTGCCTTATTTGGAACTGTATCTTTGCTTCTGTATGTTCTATGCCTGTATTTGAGTGTTAGAGTGATGGAGATTAAGAGCTGTTGATCTAGCTTCCTATGTAAAATCCAGTAGGATGACTCCTCACTTTCTTAACTAGAGTGCATCAAATGCAAGCAACATAAGACTGAGATGGACTTCTACAAAATATTTATTGAACTCGAAATAGTGACTGTTGTTGATCATCACTGCTTACTAACTGGTTTTGACTATTGCAGTATTATTTTAGTTTTAAAAAAAAGTGGTTGCATTTAAAATCTTACTTCTAGAGAGAAGCTGATAGGCATACAGACTGTCAAAACAATTACTGATGTTGGGTTTGTTATTTGTTTTTTGGTTGGTTGTTTGGTGTGGTGGGGTTTTGTGCCTTTTTTTTCTTTACTGTGATTTGAGCTGGAGCTTGACTTACAGAGGGGAAGAAATAAAGTTCCAGCGTAGTTCAGGATTCTTGAAATAAGCTTCTGCACTGGTGTTGCAAATGAGAGGGACTAGAATTCAGCAGAGTCAGGAAAATGTTGCTGGGAAAAGTACTCTGAAATCATATTTTTTCAATCCTTTTATTTATGTTTGGAAAATATTTTCTTTGAAAAATACTGTAAATTCTTAGGTATATTTAGTGACTATGGTATTTTCAACCTGAAATTTTTCTTAATCTGTACAAAGTAGTGGCCTGTCTAGGGAAAATATTATTGAGTCACTACTTGAAATTGTCTCTTTCCACTGTTGTGGTGTTTTGTTCAGGGTTACCAAATGTAAATGTGTGTACGAAATAAGGTGTGCTGATGTGTTGTGTTCTTTTTTTTCATTAAAGGTTTCTTAAGGTTCGTCCGTACTTGAAACCTGGTTTGTCAGTTTTATAAAGAATAAAAAGCTGATGTGAAAAACATTTACGTGTGTCTCTCCATATTGCTTCTTCCTCCATAGGTCTTGTTTATTGAAGCACTGATTAAAACAAAAGCTCTCTCATAGGAAGCAAATTTAGCAGCTTGGATCTGTAATGACTTGTCAGATTTCTTCTTGAAACCTTTCTAAAGTAAGAGATGGTCCTAGAGCACTGTATTTGACTCTCCATCATCCTTTTCTGCCACTTAACTTCTTTTTAGTAGTTGTCTGAAGTTGTCATTAGTACAAAAAGAATCAATAAACTTGGGCTACCTGTGAGCAAACTTTCTTCTGCATTATATGTTTTGTTCCAGTGTCAGAACTGTTGATTCTTTGCATTTAGTGTTTATTCTCTCCTTTCCTTAGGTCAAATTCTGATGCAGGAGAGAGACTGACATATAGGCAGGAGAAGCGAAAGATAGTGTTCTTAGTAAGGAAGACAATGACAGTATTTTCTGAATAAATTCAGGGAGAACTTAAGCTAGCTTTGGAGAGGCCGGATCAAAGTGCAGAGGTCAGCTGTATGAGGTATAACAGGGCCAAGTGCTGGGTTCTGTACTTGGGTCACAACAACCCTGTTCAATGCCACAGGTGCAGGGAAGAGTGTCTGGAAAATTGCCTGGTAGAAAAGCACTTGAGGGTGCTGGTTGACAGCCAGCTGAATGTGAGCCTGTCAGGTGGCCAAGAAGGCCAACAGCATCCTGGACTGTATCAGGAACAGCATGGCTAGCAGGAGCCAGGAAGTGATCATGTGCCTGTACTGAGGAACAGGTGAGGTTGCACCTCAAATACAGTTTTGGGCCACTCGCTACAATGGCATTGAGTTGCTGTAGCCTGTCCAGGGAAGGGCAACAAAGCTGTTGAAGGGTCTGTAGAACAAATTTTAATGAGAAGCAGCTGAGGGAACTGGAGTTTAGTCTCGAGTAGAGAAGGATAAGGGGAGATGACCTAGCTCTCTACAACTACCTGAAAGGAGGTTGTGGTGAGTTGGGGTTCAGTCTCTTCTTCCTAGTATCAAATATTAGAACAAGAGAGAATGCCCTGAAATTGTGCCAGGGGAGGTTTAGATTGATATTAGGAGAAAATTCTTTATGGAAAGAGCAGTTAGGTATGGGAATAGGCTTCCCAGGTTGGTAATGGAGTCATTGCCCCTGAAAGTATTCAGAAAACATTTGGACACGGCGCTTGATGACGTGGTTTAATAGAGTTAGATAGATTGTTGGACTTGATCTTAGAGGTCTTTTCCAACCTGTATTATAATACTATAATACAGAACATACTTGAGAAGGCATAGCACACTTCATTAAGGAGTATTCTTCATTATTCTCTTATCAAAGGCTTTCATTAGCTATTTGTTTCTTCATGTGAAATACTTTTTTATTAACCAATATTCAACATTTTATTACCATGCTCTGCTCTCTGCCTGTAGTCTAACTGTACTTGTATTACAGAGGTATCATGACTGACATACAGGCACGGGTGAAAACCAACAGGTATTCTCCCAGGCAACCAGCAACAGAACAAGGGAACACAGTCTCAAGTTGTTCTGGGGAAGGTATAGGGTGAATGTTAGGAGGGAGTTCTTCACAGAGTGATTTGCCATTGGAATGGGCTGCTCAGGGAGGTGGTGGAGTCTCCATCCCTGGAGGTGTTGAAGAAAAGCCTGGCTGAGGCACTTAGTGCCATGGTCTAGTTGACTGGCTAGGGTTGGGTGCCAGGTTGGACTGGATGATCTTGGAGGTCTCTTCTAACCTGGTTGATTCTATGATAAATTGACCATTCACATATATTGCTGGGTGAGATGGGAAGCAACTATGTTAATATTGGTCTTCATTCTTTCTCTATTGATAGACAATTTCTGTGAGTTAGTTTTCTCTTGTATCCTTTCTTGAGAAAGGGAGTTGGGAGAGAAGAGGAGAAGACTTAGTCTATTGTGCTTTCTCATGAACTGTGCAAAAATTTGCTGATTTTAATTATGTATTCCACATACATAAGTTTGTGAAAAGCCCTGTAGATAGAAGAAATCTCAGTGCGTGGCATGATCTATTCTTTTTATGAATCTAAGATGTCATGGAACTGGTAGTCTCATACTGCTGTTGCTGAAGAAGCAAAGATTTCTAGAAGGTCCTTTAAACTTCCGTGTTCAGAGAAGGAAAGGAAAATTAGAGTGAAAAAATGTGACTCAGGAAAACTTATGTTAAGAGGGTGAAAAGCAATAAAACTTGTTTGGACTACTGTTAAAGTGTATTGCCTTCAAAACTGTGGAAACAGAACAAAGGTAAACCTGACATAGTAAAAGAAATAGCTAGAATGTAATTTAGTTCAAGCTGAGGTTTTAATTCTGAACTTATTCCCTCTTGGCTTTCAGGCATTAAATCTTATGCTACCTCAGTGAAGATGGTGGGTACTAGATACATCTGCTTCCTTTGTCAGCCAGGCATTGATTTTTTTTTTTTCTTTGCATCTGTTGAAAAACAATGGATGTTATGTCTTGGAAGCTGTCTCAATGTACACAATATAGCTTTGCTTTTGTCCCTTCATAATAGGGAGTTCATTTTCTCTATCCAAGCAGTTTTCTCCTACATACTGCCTAGTTGGTGAGCATCTGATATTTCTCTTTTTAGTTAAAGGCCCTTAGAATTTTTTGGGTCTTTTCAGCACTTTTAAATGTTGATACAGTACAGAGAGAGTTATCATTAGGCCTTTGCATGCACTTAGGCATTTGCATCTGAAACCCACTCATAATCCTTAGTGTTTCATTAAGAAAGATGCTCTTGTATAATTATTTTACTGCTGCTTTGTTTCTGCTGTTGTCTACCTCTTCCTCCCATGCTGACACTTGGTTATGTCACATCTTATGGTGGGAGAGTTTTGTGGTGTGTGTGTGTTCGGTATGTATTGCTAAGGTGAATTATAGTTTCTTGAATCACCATGCTAGTCTCCTATTCTTAAAAGGATGTGAGAGCCACTACTGAAGGAAAAGTTGCGAGTACAAAGTACATATGGCAGGAGGTAGGCTTACAGCATTTATCAGTTTAGCTTTCCCTAACTTCTTTTAAGGCTATACTTTGAGATGCTTCAAAGGAGGTTCGTTTAAGGTGCACTTATTGACATTGGTTCTTAAAAGTAGCGTTTTGCATACACCTTGCAACTGGAAGTCATATATTTACTCGGAATGTTAATGCTGATGGAAAGACCATACTGGAAGTCATATAACTCCATCAGTGTTAGCAGTGTCACCAGCCATGTTTTAGTCAAGTAAAAGGACATGCAGTTAAATGTTGATGTTAAAATCACTGTTGTAAATAAATTAAAAATGCTTGTCTCCTCTTCCAGATTTTCCCCAAGTGGATAGCTTGCTACAGATGATGATACCACTCCCTTCATGGTAGTCATTCCAATTTAATTAAATATCACCACTGACTGACAAGAGTATCTTTTTTCTGTAGGACATGAGAGTGCAAGAGAAACCAAAACTCTACATAGCAAGTTCCTGAGCAAGTCGAGTTGTTTCTTTTGTGCTGTTTTTGTCACGTTTGCAAACTTCTTAGGGGGTAAGAGGTTTGCTCTGCTTATCTGCCGTGATACTGGCTTTGTTCACTGCTTAATGTGGAGCTAAGAATATCTACCTCCTTCAAGCATAAGTTTTTGAGAAGCTGCAAAGTATGTGAAATGTGTAATTACATCATAGGTAGAGACTGGAGTTTGCAGTTGTTCATCAAGTACTGAATGTTTTTGTGTTTAGGAGTTCCTGAATTTGTTCAGAGTTCTCAGTAAAGTGAATTTTCTTTCAATACAATTTGTGAGAAATTCAAACTGCCTGAATTTCAGAAATTGTTTCTAGTGTGCATAAAAAAGCATGTTAAGTTTCTTGGCTATTTGCCATTCTTTTCCGCACCTGTCTGTTACACAGCCACTAGTTTCTATAATAAATTTCAGGTGGACTTACGAACACCCAAGTTTTTTGTTTCATAACATACGCTGTTAGTGTCTTGTTGCCTGATACCTTGAAAATTAGGCAGAACCTCAGTGCTCTATGGCTGTGCTCTGTTGTTTGAGACCTGCTTCTTATTATACGTTTAGACTTTGCATCTTTTCAGTTCTTCAAATTCTTGATGGTTCCTATTCGTCATTTCAGGCATCCTCGCTATGTTTTCTAATAAGGAAAGCCTTTGATTCCACTTGATAAAGGCATTAAATATTGGTTGACTTGAACAGCACTATTAAGAAGTCTGTCAACCTGTAGCCAAACATTTCTGGGCCTTTTCAGCATGACTTTACCAAGGGTTAATCATGCTTGGCTGACCTGACTGCCTTGTGTCAAATGACTAGGCCTTCAGATGAGGGGAGAGCAGTGGATTTTTACTCTTCTTTTGCCATTTGCAAGATTTTACAGTGCTCCACACTTTATACTCTTATTTACAGTGTGAATGGGATGATGACTAGACAAGTGAAAGCCGGTTGAAAAGTCATCTCAGGGAGTGACTGATGGCTCATACTTTGCCTGGACAGTGCTTACAAATGGAATGCACATTCTGCAGGCTTGTGGTACACACATAACTGGGTGGCATAAGGCAGAGTACACATCCTGAGGCCCTTGAAAGGGCTAGAGGAGTGGGCCTGTTGAAATCTTAAGCTAATCAAGGGCATATGCCAAAGCTTGCTTCTGTAATCTGTAACCCTCCTGCAGCGCTGCTAGCTTTAGTGAGAATGACCTGATTCTGGTGAACAGTCGGCTAAGTAGAAGTCAGCAATTCACCCTGGCAGTGATGAAAACAGCTTTATTCCCCTTTAGTTGGCATTTGTTCCAGATGTTCCCAGACCATATCGCTAGTCCAATGTCAACTTTTGCTCCTGTTCTCCCTGCTCCAACAAGAACAATGTTGACAAATTTAGGTTAAGTCCACCAAGATGGTCAGGGATCTGGAGTATGTGATCTTTGAGGGGATGATGAGAGCTTTTTGTGGCCTTGTTTACCTTGGAGAAGAAATGCTTGGAAGAGATCTAGTAGCAACCATCTCATATATACAAAGATGTATACCAGAAAGATGAAACCAGTCTCTTTACTGAGGTGCACAAAGGGAAGAGACACTAGTCAGAAATTTAAATGAGTGAATGTATGTTGAAATTTTTTATTGTAAGGGTGATTGTTAAGAGATTATAAGAGGTAACCTGTAAGTCTTTGTGGAGGTTTTCAAGACTAAGTGGATTAAGTCCTAAGCAACTGGGACAAAGTTCAGCATTGACTGCACTTTGAGTTGGAAATTGAACTAGGTGACCTCCTAGGCCCCTTCTACTCTGAACCATTCCATGAAGAATCACCCATGAGAGGGACCTAAGTAGCCAAACCAATCAGTATATTTTGTTTTACTTGGAAACTTGGTTCTTTGTGTAGGTGGCATTTATTTTCTAACTGAAATAGCTTGTACATGGTCAGTTATTCTTGTGGACTTATTTTTGTATAATAAGCGTTGTTTTAGTTGAAATCCACCTATTGCGAAAGCACTAAATAAGCAAAATACTTTAATTGAATAAGCTCATTTCATCTAACAAAGAAAACAAAACCACTCTTTCTTAATGTTGAAGTTTCAGACCTTTATAGTGTCTCATTATTCTGAGCCTTGTTGTAGAACAAAGCAAATTGTTGATGTTACTGGTGAGGGAAGAAAGATACTGGAAAAGGAAACTAAATCTCAGTTTCTCTAGTGTTGGTTCACTTCCCTCTTTGCCCAAGTATATGAAAAGATGCTGCATGCACACATCTCCAAAATGGAGAAAGCTTTAGTTAGATTCATGCTGCAGAAATTAGCTAGACATGATGAATTTAAACTAGGATAGGCTGCTTTTTGTAACCAAGATAATTTTGATGAGTAGTAAGGTGTGTTTCTGCTTTTGCTTTTAAAGAAATCTGTAGTAGCTAGTAGCAGGCTTCTTTGTCATCGTTTCCATGCTGCAGAATAAGTCTGAATCTCGAGTTTTAGTCTTTCTTTTCTTTTAGGTCTAGGATCTGGATATACACTTTTAAAGGACTGCATTAATATGTGTTGTGGGTTAACTTCAGACAGTTACCATCTTTCTGCAAGTTTGAGCACTAATCAAGTGGTAGGAACCAGTAACATTCAGCTGAGTGCTACCACTGCCTTCAACTTCCATGCATGACTCAATAAAATGTTTAATAATGTGTTGTCATTCCCAGGTAAGAGTGTGAAAGGTACAACAAGGACTAGGGAGATAAAACCTGTAGCAGACAAAGTAGAATTCCCTCCAGTGGGACTAGTTTTACAGAGAATATTAGACTTCCTTGTTGACCGGGCTAGCATGTTCATGGCATTGAAAGAGAGAGGGACACATAGCTATTGTAGAGCTGTTAGTTCATGTAAAAAAGGGAGATAGGCACCTGGAATCACTCGGAATGATGTAGTAGATGTTTCAGGGACTAGAAAGCACAAGTAGGCAGCTGATTGCCTAGAGCTAGCTCTTCGGTTTGGGGGGAATGGAAACCTACTGAAATTGACATTTACTATGCTGAATTCAGCACCTGTCTGAAGGCTTAAATCAGCTGTTGTCATATATCTGTTTCTAATTTGTTGTGAGTGTGGTTCAGGTTTTTATATAGTAGGTTTTACTCAATTATCTCTGTAATCCCCAAGCTGAAGGTCTGCTTTTCTTTCTGAACTGCTAAATTTTTCATATTCTTTCAGTAGTTGTTCTACAAAACCAAAGAAATTGTGTGCCTTTGTGTGCCATTACATGTAATTTTTTTCTTGTAATGAGTACCTAGTTTAATCTAGACAGTTTGTTAAACTTAGTGTAGAACATCTGCAGGTTAAGTTTTACATGTAGCAAAATGGTAAGATTGTGAATGCAAGCTTTGAAAGGTAGAAATAGTTTTAAAATAATTTGACATGTTACCTCTCTAAATGGGTTGAGAGAGTAATGTGTCTTTGTGCTAAGGTGTTCCCATCAGCATCAGATCCAGCAAGAACATGTCTTGCAGCCAGCAGTGTGCAGGAGCTCTGGCAGAGCTGGAGATGGTGTGTTAATCTGTGTTATCCAAATTTGCCTGCAGCTAATGTCTGACCTGATGAATAACATAAAATGTATGAATTACTAACATACTTGCTTCCCCGAAACCTTTTTGCTGTCAAGTCTGCGTAGACTATTCTAACTTCATTGACTGTCTGTAATGCCCTTAAGCACCCTCTGCAATACAGTTTTCTTAAGCTGGCATGGTGGTCTTGCACATTAGTTTTAACTTTCATGTTGATAAAATTGCCCTTTAAATTTTTTACAAGTATGGTTCAATGTGTGATACTTGCATAGTAGCAAAACTAAAACAGTTTACTCAATAGATAAATTGGAAACTTCAGCATCGAAGTATGTATTGCAAATCAAGAGAGGTTAAACTGTATTGATTTAAAAATGAGCTGAAGTGATTTATTGTGAAACTGAAGTTGCAGTACTAATTGGACACAGCTGAGCATTCAAGCTTGCAAGCTGTCACGTGGCTGCTTCTTGCCAAGTACTCATCTATTTACATGAGAAGTGAAGCAGTTCAGCCTCAGTGCAGATACCTGAAAAAGATTCTATGTGTCCAGGCAATGGTACTGGAGACAGCTGCCAGGAAAAAGGATAATCAAAGGTTGATTCACTCTGCTGTTCCTAGAGAGAGTGATCTTTTTTCCTAGTTATAATGTTATAATAAAAAAGTAGGAAGTGCTGTAAGAGTTCAGAGGGAAGTACTGTGTTTTCTGAAGTAGTCTGACAAGCTATCTGTGATAGGAAAACAAGCTTCTTGTAACATACCTTGGATTGAATAGTATGTACCATATGATTACAGGTATATTGATCCTGTTCAAGTGTAGGAGTATGTAATTACATATCATGTAGGATCAGCTGCTTCTCTTAAGCTTTTAACTGCCTTAAAAAGGCTTTGAGATATGACTTACTTGAAATGAGCCAAATCAGTTCACCTGAGCTGATTTAGGAAGGAGATGAATGTATGTTAGCAGTAGGGGAGTGACTCTCTAAGTAAAGAGACCTTAAAAATTTTAAATGTCTGTACATTTCCGAGTGCTGATTCTCTTCATACTAATGCAGTGCTGTTACTGAAGTAACTTGTGCTACTGGCTGGAAAAAAAAATCTTAACATGGAAGAGACTAAGTTTAAAAAGAAGTTCTAAAACTGTAACAGGTATAAAAATAACTATATATTTTAAAGATTAGTATTTGAAGCCTTCAGTTCCTGTATTTGAATCAGTTCTTTTGAAGGATCGTGTGTAGGCTGTTAGTTGACATAACAGATGCTTGAATTATCTGTTTTTAAGTTGTCTTGTTTGCAGTAAACATTAAAATGCTTGTGGTACTGGTGTTCTTATTACTGATTTGAACGAGCTAGTGATATGATGATGTCAAATGACCTCATTTTTGCATTTAACTCATTTTGTTTGCAAACCTAGCAAATGATACAATGGCTTAAAAACAGTCCCATAAGTAGATCTAAGTGGTTGTGTGGTAGAAACTTTGTCTCTTGTAACTGTCTGTAGAGTGACATTAGCAGTCCAGGGTGGTTTCTTTTTTTGAGTCTGCTGCAATGGCTTAGTTTTAGTTCATTTGTATCAGAAAACTTAGAAGATGAAGGGAGAACAAGAACCTTCTTCTTGAGAGGGCAAGTCCTTATATAAAGAAACAACAATAAAAAACATTTCTGCTGTCCCTTATAAGTTTGATGCAGCTTGGTTTCTGTCGTCAGATACATCAACATTTGAGAATTCTTGGTGTATATTCTATACCTGATGCTAACTGAAATATCCTTTTTTTTTCTTTTTGCCTATTTTTTCACCACACGTGGAGTTCACATTCATTCTAGATTTTGAATATATTCATGGTCTTACTAAGGATTGTGTGTATTACACATGTAAGAGGAAAATGCAATTGCTTAGTATAATGTCTTGATTAGACCAACTGACATGCTGTTGTGCCTTTGAGAATCCTTTGGGGGATATTTGCTGTAAACACAGGTTCTGTATAGAAACCAGGTTTAAGCACACGCACCCCCATCCCGCTGTCTAGAGCAGCAGGAATATAAGATGTGATATTGAGGATAGAGAAAACCTTCAGTGGTAGTAGCAAGACTTGATGCAAAACCTGATTTCAGTTCTGTTACTAGGCACTAGATGCTGGGATGGGATTCTCTGGAAAAAAAAAAAAAAATCACTCTTGGGAACTTGAGCTGTTAGCTTAAAAATCAGAGAAGAGTTAGTTGAGATAGCCTTCTGCAGAGAGTCTATTCTTCCTCTTTGTCAGTATTTTTTTCAAGAGACTCACAGTTTGAAATGCAGCTTGTTCTGGGCTCGTTTTTCCCTCTCTCTCTTTCTGGCCTTGCTTGCTTCTCTACATCAACCATTGTTTGGGTTATATTGCAGTAGGAGGTAAGGCAAAGTGGTCTTGCAGGCTGTGGTGTCCAGGGGGGTAGTTGGGCTGTTGTCTAGTTGTATTTGTATATGTTTATTACCATTTATATTTAGTGTACTGCTGTAAGTAATAATTTAATTTTACTTCCAAATTCTTAGTAGTGTGGTAATGTACTCTTTGAAGGGTAAATTCCAAATTCTAAGTGGTGTAAAACCACCATACAGGTGGGGGAGATTTCTCCTCAGAACATATAACCAGTGTTAAGGCTGTGGTTTCTACTTGTTTAAAGCAGATATATAGTTCAGTAATCCACCTGCAGTGACTTTAATCATAGATTTGAAGGCCAGATATTCACAAAGTCAGCAAGTGGACAGATGGTTTCAAACTGACACATTAGTTATTGCGATTCTAGCTAAAGTAGGATGATAGTAAGTTTAAATTTGCCTTACTGAGAAATGCCACAGGAATGTGCTCAAAAAATACAGCACTCCAGTAATAGTCAGCGTGGCTTCTAGAGTGATTTTTGAATCACTGTCAGGAAGCTGGATGTTTGTCCTTTAGATTAAGAAATGCAAACCTGTGCAGAATATCAACATGTCTTCTTCAATCTGCAACTCTTGGATTGCTGTGGAAGGAGAAATGCGTATCTAGAACTTAGACTATCGCTGTAATATGTTATGATAAAAGCTGGTTAGAGACTTCAGAAAGCTCTTCTCTATAAGGTCCTACCAGTCACAGTAAACATGTTTGTTCAAAGCAGAAGTACTCTGCTTATAATTCTTCTCTGTTGCTTTGAGGTGGTTGTGATGTTTTTCTGTGATAGAAGGCCTAACATGTAAATGCAATGGATTTTAACTCTTGAAGATACTCTATTCTTAGTTCAGCTAAAGATCAGATAACTGAAAAGGAAAGCTTTGCACTTTTTAGTGGAACATGTTAGATGGCCTGTCTCTCCAGGGTTCCTGAAACTGGATATTTGAAAAGGTATCCAGCATAACTAATCAAGAGATGATTCTGTATTTCTGTGCTCAAATTACATTATCTGTTAGAGGGTAACAAAAGAGCAATTGCTTGCAATTAATCCAAATGTAGATTGCATACATGCATTTTGAGTTTTAACAAGGCTGACTTCTTGGTGTTACTTCATCTTCTGCTTTTATAATTCAACAGAGTTTTGAGTTACTTGTCAGCTACATGAGCAGTGTCTGCTTCAGGCATTCACTTGTACCAGCATAACTATTTATGTCTGTTGCTTAGCCATATAGCATGCAAACGGGAGTGAACTGCTGAGAGAATGTATTCCTTAAGCTACAGTTGCTGCCAAGACACCCATATATCCACAATGTGAATTTGCTGATATGAAGATTACCTAAAAGATAATTACAGAGAATTTAGGAATTAAAGGAGTGCCTTACAAATAAATATGTATTAAAGAGATCTTCAGGAACAAAAAAATCAGTAGCTTTTGAAAAATATATTAAAAGGCAGCTTTCTGAGGCTGTAGCTTAAGTCCACCAGTTGCAAGGTGATATTTAAAAATATGGACCTAATTAGAATGCTAAGTTCATCATATTACCAAGATTTTAGATTAGTGTAAAATACTAGCTTTATGTTACTTTTTGTTGTTCAGCCTTAAATAGCTCAAATGACTAACAGACAAAAGCTTGAACTTAAATCCTAAAGCTTCAAACTGGCTGAGCAAAATGCTCACCTGAACCCCAAGTAAATTTATTTGAAGCTGTGTTTAGCTTTTTAAAGAACTCCTGGATGTTACTTCTAAAATGCTGGGATGGCTTATACAAAATTAATAATCTGTATTAATTTTGATATCCAGGCGATGATTGTTAATAACTGTGGAAGCTGTTTATTAGCATTAAAACTCACCAGAAAACTTAATCACAGTGTTCAGAAATGCAGTTTGGTAATTTATACATGCAGGGAACGGGCAAAACTAGATCACTTAGTTCTTTAAGTGGCAAATGCAGACATTATACTGGAAGAGTCTTCTAAGTATTTACTCACAAAATAGAAATCAGACAGTACCTAAACCACGTGGAGGGGTTGCTGTTGGAGTTTCCCAGACTTTTTTCTCAGGAAGCTGGGGGTCTATAGCACAGTCTCTGACTTGTTCCTCTGGACAATCTGTGTATCTCCAGGACTTCCCGTCTTGGCAGGAGGCTTGCAGAGGGGCAAGCAGGATGCAATGTGGTGTGCAGTCTTGGCACAATGTCACGCTGGCTGTGCAGGCTGATCGTATGCAGGCATTTAAAGCCTGTTTCTGGTAAGCACTTCAGACAAATTCAGAATGTGAATGAGGCAGCAGCAGCTCCTGTGCTACCTGCTTGTCCCTTTTATCAATACCTGGCCCAAGACTAATGGGGCATTGGACATAGATTAGCCAATCAGAATGGCACTTTGCCAAGATTCACCACATTAGCTGAAGCCAGGGCTTTCACCCTGCCTGCCCACAGTTGCTTCTTCCAGCACAGAAGGAGGGGGAGCAGGGGGGCATATCTGAGCTAGCCAGGGCATGGATAAGCCCATGTTTGGCCTATCAGGCCTACCACCACAAATGCATCTGAAACTTTTGCACTTTCCTTACTCCAAAACAGTATTATTAGATCAACTACTTCAAAAAGGGTGAAGCACTGAAATTACTTCATAGAGCTTTTTAGTTTCAAGATTTTGTTCATTTTCATTCCTTTACTTGTTTTAGTATTTAATATTTGAGTGCAGCTTCCATGTTTGAAGGACAGACACAAAAAAAAGACCACTGCCACAAAAGTAGAAGTCAGGTCATTGCCCTATCTTGGACATTTCACTGTTTCATTTGTTGTTTTTTGTTGTGTTCTGATTTTGGTTTTGGGGTTTTAATAGAGCCAAGACCCATTTAGCAAATACAGAAATAATTATCCTTTTATTACAAAGGATGAACAACTCTGACCTCAAGGAGGCCTTTCTCTTTAGGGTGAAACTTAAGTAATAACACGGAGATAAACTCATGTTTTACTTGGGACTTTGTGATATATGCAAGCTAAAGAAGAACTACTGTATGAACTTGCAGCATAACTAGTGCACTCCCTTTGGTACGTGCTGTTATGTTCCTGGAAAAATCGGGTAACCTAATGAATGCCTCTTTTAGGAGAGAGGGATGTTATGTTGCATTTACCATGTGTTGGATACATGGAATTGGGAGGCTGCTGCATACTAGCTAACCTATAATAAGGCTACCCTATCTCTTTTTTTTTTCTTCTCCTTCCCTTGCACCTCTAGAAAGCATTGAAAAATTTGTGAACCAGTCTGCAATTCTGTGGGATAATACTAACGGTGGTGGGGGGGTAAGTTTCACTTATGACAGATTAAAGCTCACTGTTAACATTCAGGGAGTAGGTTGCTTGGTTTGTGTGCTTGTTTTAAAGCAGCAACAACCTAGCTAATTGTAAAAGGTCAGAAGTGTTTGTGGTTTAGAATAAAACCAGATTTTTCTGTTGCTTCTCTGACCAGTCTGGGAATGTGCAAAGGACTTTCTTTGTTTCAGATATTAGCATTCAACTTGTGCATCATTAGGGCTTTGCTTCCAGGATTAAGTATATGTTTAATGATCATGAACACTAGTGTTTGATGCCTATCCTTCTGTAAAATAACATGGTAGCAGTCTTCCGATTTCTTGAGTAGTGATTTGCTTAGGATGCCTTGGACTGCATAGAGTTGACCTTCTGAACAAAATATTAGAAAAAATGATGAAACAAAAACTCTTTGTTAGCCAAGGAATATTTCAATTTTCAGTTAAAAAACTATTTTACTGTAGAGTACTCATCGCTTAGCATCAAAAATTAGAAAAGTTACTGAACTAAGCATTTGCATACTCCAGACATCTAAAGAGCCCTGATAAAATGCTTAATTCATGCTGTAATTTTGTTAAGGCTTTAATATGAAGCTTTATTCTTGT
Source organism: Pogoniulus pusillus (assembly GCF_015220805.1). Lineage (NCBI taxonomy): Eukaryota > Metazoa > Chordata > Aves > Piciformes > Lybiidae > Pogoniulus > Pogoniulus pusillus. The sequence goes on along the minus strand of NC_087281.1, from coordinate 11,454,913 downwards.
GATGTAGTTTAAGATGAGCATTCTGGATAAAACCATTTAAATTGCATATACGAGCAATTTTTGCACACAAATTGTTGGGAACTGTATATAGCAGGTTGTTACTCCAAAGCTGTATCTTGAATCTCAGCAGATTTTCCTATGGAAAACTTCTGCATCTAATTTGGAGAAGTAATAGTCAATACTGTGCAGAAGTAAGTAGTTGCAGTGGCCTCTCTCTGTGCAGTGTTCACTGATGGAGTGTAGATCATTAGATGTTTTTGTGGTTTGGGACACTGAATACTGTATTTCTTGCTTCTGAGAATTAGTATCAATGGAATTTGTGTGAATCATAGCATCAACCGGGTTGGAAGAGACCTCCAAGATCATCCAGTCCAACCTTGCACCCAGCCCTAGCCAGTCAAATAGACTATGGCACTAAGTGCCTCAGCCAGTCTTTTCTTGAACACCATGAATGCTGACTCCACCACCTCCCTGGGCAGCCCCTTCCAATTCTCATTCCAAATGGGAGCATGTTCTGGGGTAAAATGCTCTTAGCCTAAAACACTTGGTTTTGGATCTGCTGTACTGTAAGCAACCTGTTTCTGGGCTAAAAGCCACATTTGTCTAATGTATTCTCTCACATTCACTGCAGAGTAGAAGAATTCAGAATGAGTCAAGCCTCTTGCTTCCTGGGAAGCATAATGCTTGTCTTCCAGTCTGCTTTTTTTTTGAGTCAGACACTTCTACAGGCTGCTGGAGTAGCAGCAGCAGAACTGAAGCTCTTCAGCACTCCATTCTACAAGGACTCTCTACCCTCTTAGATAAGGATATCTTCTGTGGCTGGAAAACAGTGCTTGAGGGCAGCTGTGTTCTGGTCGTGCATTCTATGTTCATTTACTAGTCTCTGATGTATTCAAGGGGGAGTTAGGCTGCTTTGTGTATCTGTGTTGCATGTGTTCTTTTTTTCCTGAAGTTCTTGATGTAGTAACAACTCTTTTTTTTTTTCACCAAAACTTATTTGGGTGGACTTCTGCCCTGATTTTAGCATACTTGCTGTCTAGATCTTTCAAAATACTTCTGCAGAATTCATGAATGATTTAGTGGATGCTGCATAAAGGTGTAGTTTTGCAATACTCTGAAAACTGCAGTGCTCTGAAAAGAGCAGATCTGAATTGGCAGCAGCTGCTGGTTCTCCATTTCTGGCATTGGTACTTGTCTGGTTTTGCATTTCTGAAGCTGGTTCAGAGATCTCAAGCAGCAGAAAATAGTTTGCTTTTTCTAGCTTAGTTAAATACCTTGAGTTGTCCTTCCTGTTCTGGTGCCTAAGAGGAGAGAATGTTGATTAAGATACAGATTCTGTGGTTGTGTAACATTACAGGCATAAAACTTACTCAATCCCTACTATTCTCCTTTGGACAGTAAAAAATACTGCTCCTCTCAAGCAGTTTCTGACTCACAGCAGATTTTTGTAGTTTCAAAGCACTATTTAATGTTTGAAAGAGGCAAACCATAAAAAACTGTGGTCACAGCTTTATTCTTCAATCAGTGAGTTTAAAGTCAAGGTCTGCAGTGTGTCTCCTTTGTCACTCACTTCACTGGAGTCTTGTAATCAGTTTAAACTTAAAAATGTTACAGTAAGGCTTGTATTTCTGTCATGCCTCACACAAAGTTGGTTGTTACCCAGAATTTTTCCTGTAGTAGTTCCTTCTTCCAGTGTACTGTTGTGCTACATTATATAAGATGCAGTGATTTATGAGAAAAAATACGTAGTCCCTGATCCATAAATAAATGTGGACATTCTCATGCTGTTCAAAACAATGGGTAAATGATTAGGTGCTTTTGTAGATACCCACTATTAGTTATGTGCTACTTTTACGTTTTAAAGTGAATTTGAAGTAGTTTCTGTAAAATTAACCTTTAAAGGAACATTTTTTCCTTGTAGGAGCAGAAATACTCTCACAACTGAAGCTTACTTCATTTGTTTTGAACTCTTGTTTACATCTCTGTGCAGAAAAGAAGAGCTTACAAATAATGCATACTGTACATGGTAGATATAAGTCTGGTCAAGCACTGAAGGAAAAAAAACATTTTCAAATCCCCAGTACTTCATTAGCATGAATCTTTCGTGTTTAGAGAGTACTGAAATCTCATTTGACACCCAGGCATAGCTTTAGTTCAAGCACTTTTATTTAGGAAAAAAGTTGTATTCATGAGGATATTAATATACAGGTCTGTTGTAAACTGTCTGGAGTAGCTAACTACTCTCTTTGTTTCTTTTTAGGAAATACCAAAATAAAGCAGATGCTGTGTCCTGTACTCTTATCTCACAGTTTTGCAAGTCATTCTGTTACGTGCTTCTTGGCAGCAGGAATGTAAACTAATTCTTTCAGCACTGAACTAGAAACTTGACAAGATTGCAATTACAGGTAAGACAGATTCTGCCACTTTGAAATTTATGGAAAAATACAATTGCTTTAACTAGGACTGTTTTCATTTGCAGTTTAATTGATCAGGAATTTAAAAGGAATTCCAGATAAATTCATGTGGGTTTTAGTTCTTTAAGTGCATTTGAGTTTTGCTTAATCTTAAATAGAAAGGAAATGGAACTTAAAATATAGCTTCTCTCTACAGTAGTGCAAAGCACTATTAATAAATGGGTATTTATTAATGTAGGTAGTTTTTCAGCGTGTATGTATGTGCCAAATCAGATTTTGAGGAAAGCATTTTCGCATTTTCCCACACACAGGAGTATAGTGTTAATCAATAAAAGTCATGATGTGATTTGCCACTATGTTGAGATCTGTGTACTGCCCATCTGTGGATTTTTTTCCTCACAAAAATCTATTTCCTTAAACACACTAGTAGCAGCAATGTTACTGTATTTTTGGGGTGAGGTTAGAGAAATCTCGTAAATTTCCATTAAAAGTCTAATTCAGCTTCAACTCTTCAGTCATTTTTTTACAGGTAAAAGGTCTATGTTTTCTGGGTCAGTAGGAATGTTTTGACTGCTGATTTTTTATCATAAAATTACAGAAAACCAGCAGCCAAGCCATCTGACAGTGGAAATAAGTCGTGTACCACTTAGAAACTTGTCTGTAGGGAACTGAAAGTCTATGTTCTTTTACTTTGACTTTCTTTAAACAAAAAAGATAAGTTCAGTGCCACAAAACTAGCATTAAAATCCTAGCCACACCACCAGAAATACCTGTTACAGAGATTACATGTTTTCATTTGCATGTTGCTGAATATTTCTGGTTTTAAACAGGGAGTATACCTTGAAGGCTACAGTATAATGTCAGTATGGTGATAGCATAATGGTTGTATATTGTAATTAAATACAAGATAAGTAGAAGACTACATTAAGTATTTTGCCCCTCTTGTGGAAATTGAAGATTACAGGGAGTTGTTATGAACAACAGAACTATGGTGTGTGTAGACATAGTGCGTGGAGTGTGTGTATTTACATACATATACTCTATATGGAGTGCAAGAGGGAGAGGAAAGAAAATTTGTATTTTTGTAGTTAAACCCAAGTTATTCATTCTTGCACTTTGATTAAGCTTCAAAATTGTTTGTCATAATTATTTTGATTATTTGTTACATAAATCTTCAATGTCTAGTATGGGATTTTCTCTCTTGAAATGTCATTCTTCTATAGCAGGAGCACATGTATTTTGTAACAGGAAACTAGGCACTTTTTTTTCCACAGCACTGACTCATTAAAAATTATTTGCCTGTTGAGCGAATCCTTGTGAGGAAGAGACATTTTATAATATACTTTTATAATATAGGCCAAAAAGATTAATGACATTAATCATTACTACTCTCATGATAGGAAAAGATATGTTATCGCCTTTGGGACTTTTTGCTGTCAAGGTATTAGTCTAGTTTTGATGTTCTCTTCTGAAGCTGACATATGATCTAAAGCATATTTTATGATATCAACAATAACTTTATTAACTTTAGACCTTTATAATCCAATTATATTTTGGCTGCCTTCACCATGACCAGCAAGTAAATATTTCTGCCTGTTAAATGGAAATCTACATAGAAAGGAGTATGCTTTTATTTTGAAGTAAATGCTTGTTTCCCCTCATGATGTAGTAGACAATCATGGATATCTGTAAAGTGAGAGCTGTTTGCAATTTTATAAGTAGATCTTGGGAGAAAAATCAATCAGTTTGGCTGTTTACTTTTTAAACAGAGAAATTCAAATTTATGCACAGTCCTAATTGCAAGACCCTTTATTGTATAGCTGATCTAATTGCAAAGAAAGTCTTTGGTGTGCGGCTGTGGGGAAAAGAACACTGATTATTGATTTTTCTTCCATGTCAGTGAACATGGCTTCATCTGTGTCTTAATTCTATACCTCAGGTAGGTAAATGTCTTTAATTTCCTGAGCCTGAATAATTGCTTATATACACTGTATAGGAGATAAGGATCTCATTAAGGATTTGTATCAGGAAGGAAAATTCAGAGAAGAAAATAATGTTAGGACTTAAGAGTAAGGCTTGGGTTAGGTTTTAGCCCTGGGAATTTTTGAGCTTTTATTTATTAATTAAACCCATGATTGAATTACTAGCTAAAGGTGGGCACTTCATCTGCTCCTCTCCTGTGATTTTCCTTAAGACTGAATCTGCAGATGTGACTGGTCTACAAATATATTTGGGGCTTAATACTCAAATATTGTCAGTTTTTAACTGTTCAGTGATATAGCAAAGTCTTTCTTAACAACTTGGACAGTATAAGAGTGTTAACCTAACTAACTTTAACTCTTAACCACATTTAATGCCACATTGGAGGGAGTGGTTAGTAAGTCAAAGGGTAGACCTTAACAGTACATAGTAAGATCTTGACACGTTAAACAGATGGACAGATGGTAACTTCAGGGCATTTAGTGAAGTCAGCTACCTGGAATAGAGCAACCTTGTTCCTTGGTATAGGCTGAGTGAGGACTGACTAAGGAATTAGCTCTGTAGAAAAACCATGAGGCCCCGGTGGACAAGTGAGTTAAACCTTAGGGAGCAGCACGTCTGTAGTGCTGAAAGTTTGGGCAATATTAAAATAAGTTTATCCAGCATGCTTGTAGAAGTGATTATTTCACTCTGTTGGGAACTGATGAGATTGCCTTTAGAATAGCATGGAGTGTTGGCCTTCTAGTGCCAGAAACTTGGTAAATTGAGCAGAGGACTCATACACCAGCAGGCTGTGCTGCCACTTGAGCAAGACCTGGACAGGCTAGAGAGTTGCATGGAGAGGACCTAATCAAGTTCAACAAAGCCAAGTTTAGTGTCCTGCCTAAAGAGGAAGAACCCCCTGTGCTAGTAGAGGTTAGAGACTGACCTGCTGGAAAGCAGCTCTTTGGAGAAGGACCTGGGAAACCTGGTGACCAACACCATGGCCAGCAATGTGCTTGTAATGGTTTGGGTGTTACCTGCCCCCCCCCCCCCCCCCCCCACTTTAGAAATCACCCAGACTAGACTCAGCTGGCTCTGGAAATGTGAATGAAGCTTATATTTACAGCTAGCACAATATACAAGCAAATATTTACAGTATATACAGTTACAGACAGAAATAGACAAAATAAGATGTAATACAGAAACACAACAGGCCTCCCAGAAACCTGAGTCCCCAGGAGAGGCTCTCAACCACCCCTTCACCTTCCTCCTACCCTTCTCAACCTTACCCCAGTCCCAAGGAAGAATGGAGGTTCAGCCAGGGGGGGTTAGGAAGCAAAGTGGATTAATTAAAGAAAGGGAGGGTGCGGTTAGGAGAGAGAGATGCAGCTCAGAGCTTGCCAGCATCAGAAGTGGTTATCTATGTTTTTACTTCTTGTTTTTATACATCTCAGTAAGCCTATGAAGGAGGTAGACATCAGCCTTGTTTTCCTTTCACAGCCTGTAATCTACTTCTTCTCACCAAAACATTCTAGCCTGCTTCAAACTAGCACAGTGCTCTTGTGGCTAAGGAGGCCCATGGTATTTTGGGGTGCATTAAGAGAAGTTTGGGCAGTAGACTTAGGGAAGTTTGCTTTCATTCTCTACTCTGTCTTAGTGAGGCCTGATCTGGAGGACTGTGTTCAGGTCTGGGCTCCCTTGTTTGAGACAGACAGCTGCTGGAGGGAGTCCAGTGGAGGGCTACAAAGATTAACGACAGTGGAGCATCTCTTTTACAAGGAAAGGCTGAGACACCTACATATCTTCAGTCTGGAGAAGACTGAGAGGAGATCTTACCAATGTTTATACATATCTAAAGGACAGGTGTCAAGAAGATGCAATCAGTCACTGTCAGTGGTGCCCAGCAACAGGACAAGGTGCAACAAGCAAACTGGAACACAGGGGTTTCCATGTGAACATGAGGAAACTTTTCAGCTCTGAGAGTGCCAAAGCACTAAAACAGACTGCCCAGAGAGGTTGCAATGTTTCCTGCTCTGGAGTTACTCAAAACCTGCCTGGATGAGTTCCTGTGAAACCTGTTCAAGGTGGCCCTGCTTCAGCAGGTCCAGAGATCACATCCAACGCTCGTCATTCAGTGATTCTTTTAGATGTGGGTTTGAAGTAATTCAGTTTGTGCTGTAGTATTAGATGTGCCATTGTCTGTGAAATTGGTACTTCTGAGTTTGCTTTCTAAAATCCAATTTGAGACCAACTTCTGTGTTTATATGAAGTAAAAATGAAGTTGGCAACAGTATTTGAGCATGTTTTCTTAATTTTACTCTAAATTCTGCAACTGTGGGTATGAATTGGATGGGCTTATGGACATGGCTTTAATTATAATGGGGGCCAGGGATGTAGCTGGCCTTGCCACCGAGAACTCTGGATGCCGTAGACCAACACTTGGGGAGCAGTGTGTTGACATCTTAACCAGAGGGTCTACAAGTTCAAGTGGTGGAGTTGCACTTTTATGTGAGGGAGCAACTAAAATGTCTTGAGCTCTGTCGCAGGGTGGATGAGGGGTGAATTGAGAGCTTGTCGCTGCGAATTAAGGGACAGGCTAGCATGGATGATGCAGTTGTGGGTGTTTATTACAGGCTGCCTGATCAAGATGAGGAAGTTGATGAGGTCTTCTACAGGCAGCTGACAGCAGCCTTGCAGTTGCAGGCCCTGGTTCTCATGGGAGATTTTAACTACACAGATACTTGCTGGAAGGGCTACTCAGCAGCCAGCCACAGTCCAGGGGGTTCCTTCAGTGCACTGATAAGTTCTTGGTGCAAACAGTGGGGGAGCCAACTAGGAAGGAAGCACTGCTGGATCTTATCCTCACCAACAAGGAGGGCTTGGTTGAAGCAGTGAATCGTAGAATCAGCCAGGTTGGAAGAGACCTCCAAGATTATCCAGTCCAACCTAGCAGCCAGCCCTAGCCAGTCAACTAGACCATGGCACTAAGTGCCTCCTCCAGGCTTTTCTTGAACATCTCCATGGATGGTGACTCCACCATCTTCCTGGGCAGCCCATTCCAATGCCAATCACTATCTCTGTGAGAATCCTATGAAAAGTTTTCTTGAACTGTAGTGAGATTTGCCTGCTTGTTTCCTTTAGCAGATGGACTGCATTCCTCTTTTGTCATTTTTGCCGTGCTCTACATGAATCCAGAAGTGGCATAGTACGTGGAAAGCTAGTAAAACTAGCCCATTTTTATTTATGAAGCTGTGTTTTTTCTTCATGCCACAACATAAGTGTGAAGAGGATAGAAGTGATATAGTTGTTATTTTTCCACCATGAGTTAGCGGAATGGTAAAATTGGCAGGGCTGCAAAGGGAGGGATGTGATCTACTCTGCCTTCATATGGAGAGCCTTTAACTTTGGTAAAGTAGCTTTTTAAAAGGCACAACACCTCACCAAAAGAAAAGCGGAGTTGATGTTTAATTCATGTCACTTATTAATTGCATGTTTCACCCTGTTAGAGTTGACTTTTTGCACATCTCCATGCCTGATCATTTGCTTTATAAAGAAGAAAGGTAGGAAAGGGGTAACAAGGACTAAATGGCGTGACGATTTCGTAAATAAGACTTTTCTTCTCTGTTTTCCAGATTCAATATTGCATAAACATGGGTGCATTTTTGGATAAACCTAAAACTGAAAAACATAATGCTCATGGTGCAGGGAATGGCTTGCGTTTTGGCCTCAGCAGTATGCAGGGATGGAGAGTGGAAATGGAAGATGCTCACACAGCTGTTGTAGGTATTCCCCATGGCTTAGAGGACTGGTCCTTTTTTGCTGTCTATGATGGTCATGCAGGATCACGTGTTGCGAATTATTGCTCCACGCACTTATTGGAACACATCACTAACAATGAAGACTTTAGGGCAACAGAAAAACCTGGATCTGCTCTTGAACCTTCAGTGGAAAATGTCAAGAGTGGAATCAGAACTGGCTTTTTGAAAATTGATGAGTATATGCGCAATTTCTCAGACCTCAGAAACGGGATGGACAGAAGTGGCTCAACAGCAGTGGGAGTTATGATTTCACCTGAGCACATGTACTTTATCAACTGTGGTGATTCACGTGCTGTTCTCTATAGGAATGGACAAGTCTGTTTTTCAACACAGGATCACAAACCTTGTAACCCAAGGGAGAAAGAGCGAATCCAGAATGCAGGAGGCAGTGTAATGATTCAACGTGTTAATGGTTCATTGGCAGTTTCTCGAGCTCTGGGGGACTATGACTACAAATGTGTTGATGGTAAAGGCCCTACAGAACAACTTGTTTCTCCAGAGCCTGAGGTTTGTGAAATTCTAAGGGCAGAAGAAGATGAGTTTATTATCTTGGCTTGTGACGGAATCTGGGATGTAATGAGCAACGAAGAGCTCTGTGAATTTGTTAAGTCTAGACTTGAAGTATCAGATGACCTGGAAAAAGTGTGCAATTGGGTAGTGGACACTTGTTTACATAAGGTATGTAACTGTTTTCCCCAAGCAGCTATTCTAAATCAATGTTCTGTTATGATGGATAGAGTGTTAACAGCAGTTCCTGGCCTCCTCCTCATCTTCTCCTTTTTCCTTCCCTCCCTCTTCCTTCTCTCAAACTTCTGTCCCTGTTTGACTGTATGTTTGTCCTTGCTGAAGCGTATACAGCCTCATCCTTTGTGCCTGGAGAGGTGATAGCAATTGCAAGAGTAAAAGTTTATTACTATTTTCTTAGATAGCATTTCCTTATATTTCCAATTCTGAAATTCAGGGTTTTTAAAACCAATCAATTCTATGTAAGGTAAGGTATTTTAGTTAGTATTTTCTGTTGTTTCAAGTTTGCAAACCAATGTTTGCACCATGATCTCTTCAGGGTCTGTCATCTGAAATGGTGTCCTCATCTCATTGTAGCTTAGATGGAGAAGCACTTGTCAAATTTAGTTTGTTCAGAGCAAGTACAGATCAAGCTACAGATGTTTTATAGGTGTACTGTTTCCAGCATGCCCTGAGAAGTGCAACTCGTACTAGTCCAAACAGAGTTCCTTCTTTAGACCACAGACCAAATACGCAGTTTTGAAGAAAACATTAAAATTCAGAATCCTAACACTAAAGGGTAAGTTAACTTATTTTTTTTTCCAGAAAGAGGTTTGTGTTCCAACTTACACCATATATTCTATGATTGGTTTAAATGCTGTGGCTTTTCTGACCAGCACTTGAGCCATTTTTGTTAAAGGATGGTTACTTGAGTATACTTTCAGTAAAACTGAGTCTCATTTTATAAAGTCAGATCCTGGATTCCTGCAGTTTATAACAACATTAGAATGTTGTCCTCTGTCTTCAGGATGTGAGTTGTACCACATTCTATGAACTGCTGTAGAATATGGGCATTCTCATGTGCTTGGTGTGAAAGGAAATGTAGAGCAAATCCTGAATACTACAGAAGGAATTTATCATAATGTCAATTTCTTACTTAATTCCTTGAAGAGGAGGAGTTGTTGTGATGACAAGAACTATATCCAAATTGGGTTTATTCAGGAATAGTGTGCAGTGACTGATACTGCTGAAAATTCCACCCCTGACAAAGGTTGAGTACTTTATTTCGACCCAGGAGCTTATGATTGTGGTGGATCTGCTTGAAAGAGACTTAGGCACTGTATTTTGGCTCTGGATTATTTTGAAAACTAAACACGAGCAGGAAAGTGGTGTCAGAGCTTAGTAGTGAAGAACTGGCCTTAAAATTAGTATCTGAAAAAACTGTTGGTTAACATTGCTGAGCACACGATAGTCTAAAGTCATCTTGGCTATGTTAATTAAAATCAGTATTTTGTGCTTACTTTCTTCAAGGTGCTATGTATGGCACAGATTCTGATAATCAGACTTGTAATGTCTTGTGTGAGTGCTCTCAAACTGGAACAGATTAGTAGCTAGCTGTTCTAGTAGTCTTGGGTAAGCTGCATTTTCTTTTACAGCATGACTTGTTTTTTACCTTATCTTAAGGTAACATTAAATGGCTAACTTCTGACCTGTTTTCTAGATAATTTTTTATATAGCTGATTCTTAAGTCAGGCCATTAAATACTTAAAATTTAACTACTAAGAATGTGCAATAAAAATGAGTGAAATTAATTTTATCAAGTAGTTTGAACGAGGAACTGTGAGGGTCTTAATCAAAGTCCTATTTTACTGAAAGGTTTCTTTCTTTCCAGGTATATGTATAGTGCTGTGTTTGAAACAAGTAAATCTGTAACTAGAATAGAGAAATTTAAAGTAAGACTGAAGATCCTAACTTTTCTTTTTTCTTTGTCATGTAGGGGAGTCGTGATAATATGAGTATCGTACTAGTTTGTTTTTCAAATGCTCCTAAGGTCTCAGATGAGGCAGTGAAAAAAGATGCTGAGTTGGATAAGTACTTAGAATCACGGGTTGAAGGTAAGAAATCCGTTTGGTTAGCCAAAAATGCTGCTGAAATATTCTTGAGCGTGAAAGCAGAACTTTGAAAGCCATTATGCTACTATGCTCGATCAAGTGGGGTTTTTTGTTGAATCTAGTTTGTGGGATTTTGTCAGGTAAAACATTTTGGCTATCTAGTCAGTGTATTCTGCAAGTGTTTTCTTAATGGGAGCTCTAGATTTTTAATTCTGTCATTGCAAGGTCAGTGGTTGTATTTGGACCTGTAGAGTATCCCATCAGCTGTGTAAATGGTGATATTGTTCATGTCTTATAAAACATTAAAAGGGGGATTGGTGATACTTCTATCCTTTTGCTTTATGAAAATATTGGAAAAAAAGAAAAAGCTGTACTGGGCTTTCATAATATGGTAATTTATTAGTCTAATTATCCAACCTATTTTAATTGTGTCTATTTGACACAGTTGGGAGTTATTGCTAGTTTAAAAAAAAAAACAAAAAACCAAAACAAAACCAACTTTTAAAAATGCACTTCTGCAAAAACCCAGCAGAGTATACATGATCAAAACACACATGAATACAGGAGCCTTACGATATCCCTTTGGATTCCAAGTGCTTACAGAATGTTTGTATCTGTGAATAAAACCCAACAAATAATTTAGAACTTTCACAGAGGACTCATTTAATTGCTATCTAGTTTCATTTATTCACTGATTTTTCTAAGTCCAAAAGGCTGAATGCTGTTTCTTCCTTTAAGTAGAGACAATTAAAAGCAAGTTAGATTTGACGAAGAATGAAGACTTGCCCTTGTTTATTTATTACTTCTCTACACTTTTCTTAATATCAAACCCCCCCTACTATTAGAAATCCCCCTAATATTAGGAAACCCCTAGTATTAGAAACAAGATTTTCAAACTTTCTTCTGATTGAAAATCTCCCACCACTGGTTAATTTTGTTCTGAGGTCTTAAGACAGTTCAGATCAGGTCTTAAGCCAGCCTTGAGGCCACTACAGATGTACTGGACTCCTGGTCTCTTCAGTCTTCTCAGTTATTGTAGTCGTGGTAGAATGATAGGTTGGGTAGGAACTACAACCCTGACTGAAGTTCAGGATTGATATTGAAATTTGACTGTTTGGGGTTTTTTATAGTATTGGTCTTATATTGGCACAGATCTTTTTTAAAGAAGCAGTTTGGGCATGAAAATCCCTGGGGTTTTGCAGCAGTTTGTCATGCTGTTATATTTTTGCTGGAGTAATCTTGTAAAGTACAATCATTGGAGAGAAGCAATAGTCAGGTGTTTAGAAAACTTTGTTGTTCTGATTCTTTAAATTTGCATAATGTTATCTGAAGAGTTCTGAAGCACTGTCACTCACTTCTAGTAATGTAGGTAATTAACCCATTTGTTGGAGCCATCAGTTAGGGCACCAGTGTGCAAGGGAAGTTTCAAACAGGTTTCCTTGAGAGAAAGCTGGCTGAGATCTGTACCTGTTGTTAAATTGTTTCAAGCCTAGGCTAGAATGTTCTGAACGATAGAGGGAAGTTTAACTGTGCTTCATGAAGAGGTGGTCCTTTTGTAGATGGATAATGAGGCATGTAGCCTTCTTAGATGTTTATTCAGGGTACTGAGACCCATGGTTTAGCTTCAAAATATAATATTGCTATCCTGGTCATACTTTTCTGTATTCATATTAAAAATGTGATACTGGCAGTCTGCAGGAGAGTTGTGCAAGAGTAAATTTGAATGCCAGGGTTTTTAGGGCTGTGTGAATCAGAATGAGGCCACCATCTTGAGTCTATGACAAGGTCTTAATGACCACAGCTCTGCCCACCAATTGCCTATTTTTTTTTTTCCTGATGAAAGAAGATATAACAGAGCAAGTTTTCTCAGTGTGGATGTAGAAACTTTGCAGGCACCTAAGCAGAGTATATCTATAGAGGTGAAATGCTGAAATTCACTTTTTAGCACTATTTAATGAGAATTGCTAACACAGGACTCCAGCAATATTGCGTAAGAATTATTGCATAGGTTGGTTTGGATTTATTTGAATCTCTGAGACATCCACTGGTTTTTGAACATGCCCTAAAGGATACTGAAAAGGCTGCTTGGACATGCTTTTATTAGAAAGTAGTTGACGTCCAAGTAGCATTAGGTGTAAATGAGAAGTAATCCCAAGGAGATGAAGAATCTTCTGACAGTGTACAAGAGCAAAAATTCCACCCATCCCACTCATAACTTCTTATTAACACTACTGCAGTGTAAAATACAACTGTGACGTGGAGTTGTAACCTGATTGCTGTGGACAAGTCTAGCCACTTCAGTATCAAAAATTCTAATGCTGGAACAGCTAAAATGTCAGTATTATCAACATGATTCTCCATCTAAGTCCAAAACACAGCGCTCTCAGACTGAGTGAGTCAGCTCTCAAACTGAGTGAATGGGCTCTCTTCTTAGAAGTTAAGTAGTACACTTCACAGTGGACTTCTGTAGATTTGGATTTATGATAATAACAGGAAATAATTCTTTAAATTTCTGATATTACTAGCAAAGCCATAAAAGTTTCTGTAGGGAGAGAAAAAATTAATTGTAGTGTTATTCTTACTCTAGAGATAACAGTGAAAACCTTGTAAATGCTTACAAACCTGTTTCTGAAAAGCACTTGTTTTCTTTCTCTGGTTGCCTTTGTGAAACAAATCCACTGTGTGTATTGGCTAACTGATGTGTAATGAGAAAAGGTCATGCTTAGTCATTTGCTTTATTCTCAGATTTTCTATTAGGAAGCCTTTTTGTTTGTTTCCTCCTGGAGAGAGGGGACATGTTCTAGTTGAAGTTATTGATTTCCATAGCAGGAAAAGCAAAAGGAGATGGTCAGTTCCACTAGAATTCAGCAGGAAAGACGGGGAGGGACTTTTACAAAGGCTTGTAGATATAGGATAAGTAGAGGAGGACCTAGGAGTCCTGGTAGACAAACGAGTTATCCATGGAACAGCAATGTGCCCTTGTAGCCAAGAAGGCAAATGGTATGCTGGGGTGTGTTAATAAGAGTGTGTCCAGCAGATGGATGGATGTTCTCCTCCCCTCTGCTCTGCCCTGGTAAGACCTCACCTGGACTTTTGTGTCCAGGTCTGGGCTTCCCAGTTCAAGAGAAACAGGAATCTATTTGAGAGAGTCCAACAGAGGGCTACAAGGATGATTAAGGGACTGGAGCACTGCCTTAGGAGGAAGGGCTGAGAGACCTGGGGCTCTTGAGTCTGGAGAAAAGAAGACTGAGAGGGGATTTATAAATATCTGAGGGCTGGGTGTCAAGAAGGAAGGAAATGCCTCTTCTCAATTGTGCCCTGTGATGGGACAAGAGGGAATGGATGTCAGCTACAACACAGGAAGTTCCACCTCAACATGAGGGAGAACTTCTTTACTGTAAGGGTCACAGAGCACTGGAACAGGGTCCCCAGAGAGGTTGTGGAGCTGCCTCCTTTGGGACTTTCAGGACTTGCCTGGATGTGTTCCTGTGCAAGCTGCACTAGATTGTATGATCCTGCTCTGGCAGGGGCTCACTCAAAGATTTCCAGAGGTCACTTCCAACCCCTAACATCCTGTAATCCTCTGGCAAGGGGGAATAGATTGAAGCTTGAGGAGGGTAGATTTAGGCTGGATATTATGAAGAAATTATTTAACACGGAAGGTGGTGAGACAGGGGGAACAAGTTGTTGAGCCAAGTTGTGGATGTCCTCTCCCAGGAAAGGCCAGGTTGAGCATTGAGCAACCTTGTCTAATAGAGGGTGTCTCTACCTTGCTTCTGCTTTGTCACAGGCTCCAAATCAAACATCCAGAATATATTTTATTATAAGAAATTGAAATTATTTGTTTATCCTCAAATAGTAGTCAAGATGCTGACTGGCAAGTATTTTAGGATATGTGAGAGGATTCATTCTTCTTAATTCTGCCACAGTGTCTATAGGAAATGGCAGTGTATGCCTTAATCTAGTGGATTTTTCAGAAAAAAAAATGTAAAATGTGACCAATTTATGTAACTACAATTTGTAGATAGCTTAGTGAACCTTTTTCTGCCATGGTAGTAGTTGAATAGAGATTGAAGAATGTGAGCTAGTAGTATTGTGCTTATGTGAATGCGTATGAAGCTATTGTATGTATGCCTTTAAGCACCTTTAATGGAGAAGAGTATGTGAAGATGTACCTCACTTTAGGCAGTTCTTTTCTGTGGTAGAAGCATGTACCAGCACTAGGCATGTGTGAAATGGTGTTCCATTTTCAAAGCAGTAGTGTGGTGTCATTTCTGTGTGCTGTTTTGGCCACTGGATTGACAGTGTGATATGTGCTTCTTTTTTACATAATGATTTTAGTGTTTATGCCATAGAGATTCAGGCCTTTAGGAACACACATTGTTGTTCACAAGGAAATATAACTGAATTCCTGGGAAGAAGTGCAAGAGGCGGGTAACTGGAGCAGGCTCACAGCTGTGTTCTCTGCAAGAGAACAGACTGTTGTATCAGGGCACTTCACTCAGTTCATGGTCTGATTCTGAATTTCTCTAGGAGAGGGCTAGAAGCAATCTATGAATTTGAATAGCTGTGTTCCACCATGCAAAAAACGTGTATCTAATTGTTAAGAATGTGTGTGTGTGTATATAAACTGTTTAAAAGGGATATTATTTTAATATCTTAAGGGATGAGTGTTATTAATTCAGTAATCCAAGGACTTCTTCTGTTTTTAAATTAGAAATAATGGAAAAATCGGGTGAAGAAGGAATGCCTGATCTTGCTCATGTTATTCGTATTTTAACTGCGGAGAATATCCCTAATCTACCACCAGGAGGTGGTTTAGCTGGCAAGTGAGTACTGGCATTTCTTGAACTGCTTAGTTCCCTGAAAGAAATGATTTTATTTAAACATTTTAAAGGTTTCTTATTGTAATAGTTAAAGAAAAAAGTTGAAGTTTATATTGTAAGCAAAATAGCTTTAGATGTGATTCTTGCCAAAACTCAACTATGTAATTGTAACTTCTAAATATGTAGACAATGGGGAGTGTAAGGTAAAAAAATGTTTTTTCCTTGCTTCTAAGTCTTCACAAATTCTGGCTTACTGTTAAATCCTTAAACATCATATTGAAAGTAAAGTAGCAACACTGAGGGCAGACTTTATCTTTTGAACAGGCAAGTTAAAGGCAAAACATCTTAAATGCTTTGAAGGTATTAATATGCTCAAACATTTTAAGATCTCACTGTTTTGAGATCCTTTGTTATGCTTAATGCTTTTAAACTTCTCTTTTTAGGCGTAATATTATTGAAGCTGTGTATAGTAGGCTGAATCCACACCGAGAGAATGAGGGGGTAAGTTCCCATTTTTTTTGCTACACCTTTTTGTTTATGAGAATATCTAAGTGCTGTACAATAAGCAGAAGTGTACATCGTTGCCAGTACCACGTTGTGAACACAAAATACGTTTTGTAGCGGAGAGTTTGTTTTGACCTTTTTTGGATGGATCAAATATAGAGCTTCATCCTCAGACAGCAAAGTGACACTCACTTCTGAAATACTTTTTCAGCTTTTTAAACAACTAATTGATTACTGATTTTTTCAGTTTAACCTGTGAGGCAACAGTGCAAAGGTTTTTTTAACTTATAGGTTATTATTGTAAAAAACTATGGTCAGCATATTCACTACTTAACTAGCTATTTTGTCTAGAGTCCACAAATCTACTAGAGAAGGACACAGACTTTTCATACTCTATTTTGTTAAGTGTGGAGCACCTTGGTGAAATGAAAAATAATGATACTAATATTAACTATTATTTTAAGAAGTGTTTACTGTCTTTAAATATCCCATGTGCAGTGGTTAAAGGAAAGTGCAAAGAGACCTAAGCTTACTTAAGTTTAATTTCTAAAGTAGCTTATGTTCTTCAAATAAGTTGAATTTTGAATATGTTGAAACGTGGTTTACCATAACTTTAAACCTAATTACTAGGTGGTTCCTTAATATATGTATGAAGAATAATAACTGATGTTCATATCATTTGTGGTTAAATTTTGTTTTAAGAAAATACTTGGAAAACTGAAGGACTGATGAATAACATCACTGCTGGTTACATGCATTGTGGTTTCCTATACAGTCTATGTTAACTGGTCTGTGAAGGTACCATTCTTTTACTAATTGTCTACTGAGATGACTGCTAGTTCCTCAGTAGCCATAGTGAATGGTGTTGGACTGATGACTTTTAACCACTTTGAAATGATCAATTGTGTACCTTGAGACGGTAAAGGTAGTCTCATCACAAATAGTGTGTTTTTCCCCTGTCATCTCTGTTGCCTACCCTATAGTTCATTTAATTCTCTTAAGCTAGAAAGCTTGTAGGGAGAAGGGCCGACTATTCTGTTGAGAGTACAAATAGAGCAGACATCTCTTAATTCTTAGGATTTGTTCCTTTTTTATAAAAAAAGTTTATTAAAAGTATACATTTTCAGTTTGATTTTCAACATACTGTGCAACAGCACCCCAAAACAAGCCAGGCAGTTTTCCTCTCTTCAGCCTTGACAGTAGTTCATGACACTGACCTGTATCAGCCTGCTACTGCTTTTCATATTTATCCATAATTTTGTTTTGGGGTAAAGTTGGTTTGGTTTTCCTAAGAACAAAAACTTAGTTTGTCTACTGGTCACTTTCTAGAAATATCATATGCCATAGTTGCATTTATGATGCATCTTTTCTAAGTCCAAGTTTACTTTATGATAGCCATGCAAGCTAAGAGTCATGACATACAGTACAGCATTCTTCATATATTGGCTACTTACAGGGGATTTTTGTACATCTTCCATTATAACCTAATTGAATGAGCTAACTAAATATGGCAGATTACCCATAAAAGAATACCGCTTTAACCCTTACTACCATTAATAGCTTTGGCCTTTATTGCCCTAGGTAGTTACTTTGGGTCCTTTTAATCTGTCTTCTTGAATATGAAATGTGAGCAGTACATTTCAGTCTACTTTGTCAGTTTTCCTTTCTGATGGTATTTAGAGCAAATCTTAATAATAACGTTTGTGTTTTCAGTACACTAGACTATAGTTTCATTGCATCCTGTGGTAGTGTAAAAGCCATTTGTCATTCAGTGCCTTTTTTTTCTTTTCATCCTAAGTGATTATGACCCAGAGCATTTTGAGAGAACATGCTACTGGGTGAAGGATGCAATTCTTGTTTGCACTTTCTCCACAAGTAGGAGTTGCTATCTTGCTATCCTTGAATTGGATTAGTTTAGTGGCCCTCATCTCTGAGGTGATGAGAACAGGACTTTCTTACTAGTCTTATTTAGTTGCAGGTATGTACATGGTGATCTCAGTCTTTTGAACTGAGTACTGTAGTTTATGAGGAGGGTATTGGAGAAGGAAACTGTTTAGTTACTAAACTTGAGAGTCTCTACAATACCTACACATAGTACTGTTGCTAAATGTCTCATGTTTAAATGGGAGGCAAAGGTAGGAAGGTACTCAAGGATATGGCATAGTAGTAGCTCTGGTCAAGTTAGATAATGGTTGGAATTGATGATACTGAATATCTTTTCCAACCATAGTGGTTCTATAAAACACACAGTACATCCCAAGGATGACATTTCCAAGTGAGACCAAAATGTAGCTATGTTTAGAGTAGGATGAAGCAAGAACAGATTTTCATATGGAGAATCATGAACTGCAGACACATGCTGAATCTTCAGGCCACACAGGTGCGCTGGCTTGCACTTGGAAATCTTTCCCTGTGTGTAGTTAAGTGTACACGTGTCTGTCAGAGCTTGGGAATGGTGCAGAGTCCTGCTGCTACTGACTGGAAAGTCTGCCTGTGCAGTCATCTTCATCTGATGGTTCTATCTTTTTTTTTTACACCTTGACTAATTAATTACTATAATATTAATGCACATGAGTAAAACTTCAAAACAGAACACCAAAGCCCACAAAACCACCCAAGCCAACCAGACTAACTTTTGCAATTCAGACTTCCTTTTGCAGTATATACTGTTTAGCATTGACCTTAAACTAATTAACCTGTGTTACTGTGAACTGTGTCATCATTATATACAGTATATACATTAATACAAAGGTGGTATCTTTTTCTAGATTAACATCACTCTTACTCAGCACTGTAAAGATTTCAGTTAGTGCTGTGTGTGGACTTTTTTTGTCATCGAAGCTAGTGTCAGGAACTTGTTAAAACTGTTTACATCCATTTTCTGAAAACTCCTGAATAAGGAGTACTTATGTACATTGAAAGAATCCTTGCTGCAGAAGTATTCGAAGATTGTTAGGATGGCTTCAGGATATGGCAATTGTAAGTTTTCTTTCTTTTAGTCATCTCAGAAGAGTCATCTCGTAAATCCAGTCAGAGGAGAGCTCTGCATTGAGTTCACCAAGAATAACTTTGCCAGTGTTTGAGCAAAGGAACTTCTGCTATAAATTGAGTGGCTTGTGCCTTTACAAGTGAGAGAGAAATCACAGAAATCTGCTGAGTATTGTGCCTTGGTGCTTTCAGATCTTTAAAGGAAATTTAGAAGGACTTCACCATAGTGAGATAATTTGTGCCACTGCATCCTTGTGCTCACTAACATTTTAGAATGTTACTCTTTCCCTGATGGCTTTACTACTTTGACTGTTTGTGTGTTCCTAACACTATGAGGCCACAGTTCAATTAGGCTGCTTAGGTGTATCCTTAAACACGAGCAACAACGTTAATATTGCGATGGCTGTGTTGGTAGTTTCATTGGTGTTTGCACAAAGCTGCATTTGAGTGTACTGCTTGAAACTAGTCAGGTTTCTCTCTGACTTAAACTATACTGGCACTTAGCTAAATCAAATCATTAAGCACTGCTACAGATAATTTACAAAATACTATTGGACAGAATTCTTACCCTCTTAAATACTGTTAGTCTTGTCCCTGATACATTGTAACCTTTTTTTACACACATGATTTAACAGAGCAGAACTTGTGTGAAAGTTGTAAATGCTCTTGTTAAGTATAGGTAGCACAGGTTGGTTATCTGGTTTTGGTGGTGGTTGGTTGGTTTTGTTCTGTGGTGGTTTCTTGGTTTGTACTGGGGTTTTTGTTTTGTTTTTATTGTCAGTAGCACTAAGTTGTATTAGAATATGAATATGAACAAATGCAAACTTGACCAGTAATCTTGAGTTTTCAGGGACCTGTTCTAGCCACACATCATTAGAGAGAAATCAGTGTTATAGAGTATAGGTACTCTATAGGATATAAAAAAGGCAGTTTCTGCCCTACTGTATTCTGTAGGGTTTCCTGTCTGCTAGCACTGAGGGAGATGAAGGAAGCATGAACTAGCCTGCCATCGAACAGTGTGTAAAGCAAAGCAGCTTGTGAGTTAGAATATGAAACACTGACAGCACTCCTACTTTGGTTCCTGCTAGCATTTAAATGGAAGCAAGGCTGCTATTCTATTGCTTATTGCTTTGACTCTTCAGCGTTGTATGGGGGCAAAATCACTCACTTCAGGCTGCCAAAAGAATTTTGAAAGATCTTAATATCATGAAATTTGGAGATTCAGGGTGTGGGTTAGCATATGTCAGTCACAGTACAGAACTGATGAAGATGGAAGAAGTATGGAATTTAGGTGTTCTCTGAACATTAAAAATGTAGGCTTCTTGGCTATGCTGCCTTATTAAATATTAACTAAATAGATTTTTTTTAAACATAAGCAGGATACATCTGTAGCCTTGTTTGATGCCCTTCACTGATGTGTGGTGCTCATGACAAATTCAAGTCCCATTTCTTAGATGAAAACTGTCTGCTTTAATTTGCTTCTCACTCTGCTCTTAAACAGTTGTCTAAATGTGAAATTACTACTACAGGAGGGTCAAAACATCTCAAATTAAGACCAGAAAGCCACAGTGGAAGTATGTCCATCTATAGAGAAATCTAAACTTGGAGGGATAACACTATATGCAGTAACACTTTTTTTTTTTTTTTTGGTAGAATGTCCCCCTTTTAGCTTAGCCTTTGCTAATTAGTCTTAGGGCTTTTATTCCAGCAATATTGCAGCATCCAAAATCTTACTGAACCCAAGATACAGTTCTAATGCTGCTACTAAGCTGGTAAATGAGTGGCTGCAATACGTGTAGTTCATGGAGGTTTTGGGCTTGATGACTTGAAAAATGTCAGCATAACAAGACAATCTGGATTTTGCCAATCTCCCAGCTTTCAGAGACAGATAGCATTTGTGTACCTTGGTACTTGATGGATATTGGTAATTTAAAATATACTGCTTCCTTAAAGCAGCAGTATTCCTGTAGCACTTGAAAGTTAAAATTAGAAGGAAGAAGCAGATAAAGTGAAAGACAAGCAACATTAAACAACCAAACCAAGAAAACACCAACTAAAATCAAACCACAAAAAAAAGCCACTGGAGGGAAAAAACCCAAAAAACCCCACAAAACCCACAAAAAAACACCAAACCCAAATGAAAAATCCCTCTGTAAAGCTAATATTCTTTCATCAGCTCTTGCTGCTCAAATTGAGTGCTGTTAGTTTTGACTTTAGATAACTGCTCTACTTGTTCATATCTTTAGGCAATGCAAACATCTGCAAAACATTAGCACCTTATGTTATTCAGACACCACTGCTCTTGGTGCTGGTAGGTAGCTGTTTATGGCAGTATCATGCAGGCAAAAATCTCAGGCATTTTTTTTCTACAACACAGAGCATTTATACCAATGTGATGCTTCAAGTAAACTGCTAGTTTAGAACTATCTGTTCTCTGTAGTAAGTTTTTCACAGAACTGTGTTGCTGTTGGCTGTGCAGAAGTTCAGAACTGAAAATATTAATCTGATTGCTAAAGAAGCTTAAGTTTTTCACTAACAACTGACCAAAGTTGTGGGAAGTATCAGTTATATTCATCAAAAGACAATTTACATCAACATGGAGTTAATGGGAAGGAGGTACTATGTTGATACTGTCTGGCTCAAAAAATTGAAAATACTCAAGTGTCATTTGTAGGTATTTCTAATTAAGTTATTGTGTGGTATAAAACGGACACAGATTATTGGTACTGTTCTAATATATCCTGCTAATAAGGTGTTCTGTATTCAAATAGAGCAAAGCAGATGTTTTTCTCAGTCTAAAAAAAAAAATTGTTTGTTTTCAAATGTCCTTAGAAAATAGTTTAACTGCTGATTTTCTTGGGGTCTTGAATCTTAAAAAAAGGACCCTGGCGAAGCCGAGGACAGTGGAACGCAGGGAAAATTGGTGGAAGCGCTCAGGCAAATGAGAATTAATCATAGGGGGAACTACCGCCACCTGCTGGAAGAGATGCTGACTAGTTACAGGCTAGCTAAGATACAGGGAGAAGAGTGCGCTCCTGAATCAGCTGCAGCATCTACTTCAGATACTCCTGCTGGACTCAGTTACCTTATACCAGACACCCACACAGAATCTGAGAATCACCTTGCTGAAATGCAGAGCTCAAACGAAGATTCAGGGATGAATGAGATGAGCGATAAAAAGACGTAATGTTTTACATAGCAGATTTAATGCTTTGCTTCACTTGATGTATTTTCCTTTGTTTATATCTCAACATTTGTCACTCTATCTTAGAAGTCTCTTTGGTTTTGCTTTAGTTATTTGTACAAAGCTCTTTTTTCCTTAGACATTCGACTATTAATTGCATTTTGTGTTGTGTAGCAAGCAGTTAAAATCTCATTTGAGATCGTGTTGTTTTTTAAAAATCCTGTGACACCAGCAATTGGTAGCTGCCATGCAAAAAAAATCCTAACTTAAAAAGTACCTTGTTAAATAATAATTTTAATGGTATATGTTTGTTAATTGTGAAGTAATTTGCATCATCATTGTATCTCTTGTGCAAATTAAGAGAATACTAGAGGTTTTTTTCTCCACAACATCATGTACTGCATGTTTATATTTGAATTGTGTATAGTTTATATTACAACTAAACTGCAGAAGTTACTGCTTGTTAGGTTGTTACTTATTCTTCATGAACTGTTTGACCTTTTCTTTCAATTCAGATTGTATGTTGTTCATCATAAACACACATTTTCTAGGTGACTGTATTACTATTTCTGAGACTGTAGGATAATGTCTATCCAAAAATGAAAATGTACTTAGATTTAGTACCTAGTGTCAATTTCTAAGAGTTTGTGTTTGAGTGAAAATAAAGACTATGCTGTGAATAATATCTGTATGCACATGGACTCTTTTAAGCAAGCAATAAACTTCCTTTGAAATGCTGTCATTCTGACATGACTTGAAACTTTTCATAGCTTTTGATGTTAACTCCTAAATGTTCATGAAGTTTGGCATATATTTGAGTAATTCTGGGTTTGGTGCATTCATTGTTCTTGTTGGGCAATATTTCCCAGGTTCATGTTAAGCATCAGCAGTGTAAATGAATAAACTGCCTCTTCTGCCTAACTTGCCATCTACCGAATCTTTTCCCTATCTTTTGGTGCACAACACATGTATGTATATGCATTTGGGTATAGCTGTGATAATACTTGGAATTTACAGTGGCCCTAACTAATCTGCTGATTCTCGTGACAGTGGTCAGTTCACTTGCACAAAAATACTGTTGTTCAAAATAGGTGCAAATTTCACTGCCTTAATAAAAAAGCCTATGGGAATTTCTTGTGGACTGGGAATACCTAAAGAGCTGAGTTCCTTTGTATTTTATAGCCTTTATTTATTAGTCCATAGATGTAGAATCAATTAATAAGCATGATTTAGTACAGTTTTAGATAATACCTGTTTTTAGCTTAACTGAGTTTGTATT
Organism: Pogoniulus pusillus; assembly: GCF_015220805.1. NCBI lineage: Eukaryota > Metazoa > Chordata > Aves > Piciformes > Lybiidae > Pogoniulus > Pogoniulus pusillus. The sequence goes on along the minus strand of NC_087281.1, from coordinate 11,431,323 downwards.
TTGGAAAAGTGAATTCCTTCATGAAGTTGAGGAACAGAATGTGTGTAGAAGCGGGTAGGTATGGGAAAAAAGGAAAATGTCACCTGTTGTGCACTAATATTCTACTTAATTACGGCATTGAAATCCAAACTGCAATAAAATGTGTTCGTTTGTATTGGTGAGTAGTAATATTTCTCCTCTTCTTTTCCTGTAGGGTGCTGGAGAACTAGAAGATCCGTGGTAGCCTTACAAATCTACTAAAATGCTTTTGATTCTGAAAGGGGGGAAAATAAGTTTTAAATCTGATTTCTTCAAGGGAAAAATTCTGGTGGATTTCCAACATTTTATGAAATGGGCAGAAAGATAATAGATTTTTTCCATCACTTGTTCATTTTTGTGTTTTCTGATATTGCCACTCTTAGCATTGCCTGTAACTACAGTATTTTTTACCAGCCTCAGGCATAGTATTTAAAAATCTGTAATGAACTTTGGCCCTTAAAAAGAAGGAACAAATCTCCCAGCAGATGAGTATGTGTAGCTGAGGTGCACGGGTTAGGAGGTGTACTCTGAAGATACATTACGGCTACGTGAAACGTGCAGCACATGAATGCGAGAGTGCGCAAAGTAATTGTTTGAGACGTGACTTAAATTTCACTTTATTGAGTTGGAAGGCTTTGCAGCTCTGTGGCTTGGAAGTAATTTTAATTGGGCAATACACTAACAGATGTGTTTTGGGTTTTTAATTTTCCAGTTTTACCTGTATTACCAGACCGTTAGGTTTCCCCGCGGTGCCCAAATTGTGATGCGTTGCCTACTGCTTGCTTTAAGATACATAGTGTTGGCAATAATATCTGAAGACTCTAGGCATCTAAAAACAGCAAGGATTTGACGCATGTGTACCACACACCCTTAAACTCTCGCTAGGAAAACCTTTTAAAACCAAACTGATGAATTTATAGTTAGTAGTGACTCGCTTCGACATCTCTCACAGCTGCAGGATTTTTTTTTTTAAATGCTGAAAAATTGCCTTTATTCTAATGTAAATTTTTGTTGTTGTTGTTGTTCGATGTGGTTTTCTGTAGGTTTTTTGATTTTTTAAATTTTTTTTTTTTTTTTGGCTTACAGACAGAAGTTTTGTGTAATATGGGTTATAATTTTTAATTGTTTGCATTATTTTCAAAGTTCAAATTATCGCTTGGAGATTGCTATAAATACACTTAAAATTATCTATTTTAAATTAAGAAAATATTAGAGATATTTTCATGGGTTCAACGACCTTTCATTTTATAAGCAAATGGGCATGGTACAGAGTGGCTGTCATGTAAGGTACTTGAAGATTCTTAGTTTAATTCTATTTTTGCAATAACCTTGACTTTTTTTCTGACTTCTTTGAGTTGTGCATGTAATGAGTCCAGTAAATGCTGAAAACGGGGAAGAGTAAAGTATTTATCTAAAATAAAAGCTATTGGGGAGGGGAAACAATGAATGTATCCATCTGTACATGATTTACATGCTGTGGATGCCTTGTAAACATTTTCCTATTTGTTTAAACTGTGTTTCAGCGAGGATGTAATTGCCCTTGTGTGTAGTTTTAAGCTAATGACAGTCATCAACTGGTTTTATGTGAAATGGAATTCTCATGGTATTTTTCTGTAACTTTATCCCCATGGTGAGTCTGTAAAACCCACACACTCTTTCATACTGGTGCTGAAGGCCAGCTCTCCCAATCATTTTGATTCACTGTGTATCTAATTTTTTTTGGTCTAGAGAGGTTTATTGCCACAGTATATTTTATTTATTCATTAGACTTTAGCCTTGTAAGTTAAAGTGTTCTAAATGATGATGTTAACAGGTATTTGTCCCTTTTTTGTTTTTTTTTTGGGGGGGGGTGGTAAAAGATAGGGAATGAAGAATGCAAACTGGTTTATTGTTCAGACTGTCCGCTCTGGTCCAATCCTGTACTGATAGTACCTTCCCAGTATGATATTGTGATGTTTCATACAATACAGTGAACATAGCCAACTTGTTATCTTCAATAAAGGATTGATAAAACAGTGTGATATGCTTTATATTTTCTTGAGAAGGAACTTATGAAGTTGATGTAATTGGTCTATATAACGACATAACCAAGTAGCACTTATGAGGTGTCTTGGAGGTTTAGTTCTACAGCAACTATGGATTTTTGTCTTAATAAGCTCTAAGTCTGGAAGTGGGCTTCTCTGTAGGAAACAAGAGTACATCTATTGTGCCTAGGGCAAATGCTTCCCAGCTTCATCTTGAATGAGTCTTACTGCAGGTATGGGAGAACATTCATTTAAGGTCTAAAAATTCAGATTAAACTTGATAGATTTTTTTAATTTTTTTTTTTTTAGCAAACTCATTTATTAGAGGTCAGAGGTTAGACCTGCAACATGTTATTTTTACAGTATTTTAGCCATTTCTCCACTTTAAAACCATGAATGAGTTGGGGTTTGTTTTTGTTGGTTTTTTTTCCAACCTTGTTAAGTTACTCAGCTGAGTGGGAAAGCAGAAAGGTATCGATAATAAGGAGGATTTCTGTCTGAATACTTGATGTTACTGTGGAAGGGATGTATTTATGAAAACATCAGTGTACATTTTTGACTCTAAGTTCTGTAAGCCTATACATTCTTTGAGTATGACGTCTGCATGTTTTTATTATGACCTGGAATTCTAATACCTTGTTCTACTGGTAATGCTTCTTGTGCTCCATAGGCTTCAGTCACATTGTGTAGAATTGAAGCATGTACACAGATTTTTACTTCCCCCTGCCAAGGGACAAGAACTATAGTTTGCACAGCTGCAACAAAGCCTGAATCAATCATCTTTTTTCCTCTCATGCATCCACTGGGTTCTGAATTCGAATCATGTTTTTAATCAAAATACCCTTCAGAGTTTAGCAGCCTGAAACAGCCCTGTGGTGGTTGACTTCAATATGAGAAGTCTGCATGTTTGATAAAATGAGTTAATGTATGTGCCATTGCTAGACAATTTTAACATGTGTTTTTAAACTGTTCTCTTAATTATGTTGCCCCCTGGTAACTAATGTAAAGACACTAATATAGAATGCTGAGGGTGAGGCTTGTCTCTTCTGCTTCAGATCTTTCTGATGTTCACATTCAGCTTGCTTGCTTGTTTGCAGTTTTCCTTCATTTTTGTGACTTCCTGTAATGGAGACATTCCTGTAATTTTTGTGTCAGTTCTTACATTTTTTTCTCTGATTATCTTAAGCAAAATAAAGCTTTGTTTTAACGTATTAACATTTTAAGTGGAATAAGGAATAAAGACATGCAAGTATAAGTGGTGTCATCATGACCTCATCAAAAGGCTTATAGGTTGGAAGTTAACTACAGTTGAAAGATTTGTTGTTATAAACAGATGCTTCATGTGCTTCTTTGAGCCTGCATGCAAATTTTTGCTGGACTTGACCAAAACATCTACACTTTTCATGGCCTTTATGTGAATATGATACTAATGTTGCTCTTCAGGTATAGGATTAAAAAAAGCCAACCAGCCAAAAAACTCCGCAACCAAACTGTGTTTGAAATTAGTAAGATGCCAGTTCTTTTACATGTCACAAGCTAGCTGTTGGTGGCTGTGCTATTTCTTGGTATTGTGTATAAAGTAGAATTAAGTCAGCTACTTTATCTGTTAGCTTTCGTAGTATGTCAGCCATAAATTTAACTCCAGAAAACCACTTTTCTACTGGAGGTTCATAGTAGAAATCAAAATCAGTAGGAACTTGAGATTGGTTACAGTATCAAACAAAGCTTTAGTGGGCAGTTTTTACTTGTGGAAAAGGAATCAAAAATCCCGGTGTCACTGTCCAGTAAAGAAGTTACCAGGTCTGTTCTAGCAAAAAACCCACAGTACAAAGCAGTTCTTAATGCATCACCATTAGGCACTGGAATGGGCTGCCTGGGGAGGTGGTGGAGTCGTCGTCCCTGGGGCAGTTCAAGGCAAGGTTGGATGTGGCACTTGGTGCCATGGTCTAGCCTTGGGCACTGTGGTAAAGGGTTGGACTTGATGATCTGTGAGGTCTCTTCCAACCTTGGTGATACTGTGATACTGTGATACTGTGATACCTACGTGGGGTTTTGTAGGGCTGAAAAGCTGATTTCAGGTTTAAAGACTGCTGAAGGCACGTGGCTTTATCTCCTTAGCAATGCTTTTTAGCTCTAAAATAAAGTTTAACTCAGAGAGAGGTAGCTTCACAGGTACAAGTGAGCAACTAATATGCTTGCAGACTCAAAAGCAATTTGGCAAAACCACAGAAAAGTAGCCCTGTCACTGAACTTATGCTGTGTAACTCAGGTAACTCCACCTGAGGTCTCATGTATTTGTAACCACTTTCTGTTTGCCAGTCTGATCTGATTCTGCTTGTTGTTATCTTGAGTCTTGCTGTCCAAATCTGGCTTACAGTTTGCTTGTACCATTTTGTATTCCTACCTTACTGCTTCTCTGATCAAAAGACAAGTAGCTCTTGCATTTTGGCATGACTCCCTCTCCTTTGTTCAGCTCGCTGCCTGAGGTTGTCTTTCACGTCCATCTTTACCTGCTAACATGCTTAATCAGTGTGGCTGTGCTTTATTATTTTTACATGAGAAGTCATATTCCCCCAAATAACTTTCACTTCTTCAGAAGCAGTGTTAAAACATCCATTTGCTGTGATGCTTGAATTTATAGACTGGGATTCTTGAGGATTGCTTTCTCTGTTGATGACTAGTTTCTGCTTCTGTTCCTGCCTGTCTTTATTTGTCTACGTGCAACTTGACTAGGAATGTCCATCAGAAAAAAGCTTTCTGTTAGGGTGATTACTGACTGTGAATTAACATTAGCTCAATGTATCAACATCTGCTTTTAAAACTTAGCAAAAACCAATCAGGTTTGAGGCTGGGCTTCTGTGGAAAAACTGGGCTTCCTCTGTCAGCTGGGTTATCTTTCTGTGAGAGCAGTTGACCTCCCTCATAAATGGAAACCACTGTGTCACAGGAAGATGGATTCTGAAGAGTTGCAGCAACTAATTGAAACAATGTTGTTGGAAATTTGTGTCAAGTCTGTTTTGGAAACTACTTTTTGCTTTCTCGGACTTCTGGAATTTCAGGTGAGTTGTGCTGAAGTTGAGTTTGTTATAACAGTATTAGAACCCTACCTTTAAAAAGCTGGAAACATTCCACTTCATGAGTCATTTCATGATCATCTTTGAAGTTCATCTCATCCGTAAACATAAAAATACTGGGTTTTCTGGCCTCTCTTAGGGGACTTCTGAATTCTGGTGGGTCCTCATGGATGCCTTCAAGTGTTTTTCAGAGAAGTTAGATGCAAATTTATGTGGAGAAAATTACTAAATGGGTTCTACCTTTATCACTTGGAAAGAGCTGCAAAGCTTAAGTGTACTGTGTCCAGTTCTGGGCTCCTCAATTCAAGAGAGATGTTAAAGTGCTGAAACGTGTCCAGAGAAGGGCAACAGGGCTGGTGAAGGGCCTGGAACACAAACCTTGTGAGGAGAGGCTTGAGGCAGCTGGGGTTGTTTGGCCTGGAGAAGAGGAGGCTCAAGGGAGATCTCATTGCTGTCTACAACTATCTGAAGGGAGGCTGTAGCCAAGTGGGGGTTGGTCTCTTCTCCCAGACAACCAGCAACAGAACAAGGGGACACAGTCTCAAGTTGTGCCAAAGTAAGTATAGGCTGGATGTTAGGAAAAAGTTCTTGCCAGAGAGAGTGATTGGCATTGGAATGGGCTGCCCAGGATGGTGGTGGAGGCACCATCCCTGGAGGTGTTCAAGAAAAGCCTGGCTGAGGCACTTAGTGCCATGGTCTAGTTGACTGGCTAGGGCTGGGTGCTAGGTTGGACTGGATGATCTTGGAGGTCTCTTCCAATGTTTTTGATTCTATAACAGCATAGCAGAGCTAAAAGCATGAGAACTGTGAGAGAGTGTCTTGTAATGAAGGCCATCATTCTTGGGGTAGGGAGAAGGTAGCCATGTGATAGTTGCCATTGCACTGAGTGATGAGGATGGGGGAGGGGAGATGCTATTTTAAGCATTATGTGAATAATTGCTGAATGTGGGATTATGGTTTCCTCTGGTTCACTGCTATACACAAGCCAGGTATGTGAACCTTTTATGGAGATACATAGTGTGAGATTGGGCCCACACAGTTCAGTGGATTTGCCAAGTTAAAAATGGGAAGGCTGGTATTCACTGCAGGCAGTGGGTTACCTTTCACCATGCAACGTTTTCACCCTGCTGCTTGAATGCCAGACACTTCTGAAAGAAACATGTTTTACATAGTGTGTAGAAGTTAGTACTTTATAAACAGATTTTGAGCAGATTTGGTAAGTAATACAAAGTAAGGAAGATTGTCTTCTATTTCAGGCTTTGCATATTCAGGTGGCCATGAAATTTAAGTTCTGCTACCCCTGTCCACACCAAATAGTACATATACCCTTAACATTGCTTTGTAGCGTTGTGAAATGTTTCTTTGATACAGAGGTCTAATTTCTGCTGGCCAGAGAGTCCCTTGTGTGAGCATGGAGCCTTGCATGTGCCAGCTGTTGCTGTGCGATGTGCTATGTCAGCCCACCTAAACTGGAGAACTGCAGTTTTGTTGGTCTGGTTCTGGAGTAGAGTTTTTTGTTGTGTGTTTGTTTGGGTTGGTTGTTTTTTTTTTTTAGGGGGGGGAAGGAGGATTGTTTGGGGTTTTTTGGTTGGTGGGGGTTTTTTTGGGGTGGAGGGGTGAGGCATTTGTTTTTTCTCTAGGACATGTGTGTTTCCAGTGAAACCAAAGGTTTTATTCCCAGTGCTCACATTGGTGTTTCTGTGATGCTGGTTTTGTTTTGTTTTTACAGCCTTTTGCTGGACTGTCATGGTCTGATACGTAATTAATGAACTCTCTTGGTTTCCTGTAAAGTTAATCAAATTAACCACGATGGACACTTGTAAAAGCTTTGGAATCCAGTTCAGTACTGCAGAGTGAGCCTTTCTGTGGGGATACTGGAGATTTCTGGTCTGAACCGAGGTTTTTCAGCAGGAAATTATTTCAGGGGAGTAAACCCTGAGTAGATTTGATCATGACATACCTGCTACCATTTTGATATGTGTGACAAACCAAATTAGTTACAGAAAGGCCTATCTGTGTGCACTGGTGGAGACAGGAGGATTACACTCAATATATTAAGGTCTGAAAAGCATAGCTTGTATAGCCTAGCAATAGTTGTGGTTATGCAGCAGTCATCCTGCAGAACACAGTATCCCATATCTGAAAGCTCCTCCCTGAAAATCCTGTTGTCCTTCCTCATAAGGAAGTGCATGGTGCTAAACAGAGCAAAATCATTGTCAGAGTAAGGATAGATGTGGCTTTCTATGAGGTCCTGTCTTTTGGTGAGTCCAAGGATGGAAGGGGTGGTGATGGCACTGTAATGCCATTTTGATTTCGAGCTTCTGCGTGGCTGCCCAGCTGTGCTGTCTGCATTGTGGAGATCTTTCACTAACACCAAGCCACCCTCATATTTATGGCCATCAAAACTAGAGTAACAATCTCTCAGGTTTTAATACTAGGCTGAACATCCCCAGCTTGTACAAGGGTACAATCAAGATGTGGGTCTCTTGCTGGCAAAGGTTTTGCAGATTAGACTGAAAAAATGAAAGCTCTTTGTTAGGGAGGGCTGACATGGACTCCACACAATTCAGTCTGAATCCACCAGCGACCCATTCTTTGTTCTGACTTCATGTGTAGAGTCTTGAACATAGACCACACACCTACACATGAGCATAATCTAGGCAAGTACAGCCCAGTCGTTTGCACACATCATGCCTTCTTTTTCTCCTTAACTAGATGTCCCACTATCTTTCCTCTCCCGTGGGAGGCATCCTGAAGTTGTGGGAACGAAGGTCAAAATGCTCACTGCACTGCTTGTTGTTATTCTCTCTCACATTGCATCCTCACACTTCGAAAGTTACCATTCTCTGGGACAGAAATGTGATTGATGGATGGATGCTGTAAAGAGGAGAGTGATGGATGCTGTAAAGAGGAGGGTGATAGCCGTGTAAAGTGAGAAACAACAACCCTTTAGTTTACATTAAAGTAAGTAGGGGAGGACATCCAGAAGGAGTCCACTCTTCGTGCTGCTGCTCTTGCAGGTACAGCTGCGAGAAGTGAAGGATAACAGCTCGTGAAAAATAGTGGGAGAAGCCAGCTACGCTGATCACCTGTGAGAGCCAGGTGTCGCTGCCTCCTTGCCCTGAAACCGATCCCTGAAATGTCACATGAGGTAAGCAGGAGCTAACTACTGCACTTCTAATGCTCTTAACCTTTAATCACATAGCCCATTAGTGGACTAAGAGTGTTAAAAAACGGTCAACAGTAACAAATAACCCCACCAAACTATAACACAACCTCCCACACCTTTACATTTTGCCATTACCTGGGGCTTCAGGCTGCAGGCTAATGGCAGAAACCTCACTCACACTTAGGGATGTGCAGATGCCACATTAGAAATTTGCTGCTTGAGAGCATCTCTCTCTTGGTGGCTGCCCTCTATGTCAAGGGAAGAATTTCTTAGTGCTGAATGAAACAGCTTTAAAGGTCAGATTAGTCATCAGTTGTGTGGAAGCCACTGAGGAATGACTGACAACCATAGTGGTTTGCCTCTTACATGGCCCTGATTCTGTAAGTAATGATGTTATATTTAAATTGTGTTACATCAGACCCAGTGGTAACAGAATCACAGAAACATTCTAGTTGGAAAAGACCCTTAGGATCACCAAGTCCAGCCGATAACTCTGCTGTACGAGGTTCACCCTAAACCATATACCCAAGCACCACTTCCAGATGACCTTTAAACACATCCAAGGTTAGTGACTCCACCACCTCCCCTGGACAGCCCATTCCAATGCTTGACCACTCTCTCCATGAAAAATATTCTCCTGATATCTAATTCAAACCTACCCAGTTGCAGGTTGAAGCCATTCCCTCTCCTTTTATTGCACTTTACCTGTGAGAAGAGACCAGCAGCAGTCTCTCCACAATGTCCCTTCAGGTAGTTGCAGACAGCAATGAGGTCTTCCTTCAGCCTCCTCTTTTTCAAACCATCCCCAGCTCCTTCAGTTGCTCTTCATAAGATCTATTCTCCAGGCCTTTCTCTAGCTTTGTTGCCCTCATCTGCACTCCAGCACCTTCACATCCCTCTTGTAATGAGGTGCCCAAAACTGAACACAGTACTTGAGGTGTGACCTCACCAGAGCTGAGTACAAGAGGACAATCATCTCCCGACCCCTGCTGGCCACAGCATTTCTAAACCAAGCATTGCACTGGCTTTCTTGGCTGCCTGGGCTCGCTGCTGGCTGCTGCTCAGTTTCTTGTCAGTTAGAACCCTCAGGTCCCTTTCCTCCAGGCAGCTCTCCAGCCGCAAGCAATGGTAGCAAATGGTAACCATTTGATGAAAAAGCATTAAGCAAGAGAACTTTAACAGTAAACATCTTTCTACATGTAGCACCTTGGGGTGCTTAATCACCCCTCTGCACGGTTTTCAGGGTAATAGGTACAGTATGGCAACCACTTGTCATTTGCATAGAACCAAACAGCAGACTCCTTAAGCCAGCCTGCACATCTAAATAATTATGTATCAGAGACTGGAAACTGATCCCTCTGTCTTGCAGAACTAACCATGGCAATCTGTGTGGAGATGGCAGCTGTTACTGCCTGCATACTGGTAGAGTTAGATAGGGAAACAAGCCCAGAGGTAAAGAGAGCAACTGGCACAATGCAAAGTGTTTCCTGTACTACTGAATGCTTCCCAGCAGATTCCGCTGGCACAGTTGCACTGGTGAGTTACTGCTGCTAACCTATGGCATTTCTCAGGAGGGAGCCATTCCGGAGTGGCTTGAGAACAAGCCAAAAGCCTAACGTCTGCATATGTAATACACTTTAAAAGGAAAGAGAGCTCAGTGGGAACTGTTGGGGAGCTCTCTCTCAAGGTGAAGTTTGCTGTTTCCCTTTATCAAATAATTTTAAGGCAAGCAATTCCTCAGCACTAGGAATGGAGTGGGGAATGATCTGTAACAAAACCAGAATACTTGTGTGGTTTAGTTTATGGGGAGGAGCATACAGGAGGAAGTACTGGATTCTTGGACTTGTTCTCCAGAGTCTGTGGTAGTTGATTGTCCAGACTTATTTCTTTGCCTGTATTTTCCCTCCAGGTTTTCTAGTATAATTTTTAGTCTTCAAGGTCCAGATTTCCAACCTAATCATACCTGTGCTCTGCTGATACCTGCTTTTGCTTCATCTCTTACATAGCAGCATGGAGTTCATCTGAAATGACTGAACCCTAGCTGTAAGCACAGAGTGACTCTTAAGAATGTATTTTTACCAAGATAGCTCCTTGGTAATTTCCAGGGTGATTTATACTCTCTTTTAACCTTAAAATAGAGTGTCCCTGTATCTTTGTCCTGAGGAAGACTGAGGTTGGTGCACATGGATTCCTCTATACATGGCCTCCAGCTCCTGCATTTCTCTGCTACAGCAACAGAATCCTCCTCTTTCCGGTTGAACACTTGGCAATTGAGACGGGATCCGTCCTACTTAAGGTATAAATAAATACTTAATGTTACTTGGAGATTACATTAGGATAAGAAGAGCGTTTTTGAAGACAATTCCTGTGCATCAGAGTTCACAGAGCAGGCATTGGCCATTGCACTTACACAAGGTATTCATATAAGGGTGTGTGGAGCTTCAGCAGCTTCTGACTACTGAATTACTAAATTGCCCTTTTATCAGTTGTAAGAATTATGCATGCAAAGGGTAACTTCACTGTTATCCTTCAAGTGCAGACAATTAAGTTTACTGTCTCAAAGAAAAGGGAGGGGCTGAAATACCTGCAACCACAGTTTCAGCAGTGTTTTGAGTAGAAGTGATGTGGTATTTGGACAGAGTGGAGTTAGGTCCCTGTTTCTCTGCAGATTTCATGCGTGTCAGGGGGTAACCCTCTCCCCATCTTCAATTTCAGCAGCGTTTCTGGCTGTGAAACTTTATTGTGCTTTACTTCTGACAATGTTAGGATTTGCTGTAATGAACAGACAGAAATGTAGGAGAACATATGTGAGACACAAAAGCTGTGGTTTGACTGAAGAGTTCCTTGGCCAAGTGATTGTGCTGTGTGTTCTGACCCCTTTACCCACCTGTTCTCTCCCTGTGCTGCGCTGGGTGAAGCACTGCTGTGGTCTCCTGGGGACCAGGTGGATTAGGAATAGAATGGTGTAAAGCGTGAAATTACCTTTTTCAGCCAAACCTGTTTCCCAATCTGATTCACTGCACAGCTGCCTAAATACTTCACTTGGCATGAGGCAGGGGGTAACACAAGGCAGGTGTAGGCAGCCAGGTATAAGAGTTGATGGAGTTAGCAGTAAGTGCTGATGAGTTAGACACAAAACTGCAACTTCAGTCCTAGTCATGTAGCATTGCCTACGGAGCAGCTATTTGTTGTGATAAATTACACATCTGTCACAGTGATGTACTGGAGGTGCTTTCTGGGACTTGCAAAAGTGCTGTTCTGTGTCTCAGGATGGTAATGTTCCTGCATATGCCTTCTGTCATTCCGTGCCCATGCTGCAAAATGGTAAATGTGAAGATCCTCCCTTCTCATGGTGCATTTTTCAGAAAAGACACTGCCTGTGACTTGCAAGTTCTGTGGCATCAAGAAAGCTGACAACACAGTTGGCATTGGCTCTGGGGTATATCAAGAAGAGTGTGTGCAGCACATGAAGGGAAGTTCTCCTCCACCTCTGCTTTGCCCTGGTGAGAACTCCTCTTGAGTACTGTATTCAATTTTGGCCTCCCCAGTTTAAGAGGAACAGGGATCTGCTGGAGAAGGTCCAGTGGAGGGCTAAAAGGATGATTAGGGGACTGGAGCACTGCCTGATGAGGAGAGGCTGAGGGACCTGGCGCTTTTTAGTCTGCAGAAGAGAAGGCTGAGAGGGCATTTAATAAAGGTCTAAAAATGTCTGGGGACTGGGGATCAGGTGCGGGGGGACAGGCTCTGCTTACTGCTCTCTGGGATAGGATAAGGAGCAATGGATGTAAGTTGCAGCACAGGAGGTTCCAGCTCAACATAAGGGGGAACTTCTTTACTGTAAGGGTCCCAGAGCACTGGTACAGGCTGCCCAGAGAGGTTGTGGAGTCTCTTCTCTGGAGACTTTCAAGGCCTTTCTGGATGCATTCCTCTGTGACCTGAGCTAGACTGCATGGTCCTGCTCTGGCAGTGGGGGTTGGACTCGATGATCTCTTTGGGTCCTTTCCGACCCCTGATGTTCTGTCATCTTGTGTGCTCATGTGTCGGATGTGACACTACAGAAAGAAGTGCATAAAGCAAGGAGAAGCACTAAAATCTGGTCCCAGTTCCTGTTTCCTTCGGTCTGCCTGGGCGGAGGGCACTGGCTGGAGGAGATGTCTTGGCGAATGGTGTCTGGTTGGCACACAGATCTGTACATTGGCACAGACTTTCCTAGCTGGAGTAGTAGGACGTTTATGGGGATTCACATCCTATGCTGAGGAATGTTTCAGAGGTAAAGGAGGAGGAGAAGGAAGAGAAAGGTTTATTTTCTTCCAAGTTTTTTTTTCTTGAATCGATTTTAACAGTTGCCAGTGAGGTTTTCTTTCTTTATTCTAGCTTCTGCCTCCGCAGAGCTGTCCCGTCCTGATTGAGATCGTTCTGGGTGTAGCAACCTTTCCCATGCTGTGAATCACCGGATCGGTATGTGCCTTGTAGTGGTTAATGCTTAAGAGTTGTGAATGGGCTGGGTTAGTTGGAGAGGTTTTGTTTTTCTAAGCGGTAAGAAACGAAGCGCTTCAGGCCTTTTGTGTCTCCTTTGTGTTGTTGCGTAGTGGGCAGAAGCTGTCGACAGCTGCTTCTCTTGTAAATCACTCCTTAATGCCATGCTCAGACTGCTTGAGGCGGCGAAAACCACGGCCAGCCTGCAAACCTGCATACTTGCTAAATCCTCCCCGGGTAAATGCCCTCAAGTTTTGCCTTGCTACCAAGAGGAAGAGAAGTTTGGTGTGCTGGGCAGAGCAACAGTAAGCATAACTGCCTGACTGGTGTGAGCAACAGAGCTTGTTCCCTGGAAGACTGAGCTTTCTTGCAGTGTTTTGTTATCTTGCTGAAGATGCCTGCTATGTGGAAGAGTGGGAGCACTTTGCCCTGTTTGCCTTTTTTGCACTTTGACCTGTTGGTGAGGATTGATTATAAACCCAGATGCTAATTACACTGCTGCTCATTTCGCTGAACAAAGGTGGGTTGGCAAAGCTTTCTTGTGGTGGCTGGAGTCTTCAGGACGAGACCCATGAAATAAAATGGTTGAGGAGGAGGCTAAGAGCTTACCTATGGAGCTGAGTGAGAAGGGAGGTGTGGAGAATAACGGATTTGTTCAGAATGAAGCATTTGATGACAAGGAGACTGATACCAGGAGCCAAGAAGACATACCAAAACCGTGCACTGTTGATGTGGAGCCAGTGGCCATGGAGGAGCCAGTATTGAAGCCTTATGCAGGGATGCCAAAGGAAGTCTTGCTCAAGTTCTCCAGTCAAGCCCGGTACAAAGTCACGAGGGAGATTCTCTTCTGGCTCATCATTGCTGCTGCTGTCGTGCTTATATGTGCTACAGTTGCAATTATTGTCCTTTCCCCGAAGTGCCTGGATTGGTGGCAGGCTGGTCCTATCTATCAGATCTATCCTCGTTCTTTCAAGGACAGCAACATGGATGGCAACGGTGATCTGAAAGGTGAGTGACTTTTCAGCCTTGGTACGTGCAAGGCTACGTAGCAGTTGTCTGCCTGCCTGTCTATATATGTGTGTGTATGTGTTAACAAATCAAATACAAGCATGCACATGCCAGTAGAGACAGTCACTCTAACGGAGAAGGAAAGACAAGTGCTTTGAGTAATCGTTAATGCAGCTCGTGTTGTCATGATTAACTCTAGGATTTGCTCGCTCGAGTTGCTGAATAAATGTTTAGAGCTGGGCAGAAAGCAGTAGCACAAAACTGAGGTCAGTCAAGAGGATGGGTGCTGTTGAGCACTTTATCAGCTGCCTTTCCATAAGGGAAAGTCAGGAAAAACAAAACAGACAAAGTGGAAAGAAGCGTGTTACTTTTGTTCACGGTCTAGGTGGTTTTGAGCTCTTAGGAATGCATTGAGAGTACCTGGTACGAGAGGCAATGCCACTCAGCAGCAGCTTTCAACAAGAGAAGGCTTAACACTATAATGGACAATAAACTTCTAAACAAGAAGTGCTGGTTATAATATGTGCCAGGAAGATAAAAAGCCTTTAGGTTTAAAAGCGCTGGGGGGGAATGGAGTGAGGTGTTCCTGTAGAAAACCGTGCTGGGGGGGAATCCGTGTGGCTTTTTGTAAGGCAGAGAGTACCTGGGGGCTTGGCATTGAAACTGCTTCCTGCGGGTGGTCTTTAGGACTCCTTGGTGGTCCTTGCAACGGGAAGGCAATGCTGTTACTGCAGTTGGTGAAAATACAGGACCCTTGTGTTTCCTCCTTGAGAGCCCACGTCAAACTATTAAGTAAGATATTTCTCTGTCAAACAGACGATGCCATTTTCTTTTAAACAGGTATCCAGGAAAAACTAGACCATATTACATATTTGAACATAAAGACCGTCTGGATCACTTCTTTCTTTAAGTCTCCAATAAAAGACCTTGGGTATGGAGCTGAAGATTTCTATGATATTGATCCCATGTTTGGGTCGATGAGTGATTTTGAGGACCTGCTTGCAGCCATACATGACAGAGGTAAGTTGAGACTGAACAAAGTGACTCTTGTAAAAGTGTTCACTCATGTTATAGACCTGTACCTTATACCATGAAGTTATCATCTGAGATTTCAGTTTGTGCATCTGGCAGTTCCCCCTTGATGGTGTCGAGTAGGAGCAGAAGGATAGGCATTAGCTTGGCGTCAAGCTAAACTGCATGATTGCTGTTTCCTGCCCTTGGGCACTGGGTGGTGCTGGGAGCACGAAGATGTCAGGAGCTACAGGAGCAGCCTCAGACTGCTGGGTGTCCTCTGCGAGGCGTCAGCCTCTCCGAGGATGATCATGGGTGATGGACTGATGTGCTGCTTGTCCTTCCTGGTGCCTGTGGTGTGACCGTTGCTGGTCTTGGGGGATCAAGGCTGAGATGTGGTTGTTTCTGACTGAATTTTGTGACCGATGGCCGCTTTCTGAAGACAGAAGGAAAACAATGACAGGGGTAGGAGGGAACATGGGTATCCTTCTTGCAATTGTGTTCTCGGTTGGTGAATTGGTGCTTCAGACAAATATTTGCTGAGGTGTCTTCCCAAACAGCTGTCGGCATGAATGGGAGATGGTTTGCCAGTTTCTAAAACATGTGGAACTTCAAAAGAACGCCTAGGCTTTAGGAAGGGTGAGGAAGCCCAAGTGTTAAACCGGCGCTAGACCAGTGAAGTGCCTTTCTCACCTAGGAGGTGGAAGAAGGATGTGGAAGTCGGAGTTAATGAAAGTGGTTCATGACAACAGGAACTTCTGCTGATTCGTTTCTGACCCCTTCTTTCCCTTCTCAGCGATGGGCTGTGGGGAACAGTACCAGCCAAATGTGTCACAGCTGCTTGCAGACTCTAGGTAGTCTTGGTGACCTGGGGCTTTCTGTGGTGGGTTTCTGCCTTTCTCTTTTGCCAGACCTCTGGGATGGAAGAAGATCAAACACTGTTGGTAATGCACTTATAAAAAATGTGAACTTTGTCTTAAAGACTGCATTTAATGTTGTTTTTATGGCGTGATGTTTAAGGGCTCAAGGTGATAATGGATTTAATACCAAACCACACGAGTGACAAGCACCGATGGTTTCAGCTGAGTCGCAATCGGACTGGGAAATTCACCGACTACTACATCTGGCAGGACTGCGTGCAGGCTACGGGTTTGGTTGCTCCTCCAAACAACTGGGTGAGCACACGAAGTCATCTGTGCAAATCCCAAACTGAGTGCAGGCTGCCACATATCAGAAGCAGCTACAACAGTTGTCCCTGTACTCTGCACTGGTTAGACCACACCTTGAGTACTGTGTTCAGTTCTGGGCCCCCCAGTTTAGGAGGGACATTGAGATGCTTGAGTGTGTCCAGAGAAGGGCGACGAGGCTGGGGAGAGGCCTTGAGCACAGCCCTACGAGGAGAGGCTGAGGGAGCTGGGATTGGTTAGCCTGGAGGAGGCTCAGGGGTGACCTTATTGCTGTCTACAACTACCTGAAGGTAGGCTGTAGCCAGGTGGGGTTGATCTCTTCTCTCAGGTGGCAAGCACCAGAATGAGAGGACACAGCCTCAGGCTGCGCCAGGGGAAATTTAGGCTCGAGGTGAGGAGAAAGTTCTTCGCTGAGAGAGTCATTGGACACTGGAATGGGCTGCCCGGGGAGGTGGTGGAGTCGCTGTCCCTGGAGCTGTTCAAGGCAGGATTGGATGTGGCACTTGGTGCCATGGTCTAGCCTTGAGCTCTGTGGCAAAGGGTTGGACTTGATGATCTGTGAGGTCTCTTCCAACCCTGATGATACTGTGATACTGTGAAATAACTGCTAATAAGTTATCTAATGCAGATTGAGGTTTAAACAAGTCAGGGAGGAGGAGCTCCTGCCTCAAAGAGAGGCTTTTGTTTCTTTACATCACTGTTAAATCGTTTTTCATTAAACAAACACAAAAAGGGATAGCTGTGCACCAGTTGTTCACGTGTGTCTCCACCTGTGTCCAACTACTCCACTTTAGAAACTTCATCTCAGCATCTCCAAAATCATAGTTGGTGGAGAAGGAAAAAACCCAGTAGGCCCTTGGTGCTTTTTCTGGAAGGTGATCAGACCAGGAAATCTGTTGCCTGTTTCAGCTGTATTTATATGAAATATGAGCCAAGGAGTACATGATTAGGAGCTTGTATATTCTAAGAGCTCAAGATGAATTAATTTTGTACTAGTTAGTAATTTCTGTTCAAACTTGCAGTCAGGAGTGATCTTAGCTTTTAGAATCTCTCATTACACATGTGACTAGATCCAAGTTAACATTTGAACATTCTGACTGTTGTTGGCACTGCAATGGGATAATACCAAATTGCAGAAAGCCTTGCATTAACTAAAGCTATTTTTAATAAGGTTTAGGAAAAACAAATCCAAAAGAAGTGTTCACACTTAGCTTTACTCCTCTATGCTGAAAAATTCCCAGGGAAAGTCTACTAAAATAAACCCAACATGTAGTGAAGCACAACTAGGAGAAGAGCAACTAGCAGGAGGAGCAAGTGTAAAATGAGTACTGAAGTCTTCAAAGAATGTAGTCCACTGATCAGGCATTTTCTGCTTTATTATATGTTTGTAGCACACCACATCTTCAAGTGTTCATTGAAGTAAATCTTTAAGTTGGTTCTGATTTTATCCCTCCCTTATTGTGAGCAGGTGAGTGTCTTTGGGAACTCCAGCTGGCAGTTTGATGATGTGAGGAAGCAATGTTACTTTCATCAGTTTGGGAAAGAACAGCCAGACTTAAATTTTCGCAGCTCCGCTGTCCAAGAGGAAATCCATGTGAGTATGTAACCCACTGCTGCAACACCAACAGCAAACCAGCTCCTTCTACACTTCAGTTCTCTGATCATTTATGCTACGTAGTTCTCAGTGTGGTTGTAACTAATTCAAGTATTGCAGTGTATATAAACAGTTGGAACGAAAAGGTGTCCAGACAAACATTTAAGGTTATAAGCAAAGTGGAAGCTTTATGCTGTAATGTTGCTAGTGTCACAGTTACTTTGCTTTGAGTCTTTTTGATTTCAAAGCTAACAAGCAATCAAAAAAGAAAACAAACAAAAACCCCCATCCACCCAAAAAGCTAAAAACAACCCAAACCAACCAAACCCAAACCGGCTCCCCCAAACCAAAACCAAGACGAGCCAGCCAACCAAAAAAAGGAAAGAGAACCAAAAGAAGAACCCACAAAACCCCTCCAGATGAAAGAAGTGGAAGGACTGGCAGTGGGTGGTGTCGCAGTTCTCTGGGTTTTAGGGAGGTAGACTATTGCTCTTTTGCTGGCTTAAGTCCTCTCCTCTCAAGATCTTGGTGGGGTTTTGGCACAGGCTATTACAGGTTAAAAGGAGCTCCCTTTTTCTTTCTCTTTCTACCGAAGGCTTTCTTAAAGCTGCTTTCACGTCTGGTGAAGGCCTAATTTTCAGCCTAACCTTATTTGCAGACTGTTCGTACTTAGCTTTCCATGAGTCAAAGTTGTTCTTCAGCTCAGCTTTTCCCACCCTTGTTTATACTTTTTTGTTTTGCAGTGTTGTAAACAAAGCCCTTTAGCTTTTGTTATGATAGCTTAAACGAGCTGGTCTTTTCCTGGCTTTCCCTGTCCATTTCTTTAGCTACTAACATACTCCTTACAGTGCTTCTGGCTTGAAGTCTTTCTTAAAGTAAGCAAACCAAACAGAGAGGATGCCCGGGCAGAATCTTGTACAGTGGCATGGATTCTTCTTCCTCGGCTTCCTAAGATTGCTCTAAATTGCTTTCAAGTTGGTGGTAGTACTTGGTCCAATAGGACTGCTGTCTGGAAGCAGTTAATTGTTTCCAGCTCTAGTTTCCACCAAAAGCCAAGCATGAGGGCACTTAGTTTAGATGTTTTATCCAGGACAACAGTTAATGAGAGGATTGATGTAAAAGGGAAAGCAGCTCTTGTACTGAAGTCTGTGCTGAAGCAGAGCTGAGTGACTCAGGTGGAGAGAAGGTTTGTATCTTTGCTGATTCAAGGAGCTGTTAATTAGCCAGTCAGATGTAAGGATGGCATCCTCTTTTGGCAGAGAGATGATTGGTTTTCAAGAAAGCAAGCTAATGCTGATTGGAATTAGAAGGGATGTCTGGACTTGTGGATAAGGGAAGATAGTGAGTTTCAATCTGTCTTCATCTGTATTCACAGGATGTCAGGGGTCGGAAGGGACCCAAAGAGATTGAGTCCATCACCCCTGCAGAGCAGGGCCATGCAGTCTAGCTCAGGTCACACAGGAACACATCCAGACAGGCCTTGAAAGTCTCTCGAGAAGGAGACTCCACAGCCTCTCTGGGGAGCCTGTGGCAGTGCTCTGTGACCCTCACAGTAAAAAAGTTCCCCCTTGTGCTGAGGTAGAACCTCCTGTGCTGCAGCTTCTTACTTGTTGTACTTAAAACACAATTCAGGAGCTGTCTGGAAAAAACCAAAAAAGTCTTTGTTCTTAGATGAAGAAAAGTGCCTGATCTGAACATCTGCAGAAGCCACTTCAGAGGGACTGAGCTTCAGAGTTCTTTGTTAAAACTAGAGCAATTAAAACTGTAGTAATACAATAGCTACTGAAGGAGGATATAATTGTGTTGAGCTGACTAACCTCTCAGTTTCATAATGAAATTGCAAAGCGGTAGCGCCTACCTTGGGTAATATTTTTTCATGTTCCTACAAATAAATAAGCCTGAAAAAAAAATGAGCTTCAGTCAAAAGAGAACAAATGCTTTAAAAGTTTTATGTATTAAAAAAAAAAAAATCAGTGACACAAGGTCTGTGCAGAATAGCATATTTGAATCAAAGGGTTCTAACTGTGTGCAGCCGTGGTGGGTGCTCACCACAACAGTCCTTAGCACCAGCCCAATTGTTTTGATGGATGGGATAAAGGCTTCTAGCAAGGTGTCGTGGCTTGGGTCTCATGAAATGGGAAGAAATAGTAAATAAGACATGCTGTATTTGGCCTTAGTTTGACATGAGATTGATGTGATTCACTTGAACTTCAAATTTTACTGGGAGTTAAAGTTGTTACCTACTAATATTTCCTAACAGATTTAGTTTTCTTTGTAAGCATATACCACTGTGAATGGGGTGGGCTGACTTGGACTTACCAGATTTTACTTTTGTCTAGGATATTCTAAAATTTTGGCTCAACAAAGGAGTCGATGGATTCAGCTTCAGCGCTGTGAAGTTTCTGTTAGAAGCAACTCATCTCCGAGATGAGCCTCAAGTGAACAAGTCCCTGAGTCCTGTAATGTATATGTTGTCTTAGTTTTTCCCCCTGTATTTCCTGCTGGGCCAAGAGACTGGATGTTTTCACTCTTTCACATCTTAATTGTGGCTTTAGAAAGACTGGATCAACCTGTCTCTTGGAAAGCAAGTGGCTCCTGGGCACCGTGCACACAAGAAGATGGCTCTGGGCTGAGGGTGTAGGTCACTGGGATATACTCACAAGCAAGAGCTCTGTAGGTGGGAGGGGAATTAGAGAATCACAGAATGGTTGGGGTTGGAAGGGAGCAGAGATTGTGTAGTCCAACATCCCTGCTAAAGCACCCTTGTCTCCAGATAATGGTGGCACTAAGACACTGTTCCTGTTGGAGTTGAGGATTGCATAAAACTGGTGAGCTCTGCAAGTGTCATTGTCTTACAAGTTACCAGAACAGTTGTGTCCATCTTTGCAGCCTGGTGTGTGTGGCGCTAGCACCTGCTCTGCTTGCTGCTGCAGGTGGGCTTGAGTGGTTAGTGAACTTCCCCTCTTGAAAGAGGATCCAAAATAATCATCCCTTCTAAGTTCCCCAAGTGCAGCCCAGCCCTGTGTGTTTAGTGCTGGTGCACTAAAGAAATGTCAGTTAAAACTGTTCTCTACTGGTGCACTGTCACGGGGAAGGAAGAGAAGAATTCTGAGAGTTCTGAAATCCAAACTAGTGATGAACTAATGGGAAATATTGTCTTCTGATTTAAGGAGAGTATCACAGACTATTCCCAGCTCTACCATGACTACACGACCACACAAGTTGGTATGCATGACATCATCCGTAGCTTCCGGCAAACCATGAATCAGTTCAGCACTGAGCCTGGCCGCTACAGGTAATCGTTGCTACAGCTACTGAATCCTCCTCTAACTGGCACCCTCTTGACAGAAATGAACTTCTGTCAGAAACAGGTCATAAAAAGTCTTCCTCAAAGGCAAGCAGCAGGGCATAGGCCATACTGCCTCTTCCCCAGTGAGTGAAGGAGAGGTAATCGGGATCACAGGCTCACAGGATATCAGGTTGGAAGGGACCCAGAGATCATTGAGTCCAAGCCCCCTGCCAGAGCAGGACCATGCAGTCTAGCTTAGGTCACAGAGGAATGCATCCAGACAGGCCTTGAAAGGCTCCAGAGAAGGAGACTCCACAACCACTCTGGGGAGCCTGTGCCAGTGCTCTGGGACCCTTACAGTGAAGAAGTACCCCCTTGTGTTGAGATAGAATGTCTTGCTTATATCAATTGCTCCTTGTCCGACCCCCAGCCCTCAGATATTTATAAACATTGATTAAATCCTCTCTCAGTCTTCTCTCTTCCAGAATAAACAGCTCCAGGTCCTTCAGCCTCTCCTCATCAGGCAGTGCTCCAGTCCCCTAATCATCCCTGTAGCCCTCTGCTGGACCCTCTCCAGCAGATCCCTGTTCCTCTTAAGCTGGGGAGCCCAAAACTGAAGGCAGTATTCAAGATGAGGTCTCACCAGGGTAGAGTAGAGGCGGAGGAGAACCTCCCTCGATCTGCTGGAAACACTCTTCTTAATGTGCCCCAGGATCCCATTTGCCTTCTTGGCCACCAGGGCACACTGCTGTCACATGGATGTTATCCACCAGCACTCCCAGGTCCCTCTCTACAGGACTGCTCTCCAGCAGATCACCTCCCAGCCTGTACTGGTGCAGCTTATTGTTATTAATGACTTGGCCTTGATAGCTGTGCTGTACCTGTGGACTGTACAAAAGTAAATGGAACAGGGATCGGATCACAAAGATGTTGTAATTTATCAGTCCTGTGGCTGATTAATAGTGCAGTTCATGACAGACCTAGAGATTTCAAACACTGTTAAAATCACAGAGTGGTTGAGTCAGGAAGTCACCTGGTCCAACCGTCCTGCTTGTCAGGTGTGCAGGGAGCAAGTTGTCCAGATGGTACTTGAACATCTGCAAGAATGGAGAGACTGCAACTTTCCTGGGAAACCTGTGCTAGGACTCAGACATCCTCACAGTGAAAAAGAATTTGTTGGTGTTCAGGGGGAACATGCTCCTGTATTTCAGCTTGTTCTCATTGTCACTGACATCTGGCAGTGGGCATCACTGAGAAGAATGTGGCTGCGTTGTCGTGGCCTGTTTCTTTCATGTATGTATATACACTGCTGAGACTTCTCCAGACTGAACAGTCATAGCTCTCTCAGCTGCTCCTTATTGGAGAGATACTTTGGTCCCTTAATAGTCTTAGTAGTTACTTTCTGGACTGTCTCCAGTATATCCACATCTTTCTTGCACTGAGGAGCCTGGAACTGGACAACAAACTCCAGATGTGGCCTCCACCACTGCTAAGTTAGAGTGGAAGGATCACCTCTGTTACCAACTGGCAACACTCAGTGCAGCCTAGGACACCATTAGTCACCTTTGCAAGAGTACACTGCTGGCTTTATCTTCAGCTTGAGGGACCCCCAGGTCCTTTTCTATGATGAGTATGGAAATTGCTGAGATGAAATATGTGGATATGCATTCAGAAAGATAAGACTCCAGTCAGGTACTTACATCTTTTTGTTTACTCTCGTCAGTTTTCCCTCCAGAAATTTTCCAGACACATTTCTCTGCCTGGTTTGCAAAGTATTATTTCTCCATGTTAATCTTTTTTGATGGAGAGGAGGCACATGAACACAATTTGTAATGCTGTGTTGTTTTACATATGTGTCCCACATCACTTCTAGCTCCCTTCTGCTCAATGCAAACCAAGAGTGAGCCAAAAAAGGTGTTTGTGTGTTTCTTTGTAGGTTTATGGGTTCTGATGTTGATGAAAAGGAAGACACTGAGGCAACAATGATGTATTATGGAACAACTTTTATCCAAGAAGCAGATTTCCCCTTAAACTTCAACCTAATTAACATGAAAAATCTATCAGGCAACAGTGTTTTTGAAGCTGTCAACTTGTGGATGAAAAACATGCCTGCAGGAAAATGGCCCAACTGGGCGGTAAGAGACCAGCTCTTACAGCAAGGGCTTGCTCCTCTAGGGGATAGTTTCTCTTATGGTCCACCCTTGCTGAGGACTTCAGTGGTAGCAGCAGCAGCTACCCAACCCCGTGGCTGAGCTCTAAGAGATATCCATGTGAAACTCTCCACTGCTGTAGTTGCAGTCTTTGGCGTTGGCCACACAGGTGGTGGTTCTGCCCTTGAGTAACAGCTACACTCCCTGTGTGAGGGTGACAGAAGGGAATTGTCTTCATGCCCCTCCCTCAGTGTCCCCAGTGTAGTAAGGGACATTGGCTTGAATGTGAGGATGGGAGTGGTGCAATTCTCTCTGTCTGTAAACTGACTCAGTGCAATGGGTTCTGGAGCCACCGCCCAGGGGAAAACAGAGCATGCATCTGAGGGCAGTTAATGTAAAACTGTATTTGTCTTTGCTAGGAAGCACATCTGGGATGTGCTGTGCTTCTCTTCAGAACAAGTACCACCTTTACACAGTAGAGAAAACTGGCAGAAATATGAGGGAACTGTAATCCTGGAGACCTGTTTATCATCTCACAGAGTGTCAGGGGCTGCAAGGGACCTTGAAAGCTCATCCAGTCCAGCCCCTTGCCAGAGTAGGATCTCCTAGACCTGATCACACAGGAGCGTATCCAGGCAGGTTTTGAGTATCTCCAGAGAGGGAGACTCCACAACCCCCCTGGGCAGCCTATTCCGTTGTTCTGTCACCCTCACAGGGAAAAAATTACTCCTTATGTCTATATGGAACTTTCTATGCCTCAGCTTCCACCCCTTGCCCCTCATACTGTCATCAGGCATCACCCAGCAGAGCCTGGCTCCAGCCTCCTGGCACTCACCCTGCACACATGTATAAACATTGATGAGGTCACCTCTCAGTCTCCTCCAAGCCCCAGCTCCCTCAGGCTCTCCTTGTAAGAAAGATGTTCCATTCCCTGCATCATCCTTGTGGCTCACCTCCACTCAGTCCTCTCACGTGTGCTGCTGGCAGGGCTTCTGTGCGCTGAGTTCTTTGGAGCAGAAGTTTGTCCTGACGCCAGCAGAAAGGACCTGCTGCCTTGTCAGAGCAGCTAACAGTGTCACGCCCGCAGGGCGTCTGACACGGAGTGCTGTTTTCTTCAGGTCGGAAGCCCTGCCGCTGCTCGGGTTTCATCTCGGATCGGGAAGGAGTATGTCAACGTTATGAACATGCTGCTTTTAACCCTCCCTGGTACTCCTGTAACTTACTATGGTGAAGAAATAGGCATGGAGAACACTGCATCAGAAAACGTAAGTGAAGAGCATGCAAATTCTGACCCTGTTGTTGGTCAGCTGCAAGTAACAGAACTTTCAGAAGTGCCAGCAGCTTTGTTTTGTTACCCAGACCCAGCCTTTCCCCCTGCTGAGATGGTTTTCTGTTTTCTGTGTTCCCCATGTCAGAAACCTTTGGACAGTGCATGGAAACAGCTAGAGCAGAGAGCAGAACTAAGGCCTTTGTGCGTGCCTGATCTGCTAGACTGCAGTCGTGGTCTCTCATTTCTGTTCTCTGCCAGATCAGTCTTGCATGCTTTGCAGTGGTTTTGCTTCACTTTAGCAGAAAGGGTGGAAGGTGCCAACGCCAGTCCTGGCCGAGTGGTCAGAAGAGGTGTCACCCAAGGCAAGAGGGGTGCCAAGTCTCTATCTCCCTTCTATAGAAGTACCCTAACCACTGTGTCAAAGTCCATTATTTCCTCACTGCCTTGAAAGGAAATCAGAGTCAGCATCCCCTACAGACTGTTTTGCTCTGACTGTGCTAAGGCACCTGTCTAAGCCACAGTCCTTCACAGTGTTCCCAGACTCTCAAGCAGAGATTTCCAGAAAGGGAGGATGTATGCACCAGCTTACCACTGCCTGGGGGCAAGTGGAAGTGGCTTTTGTCATGCAGGGTTTTACAAATTGTCTTTTAGAACCACTTCTGTAGAGGATTTAGCTACCTGAGCCTAGGAGCCAGGTGC
The DNA here is from genome assembly GCF_015220805.1 of Pogoniulus pusillus. Classification (NCBI taxonomy): domain Eukaryota; kingdom Metazoa; phylum Chordata; class Aves; order Piciformes; family Lybiidae; genus Pogoniulus; species Pogoniulus pusillus. The sequence goes on along the minus strand of NC_087281.1, from coordinate 11,406,354 downwards.
CTACCTCGCCTCATGACAGGATGTTTGTTAGGCTACAGACATTTTTCCAAGTTAGGGGTCGAGGGATCAAAAGAAAAGTGTCTGTGCCTTCTAGTGTGCTGACCTGAATAACTTAACAAGCTTTCTCCTCTGGCCCATGATCGTATCTGGTGTCTGTGGTGTCTCAGTGTCCAGGACATGTGGAGGTGACTGGAAAATGTCATGTGCAGAAGGGAACAGTTTAGCTCTACCTCTCATGACCACATTTGAGCATCATGAGAACATGGTTCTACGGCAGGTGCTAGTTTCACTGTTGGGAAGTGCAATGGTCTCTGATGTTGCTAGCGGTACTGGGTAGCTTTGTATCAAGAGGTGCTTAAGGCAGGGGATTATCACTCGTTCTGTCTGACTCATGTGAGGAAGCAGTTGTCAGATTTAAAAAGAAGTATCATTTCCTGTGAGAAAGACATAGGTCAAAGGACCTCCTCTATTTTCTTCCTGCTACTGATTACACCTAACAGACTAACACTTCAGAAAAATGGCTTGTCCTTGACTCCTCAGAGTTTCTCTTCTAGTGGCCACCCTGTGGCATATGGCTTTGCAACAACGCAGAACCACTTCTCAGTGCAAAGAGGAAGGTTCCCTGATTAATGGGTGTCTTAGAAAGATGGAGAGTATTTACTGAGGTTATAGTTTCTAGCCCCAGCATTTGAAACACTACAGAAGCCAACAGAGGCAAAGACGAAAAGGAGTGTTAGCAGTGTTGAAAACTCAGATGTTTTCCCCCCTGCTTTTCAGAACATGCTAAAAGGAGAGACCCATTCTTTATAATGTCACCAAGCAAAGTGACAATTTCTTTTGTTGAGTTGCTGCTCTGACAGTTTGTATTGAAAAGTGCCCTTTATATGAAAAACATTTTTCAGGAAAAACAAACACTCAAAGTATGTGCAAAATATTTTACATCCTTTTATATAACTAAATTTAAGTGTCAGATCTTCTGGCAGCTCTTCAGTAACAAGAAGGAGGCTTTTTTTCAGAATGTTCCTGAATTCTGTAAAATGAGAATTTCAGACTTCTTACAGTGACAGTTTTTAATCAGTTAAAAGCTGGTTTTCAATAAAGTTTTTGCACACAGGACTCAAGGTGTGGCCTGACCAGTGCTGAGTACAGGGGAAGAATAACCTCCCTCATCCTGCTGGCCACACTGCTCCTGATCCAGGCCAGGATGCCATTGGCTTTCTTGGCCACCTGGGCACACTGCTGCCTCATCTTCAGCCTACTACCCACCAGTACCCCCAGGTCCCTTTCTTCCTGGCTGCTCTCCAGCCACTCTGTCCCCAGCCTGTAGTGCTGCCTGGGGTTGTTGTGGCCAAATAACTCAAAGAAAGAACTGACTCATACAGCAGCTGCTCCTTAACCTTCTAAGCATTGCAATAAGACACCACATAAAATTCTGAAGAACAGTCACAGGCATAACAACAAACTTGGTAGTATTATAGTTACCACTTACCCTCTTGCAGTTTACCTTTGTTTTCATTATTCAGCAGTTCTCTCTTGAAGTAGGTTCAACCTTCCTGGACCCTTTGTTTTTAAGGGATGTTTCCCAAGGAACTTTCTGAGTGAGTTTCTTAACTAAGCCAAGGTCTGCCCTTTGGCAGTCCAGTGTGGAGGTTCTGTTGATGCCCCTCCTGGTTTTGCCATATATTGAAAACTCTATAATTTCATGGTCACTGGACCCCAGGGAGCCTCTGATCACCACATCCCCCACCAGACCCTCTCTATTTGTGAGCAGCAGGTCAAGCAGGGCTGCACCCCTGGTAGGCTCATTTAACAGCTGAGATACTAAGTTGTCCTCCACACGCTCTAGGAACCTTCTAGACTGCCTCTTCTCTGCAGTATTAATGTCCCAGCAGATGTGTGGCAGGTTAAAGTCACCCACAGGAACCAAGGGTAGGTGATCTTGAGGCAGCCTCCAATTGCTTAAAGAGTAATAAATCAACCTCCTCTTCCTGGTTGGGTGGTCTACAACATAGTCCTACCAGAATGTCAGCCCTTTTAGCCTTCCCTTTAATTCTCACCCATAGGGACTCAACTTGATCATCCTTAATCTCTACCTCCATGACATACAGAGCATCCCTAATATACAGAGCCACTCCTCCACCCCTTCTCCCTTGCCTGTCTCTCCTGAAGAGTTTGTAGCCATTGACTATTGACTTAAAATTGCATTGATTACATTGGTTTAAAGAAAAGAATATTAAAATCTTGTTTGGAGTATGTGAAGATGTACTAATATAATGCAAGGGCTAATTTCTCTGCTCCCCCAACACAAAAGTGAGGGGAAAAAGTAACACACAAAACTCAGGGTTGAGATAGAGGTCAGAGTTTAATATAACTGAGATATCATGATCACAGTGCATAACTACCATAGCTAATAATCTGATTAATAATACAATGCATGATTACTTTAGCCTATTTGCAGAAATGGTGCAGTGAAATAAAAGGGGGAAATCAGCATAAAACAGAAACCCAAAGCCAGCAGATACCCATCTCCCACCCATTCCACTGCCATGCCTGCAGAAAAGAGCCAACACTCAGAAGCAGCAAGCTGAACAGGATCTCCCATGTTGCAGTGTGAACTTCAAACTCCCTAATGCTTTGCTCCAGTTAGCACTTTCATTTTTGAAGCTGGTATGACTGCAGCATGGTCTGAACAACAGCAGCAGGTTCAACTGAATCCATGACAACTAGTCAAGGGATAACTTCTCCATACATTAATCACCACCTTCATTTTCTAGGTAACCTTTCCAGAGAAATCCCCCATGCAGTGGAATGACAGAATTAATGCTGGTTTTACTGATGGCAACAGCAGCTGGTTACCTGTTAACTCTGACTACCAAAGTGTAAACGTGGAAGTAGGTATCTGCAAGTGTGACAAACTAATTGCCTAAAATTATTTTAATATATGTATTTTGCTCTGATTTCTCTTACTTAGTGGAAATTTGCAGTAAGAATAGACTCAAGGGATAAAATATTTGTCAGCCAAGGGCCATACTTAATCTAAATTAATTTAAGCAGAGCAACTGCAGTTTTGCTGTAGATGTTGTAACGTGGCTCTTCACCATCTTTTTAATAATTTTAATATTCAATTGAAATTTAGACTGTTTCCCCCCCCCCCCCATTTACATTACTGTGGAAAGCCCTGGCTATGTAACAAGAACTTAACAGACCATCTTTACTGTAAGTAGTGCAATGAATTGAACAGATTCTGCTGGTCTGTGGTGCTGACCAGAACTGAAGACAGGAAAACCAGTAAAGAAACCCTGTGACTTCAGTAAATTAGACTCAGTGAACAAAAATCTGTACCAAGCTTTAAATGGTGATGACTTTCTACTGAACAAGTGGCACTATCAGGGCACTGGGGGAAGAAGAAAAAAATGCTAGGTTGGGGAAAATTCTATCATGCCTGGTACCCACTGTCTGTGTCACTCCACAAATGTCAATGTACTGCAGCAGGAAAAAAAAACCCATTTGATTTTTCAGTAGCATTTACAAACAAATTCGAAGAGAGAACTGCCGAAATGGAATGATGAGAAATGTGTTCTCAGCAGTCTGCGGTGGGGGGAACTACCATTTCCTGCAGCCCATGCAAAGAAATGACCCTGTTAATGCTGCCTGTTGCAGATCCAGATGACCTGGTCCAACTCAACCCTGAATCTGTACAGAGAGCTAACTCTACTTCGCAACGAGCTCCCCATACAGCGAGGGTGGATGTGCTACATCTGGAAGGATGATAACGTTTTTGTGTACGTGAGGGAATTGGATGGCTTAGACAGAGTCTTTCTGATGGTTCTCAATTTTGGACAGGAATTGACAATAGACCTGAGCGCTCTAGTTCCTAACCTTCCATCTGAAGTTATTATACGACTGAGTACTAACGTCAGCAATACTGGTAAAGCTGTCAATACCAAACTAATTAAAACTGAAATGGGAGAAGGCCTGGTCCTTGAATATAAATCAGCAAAGCCTGTTCATACCATGGAGGCTTTTCAAGGAAATTGTTTTGTGGCTGAAAAAGCTTGCTATTCCAGTGCCTTCAATTTACTCTATATGTATTGTTAAGTGCAGGAGTGGAATAAGCAAACTGTCAGATTAATTTAGAAAATACTCATTTCAGGAAAACACAAAAAAACTTTCAGATTTCTTCTGGCTTTTGAAACTTTGTGTACAAAATAAACATCCTGCAAAAGAAAAGGTATCTCTAATTGTCTTGCACCCATATTGGTGAGTAGAAAGGAAGAGTATGGTACGAATGCTCCCTTAAGGTCTGTGGAGAAGAAAAGCAAACCTCTTCTAAAAAGCTGTCCTGTTTAAGTATGTAGATTTCTGTGTTGTTTTCTGAGTGCTGACCTTAGTGCCTGGTCCTTAAGAGTACCTGAGGAAGCCGAAGACTGACAGTTCACAATAACCTTTCAAAGTCTATAGATCTGTCAAACTCACTCTAAAGGGGTGGGCCTGTAATATCACATAAAGGTGTGATGGCTTTACCTCTTCTCATAACAGCTCTGGTTACACTCAGAGTTAGTAAGAACAAAATGTATTTAGCAGGTCTGATTCTATAGTCAGGACTGCATTTCCAATGGACCCCTCCTGCCTTTCCCCCCCAATCCCCTCTGTCTCCAGCCCTGCTGAGATAGAACATATTTGCATTCTCTTATTCTCTCTTTTTCTCAACCTTAAGGTTGAGATCCACTGCCTTGGGTAAAATGTGGTCTTGGAAGAGAAGTTTTAGACTGGAGAGGCTTTAAGCACCAATCTAGGTCAGCTCCACCTAGGTAGTGCTGTGCTGCTGGCTACTGTGAACAGAACTGTACTGAATAAATGGATTAATGCAGGTAGCTACTGCTGTACTGTATGGCAGGGGAGAAATTCAGCGCTTGGTTTATAAATCAATGCCACACACAACCTTGAATTTGTCTGCTGATGCTCGTAAAGCACAGATCCCAGAGGAGAGGTTCTCTGGAGAAGGTGTGCACTTTTCATATAAATAAAAACCTGTCCCATATTCTTCAGGTGGTCAGAGTGTGTATTTGCAGGATTCCATAGGATGTTGGAGATGGCATGCTTCCTCAAGTTCTTTGTTCAGAAATGCAAGTTGTTTTGCAATCTAAAGTAATAAAAATAATTGATTAAAAACCAAATTTTTTTGCACTATAAACCTTCAGGACCTTGCACAGCTATTCTAACCTTCCTTCTTTTCCATACTTAGGGGAAAGCAATACCCTTGCCCTAAGGCAGAGTGAATCTTTTTTTTGAAAGAATTTGTTCTGGGTAACTGCTACAATAACTGATTAACATCTGCTAGGGTTTGTCAAAATCAAAAGCAACACAATTTGCATCAAACTATGATAGTCTGAGCCATCAGTAACAGTATGTTGGGTCCTTTTAGCATGCACACCTGTACAAAGTGCAGAATGTTGAGATCCACTTGTAGGAGCATCCTTTGATAGTACAGGTCATGCATTTCAAACTGTAAAGACCAAAGCCATCATTTAAGTTTCACTCACGAGAAGATGGAAGTCAATAGTCCATATGACAGTTTTGAGCATTTAATACTCTACAATGCAAGACTTTCACTGCTGGAACAATGTTTTGCACAGGCTGGAACCTTTCTTTCAAAGTTCTCCGCATATTATAGTGGGAGTTTAACAGTAGTTTGAGGCTTAAGGCATGAAGTTCAATAAACTCCCCCTTAAGGTCTATGGAGAAGTCAACCTAGAAAAAATGAAGGTCTATGGAGACCTACTAAACCTGACACTGTCTCTCTCCAAGTACAGAAATACAAATATATATTGACTCTAGCTACATAAGACTATACATAAAAACTGATCTCTTATATATTATAAAAACTAGTAGTTGCTCTTGCAATACTTATAAAAGGTTAAAAGAGTTATGGCAGGTTTGTGGTGTTGGTTTTTAGCTTTCAATACTTCCACCATATACTGAATGACTACACAAAGAGTAGGCTGCAGTATCAATCCAGGGGACACCTCCTTCCACCATGTTATGGAGGGAAACATACCTCATTCAGTGAATCCTCCCAAGATGAATCACAGTGACTGCCATTTGCCTGGACATCCAAGATGATATTGGGAATCCAGTTTCCTGCAACAATTAAGATGGTGATCATTTGACAGTGACTGAATGTAAAAGGTAAGTGGAGATGGGGATATGAGTTAAGGGACATATAATTGTATCCTAACAAAATTTCTGTTTGTTCTTAAGGAAAAAAAATAATAGAGGCTTACTGGATGAGCTATTAAATAGTATTATCATAGCTACATATTTTAGAAGTGTTTATATATTTAGCATGTTTGTTTTCTCTGAGTCATTTTGGAAAGATATGCTTTTTGCCTTCAGAGCAAAGATTGTAGCAGCAACTATCCCTTCCCAACCACTGCAGTTGTGCTGCTAGCAGAGAAGGGGCATAATGAGATTCAGAAAAGCTATTTCAAGATTTATTATGGTGCTGATGGTAAAAGCTTCTCCCCAGATTAGATGGGGAAATAATAAGGTTTGAATGTACCTCTTGCTGGGAACAGTCCCAAAGCTAGTGTTAAGTTTCAGGTATGAAAGCATCAATCCTGTAGTACTGCTATAATTTTAACTTGGACTAAAACCTTTAGTTTTAGCAAACTGGGGAAAGTATGTTTTTGTAGAGCAGAAAAGTAAGATTTTTATCCATGTGTTGTTGAGAACTGCAGTTAGACCATTTCAGTAGCTGAACTGCTAGACAGTTCAGCTAGCCCTGTCTAACAATCACCACCTAGGAAAATGAGCCCCACTCATTCTCGCAGTCTCTTTTTTTATGTTATTTATTTTATTCCCAGAGTGTTTGCCACTATTTAATGCATGGATTTAACTATTTTTAGGCAAGTCTACAATACTGCTCCCTCTTACAGCTCTGGAGACTGCATCTTAGAAGCTGAGGTTTGTCAGTGTGACTGCACACCTCATCTCTGTAGATAACGGACATTACTCCAAAGCTTTAGATACTGGACTGTATTGTACAAGTGAATGCATTGAAAGGTGTTGGTCTCTACGGTGTTTAATTATGTGGCTACTAATATTCTGGCTAGGTAAACTCCATGTATCTGTAATACTCCTACCTTTCTCAGTTGTGCTGCTGGCATAATCCAGCGTAGCCCTCCTAAGTTTCTGAACGTACCGCAGAACTCCTGTCAGTGGCACCCGTTGATCGTTTTTGTATGCCGTGATGAAAACTGAAGGGTAGCACTGAGGTTAAAAAACAAACACCAAACAAAAAACAGTTAAATACTTGATAAATGATTTTTAAAGTGACTAACTTTTTTTTCTCTATTTTACTGCACTACTTTCTTTACCTAAAACCACATTTGTTACATGTTTGCCTGCTCTTAAGAAGGCACTTTTGCCACCGACTGCAAAAGGTGTTTTGGCCGTGAAAATGACTTCACAGCAGGGGATCACCCACTTGCAAATGTTATTAAAACACATCCTCTCCTCCCTGGCAGAAGTTTGGTAAGTTTCTGCTTGCTGATCACAAACATGAGGAATAACCATGGAATGGCTCACCTCAGAACAGCAGCTGAACTTTAGTTCTGTAATCTTTGGTTTTATGTAGTAAGATGCTACTTAATTAGTAAGATTACACTTACACAACGTAACTAACACATTACTTCAAATGAAGAAGTATTTCCTGAGAGGATGGTGGCAAAGTAGTAGCTCCTTTACCCTTTCAATGTTTGCTGCTCAGTGAGAAATACTTTTTTCTTCCTGTGACAGTCTGGAAAACCCAGCAGAACAGAAATGCCCCACAAAAGGAGCTATTTTACATGTGGAGGTTTGTTCTAAGAGTCACTTATGACTTCAAATATTAAGATTATTACTGAAATATATTAATCATTCGTTTTAACATGGATTTTAAGGAATTGAAGAGGTAAAACAGATTAATTTTAAAATTCCAGTTACCCACTTCCATTTTCTTATGAAGTGTTACATTTTATTACTGTAGTATTAGACACAGAAAGCATAGTTTTACCTGTGGCTTAATGTTCTGGTATGGACAATAGCTTTTGATATACTTCATACACTTTTCATCTGCTAATGGATTTCCCCACTCTTCCTGTTCTTCAATTGTCAGGGGGAGGTGAGGTTGCATCATGGTACTTAGAACATCTACAAAAGGAGCCTTAGAAGTTATAAAAAAAGAAAAGTTGGCAAATAGGACAGAGGAGCTCAAATGCTTAGGTCAAGGCTTCCTCAAAAGAAATGAGGAAAGTGAATTCTGAACTGGCATATTTCACATTCTGAAACTGGCAGAACAAAGAGAAAATATAGCTTAACATTGTAAACCAGGAAAGGGCTGTAACACCTCACCTGTAAAATCATGGCTCTGATAAGTTTTGGATCACTGTTGCACAGGGCTCCCGCAAGAACTCCTCCTGCACTGGCAGCTGAGAGTGCTGTGTACTTTGGCTGAGAAAATCCGAGTTTGTGCAGCAGTGTGATGCAAGCCTTAAGGTCATGGAGACCTTTGAGTTTATTATACTGACATCCATCCTTGTGCCAGGTAAGACCCAGTTCTCCTCCACCTCTGAAATTCAAAAGATTAAGTTACGTGCAACCATCCTGAAGGTAGTGGTATTGAGAGTACAATTCTTTTTCTGGGTGTGTAAAAACTACTAAAAAAACCCAAAACAAAGCAGAAAGAAACAGAAGTGCAAAGCATGAAGAATTTGGTATAGCGACAAGAGAAGGCTATTTCTGTACCTCTTCAGTTGTGTATGAAAAATTACCTGTATCCCACAGATTAAAATCTTAATTCCATTTTATATCTCACTTACCTAACGTGGCAATATGCTAATATCCAACCCTCTTCAATTAACATCAGCTTCTCTTCTTTAAAGCTCATTTTCAAATCTATGCCATAAGCTCCATATACATGAACCAGAAGTGGTTTCCTGTGCAGCTCTTTAGAATTTGTGTTATGAAAAACTGTAATTGGCACCAAAGTTTCATCCTGGAAATGAAGGAGTATTTTACAATAAAGGACATTTCAGAAATCTCAATGATACACAGCAACGAAAATGTCAATTATTTATTTCAAAGTGGTTTTTTTTTGATTACAGTAATTTTTTCACTTCAAATGTACAAAGCACTCTTGAAGAATAAAGCGAGACACTGAACCGCTGCTGTGTGGGCTTACAGATGCAGAGTATAAAATTCATTTAAGTGCAACACCTGAGGAGTTTTTAAACTATGAAAGCACCAAAGTCTTCCTTCCCCCTTTAATACCAAGAATATCTGTTATTAACAAAACAGTTTACCACTTACTACAGCATAAACTCTTTATTAACATCTCCATTTTTTAAACTCAGACTGTTAAAACTTTCGTTTCTTCTTCTATACTGTGCAGCTGTTTGTGAGGTGTTCAACAGCTGGCATCTCTTTTTCATTTATCATGGAGAGTGATAGCATACGTCAAGCAGCAATTTTAAGTCATACTATACTAAGATTGTTGACTCATCATGCAACAATGGTGTCTCCTCTAGCACACCCAGGTTAAGGGGAAAAAATGATCACGATTCCTTCTTGTTCTGTTCTATAGCACTGCAATAAACACCCACTGTTTAGTAACTATAGCACCAACTGCTCTTTGTATTTTTTTAATGTCTACTCCCTGCCAAATGCATTTTCTTTAAATGGGAGGGGAGGAAGGGAAAGAATAAAGGAAATGGGGAAAGGACTGGAAAAAATCTTACCTTGCTTTTAGCTAGTAAACGTGTAGTGTGACAATTCGTGGTAATTGGTACCTCTTGCACAGCTTGTTCAATGAGATTATTTTCTTTAAATGAATATGCAAAACGCTTAGGGGGGTGTACTGGGGAGGTGAGCTGAAAATAGCAAGTGCTGGTGGTACATTCCAGATGAGATTCCAATTCAAATTCACAGGCCCATGTAGGTAGCTGAGAAAACACGGCATTGCAAATGAGACTTTTGCACAGCTCCTGCAAATTTTGCCTGATGTGTCCTTCAGAGGACACAATCTATGTTTCTTTTAAATTCAGTAGTGAAATCAAAAAGTGAGACACAGGCAAAGTTTTCCTCTATGGTCACTGGATCCAATTCAACAATGAAATAAAGAAAAAGAAATCTGAATTGATTATAAAATGGCCATTAGTGCAGATGTGGGAAAAAAAAACAAACCACCCAACCAACAACAAAAAACCCTGAAAGTTTATTTGAAATGATTCTGCATTGTTTTTTATTGTTTAGACCCTATTTCCCCTCTGATTTCCAGTCCTACTTCAACATGTTATACAGCCAAGTCCATGTCAGCTGTTATGCTATTGCTGTGAGTTAGCTCAGTAATGCTAAGCTGCTGAAAAACCCCTGCCTCTTTAACTTTGTTCCTACTGCCAGCCATTGTGAAGAACAAAACCTTTTCCTGGCACATTCACCCTCAGACACTTACTGCTATAATATTTAAGATTTTAAACTCTGCTAAGAATAAAAAGAAATCAAGATTCAATCTTTTGAGAGCAGCAGGGACATAGTCAAACCCTCTGTCAGGCCACTACTTACTTGAGTTAGTTTGCTGGAGCCTTATGAAATGGCAATAGAAGTCCAAGTTCTCCAGAGTTAACTGCAGACCCTTTCTCAATGAATAAACTAGGACCACTTTCAGAGACTACACAGTGCACTTCGCTGAAAACCTTTTTCTGTAGCAGTTTTATAGAATGCAGCTTATTGCAATGTACTTCCAAGTAGTTCAGACTGTATTTTTCAGGAAAACAAATCAATTAAATATTCTGTCTGAACAGTCTCCAGAAAAACATGGGTTTGAACTCAGTCACTAGATTATTAATCCACAAATATATAGCAACAAGCAGAGAAGGGAAGAGTAATCTGCACAAGTTGTACTGCACTATCAGCCATTCCCATTCATTATGGGAAAGTGTCCATACTTGTCTTCTGAAAGGTCTAATAATTCTTCTGTGTGAGGGCCAGGCTAATTCCTGGCTTACAGTAACAAGTGTAACCAAAAATAGGCCAAATAAAACTAAGCAGTGTGCTTAAGGAATCAAGGCCCATTTTACATTAGAAATCAGCTGCATTGTAATGAACTTAGAATCATAGAATCAACCAGGTTGGAAGATACTTCCAAGATCATCCAGTCCAACCTAGCACCCAGCCCTAGCCAGTCAACTAGACCTTGGCACTAAGTGCCCCAGCCAGGCTTTTCTTGAACACCTCCAGGGATGGTGCCTCCACCACCTCCCTGAGCAGCCCATTCCAATGCCAATCACTCTCTCTGGCAACAACTTCCTCTTAACACCCAGCCTGTACTTACCCCGGCACACCTTGATACTGTGTCCCCTTGTTCTGTTGCTGGTTGTCTGGGAGAAGAGACCAACCCCCACCTGGCTACAACCTTACTTCAGGTAGATGTAGACAGCAATGAGGTCCCACCTGAGCCTCCTCTTCTCCAGGCTAAATAACCCCAGCTCCCTCAGCCTCTCCTCACAGGGTTTGTGTTCCAGGCCCCTCACCAGCTTCATCGCCCTTCTCTGGACATGTTCCAGCACCTCAACATCTCTCTTGAATTGAGGAGCCCAGAACTGGACACAGCACTCAAGGTGTGGCCTGACCAGTGCTGAGTACAGGGGCAGAATAACCTCCCTCATCCTGCTGGCCACACTGCTCCTGATCCAGGCCAGGATGCCATTGGCTTTCTTGGCCACCTGGGCACACTGCTGCCTCATCTTCAGCCTACTACCCACCAGTACCCCCAGGTCCCTTTCTTCCTGGCTGCTCTCCAGCCACTCTGTCCCCAGCCTGTAGTGCTGCTTGGGGTTGTTGTGGCCAAATAACTCAAAGAAAGAACTGACTCATACAGTAGCTGCTCCTTAACCTTCTAAGCATTGCAATAAGACACCACATAAAATTCTGAAGAACAGTCACAGGCATAACAACAAACTTGGTAGTATTATAGTTACCACTTACCCTCTTGCAGTTTACCTTTGTTTTCATTATAGTATGGTAAAAAAAAAAAAGGAAATAGTGCTGGGAAAATATTGTGCTGCTTAAGCCAAGTTAAAACGTACCTTTATTGACTGAACTGAATGTGAAACAAAAGAAATCACTTTTAAGTAAAGATGACCAGCATTCTTCAGGAACATAACACAGTGATCACTGAACATCTCCAGATCTACTAGTTTGCTTTTCTCTTCTAGTGCATAAACTAAATGCCAGTTCTCCACGCCGCTGGAAGACACTGGTGCCTTCATCAACTATAAAGACAAAAAGCAACCTTTTAGAAGGTTGTAGAGATGTAGAGACATAGAGGTGTTCTCATGCAACATTTTTTACTGAAAAAATCATTAGCTTGTATTGGGAGAGGCTTGTCTGACTGAAATTGGAGGGTTTCTTTAAATGCTTTTACTTAGGCAAAATGACAGAACAAGTTAGTAACATTTTGAGAAAGTTCAGTTCTCATAGCTTAAGCTATAGAATGTTTTCATGCAGTAAAGGTTCTTAGTGTGGCCAGAAGAATTGTAGGTTGTTTGGTTATATAGACTGAGATCTCCAACTTAAATTTTAGTACAAGAGAAAAAATGACTGTTAAAGCATATTCAATACCTTGATGTTGCCAAAGGAGTTACAAGGTAATTGGCATGCTGCAGGTGAGACTCCCTGTGCTACTATCATTCAATCCATGCAGCTGTGTAATTCTCTTAAATACTTCAGTAAGCTGTGAAGCAGAGAACTAAAAGCTACTCTTACTATTTCTGTATTGTCTGCAATAAGGATCTGAATGAACCCCAGATTACCTTATACTGTGCAGGTTCTCCATATGTAGTAAGGATATATAACTCGTCATTTCTGTGCTCAATATGGTAAAGGACCCCTTTTGTTCGTGCTTGTACAAGGGCAGGCAACTTAAAAGGATCTCTACAGTCAACTAGCCAAACTTCTGAGGTTGTCTTATTGTTGCTGTTGATAGTGAGAAAGCGTCTATCTTTTGTGCAATATATGTCCACAAAGAATCTGTAAGAAACAATTTTTATGTCTTTTTTATCTAAAGGCAGAAAAAAAGAATCTTCAACTTGATTTATAAATGTATTGGTTGTTTCTGAATCGAGGACTCCCGCCTTCAGGGTAAGAAACAGCATGCCTGTAAGTAGGCTGGATTAATTCCAGACTACTTGGTTCCCAAACCCACTCCTGCTGAATTTATATTTGGATTCAAAACCCCACAATCTTGTGTGTGGAAACTGCAATGTGCAAGGAAACAGTTCATTTGTTGTCCAACTGAATCCAGGGGTTTGCATCACTGAAATACAGTGGAAGCTCACTGATGGATATATAGGTTTTAAAATTCTGGCAAAATGTAGAACTTTTAACTGACCTTGTATGACTCTTAAAAAAAAGCAATACTGGATAATTAAAATTCACAAAGGACATCACATGGGAACAGCAATTACAAAAGCACTATTATAAAGGCAACTTAATTTAAAAACCTGTTACTGACCTAATTGGCTGATGCAAGTAATACATAACAGACTACTTTATTTTCCAAGTGGAGGCTTACAGGAGACAAGATTTGCAGGAATAAACCTGGAAAGCAGAAACTGGGTTTGGAACTATATAGGAAGCTAGAAACTATCTACTGGTTTTAAATGCTTCTATGAGATAGAAATGGGAAAACAATAATAACCAGTGCCTGGATAGTAAAATTGGACAAATTCAGGATGAAATTCAGATTGAAGTTTCTGAGTCATCCTGCTTAATGTCACATCTTAGGACCTATCAGTTTCTTCGCCATTTTGAATCATTAAGACTCAATGCTTCTAAACCTAAAACTGTCCAACACAAAGAACCAGAAGATTTCATCAAGAAGTTCCAAGGTTAAGCACCACAGTCTGCATTATACAGATTAAACACCTGACTGCAGTTATGGTCCAGACTTCAAAATAGTTGACTGGTGAAGGACAGGATCCTTTGGACAGTATTTTCAGTGTCTTTATTTCTTTATGGTGCTGTTATTTTTTTCTAATTGCACTAGCTTGGCATCTCTAGAGAACAGGCAGAGTGGGGGATCTAAAGACTGCAGGGAATCAGCCTCCTGCCTCTCTAAGACACACCAATTTGGTGAGAATGTGGCACTGCATTCAGTAGATTCTGCTGACCTTACTTCTGAGAAAGTCAAGATGAAATGCAGGCTATACTCTTCCCTGAGGACTTTGACCTTGGTATTACAGTATTTTTTTTATTTAGCTTTTTGTAAAGAAGTAAAAAAATATTCAGTTTGCATAAAAATGTCTGACTGCACCTAAAAGAGCTGATGAGATGTAGAACTGCTCAATGACAACACAAAACAATGCCTTGCCATTTCTGATGAACAAGTGAGTTCAGTTATGAGCCACAATAGCACATGAACCTTTAGAGTAAGTTTCTAATAGGTTTACTGTAATGACTATGACCTTCAGAATTATGCCAACAGTTTCCCTGTGGGGGAAGTGTCAGGTCAGTGCAACTTGGTTTTCCTAAAGTATGCATCAAACGTAGCCTGAACAAAAGGATCTTATTTACTCCATTTCAACTGAAGATTTTTTTTTTTTTTGTTACAGTTTAATCTAAAAAAAAACTAAATGAAAATTCTTAACTGAAATTTCTTTACTGAATACATAATATGAATTGAGTTTATGGAATACTGTATAAATGTTGCCACATGCTGTATGGCTGAAAAGCTATCTCTGCACTCGGTTTAGCAAGAGCCTTCTTGTATCCCTAAACCACTGCTTAAAGAAAGGTTATTGAGCGGGTATCCAGTCAACAATAGTTCTGTCTCTGGGAATGCTGTAATGATTTTGCTCATCCATTACCCAGAGCAAGGATTAGCCTGAACTTCTGTGTTTTGTAAAAAGATGCATCAGACATCAATAGCAGGAAAACAAAATCAAATCCAGTCTGATTTACCCTGTATGGAACTGTCACACATTCATTAAAGGACACCCTGCCCTGAGACTGACCTTGACATTTATAAACTCAGATGAACTTGTGAGGTAAGAGAATAAAGTTAAATCTCTGTTGATCACATATCAAGAGAACAGAGCGCATTCTCAGACTACATCAGGCACTACTGACAGCAGAGCACAGCTTAAAAATGCCTTTTACCATTTGGAATAAGACACAAAGAATTTGCTTTCCAAAACAGTTATATTTTACGTATGTTATACTTCAGAATATGTAAAAGAATTGTTATATTTTAGGTAAGCATTACCTTGCATCTTGTTCTGTATAAATTAATTTAGTATGTTTCTGATTAGTGAAAGTGGTCATAAACACATTCTGGCATTTAAGGTTCTTCTGACTCGTGTAATACAGAACATCATTTGTAGCCCATTCTGGAAAAAAAGACAAATGCATATCACATCTTGAACAGCATATACTAGTACTGAGAGAAAAGTGGAGCTCCATGGATGCTGAACTCAGTACTGATAAAGGTGGGCTGCAGCTGAAATGGAACTGAGGGCAGCACTTCTATATCCCAGATGCTGGGGCAAGCCATCAAAAGATTTTAACGTGTTTCCTCTGAATCCCACTGAACAAGAACATAGTAACAGATTTTTTAAATCCCAACCAAACAACAGAGAACAATGTACCAGAACCCAGGAAGAGGATGCTCTTGATGCTGTGGGTGGTTCTGGAGGGAACAGGAGAACAGGTATGCTGCTTTTTAAAACTGAGTAGAGAAAGAGCTTTACACGGAGACAGCTAGATAATAGAAAGGTGAGCTCTCCACCACCGCATGTGAATGCATGCAAACCATTCAGAGAAAAAGAGATGAAGTATTTGCCCCAAGGGGACTGCTGAGATAAAATTTCTCCAGTTCTCTATGCTTGGATATGTGTTCAGCAACACTGGAAACATAGAAATACAGAAACCTTGCTATTCTGAAGTTTTGTAATCTACCTGAGCCAAATTACTGCTGTCTCTGCTACTCCTTGAGCCACCAGAATGGTGTTTATTTCACATGTGCCTAAACAAACTATTGTATGCTGTCATCCACAGCAGACAACTTGTAACTGTGCAATGGGGAAGAAATCGAAAATAAGAAACAATCCAACAGATACGATCTAAAAACGTTGACTCGGTTTATAAATTCTTTTGGGGGGGGGAAAATCCCAAACAAAACCACACAAAAAAAAAAAAGCTGGTATGATCCACAAGATATTTATTATTGAACTTACCAAAACTAAACACACTTGGAATTACTTTTTCCACAGCAGGAAAACGACCAAGTTTCACAATAACACAGGTTGCCTCTTCAGAATTTTGACTTTTTAAGCTGACAGCCATGTATCTCTGATCTGGTGAAATTCTGATCCGTTGAATAAAGGCATCAGAAAAGCCAAGATCTTCAGTACTGAATAAAATGTCAGCATTTCCTTCATCCACTACATAAACAATGAGAAATAGCAAAAGCAATCTGTAATTAAGACACTGTCAAAATGAACAGCAGTCGTTAACACTTTCATTTAAACAAGTCTGCCTGCGATATTCACAGGCATACTACCAGAATTTAACACCAAATATTTGTCTGGTAAGATATTTGCCAAAGCACTTTATAAAAGCAGATAAAAATTTACAGTTGGGGGGGGGGGGAAGTATTTTAGTTATTACTTAAAATATTTTTAAAGCATAGGTCTTGGCTTCTAGTAAATGCATTAAATTTCAAGCTTCAGATACCTAAAAGCACAGTTGTTTTTACTAAATACAATTAGTACTTTTTTTCCCACCCTGCAGTAATTCAAAAGCATGAAGTTAGGACTCTGAAAATAACTTTCTTTTCCTTCCAGAAACATGCCTCGGTATCGACAGATACTATTCTCTAATTCTCTTCTCCTCGCTTTTTCAGATTCAAGATTCTAGAACGACTAGGCAATTATTACAGAGTTTTACCAAACCATTTTAAGCAGCAGAGCAATTGAGCTCTAATCTAAGCAAAGCACACCAAGACACACACATTTAAAAATTGCATCATGCTAGGAAGACAAATCCCTTACCATCATCTGCCTTTGAAAGAAAGACGCAGCCATTCTCTTCAAAGTACACATTCTCCCCAAACCTTATCTGTTCAACACAAAATAAGTCAGTTTCAAGTCCAATATAGAATTACAGTATTTCCTTAGAATCCTCATAGTTAGTATCTGTACAAAAAAAAGTAACATACACAAAGGACAGAATATAACACACATTGGACATGAAGAGGGAATTGCATGCTTCAGAGAAGTTCTTTCAAAGTTAGGGTACTTAAGCTAGGTCTACCATTTGAGAATTTAACAAAAGCCTCAAATCACCTGAAATTGCTCTTATAACTTAAAATGTCTTGTCTTCATCATCCAAAAATCAAATGACTATTGCATCTTTACTTGCTTTTGCCTATGGAGAAATTAAGCTAAATCCATTATTGGAACACTTAAGCTGTTCTAAACTGAATTACTCAAAACTACCAGCATAAAACAATGAGTAAACCAGCATTTTACAGCAGAGATGGCTTCACTGTTTCATTCGTACTCAATTATGAGTAATGTTATTTTTTTGCCACTTACCCTTGGGCTTCCCAAACTGAATGTATACTTCTTCTGCAGTTCTTCTAATTTTTCCTTGATTCTTTTTGTCATAGGTTTGTATCTTGCTGAAATGTTATTCCAGTTTTTCTGCTCTGATTTCAGAAGGTCCTTGTACAGAAGTTCTGATGTCATTATGGATGTCTTTTGCTTCATTTTGGAAGGGAGTTCTGTTCCCTCCTGCTAAGTAAGGAAAGGTAGCAATGGCTACAAGCCAGTACTCTGTATTCCAATGAATGCATTGAGGCACTAATGCTATTTCCTGAGCTGCAGACACAAATTCAGTTTGCATTATTACAATAGTACATGCTCCTAAAACCAAAAATAACATTGGAATAAACTTTTCTTTACAACTTTTCCTGACTTTTTAGGAAGGCATTGCTAAATATGCCTTATTTATTAATGTCTTCCCTTCAAATACTATTAATGTATATTCATAACTGATTGTAAGTTGTTTGTTCTTGTTCTAGAATATGTTTTTAGTTAATTTTAGTGGAATTCTTCATTTTCCTGGCCAGCACAATCAAGCCAGCTCACAGTGACTAAATCTAGCGTCATCACTTTGGACACTTCATCCTTACCATACTAGCTGATCTCTCCCTGCAGTTCTCTCTTGGTATATTATCTCAGCATTTCTGGAAGATGCCCAAGTTCACAAGAAAGACAGAAAATAAAAGTAAGGAAAATGCAGCCTTGCATCAAAGCTTTACAGGAACACTGAACAATGGTGTATGTCTTTCAATCTAACTGACATCCTAGCATTTATTCCCTTGCTTCAAACCCCTCAGGAAAAATGTGTTTCCTCAGCATTTGAAACATGACTGGCTTCCTTAACAGGTGGTTATGATGTCTACACATAAACTGCATACCTTGCAGGAAAAGAATCTCCACGGCAGGATGCTTCCAGGTGGGGCAGTCCTGTGCACGCATGTATTTCCTGAGTAGGCCAGGAAGTAGCTTTTTTTATGTTTCCTTTGACTATGAAGGCATATTTTTTGCAGACCCTTATGCTCAGAGTAGCCATTGCTAGTGAAGGCCAGCACTTGGGGCAGACTCCGCAGTCCCGCGTATGACATCCTCGCCTTCATCTCCACAGTCAACCTGCAATTGTGGAAAACTATCAAGTACACTTAACAAAAACTACAGGTAGAACTTCCTCTCTCTCCCAGAGAAATTAAATTTATTGATTAGGTAAGGCAGATTGAGAAGACAGTAAAAAACCAAAACCTGTTTTAACAACTTCACACATAGCTTAGCTTGTGTGTTGAAACCCTAATGACAAACGAAGAGAGGAAGGTGGAACTACGCCTCCAAACGTGGAACAAGAAAACGGTGAAGTTTTCTGGAAGTTCTCCACCCCCCCCTTTGTAAGTACAATAAGAAAACTGTATCATCAGAAGGGGGTAACTTGACAGCAAGACCTGAATACCCTCGCAGGAAAACGATCAGGTTTGAGAGTGGTCAGCAGAAAGGAAAGGCTCCACTTATTCCACAGCCCGCTATCGCGTTCTGCTGTCGCGCCCGGCCCAAGGCCAGAGAGGCTGGCCGAGTGCCGTTCCCCCGCAGCCCCGTTGCTCACCGCCGCGCCGAGGCCGGGCAGCGGCCGCAGCCTGCGCAAGGAGCTGCCGTGGCGGGCGGCGCCGGCGCCGCTTTCTCTCCGCAGGGGCTGCCCGCGATAAGACGGCACGCGGGGCTGCCCGTAGCCAAGATGGCGACAGAGCGCTTCAAAGAGCGAGCGGCGGCCGATCGCCACTGATTTCAGCGTAGAGGCGCAGCGGCCTCCCCCACTCCCGGCGCGCTGGCACCCTCTCTGGCGCAGACTTTCAGGTCGCTCCCGTTTCACGCAGTTTCAACCCCGGCCACAGGCTATTCGTTTTGAGATGCGCCCGAAGAGCTGGGCGTAGCGCAGCAACGGCCTGTCTCCACAGCGCCGCCCTCAATAAAGATGGCTGCCCGCTGCTTCCTCCTCAGGTGCTAGCCTGCCCGGTCCCAGCAGCCGCTGGAGGCTCGGCGACAAGTCCCCGAAACCAGGCCAGCGCTCCTCTGCAAAGGGCAGTTCCTGTGCCCCGCCGCCGCATGGCCGAAGCTGGCTACTATCCGCGCAGCCCCGCCGCGGGCCAGTGCGAGGCGAGGGTTGCCGAAGTGGCGAGAGCCCGCTGGCGGCTGCTCGGACAGGTAGGGGGAGCCCGCGGGCAAGAGAGGCTTCCGGCAGGGGTCGGTAGCAGAGGCAAGGCGGCCAGAGGCGGGCGCGTTGCTGCCGGGCGCTGCTGCGTAGCGGGAGGTGTTGGGCGGGGCACATTCGTCGGATTCCCTGGCGCCCCTCCGCACTGGTCAGCTGCGGCCCCGGGGAGGCGATAGGCCGTTCCCCGTGGCTGGCAGTTGGCAGCGTCTGAAGGGCCGGGCTCTGTCCCGCGGTGGAATGCCGGTGCGGAAAGGCGTGCTGCACAGAACTGCCCCGCACCCCTGCTGGGATGGTTCCGAGTGGTGTGCTAGGGCTCGCAAAGGGGTTTGCAGTTCTCTTGTTGGAAGATAACGACAGTAGCGATAGTCATGTTACACATACACACATAGTTCGTTAAAGTGTGTCCTTTGATCCTCAAAACAGTCTGTGGTCTGGTAGTTAGGGACAGAACGGCTGGCACCTCGCAGCTGAGGGCTCTGCTGTGGAATTTTCAGGCCATGATTTGACACCTTGCATCAGTGCTGATGGAGTTGGTTATCCTATCTGTTGCCCAATGCCTGCTCTTTGTCCTGTTCCCCAGCTACATTTCATGAGGAACTGGGGTGAGACCCCACTCACCTGGCAATGAAATCTCCGCTCTACCTGCAGCCACTGGTGAAGCAATGCCTAGAAGAGGGTGAGGATGAAGAAGTGGTTACACCTGCATTGCAGGTGATCAGCAGCTTGACAGCTCTGGCCTTCCATACGTCTTTCGAGTATTTGGTGGTTGCACAGGATCACAGAATATTAGGGATTGGAAGGGACCCAAGGAGATCATCGAGTCCAACACCCACCCCCACCCACCCCCCCCCCGCCAGAGCAGGACAATACCATCTATCACAGATCACAAAGGAACACATCCAGTTAGCCCTTGAAAGTCTCCAGAGAAAGAGACTCCATGACCTTCCTGGAGGGCCTATTCCAATGCTCTGGGACCCTTACAGTAAAGAAGTTCCCCCTTTTGTTGAGGCAAAACCTCTTTTGCTGCAACTTACACCCATTGCTTCTTGTCCTATCCCAGGGAGCAGTGAGCAGAGCCTGTCCCCCTGCTCCTGGCAGCCTTCAGATACTTATAAACATTGATCAAATCCCCTCTAAGTCTTCTTTTCTCCAGAGTAAAAAGCTCCAGGTCCCTCAGCCTCTCCTCATCAAGCAGTGCTCTCCAGTCCCTTAATCATCCTCCTAGCCCTCCACTGGACCCTCTCTAGCAGATCCCTGTCCCTCTTCAACTGGGGAGCCCAAAACTGAACAGAGTATCAAGATGAGGTCACAGCAGGGCAGAGTAGAGGGGGAGGAGAACCTCCCTTGATCTGCTGGACACACTCCTCCTAATACAGCCCAGGATCCCATTGGCCTTCTTGGCCACAAGGGCACATTGCTGTGCCATGGGTAACTTGTTAGCCACCAGCACCCCCAGGTCCCTCTCCACAGGGCTGCTTTCCAGCAGATCACCTCCCAGCCTGGACTGGTGCGCTTTGTTATTCCTCCCCAGGTTCAGGACTCTGCACTTGTCCTTGTTGAACTTCATCTGGTTCCTCTGTGCCCAGCTCTCAGTCTGTCCAGGTCTCTCTGGATGGCCACACAGCCTTCAACGATCAGCCAAGCCTCCCAGCTTGGTATCATCAGCAAACTTGCTGAGCAGACTCTGTCTGTCTGTGCCCTCATCAATGTCATTGATGAAGATGTTGAACAGGACTGGCCCTGGCACTGATCCTTGATGGACACCACTGGTCACAGCTCTCCAGCTGGACCTGGCACCATTGATCACCACCCTCTGAACTCTATCTTGCAACCAGTTCCTAACCCACCTCACTGTCTGCTCTTCCATTCCACACTTCCTCAGCTTGCTCACTAAAATGTCATGGGAGACAGTGTCAAAGGTCAAGGTAGACTACATCCACTGCTTTCCCTGAATCTACCCATTCAGTTATGGCATCGTAGAATGCTATCAGGTTAGTCAAGCGTGACTTCCCCTTGGTAAATCCATGCTGACTACTGATAACCTTCTTCTCTTCCAAGTGCCTTGAGGTGCCCTCCAGCAGGAGCTACTCCATCATTTTTACAGGGATGGAGGTGAGGCTGCCTGGGTGATAGTTCCTGGAACCTCTTTCTTGCCGTTTTTGATGACTGGAGTGCTATTGGCTCTGCTCCAGCCCTCAGGCACCTCTCCTGTCTGCCACCATTCGGCAAAGATGATGGAGAGTGGTAGAGCGATAATACCAGCCAGTTCTCTCAGCACCCTTGGGTGCATCTCATCAGGGTCCATGGACTTGTTGATGTTTAATTTGTGTAACTGATCCTTAACCCAGCCTGTGCTGACCAGTGGGGAGCATTCCCTCCTTCAGGCTTCCTCTCCTTCATCCAGGGTCTGGAGTCCATAGGGGAATTCAGCCTTAGGTGTAAAGACTGAAGCAGAGAAGGCATTCAGCAACTCTGCCTTCTCTGCACCCTCAGTTCTCAGGCTGCCTCCTTGCTTAGCACTGCCCCACACCTTCCCTGTGCTTCCTTTTCCTACTGATGGATTTGAAGAAGCTTATCTTGTTCTCTTTTACTTCCTTTGCCAGCTTTGGTTCCAAGAGGGCTTTGGCCTTCCTTGTTGCTTTCCTACAAGCCCTGACTACTTCTCTATAGTTTTCCCAAGTGACCAGTCCCTTCTTCCATGAATTGTAAGATTCCTTCTTCCCTGAGATTTCCTTCAGGAGGTCTTTATTCAGCCATGCAGCTCTCCTAGCATGTCTGCCTGATTTTTTACTCAGGGGCACACAGCTGGCTTGGCCTTGGAGGAAGTGGTCTTTAAAAATTAGCCAACTTTCTTGGGCTCCTTTCCTCTCCAGAGCCTTAGCCCATGGGACAGTAGGAGGCCTAGGGAGGTTCATACTGCACATTTAGTTCTGTGTGGTTCTGATTTGTAAATTCACAATTTCTGTTCAACAGGGCAAAGTTACATTTTATGATACTCTAAAGCAGGAAATGTCAAAGTTACTGGTATGAATATCAGATATGTCTTTGTAGCAGAAGAATATGTAGGCTGCACCGTGAAGCTATGGTAGCTGTTAATTCTTTCCAACATACTGCATTTGTCATGTCTCTGTCTCTTGAAATCATAAGAAGCTTTTCATGACAATAGAATGGGAGTGTGAAGAGTGCTTGTAAGTATTGGGGGACAAGACTTCTCTTGTATCTGTGACCTTTTCCTCTGCAGATTCCTTGGGTTTTAACATTTTCTTCAACTTTTCTGTTGGTTTTTGTATGGTACAATGAGCAAGGATCAATTTAATCTTGCTGGTGCATTTGAAGTAAAAGTCAGTTCTGTGCTCTTTACTAATATTAATGCTCAGATCGATGTATGAATTGGAAGAGGTTATCAGCCTTCATTCATAGTCATCTTTAAAGCATCACTGTCAAAATAGTTTCTTACAATGCTTTTAAAGCAACTTTTCATATTGTTTGCCATAATGCCTTACATGAAATTCATTCTGTGGTGTGTTTATGCATGGAATTGTCTTTCATTCAATGTATGCACAAACCGATTTGCTATGGTAGGGATACTTGAGTGTGCACTTGGTGATTTAATTAGGAAAAAACCCTCTTTTAGCAGATATCCTGTGAAGCTAACATAAAGAACGAGGAGTTTATGTAATTACCTATGTGTTCTTTATCAATAAAATGTTCTACATATGTACTGAGTCAAAGTCTGGCAAAATTTTTAAACTTAGCTTGTTGGAATCAAAACTTTTTTCCCTTGAAAAAGGATGGAGTCACACATTTAGTGTGCATTTAGATCTTGGTGGATTTCTTTAGTTGTCAAAATGGTCCATTTTGTTTTCAGGCATGCTTAATTCTACTAGTCTTTTAATTTGGTTCTCCCATTTAGCTCTTTTAACAGTCTCCTTCATGTGTATTTCCCCGATATGTTATGGAAATAGAAGAAATAGTGTGGACAGTATACGGCTATTTGTAATACTTTGGTGAAAATGCCTGTGCCTTTTATATGCTGAGACATGCTGATGAAAATAGATCCAAAGGCAATAAGCCTGATGCATCAGACCTGCTGTTAGAAGCTAACAGCATAGCAAATACAATTGCTCTGCTCACATATGTAGTGTTTTCAAGTATCCTGAAAAATAATAGGTTGTGGCACCAAATTGTAAGGCTGTTGCATGTGAGTGCATTTCCAGTTAAAGCACGGGTGACAAATGTTGGGTGAAGGAAAAAAATCACTGACTATTTATTTTGTTGCATGCATCCCCTATACAAGGCTTTCATTTCAAGTTTCATAATTCTGGAGAGCTGCTTCTTATTTGACTACAGGTTTAGCTTTGTTTGCAAAAACTAAACTGTGGTGCTCTCCTACTTGATAGAGCTGTTTGTTGTAGCTCTATCTACTTATAGTGATGAGTTTATTTTCTGCTCCATTTTTTTTGTTTCTTGGTTCTTTTTTTCATCACTGTGGAATGCTAAGGCACCCTTATCTTAGAATTGCAATTGCAATTATCTATCTATTCTGTCCACTCTTAGGAGAAAGAAGTTAGAACCAGGACGTCTCTCCTTCCACATCACTGACTTACAGAATAAGCTTTTTTGTCTAGCAGGCTATTTTCTCTCTGTGCGCTGATACAGCTCAAACAAGCTAGGTGCTGGGTTTTCCTGAGTGGAGGAATTGGTACCTTACTCCCTGAAGACATGGTTGAGTGCAGTAGACTATGCAAAACTGGAAGCCCATGTTTTCACTTTCCTGAGCATGCATTTGAATAATTTAGAAATTGCATGAAATGTATATGGCCAAATTCTGCTTCTGCCACTGCCCTGGATTCTTCAGTTTCTTAGGGCTGAACTGGGTACTCTCAATGTATTTTGGGGGTCATGTAAAGGTTGACTAATGCATCAGTTCCCTTATGGGGCCATGGTAGGGTGTGGTGATTTGGCCCTGACTGGGGGCCAAATGCCCACCAAAGCCACTCTGTCACTCCTCTTCTTAAATGGACAGGGGAGAAGGGAAAATAAAACAGAAGCCACTGATAAGATAGAAGTCATTTAGTAGTGACAATAAGCAAAGCAATAGATCGTGCAGAAAGCAAAAGCAGAGAGAGAGAGAGAGAGATGTTAGTCTGTACTATCCATCATCAGGACCATGTTCGGTCTCAGGGAAGCAGAGCTCTCTGCACTTGGTTCCCTTGGAGGACAGACACCATGGACATATCTCCCTAGACTTCCTTCTTTCACTGTTCTTATATCTGGGCTGATGTTGTATGGCATAGAATATCCTTTTGGCCACTCTGGGTCAGCTGGCTCGGCTGTGGCCTCTCAGCTTACTCTTGGGGTGGGGAGATGTAAAAATCCAGTTTGGATGCTCAGCTTGGCAGTAGCCAAAACACTGCTGTGGTGTCAACAGTCACCTATGGCAACACAAAGCACAACACTAGAAGGATGCTTTGTGGAGAATGAACCCCATCTCAGCCCAAACCCACTGCATAGGAGAATATGCAGTTGTACCATCTTGAAAGTTTGGGGCCTGGGATAGAAACCAAGTTTGGCAGCAGTTCTGCAAGGGTGCATCAGGAGACTTGTAAGCTAAGCAATGGTTTATCTGGCAAACACATATCTCTTTTTTTTTAATGTTTGGGCACAGTGAGTAGCACAGTTTCTCTGTGATGATGGGAAGATGGGGAAGAACTCAGTCTGTGTTCTAATTCTGGCATGGGTTTGCTGGAGCAGGAGTTAAAAAAAGCAACTTATGGATGTAGTACTGAATACTGTACATTTGCTTTGTAGCTATTGAGATATCATATATATATATGTATACACATAATAAATACGTAAGTCATTCTTTTGACCTCTGCCATCAATACCACTGTTATTTTTCTCAGGTTCAGCATACTTGGACTGGTTATTCATAACTATGAACTAAGAGCATAGTTATTGTGGTTGATTCCTGACTTGCCTCTTGAGTTAAATAAGCCTGTGTTCTTTTCTTGAAAGTTTTAATGTTTCATGTGTTCTTTATTTCAAAGGTTCTGAAGAAAAAGCAGTTGAAAGATGTGCATCTTCAGCAAGTGTCTGTAAGAAGGTTTGCCTCATTCAATCTCTTTTCAGTAGAAGACTGGGATACAGAAGAGGAAACTGGAGCATGGGTTCAGTATAGAAGCATCTTTTATCCTGAGTATAGAGTGTCCTTAAGGTAACTATCATTTAAGTTTTAAGTACTTCCTAAGATCTTGTACAGGCCTGAAATATAAACCACATTAGTCACTCTCCCAGTGTATAATTAGACCATAGTTTACAAATAAACCGTTAGGTGTTGTTTTCACTCGTTAAGTAAGAAGCTTGCTGGACTTGCCCTTTTTTTTACTGTGATTTCACTGAAGCTTGCATTAAAATACCAATGATTGTACCTATAATATAATGCAAATACGAGCATTTGGTTTGTATTTTTAGTAGCTTGCTGTTTTGACATTCTTCAGATATAATCAGGATGCACAAAATCTGAATGATCTTAAAATTTTTGATGACATCATGTTATTGTTAGAGTTCTAAAAGCTTTTTGGTAGCGATCTATATTTGATTCAATTTTCTTCTTAATATTTCTTGTGAAACTCTTATGAAAATTTGAAAGCCAATTTGCAAAACAGAAGAATAAAAAGTTTCTACAGAAAAGATATATACCTGTTGAAGAAATCTGTTTTCTATCAGAGCAGGTAAAACAAATGAAGATGCCTGTACTTCAGAAAGCTCCCAAAACCATATTAAAAAACCCTGAAACAAACAAACCCCAACCCCTCCCTGAAACCTTCCCCAAAACCCTTTGAACGAGTGTTAGTGAACTCTCAGTAGCTTTAGTGAAAGAGTAAGCTTTTTCCTCTTGGGGGTGGTTCTCTTTTTGATTTTCTGCTTTGCTCTCCTTTTGCTTGTTTGGTTTTGTACATAAAACTTGGTTTTGCCTCAACAGGTATCTCTGCAAGAATAAGAATCCCTGAATCAATACTGGTTTTGCAGCATCTTGTTAGCTCTCCCAAGGGTGTAGAATTCTGCATTCTAGAGAGCCTGAGTCATCAAAATTGAACTAGCATTTTCATTTGGCTGGGAGCTTTAAATTCCTCATAGAAATCGCAGAATCATTAAGGTTGGAAAAGACCTTTAGGATTATGGAGTCTAACCATAATCCAGGTACCATAGCCACTGAACTATATCCTGAAGCACCACATCTACAAGATTCTTGAATACCTCCAGGGATGGTGACACCACCACTTCCCTGGGCAACATATTCCAATGCCTCAGCACTCTCCAGTAAAGAAGTTTTAAAGTCAAATGTAAACTTCCCCTGGCACAATTAAAACCCATATCCTCTTGTCCTATTGATAGTTACCTGGGAGGAGAGACCAGCACCAGCCTCACTACAGCCTCCTTTCAGGTAGTGTTAGAGAGCAATAAGATCTCCCTATAGCTGTCTCTTCTCCAAACTAAACAACCCCAGCTCCCTCAGCTACTCCTTATATGACATGCCTGCCCCCCAAAGCTCTCACTAACCTCATTGCACTTCATTGGATACACCCCAGGACCTCAGTGGCTTTCCTATACTGTGATGCCCAGAACTGAACACAGTACTCAAGCTGCAGCCCCACCAGGATCTATACAGGGGCATGATCGCTTCCCTACTCTTGCTGGACACACTGCAAGGCCAAGATGCCATTGGCTTTCTTGACCACCTGGGCACGCTACTGAGGCATGTTCAGCTGGCTGTCCATCATCACCCCCAAATCCTTTTCCACTGGATTGCTTTCCAGCCACTGTTCCCCAAGCCTGTAGTGTTGTTTGGGGTTATTGTGACCAAAGTGCAGGACCTTGTATTTGTTGTTATTAAACCTCACTCCATCAACCTCAGCCCATCGATTTAACCTGCAGTGCCTTCCTACCCTTGTACAGATCAACACTCCCACATAGTTTAGTGTTGTCTGCAAACTTGCTGAGGGTGCCCTCGATCCCCTCATCCAAACCATTCATGAAGATATTAAACAGAGCTGTCCCCATACCCAGCCCTGGGGGACACTGCTTCTGATCGACCACCAAGAGGGTTTAAGTCTGTTTGTGACAACACTTTGGGCCTGCCCCATGATGCTGATCATGCCTTGGAAACTTTACAGATTCTCTGTATGGCTTACAGACTTCCTTTAACTTTTCTCTTCCCATTGGGAAAATACTACTACTACTACTACTAATTTTCATCAATAGAGGCAATTTTAACATGGTAACAACAACATGTTATTAGCATATTATTAACCACAACAAAAAAACATCAGTTAAGTAAACCCAGAATAGTGTGCTTGAGTAGAAAAAGCTTTTAATGTATCTTTTTGTCAGGAGAAAATGTGGCTGTGGCCTCCTCTTGACAAAAGTGCTTTTGAATCTACATGTTTTCCTTATGCATTAACATGTTTTGGAAAAAGCTTATTGCATATGTTGGATGTTAAAAGGGCTGTCAGCTAACATCTTGACAAGGCTAAGTACTTAAGAAAGTTCATAAGGTTGTTAGTAGCTTTTGGCAAAGAGTCTAAAGGTCAAGCTATATCAGTTCAAGGGCTATCAAAAGGGATCAAATTATATATTCAGATATGCTATGACCTAGCTGGAATCACTGCTCTAGAGGGACTTGGGGAACAGTTTGTTAGGCAAACAGAAGCTTCAGTGGGAACTACCAAGTATGTGCATGCTTGGTTTTCGGTTGGATTCACATCTGGGAAGGAAGAACTTAATGCTGTGCTTTTCTGTCACTAGTTTCTTTTAGAAAAGTTCTTAATAAGCCTTCCAAACCAGGAAGCCAGAAGCATCAATCATAGAATCATAGAATCAGCCAGGGTTGGAAGGCACCACAAAGAGCATCTAGTTCCAACTCCTCTGCCATGCGCAGGGGTACCTCAGGCTGTCTAGAGCCTCATCCAGCCTGGCCTTAAACACCTCCAGAGATGGGGCTTCCACCAGCTTCCTGGGCAACCCATTCCAGGGTCTCACCATCTTCATGGTGAAGAACTTCTTCGTAAATCCAGTCTGAATCTACCCATTTCTAGCTTTGTTCCATTCCCCCCCAGTCCTATCACTACCTGACATCCTAAGAAGTCCCTCTCCAGATTTCTTGTAGGCCACCTTAAGATACTGGAAGACCACAATAAGGTCACTTTGGAACCTTCTCCTCTCCAGACTGAACAGCCCCAACTCTTTCAGTCTGTCCTCATATAAGAGGTGTTGCAGCCCTTTGATCATCCTCATGGCCCTTCTCTGGACACGCTCCAGCAACATCTGTATCCCTCTTGTAGCAGGGGCTCCAGAACTGGATGCAGTACTCCAGATGGAGTCTCACCGCTGTGGATTAGAGGGGGAGGATCACTTCCCTCACCCTGCTGGCCACACTTCTCTTGACACAGCCCAATATAGGGCAATTTTTTGCTATAAAAATGTGATCTGGATTTATGTGCCGTTTTGACTAGATCCTTGAAGTCACAACATCATTGACTTGTTTTTAAAATCCGCATAACTGTACTTGTTAAACAGGGGTCTCTAGTGTGCTCGATACAGGGAGGAATGTGTTCTGAAGTTTGTACAGATGCTAAACTGCTTCATTGTAGCTCTGAGGTATGACTTCTGATGGCAGTGGTGACGTAAAATTTCTTGCATTACAGTCCAGAATCTCATTTTGCTAGCCAAGTCTAATTTAGATTTGCACCATATTTGATGCACCCGCAACCTACGTCCTTATCTTGATGGTAAAATTGGGTGGCTGCATACATGAAATTGCTCTCTAGTGTTGCTTGCATTTAATGTTATTTAAAAAATAACTCCCTAAACAGATAGGATGGGATTGGGCTGAATGTGTTTGACAGTGTAACATGGAGAATGTAGACATACTCAGTTCAAGCTGGAATCTTGCTGCAGTTTTCATATTCAGATTTGGATACAGTAAACAGTAATCTAGTCTGCAGGTGAAAATTACAAACCTCTTTTTGAGTGAAATTTCTTGCTAGGTTGAAGTGGAAAAAGATATCTTTCATTACAGTAATTATCTGGCCTTCTGGGTCTTTTCACCATTAAAAACATGTTTTTATTTGTAAAACTTTCATATTTATTTGTTGGCTTTGAGGGTATCTTTCTTTGCTATTAAAAATTATGCGTGTGCTAGATACTTGTCTTAATGGTGATAGGAAGATATAGAATAAAGAGGCATTTTAAAATGTTTAGTTAATATTGCCTTTCTTAATCCTTCTATTCTTAGCTTGGAATGTGCTAAGAATTTAAATCTTATGTGAACAGTTCTGGCAATGTAGTGGTTATAGATCATACCGATGCAGTGGCTCACTGTTGAGACGGTGTCTTTTAGACAGGAAAATTATTCTTTGATTAGAGTTAAAAAGGAAGCAATCAATATCTTCAAATTTTCTATTTCAGGATACTTTTAAAATTGTCGACTCATTTTAAGCAATTAGAGAAGAAATAAGTTATTTCTGTGGTAAAATATTTTCCATTGATCAGTCATTTGATGTTTCAAATGCTAATATGTGGAATTGAAAGGATTGATGGTAGCAGCTTATAGGAAGGCTTAAGTCTTCACAAAGAGTGTTATGTGATCTTTGCAAGGTGTCATGCCTTCATTCTGAATCTGAGTGAACCTTGAGATAAGAATACAAAAGAAATTAGTAGGTTATTCTAGAAGTTTGGTTTAGAAATGAGGTGTATTGTCAGTGCAAGTGAAGAAGGTTCTTGTGGAATATTTCTGCTAATAACACCTTCAACCTCTCATTAATTTTTAAGACTACACATTAAAAAAAAGTAAGGGCAGCAGATTTCAACAACATTCCCTGCTCTTTAAGGGCAGTTTGTGTGAGTACAATAAACTTGCTTTCTTCAACTTATTTTGGTACTGAGAGATGTGGATTTAGCAGGATAAGGGCTTGGCCATAGAAGGGGGGAACTCGAGAGTAGTATACTATTTGTAATGGTAGTATACTATTTGTAGTGGTATGGGCAAGATCTATTAAAAAAATAATATCATTTATTAATTTTGATATTTAGCAATCTTGCCACAGACCATAATTTCTAATAATAACAGGTTTTTCGCATGGCCATGGAAAGTGTTACACAGAGGGAAATAAGCAGGGAATCTAGAACACTAGCAATAATATAACAAACATTAAATTATTTAGGAAGGAGTATCTTGTGGCCAATATGCCTCTTGCCCCTGAGAGAGACCCGAGAGGCTCCTTTCTGCTAAGGCAGAAAGCACAATAGAATTCTGTTATAGAGAGGTCTATGACTATTTACTCACAAAGTATCCATCTCTGGATTCCCAGGGCTAACGACAGTTTTCAGACAGTGCCCAAATACTTGAAGGGAGTTCTGTTGGTGTCTTGATAGCTGATGAGAGGCTTCTGGGTCTTCCTAGGCTCTAACAGAGTGCTGGTAAAGAGGCAGATGATCTCTGACCTGGTCCTCGTTCCTCTTGGCATGGAGGTTTACAGGTGTGTGTAACTAGTCGGATGGTGCAGTTAGCAGGCTCTTCAGATACAGTCCTTCAAATAGAGAAGCATGTGACTGTTGCTCTTTGGAAGTGTGTCTCCTGAGCTCTCACAAGTTACCACATTGCTTTCCTCAGTCCCAAAACTTGTCAGCAGTTGAAGTTGTACTCAATTCTTCACTGTTTCGATTGCTTAACTGTTATGTGGTTAGCAGTGAAATTTTAGCACCTCTTTGTTATCCTGCAGATAAAGCACCTATACCAGGCTAAGGCATTTGGATTGACTTCAGAAGATTTGCTGTTACTTACTGTTGGGAATAGTAACATTAAATGTAGTGATTCTATAGAATTGTCTGAATGGTATATGCTGGAACATAAGCCATGGACAGGTGAGAGTGCACAAGCTCAGAAGTGCTGAGTTGAGGTAAAATAGAAGGTTGGAATGACCTTAGAGAAACAAATGTAAGGCTGCAGCCTGTGGTTTTCGCCTATCTCTGCTGACTGAGATTGCTCAGACACAATGTAGGTGTTGCTGAGAGAATATGATGAATGTCTATGCCAATTAGTATGTAATTTCTTACACAAGTAGATGTAACCAATTGCAGTTTAATACAATGTGTAGCCTGCTGATGAAAGGTAGAGAAACACATGTTTGGAGTGCAATAAACGGATTGGATTGGCTTGCATCAGGCATCTCCCCATCTCTGCTGATGCCTGTGGCATTCAGCCCATGGCAACTTATGTGGAGTAGTCTTTAAATAGTTCATAATGCTAATACAGTTGAGATCTGAGATGTGATTTTTCAGAGTAAAAGAATGCAGCTTTGCTATCCAGCTTATGATCGAAATAATGGCTACTCATTCCAGGAGGCTTAGCTTGCTCCCTGCTTTTGTTTAGTGAAGATTTCATGGGGAACCAGCTGTTAAACTTCATCTGTGTCTGTTTTCACAGTGAGTGCAGAGTAGACATCTGGAAGATTGAGAAGGGGAAGTCCCTTATAGCAAAGCTGGATGCTTCTCATCATTAAATTATGGCTCACTTATGTCCTTGCCATGAAGAGCAAGAAAGAAATTGCTGAGACAGAGAGTTAGAGGAAGAGACTGAATATTGCAGATGGTCAGAGAAAGGTGTCTCTGTAAAATGCCTCTGCTGGACAAAAGAGCAAATGTTGGGGTGTGCTGTGTTTGTTCTTAGATGGCACAAGCTTTTGGCCACTGGATAAAAAATGTGTATTTGAAATTTGTGTGTATTGATTTTAGTTATGGAAAGAATATTTAATAATCAGAGAGAGAACTGATCATTAATGAAAACTAAGTGTACCAAAATAATAATGTAGATGAAGAACATTCATTGTAGTAAATAAAATGTCACCAAATGTTAGGGCCATCCCAAGAACATCCTAAGCTGTGTGGCATACATATGTCATGGCACCTTAGCTTATTCTTCAGGCTGAGGTGCTCAGAGCTGTCTGTGTCTCATCTGAAATTATAAACCATTATGTTGGAAACCTGAAATTTGGAAGTGTGAAATTTGATTTGGTGATAATTTTAATGCCAATGTTGTGGTTGGGTTTTGGGCTTTGGGGTGTTTTTCCTTCCCTTTTGACACTGAAGTGTGTAAGTTGTATTCTTCTCTAGATCAGGACACTCCATTTACTTCTGTTTTTCTTCATAGCATTGTCTCAAACCTCTCTGAACCTTACCCTAGTCCCAAGGAAGAATGGAGGTTTGGCCAGGGGGTTAGGAAGCAAAGTGGATTAATCAGAGAGACGGCAGAGAGGCTAGAGAGAGAGAAAAAATGCAGCTCCAAGCTCCCCAGCAGAAGAAGCAGAAGAGTCCCTTATCTGTGTTTGGATTCTTGTTCTTATACCTCTCAGCAAGCCTATGAGTGAATTAGACATCACCATTGTTTTTTTCTCTTTCACAGCCTGTGATCTAATCCTTCTCACCAAAACATTTTAGCTAGGCTCAATGCAGCACATTGCTTTGCCAAAACTCTTCCTTTCCCATATGTGACTTCCACAACTAAACAAAATTTGCTGCTCTTTAGAAATGTTTTTGTTTTGGTAAACTATTGTTTTCTGAGAAACATGTTTCTGGTTCATGGATTTCAGTGATGGAACTTTGAACATTAGTGGCTGTCTCCATGCTTTCCTCCTGGTGTGTGCCTGTTTGCTACTTATTTATGAAAGGGGTGTGTGGGAAGTGCACAGGTGCAGTAAATATCTTTTCTGAAGAGGGAAAACCTTTTAAAGGATTGTTTAATCATTGGCAAAATCACTGTTTCTGTTTTCTTCCAGGTTTCCAAGCAGACAGTTAGATGTTAAAGATGTTCTTACAAGTTTTGACAACACGGGGAATGTCTGTAAGTCATTGTTTATTTCAGTACAGTGCTACGTTGATAGTTGTATCTCCATAAAATGTCTCTATGTGAGCCATCCCACCCAGCTGAGAAACTCTTACTGTGGTCAGAGATACAGATCTACTTACACCGAAGTGTTTTATGTGTTACCCTGTTTTACATAGTGGTGTTGGTTTTGTCCATACACGGTTAAGTCATCTCAGTGCAGGATATTTCTGGTTCTGTTACTGCAGTGGGAACATTACAGCAGCTGAACTGGGCTGGACAGAAAATTAGTTTATCTCATTGATGTGTGCTGGCCAGTGGCCAGCAGTGGTTATCTGAGGAACAATGCAAGAACATGGAAACAAACAATGATACTTGTAGCTTGGAAAGGGCAAAGTCAAACCAGTGAAAAAAAACAGAGAGGAAATGCTGTCAAGGTGTACAATTCATCCCCACAGACTGCTGTGAATCCTAGAACATGGCATAAAGTCAAAAAGCAAAGGGAAAAAATGTGCAAGAAAATTTTAGTGTGGCTATTAAATGTAAAGACATCACTTATGGCTTAGGAAGTGCTGGTTGCTAGGAGAATTAATGGGGTGTGTCGTGATCTTTCACTCTTGTCTAAGCATCAGTTACTGTCCACATTAACCTGAAACAAGATGAGCTGTAAGTGGATTTTCAGGGTCTGACCCAGTATGCCTCTGCTTCAATATACTTATACTTATCTATGCTATTAATGGATTTGAATTAAAAAATTTTGGTAGATCACTGAAAAGAAGCTGAGCAAAAAAAAAATGTTTTCTATGTAATGAGAAATTACTGTTGTGTAATTAATATTTACAGATGTACATGTAATTCTTGTTTGAATATTCTGCTTTTTTTTCAGTTTGGTTGGTTGGTTGATTTATTTTCAAACAAGCAAACTGATACAATAAAGTTGGGGAGATCTCTGTTAGTTTGCCAGATAGTCAAGAAATGTATCTCTTCCTCTTCATCAAAGTCTTGATATAGAAGCTGCTCTGCTGTAGATATGTTTCATCTCAAAACTCCAATCTTAGTATTCCAAAGCTGTATTTCCACAGATACTCACTTTTCACTTTTCACTATTTAATAAACTTCAGCTTCCAAAAGGAATAGATAATCATTAACTAAGTGCTCTCCTTTAGCTTTCCTTCATTTCTGAACATTGAAGATGGTTGAGTGCCACAAAATACTTCAACTGTTGACATAGAGAAATTTTCTCTCTGATTTCTGAATGAAATTTGTAGCTAAGGAGTATATGAATATCTAAATTGATGATATTAAGCCTGAGAAACAAAATAGTTGATAATTGTGGTTGACATCAGCTACAGATGTAGGCATGTGTTTGATGATAAAAAACATTTAGATTTAAGACATTTAATATCTGAAAGAATATGCTAAGTTATGGGAGGCATTTAGAGGGATCTGGTGTTGCAGCTTTTCAGAACAGGATGCTAGAGGGACTTTTGTAACAAGTTACTCTATTGTTATAAATGGTACTCAATAATGAAAAAAATGAAATAATAATAATAATTGTTGTTATTATAATCATAATTATTATTCAAATTGGTGATCCAGAAAAAAATGTTTTATTAGTTCATTAAATAACAACTCAGGTATTTTGAGCAGCAGAGAAATTTATTTATTTATTTATGTCTAAAAGTTTTTAGGATGGTCAGAATTTATTTGCTGAGCTCTAAACTTCACTTAAGCAATTTGAACTGATTTATCAGTGTTCTGTGTGTTTGTCTTGGCTGCCAGTCTGAGTATTTAGCAGTAAGATTAAAGTTTTCTGAGAGATTATTAGATTATTATGCAGTTTTGTGTTGAACGTGAGATTTTGTGAGAGCTGAAACCTGTTGCATAATACATCCTTTGCTTTCAAATAACATGATTTGTGTGACTTTAGAGGTAGGGGGTTTGTTTATTCCTAAGAACCTGATCTTTCAGGGAGCATTTTTGTGACTCCTTTTTTTTTTGGTCTTTCTGCTTATGATCTTTAAGAGCCACATCACTGTACACCACCAAAGGAGGAGCAGTAGAGCAGACTTGTTAATACCACTTTCTCTTCTCTGCCAGTAGATATCATCAGTACAAGACATGCCACTAGCTGGCAGCATTATATAAAATATCAATAACCATTTTTTGAGGAATTCTTGTGACTGCTTCCAAAAGTGCTGCTGTACAGCAGCAAGACTCAGGACAGAAGCGGTGCCAACTGCAGTTAGGTCTAAGTGGCATCTTGCAGGGTGCCGGAATTGCCTCTGTGCGATGTCTTGCTAAAAACTTGGCACACATGCTTGTGTTCTGTCTTTTTCAGAAAGGTTTTTGAAGATGCATTTTCATCATGGGACTGCTACTTTGGACAAAAAGTCACACTGCAAATTACAAT
The DNA here is from genome assembly GCF_015220805.1 of Pogoniulus pusillus. NCBI lineage: Eukaryota > Metazoa > Chordata > Aves > Piciformes > Lybiidae > Pogoniulus > Pogoniulus pusillus. The sequence goes on along the minus strand of NC_087281.1, from coordinate 11,370,223 downwards.
TGGTTTTCACTTTTGCAGAAAATGTGCTGTTTTTTCTCTTGTGTTCATCCTTTGAGAGAGCAGTTTCCACATGAAACTCTTAAATTAATTCTTTGCACCGACAGGATGCACTGCTAAATGCACTTCATTCAGCTTTAATTCTATGCAGAAACAGAAGGCAGGGGTAAGAGGACTGAAATGAAGGGAAGGATCAGTCTGTTCATTTTAAACAGCAGTATGCCATCTGTTAGAAAGATGGAACATCCTGAGAGCGTCTCTAGTCCTAAGACAGTCCTTTCAAAGAACCGATGGATCCCAGGCAGAAGGTTCAGTGGTGGCATTGTGGGACAGCATCAGCTGGCTCTAGGAACCACATGCCATGCTCATCCTTGCAGAAAAAAAATCTCTTCTGCAACAGCCTGTTCAAAGAGCAAGGAAAATTCTGTGAGAACGAGTTTTTGATGGTATTGCGTTCTGCCTTTCCTGCTGGGAGAAAACAGTTATGACTGAGGTGTTTGTAGAATTCTGTTCCTGCAGTGATCATTTCAGAATATGTATCCATTTTAATTTAGCTAAATTTCAGATGACCAAAACCCAAACTTTTTTCCTGACACCAATCTAAGCAAGCTGTAGTCTGTAAGGGAGAATTTTAGCAGTGAAATGCAGCAATTTGGGGGATTTTAATCTAGTATCACCTACCTGATGCTAACACAGAAACAAGGTATTCCAGAGTGCCAATGTAGTATAAAATTGCAAATACACTATATGTAATAGCTAAGCATTTTCTTGTAAACTGCGCCTGGCATTAGGTAATAAGGTAACCATTTTGAAGCAAGTTCAATACATAAGCGGTTCATTTTCTGCTTGGTAAGAGTGTACAACTGCGTGTTTTGGAACTGAGAAAGCAGCAGAGGGTGCTACAGTTACAGACCTACCCAGGCACATATTCCAAAGTTGTTGCTCCTGCAGGCAAGCAGATCCTGCGAAGAATTAAGCCTTTGGTTAGAGGTTGGTGTAAATAGGATGGCTTTAATTTCTGTAGCCTCTCTTGTAGCCTGTGTTTGTACAGGAAAGCAGGTAATCTGTGTGAAATCCAGAAAATGTAGGATTACAGACTCACTTCTTTTCTTGAATTGTGCTCTAAACAATAGTTTTTACTGGGAAATGTTGCATAATTTCCTGAAAACATGGTGTCTGCATATAGCCACTTTTACCAAACAGCTACTCACCATCGTTAGAACTGTTGGTGCTAATTTTGCATTCAGATACTCCAGCTTCTGCAGCAAGCTTGCTATTTGAGACATTTGGTGGGTTTTGGTTTTGGTTGGTTTTGGATTGGTTGGTTTTTTGTTTGTTTTTTTTTTCTCCAGATGTGTTCTACTCCCCATATACAAGAGCTAGGCGACTTGGAGAAGATTTGTTGTTAAAATAACGAGAGATAAGGACTTCTCTTATATTCCAAGTCTAGGAAGACTTTTTTCTTTCAAATGCGTATCACAGAATCACAGCATTAACCAGGTTGGAAAGGACTTCTGAGATCATCATCCAACCTATCACCTAACACCTTCTATTTAACTGAACCATGGCACTAAGTGCCTCACACAGCCTCCTTTTAAACACCTCCAGGGACAATAATTCCACCACCTCCCTGGGCAGCCCAATCCAATGCCAATCACTCTCTCTGGCAAGAAATTCCTCCTAACACCCAGCCTATACTTCCCTGGCACAACTTGAGACTGTGCCCCCTTGTTGTATTGCTAGTTGCCTGGGAGAAGAGACCAACCCCCACCTGGCTACAAACTCCCTTCAGGTAGTTGTAGACAGCAATGAGGTCTCCCTGGAGCCTCCTCCAGGCTGCACACCCCCAGCTCACTCAGCCTCTCCTTGTAGGGCTGTGCTCCAGCCCCCTCACCAGCGTCATCGCCATTCTCTGGACACATTCAAGCACCAAGTAGCAAGGTTCTAAAAGTGGAAATTAATTATTTTTCTCCTGTTTGTTTGTTTGTTTGAGTTTTAATATATGTTTTTTTATTGTGTTTATTTAAATCCAGTAATTATGTAGCTTAATTTTACTTTAAAATTTGTTTTAAAACAAAGAACCTTTTCTTCTTTCTTCGTTTCTCTCAAATAACAATGTTCAGAGGAATGCCTTCTTTCCTAGGGGTATAGCTACTTATTTCTTCAGATGTATCAAAGCTCTTTTATGCAGAGATTGTGCCAACCACTGATTTGTCATGCCTGGAAGGATAGATGCCATCAAGCTACTTGGAGGAAAGCATAGGATGGCATTCTTTATGGCAGCAGAGGTGCACTTCTATTCCAGGTAGCATTACCTAGAATCAGCAAGGGAGCAGATTCTGTTTTTCAGGTGATGCTGTGGAAGCTTCCCCCCCATTTTTTTTTTTGATGAAATGTCATGTTTTTTGTGGTGAAAAGCATGCTGACTTGAATATGCTTCCTGCCTTCTGCGTGCCTCAGTAGGTATTCGCACACGAAGGAACTACTACTTGTCTTCTGAGCATTCTCTCATTCCAGCAGCATGGCAGTTTGAAATTGTTTACCATGCCATAACTTCACACCCTCTTGAAAAGTTTTCAGCAAAAAATCAAGTGTCTGGAAGAGTGCTTGTATAGCAATGATACATGTCGTTTTGAATGAAATACCATATTTATGATACCTACAATTTACTATTCACTGTGTAGCTTCCTTTTAAATAAAACATTTCATGATAAGGGTTAAGAAAAAAAAACAGCTGTTTCCTCCCTCCTCCCCCCCATCCAATTCACTTCACTGATCCAGTTTACAGTATCATCCCAAGCAGTTGCATTGACACAGTGAGCATAAAGCTTATGGAAGGGAGCAGAAAGTATATGAGGAGGAGCTGGTCTCTTTTAAATTACTCTCACTGCCAGAATTGTTTTTATGAAACTGTTCTCTGATCATAGAATCAACCAGGTTGGAAGAGACCTCTAAGATCATCCAGTCCAACCTAGCACCCAGCCCCATCCAGTCATCTAGACCATGGCACTAAGTGCCTCATCCAGTCTTTTCTTGAACACCTCCAGGGACGGCGACTCCTCCATCTCCCTGGGCAGCCCATTCCAATGCCAATCACTCTCTCTGGCAAGAAATTGCTCCTAACATCCAGCCTAGACCTTCCTTGGCACAACTTGAGACTGTGTCCCCTTGTTCTATTGCTGGTTGCCTGGCAGAAGAAACCAACCCCCACCTGGCTACAACCTCCCTTCCAGTAGTTGTAGACAGCAATGAGGTCTGCCCTGAGCTTCCTCTTCTCCAAGCTGCACACCCCCAGCTCCCTCAGCCTCTTCTCATTGGGTTTGTGTTCCAGGTCTTTCACCAGCTTCGTCATCCTTCTCTGGACATGTTCAAGCACCTCAATATCTCTCTTGAATTGAGGGGCCCAGAACTGGACACAGCACTCAAGGTGTGGCCTGTGCAGTGCTGAGTACAGGGGAATAATAATACAACATAATATATAATAATACATTAATATGATTGATAGTACAACATTAAACCATTAGAACTGGAAAGAGGAGTTGTTGCGGTCAGCCCACTAAGGGACTTGAGAGGCTCCTTTCTGCTGCTAAGGCAGAAGGCAGATTAGCATCTAGGTAGGGAATTTCTTACAAAGAAGCTTTGAATCTGTACTCACAAAATAGTATCAGACAGGACCCAAACACTTGAAGGGAGTTCTGTCAGTGTCTTCAGAGTCGTTGCAGGCAAATCAGAGCATGATGTGGCTGGGCAGAGCAGGCCAAAGTGCAGCACAGGCATGTAGCAAAAGCCTATTTATCGTTGGCCCAAATGTAATGGTCCCTTCGTCCACAGCGACTCGCCAGTCAGAGTGGTGCTTTTCCAAAGCTGGCCATAATAGGTGAAGTCAGGAGCTTGCTTTCTCTTATCTGGGGAGAACAAGTCTGGGCAAGTCCTGGGTCCTCAAAGTGCATGTCTCCAAGCCTTTTGTCTTCTTCTTGCTGTCTGCTTCCCCTGCTGCCCCCCAGCAGAAGGAAGCGGACCATGGGATTATTCCTGGGCAAGCCAGGACATGTATTAGGCCTATTTTGGCCTTCCATGACAGCAGAAAGGTTTTAACTTGGTTCAGTATCAGTGCATAAACTACACTCAAAAAAGCCTATTTTGCATAAAATATTCTCAGAAATGAGAATTTGAAACCTTTGATGAATAATATATCTACTTGAAATCTTTTGTCTGGTTATAATTCAGATTGAAAAGTATTATGAAAACGAACTGACATAGGAGTGACCAGATGGAAATCCAATCTAGAACTATTATTCGTGTGCTTAGCTTTACAAATTAAATACTCCTATTGAGAAGCAGTAGAGTGAAACAAAATTACATGTTTTAGGCTATTTTTTCAAAATTTTGTCAATAAAGTGGGAAAACATTCCAGGAATCTGAAGAATGATTTTCTTTTTGGTAAATTGGGTGGATTCAAAGCGGTTTAGCACACGGAAAGTGTATGAGGAATGTGTGTACACCTGCATGTCTGTACTCATCACTGGAGGCCCAGGTTGTGTTTTTTGGCTAAGGCTGCAGACCTCTGCGAAAGGCTGGAGTGGCTAGCCTATAAAACAAAGGTTCAGAACATACTGGTTCAAGCAATGGTGATTACATACCTTTACTTACTGGTAGAAAGTATCTCCTGGTACCTGATTGTAGTCTGGTTTACTAAAGCTTAAATTTAGGATTGTTTCATTTATTAGCAAAAGTGGTCTTTTCTTTTGTAATTGTGTGGCAGAGGGGGGAAAATTAATTTGTTGTGAGAGGATATTCTATGAAAATGTATAATTTATTAATTTCAATATTCTGAACTCTCACCACCCCCATGAGATGGTTTGGGTGTTCCCTGTCCTCCCACACTTTAGAAATCACTAGACTCAGCTGGCTCTGGAAATTGAATGAAGCTTATATTTACAGCTAGCACAATATACAAGCAGATATTTACAGTATATACAGTTATAGACAGAAATAGACAAGGTAAAAGGGAATACAGAAACACAATAGCCCTCCCAGAAACCTGAGTCCCCAGGAGGGGCTCTCAAATGCTGCTTCACCTTCCCCCTACCCCTCTGAATGTGATTTGTGTGTCATTAGTTCTCTCTTCCTTTGGATTTCCACTTCTTCACCTGATGCATTCACACTTGAAACCTTTCTTTTATATAGATGCTTCAAACACATCCATTAAAAAGTATGGAAGGAATTTTGTTGTTGTTGTTGTTGTTAATCTGTCATGTAACAGCTACAGATTTTATGTAGAACTTGTTGAATTTATTTGGCTTCAATCACTAGTCTAATCATGTCATACCCAGAATTAAAAAGATCTCAAATTATAGTAGTGGCATTAAATACATATTCAAGATCAACTACTTAGCAAAGAATTTGTTTATTTTGTTCTTGGTTCTAATAGATAAATGCTTTACAATGTAAATGCTTGGTTCTAGTTGTTAAATGCTTTACAATGTAAATGCTTGCGTAGGATAGCAGCAGCCAGGTGCATTTTTCCTATATTAACCTCCAGAAGTTACAATACCTTGTTGGGAATGGTAGGACTTTTAGTGCTGTACATCTGCTTGATCTTGACATATTGGAACATAAGCCATGGGTTCAGAATGTATAAAGGGGAAAAGTACTGAGTTAGGTAAGGAGAGGGTCAAAATTACCTTAAAGAATGTTGCAGCAGACAGAGTTATGTGGAATATGAGCCTGCAGTTTTCTTAACCTTTGCTTATCTAGTTGCTAACGTACAAGGTCTGTCTTAATGAGGTATGTACTGAGGTCTGTCTTAATGACCAATTAGGATTTGGCATGTTCTTTTAGCTTGTATGTTAAGGTATATAACCAAGTGCTGAAAGTACAATAAACGGAACTTAGCTTGCATCAAGCTGTTCTCCCCATCTCTTCAATCGCGGCGATACCTCGCCCTTTTCTTTGGCAGGCAAAAGTCATGATAGTAGCAATCATCAGAACACACAATTCAGATTTTTTAGTTTCGTTGATAGTAGATACAGTGCAACAATATAGAGGATTTCAGGCAAATAAAGATCGATGGAGATGATCTAAGTGCTGTAAATCTGTTGCAAACTGTATTACTTCAAGCATGCGTTTTCTATTAATTACTGTAGTGTTTCCTTCTAAAGATTCTATTTATGTGCTCTCCAGAAAATGATATGGAAAATATTTGATGTTGTGATGGTTTGGGTGTTCCCTGCCCCTCCCCCCCAAACTTTGTAAGTCACCCAGACTAGACTCAGCGAGCTCTGGAAACTGAATGAAGCTTATATTTACAGCTAGCACTATATACAAGCAGATATTTACAGTATATACAGTTATAGATAGAAATAGACAAGGGAAAAGGGAATACAGAAACACAACAGCCCTCCCAGAAACCTGAGTCCCCAGGAGGGGCTCCCAACCACCCCTTCAGCTTCCCCCTACCCCTCTCAACCTTACCCCAGTCCAAAGGAAGAATGGAGGTTCGGCCAGGGGGTTAGGAAGCAAAGTGGATTAGTCAGAGAAATGTAGGGTGAGGTTAGAGAGAGAGATGCAGCTTGGAGCAACCCAGCAGGAGAGGTGAGTTGTCCGTGTTTTGATTTTTGTTTTATACATCTCAGCAAGCCTGTGAGTGAGGTAGACATCAGCCTTGTTTTCCTTTCACAGCCTGTAATCTAGTTCTTCTCACCAAAACATTCCAACTAGGCTCAAACTAGCACGAGTATTAATGTACACAAGCACACATTTTGTTGTTTGTTATGGGGACAGCCTAACAGAAGGGGAAGATGTTATGCCAGATAAATCTGCAAAGCTGATCTGGGGTCAGATGAACTACTCCTGAGTGAGAACCAATTAATAGAAATGTTTCATTTTCAGATATGAATTATTTGCCCTTTGTTTGGTTGGTTTGGGGTTTTCCTGTGTTTTTGGTTGTTTTGTTTTTTTTCCCCTTGATCTTGTGGTTGTTGTTTTTGGTTTTTTTTTACGGGGGAGAGGTGTTTGGGTTGTTTTGAATAAACAGAATTTCCCAGGTTTGGAATTTAACGAGCTCAGCACAACTGTTGTAATAGTTAAGTGTGAACTTTCAAATACAAATAGACAGAATCCTGGAAATCATGAGTGTCCAAATATGTCTTTTTATACATGGACTGCTCAGAAAAGATTATCCTGTGGTTAACAAAAAAAAAGGCAATCTAATTGGCATGTTTTGTTTTGTTTGTTTTTTCTGTGTGTGTGTATGTAAGTATGTCTATGTATATAAATGCATATATATAAATGTGTCTCTGTCTATAAACACATCTATATCATTACTTCACATACTGTCATTACATATAAAATTACATTTACATAGTCACATTCTATAGAATGAGAAAATCTGGATTTTTATCAGGTTTTTTGTTGAGTGAGATGTTGTTGAAGATTTATGTTCGCTGACAGTTCACTTTGACCCTACTTGAAATAGGATCTTGCTGGTGACAGAAATATTGTAAGATGATGAACTGCAATGTGCCATCTTTCCCCAAATGTTTGAAAGCATTGTCAGCTTTTGAATTACTGTCATATTTTTGCAATTGTTTTTAGTACAAGTCAAATTTGACTTGCCTTAGTAATATAAAGAATCTCATTATCTCCAGCAGGGCTTGTCAAATGAATAAGAAACATTGTCTTCTCTCTAAAATTGATTACCTTCCCCCTCCCCCCCCCAAAAAAAAAATTTCAATTTGAATGAGAAGAGAATCTGGTAACTATTGAAGTGTTTTCAGTGCTGAATAATAAGGAGCATGACATGAGTAGCAAATTTTACTCTTCCTCTTCTTTTTAAATTGAGAATTTGAATGTTGGATAGCATAGAGCTAGACAACAAAGCCAATTTAGTACTTCATATTCCAGGGAAGGACCCATATTGCTTTCTGATGCAAAGAGCAGATGATCAGAGGAATGAATAGGACAAACAGTAATAAAATTAGAATAGAAATAAAGACATATTTGAGGATGGCTTTCTCTGTAAGAAAAGCCAGCTGGTCCAGTGAAGAGCCTGGGTTGAAGTTGCATGAATGAAATTAATACCTTCTATGAGTAACTGGACCAAGGCAAGAAATCAAAGGCAGAAAGGAGGCTATGCTAGCTCAGCTTTTAGAAGGCTGGAAAGAAATCACAGGTGCACCAGAAAATGTGTGTTAAAAAGTAAATTTGGCAAGTAAGAAGTGGGGCTGTATTTAACTGGAATGTAAGTATTGATTATTTATCATTAAATCAACACTGCTGTTTAGTTCTGTGAATTAAAGGAAGCAGCAGTCCTCTGCAAATTTGAGCATGTGGCAGTATTTCATTGCATATCGTTTCCTATGGCACCTAAGGCTGTAATGGCATTTCCTAACTGTTTTTGTAATTTCCTAAATGAAGTATTTTAATTGAGAACCTTGATCTTACTGTAGTGGAAATGCTTGTAATTTTAGATACAGAATTCTGTTACCACAATTTAACACACAAACTTCATATCAAAATTGGTGCTGCTGAGTGTCGGGAGGTAGCACTTGCTGGGATAACTGGCATTGCAGAAAACGTGATGAACAATAATCATCAATTCTGAGAGTACTCCATATCTATCTTCTAACTCTTACACTCTGAATCATCCTATGATTCATAATGCCGTTGTGTTTTAACCTGAAAGAGATAAGAACGAAAATGTTTCCATGTAAACAGGAGGAGAAAGTTCTTTATGAAGGTGCTGGAGGCCTGGAGCAGGCTGCCCAGAGGTTGTGGAGTCTCCTTCCCTGCAAAGGTTCCAGACTCACCTGGGCATTGTGATCCTGGGCAGGCTGCTGAGGGTGCCCCTGCTTGAACAGGGGAGTTGGACTGGATGATCTGCAGAGGTCCCCTCCAGACTCCACCATGCTGGGATTATGTTAAAAAAGGCTTTAAATTACTTTGCTTGAAGCAGAGATGCTTTGAAGAAGATTGATTTTTATCTCTGTAGCAAACATCTGTTCCTCCTTGGCAATGCTCTTCGGGCATCTGCATGGTGTCCCCACAGCTGTGCTGCTCAAGCTTGGAAGCATCCCACTAGGAACAAAGCTGGCAACAAAGCTGATGAAGGGCCTAGAGAATAAATCTTACGAGGAGCAGCTGAGAGTGCTGGGGCTGTTTAGTTTGAAAAAGAGAAGGCTGAGAGGAGACTTCATTGCTGTCTACAACTACCTGAAGGGATATTGTGGAGAGGCTGCTGCTCATCTCTTCTCACAGGTAATTGGAGGCAAAACAAGGGGGAATGGCCTCAAGCTGAGGCTGGGGAGGTTTAGATTGGACATTAGGAAAAAAGTTTTTCATGGTGAGTGAGATGGTTTGGGTGTTCCCTGCCCCCCCCCAAACTTTGTAAGTCACCCAGACTAGACTCAGCGAGCTCTGGAAATTGAATGAAGGTTGTATTTACAGCTTAGCACAATATACAAGCAGATATTTACAGTATATACAGTTATAGATAGAAATAGACAAGATAAAAGGTAATACAGAAACACAACAGCCCTCCCAGAAACCTGAGTCCCCAGGAGGGGCTCCCAACAAACCTTCCACCTTATCCCACCCCTCTACCTCACCCAGGAGGGTGCCCAAGGAGGAATGGAGGTTCAGCCAGGGGGTTAGGAAGCAAGTGGATTAATCAGGTTAGGTTAGAGAGAGAAATGCAGCCCACAGCCTGGACAGAGAGCAACTCCATTATCTAGGTTTGGATTCTTGCTCTTATACCTCCCAGCAAGCCTATGAGTGAAGTAGACATCACCATTGTTTTTTCCCTTTCACAGCCTGTAATCTAGTTCTTCTCACCAAAACATTCTAGCTAGCTTCAAACTAGCACAGAGAGAGTGATCAGGGACTGGAATGAGCTGCCCAGGGAGGTGGTGGAATCACCTACCTTGGATGTGTTATAGGGTTGTTTGGATGTGGTGCTTAGGAGTATGATTTAAAGTGAATCTTGTAGCGTAGGGTTGTAGGTTGGACTTGGTGATCCTGAGGGCCTTTTCCAACCTGGATGTTTCTCTGATGTATGTATTTATATTTTCTCAGACATTACTATTGTGTGGTGGTAAAATTGCGTACAGTAAGCAGTTGATGGTAGATTTCAGAATCAAGGTTGTTGTTTTAGGAAGCATCTAGGGCTTTTTTGTTACAAACTTACACAAAGAATGGTTAAACAAAATCAAATTCTAAAGAGTAGGAATTCTTCCTATAAACCTACTTAACCTCAAAGCCTGCATAGGTTGTGTGTTGCACTTGAGATAGTAAATGTATGTACAGCCAGTGCCACCTCTCTAAGAGGTATGAAACACTAACATCTAAGCCCCAGCCTCGTTAGCAGATTGAGAATGCGTTGCTGGCATTGTAAGCATTTTCTGAGTAACTCTACCTGGTGTAAATGTAGCCAATTTACCAGAATGTTACTTTGCTCTTGGGAGTAGCTTTGTAAATACTGCTTCTGTCATGGTCACACTTAGACTATTATTGTTCAGAGCCTTGATTTGGTATGCACTTGATGAAAAAGTGTTCTTCATTTGTAATAAGTGTGTTATGAATACTGGTAACTGGTAAACAACAGGAAGGAATTTTAAACAAGGGTTGAAAGAGAATAGTAGAAATTCTTATGGTTCTTGCAGCTGCCTTTGAAGTTATTATGTTCAGATTTCTGAGACAAAGACATTGACCCCCTGGCAAAAATGAGCCTGAAAGACAATGTATTGATTTATCCCCCACCCCCCCTGTTTTTCCCCCCTGTACACTGATTGTGTATTGGATATAGAATCAGCCTAATTTCTATATAAACAGGATCATGAGTCGTAAACCTTTCCCAAGCTCTAAAATGCTTATAGATAGCAGCACATAGAGTGTATGTACTAGGGTCTTAAACTCACTGCTGGGCCAAGCTAAAAAAGTAACATCTGATTGTGATATTACTGCAATACAAATGGTAGCATTCTATTCTGCTTGAAAACATAATGGCTTTATACTATAACCTTTACTCCTGAAATGGTGCTTGAGTGGACCTTAACTTCTAAGTGAACACGCCTGAGGAAATAAAACTGTGGTTTCACATAACAGAGAGATACATTTTTTAGATCCTTTGCTGATTATATTGTGTGAAGGTCAATCTTCTGCTCCATTTCTGAAAGTTGGGTCAGGATGGAGATTTTAGGGTCATTTCTTCAAGTATCTGAGCCATTACAATGCACTAATAGGCCCTGATAGCTCATTTTGTAAGTTCTTAGCATTAAGCTGAACATTGTTTGGACTCATTTCAAATCCTACATGTACCCTGCAGGGTTAATTAACATCTTTTTAAATGGATTTTTTTTTCCTAGTTGTTTTGAACTAAAGTGCTTTGGTTTAGTTTGTCACTATTAACTGTCATTTACCATGTGTAAAGGCAGAAAGCCTATGTTCACTTTATTCAAGATCTGTATCTTGCTTTGAAATGGAACTGTTAATTGTTTTTTCTTTCTTCTCTGATTCAAAGACATAAAGAGAGTAGCATCAAATGTGCAATGGTAGATATAGTTCAATACCAGTAGAAAGTAGTTAGGAGTGTAAAATTTTAGTTACCCATCCCACCTGTATTTTACACAGTAAAAAGTAGTTAGGAGTTTACATTTTAGTTACCCATCCCACCTGTATTTCACACAGTAAAAAGTAGTTAGGAGTGTAAAATTTTAGTTACCCATCCCACCTGTATTTTACACAGTAAAAAGTAGTTAGGAGTTTACATTTTAGTTACCCATCCCACCTGTATTTCACACAGTAAAAAGTAGTTAGGAGTGTAAAATTTTAGTTACCCATCCCACCTGTATTTTACACAGTAAAAAGTAGTCAGGAGTTTACATTTTAGTTACCCATCCCACCTGTATTTTACACAGTAGAAAGTAGTTAGGAGTGTAAAATTTTAGTTACCCATCCCAACTGTATTTTACACAGTAGAAAGTAGTTAGGAGTGTAAAATTTTAGTTACCCATCCCAACTGTATTTTACACAGTAGAAAGTAGTTAGGAGTGTAAAATTTTAGTTACCCATCCCAACTGTATTTTACACAGTAGAAAGTAGTTAGGAGTGTAAAATTTTAGTTACCCATCCCAACTGTATTTTACACAGAATCTCAGATTATAGTCTCCTGCTTCATACAAAAGGCCTTTGGATGTTACTCATGTCATTGCTCTCAATTTTTTTTTTTGAAGGATGCTAAGATGAATTAATTAACAATTTAATTAGAATGATAAAGCAAACATGTTATTAGGCAGCACACTTCCACTGAGGTAAACAGAAGCATGTTAAAAACAACATAATTAATTCAAATTGAAATAACTGCTTTTTGAGAACAGTTGTGCACAGATTTGAAAATATGAATGGATAAGACTGAGACAGGAAAACACAAAATATTTCTGCCAAGGAGAAGTATGTTGACCTCAAAAGCAGAATGAAAAAGCTTCCCCCCAGCATTGTATGCTTTTGAGAAAAATGTGTTTTAAAAAAATGGAAGTGTACTAAACCAAGTAGTATTTTTAAAGAGAAATGGGATTTACACTTGAAACTGCAAAACTGATCTTGCTTTCAAGAGCATGCTTTTAATTTAGCATGTATTTGTTCCAGAAAATATCTTTTATACTGTCTTCAAGAGGAGTCAGCAATTGTTTGGAAATAGTCTTGGCATTGTTGTGTTGGACTAATGTAAAACCTTAATTGTGCCACTAGAATTTGCTCTCTGATAGGTAGGGATTCCAGATGCAGATTGAATCTGTACTGTTCATCAGCAGGTATATGAATTACTCTGTGTATCTGGAATCTTCCTCAGTGTAGTTCCTCTTAGATCTCGTGAGAAAGTATTTATGAAGGTAGTTGGTACATATATGCTCTGTGCTGTGAATTCATCAAAATGTTGCATCATCAAATTGACCACTGTGAGGATTTGTTTTGTGGTTTAAGTGGCAGAGTGGTGCTGGAGGTGAATTGTTACATCTGGTGTGTCATATTTATGATCTGTTCTAATTTTTTCTCATAGGCTATGTATAATTTTCTTCCTTTAGTCCACTGTTTTTCATGCCTGTGATCCCTTGTCACACAGTTTTTGCTGCACTTCAGCCTTCTTTGCTATTCTACTTTCATCCCTTTGGACTAGAAGGAATCCTACTTGCCTTCAGGAAATTTCTTAGCTTAGCAAGAGCCATGTTCTAAAATACTGTACTATAGTCATCCAGAAAACATGTATCCACCATGTATGTATGCACACTTAGCTCCAGAATAGTGCTTTCTGTACAGTCATAGAATCAGTCATGGTTGGAATGGACCACAAGGATCATCTAGTTCCAATCCCCCTGCCATGGGCAGGGACACCCTACCCTAAATCAGGCTGTCTAGAGCCTCATCCAGCCTGGCCTTAAACACCTCCAGAGATGGAGCTTCCACTTCCTCCTTGGGCAACCTGTTCCAAGATCTCACCACCCTCATGCTGAAGAACTTGTTCCTAACATCCAGTCTGAATCTACCCATTTCTAGTTTTGTTCCGTTCCCCCCAGTCCTATAATTACCTGACACCCTAAAAAGTCCCTCCCCAGCCCTGTAAGCCCCCTTCAGATACTGAAAGGCCACAATAAGGTCACCTTGGAGCCTTTTCCTCTCCAGACTGAACAGCCCCAACTCCTTCAGTATCAACTCATAGGGGAGGAGCTCCAGCCTTCTGATCATCCTTGTGGCCCTTCTCTGGACATGTTCTGGCACATCCATATCCCACTTGCAGTAGAGGCTCCAGAGCTGGATGCAGTACTCCAGGTGGGGTCTCACCAGTACGGAGTAGAGGGGAAGGATAACCTCCCTTGCTCTGCTGGCCACACTTTGCTTGATGCAGCCCAGCATCTGGTTGGCTCTCTGGGCTGCAATAGCACACTGGTGGCTCATATGATAAATCCAAAGAGTCAACCTTGCAGTAGTGGATGGTGGCAGTGGGCTCAGAGTCAAACTCTGAGCATCCAGAAGTTGTTGGCAGTTGGGCAGGTTTTTGCCATTGTGTGGTTTCACTCATAAAGTTGACATTCAGCAGTAAAGGTTTGTTTTCTAAATGTCACACCTCAAACCTGGCTGCATTAATTTTGCTTCTCGTGGTATCCACGAGCTTTAAAACACAACAGAACCCAGTTATTCTCACAAGCATCTTTTAAAACATCCTGGAAGTTGTAAGTAGTATGCTACCTAGGGGATTGTTTTTCAAGAGCTCTCACTTTTTATTGCTGCATTGCCTCTGCTTTGCCTCTACTGTCCCATAGTCTACTTGTTGTGCCACAGTAACTCTTAGTCTGCCTCCTGTAACTTCTGTTATAGGGGTCACAGCCCAGAGCTGGGGAATGTATCAGGTTTGTAGTTACCTTGAGATGGAGAAAGCAAGAACAGTGACGTTCAGAGCAGCCTGTCCCCAGCAGTGCAAGGACATTCTTAAATGGTTGGTTGTTTTAAAGGAGTGTGGGTTAATCCTGGTGAGGACTGTATGGGGGAAGTTAGTCTCTGCTTTGCCTTGACTTGGTTTTAAAGTCTTGGGTTTAGCACATTCTAAATTAAAATCAGTAATGCAACTCCAGAACATATTAGTGTTTCTATACTTGTTTTCACATCCAGTAAAGTTGGGAGGTGATCTGCTGGAGAGCAGCCCTGTGGGGAGGGACGTGAGAGTCTTGGTGGATAACAAGTTGTCCATGGGACAGCAATGTGCCCTTGTGGCCAGGAAGGCCAATGGGATCCTGGGGTGTATTAGAGGCAATGTGTCCAGCAGATCAAGGGAGGTTCTCCTCCCCCTTTACTCTGCCCTGGTGGGATCCCATCTTGAGTACTGCATTCAGTTTTGGGCTCCCCAGTTTAAGAGGAGCAGGGATCTGCTGAAGAGCAACTAGCGGAGTACTGCAAGGATGATTAGGGGACTGGAGCACTGCCTGATGAGGAGAGGCTGAGGGACCTGGGGCTGTTTATTCTGGAAGAGAGAAGATTGAGAGGGGATTTAATAAATGTTTATAAATCTCTGAGGGCTGGGGGTCAGGAGGGGAGACACAGGCTCTGCTCACTGCTCCCTGGGATAGGACAAGTAGCAATGGATGTCAGGTCCCAGAGCATTGGTACAGACTGCCCAGAGAGGTTGTGGAGTCTCATTCTCTGGAGACTTTCAAGGCCCATCTGGATGTGTTCCTGTGTGACCTGAGCTAGATTGTGTGGTCCTGCTCTGGCAGGGGGAGTTGGACTTGATTATCTATGGAGGTCTCTTCCAAATCCTGACATCCTGTGAGCCTGTGATATCTACATTAAGGTACTTGAAAATTGTAATGTAGATACTCACTGGTATTGATCCACTGTATGCTATGTTTGCAGCTGCTTAAATGAGGTAGTCTTGTTTTATTTCTTGCAGCTTCCAATGCTTGATCATCAATCAGTTGAATCAGTTGGTTGATCTAATAGGAAAATTAGCCCATGTTGAGAATTATTGTTGTGGGTTTTTTTTTTTTCAGATTAACAAACCTGTTTCCTCATTCTCACAAGATCTGACAAAAGAACATCGCTGTTTATGTCCTGGAGTGGGAGGAACCATGCATTTCATTTGTGGAATTGAGCAGACTGAAGTAGATGGTCTGAAAGTACATCTCTAGCAGCTGTTCATTGTGGAACAGTTTTCTGTTGTACTTCAGGCTGGATACTACCTCAGCTAAGTTTAAAATATTAGCCAACTTCTTACCTTTCTAAAAGCAAGCTACTAGATATCTTTCAGCATTCTGGGTATAACAGTGTATAAAAGAGCACTACTAAAGCATACTTTTATATGTTGCTATGAGAGGCAAATGTAGCTATGAGTAAATTAGGGTAAGCAGGTTTGTATGGCAAGAATAAAATTACATTTTTATGTGGTCACTTTGCAGAGTAATGCAGTGGTTTAATTTCTTCCAAAGCAAGAAAATTAATAGGTCAAGATTGGAACAGGTAACTTCCTCAAAAGATTGAGCCTCTATAAAGGTCTTTTTATTGTACTCTATGCTCCCATTTTAATATTCAAGGAACAAGAGCTAAACAATTTTTATGTATGCATGTTCAGTATTCTTCAAAATTAGAATCTTGGCTGTTGCAGTTTTAGGGCACAATGTACACTGATTGCCTAAAAAATGATTTTAATACTTCAGCCTTTTTAGCTCGAAGTTTAAGGCAAAGTGTTTTGAAACCATTACGTTCCTTTTCATTTGTTGTATAACCTAAAGTGGAGAAACTAATTTATGCTTTTGGGGAATGTGGATTAAGGGACATTTGTGTCTGGGATGAGGTATAGGACAATAAGTTTAAATCTCTAGTTATCCCAAATTATTATACTTATGGATCCCTGAAAATATGTCTTTTAAAATGCTGCTGTTACTCTGTCAAATGCCTCATAGACACCTTCCAAAAATCACCCTCTTTACATGTAAACTCTCTTTTAGCATGATCATGCTAAACGTTGAAGAAAGAGCATTCAAGAAAGAGTAGTATATAACTGATTAAACATTTGTATTCTTTCCCTCCTGCATTCTTCTACAGAAGCATGCCTTGGAGAATGCAGAGCTGCAGGCTCTTGACATTTCTGTATTTCAGTGCTCTTAGTTTCTCTATCATTTTCATACTCATCTTTATGCATTTCCTTCCCAGACTTCCCTCAGCTTCCCTTCCAGCTCAGAACAGTGGACAGGGAGGCACTGAGGTGCATTGTTACTTTTTGTGTTAGAAAGTCTTCTTGTTATACCAAAGTCCCAATGTTAGCATCCATTATTAAAGTGCTGTGGGTATCATTATCCTGTATGCTTCAATTTACAGAATCCATTGTGGTTAGATTAACTTCAATTCTTCCCACTTCATCCACCAGCCGAGGACTTTAAGGGTTTCCACTTGTCTCAGGTGTATTGAGCCCTGGCATTGTTTGTTTCATTGAAAAAAGCTGTTACAGAACTGTAAACTTGAGAGTCATGTACTAATATTTGTCTGCTGGGTTTCAGAAGAAGCCATTTACTTTAGCAGGCAGTTTTCATGTGTGGTGAGGTGAAATGTTGAGAAGGCAGCTCCTCATCAGTGGACAAACAATTCCTAAGAATTTAGCTAATGGCCCCCCTTCAGTGCAGAGAATAGATGGCAGCAATTGTACTTCCAGACTAAACCAAGAACTACTTGTTTGGCTGCTAGGTGTTAATGCAAATTTGTTCTTCGGCTCATTCAACCCTAGGGTTCCCTTCCTTTGATTTAATTAAATGTAATTGGTTACATTGCTCCTCCCAGGCCCCTGAGGTGTTTTTGTTTATTGCTCTCTCTTTGCAATAATACTTCAATTCAAGGCACAAAATGCTCGATAAATAAGAGCTCTTTATCCTGTGTTGGATTTGCAGGGAGATTATTCTCCTTAAATAGTTTGGTTTTACCCTTAGAAGTGAATGACTAGTGAAATAAACTCATTGGGTGGCAATCCTAGCATATCCAGAAGCAAGGAAATAAGATAAATTAGGTGAGATAAGAACAAGAAGTAAAGCTGTAATGTTAAATTAATAAGGGATTGCAACTTACGTTGTAAGAGCCATTGAAGCTTTTAAATGATGCTTCAATTAATAGGATTGCTATTGGCGCGCTAATAGATTTCAAGGGTGGCTTTTTCAAAATGCTTGTGTGTTTTTGTTAAGGCAAAATGTATTAAATGTATTTTAAAATACATCAAATTGGGAAGTTTGACCTTAAATGCTTAAATTCTATTCTATGTTGAATAAAAAAAAAATATATATATATATTTAAATACTTTCTTTAAAGGGGAGGTTTTATTCTGTTTTACAACTAGCATGTTACCTGTATGCAAGTGTATAGGTGGTGTACCTCATTGTTTAGAGATGGCAAGTAGCCTCAACAATATGTTTTGTCACTGTCCTTAAATATAACTTAGAAAATTCACATTTATCACTATCTTCACTTAAGCATTTAAGCACTCTTGTATCCAAGTTGCCTTGTTTTCCTTCCCTTAGAGGAAAGATATCATCCATCGTGCTTTTGTCTTTATCCAGGCTTTTCTTTCTCTCTGAGAACAGATGTATGGGACATGGCTTAATAATGCATCTGATTCTGCAAACTTTTCTGTCACAGGATCACTCACAGTAACTGGTGGAAGAGAATGAAATTGTAAAATAGTTTGAAATTGATTTTAAACCCATCTAAAATATGTCTGCTGCTGCAGGTAAAGACTGCCCTTCCTTTCCTTCCCTCTCAGACTCTCATTTCTGTTCTGCCTCATCACCAAACTCATACAGTGAAAGAATAGGAACAAGAAGCAAAGAGGCAGGACTGAAGTTTGGATCGAGTTGGGGCATGGCAGAGCTAAACATCCTCTCACTAGCAGGGCTGAAAAAAAAGGAGGGTTCAGGTGAATTTGTAGCAACATCAGTGTGAAACAGTGAACCCAGCTGCAAGCACAGTTGAAGAATTCTGCTATTGGAAGTCTTGGAAATGAATGGTAAACACTTAGCAAACTAACTGGAGGCTAACCTAAATCATAGCATCCCAGGCTTTAATTTCATCATCTGGCTGATGGTGAAATAGTGTTTTTTTTTGGAAGAGTTGTCCCAAGGCAGGTATGTTTTTTCTTGCTTTGCAAGTCAAGGCTTAGCAGATTTATTAGAAAGGTCTGCTACTGGGGGAGCGTACTGGCTTTGGTATGGCTTGCCCATGCACCGTCCTCCTTCTGGCATTGTCCCTCTTCTGGCTTGCTTCTAAACACTTTTCCCGTGTGTCCCTTGCATTTCTCTTCCAATGGCTGCTACTCTTTCTTAGAAAATGCTTGAGCAGAAGTGCTCTGTGGTCCTTTGACTGAGTTTGTTTTAAGAGGAATGAGTTACTCCCTGTGGAAAGATTTTTGCCAACAGGACATGAAATGATAAACATGAGCAACCCGTGCTGGGAAGTTTCCTTGAGTCCATCTGGGACCTAAGATACCAGGCACTGGGTGGCACCCCACACATGCAGCTGTAGGGGGTGGAGTGCCAGCTGCAAGGGGGCCTGGTTAGCTGGCCCAGGGGCTGGCCCCATAGATTGTTATTGCAGTATCACCTATGTGTGCCGTGCCGGTAACCCTGGACCAAGCGTGAGCTATCCACATGTACCAATCCTAAACTAAGTTAGCTGTGCATGCCTCTTCTAAGTAAGCATATAACTCACTGTAACACGGAAATAAAGCAGAGAATGACCATCTCACCATATTGGTGAACCCAGAGGCATTTTATCCCAGGTACAACGCCGGCAGGTCCCACCAGTTTCAGAGGTACAGTAAGCATAGTAGGTTTTCCAGTACTTCAGTAAGGATATTATCTAGCTAGAGAGTGAAAGCAGAAGTTAAGATTGCTGTGTGTCATCTGCCTACCTATTTTAGTGGTAGATGCATCACAGGATTGAGTTACAAAACTGGGGCAGTTAAACCAGTTTGAAAAACATCTATTCTGGGGACAACTGCCCGTAAGGTTGGCCTGGCTTTTGTGTTTGACATTTTATGGAACAGTTGCATGTGCAATGCACTTATGTTGCTCTAAATCATGATGAGGCTGATGTTGAATCTTTTGCCTTAGCAAATCAAATCAACTTTCAATATCTGAAGAAGGAAGTGAAAATCCAGTTAGAAGAACACAGGGCTGTGCCACAGACCGTATTGTAGGCAGTGTCAAGTTAGAATGTACATACAATTTTTGTGACCTAACTGTGAGAAATTTTCCCAGGCTGAGAGGGTCATACAACAAACTCTTACAAATGTTACTCTGATGTGTAGAAGGTATGGTGAAGATTGTATCCCATTTGTGATAGGCTGTCAACATGGGGATTAATATCACATTGTGGCCTACTTCAGAAATATAACTAGTATGAACTCACTTATGGATGAAGAATGGCAGAGGGTGTTGGAACACAGCTAAGTCTATGCTGGAATATTAATTGCAGATTTTCTGAGTTGCAGGTATTTTGCTGTGGGCTTTGTTTTTTTAGCTATAACATCATGTTAGTGGGAATTCATATACTGTGGTGATGAGCACAGTATAATGTAAGGATTAGATAGGAGCTGAAATAGAGCCAACTGCTGGGCAGCATTAATACAATTGTGCCAGCAATTGCTGTTCCTATTCTACTTGGTGGTAGCCCTGGATTGCAACAGAAGTGCCAAACAATCTGAGTTTTGTGTATCAGTAGGGAAGCAGGTTTGTTGAAATCTTCATATAAGTCACAGATTTCCCACTCCTACCTTTCCTTCTTCTAGAGAAACTGAGCTTTCATCTTGCTTTCTTCTTCTGGGTTTGAAGATACAGTCTGTCACTGGAAGAGCTATCTTGGTATCATCATCACAGCATCACAGAATTAACCAGGTTTAAAAGACCTTTAGGATCATCAACTCCAAGCTATCACCTAACCCTTCTAATTAACTAAACCATGGCACTAAGTGCCTCATCCAGCCTCCTCTTAAACACCTCCAGGGATGGTGACTCCACCACCTACCCAGGCAGACCATTCCAGTACCAATCACTCTTTCCGTGAAGAATTTCTTCCTATTATCCAACCTAAACCTGCTCTGGCACAGCTTGAGGCTGTGTCCTCTTGTTCTGTCACTGGGAGAAGAGCCCAACCCCACCTGGCTACAGCCTCCTTTCAGGCAGTTGTAGTCAGCAATGAGGTCTGCCCTGACCCTCCTCTTCTCCAGGCTGCACACCCCCAGCTCCCTCAGCCTCTCCTCACAGGGCTGTGCTCCAGGCCCCTCACCAGCCTTGCTGCTCTTCTCTGGACACCTTCCAGCACCTTAATATTGTTCTTAAACTGAGGGGCCCAGAACTGGACACAGCACTCAAGGTGTGGCCTGACCAGTGCTGAGTACAGGGGCAGAATGTCCTCCCTGGTCCTGCTGGCCACACTACTCCTGATACAGGCCAGGATGCCACTGACCTTCTTGGCCACCTGGGCGCACTGCTAGCTCATGATCAGTCGTCTGTTGACCATTGCCACCAGGTCCCTCTCTGCCTGGCTGCTCTCCAGCAACTCTGTTCCCAACCTGTAGCACTGCACGGGGTTGTTGCATGGGGTTGTTGTGGCAAAAGTGCGGAACCCTGCACTTGGCCTTGTTAAAACTCATGGCCTTAGACTGTGCCCATCTGCCCAGCCTGGCCAGGTCCCTCTGCAGACCTCTCCTACCCTCTAACAGATCCACACATGCTCCCAACTCTGTGTCGTCTGCAAACTGACTGATGGAGGCCTCAATCCCCTCATCCAGATCATCAGTGAAGATAAGACTGGCTGTGTGTATCTGTTGAAGTGTGTATTTCTCTTCTGCTTGGATCTGTGTAACTAATCCTTTTGCTTCTAACCTCCTGTTAATGATCCTTGCAACTCACCTTGCATATAAGGCATACTCTGGGATAAGGTAGAGGGGTGGAAAGAAGGTAGAAGGGTGGTTGGGAGCCCCTGATTTGTGGGAGGGCAGTTGTGTTTCTGTATTACTTTTAACTTGTATATTTCTATATATATTTGTCATATATTGTAAATATCTGCTTGTGTATTATACTGAGCTGTGAATATAAAATGCATTCCTTCCAGCTGGCTGAGTCCAGTCTGGGTGATTTTGTAAGAGTAGAGGGGTGGGTGACTCCCAAACCACCACAGTGTCAAAGTGTGAATATTCCCAGTGAAGGAAGGAGGTGTGGTTTCATTTGACTTTTTCTCTGAAGTTCTGCTTTTTGGAGGTGGTACTGAGGAGAATTCCTACTCTAGTATCTTTAATGAGACACATTAAATTGTCATAGATGATGATATTATTGCCAATAGGAAGATTATGTTTCTTGCTCTACTAATAGTCTAGTAGAAACATCTGCCCAATACTTCAGATCAGTTGCAGCTGTGTATCTACTGTGCCCTTTGCTTGGCCTGGGAATGTTTCTGGAGTGTCCTCAATCGTATGGATAATTATGGACCACCTTGGTTCATTGCAAAAGCTCTGTTTGCCCAGGCAAGAGTCTGCTTTAGCAGATGGAAGTATCTGTTGCATAAAGGCCGAGGGAATTTGTCTTGAAGTGGGGCACTGACTGAATTCTTGTACAATGATGAACCCTACATTCACCTTGCCAGATGGCAAATGCCAGCCTGATCTTCGCTGTTCCATCTCCTGCTTATTTTGGTGTTCTCAGTGTTTTTCACGTGCAGATTTTAACCCATGGGGTTTTGGAAATAGACTGTACCAGTATATGTTTTGAAGAGTTAATTTACTCTTGATGTGACAAAACAAAAATGCTGAGTTTGTGCCTGATAAGTAAAATTCTTCAATAATTTAAGCAACTGACTTGCAGACCAATCCATTGTTATATGAACTAGATATGTAGTTCTTGAAAATTTGGGTAACTGTAATAATGAAGCTGTTAGAGAAAAACAAAATATCTGGAACATGGAAAACAGGTCAAAGAAGGTTAACTTTTTTTCCCCCTCCCTAAACATATAAGATCTATGAATTTTGAACAATTTAATTCATTTCTCTGTATAGTTCAGATATAACCAAATCCAGTACAAATAATCTCACTGCTTCTTTTCCCACCTCTCCTTCTCAGTGCTCTTTTTGGCATCTTAAGTTTACTGTAAAATTATGGTAAGTATTACATTCTTTAGGTTGAAAGAGCTGAAAAGTTCTTTCTGTAATGTTGGTGTGATTGCCATTGTTGCATTGTGATATCAACATTGCTTTTAATAAGTTCTTTCTAAATGTAAACATAATTAAGTCTCTTGAACAACTAAACACCAACTCATGAATTTACATAACCACTGCTAATGAACACTTATTGATTGTTTTGCATCACTGCAATTTAGTAACAGATTTTCAAGACAGTAGTCACTTTTGTAACCTTAATTTTATAAAACCACTAGTATTTTTTGTCCCCTTCAACCATTTAATATGTAAATTAGGCATTCTCAAGCTTAATGTTGTTCATTTTTTATAAAACAAATACATCATTAATCTGATTAAGTTCTTGGATGAGAGTGCTGTCCTCAGATCATTGCAGATCATTTATTGTTTGGCATGCATCCAAAAAAAATAGATTCAAGTGTGGCCATTTGCAGGCTAGGTTTAGTAGAACCGTTGACACCCTTAAATGGCATTTTTAGGAGAGTGGGAAAGCAGTGCTTACTTGTAATGGCAAGCATTATGTGAAACTTAGCAACACTTCTTAACTGCAGCTCACTGATAATAATTCGGAGCTTAGGAACAGTGTTGTTCTTTGGTGCATTCTAAGAACATAATATAATACAGTGAGCTTAGCATATGCTAAATCCTGTCATTATTGAAGTGTGTTGGTCACTGTGAGACACCTTCTGCCAGCAGCTGTAACCACCATACAGCTGCAGAACCTTTTTACTTCTGAGCTCTCAAGCTGGCCATGGCTTTTGTGTTAACAGATAACTTCAGATCACCACAAGAAAGAGTTAAAAAGAACAGAAATACTGTGTGTGAAAATGTGCTGGGGAAAAAAGGACTACTTTTTACCTTCGGTGAATTCATGACTGGGAGGGAGGTTGTGGAGTCTCCCTCTCTGGAGATACTTAAGAACCATCTGGATGCGCTCCAGCGTGATCTGTGCTAGGTGATCTGCTGTAGCAGGGGGTTGGACTGGATGCTCTTTCAAGGTCACTTCAGCCCCTGACATTCTATGATTCTATGATCAGATTGTAATGCTGTTTAAAAATTCCTAGATGGTTGGGTTCTCCTAATTTTCTAATGTGAAGCCTATTAAAAAGGAGCCCCATGTATGTGTGCTGTAATAACCTTGGGTAGAGACATGAAACCGGATTTCATTCAGCAGTAGTTGTCCAACTTCATTGGATTCCAAGGCCTGCTTTAAAGGAAATAATTTTAGACAATAACAACTGGTGATGTTGCTACAGAAGCAGAAATACACTTCTAAAAGTTTCAACAGAATGACAGTTCTAACATCTTTAGCACTAGAAGTGGATGCAATGAAAACAGAATGTTGTACTGGCTAAACAGAACATTTTTTTTCCCCCAGTCAATGTTCTGCAAGAGATACATAGCAAAATTGAGTTATTGACTTGAAACATGAATACTTTTTAGCATTAAATGAAGATTTATCATTTAAGTTTTTATGTGAAGGAGAAGTGAGGCTTCAAGTTCTGTATTTAGTTCTATATTTATTTAAATATTCAGACAATTACACCATCAATATTGAAATCATACAGGGAAAATATAATAACCTTCCAAGGCATGAGCCTAAGGAACTTAAACACGTTCTAAAATGTGACAACAGTAATTTGTAAATGTTGTGCTTGACTAAAATCCTAGTTATTCTAAATGCCAAAAGAATTAGCTCAGATCTGGGTACTTGGAAATAGTACCTCTGTATTAGAGTAGCTAGATCTGCTTTAAAAAGAAAAGCATTAAATGTCCTTTCTCCAACACCTGTACATTATCTTTTCTTTTTTAAAATTAAAAATACTGAAATCTCCTTTTGACTTCTCTGTAGGGAAAGGATTGACTAATAAAGCCACTTACAAGTTTTTGTAGCTAAAAATACCTTCCACAGAGTTCATCATCTAAGTGTGGGTTCAGGGGAAATGTAACATTTCAATTTGCTGCATTTTGTCTTTGAAACTATTTTAAAAACAGGACTAGAGCTTGTAATATTTTAAGCACTATTATGATATTAAATACTTCCCGCTGATGTAGGTGCAGTACTGCACATAATTCAATGTCACAATGTCACTGTAGATTAAAAGGATGTTCCTGCCCGGGATAAGTGCTCTATAATTTATTTTTTTTAACAGAAATATTTATGGTTTTAAACATATCAAATATACTTGTTCCATTATCATCTTGGAGAAAATTTCAGTTCATCATGGATGAATATATGTTTTATATTTTAAGATAGGAATAGATGTGTTTTAGATGGATGAGCTGAAGAGTTAGGAATAGAAGGAATATGAAGTCATAAAAATCTAAATTAAAAGCAGAAGTAGATTTTAGATCTCCAGTGTCGCCTATGGATTTTTCCCTGCAGATCTCTGGTTTGTGACTGAGATATTTTTTTAGTGTCTACCAAAAAGAAAAACAAAAGCTTTTAGGCTCTGGGGCATTTACATCTTCATTGGTTTGCGATAATACCATGTCTTCTTCTATGTGACCATCTTCCACTTGAACAGTTACTGGTCGAAGCAGGTCTCTTGTGCTCCAACAAAGTCAAAGGAAGCCTCAAGGCCTGTCTCACTGCTGAAGCAGCAGCAAATAAAGTTCCTTTTCCCCTAGTAGAAGGGGCAACAGCAGCAAGATTACATCTGCTACATATATGCCTTCTTGGATTGTTTTGGAGGATTCATAGCTCTGGTAGGTAGAGTGAACTAATTTAGGCTTTTCAAGTCTGCCATTTCAGACCATGTTTATTTTTAATCAGCTATCGCTTACTGACTGTGCTCCAAGTGCCACTTTCAAACCACAAAGCCTGATGTGAAGATGAATTTTAGCAGTATGGCTGACTGCCATTAAAGGATTTAAGCATACTTCTTCCTTTTGTAATTTCTGGCACTTCTTTTTGGCCCTGATAACAAGTGCAGAGCTTGTTTCTTTTAATATCTTATTGCTAAATTAAAAAGTAAATAATTTTTTTTTTTTTTTTTTGTGTGTGTGGCGGTTACTTTTCTAAAGAAAATCCTCTAAGAGGAGGTTGTAGCCAGGTGGGGCTGGTCTCTTCTCCCAGGCAACCAGCAATAGAACAAGGAGACACAGTCTCAAGCTGTACCAGGGGAGGTCTAGGCTGGATATCAGGAGGAAGTTGTTGGCAGAGAGAGTGATTGGCATTGGAATGGGCTGCCCAGGGAGGTGGTGGAGTCACCATCCCTGGAGGTGTTCAGGAAAAGACTGGAGGAGGCACTTAGTGCCATGGTCTAGATGACTGGCTGGGGCTGGGTGCTAGGTTGGACTGGATGATCTTGGAGGTCTCTTCCAACCTGGTTGATTCTATGAAAAAGAAAATCATTATGACATCTCTATCATTCTTTGACTTGCTGAGAGGGATAAAAAGACAAAAAGTAAACAATTGGTCCTTCTGCGTTCTGCAACATTGCTTCTGTTTGCTTCCTTTTCACTCTCATCTTTCCACTAACAAATAACAATGTAAGTTTCACTCGTTTTTGTTTGCCTGTCTGGGAAACAAGAGGGAGAAAGAGAGGGTAGCTTTGAGCCCGTTCTGGGCAGCTTCCTTTGTCCAGGAGTGAGTTTGGATTTCTGTATTATTTCTAATTTGTACAGAATCGTAAATACTTGTAAATAAATTGTATATATATGGTTGTAAATTTAGCTCTGCTGTAAACACAGCTTCATCTTACTTCCAAGCCGTCTGAGCTAGTCTGGTACATTTCAATAGTGTGTGTGTGTGTAAGGTTCATAACTCACCACACAAAGCAAGATCCTTCCTTCCCATCTCTTACCTATCTTTGGAAAACAGTCTAAGTGAATTTCTACTTGCTTTGTCAACTCCTCTGAACTATTGGACTGCACTTTCTTTGCTCCATTGCAATGTTATGAGTATAAGCTTGTTTTTAATACTTTGTAAAAATTTTACCTTGACTCACTTTTTAAAATACTGTTTTTATAATATGTTTGCTTTGCTTGATGATGAACAAGAAATTGAAGAGTTAAGTCACATAAACTACCAAAGTAAGCACTCTGGAAACCTTGTTGGTCCTGTTGTTTTTGAAGATTTTGTCTCTAAGTTTTACTGGAATTGCAAAAACTCTTAGAGTGCTCTGGGTTGGAAAGGACTTCTAGAGGCCAACTAGTCCAATCCCGCTGCAGTAAGCAGGGACATTTCCAACTAGATCAGGTTGCTCAAAGCCCCATCAACCCCCACCTTGATTGTCTCCAGGGATGGGGCCTCCACCACCTTCCTGGGCAACCTGTTCCAGTGTACAACCACCCTCATAGTAAATAACTTCTTCCTAATGTCCCACCTAAATCTACCCTTCTCTATTCTAAAGCCACTGCCCCTCTTCCTGTGGCTGTAGGCCTTTGCAAACAGTCCCTCCCCAGCTTTCCTGTAGGTCCCTTTCGGTTACTGGAAAGCTGCTATAAAGTCTCCCCAGAGCCTTCTCTTCCCCAAGCTGAACAACCCTAACTCTCTCAACCTGTCAATCATAGTATCACAGAAACATCCAGGCTGGAAAAGACTCTCAGGATCACCAAGTCCAACCAGTATCCTTACTCTGTAAGATTCACCTTAAACCATATACCCAAGCACCACATCCAAATGATTTTTAAACACATCCAGGGTTGGTGACTCAACCACCTCCCTGGGTAGCCCATTCCAATGCCTGACCACTCTTTCCATGAAAAACTATTTCATAATGTCCAGTCTAAACCTACACAACTTGAGGCCATTCCTTCTTCTTCTATCACTCTTTACCTGTGAGAAAAGACCAGCACCAACCTCTCCACAACATCCTTTCAGTTAGCTGTAGACAGCCATGAGGTCTGCCCTCAGCCTTCTCTTTTTCAAACTAAATCAAAATCAATGTGTAGGTCCAAGACTGTGAATGTAAAGAGTCTTACAAGGGATCTTGTCAAGTATAGGTGATGCATGTTTTTTGTAGGAAAGAGGGTTGCCTTCACATTTACCGAGGTTCCAAATGTTCCCCAGCACTGTCACATCTGTTAAACTCTGCATGGTAAGACTGGGTGAGTTATATGTATGTGTACTCTAAGTCTTCTAAGTTTGAAGTAACATAAAATTGGCACATTTATCATTAAAACCTAAGATGCACAGGTTTGATACTGCAATGTGTTTGGTTTCAAAACTTTCTTATAAACTGAGTGTGAGGAGATGCTTAATATGATAGCAAATTTATAAATGAGCATGTAGGTGCAGTCTCTTTCTGATTGTGTAAATCAGTGGTATTGAAGAAGAGCATGGCTGCACATGACTTGGGTGGGTGGATTCTTTGCTAGGTTAAAAACAGGCTCAATATCCAAGCCCAAAGCCTGGTGGTGAACAGAGTTAAGTACAATTGGCAGCCAGTCACTAGTTGTGTGCCCCAGGGCTCAGTTTTGTTTAATATCTTTATGCATGTTCTGGATGAGGGAATTGAGTGCACCCTCAGTAAGTTTGCAAGTGGCACCAAACTGTTATAAGGTGTGAAAGCTGTGCGGAGGGATGAGGCTGGTCAGGAACAAGCATTGTAACAGGCTGCTTAGAGAGATGGTGGAGTCGCCGTCCTGCGAGGTATTTAAAAGACATGGGAATGCAGTGCTTAGGGACACGGTTTAGTGGTAGTGGTTTGACAGCTGGTTGGAAGTCTTAATATCTGTGTTCCAACAGCATACACATGAATATATATATATATATATATATATATATATATATATATATATATATGTATATATATGGTGAAAGCTGTGTGGCTGAGGCTTCACGTGTGTGGCTGCTGCCATGTGGCTTGTTGCCAGTTCAGTCCAAATTGGGGCACGCTGTCTGAGGATGGTTCACGGGCATGAGAGGGATCCTCCGTGGCTCTCAGGAGGTCATCGGATAGTCAGCAGCCGGCTGGGCAAAAGCAGGGTCCGGGCTCGCCGGCTGGAAATAATCCAGCAGGGCGCTGTGTGGCAGGGGGCTGGGCAGCTCCCAGGCCGGCATGGCAGGCTGGAGCGGCAGGCCAGCCAGGGCCGCATGCTGCCATTGGCTGCTGGATCGTTACCTGTGTTCAGGCCCGAATACGCTGCAAAGTGTCCCAGCACACAGAAGCACCTAAAGCGATAGCAGCGGCAAACAGGCAAAGGTAGCAGCAGCAGGCTGTGAACAAGCAGGGAGAGGTGAGCGTCTTGTTTACCTCTATCCTCCTGTTTATCAGATGTGGGCCGAGATGAATGGTGCTTTGGCCGTGATATTATCCAATAAGCTTTGGCAGTCGGCCAAAACATACCAAATTAGGCAGGGTCCACAGGCCTGGCTCCCCCAAATATGGGAAGCGCACAGGCCCGGTAGGCCATAAGCTGGGCGCATGGGCTTACACAGCCACTTACACCACCTGGGCCCTGGGCAGGTCCGACGTCATGGCGCCAGGCCCTTTGTGTCCCTTTGTGTCCCTTTGTGTCCCTTTGTGTCCCTTTGTGTCCCTTTGTGTCCCTTTGTGTCCCTTTGTGTCCCTTTGTGTCCCTTTGTGTCCCTTTGTGTCCCTTTGTGTCCCTTTGTGTCCCTTTGTGTCCCTTTGTGTCCCTTTGTGTCCCTTTGTGTCCCTTTGTGTCCCTTTGTGTCCGTTTCCCACGCTTGCCTCTGGTATGGCAGATGGGTAAACGTGTCCAGGCAAGGCAGGACATGTGTAAGGTTATTTTGGGCCTATGGACCCTCCATGATGGATACAAAGAAGAAATTCACCATAAAACAATTTTATGACTGCTCACCTTTGGTGTAGCCTCACAGACTGTGCAAAGGACAGTAAAATTATTACTTTGTGAACTTTTTATTACACAGTGAAATTACAGACACGAGTTCAAAAGAAGGAAAACAATATCTTAGCCAACATAAGACGTGATTTGTTTGTGGAATGCACAGTAAGCAGGCACGGCAGCAGGATGATGCTCATTTGTTTCTCCTGTGTCAGAAGGAGTTTTACTTTTGAAAAGCTACTTTTCAGTGTAATTTACATAATTAAAAAGGTAAAGATTTGATTCTGGTATTATAATTCTGTAACTGTATCGTCAGTGTTAGGTGCAGTGGCTTATAATAAAACTTGGGTTCCCTGCAGCTGTACCATTCTATGATAAATCTAATTAAACTAGTTTCTAGGGCATTTCTTGTCTAATAACTTACTTTTGCAGGTGGAATGTGCTTATTCCAAGGCTCTGTTGTATATCAAAACTGAACCTAGCATTAGCTACTACTTGGAAAATTTTATATGGCAAGTTTTTTTTGGCTACATCTTGAAAGTTTTTTTTTTTTCCTTTCTAGTAACTGTGACTTCTTGCCCAGTGCTAAATAAAAGCCTATTGTAATCCCAGCCTGTGAACAGGTTGAGGTTCAGCATTTCTTCCTCTTCTGTGTCAGGTTTTCTGTCCCCATCACTGTAGAGGATTTTGGTTTATAAGAGGTAGTGCATGGTGAATTGCTGATCTTCTGCAATGCTCCCTTGGATCTTTCTGTTCAAAGCTTCACTTTTCTAGACCTGAGGTGCAATGTTTTAGCAGTTTATTAATTTTAAGGACTGTATATATGTAAGGTTGGACAATATGTGGTGCACTTGAGTGTTTGGATGGAGGTGCCAAATTTTACTTTTCTTCCTATATAGATCTTACTTAGATCTTTTAGATATTTTACTGGTCTATTTATATATGTACATGAGTGTGAAATGAGCTTTATACCTGTATTAAAACCTACATTATTTCAGCTCCTTCTTCAAGATGTTTGTGTATATATAATGAGTGATTTAGATATCCCTAAAATTAGTTTTTGTAGGTATTTTACAAGAACAACTGCATAAAATGTAAGCAATTTTAGTGTGAAACATTTTGTGGCCTTTGGAAAAAAATTTACCTGATTTTCTGTGGGAAAACATGATTGAATACTTAAAATGGTTTAAAAATTAATGAGAATTTCAAACCTGCTGAAGCAGATGAAGTTTTGACATTTATTTTCACGATTTTTTGTCTCATTTGTCAACCTGGTAAACTGCAAGATCTTCGCTGGGTCAAGTGTCAATGCTTCTGAGCCTGCCCTTGTTCATAACAACTGAAGACAGCTCTATTTCTCAGGGACAATGAGGCACATAGTTGTCAGGATAAAACTTGCACAAGCTTGAAATGAAGCATTTGTGCTTCATGGTTCTTTAACAATGGAAAAAGTTAATTTTAGGAGAAATGATTCTTCAGTGTATACTGACATCAGCTTTTGCAATCACGTAGCAACAGTGACTGAGGACAAGAAATCACACGCTCCTGAAAGACACAAGAAGTAGAACAGAAAACACTCCTAAAGTAAGAAAATAGCAATATGGCTTAAACTGAAAAATGGACCTAAAACTTTTAAAAATAGGTTTGAGTACGACAGCATGCAGGTATCAATGGGGATGTACACTGTGTGCTAAACCTCCTGTAGGTCTAAACCGCAGATGGTTCCTTTACCACTGCCAGCTGTTAAGGCTTCACTCCAATCTTGGTGCCAAATTTAGTAATGATGGTACTGTGCAGTTACTGCAGATGATCTGGCTAATCTGATTTTTGTTTTGGTAAGGTTAGTTTTCAGCTGGATCAGCTCCCTAATCCAACTTGGTGGGCAGTTGCATGGGAAATGTTGAAGTATGACAGGAGGATCGAACAAGATTGCTTCATTTTAAGAGCGGGGTGTGGTTAGCTCAAATTAAGTACAAATAAAGCTTTGAAACTCCATCCTTAATTGTGGAAAGTTCAGTAGATAACAGGTGATTTGGACCTGAAATTTTTAAGTGGGATGCAGTTTGTGCCATTACTTCAGATATATGTTTACTTCACCAATTATAAATCCTTTCTTTAAGTTTTGCCTTAAAGACAAATGAAGGTGGGTGAGGAGGAGTTGTTTTGTTTATTTGTTTGTGACTTGGGATTTTTATAGTTGAGTTTTGTTATCATTGCTGTTTTATGGGGGTTGGTGTTTTTTTTTTTTTGTTGTTGTTTTTTGTTTTTTGTTTGCTTTTTTTTTTTTTTCTTTCTTAAAACAAAGTAGATAGAATAGAATAAACCAGGTTGGAAGAGACCTCCAAGATCATCCAGTCCAACCTAGCACCCAGCACTGTCCAATCAACTAGACCATGGCACTAAGTGCCTCATCCAGTCTTTTCTTGAACAACTCCACCACCTCCCTGGGCAGCCCATTCCAATGACAATCACTCTCTCTGCCAACAACTTCCTCCTAACATCCAGCCTAGACTTTCTCCGGCACAACTTGAGACTGTGTCCCCTTGTTCTGTTGCTGGTTGCCTGGCAGAAGAGACCAACCCCCACCTGGCTACAACCTCCCTTCAGGTAGTTGTAGACATCAGTGAGGTCTGCCCTGAGCTTCCTCTTCTCCAAGCTAAACACCCCCAGCTCCCTCAGCCTCTCCACATAGGGTTTGTGTTCCAGGCCCCCTCACCAGCCTTGCTGCCCTTCTCTGGACACCTTCCAGTACCTCAACATCTCTCTTGAGTTGAGGGGCCCAGAAATGGACACAGCACTCAAGCTGTGGCCTGACCAGTGCTGAGTACAGGGGCAGAATAACCTCCCTTGTCCTACTGGCCACACTATTCCTGATACATGCCAGGATGCCATTTGCTCTCCTGCCCACCTGGGCACACTGCTGGCTCATCTTCAGCAACTATCTACCAGCATCCCCAGGTCCCTTTCTGCCTGCCTGCTCTCCAGCCACTCTGTCCCCACCCTGTAGTGCTGCTTGAAGTTGTTGTGTCCAAAGTTCAGAACCCTGCCCATGGCCTCGTTAAATCTCATCCCATTGGCCTCTGCCCACCCATCCAGCCTGTCTTGGTCCCCTTGCAGGGCTCTCCTACCTTCCAACAGATCAACACCTGCTACTAGCTCCTAGATGAACTCAAGCTTACTATTTTGTATTTTTTTTAATGTGCTTCATCTCTGAATGAAATTCTCTGATGTATTTGTATCAGTGAGGTACAGATTATTTGATTGTAGTAGTATACTCTATGCTTATGTAGTGTGTTGTGTTTTGGCTACTTTTGGCTATGGATTGGCAGTTTTTTTCCTCTCAAAATTATGTTGGATCCATAATATTTTGGTTATCATTATGATGCCTCTTCCTTCTGGAATCAGTCTTCTACAGACTAAACAGCCCCAGGTTTCTCAGTCTCCATAGGGGAGATGCTCAGGTCCTCCAGTCATCCTTGTGGCTCTCCACTGGAGTCTTTCCAGGAAGTTTCTGTTTCTCTTGAACTGGGGAGCCCAAAATTTGACACACTATTCCAGGTGTGGTCTCACTAGTGCAGAACAGAGCGGGAGAACCTCCCTAGACCCGCTGGACACACTTTTCTTGATGCACCCCAGGATGCCATTGGCTCTCTTGGCCACAAGTGCACATTGCTGTCTCATGCAGAACTTGCTGTCCACCAGGAATCCAAGGTCTTTCTCCATGGAGCTGCTTTCCAGCAGGGAAGCCCCCAACCTCTACTGTTGCCTGAAGAAATAAGCTAGCACACTATATAATAACTTGCCACTGCTGCAGGCTGTCATACTGTGCATCTATTCTTATGAACACCCTTTTTCCACAACCCTACTTCTGTTTCTAGCAGCACAGCAACTCATGTGCTGGAATGTTTTCTTGCAGAATTTGTCAATTTAGTAACACAGCAAAAAACTGTACACTTGTGTGAAAATTTATTCTATCGACAAAAGGAGATGTCCAGCAAGTACCAGCTTGAATAAACAGCGTGTGTCTTTACAGGACCACACGGCCAGGAGAAGGGAAGGGGACAAAAGCAATA
This sequence comes from Pogoniulus pusillus, assembly GCF_015220805.1. Taxonomy (NCBI): domain Eukaryota; kingdom Metazoa; phylum Chordata; class Aves; order Piciformes; family Lybiidae; genus Pogoniulus; species Pogoniulus pusillus. The sequence continues at coordinate 11,336,686 of NC_087281.1, read as the reverse complement.
ATGGACCTCTTCTCTTTGATTATGCTGTGCTTTCTGCATCAGCTCACTGAATTAGACCACTGTGATTGTATAAAGTCAGAGCACTTGATTTGTGATACACTGTAGTATTCTAGGTGTTGCCTATATTGTCTCCTAAAGATCAGGTATCTTACCATTCCTATCTATTGCAATAAAATGATACAGAAAATACCAAAATATCTCATGAATAATTTAAAAGTAAATAATTAATCTAATTTATTATTAAGACAACTACTTGAGAGGGTTCCAACCACTCCCTTTTATGGGAAAGTTTTGTTGTTTTTTATTTTTTAATAAAAGAAAGAAAAGGAGATAATATTAAAAAATGAGATTTTACTTATTTAAAATTTATTATTTACAGTATGCAGAAGAGATGCAAGACAAACTATTATTCTTTGTCCTTGGATATAAGAAGGGACTATGGTTATACAGCTTGACTAAGCATGTCATTGGTAGCAAATGGAGGACTAAGTTTTACAGCTGTACAATCTCTGATATAATCGTAGCACTGTTTCTTTTGTCTGCATAGGACCAAAATTTCACCTGAAGACCATCGTGACTTGTCTTAACACAAGTGAGAGAATCTGACTTAAGTTTCAGACCTATGATAACCCGTGGTATTATGGTCAGACAATTTTTACTTACTCCAAGGCTAAGTTACCCTGACTCAAGTGGTGTTAGGTAACCAGCTGTGATGCAGTAGTTTGAGTTTGAGCCCTTAATAATGCCTTTACTAAACATACAACTTCTTGATGATACAACTTTTATAAAGATGCACAATTTTTGTTTAAAGGCCAAAGAGATGGAAAACCAACAATTACAAACCGTCCAAATAGTTAATTATTTATATAAAAGAAGCAGCCTATTTCTAATTGAATTTTTCATCTCAGTCTTTTACCTTTGGATTTTTTATTACTTTATAGATTTGTGCCACTTTGAAGCTAGCTAGAATGTTTTGGTGAGAAGAACTAGATTACAGGCTGTGGAAGGGAAACAATGGTGACATCTACTTCACTGATAGGCTTGCTGTGATGTAAAAGAACAAAGTGTTCCCTGGCCCCCCCCCCCCCCCCCACTTTGTAAAATCACCCAGACTAGACTCAGCCAGCTCTGGAAATTGAATGAAGCTTATATTTACAGTTTAGCAGAATATACAAGCAGATATTTACAGTCTATACAGTTATAGACAGATATAGACAAAGTAAAAGGCAATACAGAAACACAGCAGCCCCCCCCAGAAACCTGAGTCCCCAGGAGGGGCTCTTAATCACCCCTTCACCTTCCCCCTACCCCTCTCAACCTTACCCCAGCCCCTTGGAAGAATGGAGGTTTGGCCAGGGGGTTAGGAAGCAAAGTGGATTAGTCAAAAAAATGGAGGGTGAGGTTAGAGAGAGATGCAGCTCGGAGACCCCAGCAGGAGAAGTGCCTGTATGTTTGGATTCTTCTTCTTGTACCTTTCAGCAAGCCTATGAGTGAAGTAGACATCACCCTTGTTTTCCTTCCACAGCCTGTAATCTGGTTCTTCTCACCAAAGCATTCTAGCTAGCTTCAAACTAGCACACTAGAAGAAAGCAGAATGATTTCTGATTTTCGTCAGAAAGTGCAAAATAGAACTTTTTAGTAAAAAAATGTCAGTACAGTCACTTTTGGACACAAATACATTAATTCTGTTTTCATTTGACCGAAGAACACAGTGAGTTGCCCCACAGCTTTTTTTCCCCCCCTGTGTTCTGTTAGTAGAAGTCATTATTCTTAAAAGTGCTGTTACTCTTAATTAGAACTGATATACATTTAATGAAAATTGATCCCAGATTCTGGAATACGCCTAGGAAAGGGATTTGCTTAGTTTTATTTGTTTAGCTTTTACAAATTTGTTTGCTAATTTGAAATTGGGTGGAAGTGGGGTTATACTGCACTTTAGGATCTCAGTGTTCTACAGAGAAAAGCACACACACACATATATATATATACACACAGTATATTTTTAGCTATGATTTAGTTGGATGTCATCAGTCTTTTAAGTGTCTAAGAGAAAATTCTCTTACCATGCTGTGATGTTAGCTACAACCCTGCTGTGAATGTGAGGGTTTTTTGTTTGGTGTGGGGTTTGGTTTTTTTGTTTGTTTGATGGGGTTTTTGTTTTGTTTTGTGGGGTTTGGTTGGTTGGTTTGGGGCTTTTTTTTGTTGGTGGTTTTGAAGAACAATATGTACAATTTTCATACCACTTCTATCAAAATTTCTGTTTTGCACAAGTTCTCCTTACGTATCTGCTTCAGCATAGTATGAACTAAATTTCTTCTTCCTAAAACATCCTCTGTGCTTTACTGGTTGCAAAACATTTTTTAACTAAGAGGAAGAAAATGTGAGTAATGGTGTTTTTAAAGAAAATATCAGACTCTGATAACTAAAGATGTGCTCAAGTGGCATGAATACTTCAGTTCCAGATGGGTCAGCTTTAGGGGTCAAGTTGTGAAGAGAAAGCCATCACACACACTTCATCAACACCGTGGAATGAGAAACCAGTGCATTTACTGAGCAATGGATTTCCAGTGAGCGTATAAACTAATTGGTGGATGAACAAGCCCCAAGAGCAATGATTTTAAGGTCATAGCAGGCTCAGTGAATTGTGCTGACTTACACTGTGTCTCACTGATAGCTGATCTTACCAATGAGCAGTTTAGAGGCATTCAAGCCTGAACTCTCTTCCATGTGCCTTGAATGGTATGTCAGCGGTCACTGTTTCTGACATCCTTTATATTTGTCCAGTCAGCTTTAAATCTTTAGGTTGGGCTTCAGCATACTCAGGAAAGAAAGGAGAGAAGCAATTATTTTCAGTCATTGAGTTCTGAAGATCTTAGTGTTAATTATGCCAAACACGGCTGGTTCATCAACAAACCACAAATGTTAAAAAGAAAATTGGGACTGATATTTTTTGTGATCAAAAGCATCCCATTATAACTTTCTATTTCTTAACTTTTGCTTATTCTCATTAATTGCATATTCCCATTGATGACATTAGTTGAGCAAATACCAGGTTTTATGGCACATGCCAAATTCACAAGCTGAAAAACTGCTGTAGCATTAAGAAATGAAATAGCAGACAGTCCAATATCCCTTCCATGCTAGGGGTATGTTGTTTCTAATGTGAAACAGTTGTTTTGGATAAATGTTTACTCATTGGTTGTCTGCTGTGAATACAAAACAGAACCGCACAGAGGTCCTTTTAAATTAGCAATCAATTAAGGAAAACTACAGCAGGTCTAGTTCCCTTTTATGGAGGGGAGAGGAAAAGCTCATGTGTTTTACAATTCTTAAGCCTTTGCTGAGACTGCTTTCTTGAGTTTTGATAGGAATTAAGTAGTTTAAGAAAAAACTTTGCTAAGAATTTTTAGACTAAATTCAGTAGAAGGTCTATGAAGCATTGTTGATGAGTATGGAAATGTGTTCAATGATCCTTATAAGGTAAAATAAAAAGATCTAACATGCTTTTGGCTTTGGCATTTAACAGCTAATAATGGAGACACTCATATAAAATATTTTTTTTAACCTGCACTTTCAGGACTGCTTAAGTACAATAATTTAAGTACTTGTGTACTATTTATTCATGTACTGGCCTGTACAAATGCACGTGTTCCTTGAAAACATGGGCTGAAAATAATAACACAGTGTTGCAGTACTGATTGTTGAGGCAAACCACCTATTTTCTGTGTGAATATGCATGAATCTTCTTTGTCTAGGAAGTGATTAACAATTAGGTATCATAGAATCAACCAGATTGGAAGAGACCTCTGAGATAATCCAGTCCAACCTAGCTCCCAGCCCTAGCCAGTCATCTAGACCATGGCACTAAGTGCCTCAGCCAGTCTTCTCCTGAACACCTCCAGGGACGGTGACTCCACTGCCCTGGGCAGCCCATTCCAATGCCAGTCACTCTTTCTGGCAAGAACTTCCTCCTAACATCCAGCCTATACTTCCCTCTGCACAACTTGAGACTGTGTCCATAGTTAATGTAAAGACAGGAAAAACCCTTGATTCCATCATTTGTTATAGATAGTATGATTTGCATAAGGGAAATGGTTCTCCATGACCTTTCCATACAACCTTTGTTTTCCTCAAAGCCCTCTCTTCTGAGACACAGGAAAAAAACAGACATTCCTGCCAGTATCAGTTAGAATAAGCTTGTTGGTAGTCTTGTATATAAAACTTTACAAAACTCATGTCTTTGGCATTCACTAAAATATTTACATGGAGATTTGTTCCTGTGTCTGTGCTGCTAGATACTGTCATGCTGCTGAGTAGAAGACCCAGTTTGCAGGACTCATGTTTAGTTTAAAGAGCCACAGAACCTTGTAAATAGATTTTACAGTTTAGCAAAGGGAGACCTTGAATATTCATAGAGTCATAGAATGGTTTAGATTGGAAGGGACCTTAAAGCTCATCTAGTTCCAACCACCCACCAGAGGCAGGGACACCTCTCATTAGAACAGGTTGCTCAAGGCCTAATCCAACCTAGTCTTGACCTCCTCCAGGGAGGGAGCATCCGTAATTCTTGGCAGTTCTCCTTCTCAGATTAACAGGAAAATCAGAATTACAATCAAATATGGAATTAGTTTATGTCCTTGCTATGTGTATTAAAAGAAGCAATATTGTAATTAAAATGCAGATAAACATTGTGGAAATCTCATATAACTGTAATAGGTTGTCCTCATAATATGATTTCACTTCATTATTCTCTATTACTTTATCCTCTGCAGCTGTTTTGCTGGGGGATATAAATAATCTATTATAAAAACTAAGTTATCAAATCAATTAAAAAAATCCTACCATTTTTCTGTATGAAATAAATAAATAACAAAAAGACCTCTACCCTGTTGACAAACAGAACCAGAGCATAGCTGCTTCAATAACTCAAAAGAGATGTCACTATTGGCTATTATGATAGCTCTCTGGTGTTTTGAGGACACAGTAAAATACTAGTGCTTATGTATCATCCTTAATGTATGAAGAAGATTTTCATTTAATGTTAGCTGGCAAAACCAGGGCAATTATGGCAAACAACTTCTCTGTTATTAGCTAATTGTCTGAGTGGAGCCTGGAGAAGATGAGGCTCAGGGGTGACCTCATTGCTGTCTACAACTCCCTGAAGGGAGGTTGTAGCCAGATGGGGGTTGGTCTCTTCTCCCAGACAACCAGCAACAGAACAAGGGGATGCAGTCTCAAGTTGTGCCAGGGGAAGTGAACATGTTGTGCTCCTTGAGAAGCTGTGTAATTGCAGAAAGTATTAGAGTAAGTAAATGCATGACATCTGAAAGCCTGAGACATGCATGGAAGCAGTCCATCTGCAGGGTGGAAAAAAGGAGCAGGTATTAAAAACTGGTGTTTTCATGTCATGGATAATGTTAGACTTAAGATAAATCCTTATTTTTTCTTATTTAGAACAAAAATGTTAATATGATTGAATGACAGTGTTTACTGAAAGAAGAAGGCCAATTTAAGATAGAATCATATATGCTATTCTTTTAAATGTCAAGAAAAGAAAGAACTGAAAATAAGTCATGAATAATTTTTTCTGTGTTCTACAAATGGTAGTGCAAGTGCTTTTCTGTGTTACCTTCTTCTTAGTAAATCTCACTGAGTGCTGTCCCTCGCATTATATAATGTTTCACTTTATCTTTTCATTCTATCAAGGCACAGCATATCTAGCTAATCCATCAGAAATCCTTTTCCCTATCAGCCACTCATGAATGGTAATACTGTACAGTATATACTGACAGCAGTAGACATCACTTACCTTCCTAAATGACAGATTACTTGGCAGAAAAGTAGGGTTTTGCGTTTGAGGATACCTTGACTTTATGGTGTCTTTATCTGCTGTTTCCCTTATTTTCTGCGTTTTCCAAAATGACTGCAGATGCATCCTAAGTTTCACAGAGATACTTCTATGTTACCTACCAATGCATTTTTTTAAAGTAATTTCTATCTGTAACTTTTTTTCCCTGCTGACTTCTGGATATCCATGTTTGCCTCCATTGTTTATTCAGCGCAGTAAAAGTTTACTGTTATTTAAGCTAATTGCCATCTGCACAGATGAAGATGATACTTTCAGATCTGTCATAGATTGGAGGCCTTGTACATCTTGACAACCTAATTGAATGGAGCTTCTGACACGGTGAATCACAGCTGCCTCTTTGGAGATGTTACAGTGTGTCACATTTGGCTGTGGAGCTCTTAATGGATATTTTACACTAGGGCTCTCAAATGATGATATGCCTCATAGCACAGAAGTATTTACTATCATCCAATCCTTATGTTAAAACAGATTAAATTTTTAGCACTATGCCTTCAATGTCATGGTGTATTCTAGACAGGGTGTCAGAGAATGGAAGGGACCCTCAAAGATCATCTTGTCCAATCCCATTGCAGTGAGCAGAGACATCTCCAACTAGATCAGGTTGCTCAGGGTCCCAGCAGGTTTGTCCTTGATATGGTTTACGGAAAGTTGCACCATTTTGACATAAAAGGACTAATGCAGGCTGTGTTGCTTGTTAATGTTTATTACCAAGAAGAGCAAAAGTATTTTTACAAAGGTTAATAAATTTGGCTTATGCTTGGGATGACTGTCAATGTGTGGTAGTACCAAGTAAGAATGGCTGAGTAGAAATGTCCTTTATGTTGTTAAAATGTATTTTTTCCAGAAGAAAAATAGGACAAACCTTAGGCAGCCCTTAAACGGTGCAGACTTGACTGGTGACAAAGAGTTATAATATGCATAAGTACTTAATCATAATTTTTAAAACACATGATAGTCAAATCTGAATCTTTGATTTATTCTGTAATCATTGAATGATTGTGCTAGGTTTTGCCCTGTTGTAAAAAACAATAAGAAGAGCGTCTGAATGAGAAACTTCTAAAACTGTCAGGCTGACAATACTGTTAATTTAAAATAGACTCTAACTTTGCCATAAATAAATAGTAATAGTAAATGTAATATAATAAACCCAGGTTATGGATATATTTAGCTTTGTAAACTCTCTCAGGTGGATCAGGAATAAAGACATTGCACTTACTTTAAACAAAAGTAACAGTATTATAGAAGTAAAATATAAGACATTTTACCAGATCTCAACAAATCATCCACAACAAAGTTCCAGTGAGGAATTTCTGCATTAGTTTGTAGGAAAGGCCCAACTATTGGAGGAAAGTTATGTCTTCTGTGCTGCTTAAACAAATTTTAGTGTCCTAAATTCTGCTGAATGCACACTATTCCTCTGGTTTTTCAGGTAGTACTAAACTCTGTTGAGCATTAGGTTGTCTATAGCTCTTGTTTTTGTGGATTTGGTTTGTGTTCTTCTTGACTCTAAGTCTAGGCAGCTCATAAACAAACACATACCAGACACAGAAGGATGTACAAAGTGCACTCAGCTATCCAGAGGAAATTTAAGGATGTTGAGAAATGTTGTGAATGGGGGAAAAAAATATTTCCCTGCAAATCTTATCACTGCTAATGTAGCTGTCTAAATGTCTTCTTTCTTGAGAAGGTAGTGGTGCTTTATTAACTGAATTTATTTGAAGTAATCGGTTGTTCAAAACTCGTGGCACAAAAGAAGCACTTGGTGAGAAAGGCACATAATATGTGTGAATACTGTCTTCAGTTTTGGGCTCCCCAGTTGAAGAGGGACAGGGATCTGCTGGAGAGGGTCCAGCAGAGGGCTACAAAGATGATTAGGGGGCAGGAGCACTGCCTGATGAGGAGAGGCTGAGGGACCTGGGGCTGTTTAGTCTGCAGAAGAGAAGACTTGAGAGAGGATTTAATAAATGTCTATAAACATGAGAGGGTTGGCAGTCAAGGGTATGTGTCTGTGTGACACACAGGGGTCACCTGCTCCCTGTAATAGGACAAGGAGCAGTAGATGAATAGATGTAAAGCTGAGGCACAGGAAGTTCCAGCTCAACACAAGGGGAAACGTCTTTACTGTAAGGGTCCCAGAGCACTGGCACAGACCAGAGAGGTTGTGGAGCCTCCTTCTCTGGAGACTTTCAAGGCCCATCTGGATGTGTTCCTCTGTGACCTGAGCTAGATTGTATGGCCCTGCTCTGGCAGGGGGATTTAACTCGACTATCTATGGAGGTCCTTTCCAACCCCTGACATCCTGTGAGCCTGTGAATTGGCCAGGAACAGGTGTTCGGAAGAGGAACTGTCACTTAGGGTAAATAATTGAGATAAGAGTTGATAATTTGCAGAGTGATAGAAGTTAGCAGCAATTATCTTCATACAGATTTTATTGTTCATTGTACATTTTGATTATTTTTTTTAATATTATTTTATAATATTTAGTGGCATTTACATTAAAAACAAACAATAAAACAAATGAGGAGGGAGGGACTCAATCCAGGAGACTGAACTTAGGCCAAACCTAATGGTCTTTCAGCCCAACCCCCCTGCCAGAGCAGGATCTCCTATACCAGATCACACAGGAATGCATAGCTCATTTTTTACTTTGTTCAGAGGCCTGATGCCAAAAACATCCACAGAAGCATAATTTAAACATATATACAAAGCAAATGTAAGTCCATTATAATTTTATGAGGAAAATAAAGTGATAAGTGCTATCCAAAGGTTGCTTTACTAGACTAAATATTGCAAAGATTATTTTACTGATACTGGCCCTGATGTCAGAGCTTGTGAAACTCGCCGCGGTTGAATAGGCTTGTACAACTACATACTCCTTTTCATTGTGTAGGATATTGTCTTGAAGCTGTAAGTCTCTTCTGTTAACTAAGAATTCTATTATTTATTAGTTTTATCCAGAAGATTATGTTGTATCTGCATAGTGCTTTTCATATGGACACTTAGTAATACATCTGCACTGCTTTGTCTTGCTCTTGGTTGTCTTGGTGCTGAAGATCACCAGTGATTTTTATGAGCAGATTTCTTTATTCATGTAGAATTACAGAATAGTTTGAATTGGAAGGGACCTTTAAAAGTCATCTTATCCAGCTCCCCTTTCAATAAGCAGATTAGGTTGCTCAGAACCCCATCCAACCTGACCTTGAAAGTTTTCAACAATGGGGTACCTGGGCATCCTGTGTTAGTGTTTCAACACCATCATATGGAGAATTTCTTCCTTATATCTAGTCTAAATTTGGCCTCTTTTGCTTTAAAAACGTTGCTGCTTGTCCTCTTACAACAGACTCCACTAAGAAGATGGTGCTTGGATTCCTTGTAAGCTGCCTGTAATTACTGAAAGACTTCCCTGTAGCCTTCTCTTCTCCAGGCTGAACAAGCTAAACTCTCTCAGCCTTTTCTCAAATGAGAGGTGTTCCATCTCCCTGATCATTTTTGTGGCTTTCTCTGGACCTGTCTTTTCTGTATTGAGGACGCAGAGCAGGATGCAGTACTCCAGGTAAGGTCTCACCAGAGCAGAAGGGCAGAATCACCTCCCTTGGCTTTTGCCATTGCCCACTTGGGCTGCAGTTGCATTGTTGGCTCTTGTCCTGCTTTTTATCTACCAGCACTCTCACATCCTTCTTGAGAGGGCTGCTCTCAATTCAGTCATCGCTCTGCTTGTCCTTGTACTGAGGCTTGCACTGACCCAGGTGCAGGACCCTGCACTTGGTTTTGTTGAATCTCATGAGGCTCACATGGGCACATTTCTCAAGCTTGCCCAGTATGGCATCCTGTCCTTCAAGTGTGCCAGTCAGTTGGTGTCACTCAGTTTGGTGTCACCTGAAAACTTGCTGAGGGGGAGTGATGGTTTGGGTGTTCCCTGCCCCGCCCCCCCCCCCCCCCCCCCCCACACACACACACTTTGGAAATCACCCAGACTAGACTCAGACAGCTCTGGAAATTGAATTAAGCTTATATTTACAGCTTAGCAGAATATACAAGCAGATATTTACAGTCTATACAGTTATAGACAGAAATAGACAAAGTAAAAGGCAATACAGAAACACAGCAGCCCCCCCAGAAACCTGAGTCCCCAGGAGGGGCTCCCAACCGCCCCTTCACCTTCCCCCTACCCCTCTCAACCTTACCCCAGTCCCAAGGAAGAACAGAAGTTCAACCAGAGGGTTAGGAAGCAAAGTGGATTAATTAAAGAAATAGCAGAGAGGCTAGAGAGAAATGCAGCTCAGCCAGTTCCCCAGCAGAAGTGCTATGTCTATGTTTTGATTCTTATTCTTACACATCTCAGCAAGCCAATGAGTGAGGTAGACATCACCCTTGCTTTCCTTCCACAGCCTATAATCTAGCCCTTCTCACCAAAGCATTCTAGCTAGGCTCAAACTAGCAGAGGGGCCACTTCATCCTACTGCCTTTGTCACTGATGAAAATATTAAATAGGGTCATAATTGAAATTAATAAATGGGTTGTTTTTTTTCCCTCTAATGCTGAAACCCAGCCTGACAGACTTAATCACATAGGAAATGTATTGCAGCCAAACTGCAAAGTCTGGGAAATTAAAATATCATACTGGAAATTGAGGAACTGTAAAGCCTGATGTTGCTATGTAAGCACTGAGTTGCTAATGATGCTTTTGTCTCCCTAAACTAGGGAAATAATTTGTTTTCCCACAAAACAAGGAAGATGCAGAGCTTTTTGCACATTCTGACAGTTCCCCTCCCCCCCATTCTGCTGTTTTATTAATGAAAATAAAGAAGTCAGTAATCTGTCTCTAGAATTTATTCTTTATATTTGCAAGTCATCAGGTCTTCTTTTAGTCTTTGGGGTTTTCTTCATAGCTGTGAGCCATTCTGGCATGCCTTTAGGTTTATGACATCCTGCTGTGTAAGGATATTTCAGCCATGGTTTCTAGATACCCTTTTATCATTGGCTGGTTTTTTTTTATACTATGGTAAATTATATCACAAGCTATTAAGGCAGGTTATGCATTTGTTAGTTTAAAAACATCTCTAATTATCGCCCTGCGCTAAAATATTGTTGCGGATACGCTTCAGGCATGATTTCTTTGCTAACAACCTATTATGTATTCATAGGAGCAACAATACCAATTCATACGATTTGGAGTATTATTTAAATTGGCAAATAGAATATTTTTATTATGCCTGTGTTGTTTGGAGTAAATATGTCCATGAAAGCAAACAGAAAGCTGAACATGCTATATGTTCACATTGGTAAATGTTTTGGTTTACTTCCATCAAGGTCTGAAGTAGTGGTGTACAAATGGAAAATCTCTAGTAGCTTTAAAGTAAAGTAAAATTGGGTTTGATTTAGTTCAAGTCAACCATCTCATTTAAAATTAGCCCAGAGGTCTTGTAGAAATGCTAGTAATCTAAACATAATAAGGCACATTGCCCAATTGCTTCTGTATATGATACAGGTTCAGTGCTGTAATGCTTTGACAGCCCATTACTGAATGTAATGAACAGCTATTTCTAAACAGAAGAAATTCAAGTTGACAGCCTGGCAATGAAATTCAGTTAGTGGCATAATTTTTGTCATCTTTGGTATAGAGAGTGGATTTCAGTTTAGTTTAAAAAAAAACCTGTATCATGGACTTAATGAAACAAGGAATTTTTTATAATCAGTTTACTAAAGACTTTTTGAAGTGCTTGAACTAAAGACACATTTTTAAACATCATTTTTTAAAAAAACATCTTTATTGATGACCTTGATTCAGGCATAGAAAGTGTCAGCAGTAAGTTTGCAGGTGACACCAAGTTAGGTGGCAGTGTTGATTGGAATGAAGGTAGAGAGGCTCTGCAGAGGGACTTGGATAGGCTAGATCAATGGGCCAACATTAATGGGATGAGTTTTGACAAGGCCAAATGCCAGGTCCTGCACTTGGATCACAACAACCCCAAGCAATGCTACAGGCTTGGGGCAGTGTGGCTAGAGAGCTGCCTGGCAGAAAGGGATCTGGGGGTTCTAATAGACAGGAGCTGAATATGAGCCAGCAGTGTGCCTGGGCAGCCAAGAAGGCCAATGGCATCCTGGCTTGGATTAAAAATGCTGTGGCCAGCAGCAGTAGGGAGATGATTGTCCCCTTGTGCTCGGCTTTGGTGAGGCCACACCTTGAGTATTGTGTTCAGTTTTGGGCACTGCAATACAAGAGAGATGTGGAGGTGCTGGGGAAGGGCCTGAAGAATAAATCTTATGAGGAGCAACTGAGGGAGCCAGAGATGGTTGGTTTGAGGAAAAAGAGGCTGAGGAGAGACCTCATTGCTGTCTGAAACTACCTGAAGGGACATTGTGGAGAGGCTGGAGCTGATCTCTTCTCACAGGTAGTTGGAGACAGAACAAGGGGGAATGGCCTGCCTCAAGCTGTGACTGGGGAAGTTTAGATTGGACATTAGGAAGGAGTTTTTCACAGAGAGAGTGGTCAGGCACTGGAATGAGCTGCCCAGGGAGGTGGTGGAGTCACCCACCCTGGATGTGTTTAAGAGTCATTTGGATGTGCTGCTTAGGGCTATGGTTTAAGGTGAATCTTGTAGAGTAGGGTTCTAGGTTGGACCTGGTGATTCTGAGGGGCTTTGCCAACCTGGATGATTCTGTGATTTTCTCAAATCCTGAAACCTGTGCTCCTGTCAGGGTAGAGGACACTGTGTGAGAAGTCAGTGATTAATAAAAATAGGCTGAAATCTTAATGAAGAGAGTGCACTGGAACTGAATTCATAATCACAAACAAGTTTAGGTTTTAGTGCAGTAAGCAAAACCTGCATCTCTGTAAGCCTTTCAAGAGGGATTTAAGAATGAGTCAACAGGAAACTATGAGAAGGGACAGAGAAAGTAGCTGTCAAACTGCATGTATGTTGTGGTAGAAGTCTAGAAAGTCAGACCAGCCTCCTTTCTATCATTTTCTTTGTCTCAGCTGGCTACTGCACTGGGAAGTGAGTAAGATTCTGGTTTCTTTCTGTGTGTGTGAAGTATCATTCACTCAGGGCTTTCTTAAACTGCCCTGCATATGCTGGGGTTGTGTGGCAAGATTTTGGTAGCAGGAGGTTACCGGGTGTGCGCTTGCCGTCCAGCTAAGGTCAGACCACCATGCAGCACTAAGCCAACCCTAATGGATGGACTAGGAGAATTAAGAAGTGATTTTACAGCTGTCCCACCTACCTGTCCCTGGTTCCTTCACCTGAGAAAAGAAAAGATACTCTTCTGGCCTGGTTTGCCTTCCCTACACTTCTCTGTGATATTACAGTATGACACAAGTTTAAATCTTAGCTGTTTCTGACTCTTCTCAGTTGAGATTGACAAAAAGAACAAAAAAATCCAAGCAGTACCTCTTGGGGTCGTTGGTGAGCAAGCCTAGCAAGGAGGAGGACACTGCTTTTGCAGGGACTAACTTTTGTGCTCGTGCTGTTCTTTTCCTGATGGATTGTCAGGATGTGGTAGTTCTGTGATGGGATTCTTGGCACACCTGGCTACTCTGAGTAGCCCTCTGCTCCTTTCATATAGTGTTGGGAATAGTAATATTGAATGTAGTGATTCTAGAGAATTGTCTGATTATGGTACACTGGAACATAAGCCATGGACAGGCAAGAGTGCATGAGCTCAGAAGTGCTGAGTTGAGGTAAAATAGAAGGTTGGAATGACCTTAGAGAATGGTGTAACAAATAGAAACAAATGTAAGGCTGGAGTCTGTGGTTTTCGCCTATCTCTGCTGTCTGAGATTGCTCAGACACAATGTAGGTGCTGCTAAGAGAATATGATGAATGTCTACGCCAATTAGTATGTAATTTGTAACGCAAGTACATGTAACCAGTTGCAGTTTAATACAATGTGTAGCCTGCTGATGAAAGGTAGAGAAACACATGTTTGGAATACAACAAACGCATTGGAATTCCCTGCATCAAGCATCTCCCTGTCTCTTCTGATGCCTGTGGCATTGTAGCCTGTGGCATTATACAGCTTATCAAAGCCCACTGAACTGAGTGCCATGTTGTCCTTTTCATTGGCTTCATGGTGCTGTTCATTTCTTCCAGCTTCCATGTTCTCTAAGTACACTGAAATTTGGTGATACTTACATGAATTGAAGCAGTAGTATCAAGACGCAGAGCTCCCAATAATTTTCCAAGATACCATGTAACTCCATTCCAATTGTATTTGAGAGGTGCTGACATGGGTTCTTTCATATGCAATGTTGCCTGACGATCTCTTAATGTTTTCACTCTGTTGTGACAAACCTGGCCAAAGACCATTCATTTGTCCAACATTACTTTTCATGAGAAACCCCAAAATGATTTTGTCCCAGGCTGAGACTATAGGGTTAAAAAAAATATCTGGGGACTAGAAGATTGTTATTCAACCCCATAATTCTGCTATCTCATTATAAACTCACAAGACCACCTCGTTCTCCTTTCCTCCTCCTGCTGCCCTGTGTCTGGCAGGAGCCACTTTATCAGGAAGAACATGTAAGCAGTAGGCCTGTTTGGGGGCCTCCAGAGGCTTGTTTAGGCCTCTTGGATGGCAGAGGCATTGGGGAGGAGGATTGGAGCACTGGGGAGTGTAGATTTAGTTTTTGGGTTGGGGTAAAATTCAAGGGGGTTTGCCAGGGGTGAGATAATTGCTTTGTAATGTCTATCTCTGTATTCCTCTCTAAAGATAATGCTGCATTTTTTTTCTCCAGTTTCATTGGAGAGCTTAATTTCTGTCTGCTATCTTTAAAAACCACGACGGGTTTGTTGGCAAAAAGTGCTGAGGAATGCTTGGTAAGGATGAACCTGTGACACAGACAGAATGCTCATTCAAGGACAGTGAGGCCATCAGAAGCAGTCAGCGTGGTTTTACCAAGGGGCAGTCATGTTTCACCAACCTGATAGCCTTTTATGAGGACATTAGCAGGTGGTTTGATGATAGAGCAGTGAATGTGCTGTATCCTGATTTCAGTAAAGCATTTGACACTGTCTCCAACAGCATCCTTCTGGCTAAAACAAGGCAGTGTGATTGAGGTATTGAGGTAAACTGCGAGCTGGTTGAAGGGAAGAAGTCAGAGAACTGTGGCCAGTGGGATGGAGTACTGTTGGAGGCCTGCGAGTAGTGGAGTTCCCCAGAGGTCAGTACTGGGACCAGTTCTGTTCAATATATTAATCAATGACTTGGATGAGGGCACAGAGTGCACTGTCAGCAAGTTTGCTGATGACACCAAACTGGATGGAGTGGCTGCCACACCAGAAGGCTGTGCTGCCATTCAGCCAGATTTGGACAGGTGGACAGGGAGAAATTGAATGGAATTCAACAAGGGCAAAGGTAGAGTCTGGCACCTGGGAAAGAACAACCCTGGGCATCAGTGTAGGTTGGGGACTGACCTGTTGGAAGGAAGCGAAGGGGAAAAGGATCTGGGCATCCTAGTGGATGGGAGGTTGTCCATGAGCCAGCAGTGTGCTCTTGTGGCCAGGAGGGCCAGTGCCATTCTGGGGGGTATTAGAAGGGCTGTGGCTAGCAGGTCGAGAGAGGTTCTCCTGCCCCTCTGCTCTGCCCTGGTGAGGCCACATCTGGAGTACTGTGTTGAGTTCTGGGCCCCCAGTTCAAGAAGGACATAGAACTGCTTGAGAGAGTCTAGCACAGAGCCACAAAAATGATGCAGGGAATGGAACATCTGTCTTACGAGGAGAGCCTGAGGGAGCTGGGGCTGTGCTGCTTGGAGAAGAGGAGACTGAGAGGTGACCTCATCAATGGTTATAAATATGTGCAGGCTGAGTGCCAGGAGGATGGAGCCAGGCTCTGCTCGGTGATGCCTGATGACAGGACAAGGGGCAATGGGTGGAAGCTGAGACATAGGAAGTTTCGTTTAAACATGAGAAGGAATTTTTTTCCCTGTGTGGGTGACAGAGCACTGGGGGGTTGTGGAGTCTCCTTCTCTGGAGATATTCAAAACCCACCTGGATGTGTACCTGTGTCATGTGATCTAGGTGACCCTGCTCTGGCAGGGGATTGGACTGGATGAACTTTTGAGGTCCCTTCCAAACCCTGACATTCTGTGATTCTGTGATACAGTTTATCAGTTCCCATAGGATTTGGGAAGAAAGGACAAGCTGTTAAAGATCTATATAATTATATGGGAATGATTTGATAGGATTGTCATTTGAATGATCCTTCTTTTGAGTACCCAATAATCACCAGCAGGTCTGTAATATTTTTAAAATTTTAATATGAATTTGTTTTGAAACAGAATCTCCTGAAATTCCAGGAAGGCCATATTTTAATTTCTCATTTATTTGTGCATGCAGGTTGGCTGACCCCAGGAAATGATTGTGCAGAAATGATAATGAGACAAAAGAAATGTGTTATTTTTCCTTCCCTGACACGCTTTCAATCACCACAGCTCATACTAATTTTTCTTCTAGCTATTTGAGATGTGTCTGACCCCATAATATAATGAAATCCCCATGTTAGTGCTTGAAAAAAAAAGAGTGAAGGGCATGTTTACAATGCCTCTCCCTGCAGGTTAGGTTTCTACATCACGTGAAATACTACTGTGTGTATTAGTTTGCACCCTTGTTGATAACCTCCATTCAAAGAACAAGGATTAAGAACCAAATTGCAACCTCCCTGTAGAAAATCTTTAACAAGAATAGTTAACCGGAAAACTCTGTTGACTTTCTGCATTTGCCTGAGGTTTTCAGGGGAATGAAACATATATTCTTCCCTTTTCCATTCAAAGACATGAGTATGCAGTGTTCATATGCAGGGTGGTATAAAACAGGCTACCTGGGAATGAAACTTCTTTATCTCTGAGAGATTCATAAGTGCAGAAGTGTTTCAATATATGGCTGAATAGATGATTCACTGAACCTCATTCATAAAATGATTCTTCATATCATTAGAGCTTAAATGACTATGTGGGGAAAACAGTTCTACATTCTTCTGTTAATCCTGCTGAACCCTTTTTGCTGGAGATGTTTTAGTTCTGACAGTTATAGCTTATTTAGGGTTTGGAGGCCACCTAGTAAAATGGCTTACACACTGTGATTTGTAATGTAGTAGAATTCTTAAGTATGTCCTTAAAGTAAACTACATAAACAGTTTCTTAAAGTTTTGTTGCTATAACTTAAGTGTACCTTTCTTTCAATGCCAGAAAACAATCAACCAAGAGTGAGGAATGGATGATAGGGTCAACAACTAGAGCAAAACAAGAGGGTGTTTTCATAATGCTAGCAGCAATGCCTCATGGTCAATGACTGAAAGAATTCTGCCCACATTTTAGTTCTGCTCTCTCATATGAGACAACAGACACTAAAAACATGTGCCTGGAGGAGGTTGTGGTCAGAGGAATTTAGCCAGTGAATTTTGTACTCCCCAGTAGGCACTGGGCACACAAATGCTGGTGGACCTAGCATTCCTCCTTCACCCTTCTATGCCAAGCACTAACACATGCATGGAGTTCTCAGGCTGTGAATGGCTGATTACTAATTTACTCTTAAGTGGTGATCTGTGAAGGGAAGAATGTAAAGCAAAGGACAAGTGAATAAAGAATCAGAAGTGAAAGCTCCTAAATTGATTAGGTTGCTGTTACAATGTCCTGAGCTGTCAGATGTACAAAAGAATTTTTTGAACTTACTTTCCTTTTTGGGGGAACTTCTAAGTAGAGCCTGTGCTGTTACTCTTCAAAAACGAATACTCTGGTTATGTCTGCTCTTGTGAAACAGCTTCTCAATCATTCTTTTCAGCATCCACTGTAATCATAGCACAAATCCCTATTATGATGGGCACATAATTCGCTTTCTGTCTCTCTCTAAAGAGCAAATACCAACACTGCTTGATAGCTCAACAAACAGTTGTGCTGGATGACTGCCGTCAGTGTGCCTTACACTGTACTTCTACCAATCTACCACAAGTAACTTTACTCCTTCATTTGGATTTTCTAGTTTGTAGACCACACTGTGGTTGTTACTCTGAAAAAGTGTTTGCATTCTGCCAAGAAAACTATTTAAATTCCCCTATCCATTGTAGTGATCCAGAACAGCATCGGACCTTATTTTCAAGACATTGAGTATGTGTACTTACAATGGAGTTTCACCCTAAGGAGCCCTCATTTGGCTTTGTGTACTTTAGTTCTTTGCTGCTTTTCATTTTGTCATTACATTTCCTTCTTTTCTTTTCCATAAGTAACGTCACTCACGGAACATTCCTGAAAAGCAGTTTGTATGTCTGAGATACCATGAACTTGTGAGGAACAGTTAATTACCCTGCTTGGGTATGAAGATACCATTTTTACCCAAAAGAGATGAGTGAGGGAACCCATATAAAAAAAAAACAAACCAAAAAACACTAGAAGGCACTAAGAGTTTTGTCCTTCTTCATGCTTTCATCTCAGGACAAGTTAGAAACATTCCTTAAATGTCCTTAAGCTGATACAAAGACTCTAACTTAAGAGCTGCTTATAACACGTCAAGTTTCAAACTCAAAGCACAAAATATAAGCCTCGTTTTCCTGCTCTGATTACCTGAGAGGAAAAATGACTGCTAACAAATTTCCTGCTTACATACATGTCCTGGGGGCTTACTGGAGTAAAAAGGGAACTGCCCCATTTGGGTGGATACCAGCCAGCTTCACAGGTTTCCCTGTGCTGCAGGATCACTGCAAAAGAGGAAGATCACGTCATCTCCTCAACACAGATGTTCTCATAGTGTACATCCATTTCTAAAGCTTACTGCTGTTTCTCTATACTTGCTTTTCCCCCCTTGCCACTGAGGGAGTTACCAGTGCATGTTCTTCCTTTTTAGTAAGAAATAACAGCCTGTTAGGTAGATTTCAACTGGGCTTTTGGGTAACCACGTTCTGCTATTCATTAAATATCAGCTAGGAGGGTAGAAGGGCTGGGACATTATTCTGAGGATTGTTCTAGGGTAATTTTTGGCATCACAGCATATTAATTTTTTGGCCTGATTATTCTAAGAAATGTAAAATTATGTCTGTATTTAGATGCATATTACAAGTATGGATATCTCTCTCTTTTTTTTTTTTTTTTTTGGTTTTTTTTTGGTGGAAGTGGAAATATGTTGGACTCTGGCCAGTCTTACTGATTGACCAAATGTTTAAAAAATGCTTGACATTACTATTGCTTGACCAAGAATTTTGTCTTGAATTCCTGTTCTTTCCTGTCCATGCAGAAAGAGGGGCTGGTTAATCCCTTAGTTATAGAATGTTTAAATCCATTCATAGAACAGCACCATAGGATCATCATAGGATCACAGGATGTTAGGGTTTGGAAGGGACCCAAAGAGATCATCGAGTCCAACCCCCCTGCCAGAGCAGGGCAATACCAACACAGATCACAGAGGAACACATGCAGACAGGCCTTGAAAGTCTCCAGAGAAGGAGACTCCACAACCTCCCTGGGGAGCTTGTTCCAGTGCTCTGTGACCCTTATAGTAAAGAAGTTCCCCCTTGTGTTGAGGCAGAACCTCTTTTGCTGCAACTTACACCCATTGCTCCTTGTCCTATCCCAGGGAGCAGTGAGCAGAGCCTGTCCCCTGGCTGCCTTCAGATACTTATAAACATTGATCAAATCCCCTCTAAGTATTTTCTCCAGACTAAAAAGCACCAGGGCCCTCACCCTCTCCTCATCAGGCAGTGCCCTCCAGTGCCCTAATCATCCTCCTAGCCCTCTGCTGGACCCTCTCCAGCAGATCCCTGTCCCTCTTCAACTGGGGAGCCCAAAACTGAACACAGTATTCAAGATGAGGTCTCAGCAGGGCAGAGTAGAGGGGGAGGAGAACCTCCCTTGATCTGCTGGACATACTCCTAATACAGCCCAGGATCCCATTGGCCTTCTTGGCCACAAGGGCATATTGCTGTGCCATGGGTAACTTGTTAGCCACGAGAACCCTCAGGTCCCTCTCCACAGGGCTGCTTTCCAGCAGATCACCTCCCAGCCTGGACTGGTGCGCTTTGTTATTCCTCCCCAGGTTCAGGACTCTGCACTTGTCCTTGTTGAACTTCATCTGGTTCCTCTGTGCCCATCTCTCAGTCTGTCCAGGTCTCTCTGGATGGCCACACAGCCTTCAACTGGATCAGCCAAGCCTCCCAGCTTGGTATCATCAGCAAATTCGCTGAGTAGACTCTGTCTGTCTGTCGGTGCCCTCATCAGTGTTGTTGATTAAGATGTTGAACAGGACTGGCCTCAGCACTGATTCCTGATGGACACCACTGGTCACAGCTCTCCAGCTGGACCTGGCACCATTAAGCACCACCCTCTGAACTCTGTCTTGCAAACAGTCCCTAACCCACCTCACTGTCTGCGCTTCCATCCCACATGTCCTCAGCTTGCTCACTAAAATGCCATGGGAGATTGTGTCAAAGACCTTGCTAAGGTCAAGGTAGAGTACATCCACTGGTTTCCCTGAATCTACCCATTCAGTTATGGCATCATAGAATTCTATCAGGTTAGTCAAGCGTGACTTCCCCTTGGTAAATCCATGCTGACTACTCCTGATAACCTTCTTCTCTTCCAAGTGCCTTGAGATACCATGTTTATCTTAACATCTGCAAGGGTTCTTTGTTGGGAACTGGCTGAAAAAGAGGGGGCATGAGCCCCTAGAAGCTTGTACAATCAAGCCTTGGATGTGAGGTCTGAGCTTTGGAACTGCAGTAAACCACAGTGCTGTGTGTGTGAAGAAGCTCAGAGGAATTTGTCCTTGAGCCTTCTGATAAACGGCTTCTGTGAGACTGTGTCCAGAGTAGGAGGGAAATAGGAGGAATATGCAAATTCTAGTATCTAGGTGCACTAAATGCTTTTGCAGTAACTGCAAGTAGGGAGGATCATGCATATTCAAATATTTAGATGCACCAAATGCTAGTGAACAGTACCATGTTACATGCTGCATGTGCTCACTTTTCTCACCCTGACTGAAAAGTATGTGACTTGTAACTTGAAACCTGATGCTCCAATAAAGAGTTGGATTGCTTGGATAGCACAGCTCATATTGAGCCGTCTCCATGCTTTCCCGTTCCCTTCCGTGGTTCTTTGTGCTTTCATATGCTTACCTGTAAGTTTCCTGGAACATGGAAAAGTTAAGACAATTATTCATCTATATTTTGCAAGATTGAGCAAAATGAAACTTTTAATCCTGTTTTTGTAGTTGGCTTTATGTTGTTTTGTGCATGTTGAATATTCATGTATGCTTGTTGCAATGACTGCTTTGCAGCCAAGTGGCTTGCCGGGCCCTGAAGTTTGTGACAGTTTGCTTTGTTTCCAGAGATTTTCTGTTAAGAAGATTATACAATGTATGCCTTTTAAGTTTCAGCATTTTTCTTATTAGGATGTGGTGATTTCAGTGTGTTAGTGAAACAGTGTTTGTAACATTAGTGCATTGTGTTCAGGTGAAGAGGGATACTGAAATCAGCATGTTCTGAATGTTATGATGCTGACGTTTCCCTGAATGGCTCATTTGCAGAATCAAAACAGCATTTTAAAAAGATCACACTAGAAAAAAAAAAAACAACCATCTAAAACAGTAACAGCTTGCTGTGTACTCCCTCACATCCCCCAGCCCCCAACATTTAATCAGCAGTCTTTTTAGCTTATAGAATCCTAAGTGATTTTTCTTTCCTACTTAAGGCCATTTTAGATATGCTCACTAAGTGGACCTAGCAGTACCTAGTATACAACTCATGATAGGAAAGTGCTCGAAGTTCAGGGGGCATTTGTCTCCCTTCTCACAAATTCATTTAAGTACCAGTCTTGCCACAGCTTTAACTGGGGCAGACAACCATACAAATGACTTGAGATAAAATGAAAATAATGGACTGAGCTGGGTGCCGGGGGTGGTAGTTACACTGCATGCACATCAATAAGCATTGAGTGTTATTCTATGCTAATGTAAGCCTGATGGATCAGCTTTCCCTTTTAGCCTAGAGGACCATTAAGCACTAGAAGCTGGGTCAAACTGATATAGTAAGGCAGATGTACCCTAACGGTTGGCAACAGTAGTTAACAAGCATTAATTTGCTATGTGTGAGACTAATACTTTTTAAAATCTTCATGGGGACAACAAAGATCAGAGCATAGATAGCACTTCTTTGTTTAATTTTATTTTGTAGACCATTCCTTCTAGAAAAAAAAAACAAACCCTAAGATGCAAACCATGAATACAGCACTGAGCAGTTCCTTCAGAAGCAGCCGATGCATTATTGAATGCTACACAACATGAAAACGTTGCACGTGGTTGCCACAAAATCTAAGGAAGCTCTCACAGGACACTATGATGTTTTATTGGAATTCAAATTAAATACAATGTATTCTTCCTAAATTTTCTTTGCGGCCATGAAAATATGAAAACGAAAGTCAAATGACTGAGTTAGAGAAACAGCCTGAAGGCAACATGAGAAACAAAATGCCACTATTTATGTACATCTGGCTCCAAAGGGAACTTTCCCCTCAACATCTCAAGATCATAAGAAAGAGATATCTTTAGTCTGTTTTGCTTATACCTAGGCACTGATGCCTCAGATACAGTTACTTACTGGCAGGGCAGACACCATGATCAGGCAGGTGGTTTTCCCAGGGCGAGGCTCCTTCTCTGTACTCCAGGTGTGCTGACCCCTGTGATTTCCCCAAATGCGGGAAACTCGATGGCATAATTTGTGGTAGTGGGGGACTGCGTTCGTGCTCTCACCTTTAATTTGTATGACACCAAGCTAGGAGCAGCTGTGGATCTGTTGGAAAGTAGGAGAGCCCTGCAAGGGGACCAAGACAGCTTGAATGGGTGGGCAGAGGCCAGTGGCATGAGATTTAACGAGGCCAAGCGCAAGGTTCTGCACTTTGGCCACAACACTCCCAAGCAGTGCTACAGGCTGGGGACAGACTGGCTGGAGAGCAGCCAGGAAGAAAGGGACCTAGGGGTACTGGTAGATAGTAGGCTGAAGATGAGCCAGCAGTGTGCCCAGGTGGACAGGAGAGCCAGTGGCATCCTGGCCTGTATCAGGAACAGTGTGGCCATTAGGATGAGGGAGGTTATTCTTCCCCTGTACTCAGCACTGGTCAGGCCACACCTTGAGTGCTGTGTCCATTTCTGGGCCCCTCAATTCAAGAGAGATGTTGAGGTGCTGGAAGGTGTCCAGAGAAGGGCAGCAAGGCTGGTGAGGGGGCCTGGAACACAAACCCTATGTGGAGAGGCTGAGGGAGCTGGGGTTGTTTAGCCTGGAGAAGAGGAGACTCAGGGGGGACCTTATTGCTGTCTACAACTACCTGAAGGGAGGTTGTAGCCAGGTGGGGGTTGGTCTCTTCTGCCAGGCAACCAGCAACAGAACAAGGGGACACAGTCTCAAGTTGTGCTGGGGAAAGTATAGGCTGGATGTTAGGAGGAAGTTGTTGCCAGAGAGAGTGATTGGCATCGGAATGGGCTGCCCATGGAGGTGGTGGAGTCACCATCCCTGGAGGTGTTCAAGAAAAGCCTGGCTGAGGCACTTGGTGCCATGGTCTAGATGACTGGATAGGGCTGGGTGCTAGGTTGGACTGCATGATCTTGGCGATCTCTTCCAACCTGGTTGGTTCTATGATTCTACTGTTGAAGCAGGTAGCCAGACTTAGCTAATACACATCTAAATGTAAAAGTTACTGGTTTTCCATCTGTTCTTTAAAACAATACTATTCACTATTTTTTTATATTATTTTATTGCATGTGTGGAGCTGCTTTTGATAATGAAAATGAGCTTTAGATAACCAAAATGACATTGGCAATGCTGATGAATAGTCATAAAAATCAATATAATGCATTAAATACGGTATCTATGATTCTTATACTTTAAAGGTATGTTGAGAAACTAGGCTGTAGTTACTTTGGGCCTTGCTATTTTTGCTGTGATGGTGTGGCCTTATGCACCCCAAGCCTTAGCTTTATTGAGGTCTACTCACAATCTACGCTGTCAGGGCCAAGGTGACCTCATCAATGTTTATAAATAGGTAAGGGTGAGTGCCAGGAGGCTGGAGCCAGGCTCTGCTCAGTGATGCCTGATGGCAGGACAAAGGCCAAGGGATGGAAGCTGAGGCATAGGAAGTTTCATTTAAACATGAGGAGGACTTTTTTTTCCCTGTGAGGGTGACAGAAGACTGGAACAGGCTGCCCAGGGGGCTTGTGGAGTCTCCCTCTCTGGAGATATTCAAAACCTGCCTGGATGTGTTCCTGTGTGATCTGGTATAGGTGACCCTGCTCTGGCAGGGGGTTGGACTGGATGCACTTTCAAGGTCCCTTCCAGCCCCTAACATTCTGTGGTTCTATAAACTTGTTTGAAATTCAGCACATACTGAAAAGAGACACCTAAAGCAGAAATACCTATTTTACTCCAGGCAAAACTGTGTTTGTTTGGATGGCTTAGGGTTTTTTTTTTGTTTGGTTAGTTGCTGGTGTTTTTTTTAACTTCACTGCCTGCCTAGCCTTGATCTTTTATGTAGAAGCACTGTTAGAAGTTGGCTTGGTGTAGAATAATCTTATTGATTGAAATGTGTTTACTTTCCTGACCATGAAAATAGGAATTTATCATTTAGCTTCCCCTTAATTAGAAGTATATTTGTAAAAACTTAAGAGTTACAAAATGAACTTCCATTCATGGAATAGAGATCTTTAAAAGGTACTGAGTTTTCTTCTGCTTTGGGGCATTTTAAAGGGGATAGGTGCCTGTTCATTGCTGGTGTCTTTTTGTACTATGTGTAGTACTTTTTTACTATGTGTAAAAAGGAGAGAGTAACTCCTCACAGAATGGGATTGGAAGTCCAGAAATGAAGTGTTTGACAAAATTCTAGGGAACAAGACCTCAAATCAAAACAAACAAAAAGCACTCCAGTCACAAAGCTTGTGATTTCCTTTTATTTCCAAGGTCCTAAGAAAGGAGAAAGAAAAATACGTTCTGAAGATCTGAACAGCCTGTCTGTGATATTGCAGGATCTAAAGATGACTTTTGTAGAGGATCTAAGCTATTATCAGTGGAAAAAAAATAGTAAGTTGCAGATAAAGGATGAAAAAGAAAGGAATATGTGTGAGCAATTGGTTTGTATCACACCTGTAAGCTTTTTCACATTTTCTGAAGCTTAACAGTAGCAAGCAACAGCTTCAGAAAATGTTTTATGCTCATTTGACTAAAGGCAAGGTCAGACTTCATTATTTCCTCTCCAAACTACCATCCACCTTGAGTAGATTTCTGTATGTTTAGTGAAAAGAGTCAATGTAGAGTATTGGCTTTGTCCCTTTCTAACTGAAGCAGCTTGGCAGACATTGTGCCAATCTTTGAAGAAGCCCTGTAGCAAAAAAATGATTGGACTGTTCAGCATCTCAGCAGAACTATCAGCAAAACCTTCAAAAGCTTCTTTATTCACTCAGGCTGTGCTTTTGCTTCTTCACTTGGTCACTGGTGGATTGACCTGCTGGCTTGACTTTTCAGCTGGCGTGATTTCTCACCTTAACAGTAGTTAGCAAAACCAGCATTCTAAGTACATGGTTATCTACTCAAGGTGACAGATGTTTAGGTGACCCTGAACTTACCGTCCACAATGTGGGAGACAATTCGGAGAAGCATATACATAGTCTGGTGTCTTAAGTAGCCACCAGGACTGCAGCTGTATGGTAGAATTTCAGGGTGAGAAGTGCCATCTCAAGAAACTGAGGGACTGGAAGCCCACTAGCTCCTCATTTACAATCATAGAATTAACCATGCAGATCATGCAGTCCAACCTATCCCCCAGCCCTATCCAGTCAACTAGACCATGGCACCAAGTGCCTCATCCAGGCTTTTCTTGAACACCTCCAGGGATGGTGACTCCACCACCTCCCTGGGCAGCCCATTCCAATGCCAATCACTCTCTCTGGCAACAACTTCCTCCTAACATCCAGTCTATACTTCCCCTGGCACAACTTGAGACTGTGTCCCCTTGTTCTGTTGCTGGTTGCCTGGGAGAAGAGACCAACCCCCACCTGGCTACAATCTCCCTTCAGGTAGTTGTAGACAGCAATGAGGTCACCCCTGAGCCTCCTCTTCTCCAGGCCAAACAACCTCAGCTTGCTCAGCCTCTTTAGAGGCTGTCCCTCATCCTATTTAGATAGGTATCAAAAAATCACCGGAATTATTTGACAAGAATGAGATTGTTTTCAACGAAGCTCATTTATCTGGCCCAGGTCAGATCTGCCAGATTTCATTCACATTTTATTTCTATGAAATAACTCAAAAAGCATTAAAATCAGACCTTTTGTGAAATGGTACTGTGAAGCATCTGATCTGGAAAGAGATGCAGGCTTTCTGAGGGGGAGATGACACCAGGTAAGCTAAAACCACTAATAACATCAGTTTGTTTAAACAGCACAAGACAACTTGCCGAGGAAAAGGGCTGAGATGCTACAGGTGACAAAGCTCATTAAGATTATATATGCTGATGGGG
Source organism: Pogoniulus pusillus (assembly GCF_015220805.1). NCBI lineage: Eukaryota > Metazoa > Chordata > Aves > Piciformes > Lybiidae > Pogoniulus > Pogoniulus pusillus. The sequence goes on along the minus strand of NC_087281.1, from coordinate 11,310,341 downwards.
AATTCCAGGCATATATCTAACTTGTCATTCCAATATAACTTGGTGACTGAGTGAATTGACTCTGGGTCAGATCTCTCATTCATTATCATGACCTGTTGTCTTGGTGATTGGCTGGGAACAGACTCGAAGGCGACTAAGACTTCTAGGAGTGATATAGAACTTTGGAACTTGCATCCTGAACTGCCCACAGAAAGGAAAAGAAAGTGAGAATGCTTTGGATATTGCAGTGGAAAAGAAGAGGTTAGAGAACAGGAATAGCTTTCATTAAGGTGTTGTTTTTTTTTAATGTTCACTTGCAGCACAGATTTTGAAAATGTGCAAGGAAATGCAGGTTAATTCTCACCATTTTCTCTGAGGTCTGTGACTTCCTAACAGTGCTGTTTTAATGAAAATGAGAGTGATTTAGGAAGGAATGAAAGTTTTCATCTGGGACCTGTACATGCTTGTAGGAAACTTGAGTTAAAAGGCAGGCTTTTTCCACTCTTTGACTTAAAAGAGGAAGAAATAGTAAGAGTGGCTGCTATGAATTGTGATGGGGAAACAAACAGAAATTGACCTTGTGAACTGGTAAACAGGAAAGCTGCATCATGAATTCAGAACTTTATTTTAGAAGAATTTTAAATATTTTGGTATAAATTTGGGAAACTAGATGCTTTGGGAAAGTGTTTCTGAAGAGGAGGACAAGATATGTTAAATATGAATAATGGTATGTAATTAGTGTTAAAATAGGAACTAAGAAAGCCTGCAAGTTTACAATTAATTATATTTTAATGGAAAAAAATCTTCATAAGACATTTCAAGTGTTCTTTTCAAAGTAGTACTGTAGGTCTGCAGTGCCTATGTAGATACCATAATACTCTATCTTCAAAGAAAAGCACAGTTTAAAGCCTGTTGAGACCAAACATGCAAGATTCTAGAATTACATTGCAATAAAATGGAAGTACAGAATTTCAATAATTCTCTGAAGCTCAAGAATGTTGAGAATTTAAATTATATGCAACATGGTCAATCTGATTCTCATTCAGCTATTTGTATTCTGGAGTCAGTTGAAGTGACCTGCAGGGTATGTGTGTAATGTTAACGGTGTGGATTTTAAACCCATTTATTCTTTTAGTAATTTTGTGTAGGACGTTCATAGATGTAGTTTACTTTTAATGTGTTTTGTGCAATGTCCTTATGTTAAGTAAATTGAGAGACTGTAGGAAATAATTGGCTATTGTAGTTTTTATTGTTTTCTTCTTAAAGTCAGTCAAGTAATCATATCCACATTACCTAATTACGTGATTTCAGTAGAAAAATAAGAGACTGCAATGGCAATGGGAGATATAACAATGTAGTAACTTCCTTTTTCTTGAAGACTGGATTCAAATAAAATTCAGTTAAAAAAAATGGTTTAGTGTTGACAGGATTTTGAGGCATATTCAGGATTATTGCATGACTTGCAGAACTGCTAGGTATAATTCAAAGAGGTCCAGGTTTGGTCTACCTGCACTGTAAAAGCGAGACAGGCAAGACTGTGAAATTGAGATAGGTTATTCAGGATACATTGAAGATAATTAGTAGTTCATGCCTATGAGATATGGTAATTTAGGGCATAGAAATCATACCATAGATTCTAATGTCCATGATATACCCTATTACTGAATGCTTAAGCACCCAAAGCACCACGCTTTGAGCTATGTATGGTTAGTGATATGCAAGCTACTTTAGCTACAGGGTGGTATCTACAGAGTCACGAGCAAGCTAGAATGGAGCAGAGAGCTGCTGCTTTTGCAGCTTCCCTACCTGTACTGATCAGGTACCAAGGCAAATAAAGTTTTAAGACCTTTTCATTTTGGTAGTAATCTCTTCAGTGTGTGCTTTATCTCCTTTTTTATTTCTTGCTTGTACAGCAGCAATGAATACAAGAATATAATTACTTATGTAGTTTACTAGCACAAGCTGCAGGCAGAGGGTAAACAGCAAGCTGGGGATGATTATATAGTAAACCCACTGATCTCTATTAAAAAAACATCCCCGGAAAAGCATATAGGTCAGTTAAGAAGAATAGTTAGATGACCAAAACAACTAGGGAATGGAAGAAGGCTGAATGTGATTGGGTAACTCAATACAGGGTTATCAGAAGTAGGAACACTTCCTATATAGTTAAGTATAACCACCTGTTTTTGAAGAGGAAATAAATCTCCTAGTCCACATATGATTCTAAAAAGGCATTTCAAATCAGCAGGAATACTGTTTTTAAGGCTTGTGAGATTGTTCTTACAAAACACTTGGTTTTGATTGAGTAGTATCTGGAATGGGATTTCAGTCTCTAAAATTAGAGAGACATCAAGATGACAGGTCCAAACCACGAGTTACTGCAGTAATGTAGTATTTTAAAGCAATATCCATTCCTAAAACACAGGTGAATGGGAACTTTTGTGAAATTACAGGTATTACTGGCAGAAAAGCACTGATCTATTTGCCAGATTGCTCTGCCTAAATAGGTAGCATATTGGGAAACAAATTTCCTTTCCTTTGAAAATTAAATTTTAAACCTGAGTTTTCAATTTGTTTATTTTCCAGCCTGGAAGGGAATCATTGTAATACTGATCATTAAAGGAAACCAAAACACCTACAGTAGGGAGACAAGAACTTTAAGCTCTGGTGTCCCAGACTTTCTTTAAAACCAAAAAAGAAGTATTATGTTTGGTTGTTTTGGGGATGATTTGTGTGTGTGTGTGTGTGTTTATTTTCACGCAAGCTGTAAGGGCCAGGGAGTGGTTTCATGATGTTAGCCCTGTGGAGGAGAGTAGCATCTCACCTTGCACTGGCAGCACGTGTATCAGCTTCATGCAGTGATTTGTCTAACTGCCCCCCCCCCCCCCCCCCCCCCCGTTGGTCTTGTACGGCTGTCCTTTCTCTTGTGTTGGGTAAAATAGCTATGTCTGATGAATTAGTCAATGTATTAACCTAAAGGACAAATAATGTGTGTGTGTATTTGCCTTTGTTGGTCTTGCTGGTTAAAGCTGATGAAATTTGACAGTACAGCTCAGCTGATACTAGCACACACTAGCCTGTGTGCTAGTTTGAAGCTAGCTGGAATGTTTTGGTGAGAAGGATTAAATCACAGGCTGTGAAAGGGAAATAATGATGATGTCTGCTTCACTCATAGGCTTGCTGAGATGTATAAGAACAAGAGTATAAACATAGATAAGGCATTTGGGCACAGCCTGGGCTTTGAGCTGCATTTCTCTCTAACCTCACTCTCCATCTCTCTGATTAATCCACTCTGCTTCCTAACCCCCCTGGCTGACCCTCCTTTTCTTCCTTGGGGCACAAGGCAACATCTAGGGAAATGTAGAAGGGTGGGAAAAGGTGGAAGGGTGGTTGGGAGCCCCTCCTGGGGACTCAGGTTTCTGGGAGGGCTGTTGTGTTTCTGTATTACCTTTTACCTTGTATATACTGTAAATATCTGCTGATACATTGTGCTAGCTGTAAATATAAGCTGAGTCTAGTCTGGGTGATTTCCAAAGTGTGTGGGGGAAGCAGGGAACACCCAAACCATCACAGCTTGAAGACAGCTTCCATATTGCTTGCTGCAAACTCCCATCCTGAATGCATTTCCACCACTTCCATAAACAGCAGCACGGTCGCTGTTCTGATGTCAAACTACACTGGGGCTGAGTGGGATGGGGAATGTTAATTTGTTAATAATGGCTAATCTTAGATGTTAGGAAAAACTTCTGTACCAGAGGACTGAAACATGCTGTCCAGGGAAGTGTTTGAATTGCCATCCCTGGATGCATTTAAAAGCCCTCCATGTGTGGTGCTTAAGAATATGGTGTAGTAGTGTCCCTGGTAGAGTTAGACAACAGTTGGACTTGGGGATCTTAAGGTCTTTTCCAGCCATTGTGTGAGAAATGTTTTGTAGGTCTAGTGTTCTAAACCTAGGAGGTTTAGACTCTCCTCTAAGGAGAGTCAGTCATGGCATGTCTTTGGCTTTTTTCTTTCAAAGGACTGGGGTGGGGAAAAGTATGAGTCTGTGAAGTGAATTGAATTGTGCTTTATGACACTACAGTAGTCTTTTTTATTAATCAAAACACAAGAAGGCAAAGCAAGATAAAGGATAGCTTTCTGCCACTGCTGGAAGAAAGGCTGAGTATTTCTAATACTGCTCCTAGATTTTCAAGCAGCAGCACTGTGTGACCAAGTATATGCTCATGTCTGCCTTTTTACAACATTTGAGAACAAAGTGTGCAATTGATTATGCCAATCACAGAAATACTGGTGTCTTAGGAATATTATTCAGGTATTTCCTCATGTTTCCTAATCTCTTCTGGGTACCGAGTGGGCTGAATAATATTTCTATACCAAACCTCAATGAATACAACTCTTCTTTGCAGAACTCTGGCTTGAATAGTGTTCCCGTTTTAAGACCTTGCTCTTGCATTATGCTCTTTTTCATTTTCTCTAATCAAACTGATAGCAGAGTGGTATATGGTATTCAATAGCTGCTTAGCTTTAATCTTCCCATTATCACTATTCCTCTTGTAGATCTGTGCCTGGTATTTGCTAATGTGTGCTACTTGATAGAGTGAATCTTTGTTATTAGAGTCTCTTTGCTGTAATGTTACTTTACCTAGGCTTCTGAATGCATTAAATCTAGTTTAAATCTGCACTTTTGCTCTGGCATCATTTACTGCCCATGCCAAGTCTTTCAGACAGTAAAGAATATGTGTTTATCTATTTAGATTAGAGTTATGATCCCTAGGATTAAATGCAGAGGGTGTAGAGGCTGGAGAGAGAAAAGTGACAGGTTTTGTAAAATTAGGTATTTCTAGTCTACTTTTAAAAATGAAGAAAACTTCTTCATTAGTCACACGAAACTACACTGATTTTTCTTCACAATTACTTGCTTTTTAATTAAATTTGATATATGGCTTTGAAAAACCGAAACAGCAAATGTTAGTACATTTCTATGTGTATGTCTGTGCATATATTAGTCTGATATTACTTGAGACTTTCAAGTTTTTTAATGCATTTTAATGTTTTTCATCTTCTTCTTTGTAATCTTCCCTTCCCTTCCCTTCCCTTCCCTTCCCTTCCCTTCCCTTCCCTTCCCTTCCCTTCCCTTCCCTTCCCTTCCCTTCCCTTCCCTTCCCTTCCCTTCCCTTCCCTTCCCTTCCCTTCCCTTCCCTTCCCTTCCCTTCCCTTCCCTTCCCTTCCCTTCCCTTCCCTTCCCTTCCCTTCCCTTCCCTTCCCTTCCCTTCCCTTCCCTTCCCTTCCCTTCCCTTCCCTTCCCTTCCCTTCCCTTCCCTTCCCTTCCCTTCCCTTCCCTTCCCTTCCCTTCCCTTCCCTTCCCTTCCCTTCCCTTCCCTTCCCTTCCCTTCCCTTCCCTTCCCTTCCCTTCCCTTCCCTGTTTGATGAAACTATTGCCTAAATGGAATTGATTTTATCCTACTTGAAAGTTTCTTGGTTTTCTTCAGCTTACACTTGTTTGGCTGTGGTCCCACTAATACATCACAGCAGACAACGCTGAGTTAGTAACAAGGGGATTTTTTTGTTTCCTGCAAAGTCGCCTTTATTGAACTGAATTAGGAGTTCAGGAGCTGCAGTTCCCGATGCCAAACCACGCCGCTATTGCTCAGACTCCACACGGAAGCTGCAGTTCGTTTCGGGAAAGGTGAAGCCGCTTTCAGCGCACTGAGCGGGAGGTGAGGGCTGGGCAGACGTGGGGACACCTGCTGTCAGCCAGCGCGCATGCAGGAGCCGCAGCCCCCGGCGCAGGCAGCGGGCTCCGGCCGCGCCGGCTCGGTTCCCGTAGGTGGCAGCAGCCGCTGCCGTTTGGAGGCTGGCGGCGCTGGGTCCCGAGTGCCAGAACGAAGGGATCGCCACCGATCAGCTGAGGGAGCTTTCTGTCGCCAAGTGCTGCTCTGGGGAATGCGAAGCGAGAAGAATGCCGTTTGGCTTTTTTAGCTCGCCTTTGAGGTTTGACTAGTTATATTTGCGATGGGTTTTTAAGTGAACCGCTCTTGCGGTGCCGTGCCCTGAAACGCAGCTCCCTGACCAGCCAGGGGAGTTTCAAACCCCATACAGTGCTTGTTAATTCTGGTGCCGGGCTTACAAATTCTGTTAGCATGTAGGCTTTTGTCTGATATTCAGAAGATTTAGTGGTGCGAAGTAGACAGTATTACTTCAGAGAAACCTGGCTGAAGCCGGGTCGATAGTCACAAATTCATAAAGCAGTTTTTAGTTACACAGTTGCAGTATTTCAGATTCTCTACGTGAAGAAGCCTCCGAACTGAGGTAGCTTATTTACTGAGTAGTTTTTGCTCGTTAGAGTGAAGGGAAGAAGCTTTTCGTTTGAACTTCATAAACTTAATGGCTTAGTTAATTTACCACAGCTGAATGAATAGGTGCTGCTTACAAATACACTTTCTCGCATGTGCTGTTGGACAAGTAGCTATGCTGTGTTAATTTTTAACCTGGAACCCCCACATCTTAGAAGTGGCAAACTGAATCTGATCTCTTTCTGTCAGAAGTACAACAGCACAAGAAGTGTCATGCTGCAATGCTGAAAAATGGGGCTTTTTTCCTGTGTGTTTTTATCATGCCAAGTATTTTACCAGGTAATTACCCTGAGTGCTGTTGAAAATCGTTGGAGCTCATCTCTTTCTTGTTTTAAGAAGCAGAGAGTGCAGTCAGCTCACTCATATCATTCCAAATAAGGAGTGGGCTTTTTTAATATGGCAGTGAAGCAATACTTATAAACTGTTCATTCATGTATCAATGCAGAGCTCCCTTTTCTGAGTGAATACATTATTGAACTCTCCTATGTATATAAATATGTTGTCCTTAAGTGGAACTTTTGCCTAGCTAGCACTTTTCTGTGTTGAAGCCTTCACCTGGTCTCTATGGCATACTTTTCGGTAGATGCCATATAATGTTGGAAACTTCTTCATCTTAGTGCTTTCTTCAATATCACCAGAAGACAAAATCTCAGAAATGAGCATCTTTAGATCCTTTTTACAGTAAGAAAGAAAAAATGAATCTCTTTTGTTCTATGTTTAACATTCTTACTGCGCTTTAGTGGATTCTTGTAGTAAAATGAACAGCTTAAAATGTAACTGTGGATTTGGGTTTTTTTTGTTTTGATGTGTCTGATAGTCCTATGTTAAGTCTACAGAAGAAGAATTTAGAAAAAAGTGGATTTTTTTAAATAGGAAAGTGCTGGTTATTGCCATGTGCAGTGAGACTCTCAGCCGCTGTGCTTCTAAATCACAAGTGGGATAAAAATGATTTCATAGAGCTTTTGAAGTTCAGTTGTTTTCAGTGAACAGTCTAAATAGAAGCATTCCTTGTTCAGGGGCAGAATTAATATATATAGCTCTGAAATAGTCCTTGCAACCTCTGAGAAATGTTTTAGAGAATTGGACCACGCTGAAAGAATTAATTAGTCAAGTCTTGTTTGACGTATTACTGGCAATAGCTGTTTGGCAGTCTTCTATGGGCCTGCTGCATTTATCAGGTGAGCAGGATGAGGACCCCCCCCCTATGGTTTTTGTCTGCTTACACACTGTGGCTGTGCATGCATAGCATCCTTCTGTTACTGAGAGGCAGAAGAAAACCATATTTTTTAATGATCTAAAAAGTGAATAGAACTTTCAAGACACTCAAAACATTAATTAATTGCTGCACAGTTTTTCTTCCATGTTGACAGTGACTATAACTGACAATATTTTAGGGTTATTTTCTTAATTCTCATTGATTATTTTCTTAATTCTTCATGTTGTCAATGGTTCTTTGCTAAATATTATCCAGTAATTACTCAAGTAAGCAATGTTATGTTAATAACAAATTGATTCAGAATTTCCCATTAAAATGTGATTTATTATTCTTATAATTATTCAGTGTAATCAGTGACAGGGAACAAAATAGTTATTGCTGTGTGCTTTGTTCTTTATGTGAATGTCAATCACTTCTCTGCACCTAGGAGTGTTTTAGTTTTGAGAATGATAGCATATGACTTGAATTATGTTGAGCATTAAAAACATTTCTGAGAGGTGATGAACACTCGGCTTATGTCAGTTTAAGCAAGCAATTTGGCAAGTGGAAGCAGATCATTAGATCAAAGCAGTTGGTGCTATGTGTTTGCACTGCAGCAGTTTAGTGTAGGGATTCTACCTCTAACTAGTATTAGATTGGACCACTGAAAGAAATACTTTCACCATACAGGTGAAGCTGTTCAAGGCACCAGTTATCATTTGAGATCCCAGTGTCCCTTTTACAGTACATATGCTACACTCCAGAGTGGAGCTTCCTACTGAATCTCCTATGAAAAGACTTGAGATTGACACAGCATATCTTCCACGTAAAGGTGACACAAGTATGTAGAGCGAGGACAGAGAGGAGGTTCTGTTCAGTTTCACCAGAGCATGCATATAGGTTCAGCCTCAATGTTCCCAGTGCCTTCAGACCACTCCAGAGGTTGGGAAGACTTGGTCCTTTGGGGAGCTTTGGAAGGAAAAAATTGTTACCTCTGCTAAGTGATCATCAAGATGGAGATTTTTTTTTGGGATAAACCCCAAGATGTTACTTTTTCATGGAACCTGTAAATTTCTGTAAATCTGTGGAGTGCCATTGCAGGGATGTTAGATAATGAAGTTTAAGCACTATGATTACATGCTACAGATTTTTCATATGTAAATCCAGGGAGGGATCCAAGCACTTTGCAAGAATGCATAAAGTACTATTTGGAATGTCAGTTAATTTAGCTACTTTTCACTGCTTCTGTGTGGTTTCATAACGATTGTTCTCCCCCCACCCTTTCTTTTTCACATTACACCTTACATGGGTTTCATGCACACCCTGTTGCCTTTGGCTCTGGCAGGGGGGCTAGACCAGATGATCTTTCGAGGTCCCTTCCAACCCATGACATTCTGTAATCTATGATTCAAGCACTTTGTTGCAAAAGAGATGATGCGGATTATTATCTTGTGTAGAGTTCTGTCCTTCTGTAGAAAGGACAAGGACATCAGGAAAGGGGTACAAGTGTAGTTTCTCTGAACCGTGCTTCACTAAGTATCTTGTTTCCAACAGCAAAAACATTCTCTAGTATTAGTATTTTCTTCTCGTGCAGCTTCTTCTATGTTGTCAGCCAGACTGGATGTGATATCTTTTGAATGACCTTTTATTTCAGTGCTGCTTATAAGAAATTAGCTTAATGGGACTAAGGAGTGAGATCAGTGAGTTTGTTTATTTGGAAGAATATATGTCACTATATATATTTTTTTTTATGCCTCTCTTCCTCTACTTCTCTAGTTAGTGCTAAATACCCATTACTGCTTCTAGTGCCTGTCTCCATCTTTGTTTGGACAGCTGCCAGTATAAGAATATAAGAGTCCCTCTGCTGTATTAAATAAAAAGTCTCAAAAGAGCTTTTCTAGAGAGCTTATTGAATCACAGAATCATAAAATGCTTTAGGTTGGAAGGGACCTTTAAAAGGTCATCTAATCTAACCTCCTCACAAGGAGCAGGGGCATCTTTAACTAGACCAGGTTGCTTGGAACCCTGTTTGACCTGACTTTGAGTGTTTCCAGGGTAGGGGCTTCTACCACATCTCTGGGCAACTTCTTCCTGTGTTTCACCACCTTTGTTGTAAAAAAAAGGCCCCCCATCTTTATATCTAGTTTAAATTTTCTCTTTCAGTTTAAAGCCATTGCCCTTTGTCCTGTTGCAGCAGGCCTTGCTGAAAGTATTATCCTCATCTTTCTTATAGGACCCCTTTATGTACTGAACAATAAGATCACTCCATAACCTTCTCCAGCCTGAAAACACTCAACTCTCTCATCCTGTTCCCTTAGGAGAGGTGCTGCAGCCCACTGACCATGTTTGTGGCCTTCCTCTGGGCCTGTTCCAACAGATTAATGTCCTTTTTGTGCTGAAAGCTCCAGAGCTGCATGCAGTACTCTTTATTGCTACCCTCTGGATGCTACCCATCTAGCCAATTCATCATCCACCAGTCCACCCATCAAATCCACCTTTCCAATTTAGAGAGAAGGACATTGTGGGAGACTGTGTCAGAGCTCTACAGAAGTCCAGATAGATGGCATCCATAGCTCTTCCCTTGGCCACCAGTGTAGTCACTCCATCATAGAAAGCCTCTGGGCTGGTCAGACAGAACTCTCCTTGGTGAAGCCCCATACTGAGTGCCTTGAGACACCTTCTATACTCCATGTGCCTTAGCATAGCTTCTAGGGGGACCTGTCCATGATCTTCCTAGGCGCAGAGGTGAGGTTGATGGGTTACTCAGCCCAGGGCCCTGCTTTCTACCCTTTTGAAAAATGGATGCAGTGTTTCCCTTCTTCCAGGGACTTGACCTGACTGCCATGACTTTTCAAGTGTCATGGAGAGCCTGGAAACTATGTCAGTCAATCCCCTCAGGATTCTGGGATGCATCTCATCAGGTCACAGAGATTTTGGGTTCCTCAAAACAAAATTTATCTTCTTTTACAGTGGGAGGGAATTTGCCCATCTTGGTCTTGATCTTGTGTTCCATCTTGCCTGCTTCCATCAGCTCAGGAGGCATGAGGAGAGAGATTGCCAGTGAAGACTGAGGCAACAAAGTTGTTGAGTATCTCAGCCTTCTGTTTGCCTGCTGTTGCTAGCTTGCCATTCTTGCTCATTGGGGGAATGCATTTTCCTTAACCTTCCTTTTCTGGTTGACATAGCTATAGGAGCCCTTCTTGTTATTCTTTGCATCCCCTGCTAAGTTCAGATCCAGCCTTGCATTGGGCTTCCTGACTTCATCCTTACATCCTATGCTCTGGTTGATTCTATGATTCCATGATTTTCTTTCCTTTGATTCTTCCTCTTGCAATGCAGCAGGTTCAGGGAGAAGCATTATTTACAGTTCATCCCAAATTGACATTGGTTAAGGTAGTGGCTTGAGAAGGTCCGTACAGAAGGGTGATTGTGCTGTTGATGTTTTTTGTGCTAGTTTGAAGCTATCTAGAATGTTTTGGTGAGAAGAACTAGATTGCAGGTTGTGAAAGAAAAACATTGGTGATGTCTACTTCACTCATAGGCTTGCTGAGATGTATAGGAACAAGAAATAAAAACATAAATAACCAGTCTCACTTGGGCTGCTGGCTGAGCTGCATCTTGCTCTCTAACCTTACCCTCCATTTTAGACTAATCCACTTTGCTTCCTAACCCCCCTGGACAAACCTCTGTTCTTCCTTGGGACTGGGGTAAGGTTGAGAGGGGTAGGGAGAAGGTGAAAGGGCACTTGAGAGCCCCTCCTGGGGACTCAGGTTTCTGGGAGGGCTGTTGTGTTTCTGTATTACCTTTTACTTTGTATATTTCTGTATATAACTGTATAGACTGCAAATCTCTGCTCGTATATTCTGCTAAGATGCAAATATAAGCTTCATTCAATTTCCAGAGCTGGCTGAGCCTAGTCTGGGTGATTTCCAAAGTGTGGTGGGGGCAAGGAACACCCAAACCGTCACATCTTTATTCAGTTTGGGATCTATATGTATGATGTAGATCTAGTTTGTATTTCACACAAAATACTCTCATTTTGCACCCTAACAAAAGTTATGTTTTAAAGTAGGCATTAAAAGATCTATCACATAGTTTAAGACATTTCTGTATAATTTTTTCCATTCCCCTATTTTATTTTTTCTTTCTTTCCAAATATAAATCATGCAAACAGACCTCTGTATTTCTGTACTATTTTTTGTACATCCATGCTTTTTTTTTCCCTTTACATGCACAATGGAAATGCTTTTCACCTCTGGTTCTGATTCCATTCATTTTCTCTTAGAAGCTGTATTGCTCTTGCAGACTTCTATCAGTAGCAAGAGTTCAAGTAGAGACAGTGTTTGCTTCATCATATATTACTGTTACTAAAAGAAAAAAACATTCCATTTGTTGTTTTGACCACCGTTTTGTGTTAAATAGTCATTAGCATTGAGCTATACACAAGAAGGAAGTTTTTTTCCCCCGAAAATAGCATTGTTAATATAATTACTGTATTTATCTCAGCATATCTTGTTTTAACAGGGATAATGTTGACTATATCCAGATTAGTATGTATGTGGCAATATGAGGTTTCTGTTACTGGATTCTTTGGGGATTTTTCAAAGTTTTCCCTAGCTTGGTCTGATCTGAACCACTCTGCTGCTTGCAAACGTGATGTTTCTTCTGTTTTCCATGGAGAGAGCCAAACCGCAACAATATTGGTTTCATGCAAACTGGGAATGTGGCTGCATTAAATTTTCCATGTTGTAATATAATTATTTCTCCTCTATCCTTTACCTGGAATTGGCTCTGTATAGTTTGAAATCTGAAGTGTTTTTAATCTGACTTTTATCAATTATACTATTGCTAGTTATTTTCTTTGTTGCTTGTTGTGATTGACTGAATCATTAAATTTATCTTTTTAAGGCATTTATGGGGCTTTAAAAGTCCAGATGGGTCTATAATTTTTCTCCTATACATTTTTGTTAATCTACCTGTAGAGCTGTAGCAGACTCAGGTGTGCTTTTTCTTTTAAAAACTGCCATGATACAACTTTATTGTGTTTAGCATGGCAGTTCATATCATCTTTAATGATGTGTGATGGTTTGGGTGTTACCTGTTGGAAAAGCACAGCCTGGGTGCTTTGTTCAGTAGTAACCAAAGCACTGGGGTGGTACCAACACCCAGCTACAGTACTGCAAAACACAGCACTAGAAAGGTGGTCTGAGGAGAAGTAACTCCAGCTCAGCCAAACCAAACACAACCTGGAGACCAGTGCCAAGGATGTTCCTCAGGGGTCAGTGCTGGGACCAGTGCTGTTTAACATCTTTGTCAGAAACATGGACAGAGGAATCAGTGCACTCTCAGCAAGTTTGCAGATGGCACCAAGTTGTGTGGCAGAGTTGACTTGATAGAGGGTAGTGATCCATCCAGAGGGATCTGGACAGGCTGGAGAGGTGCACCCAAGCCAACCTCATGACATCAGCAAGGCCAAGTGTAAAGTCCTGCACCTGGGTCTGTGCAATCACAAGCACAACTCCAGTCTGGGTGGCAAATGGCTGAGAGCAGCCCTGAGGAAAAGGAACTGGGGATCTGGGGTGATGAAAAGCTCAACATGAGCCTGCAGTGTGAGTGCAGCCCAGACAGCAAACCTGCTGGGCTGCAGTAAGAGCAGTGTGGCCAGCAAGGCAAGGGAGGGGATTCTGCCCCTTGGCTCTGCTCTCCTCAGACCCCACCTGGAGTCCTGTGTGCAGTTTGGAGCTCCCAACACAAGAAGGACATGGAACTGTTGGAGCCAGTCCAGAGGAGGTCACAAAGATGCTCAGAGGGCTGGAGAAGCTCTGCTATGAGGACAGGCTGAGAGAGTTGGGGCTTTGCAGCCTAGAGAAAAGAAGGCTTCGAAGAGACCTTGGAGTGGCCTTCCAGGATCTGAAGGGGGCTACAGGAGGGCTGGGGAGGGACTATTGACAAGGTCTTGTAATGACAGGATGAGGAGTAATGGGTTTAAACTGGCAGTGGAGAGATTTAAACTGGATGTTAGGAAGAAGTTCTTTGCAGTGAGGGTGGTGAGACACTGGCACAGATTGTCCAGGGAGGTTGTGTCTGCTCCCTCCCTGGAGGTGTTCAAGGCCAGGTTTGATGAGGACTTGAGCAACCTGTTCTAGTGGGAGGTGTCCCTGCCTATGTTGGGGGGTTGGAACTGGATGATCTTTGAGGTCACTTCCAATCTAAACAATTGAAAATAATGCAAAACCAAAATAGGAGATTCTGCTCAGGGAAATTATTGTACACTGTATTTGAGAATTGAGTATAACGTGACTTTTTCATCTTAATCTTTTGTCCTCAGTAGTAGTTTAGAAGTACGGTGATAGCTTACTTTTGCATTTTAAGCAGAAAGGAAGTTTTCAGAAAGATTTTTTCTTTGCTTTGCCTGTACCAAATGGAATACTGTGCTGTGACTGCTTTTTTGCAGCTCGGGATGGTGTGCTAGCCTGTATTGGTTTAGTTTGATGGTATTAACTTTTTAGCTTTTCCTAAATCATGAAATATTGTTGTTCTCTTTTTTAAACATTTTTTCCCTTCGTTCTGACATTTCACTTGGTTATGAAACAAGACACTTGATAAAATACAGATCTCTGGGTCATGGACTCATGCTTTGTTTGTTGATAGACATTCAGACTCTCCTGTACCTAAACCATTCTGTGATTCTGTACGTAGCATTGTTAATTTCACACGGGCTTTATGCAGACACTCAGTCTCCTGAGTACTTTCCAAAATTGCATTCTTTCCATGTATTTTTGTAGAGAAAATGATGCTCTTCTTTCTTGTAAACTTCTGAAACATAGGCAGCCAGAGACTAAAACCCCAAATTCCTTGCACTTCTGCAAATCTAGAAAGTAAGGGCTTTTAAGTGGTGTACCCAACAGATAAGAAACAGTTAATAGCTGTTTTGTGTACTTCTATCTGACAGGAGATAAATGTAATCTAGCCACATCATCAAAGCAGGATCAGGCTATGGAGCTCAGACAAGGTTACTCTCAGCTTTATCCTGTCTGGTCTTCAGAACCTCCAGGAATGAAGACTGTACAGCTTCTTAGAGCAGCTTGATCCTGTGCTGACTGTCCTTGTGGTGAAAAAGCTTTTGCTTTCCTTCCATTTGAAGCTGCTCTTGTTCAGTCCATTACCTCTTGTCTTCCTGTCATGCACTGATGTATGCAGCATGACTCCATCTTCTTGATAATGACCTTGCAGATCCTTCATGGTTCCCTACCATTGTCTTCACCAGGCTGAGCAAATTCCATCCTCTCAGCTTATTCCCACAGGGTCTGTGCTCTAATCACCTGTCAGCTTTGTGCGTCTTTACTGAACTTGCTTCTGTTCTTGGTGTGGTGGTTTGGGAGTTTCAGTGAAGAAATTTTTCTTAACATGCAGCCCAAACCTCTCTTGTTGCAGCTTGAAACCATTTCCAGTTTAAGTTCTTATGTTTCAACTGTCTTCCAAATAGATTTCAAGAGATATCACACAGGACAAGGAAGAGTGTTAAGTTCAGTAAGATTTTCTTGTTGTGGTAAGAAAGAAGATGACACTTGGTGGCAAGAAAGAAGCAATCTGCTCTCAGAGAGGCATCCCTTTTGGCTACAAGTTCTCTTAAGGCTGGCTGGATTCAATCCTCTGAGCAAATGTAGTGCTCTTTTAAGACTGTGTTGTAGACCTTTTGCTTTGTTTTGAAGACTGTCAAGTTTTGAATAGGTAGATATATTGGTTTCCAGAATTCCCAGCTGGAGGTTGCTGATTGTACTTTGGTCATAGGTCTGTACAGTTTGTATTTTCATAGCCTTTCTCATTAATTTTTCATTCTGTTTTGCCTACTCTAGCTGCCATGGTATGACTTTTTTTAATCCTACTTTATTTTTGTTTTCAGTTTAACCAGTCTGTGCCTACAGTACCGGTTGTATACACCTGTATTTCTAACACAAGCCACATCTTGAATTGTACTTAGCCACAGACAAGGGTATAATGCATTGAGAAAATGTCAACATCTGACACATAGAGTTTCTTTGAAGACATAGCAAAATAGATTGGGGTTTTAGGCTTTCAGAGGAGCTGTGTGTAAATGATTTGTGGTGCAAATACAGAGGGTGCAAATGCATGTCTATAAAAGCAGTAGACATAGCTATGCTATTAACAATTATCAAGAATCTCTCTTAGGAGACACTTAGGAGAGGTTGGCATATATTGGTGTGCTAGTTTGAGGCTAGCTAGAATGTTTTGGTGAGAAGAACTAGATTACAGGCTGTCAAAGGAAAACAATGGTGATGTCTACTTCACTCATGGGTTTGCTGAGAGATACAAGAACAAGAAATAAAAACATAGGTAACCACTCTTACTTCTTCTGCTAGGGAACTGGCTGAGCTGCCTCTCTAACCTCACCCTTTGTTTCTTTTCTAATCCACTTTGCTTCCTAACCCCCTGGCCGAACCTCCATTCTTCCTTGGGACTGGAGTAAGGTTGAGAGGGGTAGGGGGAAGGTGAAGCAGCGTTTGGGAGCCCCTCCTGGGGACTCAGGTTTCTGGGAGGGCTGTTGTGTTTCTGTATTCCCTTTTACCTTGTCTATTTCTGTCTCTAACTGTATATACTGTAACTATCTGCTTGTATATTGTGCTAGCTGTAAATATAAGCTTCATTCATATTTCCAGAGCCGGCTGAGTCTAGTCTGGGTGATCTCTAATGTGTGGGGAATGGGGAACATCCAAACCATCACAATTGGATGATAATCCAGTCAAGTTCTAGTGAGTGCTGTGGTTGTATTGCTGGTGATTCTGTAAATAGCTTTTTGGTTTCTGAGTTCACTAACTGTGAGTTGTTTGATAGCTATGCTGGACCTGGCTCCTTTTCCTGGTTGTTAGGCAAAGGTGGGGTAGAAAGCAGTGGTGGTTGGTAGAAAACTTAGTTACAGCTGAAAATGCCTGTCTATAACAGTCCATTTATTTCACTAAGAAGTGAATTCCATTGTGACAGAATTCTCTGAGGTTTCATTTGGGAGAGAATTAAATTAGGAAATTGGAGTAGGCAAAAGTTCTATTGACAGGACTGGTCACAAGCCTGGAATCAAATGAAACACTCACTGGCCTCAGGCACAAACCATGCATTCAATGCTGAAGGATTGTCTCTGTTGATGCTGCTCTTAAAAAACAAATGTTATTTACACTGAGACAACCTAAGATGCTTTCTGCATTGCATTTTTGGAGTTTTTCCTGTAGCTAGAACACCGTTGCCTTTCTCTGCCTCTGCTTCTCCTTTCTTTGGATCAGTTGCCCCACATGAATTGGAACTGTTTTTAGAAACTCAAAACAGGGGCTAACAGGAATACGCTGGTTTAATCAGACTCAATGAGCTTCTGACAAGAGACAGTCAATTGTGTTTGAGAAAACACAAGAGAAAGAAATAAATGGTTTTCATATCTCTGCTGTCGTTCACAGACATTCCCACATGATAGCATCTGTGTGCTTTGCTACTACATGCATAGAAGGTCATTGCTACATGAAAACATTTTGGCTTGCAGTTAGTGGGATGCATCGGTTCTATGTTGTCTAAAAATGCCAAATCTCATCTGGTTGGCTTTCTTCTCACACTTCTGTGCTGCTAGCCATGTACATTCTCCATTTAGACTGCTGTGGTGCCTCTACTCAACAGTCACCTGGATGTCTGGACATACTTTAATGTATCAGAAAAATCAATTTAAATTGAAATAGTATAAATTATGCAAAAAATACTATAAATTATTATGATATAAATTACAGAATCATAGAATGGTTTAGGTTGGAAGGGACCTCAAAGATCATCTAGTTCCAACTCCCTGCCGTAGGTAGGGACACCTCCCACTAGATCCTCAAGCTCATACCTGAGTTTCAGAATGAGCATCAGTAATTTTTGTAATACTCCAGAGAAGTCTTGCCAGCTTTCAAATGTTTGCCTACAATTGCAGGTGGTAGGTTTTGTGTTGGGTATAGTAATGTTGAATGTAGTGATTCTATAGAATTGTCTGATTATGGTACACTGGAACATAAGCCATGGACAGGAGAGAGTGCAGGAGCTCAGAAGTACTGAGTTGAGGTAAAATAGAAGGTTGGAATGACCTTAGAGAATGGTGTAACAAATAGAAACAAATGTAAGGCTGGAGCCTGTGGTTTCGCCTATCTCTGAGATTGTTCAGACACAGTGTAGGTGTTGCTGAGAGAACATGATGAATGTCTACGCCAATTAGTATGTAATTTCTGACACAAGTACATGTAACCAATTGCAGTTTAATACAATGTGTAGCCTGCTGATGAAAGGCAGAGAAACACATGTTTGGAGTGCAATAAACAGATTGGATTGAACTTACTCACATTAAGCATTACCCCGTCTCTTCTGATGCCGATGGCATTCGGCCCGTGGCAGTTTTGCTGGAGAAGGACTGCTCTACTCTTTCACCTCACCTCATGCATGGCACAGTAGGAAGGTTCTTGTGCCTTGGAGCTGTGCTTTTATCTTGCAAAGAACTGGTTAAGTCATGCGGTGGATGGGTTCTGGGTCTAGCTCTCTTCATAGCAGCTACCATGTAGAAAATCACATTCCACATGAAGGATTATGTGGAGTAGTCAAATCCCATTGTGAAAGTCTCCTTCTATGGAGACTTTCAAAACCCACCTGGATGAATTCCTGTGTGAACTACCCTAGGGGATCCTGCCTTGGCAGGGAGGTTGGACTTGATGATGTCTGGAGGTCACTTCCAACCTCTAAAGTTCTGTGATTCTGTGACAGCTTTCTAATGTAGTTCTGTGCCTAGAAGACACAAGACCTAAACAAAGAATTTTAACATTTTCATCTATTCCTTCAACAAGAACTAAATAATAAAAAACTGCTTCAATTAAAATAAACAAACAAACAAACTAACCCCCCCCCCAACAAGCCAGATGACATGGTTTAGGACTAGCAGCATTTGATTAACCAAGGATTTTAAGCTTTATAATTTTTCTTCACACGAGTGGTACTTTTTCATATATTTTATACAAACCCTAAGTATTTTTTAACTTACTATAAGATGAGAAGAAATGTGTTAAAGTGCATGTCATTTAGTTGTGCATTTGGAGGTAGCAGTCATTTTATAGCAATTTGGAGTTATTTTTCTGTCAGTTTGTATTCCTATTCAATGAGACATACAGAAACCCTCACTTAAAACAACTCCTTCAGGGCTGGCTCCTGGATGTCAGTAGAGTGAGGAAGAGGTGTTGTGCATCACAAGAACAGGTCATAAAAATGTAAACTTTGAGTCACTTACATGTGATGTTGTTCTATGTTTCTTTGCAATCCTGGATGTGTAATTAGGTGAGGGGTTTTGATGGGGAGGTGGTGCAGTCACCATGCCTGGAGGTGTTTAAGTGGAGGCTGGATGAGGCACTTGATGCTATGGGTTAGTTGATTGGAAGGGTCAGATGATAGGTTGGACTCAATGGTCTTAGAGGTCTTTTCCAACCTGGTTGTCTCTGTGATTGATTCCATGATAGGAATGCAGTGTTAGGGTGCAGTAGGGACATAATTTTTTTCTTACTTGTAGATTTTGGAAAGTTTTGTGTTTTTTTTTTTGTGTTTTTTTTTTTTTGTTTTTTTTTTTTTTGCTGCTTTAGTTTGTTTGTGTGTTTGTTTTTTGGGAGGGGTGGTGTGTGTGCCACAGGCTACCATGCCACAGGAGTCAAAAGAGATGGGGAGATGCTCATTGCAATCAACTTCAATCCATTTATTGCACTCCAAACATGTGTTTCTCTACCTTTCATCAGCAGGCTACACATTGTATTAAACTGCAATTGGTTACATGTACTTGTGTCAGAAATTACATACTAATTGGCATAGACATTCATCATATTCTCTCAGCAACACCTACACTGTGTCTGAACAATCTCAGAGATAGACGAAACCACAGGCTCCAGCCTTACATTTGTTTCTATTTGTTACACCATTCTCTAAGGTCATTCCAACCTTCTATTTTACCTCAACTCAGCACTTCTGAGCTTGTGCACTCTCTCCTGTCCATGGCTTATGTTCCAGTGTACCATAATCGGACAATTCTATAGAATCACTACATTTAATATTACTATTCCCAACAGGGGTAGGCAGGGAAATGGGTAGGGGATGTCTGTTTATTTCTTTTTATTATATTCTAGTTTGTCACACTCTGTGCTACCTGGCTGTGACCAGGAGTTTATTGAGCAAACAGATAGGTAGTTACGTCTGCTTTTAATAGTGTTGCAGACAGGCAGTGGGAGTGGGCTAACCTTTCCACCCAGGAGGCTTCAGGTTCCACACCATGCCTACCTGGAGGGGCCAGGATCACCTGGGGTCAGGCTCTAGACCACCTCCCAGGAGAGGTTAAGCTTTAACAGCCATAAAACATGAACATGAAGTTACAAGAATTTGTTTCTAACCTGAAGTTATTTTTGTTTTAATAATTTGTCTACTGGTTGATTTTTATCTCTCTTTTAACCCAAATTTGGTCGGGCCATGCTTTGCTTTCCATTGATGTTTTGAAATGAATCTTCTCTGCAGTCACTATGTGACATGATTTGAAAAATCGATCTTGCTATTTTCAGAAATTCCTGAAAAACACCTTACAGTTGTTAAAGGTTATTCCAGAATGGATGTTGTAGTATCAGAAATCTGCCTTTTCATTGCTGCTTTGTGAACGTTGCTAATTTAGTCTTAAAAAATACAGTGAGGTCTCTTTTCCTAAGTTCACAGATGTCAGTAAGATGGGGCTTTTTTGGTTTTTAATCTTAGGCTGGTTTAGGTTTGAAGGGACCTCAAAGATTATCCAGTTCCAGCCCCATGCTGTACACAGGGACACCTCCCACTTGAACAGGTCACTCAAGCCCTTATCCAACCTGGCCTTGAACAGCTCCAGGGAGGGAGCAGCCACAGCCTCCCTGGGCAACCTGTCTCACCACCCTCGCTGGAGAGAAGAGCATCATATAACAATAATAACAACAATATCTGTAAAGAATAGTGACTTATAATGAAATGTAAGGGATGTGTATCTTCAGCTGTCTGATTGGGTTGTTTTTTCTGATGTATAACACTTATCTACCTTGAATATGCTCAGATAAAATGTGTCGAGTAAGTCTATACAGAGCCTGTGCAAGTGGGAACACAGTCCTGGAACATGAGGTAGTCCAGAAGACAGTCCCAGAGGCTTTTGTTTGGTTTGTTGGTTTTGGGTTTTTTTTAGAACACTGAGTGGAAATGTAAGTAGTGAGATAAAACACTAGGGAAAATGCACTGTCTTTAGCATTTTTGCTTCCTTTAAGATGAATGCTTTGATACTGTTTTGAATGTTTTGTGTGCAACAATGTTTTTTCCTATGTGTAGTAATTTTATTGATAATATAACACATGTAAGTATGAAAAACTTATATTAGTCAGGATTATTGATTTGTCTGTGATTTAAATCAACTGTCTGAAAGGTTGTAGACACTTATGCCACATTATTAATCTGAATCAGATGAGCAATGAAGTATTTATCCTTTCCTAATGGGTGGGTTTCAAGGGAGCCTGGTGGTTCCAAGCCAGATGAGAAAACAGAGCCAAGAAAAACAGTGTGGGTGTTACAAGTGGAAAAGATACACATTAAAATTCCTTATGGTTGTCAGAAGGAGGAAAGAAATACAGAGGACCTCTCTCAGCTCTCAGTGAAATATAAATGAACTTTGGCTGTTGAACCTGTTGAAGATCTGATAACTCTCTGCAGAATTCAGTAAGACCTTTCTTCTGCTGCAAAACCTCAGTTGTCTTCTCCTGTTCTCTCAACCCCAAGATAAGCTTTCTGTTTAGTAAAAGATTTCTGCAGCTTTAGTGACTTGTACAGAATTATTGGCTGGTGGCAGTAATTCACATACAATGTTTGTATGCAGGGAAAATAAAACTACCTTGAAAAGTTTTCTTTTTTTTTTTTTTTACAATCATTTGTACAGTTCAGTCAGCTGTTTGGTAGGGTAGATCTGTTAATGCTAAACCTTGATGACAGTTGTGCAGTTCTTTGGTGATTTCCTTTTTCATGAGTAATTAATAATAATGTAAAAAAAATCTTTACTAAAATAATAAGAAATCATACATTAAAAAAATATATTCCCATGCTTAAAAATTATCTTTCCTCAGTGCAAATCTGAACTGCATATGCTGATTTGACTCACTAGGGTAGAGTAGAGGGAGAGAGAGACTGCATTTCCAACTTACTGGATGTCTTGCTTTCCCAGCTGATGGGTAGCACGCATGGCAGTGGATGTTCAAGCAGCCTCTTATGAAGACAAGGTGTCCTCTATGTTCTATTAGTGAAGTGACTGCGTCCAAGTCATGGTTAGGCCATGTTATGCTGGTAGTACTTCTCTTGGGTACAGATATTGCTGCACTGGTCACTGGGATACTCGTGGCACACACAGCAAGCCACACAGTTAAGAACGTGGTTTGTCTGGTGCACGCAGGCATGGCCTCTCTGCTTCTGCCACTGTTTCCAGTTTGAGTAAGGGAGCATCACTGGCTTAGTTCTCTTGGCCAGAGCTGCTGCTGTCTGCCTTCAGTGTCTTTCGACTTAGCTTGATCTCAGCTGCCCAGAGACCTTGTAGTGGCCTTACAGTATCTGAATGGGGACAACA
This sequence comes from Pogoniulus pusillus, assembly GCF_015220805.1. Classification (NCBI taxonomy): domain Eukaryota; kingdom Metazoa; phylum Chordata; class Aves; order Piciformes; family Lybiidae; genus Pogoniulus; species Pogoniulus pusillus. The sequence continues at coordinate 11,288,152 of NC_087281.1, read as the reverse complement.
AGAGGAGGAGGGACTATTTACAAGGTCTTGTAGTGACAGGACAAGGAGTAATGGGTTTGAACTGGCAGAGGGGAGATTTGAACTAGATGTTAGCAAGAACTTCTTTACAGTGAGGGTAGTGAGACACTGGCACAGGTTGCCCAGAGAAGTTGTGGCTGCTCCCTCCCTGGAGCTGTGCAAGGCCAGGTTGGATGAGGCCTTGAGAGACCTGTTCTAGTGGGAGATGTCCCTGCCTATGGCGGGGAGGTTAGAACTAGATAATCTTTGAGGTCTCTTCCAACCAAAACTGTTCTATGTTTCTGTGACTTCTTGTTGCCCATTAGCTCACTGTGTTTTAGTGCACAGGAATGGCATTTTTGCACTGTTGCCCTACAGCACCCAGTGGGGTCTATTGAAGTTTACTGCAGGTATACGTATTCCTGTGAATGCCCTAGGCTTTCCTTTGAGTGGGTCATCCTTTTCTGCCTGGGAGAGAGAGATTTTAGTGAAGCCTGAGAATAGGCAGCCTTTCCTGAAACTGCTAGGCGTGTTCCTTTTGCCTGCCCCAAACAGACCTAGTGTTAGTGCACTAGCATAAGAAGTCCTACATTTCTGAGAGGCATTGTGCTCCTAATACACCGCAGGCAATAGGGGAATTTTTTGCAGATAGCTTAGGACAAATCCCTTCAAGGGAAGACAGATTGTGTTTCCTTTTGCCTGGTCAGCAATTTGTTATTTTCCAATGATAAGAGCAAGTTGTGGGTTTTTTCAACCATTTTTAGTCTTGGTATCAGTTCTGTTGGTAGAAGAATAACTGTAGGCTGATATTCCCTGGCCTGATTTACAGAATCACAGAAACATCCAGGTTGGCAAAGACCCTCAGGATCACCAAGTCCAACCTATAACCCTACTCTACAAGATTCGCCTTAAACCATAGCCCCAAGCACCACATCCAAATGACTCTTAAAACACACCCACGGTGAGTGGCTCCACCACCTCCCTGGGCACCTTGTTCCAGTGCCTGACCACTCTCTCTGTGAGAATCATTCTGTGATTCTATAAATTGTGCTAGTTTCTTGATCAGTAACTGTACTTCACTTACTTCAGTTGTAGTCATTTAACACAAATGTAAATAGGTGTACAGGTTCATTACGGTTTTCATAGGGTTTGAGTTAGGCAAGCAGCATCTTCATCTACAGATGCATTTATTCCTCTAGACAGAGCACTTGTGAAATAATCCAGATTTTTTTTTCAAGTCATGAGATATTTTATGTGTTCCAGTGTGATCTGCTCTAGGTGACCCTGCTCTGGCAGGGGTGTTGGTCCAGAAATTGATCTTTTGAGGTCCCTTTCAGCCCCTGACATTGTATGATTCTATGACTCTTGTATAATAGGAGGAACATTCACAAGAGGAATGTGTTAAAAAATTAAGTTCCATATTCTTGTTATGCTTTAATACTGTTGGATTATTAGACTACAGTCTATTAAAACAGACTAGTAAAATAGATGTTAAAATATACCATGGACTAGATGCTATGTTGAGAAATTATTCTGTAAATTAATATTTGATCTTGATTATACTACTTTTCTTTCTATTTGACCAAAGATATGGGCTTTTTCTATGCATTCTTGTCTTTCATCATTGTTGGGGAGAAGAAATTAATTGATGCGAGATGATATTTTCCAAAATTAATATTGTTTATTACTGTTGCTATTCAGAGCTCTGCCACCCCCAACCACTAATTTTAATAGTATTTCTGTTCTTACATGGTTATGGAAACATTCTATGGATAATATCTACAGCTAATATAGCCAGCAAAATATAGAAACATTAACTGAACTGGAAGAGAAGGTTCCTGCAGTCAAACACCGCTTGCAGTCAATATGCCGCTTGCCCAGTAGCTGGGCTTAAGCTCTTTCTGCTCTATGGCAGCAGGCAGTAGAGAATTACAAAGAGGCACTGAGCATTTACTCACAGATTATTATAATTACCCTCACAGGGGCTAGCCACAGTCCAGACAGTGCCCAAATGCATTCAGGGATTCTGTCTTGTTGGACGTTGAGGCTTGAATCTTCCCAGCTCCTGGGGACAGGACGCAGACAATCTCTGGCCTTGTCTGCTGGCTTCTTCTGGACGATCTATGTATGTGTCCAGGGATTCTAGGCAGGACCTTCAGGTGCAGAGGCAGATGTGGTGCAGTCTCAGCACCATGTCACGCTGGCCACACAGGCTGATCGCCTGCAGGCATCCAGGGTCTGCTCCTGGTAACTGGCGGCAGTGGAGTTTAGCAGGCAGCAATAAGGCAGTGTGCAAGAGCAGCAGGGCTGGGCACAGCAGAGAGAGCAGGCACAGAGCAGGGGAGCAAAGCAGGGAAGCAAAAGCAGGTTGTTCACCTGCCTATCTCCTTTTGTCAATGTGGGACGAGATTAATTGCCCTTTGGACACAGAACAGCCAATCAGGATGGCAGTTAGCCAAAACTTACCATATTAGGCTAAGCCACAGGCTCTGTTTTCCCTAATTTGGGCAAAGCACAGCCTTGCACTAGGCAGGCACAAGCTAAGTGTGTGTACCTTACACCACAGGACCCTAGGCAGGCCAGACTCAGTGGCTCCAGGTTCTTTTGTGTCCCATTTCCCACGCTTGCCTCTCTGGTGGAACAGAAAAACATGCCTAGGCAAGGCAGGACATGGATAAGCCTACTATCTACCAGCATCCCCAGGCCCTTTTCTGCCTGGCTTCTCTCCAGCCACTCTGTCCCTAGCCTGTAGCACTGCTTGGGGTTGTTGTGGCCAAAGTGTAGAGCCCTGCTCTTAGCCTTGTTAAATCTCCTCCCATTGGCCTCTGCCCACCCATCCAGCCTGGCAAGGTCATGTAGATGTGTAATAGAATTCCCTCTGGTCTCTGGTCATATGCATAAGCAGCTCATTCCTCAATAATATGCTGGGTGAGGCATTGCACAAATTTCTTTTGTATCGTTTTGATCAAACAAATTGTCCTAAATGTTTCAGGGCTTTTTTGGTGACTGAAGGGCTTCATGGGGACTTCTGGTTTTGTTTATATATATTTATATATATATATATATATGGAGAGAAGTAAAATAGGGAGGTAATTTGAGAAGGTCAGTAATTTCAACAATAGCAATAGATACATATTGAAAGGGCTGGAAAGACAATATCCCAGTGCTCTGCTGCATGTGTAAAGTATGTGCAGTATATGCTGAGGTCTTTTTCAAAACATTTACATGAAACCTGTCAGGTATTTATGAATAGCAAAAATTAATTTCCCCCAGCTGTGTCATCAGTTGGAGAAATGGATTTCAGCACAGAAGACTTGTCAGTGTTTCCTACATACCAGAACAGCTCACTTCAATGTCACAGAATTACACCAGGTGGCCTGCTAAAGAGTCAGCTTATTGTGATTTAAAATGATAGGGTAGGGAATGTGAAGAAAATTAATATAGTATCATAGTTATGATTTAAAAGGAAGTTAATTACAAGGGCTTGTTAATAAACAAAGAATAATTTGGAATGTATTATCTGTTATGTAACATATCAGCAGTGAATGTGATACCATAAAAAATAAACACTGCATAACTTTACATTGACTATGAAATATTTAATTAACTTGTTGACATATTTTGCTTATTAAGGGATTTTTTGTCTTTGAAAAGCTTTATTAAAATGGTGGATCTAGCTTTATTTTTTTATGTTTTGCAAATGTTGTGGTAGCCTCTTTCTTTTTTTTTTTCCTTCTCTCATGCAAATACAAAACCATCTGAATGTGGCCAGTGTTTTGAAATGAAAATATTTATTCTGTTGCTGTGAAGTAGTTGGACACCAGTGACTGTAGAGAAAATATCTACTATTGATTGGGGGTTGGTCTCTTCTCCCAGACAACCAGCAACAGAACAAGGGGACACAGTCTCAAGTTGTGCCAGGGGAAGTATAGACTGGATGTTAGGAGGAAGTTGTTAGCAGAGAGAGTGATTGGCATTGGAATGGGCTGCCCAGGGAGGTGGTGGAGTCACCATCCCTGGAGGTGTTCAAGAGAAGACTGGCTGAGGCACTTAGTGCCATGGTGTAGATGATTGGCTAGGGCTGGGTGCTAGGTTGGACTGGATGATCTTGGAGGTCTCTTCCAACCTGGCTGATTCTATGATTCTTGTCTTGGGGGCTCCAGACTGCACACGGTACTCCAGGTGGGGTCTCTGGAGAGCAGAGTAAAGGGACAGAATCCCCTCCCTAGCTCTGCTGGCCATGCTGTTCTTGAAGCTTCCCCAAAGTACAACTGTTTGCTCAGTATGATTCCTGGATACATGGAGTATTCCATTGTCCTTGGAGTCTGGTTTGTTTTGTTAAAAGTCATTCTATCAAATTTTAAACTGATACAATCATTAGCTAGTACTGGTGTTTCACTTAATTGAAAGTGCTGTGAAAGGAGAAAAAGGGAAAAAACATCATATTTAAGCAAGTAGCAAGGATCTCCAAGCCCTCTGTCACCTCAACCTACTTGCAACATTACAGTCATCTTTCCATACCACAATGCCAGATTTTTTCCTATCTAAGGGAAATGGTAAAGAGAATGCTGCTGGTGGTAGCAAAGTGTGAAACCATGGAATTAAAATAATTGTAGCACTGTTTGCATTTTAAGCCATGCTTCTGACAATCACAGACAGACTATAGTTATCTTATTCCAAACACTGAATTGCTGTAGGCTTCTTAAAGTTTGTTTGGTTTTAACTTACTGTAGGAAGTTTCATTTAAACATGAGGAAGAGTTTTTTCCCTGCCCAGGGAGGGTTGTGGAGTGTCCTCCTCTGGAGGTATTCAAAACCTGCCTGGATGCATTCCAGTGTGATCTTTTATAGGAGAACCTGCTCTGGCAGGGGGGTTTGACTGGATGAGCTTTCAAGTTCTCTTCCAGCCCCTGACATTCTGTGATTCTATGTTTCTATGACTCACCAGCTTCTTATAGCAATATTAATGTGAACAGCAATATTAATATGAACAGGTCCTTAAGACCAGCAGTGTGATGCCTTGTGTGTGCAAGGTAGATATATGACTTTGGCCAAGTGCGTGTTTAATGTCTGACGAGGCTGGTGAGAGGCCTCGAGCACAAGCCCTACGAGGAGAGGCTTAGGGAGCTGGGGTTGTTTAGCCTGGAGAAGAGGAGGCTCAGGGGTGACCTTATTGCTGTCTACAACTACCTGAAGGGTGGTTGTGGCCAGGAGGAGGTTGCTCTGTTCTCTCAGGTGGCCAGCTCCAGAACAAGGGGACACAGCCTCAGGCTGCGCCAGGGGAAATTTCGGCTCGAGGTGAGGAGAAAGTTCTTCACTGAGAGAGTCATTGGGCACTGGAATGGGCTGCCTGGGGAGGTGGTGGAGTCGTCGTCCCTGGGGCAGTTCAAGGCAAGGTTGGATGTGGCACTTGGTGCCATGGTCTAGCCTTGGGCACTGTGGTAAAGGGTTGGACTTGATGATCTGTGAGGTCTCTTCCAACCTTGGTGATACTGTGATACTGTGATACTGTGACTTTTAGCCCATCCTTTGTGGGTCTGCAGCTTTGGTTCACCTTGCTATGGACATCCTGACTGTTAAAACTTCTTTTCAATGCTCAACATTTTTGTGTGATGCTTCTCTTCTGAGCTACACACCGTGCTGGGCTCAGCCTCATTCTGCCGTGACCGTTTCCATCATCACAAGTACTTGATCTGTTTCACATTTTATGGGATCGATAATTCTCATCCCTAAAGAGTCCAGCAGCCCTTTGATTCCTGACCTGACATTTGCTAATGGTATTCCTGATGACCTGCCAGTACAGATCTTCAGAACTGCAGTCTGTGTTTGACAACACTCATAATATGAATCAATATTTAGCATTCAGTAAGTGAGCTGGGGAGTCACTTTATTGCTCCAAAAGGCTACATTGCCCCTGGGCAGCTGTCAGAAATGGTAGTTATTAATAGCCCTCTCTTTTTGCTTAGCATAGTCAGTAGGGGTCAGCCATGAAATGATTTAATCAGTTTATGATATCTGTGACAAAGAGCTCTTAAAATGTAATCATAAAATTTAAGAAGTGTCCCTGGGCTGTTGTAATGTTTTCCTCATTTAATTTTCTCTGAAGTTGATATGGTACACTTGAAGGCTGAGTAAAAGATCCATGTTTAAAGTCCTATTTGCTTTGTCTTAGTCCCTGTGTGCCTGAGTGTAGAGGTTTTATGGGAGGTGAGTGTGGTTGATATTAAAGACAAAAATAGTATTCCAGAATTTTAGTTATCTCAAGAACCCTTCCACTTGACCGTTGCTGACTAGATTACTAAGACAGCATTGTGTATGAGGCGAGACATTTCCACAGGCTGGAAAAGAAGGGACTGTCCCAGACCTCCTTTGCTAATTGTCTAGAAGCATATGGAGGTGGCAAATCTGTGTTTGGGCAGCTTGGTTTTCTGTGACTGCTTAATCAGAAATGCTCACCACTGATCTTGCTGAACCTGACAGCATTTCAACACTTGTATTTTCATGTTGCATGGTCTGGATCAGTGTGTGAAGTACAGACAAGCTTACTTCAATGTGAAGTTTCCCTCTTCTCATTCACTTTTATCTACAAGCATTGTAAGCAACTGGTAGAAAATGTCCTTGTGTTTATCCCTGGGTTTCCATCTTGTGATACTCTGAGGTATTTAATTGTATAAGAGCTTGCACTGCCATTCTGTCCTTTTCTCAAGACTACTTCTCCAGTGGTGGTACTTCTCAGTTCCTTAAGCAACAACACTATTATTTTCTGTTCTATAGTATTTATTTCTTCATATGTCATAGTGAGGCTGTGGCTCTGACTTTCAGAGTGTTTGTGTGAAGTATATTTATCACCTATCTCCAAGATGTGCAGAGGCTCAGTAACTGGAGATAAGACTGGTTTATGAGCAGCTTTCTTCTGGGATATGTTAAAGGACATTTATGAGCTTCATTCCTATACATTCAGATAGATTTTGTACATCCCCTTGTACAGAGTATCTACTCCTCTAGGGTAGTATAGTGTCTTCCCATGACATGTATTTCCAAATGTTACATTAAGTATTGCATGCAAATTTTCTAGTAGCAGTAATAATCATCAGGAGCAAGGTACTGGTGGAGGGACAGGAGGTTGCAATTTGAATAAAAATGAGTTTCAGAATCAATACACTGCAGAAAAATTTGAGTGTTGATGAATTCAGTCATCTAACCAAGGAATCTTATGAGGGGTAAAAGCTTTTTCAGTCACTGTGGGATTGATCACAACAAAGAATATTTTTTTAGTGTCTGCCAGTGTGAAGTTGCTTCTGTTCATATTACTGAGTGAACAGTAGTGATTTATTTTTCTGAGTATTTATTTACTTTATGAGATTTATTTACTTTATGAGATTTATTTACTTTATGAGTGAAAGACTCTGCCTGTTACCTTTTCAAGAACTAATCACTGCAAACAGCCCCTCTAAGATGAATATGCTGCATTTACCAGAGCATTCTTTGCACAACACTCTAATTTACTGAATGTTATTTACAGAGTAATTCTGCTGCCAGTTAGTGTTACATGTCACACTTGTGTCTCATCTTCTGGAGAGGTAAATGCTATAGTTGCTGCACAGAGATACCTCTCCTAAATTAAAACTGGAGCAGATCAGACTTTTAATTCCGGAGTTATTTCTTTGAACACTTAAGCAACAGGAAAGTTAAAGGCTATCTCCTTTTATCAAGCACTGAGGCATTCCCTATTCAGACAACATTGATAATTTTGTAATTGTTATTTACTAATTTCATAGGAGTAAAAATTGTGTCAATATTACTAAAGGAATCTTGCTTTCTCTTTTGTATATTAGAGACAGGCTTCAGCAGTGTAATGGAGGGTGTTAATGTGAAATGGATTTCCTTTCAGAATTAATATTGCTTATTAATTTTTATATTTAGGACTGTGATGGTTTGGGTTATCAAAACCATCCATTTAGACCAGGTTGCATCTGTGGCGTGATGCGGTGATGAACCTTTTCCTTTGAACATCCAGTTTAGAACTGGCAATCTAGGAGCTAACAGCAATTGTGACTCAGTTCAAATGACTTGGGAAGCTGCTTTCACTCCTTTATAGGCTGCTAGTATCTTTCTCTGTTGGGGTGTAATTTGCCTCTGAACCTCTGTAGCTACGACCCCAGAAACCAAGTGGATAACCACGTGTCTCATTTGGAGCTCTCTGCCAAAGGCTCCAAGTTGCACTATTGTCACTGGCAGCAGTGTGCAGAATGTTCTTAACGTCCGGACCAGATCGCACAGGTCCCAAGCGCACTGCATGGACTACTTCTCGCTTGATCTGATCAAAGGCTGCTTGTTGTTCAGGTCCCCACTCAAAATTGTTTCTCTTTCGAGTCACATTGTGCAGAGGTTTGACAATTTGACTGAAACCAGGAATGTGTAGTCTCCAAAATCCCACTGCACCCAGGAAAGATAGAGTGCCTTAGTGCTTTTCTTGGTCATTTACTCTTTTACGCATTTAGGTTTTGTGTTCTTTTGCTTAAATGTGGGTTTCAAGGCAGAATGCTGCCTCAAAACCAACATTAAAGATTACTTCCTGTTCCCAGTAAGAATTGTTGTTAATGCAACCCATCATTCTTTTTTTTTTTTTTTTCCCCATGAAAAAACTCTGTATAGTCCTCTCACTAAAGAATTAGTACCTGTGGCAAGTCAGTCAAGGAAAGATGTCAATTTTAAGTCAATTAGTGTACTAAATTCCATTGCTCTTACTTGCATTCAGAAACAGACTACTTGTAGTTTGTAAGCGAAGGTCATTCAGCTTCTTAGGAAGAGTGTCTGCAGAGGGGCTCTAAAGTGTTTTCAGAGATGTACCTTAACACCTTCAGTTAGTTTGAATTAAGTTCTTCTGGATACATGCCTTTACTTAGATTGACTAGGAAAAAGAAAAAAAAGAATTCATTTCATCACTCATTTGGTGGCAAAATCCAAGCACTCACAGAGTCACAGAAATATCCAGCTTGGAAAAGCCCCTCAAGTCCAGCCTGTAACCCTACTCTACAAGATTCACCTAACAACCCTTAAACACATTCAGGATGGGTGACTCCACTACCTCCCTGATCAGCTCATTCCAATGCCTGACCGCTCGCTCAGTGCAAAACGTTTTCCTAATATCCAAACTAAACCTCCCCAGTCTCAGCTTGAGGCCATTCCCCCTTGTTCTGTCTCCAGCTACTTGTGGAAAGAGACCAGCAGCATCCTCACCACAATATCCCTTCAGGTCATTGTAGACAGCAATTTCTGTTAAAATGCAGATTTGCCAAACCTAAGTAAATCACCCACATGTAATTCACACAGTGGCTATACAGAAATTGCAAGTAAATTGTAAACCTTGAAAAAAAAAATCTTTGCGAACCCTTCTGACTTTTGCAGATTTAATCCTGGCAGAACAATGTGCAGCATGAGATTTTGGCCTAATTATTCTTTTGAGGTCTTTCACTTCAAACTTAATTGAAGTATGCTGTAACTCTGGGTTAGTTTAGGATAGTGTGGCATTTGTGGTTGTGCGGCTAAACAAAAGCTTCATAACAAATGTTGGCAGGAACTGTCTTCTTTTGGTGGCAGTTTTCATGGAAGGAAAACATTGGAAACCTTACATGATATGAAGGGAATTTAGAATGTATTAAAGAGTTGGTGTGCTGGTTTGAGGCTAACATTTACTGGGAGAAATTAAATCCTTAGCTGTGAGAAGAAAGAAAAACCCAACAGTAATCCATATCCCTCAGTTTTCTGCTGAGAAACACAGTTGTGTGTATAGATAAGACGGTCACTTCTCATGCACTTCTTAGCTCTCACTTCTGGCTGTGCCTTCTTTCTGGCAGCCTGGTCTCTGTGGCTGACTCTGCCTTTAACTCTCAAACCCACCTAACCCCTTTTTTCTCTAACCTCCTTGTCATCTTTTTTTGACATCTCAGATCTCCAGGTTTATCACGTGAGATACATGTGGGTTCATCTGGTTATTTCTGAAGGGAGGGAAAGAGGAAGGGGGAAAGGAGGATTGGGTTGGGAGCCCTCCTGGGGACTTTGATTGTATATATATGCTTGTTTGTTGTGCTAAGCTGTAAATACAGCTTCATTCTTTAACTTCCAGCTGTCTGAGTCTAGTCTGGATGATTTTCTTAAGTGTTGGAGGGCGGGTAACTCCCAAGCCATCACAGTTGGGAAATGTTCACCTGAAAGAGAAGTTATAAAGACTTTAGCTGTAGGAGTTCAGTGGCCCTTGATTTTGCGAGTCCTGAGAAGTTAAATCAGAGGTGAAACCCTGTTACTGACATCACAGAATCAATTTGTAACAGCTGTGACAGGAAGTTGGTACAACTGGCTGCTCAAGAAAAGACAAATCCAGAAATCTACTTAGGGAAAAAAGAAAGGCAAGTAGCTTAATATGGATGATAATTAAGTTTGTATCAGTGTCTTGCTGTCCAGAATCTAAGTACATAGGAGTAAAATGTGAGAGTGATGCGGACCACTGGTAAATTCTTCCAAAAGTAAGGAGGATACTTGAGAATATAGAAGAGTGGTAAGAAAAGGTAGTAAAAGGAGGTGCAGAGACCTAGCTTGCAAAAGCTGACAAGGAAGAAGGTTTTTAAGGGGTTGTAATGTTTGGTGTTGAGTGTGACTGGTAAGTTAAAAAGGTTGAGGTAAGGATGTCAGGTTTAAGCTTTGTCAGGACAGTTGCTGAAAACTAGTCCAAATCACTTGACTCTGGTCATGGTGAAAAGTTGTGATTCGAAATGTGTCAGAGAAAAGAAATCCTGGGAAATACTTTAGCCTAATATGTTCACTGATCTTAGATGTCAAACAGATAAAATGGAGCACTCATGGAAATGGCAATTGTGATCAAGTGTTAAAACCCTGTCGTGCAAACAGTGTGGTGAAAAGTATAAAAATTAAGATGGAATGTACAGCTTCAACAACCACTGCTTCTCCCTCATCCTCACTTCAGCTCTACCAGTTTTACAGTTTCACTCCATTATTTCAATCATCTTCCAACAAAACAGACAGACAAAAGGACCAAAACGTACTCTTTGTTAATTTAGTTAATTTCCCATAGCAGCTCAAAGCAGTGTGCCAGTTAAGAAAGAGGGTTTGTCTGTGTGTGGTGATTTTCATGGAAAGAAAGCATTAGATACATGCTGAAATAGTGAACTTTGTGACATTCTGAAGTCTCTGAGAATTCTGACATCTCCAGCAAGTGGCAGATGCGATATTCAAGTGCCTGTAATTGACCAGTGCAGCAGTTGACATCTGACATGGAGTTGGCTGAATGACCTGGAAGGTTACATGGTTAGATAGTACATTAAATCCTTATTTAAAGCTTTCTCTAGTAACTGGAATAGCTGTGACATGAGGCTAAACCACAAATAGCTGACTTCTTAAAAAACACATCTGAAAATCTAACCTTCTAGAAAGGTCTGTATTGTATACAGTATTACCCATTAACTTCAAGATCTGTCCTGCCTTTGTTCAGAGTATTGCATGCTTAGATTCTTTTTTTTTTTCAAATTACAAATACATGATTGGAATTGTATTTCACAGCTACGTCTTGCTACATGAATGAGTGACAAGATGGGCTGAACCTTCATCTTTGTCTTTTTTTTTCATTTTTCCTTCTGGATTGAGATCATGCATTGCTGTACAGAATGCCTCCCTGAGTGCCACCCTGCAGTTATAACATGAAATAGAACTGCTAATAGAAGCATGAGAAATTAGAGGTAGAAAAAACATATTACTTCGTCAGCTCCCTGAACCTGACAGTACATCAGGGCTCTGAATTGTTCGGGAAGAAAGTTGTTCTGAAAGGATTAGATGTGATGTAATAAATTCTATTAAAATGAGTGAACGAGGCTTTTGTAGCTTAAAATGACAGAAAGCCTAGCTTTAATACTGATGCAGGAAAAGATACCTTATATCAGCTTTAGGAATGATCTTAGTATTTCATTAGCAGTTTCTTACATAAATTATACTGGCAATGTTTCAATAAATTGAAGAACTCTAACATTACTGAATGTTATTAATTTCTTGCCCTTTTACTAAGGCTGAGTCATCGTCCCTGGAGGTGTCCAAGAGAAGACTGGCTGAGGCATTTAGTGCTGTGGTCTAAGTAACTGGCTAGGGCTGGGTGCTAGGTTGGACTGGATGATCTTGGCGGTCTCATCCAACCTGGTTGTTTTTATGATTCTATGATTCAACCCACACTGCTTTCTAGAATTGTGCCATGTATATAACTGAACCTTAAATAACCTCAAATATTTTAATCCCTTGGAAGTTTGCAGTTCATCATAGTGTGATTTTGTTAAGGTTTACTGCTTTGGAACTGTGTCTTCTTACAGGCAAAAATTATCAGACATTAAACAATTAATTTAGTGAAGAGTACTTTCAAATTAATCTTCTCCCCGGGCTTGTAAATTCACTGTGTTAGAATTAGTAACTGCAGCTGTTCCTTAGTATGTTGTGCCTCAGAATTGAGTCTAGTTTATACAAGACAGCAACATCTGTGTAGGGGTTTGTTGGGAGGTATGACCCATCTTTGTGAAGACAAACTTGGTTCATTTCAACTGATTTTCTTAAATTGATGAAACTTCATTATAATTTTAGGAGTGAGTACTCATCTTTTTTTTTTTTATTTTTTTTTTTTAATTGTGCTTTTAATTTGAGGTAAAACTGAAATCAGAGTAGAGCTAATTTTAATACTTCTTAGGAGAGAGCAAAAAGACTTGTACAGATGTAGCAACTTTTATCTTCTTGTGTGAATTGTTTTCACTTAGTCAAGCTTCATTTTAATGCAAATCCAAGCACCTCCAAATTTCATTATTATTGTTAAAATCTGTTTCTTCAGTTTCTGAAGGAAAAAAAAAAGTCTCATTGCTGTCACCATAACATGAATAATCAAAGAAGAGTAATGGTAGCATTTCTTTTAGGAATCCTGCCCTCAGTAAGCCTATAGGATTTGTTTACCCTCTCTTACCAACCAACATTTGTACCCATATGTTGAGATGGCAGCGTGCCTCCCACACTAGGTACTATGCCAGTTTCAATAGGATATAGATGCCAAACAATATTTAAATAAGGAACAAGCATAATGCTGGAAATACCATCTGTTCTGTAAAATTTCCCTTGTTCTCTGACAGTATTGCCACACTGAACTGCCGTGTGTTAATCGCGGTTTTGATACACAGTAATGAAATGTGAGTTGCTGAACAGCTGAAATGGCTGAGCATCCGTCGTACCTACGCTTTTATCCAGAAACATGGGAGCTTTACCTTGCATGTTTGTGTTTTCTCTCTGGATTCCTTACTTATGGATTACACGGATCTTAAATTTGTCAGACAGCTAAGTTCAATTCCAGATCAAACTACTGATTAGGAATCTTCTAGTCAATCACTCATTGATTTGAAATCTCTGTTCCTCACTCAGCACCTCCGTGTGCTAAATACCCAACCATTTCTGCTTATTTGGCCATATTAATGAATACTTTTTGTTTGTTTGTTTTTTAATGCCAAGATTCCACTTGGTGATAGCTGAAAATCTGCACATTTCTCAACAAGCATCTGTGTATATGTATGTAGCAAGGCATACATGAATACAGCAATATGGCACTTTGAAGAAAATACTGACTTTTGTGAATGGTGGCAGTTGTCTGTATTAAAACAGAGTGGATGTGATTGACCCCAAACTGAAAATAGTTGCTCTGACAAATGCATGTTTCTTCTGGAGAGCATTGTGTCAAAGAACATTTCTTGTAACTTTCTTGGGTGTGAGAGATATTCATCATCTTCATTTCAGAAAGGGCAGAAAGATACTTGATAAAGCATAATTTTTCCAGTACAGTGATTTTTTGATAAACCCCACTGAAGAAAATAGATTTCTGAAGGACCTATAGAATTACATTCCACAATGAGCAGGGAGGCTGGGGCAGAGGACCTCCAGAGATTCCTTGCAACCTCCACCATTCTGTGACTCAATGATTCTATCCCAATGCCCAATGCATACTACTATCCAAGGGAAATCTTTTAACCTAATTCAGACATTTAATTCCCTTCAAGAAGGACCATATCTTCTCCAAGACAAAACTATTCAGTCACACTTACATACTTTGCTTTGTAGATAAGAGGCATTTTTTCCTTTAATTTTTTAAACATTTTGAGTATGCATATATATATATATATATATATATATATAAAATATTAAAAACATGTACAACTGTCAATGTAGAAAAATGCGTGGTTTCATAGAAAATGTTAGTGAGCAATATATTTTTCAGACAGAGAGAGAAGTAGGATCAAGTGAGACAGCTGTCTTGCTGAACAAAGCTTAACATTACTGCCTCCATGTACCATTCTGTTGGATGCAAATATCTATGCTAATGAAAACCACCAAATGATATTTGCAAACAGAGATGGTATAAAGGTTCCAATGCCTACAGCAACCTCAGCGGAAAAGAGTTCACTCAATCTGCACTGGTCTTTGGAAAAGGCTCAGCTCCGGGTGTAGAATACTGAAGGGAGGTTGTAGCCAGGTGGGGTTGGTCTCTTCTCCCAGGCAACCAGCAACAGAACAAGGGGACACAGTCTCAAGTTGTGCCAGGGGAGGTCTAGGCTGGATGTTATGAAGAAGTTCTTCTCAGAGAGAGTGATTGGCATTGAAATAATCTTGGAGGTCTCTTTTAACCTGCTTGGTTCTATGATTCTGTGATTCAATCAATGCATGATGACAGGACAAAGAAAAATGGAACTCTAGATGGCAGAAATGCAGAAGAGTGGAAAACAAATATATCTTTAATGAAATCCATAGATTTCAAGAGACCCTTCTACTTCACCTGCTACACAGGCTAAGCCTAATAAATAACAAGCAAAGACACAAAAAACCCTCACTCCATTTCCCAATCTACTTCTGAAGGCAGCAAGTATTAGAGTAGGAATACATGAAAACTCTATGTAACTACGTGTGGCACTTCTGCTTGGGAGCTCTGAGCTGCAATTTTTTTCCCTCTAGCCTCTCTGCCACCTCTCTGATTAATCCACTTTGCTTCCTAACTCCTGGCTGAACCTCCATTCTTCCTTGGGACTGGGGTAAGGTTGAGAGGGGTAGGAGGAAGGGTATTTGGGAGCCCCTGCTGGGGACTCAGGTTCCTGGGAGGGCTGTTGTGTTTCTATATTCCCTTTTACCTTGTCTATTTCTGTCTATAACTGTATAGACTGCAAATACTTGCTTGTATATTGTGCTAAGCTGTAAATATAAGCTTCATTCAATTTCCAGAGCCAGCTGAGTCTAGTCTGGGTGATTTCCAAAGTGTGGGGGGTGGGGAACATCCAAACCATCACAGTTGGTTGGTTTGGTTTGGTTTTGGTTGAGAGTTGTTTGGTGATGTTTTGTTTTGTTGTTGTTGTGGGATTGTTGGAGTTTTAGGGGATTTGTTTGTTTGTTTTTAACTAGATAACTCCCATAGCAGAAATTTGGTAGAAGTCAGTGTAGTTAAAAACAGGTATCAGCCTTTTAATTAATGTTGGTTTTCTGGTGTAATGAAGCCCAGTAAAATAAATACCCGATATAAAAACTATGATGTTTAAACAAAACAAGTGAACTCTACACCAGTCTCTCATACTTCTGTAAGACCTTGACTGATACTTGATTAAAGAATTGGTGATTGATAATCATGTTTCAACAGAACAAATGAACTCTACACCAGTCTCTCAGACTACTATAAGACCTTGACTGATAAATAATTGATTAATGAATTGTGGAAGGATTTCTTGCTGTCAAAGGACATGACTTGATAAATATGAGCAACCTGTGCTGCAAAGAGTGTCCTTGAGCCCAACTTGGAGGCAGGAACTAAGGCAATGAAACAACCCTCACGTCCAGCTGCAAGGGGGCAGGATCTGCTGGCTGCAGGAGGCTGACCCATAAATGTTTTCCTGAAGCCTTAACCTATCTGTACCTCACACATAGCCTTAGCCTATCTGTGCCTTATGTGTGTACCAATCTTGAAGTTAGCTGTGCACACCTCTTCCAAGTTAGCATATAAGTTGCTGTATTGCTGCAATAAACTGGAGCACAACTTTAACCACACCGGTGTGGCATTGTGACTCTGGCTGCCTTCCACTGATAATAAATAATCCTGTTAAATGAATAAAATTGGTGTGCCAAATAGAGAACTAAATTACAAACATGGTCAGGCTTGTTGTATGAAAGTTACAGATTAATAAATCTTCTAGACTGATAATTTATGGTAGGACATGATGACATTCTTTTTTCTTTGATAACAATAAGCCTTTTATGAGAAGAGTTTCAATGGATTTTTGTGTTTCAAAAATACATTAAAAGGATTTCTATCCATGTAATCTCATAATGAAAAGGTAAACAAGAAATAAGTGGACATACTTGTATGGCAGTAAAGCACTAATACTTTAAAACTGAATATTTTCTTATTTCCACTTGTCTTGGTTCTAATTTAAATTCCCAGAGACTCAAATAAATTTGATAGAACCAAATAACAATTTATAGAATGCCCTTCCCTCTTCCCCCTTCTTTCCCAAAAGAAAGGAATTAGATGTAGAGAGAGGAAAAGGTCAGCACACCCAAATAAATGAATCTCACTCGATTTGGAAGTTAAAAAGAAAAGTTTAACAATAAATTTAAAAGGTATCTGAGGTGGGGAAGTTACAAAGGTATAGGGAAGGGAAAACAAATACAAGTTGTGTAAATACAATCTGATTTTGATGGTAAGGGGTTTGTCTGCCTCGTGGGTGATGGCCACGTGGTAAAACAAAGAGGACCAGAAGCAGGCTGGTGATGCTGGTAAGCAGGGAGGCGGGGCGTGCAGAGAGTGAGAGAACAGGAATCCCCCCTGCTTTTATGGATCTTTAGACAGGAAGGGGGAGTGCCCTGGGGCCTGGGGACAGGTCAAGACCACTTAGGGTCAGGTTCAAGGTCACTCCCCCTGGAGGGTTAGCCCTGTACACCGTTTCATCTGACCTTTAAAAAAAATTACCATCCCTATTGATAACATGTGGTGTCATGAAAGTGTTATCCTGATTAAACTTAGCCTAGCAATTAACCTTAGACCTGATACAGGACACGAGAAGTTAGGTTAAGCTGACATTCCTTAAACAAACATAGGTTTTTGAATGCATATTAGAATTATTGTTTATTCATTAAAGACCATTAATTATAGTGTGTTTTATACTTCTTGGATTTAGTTTGGGAGTTTTTCCTATCTATTTCACAGGATCATAGGATCATAGGATGTTAGGGGTTGGAAGGGACCCAAAGAGATCATCGAGTCCAACCCCCCTGCCAGAGCTGGAGCGCACAATCTAGCTCAGGTCAGACAGGAACACATCCAGACAGGCCTTGAACGTCGCCAGAGAAGGAGACTCCACGACCTCTCTGGGGAGCCTGTGCCAGTGCTCTATGACCCTTACAGTAAAGAAGTTCCCCCTTGTGTTAAGGCAGAACCTCCTGTGCTGCAACTTACACCCATTGCTCCTTGTCCTATCCCAGGGAGCAGTGAGCAGAGCCTGTCCCCCCACTTCTGGCAGCCTTCAGATACTTATAAACTTTTATCAAATCCCCTCTAAGTCTTCTTTTCTCCAGACTAAAAAGCCCCAGGTCTCTCAGCCTCTCCCCATAAGCCATGCCCTCCTGTCCCCTAATCATCCTCCTAGCCCTGTGCTGGACCCTCTCCAGCAGATCCCTGTCCCTCTTCAACTGGGGAGCCCAAAACTGAACACAGTATTCAAGATGAAGTCTCAGCAGGGCAGAGTAGAGGGGGAGGAGAACACATTTTATATATATATATATATATATATATATATATATATATATATATATATGAAAGAGTCCATGAAAAAGCTAGCAAATCACTAATTGTGAAAGATCATTAAAGTAGCTCAAACAAAACACAAGCTAATAAAAGAGCTGGTGCCAGTAAGAACATGACTGCAAATAACACTTTGTTGCAGTACTGCTACTGGGCTGAGCAACTGCTTTACTGAAATAACATTCCACGTGGCAGCTGTTCACAGAAAGTCACCAAATAAACACAGACGAAATTAATAAAGCATAATGGAGTGGTCAGACTGTGTTTGGTACTGGGAGGTTAGAAGGGATGAGAAGGTTTTGAATGCCTTCAGACTATATTTGAACTTTATAGGAGAAGCAATTAGACTATCAGCCTCTAGAAATCTAGAGCTAGCAAGGGCCTGTATGGCTCCAGACTTCAGAACAAAAAAAAGAGGTTAAGCTTTGGCTGCATTTTCCCTTAGCTAATTGACCACATTGAAATGACCATATTGTCCTTCCCTGAAGACCAGTTTTAAGATTTAAAATCATTAGTCTCTTTTACATATGTAAAGATACTTAAGAGATAAAATCTAAGTGAGTAGAAAGGTGGATTTACATAATGATGTGGAGCTGCCACTCGATTTACTTTTAAAGGTGTTTTCATTAACAGAGCTCTTTAAAGTAGCAGAAAATGCAAAGGAATGTGGGTTTATCTGCAAGGAAATTATCAAAATATGCCTTGTGTTCGGACGGAAATGCATTTTGTAGTTAGGCTTATTAAAATCAGAGTTTTAACATGTGGTTTGTTTCTTTTCCTCTCTGGTAGAGATTTTTATTTCATTTTTCTTTTTTTTTTTTTAATTTAAGAAAACAAACAACAAATGTGATGCTGAAATATGTAGAGTGTAATTTCAGCCCTTTCTCCATGAATAAGGTTATACAAAATGCCTAAGCATAAACTATGTCTAAGGTAAGTTAGTTTTTTAAGGCCTGGTTTGATTATGGGAAACAAAGTGATAGAGTTTTCAAGTCTGAAACTCATCACAACTAAATGGAAGTTAAGCAAAAGGTAGACTTCCTTTTGTCTCTGTGTCAGTGTGGAAAAGGGCATTTCTGCATCTCTTGCTAGAAATTACTGTCTCAATGGCTGGAGGCAAATGTCTCTGCTAGTTGATTTATGGACTTCTCCAGCTTCCCTTGATTCTTACAGTTTCTATCTCAACTTTTCTTCTCTTTGGACTATTTGGTGTCTTCCGATATATGCATGATTACAGTAAAGCAGGATGGCTTGATTCCTTGTAAGTCTTGTACAGTTTGCTGTATGAATGGAGGAAATATAAGCAAGGAAATTAATTCTGATTCTGCGTAGGAATAGGAGAGAAACTCTGTCCATTAATTTCAGCTCCATTTCTGGGATGATTTGCACTACATTTGTGTTTGTTGTTTTCCACCATCCACTTTGATGCTTGCTGTTTAAACCAAATACCAGATCAAAAATGGTAAATCAGGTGTGCTGTGGCGTTTGTTGCATTGCCTTCCTGTGGTCTTACATCATGTTCTATTTCATTGAAAAACAACTTACACTTGTAAAACATGGGGAACAACGTGATTATTTAGGGAAGTGAATATGCTCACAAGTCTAGTAGCTGCAACTGGAATTTTTAAGAGAGCTTGAAGGAATACTGACATTTATGACTATGGTTTCTTCTGAAAAACTTAGCTTAAGTATTTTCTCTAGTCATCTTCAATAATCTTTTTGGAATTCTCCTTCTGTTCACTATTAACAATAGTTAAAGGGAAAGTGCCATTGTCAAAAGCCTGTCCAATCAGATATAAACTCAAACTTACTACAACTGGGAAGTTCATATGGAAGTGTCTTAATGATCCTAGTCATTTAGCAAGAAAACCAGAGGCTATGAGTACATTAACTGGGCTTGCTGAAGCTGTTTTCTTTTTATCTTTACATGCACAACTGTTTCTGGCTTTGTCTACACACTCATTTTCTGCAGTCAGTCGCTGAGACGCTGAGATTGCCCTTTGGTTTTCTAAGTTTATTCTGCAGGGTCTGCATTGTTTATTTCAGCAATGGAAAAAATCAGTGGCTTGATTTAGATCGTAAGCAGTGACCAAAAAAATCACAGGTCATAGAGAACAGTGCTGCGAGGGATCTGAAGAGATCACGTTAGGATGAAATAAGAGTTTAACTCTGTAATATATTCCTGGCAGGTATTTTCCTTGACTGTTCTCCAGCTAACATGTTCCTGTTTTTCCCTATCTTGATCACTAGAAATGCTCTCCTTATTTCTAACTCTGACTTGCACTACTTTAGGATGACTTGGCATCCAGTTCCCAGTGAACAAATGTACTCATATCTGTTGGACTTCGCTATGATTTTGCTATATTTGTATATCATAATCTCCACCCTAACCTGACTTGAAAAACTCCAAAAGACATTGCCATACCAGTCAGTCCTTGCACATGGATTGTGTGAAAGCCTCAGCCCTCGCAAATCAAGGTCGGGATTTAGGGGAAAACATCCATGGCTAAGAATTGCCTTCTACTGTTTTACAGGCTCGTTAACTGCCTTGAAGAATTCCCTTTTGTTTGTTCCTGGTGTCCTAATCAACAGGTTGTTATTTTAATGTTTCCTACATAATTTAGATGGAGACTTGTGACAGAGGACCGTGTAGCTGTGTTCCCAGCATTCCTGTCCTGTAAATTACAGTGTAACCTCTAAAAACACATCACATTGCAGACCTGGAATTGCAACTAGATTAACTATGCTCCAAGGATTAAGCCCTTCCTCCTCTACTGCTTCTGTTTTCTGTTCCTATATGCTAAGTCACTTCTCAGCCTGACTCTATAAATTGGAGAAGATAAGGCTTTGAAGAGACTTTATAGTAACCCTCCTGTATCTGAAGGCTGGGGAGGGACTGCTCACAAGGTGTTGTAATGACAGGATGAGGAGTAATGGGTTTAAACTGGCAGAGGGGAGGTTTAAACTAGATGTTAGGAAGTTTTTTCAAGTGTGAGTGCTGAGGCACTGGCACAGGTTGCCCAGGGAGGTTGTTGATGCTCTCTCCCTGGAGAGAGGCCAGGTTTGATGAGTCCTTGAGTAACCGGTTCCAGTGGGAGGTATCCCTGCCTATGTTGGGGGGTTGGAACTGGATGATCTTTGAGGTCCCTTCCAACCTAAACCATTCTATGATTCGATGAAAGATCAAGAGATACAGAGAAAAGTCCTTGTCCATGTTTACATAAGTGGTAGGCAAAACAAACTTCCTTTTTCGTTCAGCAAATCGAATTGGGAAAGGGATGGATAAAAGCAAATCTGAGGCTAGGTAGGACACTAGGAATAACAGCATTTATTAAGCAATCAACAGGATTGAGTATGAGGACCATTAATGCTTCTGTGACAGAATTTGCCAGCATTTGTTTGGCAGTAGTCGTGTTGTATCAGGTAATATAGAAGGCTTATGGTGCTTTGATAATTTTTTTTTGACCCAAATAAAAATAAATTTGATATCATATCTGAAGAGATTCAGAAATAAAAATGACACTGAAGGCTGTAGAGCTAAAACTAAATCTAATTTCCAGTATGATGTTTCTCCTGCTGTCACACTGCCTCCCCCCCTCCCCCCCGCAACAATATAATCTACTATTTATACACTTAGAATTTCTGTCCAGATTACAGGAAGGTTATGGTACAAAGATGTAAAAAATAGTATAATAACGTTCTATTCCTTTTTTTGGAAGAAATTTGTTACACTGAATGTCAGATGAGTCATTTTGTTCATGTCAGATATCTGAAAATAATGGAAAGATGCCAAAGTAAAAGCCCAGTAATCCATGCACTGGTGTAATGGAGCAAATGAAATGCAAAGCTCTTGTACAGGTCCAATTTCAGCACCAAATGCTTACCTGTCAGTCAGCAAAATTGTCCCTGAATAAAAATGAACCCTCTGAGAGGGAAAGGATTCTAATATACATAAAATTCTTCGAATCTCTTGTGAGGTAGAAGATGTTCTGAGGAGGAAATGCTGAAAGGGAAATCTTAACTCAAGCTAGTTCCAATCACACATGTATTGCTGACTGAGAGTTTATCCTTATTGTTTGGCATCTCTAGCTTGTTGGACAGACAGTTGATGCACAGAGAGTCACAGAGGAAAGAATCACAGACACATCCAGGTTGGCAAAGACCCTCAGGATCACCAAGTCCAACCTATAACCCTACTCTAGAAGATTCACTTTAAACCATAGCCCTAAGCTATGGTTTAAAGTTTTTCACATCCAAATGATCCTTAATCACATCCAGGGTGGGTGACTCCACCACCTCCCTGGACAACCCATTCCAGTGCTGACCACTTTCTCTGTCAAAAACTTTTTCTTAATATCCAATCTAAACCTCCCCAACTTCAGCTTGAGGCCATTCCCCCTTGTTCTGTCTCCAGTTACCTGTGAGAAGAGTCCCTTCAGGTCGTTGCAGAAAGCAACCCTTAGGTTGCAGCCAATCTGACCAATCATTGATTTAAAAGACTTAGACAGGTAGCTAGCAGAGTTTTGGAGGCATCTGCGTCTTATCTATGATAGACCTGATTAAAACTTCAGTTAATGACATGCCAAAATCAGGGATGTCTTTGTAGATATCACAGTTATGATTTGTTCATACTGCAAAGTTTTTTTGAAAAGCTCTGCAGCTGAGTGTGCTTCCACTATTAAAGTGGCCTCTGGGAGAATATGTTTTGCCACTGAGATGTCTTCTCATAGCTCAAACATAAAACATTAAACAGAGTATTTATCTTGTGTAGCTTTAGAGTTGAGGCTGCTGCAGCTCTGCATGCTCTCATCTTAGGAAGTCCCAGTTTTCTATGTTTCAATATGATGTCACTGTGTCCCAGTGGCATTTCTCTGTGCTAAGGTTGTGACAGGCTGAGAGAGTCAGTATAGCCATTTGCAGTCAGGCAGGACTAGTTCTTTTGCAAGTTCCTATATTGAGAAGAAACCAGAACTTCAAGAGGTGGGGGGGAGGTGTGTGTGTAAAAAAAAGAAAAAAGGTGAGGCATCAAAAGCAATGATAAATAAGTGGAGCAAAGCTGCATGTACTCCTGGGTTATGACTAGTTGAAGTGCAGATTAAGAGCTCTGAACCGAAGCATGCGAAACAAAGAGCACAATGCTGGATTCATTTTAATCCTCTGGTTTAAGTGAGCGTCCCTTCTACTTCTGGGTCTAGAAATAATCATACTTGTATCAATCTATATTCTATGACTTTTGTAGCAGTGAAAATAGTATTTTTCACTAAATTGTCACTTATTATTGTTCATTTGTGGCCACTAAGATAGAAAAATGTTGCAGCTACAATGTCAGAAGAATAGGGACAATTTGATGTTTTCTTTTGATGCTGTTTGTTGATATCTAGACCACTGCAGCTTGATTGCCTAACATTAAACCTATAATAACAGTGCAATCATAGCAGTATCATCATGAATGTTGTTACAATAGAAACAACATTTACAGGGCTTCAGAATGGTAATTATCAAACTTTTTGTCATGAAGCGCTTATTTGCTAGCATTGATCTGCCCCGGTCAGTTGTTAGCACTTCTCATCTGAGGTGTATTGATTGTATAATCAGTAGATAGAGGCTGCGGGCAGATGAAATTCAGTGTTGTTGGGCAAATTATTGTCTGCTTGCCTGTTGACCTGGACCCTGCTGGTTGTACCTTAGACAGTGGTGGGATTATTACTCATTTCAGTGACCCTTCTCTGACAGAGAACTCCATATTATTATAAAAGATAAATGGCATCCTTCTTTGCTGTGGCTGCGGTTGATCGCAGGTGTCAGTGTGTGGTGAAACTGAAAGTCGTGGGCAGCAATGTTCCTCGACTTCCTTCAGTTTTATGCTTTAAAAAATACGTGTAAAAATGTTGTAGAATGGCAACACACTCCATGTCATCTAAACCATGCATTTATAGAGATATGATGCATGCATGTAAAGGTATTATAGAATGGCAACACACTCAATGTCATCTAAACCATGCATTTATAGAGATATGATGCATGCATGTAAAGGTATTATAGAATGGCAACACACTCAATGTCATCTAAACCATGCATTTATAGAGATATGATGCATGCATGTAAAGGTATTATAGAATGGCAACACACTCCATGTCATCTAAACCATGCATTTATAGAGATATGATGCGTGCATGTAAAGGTATTATAGAATGGCAACACACTCCATGTCATCTAAACCATGCATTTATAGCTATATGTGCATGCATGTAAAGGTGTTATAGAATGGCAGCACACTCACTGTCATCTAAACCATGCATTTACGGGTATATGATGCATAAGCATGGTGGTTTACATTGAGAATTCGAGACTTCTACTTGCCAGACTGTAAGATACTGATATAGTTTAAAGACAACTTCTGGTTATGGCCATCTGACAAGAACTACTTTTAAACCTCAGGCAATATCCAACTCTTTTGTTGAGTAATTTTGCAAACTCTTTAGTCTTTTGTTTTTGATTCCTCTAACATCACTGTGAAGAAACCAAGTAATAATGTGTGTAAAAATGTGTGAGAGAGAGATACAAGTTATTGGTCAGTAAATCTTTGTGAGGTATCAGTTTAGCAAATCTCCTGTGTCACATTAATCTTAGGACTTTTCATAACAGTAAAGGTTATTAGCCTACACAGCATTTAATCAAGAGATTAGCATTGCCATTATTACTAGCGGGAAAGCCCTCCTGACTCAAATGACAGGAGGTGATGTAGAAACCATAAATACTTTTACATCCCTTAGTAAGGCCAGCTGTGTTTGGCTAATGTACTTTGCTCTAGTGGTGACTGAGCCATTGTGTTGTAAAGGTCAGTCATTACCTGTGCATTGTATTTAAAAACCATCTGCTCACAGCAAGTAATTGTGTTTGGATGGCCAGCAGCTTTCTAATATTAATTGCCCTGAATCATGCCGAAGGGGTAAGAATACTGAGCACTTACACAACAATTTACAACTTCAAAGTGCTGCAAAAAAACATTAGTTAATTATTATTATGCTGGAAAATCTGTAGATGATTCTATATAGCTCTGAATATACATTGCATGACCTTAATTGCCAGAAACAATAGCTCAACCCTTAAAAAAATGAATGCAAATTGCTTGGTGGAAGTACACTGTGATGGTACTGCTGTAAATTCCGAAATAATTACCCACGAAAAGGAGCCTTTGCCAAGCAGCATTGTATTTAAACTAGATTGAATGATTTTGAAATTAAAATACAAGGGGAAAAAAAAAAAGCCAAACACTCGTGACTTATTCTGTAGGTGAATATCAAGTACAAATATATCATAGGTGGAGAAATGAAATCATATGCCAGGTGAGAAATAACGCAAAATGTAAGAGAAAGAAAATGGGCATCTCTGGGCAAGTGTGGTCTGCCTAGTAGGGATTTAATAGAGTCATGGAATCATTTAGGTTGGAAAAGACCCTCAGGATCACCAAGTCCAACTTACAACCCTACTCTACAAAGTTCACCCTAAACCATACCCCTAAGCACCACGTCCAAACAACTTTTCAACACATCCTGGATTGGTCACTCAACCACCTCCCTGGGCAGCCCATTGCAATGCCTGACCACTCTCTCTGGGAAGAAGTGTTTTCCTAATGTCTATTCTAAACCTACCCAGGCCATTTCCTCTTCTTCTGTCACTACTTTCCTGTAAGAAGAGACCAGCACACTGGTAGCCACACTGTTCCTGATCCAGGCCAGGATGCCATTCGCTCTTTTGGCCATCTGGGCACACTGCTGGCTCATGTTCAGCCTACTACTACTCCGACATACTATCTATCAGTATCCCCAGGTCCCTTTCTTCCTGGCTGCTCTCCAGCCACTCTGTCCCCAGCCTGTAGCGCTCCTTGGGGTGGTTGTGCCAGTAGTTTGCCTTTTCCCCTGTGCTGCCAAAGCAGTGCTGCTCAACAAATCTTTGTCTCGTGGAAGCCATGTCTTGAGATGCTTTTGACCTTGGTGGGTCTTCCCACTTGCCTTGGATTTTTGCTACTTTGATCCATGATTGGATATTGCTTGCAGCTTCAGAAGGCAGCTGAGCCACAGAGAAATTCAGCAAGGGATCATCACCAATTTCCTATCCATGAGTTAAGTCTGCTCAGCCTAATATGTAACTGGGGTAAAGCTGTGTTTGTAGCTCAGTCTTTTCCATTTTATGACTTTCCTAAATCTCTGAATTTGCCTGTAAGCAACCTTTGAAGATTTCCCTGACTGACCTGAAGCCTGTAAATAAGCCTTAACTAGTTCTGTATTCAGTCTGGGGGCAGGTTTTTTTTTTGGAAAATAAAAATGATTCTATTTTTATAATTCCTGCCTCAGCCAGTTAATACCATAACCCTAACAATGGACCACTTAGGTTCTGGTGTACTTTTTAGAATCCCATATTCATCACTGTAGTTGGAGAGAGTGCATTAGTACTTGCAAAGACAATTTGCATTTGTGAGGAAAAAAGCTTCATAAAGCAGTTCTAAGTTATAGGTAAAATGTGAGCTGCAAAGTCTTGAGTATCACCTGCTCTCTTTCATTTCCTTAAAAGGGATCCAGTGATACCTTTGTGACAGCAGAACATGAGTAGTTTTGTGACTGGTTTTTCTGCTTTTCACCAGGAGACCTGCTTTACTGCAGTTTTTCATTGGCATGACAGCAAAACGATGACAGTGACAGTAGTCCATCTGATGATAAACATAGTGTGACCAGTGATACTATGCTAAAGCTTTTGAAATGTAGCTGACACCTTGGAAACAAAAATTACTATTATGTGAATTAATTATCTAAATTCCAGGAGTGTTGAAACATTTCAGTTTTGCTCATCTTTTCACCTGTGAGTGTGTCTTACTAAAAGCTGAAGGATCATATTCCCTTTTTCTCGTAACTACTTAATCTTTCCTATGATTCCAGAAGGCACCACTGTGAAAGCTCTTTATTGTATATTGTAGCAATGAGCTGAACACAAGAAAGGGTCAGGGCTCTAGCAGTGCCTGGCAGAACGCGGTCAAGCCTCCGTGTTAGGTACATTGACAGACTTGTTTGGATCAGCAGACTGGTTTACGTAAGGTTTTGATAGGAATGGATGAGAATCTTAAACATGATATCTAAGCAGCAGTTATTCTATTCTTGATAGAGTAGATAAAAGCTGCTTGAACAAAGCTAGGAAAACAAGGTGCTGGGCTTGTTTGATTTCCAGTGAATATTCAGTCCACAGAATAGGATAATACAGTACAATGAGGTAAGGAAGTGTGGGAGGCATGAGGATGTTCTGCAAGTCTGCTGAGCCACTTGGATCCTCACAAGTCCATGGGACTGGATGGGATCCGTCCTAGGGTGCGGAGAGAACTGGCAGATGAGCTGGGCCAAGCCACTCTCCATCATTTATCAACACTCCTGGCTCACTTGAGAGGTCCCCAAAGACTGGAAGCTGTCAATGTGATGCCATCCACAAGAAAGGCCAGAGAGAGGAACCAGGAAATTAGAGAGCTG
This sequence comes from Pogoniulus pusillus, assembly GCF_015220805.1. Classification (NCBI taxonomy): domain Eukaryota; kingdom Metazoa; phylum Chordata; class Aves; order Piciformes; family Lybiidae; genus Pogoniulus; species Pogoniulus pusillus. Next base: position 11,260,784 of record NC_087281.1, on the reverse strand, counting down.
TCAGCCTGACCTCAGTGCCAGGCAAGGGCATGGAACAGGTCATCTTGGGTGCCATCACAAAGCACCTACAGGATGGCCAAGGGATCAGGCCCAGCCAGCATGGGTTTAGGAAGGGCAGGTCCTGCTTGACCAAGCTGATCTCCTTTTATGATCAGGTTACCCACCCAGTGAATGTGGGGCAGGCTGTGGATGTAGTCTACCTTGACTTCAGCAAAGCCTTTGACACCTTCTGCCACAACAAGCTCCTGGCCAAGCTGGCAGCTTGTGGCTTGGACAGATTCACTCTGTGCTGGGTCAAGAACTGTATGGAAGGCCAAGCCCAGAGAGTGGTGGTGAATGGTGCCACATCCAGTTGGCAGCTGTCACTCGTGGTCTGCCCCAGGGATCAATGCTGGGCCCAGTCCTGTTCAGCATCTTTATTGATGATCTGGGTGAGGGGATTGAGTCCAGCATCAGTAATTTTGCAGATGACACCAAGCTAGGAGCAGCTGTGGATCTGTTGGAAGGTAGGAGAGCCCTGCAGAGAGACCTAGACAGGTTGGATGGGTGGGCAGAGGCCAATGGGAAGAGATTTAACAAGGCCGAGTGCAGAGTTCTGCACTTTGGCCACAACAACCCCAAGCAGTGCTACAGGCTGGGGACAGAGTGGCTGGAGAGCAGCCAGGAAGAAAGGGACCTGGGGGTACTGATAGATAGTAGGATGAAGATGAGCCAGCAGTGTGCCCAGGCGGCCAAGAGAGCCAATGGCATCCTGGCCTGTATCAGGAACAGTGTGGCCACCAGGACAAGGGAGGTTATTCTGCCCCTGTACTCAGCACTGGTCAGGCCACACCTTGAGTGCTGTGTTCTGTTCTGGGCTCCTCAATTAAAGAGAGATGTTGAGGTGCTGGAAGGTGTCCAGAGAAGGGCAGCAAGGCTGGTGAGGGGCCTGGAACACAAACCCTATGAGGAGAGGCTGAGGAAGCTGGGGGTGTTTAGCCTGGAGAAGAGGAGGCTCAGGGGGGCCCTCATTGCTGTCTACAACTACCTGAAGGAAAGTTGTAGCCAGGTGGGGGTTGGCCTCTTCTCCCAGGCAACCAGCAATAGAACAAGAGGACACAGTCTCAAGTTGTGCTGGGGGAGGTATAGGCTGGATGTTAGGAGGAAGTTGTTGCCAGAGAAAGTGATTGGCATTGGAATGGGCTGCCCAGGGAGGTGGTGGAGTCACCGTCCCTGGAGATGTTCAAGAAAAGCCTGGCTGAGGCACTTGGTGCCATGGTCTAGATGACTGGATAGGGCTGGGTGCTAGGTTGGACTGGATGACCTTGGCAATCTCTTCCAACCTGGTTGATTCTATAATTCTATGATTCTAAGTCAGTAAAAGGCAGCTTCTGGAAAACCAAGGATTTTATTTTTTTTTCCTTGTGATGGACAGAACCCACTTAATTGTCTGCAATAATCTCCTTTTACAGTTGAGGGTACAAATATGGAAGAGCCTCAGACAGTGAAATGAGATGAAGGACTGGAGTAGCCTTGTACAGTCTCTATGACTGATTTAAGCACTGAAAGATTTGGTACTTAAAAAAAGAAATGATTCCGTCAAATACATTTTGGCAAAATAGTAAAAGAAGTTGCACTGCTGAATGACTATGTAATGGCTTCCTGTGTTTTTTGTGAGTATGAATATGATTGATGCTGCTGTGACTTTTGCTGTTATTGTAGATCTTGCCTTCTCTTGTATCAAAATCCCTTGCATTTGTTCTGTGACTGAAGGTGATAGTCAACAGACTCCGTCACACAGTCACCGGGTCACCAAGAGCTGATGACATTTGAGACTTGTTTACGGTAAATCCATCACAGAAGAGCTGATTATGGAAAATAATCTCATTCATTCCATTCAGATTAAATGGGGAAATAAAAATAGTTCAGTTCCTAAGTCACTGATTTCAAAATGCAAACTTAGGTAAACAAAGGTGTGATGGTTTGGGTGTTCCCTGCCCCCCCACACTTTGGAAATCACCCAGACTAGACTCAGCCAGCTCTGGAAATCGAATGAAGCTTATATTTACAGCTAGCACAATATACAAGCAGATATTTACAGTATATACAGTTATAGACAGAACTAGACAAGGTAAAAGGGAATACAGAAACACAACAGCCCTCCCAGAAACCTGAGTCCCCAGGAGGGGCTTCCAACCGCCCCTTCACCTTCCCCCTACCCCTCTCAACCTTACCCCAGTCCCAAGGAAGAATGGAGGTTTGGCCAGGGGGTTAGGAAGCAAAGTGGATTAGTCAAAGAGACGGCAGAGAGGGGTGAGGTTAGAGATGCAGCTCAGGCAGTTCCCCAGCAGAAGAAGTCATGTCTTATCTATGTTGTGATCCTTGTTTTTATACATCTCAGCAATCCTATGAGGGAGGTAGACATCAGCTTTGTTTTCCTTTCCTAGCCTGTAATCTAGTTCTCACCAAAACATTCCAGCTAGGCTCAAACTAGCACAAAAGGTATTTAATGAAGTCAGTTATCACACAGCAGTAGAGAAGTTGTGGAATTTTTCTAGACTGAACTTGCAAAAAATATTTGGAGTTTGCAGCACAGACTAAGGTGAAAGGAGGAGAACTTTGACGTATTTTTCAGCAATACAATGCTACTGATTGGTGAAAAACTCAGCAGAGGTAACTACTGTCATGACACATTTCTGGTCCAAGTATTTTGCCAAAGGGAAATTCAAAGACCTCTGTGATTCAAGACCAGATATACTCCATCACAGAACTCTTGCAAGAAATGGTACATCAAGTTGGAAGCCTGATTGGTGTTTTTAACAAAGCCACAAAATTATTTGGTAGTGCTGTATGGTTGAGAGTAGCAAATAAGGTACTTATATTTGAGAAGGCTCTGAAGAATTACAGGTCCATTAACCAATTTGCCATGATTTAAAAAAATAATAATTTGGATTCATAGCTGATAAAAAAATAGGAAACAAAGGACTAAGGAGAGTGCCAAAGCACCAGAACCAGCTGCCCAGGGAGGTTGTGGAATCTCCCTCGCTGGACATATTCAAGAACCATCTGGATGCATTCCAGTGTGATCTGCTCTAGGTGATCCTGCTCTGGCAGGGGGGCTGGACCAGATGATCTTTTGAGGTCACTTCCAGACCCTGACATTCTATGATTCTGTGACTAGAATAAAGTGATCCATTTTCACATTGAGGTGAAATGTTGGCAGAATCCACCAGAGATCAGTACTAAGAGCTACAGTGTCACAAGTGAGAACTCCTGGTGCTGAGTGACTGGTGGATAGAATTATGAATTAACTCCACGAACACAAAGAAACATGCATGGGAAATCAGCCCAGAGTGTGTATGCATATTGGTAAGCTCTAATAAAATAATTTGGAACAGTTAAAACTAACATGGGGAGAAAAACATTGGCAGACAGCTTGGTGGGTTTAGAATGTTAAAATGATGCTAGGAATCAAATTCTTGTGCGTGGTAAGTCCTTCAAAAGTCAGGTTCTCTGGGCTCAGAAGAGGCACAGAAAGGAAAAAATCTGAATGATTAGAGTAACAGAAGAGTTTCCCTTTGGTGTGAGGGTAGTTAAAGATCTCACATCATGCAATGCGTGGAGAACAGGAATCACAGAATGTCAGGGTCTGGAAGTGGCCTTGAAAGCTCATCCAGTCTAACCCCCTACCAGAGCAGGATCACCTAGACCAAATCACACAGGAACACATCCAGGCAGGTTTTGAATATCTCCAGAGAGGCCCCCAAATCCTTTTCCTCTTTGCTGCCTTCCAACAGGTCACTCCCCAACCTATACTGATCCTTGGGGTTGTTCTTTCCCAGGTGAAGAATCTACACTTGCCCTTGTTGAATTCCATTGAATTTCTTGCCTCCCAGCCCTCCAGCCTGTCCAAGTCTGGCTGAGTGGCAGCACAGCCTTCTGCTATGGCAGCCACTCCATCCAGTTTGGTGTCACCAGCAAACTTGCTGACAGTGCACTCTGTGCCCTCACCCAGGTCATTGATGACTGTGTTGAAAGCAGACTTGTTTTTTTCTAACTGAGAGGGCAGCACAGAAAGAATGAAGTGTTGGAATTCCTTAACAGACGTTACTTTTAAATCCTGAAGATGTGCACCAGTTAAAAAATGTGATAGGCAAGTCTAAAGAAGACAAGTCCATCAGGAATCACTAGTTAAAGACTGAATACAAGCAGTGCGTCAGAAAGATTCTCCGCCAGTTTCTTGCACTTCTGGCCTGATGCAGGAGTAAATATCAGTGTGTACTTGTTCTGGGTTTATGCTGTTCCACTGCTATCTAGTATTGGCTAGTATCACAGACCAGATAGTCAAGTCTTTAGTCTGACCCAGTCCAGATGTTGTTTCGTACAATAATAGTCATTTGTAATGACTTGGAAAACTTCCTTCTGTCCTGTAAACTTCTACTGGTTATAGCAATTGCGTGGTTTGTTTGGCTTGGGGTTTTTTTCTTCCTAGAAATGTGTTCCTTTAATAGCAGATTTAACTTTTATTATCTCTCAATTTCATTGCACATCCTTTTGTTCTTGTATTACTAGAAACGATGAATAGAAAGTTATGATAAGTATAATCTATGTAATTCATTATGTTGTACACTTTTATCAAGTCCCCACTTGTTTCTCTCATCTCTCGAATAGGCACTCTCAGTCTTTTTGCTCTCGAGAGGTTTTTGTAGTTCTGATATTTCTTATTTTCATGTCCAAAGCTCATCTGATTATTTTAATTAAATGTTTACAAATACAAACTTCACAAAAGGAAACTTTGAAAATATTGCTAGGATGGTTAACCTTGATCAAAGACAAAAGAAACCAGAAGAAAAAAAATATACAATATTAAAATATGATAAACTGTGAAGGACCTTTGAAATTATAGAATGGCTGAAAGGAAATTATTTATGATACTGAAATCAAAGTAAATCACAAAACTCTCAGCCAGAGCACTATAAAATGACAAGATAAAGAAAGCTCAGTTCTAGGTTGAAGTCTTCTCAATAGGAAGTCATCTGTGGTGTAAAGGGGAGCTTTGTGCATAAAAGAACTCTGACCTGCACCTACCAGACTGTGTATATAGAGGGTGTTAAAACATTGGGACAGCTTTGTGAATGGTTGGTTTGTTTGTTGGGTTAGTGTTTTTTTGGTTGGGTGGTTGTTTTCTTGTGTTTTGGCAGAGAGGGTTGTTTGGGGTTTGTGTGTGTGTGTGTGGTTTTTTGTTTGTTTTGCTTGGTTTGTTTTCATTTTCTTATGATTAGGACAACAGCCATATTAAAGCAGACTTGGTACTGCTTGCTTCAGCATGGCTATGACTTGGCTGCAACCAAGCATATCAATTAAAAAATATTATCTTATCTTTTAATAATATTTTTCAGTGAATCAGATAAGGTCCAATTCAGCTTCTGGTTATTGTTCTAATGTTTCTATGTAAGGAATTATCTGCTGTGGAAATACTCCACCTCTGCACTGGCATAACTAATTGCATGAGTTGGCCTCATAGGCACTACTGTGTCTGCAATGCACAGCATGTAGTAAACGACAAAGTAATATCTAATATTTGCTCATGTAAGCTACATGGAGGCTTTAAGTGGCTGTAAATGTGCTGCTATGCAGAACCATCTTTACAGTGAGATGGATGGACCTCCATCACGGGATCACTTCACAGGATCAAGCCATGCCTGGTACAGTTTAGGGCCTTGTGCTTGACTCTTTCTCCCTAATCCCAGTGCTCGAGTCACATGTGGCAGGACCAGTTAAGGAGTAACTGCAGAGCTGCCTGTGTTCTGTGACGAGAGTTTTCCTAGTGGTGGAAGACTCTTCTTCCCTCTCTCCTCCCTCCTCTTCCCTTTCCCTTTCCCTTTCCCTTTCCCTTTCCCTTTCCCTTTCCCCTTCCCCTTTCCCCTTTCCCCTTTCCCCTTTCCCCTTTCCCCTTTCCCCTTTCCCCTTTCCCCTTTCCCCTTTCCCCTTTCCCCTTTCCCCTTTCCCCTTTCCCCCTTCCCCTTCCCTTTCCCCTTCCCTGTTTGCTCCTGTTGCAAAGAGAACAGATTGCAGAGTAGCCTAGGTTGTAAAACAGCAACAGCAGCAAAAAAAAAAGTCTTTTAGTGTTTTTTTAATATTTGCTTTTTTATACTTGCTCCTCTTTTAAGAATTTAAGTGGTTTTAAGTGTTTAGAAGCTGAGGAATGAGGCGATTCTGTCTGCTGCTTGGATACTTTCTCAGCATCTCAGGTTTGTTAGAGTGCTGGTTTAATTTCTCTCACGTATATTGCATTTCTTGCCAGAGGACTCCTCTCTCATTCAACGTACATACTAACAGAGATTAGTGAATGAGCAGCTGTTCATGTTTCCTGTTATTCTTATTGGCCAATATGTGACCCACATGTGGTGTTCATATTCAGTCATTACATTGAATTCAAAACTATTAATTTCTCCACAGGCTTTCTTTCCATTGTAGCTATCATTAGCATCTGAATGCCTCACAAACTGTAATTAATTCATTTTCACAAAGCCCCTGTGAGGTGAGATGACATTATTAAAAGAGGGATAAGCTACAGAGAAAAGTGCCAGCCTATATGTTGAATGCCCAAGTTAACACGTGTAAGAATTCCACAACACTTTATTTGTTCTTTGTCTAACTTCCCTTTATTTAGCTACAAGCACCAAGCAACTTTGCAAATTAGGCTGCAGGAGATACTTTATGAATAACAGTTATTTGTTGTGCAGTAGAACATCAGTATTATTTACCAACTATCATAGATCATGCAGGCACTCACACCATCCAGTGTTCAAAAATGACATTGTGCTGGTTTGAGGCTAATTGGAATATTTTACTGAGAGAAATTAAATCCTTGGCTGTGAGAAGAAAATAACAGTGACCTGTATCACTCATTCTTCTGCTGAGAGATGCAAATAGTCAAAACATAGATGAGGCACTCACTTCTCACACACTTCTTTGAATGTTTTAGGTTGGAAGTGACCTCAAGGGTCATCCAGTTCCAACCCCCCACAACAGGCAGGGACACCTCCTACTAGAACAGATCACTCAAGGCCTCATCCAGCCTGGCCTTGAACACCTCCAGGGAGGGAGTGTTCACAACCTCTCTGGGCAGCTTGTTCCTACTTAGTTCTTTCTTCTTCTTTGTTGATCTGGTTGCATCTTGGTTTGACTCCTTTGCATGAAAATCTGTGTGATCAAATCCTTTTTCCTCTGACCTTCCTTGTCATCTTTTTGACATCTCACCTCAGATCTCTGCAGACTTATCACACTCCCAAACCACTACATCAGCTACCTTATCATTCCATTTTCTGACTATACAGGAAGGCTGGGGAGGGACTATTGACAAGGTCTTGTAATGACAGGACAAGGGGTAATGAGTTTAAACTGGCAGAGGGGAGATATAAACTAGATGTTAGGAAAGAGTTCTTTGCAGTGAGAGTGGTGACACTGGCACAGATTGCCCAGGGAGTTTGTGGATGCTCCCTCCCTGGAGGTGTTCAAGGCAAGGTTGGATGAGGCCTTGGGCAGCCTGTTCTAGTGTTAGGTGTCTCTGCCTATCCCTGGATGATCTTTGAGGTCCCTTGCAACCTAAACCATCCTATGATTCAGTGGTTCTATAGTTTTCTTCATCAACAGCTACACACCATCAAACCTCTTCAGAAGGAGATCCTGTGGACATTAGTGGCCACAGGCACTTGATGAGTCCCCAGGGCAGAGATAACATTTCCAGTGTTGTAGTATGTTAGAAGCCTAGTACAATTCTGGCTTTCCAACATGGAAAAGAAACAATGGAGTAATAACAGCATGCAAATGGTATGTGTTAATAGCAGAAAGCGCTATGTGTTTAGATGAGAAATATCAACATGGGAACAGAGAAACTTAGAAGTGGGAGAATATTGGAGTCTCTGAGTGGAGAGGTGTAAATTCCAGGGATAGACCATAAAATGGCAACAATGGGTAAGTTAATATAATTTCATTGGAGCATCAAAAGCTTATGTCTGGAAGCACAACTTGTATCTTGCCTTTACTGCTTCTGCTGCGCCCACTGCTGTCTTCCTCTGTCACTGTTTTGGCTGCTGCTGCCGCTTTGCTGTTTCGCTGCCACTTGACCTCTTTCCCATCTTTCTTAAGGTTATTATATTTCTGTAGTAGTTTATTCTTCCAATACTATCCCATTTAGTTTAAACTGTACAAAAGTACAATTTCGTTTTTTCTCCAACTTTCCAACATTCTGACTTGTAGTGAATTTATTTTGCTGGGGGAGAGATCTGCTCTAACCCACCACAACAGGGGTCAAGCTGGCCCCTTCTGACAACTAGAAACAGATACATGGGATGTAAAACTGCAACAAGAGCAGTGATGAAAACCTTTTGTTTCTTTCCCATGTCTGTCCCATATCAGTCTTCATGTGCCTCTTACTTCCTCTAAGAAAATGTCTCAGAATAAAAATTACTTTTTATGCAGACTGATGGCAATTTTGATTAGTTGGAAAAGTTGATGAGATGCTCTGCTGTCTCCTGCTCAAAGTCCAGCAGAGCAACTCCAGTTGACTGTACCTCTATTTGACTGTCATGTAGCTATCAGGAGTTATTGATCTTAACTTTCTGTGCAGCTCTTGTTAGAGTTTAATAAATACATGAGGGTGGGGTGAGTGGTTGGGCATTCTGTAGATGATGCATACATTTTATTGTGAATAATAATACTTCCACTCCTGTAAAACTTTTGACAAGATATTGAACATATCTCTAAACAGAGGGTTTTTTCTGCAAGAGGGTTTACAACTAAAAGGAAGAGCTTGTACTGGTTATCACTTGCCTTTATTTATGCCTTTAGTTTTGGGATTGGGTTTGCTGATCAGAAAAACATTAGTCTGTTTAGCTGGCATTTTGTTTGGTTGTAGTTGTATGGCCATCCTCTACCCACACCACAGACATTGTCCTAGTTAGAGTGCATTCAGTGTTTCTGGACCGGCAAGCCTGGCAGCTCAGGGTATGTAGCAGAAAAAGTGTCTTAGCTGACAGCAAAGCACCACACGGAGTGATACCTACCTGTTGGGCCTCTTCAGCAGAAGAGAGAAGAGAAACCTATCAAACCTGCAGAAGTGCTTTAGTATTCACAGATAGTCATTGATTTGAATGAGGGTAGAGAGGCTCTGCAGAGGGACCTGGATAGGCTAGATCAATGGGACAACGTTAATGGGATGAGATTCAACAAGGCCAAATGCCAGGTCCTGCACTTGGATCACAAGAGCCTCAAGCAATGCTACAGGCTTGGGACAGTGTAGCTGGAGAGCTGCCTGGAAGAAAGGGTTCTGGGGGTTGTAATAGACAAGAACTGACTATGAGCCAGCAGTGTGCCCAGGCAGCCAAGAAGGCCAATGGCATCCTGGCTTGGATTAAAAATTCTGTGGCCAGCAGGAGTAGGAACATGATTGTCCCCTTCTGCTTGGCTTTGGTGAGGCCACACTTCAAATATTGTGTTCAGTTTTGGGCACCACAATACAAGAGAGATGTGGAGGTGATGGAGCAGGTCCAGAGGAGGGCAACAAAGCTGGGGAAGGACCTGGAGAATAAATCTTATGAGGAGCAACTGAGGGAGCTGGGGATGGTTAGTTTGAGTTAGAGGAGGCTGAGGAGAGACCTCATTGCTGTCTACAACTACCTGAAGGGTCATTGTGGAGAGGCTGGAGTTGGCCCCTTCTCACAGGCAGCTGGAAACAAAACAAGGGGGAATGGCCTCAAGCTGAGACTGGAGAGGTTTAGATTAGATATTAGGAAATTGTTTTTCATGGAGAGAGCTGTCAGATACTGGAATGAGCTGCCCAAGGAGGTGGTGGGGTCACCCACCCTGGATGTGTTTGAGAGTCATTTGGATGTGGTTCTTAGGGCTATGGTTTAAGGTGAATCTTGTAGAGTAGGGTTATAGGTTGGATTTGGTGATCTTGAGGGGCTTTGCCAACCTGGATGATTCGTGATTCTGTGATTACTGCATCTCTCAGATGTTCTCAGTAGGGGATTTATTTATGGTAATTGCTTGGTGTCTGACAGTGTAAATAAATTCAGACTTATCAGACACTGAGGTAGCTTTACATAACATGTAATTCTTGTTTTATATTCATCTAGCCATTGAAACCTTTCCCAGAATTGCAGTCCTGTTATTTTTTTTTACAATTCAGATAATTTAGGGACATCTATTTATATAATTTTAATTGAGGATACATATCCATATCTCCTAGCTGCTTTGAAGTGCAATGTCATCCTCTAGCAGCTTCTTTTTACTTCTTTAAATGGATGTCTGGAGGATGCTATGTTAAACAAACCATGACAGTCCAAAGATGTACTGCTTACCTTACACATCTTGAATTCACTGCTTTGAGGCACTCTGATTTTCCGTGAGTTTGATAACCTGTCCTGAACTGACACTGATGGTTCAGGCAGACAGATTTGCTTACATGCGATTTCTCCGTCTCCATGGGGTTCATGAATCAGTACTACACCTTTAATTACACATTTTATTTACTGATATTCTTCTCCTGTTTTTTGGTAAAACATCTAGGTGCAATATCTCAAGTGATACTTGATCACTGAGAATCAATCTAACAGAAAAGCAGCTGGTTCCAGATGACTTCATCTGAAAGTTCTGTACTGTTTGAAGAGCAACGGGGCTATCTTTTTTTTACCTGCAGTACTCCCTATAGAATAAACAAAAAGGTTATTTATCATTAATAATGATAATATATCATTATCAAAATGTATCATTATAAAATGTTTCTGAATTTATGCTTTTTATTTAAGGTATTTGCAGCAGCTCTGCCTTACAAGTGCAGAACATGTGAGCTATTTAAAATGAACGTACAAATAAGGTCTTTACCCAGTGCAGTTGCATTTGCACATGGTTTTGCATTTGGGGACTTTGTGAAGCACTTCTTGGTCACAGCCTGTGATAAAGTGAATCTGCAGTTGGGGAACATTTCTCAAACAGTGGGGAAGATGTTTATCCTTAAAATTTTAAATTGCATTTTCTAGTAACATGAATATTTGTGTTCTGGGATAAGCAAACAGGCAGAAAAAAATTGGATTACTTGACTGTCACTGGAGCAGAGCTGTACATTGTTAGTAGGCAGAGAAAGTCAAAATCCAGGTAGAGCACACAGAGAAGACATAAAGTTACGTGTGGGTGGTGAAAGGCCTTTCTGGATGAGGCCTTTCTGATTATGAGAAAAGCGGTGACTCAAATTTCAGTTTAACAAAAGCACTGTAAATGTTTCTTTTAATCTTATTTTAGCTTTCTGGCATGCAATATTTGTATGTAGTTGAACTAATTTTAATGGGTGAATTTTTATTTCAAAGTGAAAAGAGATGTTCTGTGCTGCAAGCAGCAGGTGTGTTTTTAATCTTTAATAGGTCACCTTCCTCAGTGCAAGCAGGCAAGCTGCTATTGATCAAAGAGGTTTTGTTGGGTAGCTCTCAGATTATTGAGTGACAAACTTTATTGAATTTGACTTAACAGAAGTCACAAGGCAGCTGAAGCATAAGAGCTTGCACTACCATCAGAGTCATTTTACGACAGCCAGGGAGCAAAGCTCAGAGATGGATACTGAGCTCTTTGCTGGCCCTTGGAGATTAACTGAACAGCCTTCCTACCAATTCCCAAGCCTGTCAGCAGAACCAATTAGATTTTCAACCAGTAGACAAGAAGGGTGGCACTTGGGGACCTTTTTGCTTTAGGTCGAAGGCTTTTCAGACTGCGATGAGATGACATTGATGATGACACATTGAGCATTGGTTGGTTTTAAGACAAGTTAAATTAGCAGTCTTGAAATGATTCCAACTGTCTCCTGACTTCTCACTGTTGCCATATTCAGTGGATCCTGTCAGGAGCAGGTTGATGACTTAATAGTCTTTCTTGAGTGGATTTGAGCACTTTGGCTGTGTGTTTATGTGTAGTTGTCATGCTTAAAATATTCATATAAAGGTTTGAAATATTTATTTGAAGGAGCCTTCTGCAGAGTTCAGCAGTACAGCTTTCACTGATTCTGCCTACTTTATCTCTTTTTTTCCCCCCTTTTTTGCTGCTCTAAGCAGTTTTGCTTAGAAAGTGTCTCTAGCTATGTTTGATCTGTACAAAGTGACATTGTTTCTTGTGGCTATTGATAACATAAAGCACTTAAGAAGTTTAAGAATTTATTCAGCATATGATTTCCAAAGCTCTGGATGGCAAGTTCCAATCCGACCTGTGCAAACATTACAGTGAGTTTGAGACCCATTTCAGGTTAGAAAAGGTGTACTCATCTTGTACAGTCTTGTAAACATTTTGTAATCTTTGATGCTAATCCAAATGGGCTGTGATAGATATGTAAAAAGGGGAAAAGCAGAAAGGGATAGGAATGAAGATGAAGCCTGCCATAATAAAATTGCCTGAGGCTATTGAAGCAGTGAGCAGCATATCATGATGAGACTGTTCTTTTAAAACTATGTGATACTTTAAAGACATTCTGCTGTAGTGGATTGGCAGCTTGTCTGCTCTAAAAGCTGCTAAAATAAATCAAAGTAAGGTGAGCTAACTGACTTAAAATCCCTACCTTAATGTGAAAAAAATCCTAATCATTACTAGAAATAAAACTGAAGTTGTTAAAATTAGCATGCCTGTAACTTTTAATGTTTGTTACTTTTAAATGCTCCACATTTGAAGGTTATGACTAGAATTTTTCCTTCTGAATACCTAAGGTTAAACTCCTACACCTAAATCCATGTTTATTCACCAGATTAGGTACTTAGACCTCATCAGTGTTTATAAATATGTGCAGAGTGAGTGCCAGGAGGCTGGAGCCAGGTTCTGCTGGTGATGCCCAATGACAGGACAAGGGGCAATGGGTGGAAGCTGAGGCATAGGAAGTTCCATTTAAACATGAGGAGGATTTTTTTTCCCTGTGAGGGTGACAGAGCACTGGAACAGGCTGCCCAAGGGATTGTGGAGTCTCCCTCTCTGGAGATATTCAAAACCTGCCTGCATGTGTTCCTGTGTGATCTGGTCTAGGTGATCCTGCTCTGGTAGGGGGTTTGGACTGGCTGAGCTTTTGAGGTGCCTTCCAGCCCCTGAGGTTCTGCGATTCTGTGATTAACCTGTGTTTAGAACCCGATGGCAACAATTGGGTTTGAAAATGCTGGTGTTCCATTGAATATTAAACCCTGAACTACTGTTTTCTCTCCGTAAGCGCTCTTCATAGTTTTTTAAGGATGATGATTTTAAAGAAGAGGGACAAAAAAGAAAGAGCAGTCACCTGCAGTTTTTAGACCGTTCTCTAAAGACCACAGGCAGGATAACACACAAAAGGTTGACTGTCATTTAAAGTATGGCAAGTGTTACTCCAAACAACAGTATTATTTTTCCGTGGGAAGTATGTGTGTTTGTCGTAGTAAAGGATTTGGAACATCTATCTGTCATGGCAAAACTAAATTTTAAGTGCTGCATGTTTGAACTATTTTATGCCATGCTGTAAGCGTAGTCAAGGGCAGGCAAGCCCTTGACGAGTACAGTTTTGAAGGTGTCGTGGAGGGCCCATAGGCCTAAAATAGGCTTATACATGTTCTGCCATGCCTGGACATGTTTACTTACCTGCCATACCAGAGGTAAGCACGGACGTAAAGGCGCACAAAGAATCTGGTGCCACAAAGTCTGGCCTGCCCAGGGCCCAGGTTGTGTAAGTGGCTGTGTAAGCCCACGCGCCCAGCTTATGGCCTGCCTGGCGCAAGGCCTGTGCCCTTCCCATATCTGGGGGAGCCAGGCCTGTGGACCCTGCCTAATTTGGTATGTTTTGGCTGACTGCCAAAAGCTGATTGCATAATATCCTGGCCAAAGGACCATTAAGCTCGGCCCACATCTGTTAAATAGGAGAATACAGCAATGACAGCGCTAATATCGGTGGGTTGCTCTGCCTGTTAAAATGGGGCTCTGTTTTCTGGAGCATGCTGCCTTCTCTGTTCATATTTGTGATGGTTTGGGTGTTCCTCCCCCTCCCCCCCCGCCCTTTGGAAATCACCCAGACTAGACTCAGCCAGCTCTGGAAATTGTATGAAGTTTATATTTACAGCTTAGCACAATATACAAGCAGATATTTACAGTATATACAGTTATAGACAAGGTAAAAGGTAATACAGAAACACAACAGCCCTCTCAGAAACCTGAGTCCCCAGGAAGGGCTTTCAACCACCCCTTCACCTTCCCCCTACCCCTCTCAACTTTACCCCAGTCCCAAGGAAGAATGGAGGTTCAGCCAGGGGGGGTTAGGAAGCAAAGTGGATTAATTAAAGAAAGGGAGGGTGCAGTTAGGAGAGAGAGATGCAGCTCAAAGCTTGCCAGCATCAGAAGTGGTTATCTATGTTTTTACTTCTTGTTTTTATACATCTCAGTAAGCCTATGAAGGAGGTAGACATCAGCCTTGTTTTCCTTTCACAGCCTGTAATCTACTTCTTCTCACCAAAACATTCCAGCTAGCTTCAAACTAGCACAATATTTTCATGGAACTTTTATTTGGTCAGCCAGTTTAATTCCCGTTTAAACTCTTAAGATGAAATTTCCTGAGTTTTCTTTGAAGAAAAATTAAAGTATTTTCAAAAATGTTAATGAAATTTTCAATTGTATATAGAGAAGAACAGGCAGTTACTTAGTACTGACAAGTTGATATTTGTTTTTTTTGTTTGGTACTTTCAGCTTCCAGCCAATGACTCTTGTTAAAAGTTTGGCTTTTCAATCAGAGGCCTCTATTACCAAGTTTTTCCCCATGTAGATGCTTGTACATTTACAATAGGCTCCCCTTCTCACATTATGTTTTATGAGCAAAATTAAGAGATCTCCTTTTGCATTTTACTTTAAATAATTATTTAATAAATTTAATAGTTTTCCTCTGAAACCTCTTCACATGCCAGCATCCACACCAAGTCTAGTATTTATTAGCAGCTCTATTAACTAGGAGGGCAACGTAATGCCTTTTTTTGCAGGCAGGAGTATTTCCATCAACAGGTGTACATTCACTCTCTGGAGAACTTGGTCTCTCATTGCAGAAGCATTTTCAGAAGTCTTTTTTCCTAGGTTTGTTAGTATTAAACCACATCTAACTTGCATCCACCTAGGATATCAAGAAATCCAAACCACACTGTATCGTCGAACTGTGATCTTCGCAATAACCCCCTACATCAGCTTTTGTGCTGTCTGCAAATTGTATCTGCAATGTTGTGTTTCCAGATGAAGATGTCAAATGACATTAAGCTCCAGGGAGAACTCAGCATTTCAGTACCTGAATGGGACCTACAGGAAGGCTGTCAAGGGGCTGTTTTGAAGGGTGATAGGACAAGGGACAGTGGCTTCAAACTAGAGCAGGGCAGATTTATATTAGACGTAAACAGGAAGCGACCTGGCTAGGCTGGACAGATGGGCACAGTCCAGTGCCATTAGTTTTAATAAGTCCAAGTGCCAGGTTCTGCACTTTGGTCACATCAGCCCCATGCAGTGCTACAGGCTGGGGACAGAGTGACTGGAGAGGTGATGGAGTCGAAGTCCCTAGAAGTGCTTAAAAGGAGACTGGATGAGGCCCTTAGTGCTATTGTTTAGTTAATTAGAAGGTGTTAGGTAATAGATTGGACTCGATGATCTCGAAGGTCTTTTCCAACCTGGTTAATTCTGTGGTTCTGTGACTCTAAATTCTCTCACTTTTAGTTCTACAATCAATCTAGCTTTCAAAGTGAGGCTTAATGTGTCACTTCCCTGTGTTGACTCACTTAATGATTTTTCAATTAAGACAGTTTAATGCAGTTTTAAAAATTCCATTAATTCTTAAAATTAGCAGTTTCCTGTTGTTGACACACGTCACATGATGTCAGACCCTAATGACAAGACAAATCTATTTTTTTCTCCTTGGTGACAGAGCCTATGGGTGTTAGTCGTTCTGTTCTCCAGGATGACTTGGTTGTCTGTTGCACACAGCAGTAAGGAACCCACTAGGACATTCATTTATACTATTTATTACCCATTATTTAGTCAGGACCATTTAATTTCAGATGACAGTGATGTAGGTAATACTGGTTTTTATTTCAAAGAAAACACCATACATCTTATTTATGAAATATTGCATTTAAAAGATTGAACATCACATGATAAAATAGCAGTGTTGTTGTGCATTGGAAATCATAGTTTTGTCACCATGGGTTTATTTGTAAACAGGTGGTCCCCACTGGGAACACACCTAAGCGCCTTAACCCAAACACGAAGATAACAGAAAGAGTGTGGCCAGCAGGACAAGGGAGGTTATTCTTCCCCTGTACTCAGCACTGCTCAGGCCACACCTTGAGTGTTGTGTCCAGTTCTGGGCTCCTCAATTCAAGAGAGATGTTGAGGTACTGGAATGAATCCAGGGAAGGGCAATAGGCAATAAAGCTGGTGAGGGGGCTGGAGCACAGTCCTGTGAGGAGAGGCTGAGGGAGCTAGCCATGGTTAGCCTGGAGAAGACTCAGGGCTGACCTCATTGCTGTCTACAACTACCTGAAGGGAGGCTGTAGCCAGGTGGGGGTCAGTCTCTCCTCCCAGGCAACCAGCAGCAGAACAAGGGGACACAGTCTCAAGTTGTGCCGGGGAAAGTATAGGCTGGATGTTAGGAGGAAGTTGTTGCCAGAGAGAGGGATTGGCATTGGAATGGGCTGCCCAGGGAGGTGGTGGAGTTGCCATCCCTGGAGGTGTTCAAGAAAAGCCTGGATGAGGCACTTAGTGCCATGGTCTAGTTGACTGGCTAGGTGCTAGGTTGGACTGGATGACCTTGGAGGTTTCTTCCAGCCTGGTTGATTCTATGATTCCATAGCACTATTGGATTGAAACATTGCTAACAGAGGAATAGGATTTTGCCTCAAGACTATAAAACTTCAGTTCTGGCAATAATTTTTTTTCAGTTCTAGGAGGCTATCATGGAAGTGAGGACTGCCAGGAAAAATAAATTATTAGAAAAGCATTACTTAGTTCAGACATCACAGTCCTTATCAACTGTACTTTAAGATGTAATTCTTTCATGATTAGTGCTGAGGTTGTGTATCTTTTGTCCAGACATTCCTGTCTATTTAAAGTTTTCCTTAATTTTTCCTTAATTATTTGCATCACTTTATGTGTATTGAGGGAAAGAAGTTAATTGATATTAAATAAGCACATTACTTAAAGCAGAGGATATAATAATATCCTCTTGCATACTGACCTTTTAAATCTCATGAAGAGGTGAAGTAAGGACCAGTATTATCCTTATTTGTTTCACTTCAATTGCAAATATGACCTTTCAACAACTTTTAATCTGCTTTAACACTTGCAACTGGTAACCAAAGCATTAGACAACCACTTATGTTCTACTTGGTTTATCACTGTACTACAGTAGCAATCAAGAACAGAGAACTGACACATTTATGGCCTGTGGCAAAAGCAAAGCAATTAGGAGAATCAGTGCTGGATTACATCATCTTAAAGCAGATTTATTGTGAGTGAACTAAGTTAACTTTCACACTATGGATATCACAACAGTTTTAATCTTTCAGTAACATCTTGTGTACAAATTAATTATAAATTTGGCTGTATTATTTTTGACATGGAGGAAATCATTGTGAAAAGCCATTATTGTGCAGTTTTTGAAACATGCAGGTTATGAAACAATGAAATTCCATTTTGCTTCACTGTTTGTGCAGTTTAATCACAGTGGCCTCAGAAAATGAGCATGGGAATAAAATTCTCTGTATGTTGTTACAATATGTGCTGTAGTTAGAACAATAAGTTTGCTTTATTTATCAAATAGAAAGCACACACATATCCGCCCCACCCCAGCTTCAGGAGCATTAGAAATGTGTTACTTCATACAGAAAGTTACTGATGCCCCTCATTATGTAGAAATTTTGGTTTAGAAAGTTAAGAACACTGCCTTGTGCTTTTTCTCCTCTGTTGTTGTTAATCTGTACTACAAAACTGTATAAAACACAGCTTAAATAATTTGCAGAGAGCATTTCCTTGACAGGAAAGTTCCTCGCCAAAGTATATCTGATGTGTATCATCAGAGTGCCCTTTCTCCTATCAGGACATTACTAATTTGGCAGGCAAAACATCTATCCCCCTTTGAAGATGGAAGATTACCTTAAATTCTTGTCTGTGTGAGTTGGTTTTAGCCTGGACCAACTACTGAACATACATCAGTGTTATCTAAGCCTGGCAATATGCAGTGTTCAATCTGTGTGCATAGAATCATCGAATAACAGAATTGGCCAGGTTGGAAGAGACTTCCAAGATCATCCAGTCCCAACCTATCACCCAGCCCTATCTAGAGAAGTCACTTCTAAATTGTGCTTTTTTTTAAATGGACCTTTCATGTGCGTTTATAGAAGGTTTCTTGGTTTCAGTCATGTTTCTGTAACTTTTCAGAAAAAAATGCTAAACTAAATTGGGAGGTTTGTATGTACTTTTTAGAGTATGTAATCAAAAAAAAACATGCCAAATATGGATGTTATTTTGATGAAAATACTATTTTCTGACCTCTGATAAGTGATGTTGTATATGCTAGAAAAACAACTTCAAGTAAGACCTAAGGCTATGAGCTTGCAGTGGTGTGGCCTTCCATTAGGTACATTGAGAAGTCCTTGACTGTTACTAATTATGCAAAATTAATAATCAATATTATTTTTTATATCCAGGCAAAGATTGTTAATAGTTATGAAACATATTTATTAACACTGAATCTCACCAGAAAACTTATTTACAATGTTCAAAATTCACAGTTTGGATATTTATACACACTGGGAACAGGCAACCTGGAACACTTGAGAAATAACTAGCAAGTACAAACATTAAACTTAGAACTGCAAAGACGTTCTTAGTTTCTATTATACTGCTTGCCCAGAAGGCAACTTGAGAAGCTGCTTTCTGCTGCTAAGGCAGAAAGGCACAGTAGAATCTAGATAGTTACAGAATTTCTTACAAAGAGGCTTTGAATATTTATGGAATCACAGAATCACAGAAATATCCAGGTTGGAAAAGCCCCTCGGGATCACGAAGTCCAACCTATAATCCCACTCTACAAGATTCTCCTTAAACCATATTCCCAAGCACCACATCCAAATGATGCTTAAACACACCCAGGGTGGGTGACTTTTGTATGTAAGCAAGTCACTTTCTCTGGAGTCTTCAATTAAGATCTCAAAACTATGCACAAATAGATAAATCTAAGCTATTCTCAAGAGATATTTTTCTCTGGTTTCATATTAACAGTAGCTGTTAAGGAGTTGTAAGTTCTTGTCACAAATGCTCAAAATGTCACCCAGATTGCCAAAAAGGACAGATTTTTAACATACAAAAATGCTTCTGTCCTGCTGCACTTGCGTATCTTTACTGGAAGAAAAGTAGACTACTTGTTGGACTTGTGGTACTCTTCCCAGAGGCAGTTTACCATAACATAGTTAAGCAAATATTTGTGTTTATCAGATTTTTTTTTTCAGTAGGATTATTAATTTCATACAAAGGCTTCAGCTTAGCAGGTACATGTTTAACATCTAGACTGGGTTTATGTCTTACATTCCTATATGCTTAGTCCAAAGGACTGTTGAATACAAAAGTATACTGAAGTGGCTATTGTAAAAAGGCCAGGGAGTTAGGCTCCGACCCCTACTTAAAACTGGTAAATTATAAAGATAGCAGTTATGAGGCAACAATTTGCAATCTTTGGGCATTGTTTAAGAGAAGATTAACAATGAAGATAGAAAATGGCATTAGTGGACCTACATAGTTCGCTATTTATAGGGAAACAAGTATGGCAATGTGTAATTGTCAACAGATGATTTGTTGGTCATGAGAACTGCCATTTTTTCATGGAACAGATGGATGTAAAAGGATAAAGATAGCTGTGGAGTGATGCAACATGTACTTTGTTTACATGAAGTTGTCAAACATGTGTGGCAAGACCGTTTTCAGTTGGGCGCTTGGCATGAACTTCAAAGAGTTATAATAGGGGAAGCAGACAGGTGTTGTTTTCCTTGGAAATGATAGTGAAAGAATAAGTACTTGAAGTTTGTCTGGCTGACAGTAAGTATGATAACAAGGTAGTTTCAGGGTTTAAAGAACATAACTTTAAAATGTCAGTGTGTGGTGATACTCACAATGAATATAGTCCTGCCACCTGTGGGTAAGGAATATGAGTGCACATCCAAGGTCTGTAGCACGAACAGCAAAACAGAAACGAAAATCAGGGAAATGGTCTGCACAACAGGCAGCAGCATGAAGACCTGAAGACTGGGAATTGCTCTAGTTCTGAAGAGTCATGCTCAAACAGTTGGAGCCCACCTTACTTTTGTATGGTGAGTAGTGTGCACTGCAAGGCCAAACCATTGCAAAGCAGCTCCCCATTTCAATTCACAACATTCCTACTTAGCAGTTTACCTTTGCATCAAGCTGGCCAGTGCATTTGCTCTAAACCAGCCTGTTTTGTAAGCTCTGTGCTCAGAATAATTTTCCTCCTATCTGTTTATCTTTACACCCAGGTGGCTTTAGCTAAAGCTATCTCCTTCAACATGGCTGGAGAAGGTTCTGGTTTAATTGCAGTAGTTCAGTTAATATGTAGACCACCATACTCCATAAATGCTTCCTACAGAAGAAAACACCAGTCTTTATTTCATGCAGTATTTATTTTGTCCTTGTTAATGTCTTTGGTGAAGGTATTGCATGGATTATATACACATGACAGTTCACTGAAAGTGATAAATTCCTGCATTTATCTTTTCTTTCCCATGCATGAATTGTAGTTGGTCTTTGCAAGCAGTTGAGCTGTTTTGAGCAGCCCGTTTCAGACAGAATGTGGAATTTACCCCAAGGTGGGTAAAATAACAACACAGAATTGGAAATTAAATAGAGATAATGTTTACAAGAGCAGATAGAAATACAAAATGTAGTAAGGGGGAAAGGATGTATACAACCTGGCAAAGGCCCAGTCCTGCTGTGGGCCAGACCCAAGAAAGGCCATGTTGTGCAGCAAAAATTGTCACTCTTGCTAGCTAGTCCTACCTCCTACACAGCAAACCCAGAGTTAAGAGCGCAGAGCAAGAAGCAGGGGAGAAGAGAAAGGCAATGCTTGCTGGAAGGGCACAGAATCACAGAATTAACCAGGTTGGAAAAGACCTCTAGGATCATCGAGTCCAACCTATCACCTAACTCTTCTAATTGACTAAACCATGGCACTAAGTGCCTCATCTAGCCTCCTTTTAAACACCTCCACCACCTCCCCAGGCATCTCATTCCAATGCAAATCACTTTCCCTGAATAATTTTTTCCTAATGTCTAGCCTAAACATGCCCTGGCACAGTTTGAGGCTGTGTCCTCTTGTTCTGTCACTGGGTGCCTGGGAGAAGAGACTTCTTATATAGTTAAAATACAGGATAAGGAATGGAATAACAAGTTATAAAATCCTTTACCTTCCCCCCTGGTACTCTCTGCCTGCTTGAAGGAGTTTTCTTCTTTGTGATTTTACAACTACTCTTTAACCCACAACAGCAGTCAAGTCAAGTAGTTTGATGTACTAATAAACTCTGTATAATAGACCAAACATTTTGTATGGTCACTGGTGACCTAAGTAGCATGCAAGTTATTAGCCACAAAACCAAGCAAGCTAAATTTCTGACAACAGCTGGTGCAGCTGTGTTGGAATGGGCAAAAATAGCATTCCCGTTTTCTGCCATAAAAAAACCTTATCACTATTTGCACTTTTGCTGCCTTATCATATTGTATTACTATCAATCATATCAGTACAATACAGAGGTGTTAGCATATCCGCTCATGGTTATATAAAGAAGTGTTACCATTAAAGTGTCATAAAGCTATGCGAAGCCATAAATATTTCTGGACCAATCTTATGAATTTCTAATGCAAAACTACTAAAATGTAACACATTTTCTAATGAAGAAACTGTAACAGAAACAAATCTTTTGGGGCAGTCTAAGTTTTCTGTATTTGACTGTAATTTAAATAAGTAACAATTAAATTGCTTACAGGCTTCCCACTTTAAGAACAGTTTCAGAGGTGAATTCACTTGCAATGCCTCTTCCTGCAAGTGACAGCCTCTGGAGCTATTTTCCATGCTTGGACATACCTTCACAAGGACTCTCTAGTATTAGGATGAGAAAGTCATTCCAATTTGGGTAAGACCAATGTATCAGCCTGGAGAGAGAAGGCATGTCTTCACAGAGAATTACAGTCAACCAAATATTCAGGATTAGAGGTTTTGAAGACAAGGAGTTTAAGGGGTGGCCATAGGATGGTTACCTGAAGGCAGGTCACTAAACTCTGCTAAACTTCTGCAGACAGAAGTAATACTTCTTTCACTCCATGAAGAAAATCCTTCCACAGCAACTTTTGAAGTCTACATGGAGTCTGCATCAACACTAGGGGCATATTGGTCACATAGCCTATGTCTGCTATACTGGAATGAGTGATTATTTTACATGGTAAAACATGTATTTTTCCATGCCTTTTTGGGTAGTCTTGATATGCCTGAAAACTAAGCCACTGAAAAGTTGCAGACCCCAAAACTGCATCATTCCCTCAGACAAAAGTTAATGACAAATAACATTTAAGCAACGTGAATGCAACACAAAATTTCAGGTATTCATAACTGACATCACTCAATACTTTCTATTATGCTCTAAAATGCCTTGCTTAGGCTTTGTATATCTCCCCTGAAATGTCAGTACTTTTGTTATGGGAAATGATACATCCATTTACTCTTGCAGTGATTCTGTTGTGGTTGTAGTCTAACTAATACCTTCCCAAAGAAATCAGCTCTTATCTGCCTTCTCTCTGGAACTTGGTGAAGATATCATAGTCTGTAGGAAATAAGGTTAGAAGTGAGCTCCAAAGGTCATCTAATCTGTCCCCATTACCACAATATCACCTCCAGGGAATGTGGCAATGACAACTACTCCTGTTTGAAATTGCAATTCTTTCTTGCTTCATGACTTACTGTGACTGAAGTAGGTTTTTTAAAAACACAGGTGTTACTATTCCTGGAAAATCCTCTTTTGTTTTTCTTTTGTTGCTGTTGTTTGTTTGTTTGTTTATTTTGTAAGGGGGAAATAAGAAATGCTTATTGTTATTTATCTGTGGCGTGTGCTAATTTGACCAGTCTAGTCTAGTCTAGTCTTAGTGGCATCTCTGAAGAAGTGCAGTTAGAACAGGGAGGAAGGCCAATTGTAGAACTCTGATTTTTTTCCCAAAAATATCTTGCATTGGAAATTGCAAGAATGACACAGATGGGATTTGCTGTGGAAAACATTAGTTTTGATCCCCCACTTTCTGATCTAGAGGGAGAAAAGGTGTTCATTTGGTTTTACGTCAAAATGCCTTCCTTTAAAATGTTTGAAATTTCAAAATCAGGTCTTCACAATCAACCTTTACTTAGAAATGTAACTCTACAAACAAAAATAAAGACTGAAATAACTGTTAAATGTTCTAGAATGTTTAAATGGAGTCCGTCCTTTAGCTGAATTCCTTTAGTTTCTGGGCTTCTTTTCTTTAGATTGTCAGTGTGTGACAGTTTTAGACCAGGATATAGACTAGAAAGTTTTTCATACTGCAAAAAATATCCGAAAGCTGACAGAGTTTAAAGTGGAAAGAATCATTAGAAAACTGCAGAACCTGATGAAAATATTGTTTCCTGGTGGTTCTGTCCAGGAAATAGAACATCAAAAATCTACTGTATTATGTGTCTAAATCTCTGTACACTCAGATTTAGATGTCTTACCCCAGATGTGTGTGACTTGTAATGCCTTAATTTTTATTATGAGCTTCACTGTGCAGCCATTCATAAAGATATGCCTACATTTATGTGTATCGTTAGAGGAACCTATGAATTGGAATACTTCTGAAAATGTGGTTCTTAAAAAGAGTCACAGAATGGTAGGCATTGAAAGAGACCTCTAGGGATCAAGTCCAACCTCCTTGCTAAAGCTGTTTTACCTAGATCGTGTTGCAAAGGAATGCACCCAGGTGGGATTTGAAAGTCTCACAGAAGAAGACTCCACAACCTCTCTGGGAAGCCTCTTCCAATGCTTTGTCACCCTCAAAGTAAAGAAGGTTTTCCTTATGCTTAGGTGGAACTTTCTGTGCTCTAGATTGTGTCCATGCCCCTTGTCTTGTTACTGGGCATGGCTGAAAAGAGACTGGTCTCATCCTTTTGACACTGTCCCTTTGGGTATTTATAAGCATTGATAAGATCCTCTCTTAGACCTGACATCTCCAGCCTAAACAGTCCCAGGGTTTTCAGCCTTTCTTTGTAAGAGAGATGCTCCTGTCTCGTCTAACCTCTGTAGCCCTTTGTTGTACTCTTTTCAGTAGTTCCCCATGTCGCAAAGCAAGGAGCACAGAACTAGACACAGTATTCCAGATGTAGCCTCACTAGGGCAGAGTAGAGGGGAAGGAGGACCTCCCTTGACCTACTGGTCAGCTGGATACCACTGGCCTTCTTGGCCACAAGGCCATGTTGCTGGCTTATGGTTAACTTGCCCTCCAGAACTCCCAGGTTCTTCTCCAGGGATCTGCTTCCCAGCAGATCAACCACTAATATGTACCAGTGCATTGGATTGTTCTTCTCCAGGTGCAGGACTCTACACTTGCCCTTGTTGAACTTCACTAGGTTCACATTATCCCTATTCTCCAGCCTGTCCAGGTCTCACTGAATGGTAGCACAGCCTTCATCATCTTCCACTGTGGTAGGTTAGCAGGATTCTTCAGTCATTGAAGTGCTACGTGGAGAGCAAACAAAACAAACCACCCTAAAACTTCCACACATAATTTGGGTATAAAAATAGTTGTTCCAGATTTCCAGTGCATTCATATTGAGCAATTGGACTTAAAGTAGGTCCAATTTATCTGTTAGGGATTTCAGAAGACTATTAAACGATACAATTTCTTTACTCAAGTATTTACTGAAGATCTAGTTAACTAAATAATGCCTATTCCCTACACTTTATACTAAAATCCTGTATATAAAAGATTTTAAAGGCTTGAAGATTTTGTCTTGTCAGAACAGAAATTTTCTCATTCAGCAGCAGCTGATGAATAATGTTCTCCTGCGGAGTACTCCATAGACAACTTCCTTCTTCCAAAATTGCTACTACCTCCTATTGCTCTCAATGGGATTGAAGCCACAGTTGCCCTCAGCAAAGATGCACTTCTGCAAAATGACTAATGCTTCCCATTGTTTCCAATAAGAGTGGAGCTTCTCTTAGGTAGAATAATTGTCCTTGAAGCACAGGAAACAGCAGAAAAAAAAAAAAAACCTAGCCAGAATAACAGTGACTATCCCAGAGATGCAGGATTGGTTTGTCTTTAAATATTAGTTTTATTTAATCTAAAATTTTAAATACTGTTATATGAGAATTGTATGGAGTTCCAAGAAACTAAAAACTTGTGGTATATGTCGCTGAGTGCAGTGACATTTAAACCTGATTACTTCTTGGGTTTATCATTTTTATTCTTTCAATTTTTTTTCAGTGGCTACAACAGACTTGTACTGTTTTTACCTTTCATCTTGATTTTACCTTAGCTTTCCATTGTCTTTCATTTCATATAATGCTTGTTGAGAGAGTTGCTAAAAAGAAATAATCGAGAGTAAATGTTCAGCACAGCAAATTAGATGCCAGGCTTAATCAGAACTGTAAGGAACAAATTAGTATATTCTACTAATATGTGCCATACTCATTAAACATCATCAAATAAACCCAAAATGTAGCTCACTGACATGAACTAGCTATTATAAATTAAATTAGAAGAATCCAGCCCACATTTCTTTTAATAATAGATACTTAGTATATTTGACTGTGCTTTGAGTCAGTAGTATCTGTAGTTCAGAGGTGATTCAGTTACTGTTGTGAGACTTAGAACAGCCTGGGGACTTAAAGTGGTCCTTATTTTGGTTCCTGACAGTGGCTTTTTCTGTTTTGAACTTTTTTCAAGGTTTGCTGTATATCTGACATGTTATAGAATCATATGACCATAGAATTGTCAGGGCTGAAAGAGACCTCAGGGATCATCTAGTTCCAAACTTCCTACCATGGATAAGGACACCTCACGCCAGATCAAGTTGCTCAGAGCCCCATCCAGCCTGGCCTTAAAGACCTTCAGGCATGAGGCTTTCACCACCTGCATGGGCAACCTGTTCCAGTGTCTCACCACTCTCATGGCAAAGAACTTCCTAACATACAATCTGAATCTACCCACTTCTAGTTTTGCTCAACTCCCCCTAGTCCTAACACAACCTGACATCCTAAAAAGTCCCTCCTCAGCTTACTTGTAGCCCCCCTTCTGATACTAGAAGGCTGCAATAAGGCCTCCTCAGAGCCTTCTCCTCTGCAGACCGAACAGCTCCAACTCTCTCAG
This sequence comes from Pogoniulus pusillus, assembly GCF_015220805.1. Taxonomy (NCBI): domain Eukaryota; kingdom Metazoa; phylum Chordata; class Aves; order Piciformes; family Lybiidae; genus Pogoniulus; species Pogoniulus pusillus. The sequence continues at coordinate 11,234,357 of NC_087281.1, read as the reverse complement.
TCTGTCTTCACAGGAGAGGTGCTCCAGTCCTCTGTCATCCTCATGGTCCTTCTCTGGACATGTTCCAGCATGTCTAGATCTTTCTTGTAATACGGACTCCAAAACTGGATGCAGACTTCAAGGTGAGGTCTCACTGGAGCAGAGTAGAGGAGTAGAATCACCTCCCATGACCTGCTGGCTACAGTTCTCTTGATGCATTTGGCTTTCTGGGTTGCAAGTGCACACTGCTGGCTCACGTTGAGCTTCTCATCCACCAGCACCCCCAAGTCCCTTTCTTCAGGGCTGCTTTCAAGCCAGTCACTGCCCAGCCTGTATTGGTGCTTGGGATTGCCCCAACCCAGATACGGGACCTTGCACTTGGTTTTGTTGAACTTTATGAGGTTAGTTTGTGTCCACCTCTCCATCCTGTCTGGATGGGTCCTTGCCCTCTGTCTGTCAGCTGCACCACACAGCTTGGTGTTGTTGATGAACTTGCTGAGGGTGCACTCAATGCCACTGTCCATGTCAATGACTAGGATGTTGAACAAAACTGGTCCCAGTACTGATCCTTGAGGAACTCCACTTGTCACTGGCCTCCACTTGGACATGGACCCATTGGCAGCCACTCTTTGGGTGCAGCTATCAAACCAGTTTTTAATCCACTGAGTTGTCTTGAAGCCTTGGATACTCCAAAAGTCCTCTCCCTCCGTGGTTTGAATGGGAGAGGAAAGGCACAAAAAACCTGTTCCCCTCCCCTGCCCTACAGTCTTGAAGCAGAGGGAGCAAAGGGCCCTTCCGGCACAGGTAACCCATGCAGATGCCTGCGCTGGAATCGGGATGGGCATTGGCTGTGGTCATCATGCCTAGGCAGTGGTAGCTTGACTCTTTGTCTAGGAAAGGTATAAATATTGGAGTGCTTCCTGTCTTGGGGTTCCTGCCTTAGAGTTCTCCCCTGCCTGGATAGTTCCTGCAGAAAGAGTCCCCTGGTGCTCCAAAGGACAAGCTCCTGAGGGACAGGACCCTCCCTGCTTTGGACGCTTCCCTCCAGAAGCACTCTTTTGTGCAAGCTTAATAGACCTAACTTGCCTCGGATGGCTTTTGAAAGTGTCAGCTGACAAGGATTTGGACTGCCCTTTCTCTCAGACAGTTTGGCTCACCTGTGAGTAGTATAACTGTCTGCTCAGCCTGATTGATACTGGGAAAAGCCGTGTTTATGGCTTAGCCTTTTCCATTTCCTGACTTCTACAATAGCCAGATTTATCTGGAGTACCCTTTGTAAGATATTCTCAATGAAATGGAGTCTGCTAATTAAACTAAATTAATTTCTGTATATAGTTTTGGGGGTGGGGTTTTGGGATAATAAAATGATTCTATTTTTATATATTCCTGACCTGGCCATGTTAATCCCCTGCCTCCACAACAGTTGTCCATCCATCAAACCCATGTTTTACCAGTTTGGAGACCAGGATGCCATGCAGGACAGTGTCAAAGGCTTTGCTTAGGTCCAGGTAGATGATGTCAGTTGCTCATCCCTCATTTGTTAATGTTGTGACCTTTTCATCAAAGGTCACCAGGTTTGTCAGGCAGGATTTGCCCTTGGTGAAGCTGTGTTTGTTATTCTTCTACCTCAGCAGTGCCTTCAGAAGGAGACTGCAGACTCCATGATCTCAACAGGCACAGAGGTGAGACTCACTGGCCTATCATTCCCCGACTCTTTCTTCTGTCCCTTTTTTGAAAACAGGGATTATGCTTCCCCTTTTCCAGCCAGTGGGGACTTCACCAGACTGCCACGACTTTTGGAATATGAGAGAGAGTTGTTTAGCAACTTCGTCCACCAGTTCCCTCAGTACTTATGTGTGTATCACATCAGGCTCCATGGACTTGAACGCTTTCAGGTTCATCAGATGGTCACAAACCTGATCTTCACTTAGAATGGGCAGTTCTTTATTCCAGCCCCTGGCATTATTTTCTGTGATTTCAGGAGTGTGGCTGGAGCCCTTGCCAGTGAAGACAAAGATACAGAAGTCATTGAGAACCTCAGCCTTCTGCATGTCACTTGTCACCAGTTCACCTGTTTCTTTCCTGAGGGGGGCCACATCTTCCCTAGACATCTTTTTGCCATTAATGTACCTATAGAATATTTTGCTGTTCCCCTGGATGTGCCTGGATAGATTTAATTCAAACTGAGCTTGGCTTCCTTATATACTTCTTTTTCTAGCTGTCCTTTCTTCCAGTCCAGACTTTCTTTTTGTGTGACAGTGTGTCCAGGAGCTTCTTGCTCATCCAAGCAGGTCTCCTAGCAATTTTCTTGCCTTGCTCTTTGTTGGTATACTTCGCTCCTGGACACAGAGAAGGTGATCCATGAGCACTGACCAGCTGTCCTAAGCCCCTTCTCCCTCTAGGGCTTTGTCCCACAGTACCTCAACCAGAAGGTCCCTGAAGTGATCAGTCTTCATGCCTAAAGCCCAGGGTTGTAAGCTTGGAGTATATCCTCCTAGTTGCCCTGAGGATCTTAAGTTCTATCATTTCATGGTCACTGCAACCAAGGTTATCTCTGAGCCCCACATTGGTCACCAGCCCTTCCCTACTGGTGAGAACAAGGTCCATATGGCATCTTTTCTTGTTGGTTCCCTGACCTTTTGGAGGAGGAAGCTGGATTAAAATCATTAAGAAGTATTTAACAGCAGTGCTTATAAAGGGGGAAATGCAATACAGTAGAATATTATACTTTTTTTCTATGTATCTTTTACTGTTTCAGGTATCTGAAAATACTGTTTGTTGCTGTTTGATCACTTGATATCAAACTGGTTCTGGCTGGAGGCAACAGTGCCAATGAGGCATTGTGACCTCGTTTTAGTCTATTTCATCCTTTTTCATGCCATTTGTTAACATAGACAGGGAATATACATTTTATATGGCACTTAGAAAACTAGGGCTGTATATTGTTTTTAAAGGACAAGACAGAAGGGTGTTTTTTTGCCGTTAGCAGCATAGTTTGCTAATAAAACTTGTACTGACAGCTTCAATGTGTATAGAGTAATCTCAAAAATAATTATGACGTGATTACAAAAAAAAAAAAAAGTAAAAACAAGAAGTAAAGAAGTACTTCATGTATTTTGTGTTATTTTCACTAGTGCAACTTAACAGACTTCAGTGAACCTTTCCACTTTTTGGTGATGAAAGATCAGCATTATCTCCTGCCTAATTTCTTTGTGGATGTTAGCGATTTTTGTGATTCTAATAACATAGCAGTATAAAGATCTCATAGCCATAAAAGAGTTCATCATCTATAATTCCTGTCCTCTGTTTGTGTAATTACAGTAAAATCATAGCCATAAAATTCCAAATTGAGTTCACCAAGGATATAGAAATCTTTAGTTTATAGGTGAAGGGAAAGGGATCTCCCAGACCAAAAAGTGTGGTGGCTCTCTTGTGCTGTGGCAATTGGCAGAAAAAAAAGGAATAGAAGAACAGAAGACCAAAGAGTAGAACACTGCTTTGTTCTAAGGTAATGTCTTCCAATAAGAAAAAAGAATGATTTTTGATGACCATAGTGTAACTAAATTTAGCACCTGTTTGTGTGACCAAAAAAAAACAACAACCCCCTCCTCCCCAAAAACAAAAAAGAGACATTCAATGGATATTAAACTTAAGTGATACATTGGATTGTTTAGACAAAATGATTTTAATATTAAGGGGAGTAGGAAGCTTAGAGACAGCTCAGGTGTTTACCTTTAAAAAAAAATTGTTGATTTTCTTAAGAGGAGCTGAAGCAGAATCCACTACAAAGCAATGAAATTACCCTTTGCAGGCAATGCAGAAAGTCCATATTTATTCTGGGAGTAAAATGTAGATTTGCACTTTGAATTGTATGAAAGCAATTCGGTATGACAAGCTCTGCCTTCCATATAGATGAAAATGAGGCAGGTAAGGCGCAGGTGACTTCCTCATGCTAATGTGGTCAATGTGTAGCAGATCCACAAAAATTAGACTGGGTTTTCTTACATTCTCAGGTCAAATTTTCTCTCCTACTTTGATGTCAGTGAAAATTCGTCTGAGACTTGCCCTTGCTTTACTAAATTGACAGTTTTCTGACAGAAGTAGAGTTGCTGTGAACTGCAGAACAGGTCCCATAGAATTCAGCTGTGTTTTTTGAGAAACAACAGGATTCGTTATACTCAATTAGGAACAATAGGTCAAATTCAGTAGTGGCTATTCCTCATGCTGTGGAAAAGTAGGTGTAGGTGTGCCACGGGCTATCATGCCACAGGCATCAGAAGAGACGGGGAGACGCTTGGTGCAAGCAATTCCAATCCATTTATTACATTCCAAACATGTGTTTCTCTACCTTTCAACAGAAGGCTACACATTGTATTAAACTGCAACTGGTTACATGTACTTGTGTCAGAAATTACATACTAATTGGCGTAGACATTCATCATATTCTCTCAGCAACACCTACATTATGTCTGAGCAATCTCAGTCAGCAGAGACAGGCGAAAACCACAGGCTCCAGCCTTACATTTGTTTGTATTTGTTACACCATTCTCTAAGGTCATTCCAACCTTCTATTTTACTTCAACTCAGCACTTCTGAGCTTGTACACTCTCTCCTGTCCATGGCTTATGTTCCAGTGTACAATATTCAGACAATTCTATAGAATCACTACATTTAACATTACTATTCCCAGCAGGGGGCCACAAAGATGCTCAGAGGGCTGGAGCACCTCTGCTATGAGGACAGGCTACAAGAGTTGGGCCAAGTGTAAGGTCCTGCATCTGTGTCAGCACAATCCCAAGCACAACTCCAGGCTGGGTGGCAAATGGCTGAGAGTAGCCCTGAGGAAAAGGATCTGGGAGTCTGGATTGATGAAAAGCTCAGCATGAGCTGGAAGTGTGAGTGCAGCCCAGACAGGAACCACTGCAGCAAGGGCAGTGTGGCCAGCAGGGCAAGGGAGGGGACTCTGCCCCTTTACTCTGCTCTCCTGAGACCCCACCTGGAATCCTGTGTGCAGTTCTGGAGCCCCCAACACAAGAAGGACATGGAAGTGTTGGAGCGAGTCCAGAGGAGGCTACAGAGATGCTCAGAGGGCTGCAACAGCTCTGCTATGAGGACAGGCTGAAAGAGTTGGGACTCTTCAGCCTAGAGAAGAGAAGGTTTCGATGAAACCTTGGAGTGGCATGTTTCCTGCAGCAAGCTAATCAGGGTTCTGCAACACCTGAGCTAAAAGAGGGGTGTTTTGCAACAAGCACCCTCATCTGTTCCATTTCTTTTCTCCTCTAAAACCTTTCGCTCTGCTCTCCCTTTCTCTCTTGCACTTTGGTTCAAGGGACTCTGTTGGTCAGAATTATGGTGAACCATTTAGATGCACAATGGGACTTTGCTGGGCTGTGCCACTCACTACAAGCACCGGGTTCAAGGCTTTCTGTTAGAAGCAGAGGGATCAAAAGAGAGAACAGCTCTCTGCCAGTCAGTGAGTGCTGCAGCCGAGCAGTCTATCGCTTGCAGGTGTCTTCACCCTGGACACATGCACTGTTTCCCATCCGTATTTTTTCCAAATGTTAAACCACCCAGGAAATATGCAGGAGCTCTGCTGCACTTAGTGCAACAGCCCTGGAATTGTTCATTTGGAAGTTTTTCAGACCTGTCTCCTGGCATCTGTCACTGTGTTTACAGAACTGCCTGGGGTCAGCTTGGCAGGGAGTGTGCACCTGCACCTATGCTGCTGCATGGGAAAGAGGCAGAAGTGACCTGCAGCTCTCCAGGTACAATTTGAAATCATTTGTGGTCTGCCAGGTTTGGTTGTAGTTCTGTGGCTGACAGCAGCACAGCGAATAGGAAATGTGCTATCTTAGATATTCTTCAGAAGAGCAGGAGCTTAGGTGGGTCTTCTATGCACTGTGTACTTGTGAGAGGGGGAAACTGTCACTAGCCTTGAGCAGCTTTTCATGTGCACGTATGTACAGGCAAGTCATCTTGGAAAGACCTGGTTCTTGGAAACTTTTCTCTTTAAGTGGTTTTAGAGAAAGATGAACTATTTTTTAATTGCCTTTTAAAAAAAATAGAACTGTCTAGTAATTACTGTTACCAAATAATGTCTGTAATGTGCATCAGATATAATCAAGACAGAGAAATCCACTTCTTTTGGTATTTCTTTCAATTCCATAGTAGCTGTGCCGGGGGTGGGGGGAATGTTACCATACAATTTTGTGGAGTGATATGCTTACAATGACCACTTCCAAGGAGATCTGCTACAGCTCTCTTGTTATATTCTGTCAACATGAATGGGAGATGCAAATACACCATTACAAAGGCAATCATGACTTTCTGGAGTCATAATGTTAGTTGTTCTGAAGAGGAAAACCTAAGCATTTTGGAAAATTGCCAAGTCAAATGGCCTTGATGGAGTAATAATCTACTCTCTGTTGATTTCAGAGAAGCTTATTTATGACTAGGGAAAATACAAACTATTCTTGGAGCTAAATCGCCTGTTCTGTACTTTGTCTCTATAGGAGTCAGTGGAGATATGCAAAAGTGAGGTTAGAATCAGAATTTTTGTACTGCAAGATTTCATATGCAAAAACCCCACCAAGTTATGAAGTATGTCAAATCATCATTGAACCTTATTGCATGCTTAAGTTGTGAGTATTATATATATGTGGGTATATATCACAGAGTCACAGAATTAACCAACCAAACAAATCAAGTTGAACCTTTAGAATTGTTATTAAATAACACAGTTATACAGATGAACTGGCATGAGATTCCCAGAATGTAAGTCCCAGGATGTTAGTGAAAAATAAGTTGTTGTCAGTTGAAACTTAACTCAAGGCAGCAAATCCATAAATAGCCATGCTGGGTTTGTTCCTGTGCTGTGGCTGTGACAGGAAGTGAATGTACCTGGTGCTGCAGAGGTCAGGGAAGTGTAACACTTTCAAGCCGCTCTTGTGGAAAGAGGACAGAAGGTGAGCAGTGATTGCGTTGGTCATGTCAGCCTAGTCCTAGGCATTTTGGTGCTCATAGACCTGTCATATCTACCCCCAGGAAGTTTAATGAGGCAAATTCTGCTGTATGCTTTAGAAGTTGCTTTGAAGTTACTTTGGAGCTGTAGTTTCTGAAAGAGAAAGTCACGGGTAGTAATTCTGCAAAGCATTGCAGAAGGACTCTGGGATTATCCCAGTGCAACGTTTTCGTTGTTAACCATTTTGCCTACGTCAGTGGAGCCTTGACTCTATCAAATCTGCCACCTTTATTTTGTTGACTATGTTACGTTGTGTTTGTAAAGTGGGGAAGTGGTATGCAATTAGGTACAGAATTGGAGGTTGATGGAGGACTGTCACTGTAAGTCTTCATATCCCAAAGTTATCAGTCTTACCAAAGGCTCCCATATTCCATTCAAACTTTTATTAATTTCTTTGTTGTATTCTCACAAAAGCAATAATAATGAGGATGATGATGATGATGATGATGATGATGATAACAATAAAATAAATAACAATAATGGAATTGCTCAGGTTGGAAGAGACCTCCAAGATCATCCAGTCCAACCTATAACTCAGCCCTAGCCAATCAATTAAAGCATGGCACTAAGTGTCTCATCCAGTCTTTTCTTGAATACTTCCAGGGACAGAGACTTCACCACCTCCCTGGGCAGCTAATAATAATAATGATGATGGTGATGATGATGAAGAAGACATACTGATTATAGATTTACTTTCAAAAAAAATTAAACATGGACACGGAAGTGACAGGTCCCTCTAGACAATGGAGAATATCACTTTTGCTTGTGTTTTGTTGCTCCCATTTCTTGTCAAACTCTGGAATAATCTTTCTTACCCTTGAGGATACAAAACCTGGCAATCTTAAGTGGATATTTACAAATACCTGCTTAATGTCACTAAAGACAAGGCACCTTCTATTTTTCTGTGGGTATTAGGATTTCAAGGTCATAATAAGTCTAAAACTAAGACAGAAGAAAAACATGGAAAGATGCCATACCTCTTGCAACCATTTTTGCTGTGTGAATCGTATTTAGTTTAGGGAGAAGACTAAAAGGAAAACAACAATTATTTCATTCTATCTTTTTTTCCTACAATTCTTTTGGATAAAATATGCCAGCCTCTGCGCTCCAGATTTAGCTTTACTGTGGGTCTATCTTCCTTACCAAATGGACTATAATTTTCTGAACCAACCTTTCCACTTGAGGCTAATCCTTTTGGGAGGAGGTAATTTTCCTGTTTATCTTAATTGACATGTTCCCTAAATTTCAATCTCTGCAATAACTTGACCTTAATTATGTGGTCTCATTGATAAAACGAAGGTTACAAAGGCAAGCTCCGTGCATATTATTTCCTGTGTTTGTCATCATAAAAAATCTGAACCCTCTTCCTAATCTTTATCTTCAATCATTTCTAAAAATAAGGGTGAAGAATATTTATGGTGTTTGTTGGTGCTTGCTTAGATTTTTAATGAATGATTACTCTATGTGAGTTAGATACTTCAGTGCAAATATGTGTATTCCTATGTCTCTCTTTCCATAAGAAAATTATACTTTTGATAGATTTCTTCTGCCTTTTTTTTTTTTCCTAGTTAGGTTTTACATGCTTTATATAGACTAATGTATCGTTGAAAATGTTCTAGCAATGTCTGGACTTAGCAAACCCTGGTGTATGAAGCAGAATAAAACCATCACAGGAAAAAAAACCCTACATTGATTTAATTCATAGCCAAATTTCATTCTTGGAAACTACAACTCTTATGACTTGAACTTGAAATTAATGTTCAGATAGACTGGGCTCATCTTAAAACGTGAGCTACTGTGTCACATAACCAACATTTGCTTGAAAGAAACACGTCTGATTTGAGCTATGGGTTACTACAGCCATTAAGTTACACTAAACTAGTAAATGCCTAAAATTCACAGGTTAGAAATTCTCTCAGTCACAGAATATTGAGCAGTCTTGCATGTAGAAGAGGACTTCATGCTCTAGGCATTTTTGTCCTATACAATTAAGTTCTTAGAAAGAGACTACAGTACTTTGGGAAAAATCTAATACTGCTGTTACTATCAGCAACATTCACAGCGGGTTTGTAGTAAAATCCAAGTCACTGTAGTCTGTGAATGAATATCTTTCTGACTGCACAGGATGATAATTGCTCTCCTTGCACTTTCTTTGGCACCTACGTATCTCAGCTGAAGAGATTGATAAAAATATTTTTGTAGTGATGTTGAACATTTCTAAATTATGTAACGATTTTTGTATTGTTTCACATTTCCTCTAAAGAAAGTTCACGCTAAATTGAGTTTCACTGCTGTCAGTACCTTTATTAATCACAATAGGAAAACTATGGTGTCTTTCCCACCTTTTTTTTGCACAAGATCGATTTTTAAAGCAAGGCTTCCTGTTTCTTTTTTTTGGGAGCGATACAGAGGGTTATGTGTGAGGATATCAAGTAACTGACTTCAAACAGAAGACGAATTCACTAAAGTGAAAATGATTGTTATAGTTCTCTAATTTCCCCCACTGTGTATGTAAGACTGACTTTTAAAGTGTTTAGTGGATAATGGATCATGTAAGGTCAGTACTAGCCGTAGCTGTTATGGCTATTATTTTCTCTTTTCATGGGAGGGTGCTCAGCAAAATGAGATTGTCACGCTCTCTTTTTTTTCCCTTTTTTTTTTGAGAGGACAGCGACAGACAGTTAAAAGCCTCTTCATGTAAGGATGTTATTTCATAAAGACACCAGCACTGGATTATCCCCTTCACTTTAAACTTCTGCCAGCTTGTACAAAGAGATAAAACAAAATAGCCCCAATCCCAGGGGTGAAGAAGTGCTGGCCAGATCTGCCCATGTCCACAGCTTTCATTTTGATTAGTCACATGTGAGGAAAATTCACTTAGGTTGAGAGGTAAATTTAATACCAGTTATGCCCATGCTGTTCATATCACAACCATTTTCACATGATGCCACTTAATTCCCTAAGAAGCAGAAAGGTAAATCGGTGGCTGGCCAGCTAAGGTGTCATAATGCATTAGGACCAGGGCTCGCTGCAGGGGATAATGGTTCTGATTGCTGTTGACTCATGTCTCCACCAACTGCCTCATGTAAAATAAGTGACATTTAAAAGGCATCAAGATGTGAGAAGTGGTAAAAAAAAAGGAAAAAGAGTGGAGTACTAAACTTGCCACTTGAACATAAAGTCCCTTTTTCACCCTAAGTGGTATAAAAATGATAACTCGACATGCCATAGGTGACCTGCACTGCGCTTTGAACTTCCTGTCTTGTGTTTTTAGAGAAAATCTGTAAAATTGCTTCTGGGAACTGCTCCAACATGTTATCATTTATTTCCCATTTAATTTTTCTACCTTTTTTTTTTTTTTTCCCCCTGTGGATATCAGTCTATTCATCTTTCAAAAAGCTTGAGGCTGAATCAAGTTAGGCAATGCTGTACAACAAGAGGCAGCCTAGGCTCTGAAGGCCCATTTAAGTCTATTTTTATAAAGAGAATCAAATTCCAGTTTACAGTAAGCATATGCTTCAGTTGACATCTGTTTCTAAGACTTGGATGCTTTGTTTGCATAACAGGCACCAATAAATGGCCTTGTTTTAAGTCTGCTCACTCAGTTGTATTTGGGTTGTTCAGCTGGGGATTTGAGTTGCAGCTGATCCCCTACCGCTCATAGTAGATACAAAAGGGAAGGGGGAAAAAAAATCTGAGAAACCCAGTCTTATTTATTAATGCAGATTTCAACATTCTCAATAAGCCGCTTTCCTTTTGTTACACGACTACTAAATTCTTGTTTACCCAAGCAGAGAAGCGCTTCAAAGTATCAAATTAAAGACAACAAAAAAGTTTGTTTTCTTAACGTTTTATTTAACAGCGTTTGTATCTTTATCAACTGATAAAGCCTGGTATTGTGAAGAACATGTAATGCTGGGCATTAAATGGATGATTGGTGTGAGAAACGCGCTTGTTTTGGAAACATGTAATTACACAGTGTAGTCATTTTTTTTCAAATGCCACATTTTCTTTAAATGTCTGTGCCCCAGTGATGATGGAATCTAAAGTACTTTGTGACTAAAATTTAATGCCATCTGCTTTCTTGGGAAAACAAATTCTGGACTTCTCAAGGAAAAAAAATACACAAATAATGTATGTTGCTTTGCTAGCCTGAAGAACGTAAGGCTTCAACTATGAGGTGGTGCATTCTGTGGCAGCTATATCATATTCCCCTGATACCTCAAATAGAATTTGCTACATTTCTAAGAAACCTAGGAAATGCTTGTAAAGAAAACAAAAATGTATTGGTAGCATCACAGCTGTTCAGTTACCTGGCATGGTAACCACTAACTTTGGGTTTTTTTTAAGCAGTAATATCAGCAGCTATTAATTTTCATTATTTTGAACTTCCGTCCCCCTTCTAAATTATTGTGAAATGCTCTCTAGTAGTGTACAGAATATATAGGATGTTTCAAGTGGATTTACTTATCAACTTTTTCTAGTGGTACCAACAGCTGTAGTGTGAAATGTATCTACTCCATTTACTCTTATCCGTTGCACCTACTTTCTTTTTCCCTTTAATTTTTATATATGGTAAAAATTTCATTGAAGAGAGATTTTAGATGACAGGACTGTAATTTTAAACCCAATAGAAGAGGTGTAAGCAATTTGAGCTTAGCTGAAGCATAATCTTAGGTTGTCAAGAAGAAACCCATTCTCCCTATGCTAATCAATCAGTATATCAACCGACCAATCATCTCCTCAGCTTAGCATATATCTTAAGGTTTGATATATCTATTAACTGCCCATCATGCAGCTGGTCTCTAGTTGATGAGATTCCCCCTATCTTGGCATTTGGAAGCAGACAACTGAGCTATCACAGCCTCAGATAAATACTAAAGTGGAGATTTCAATCCTGCTCCTGATAGCAAAGACAATCCAGGAGTATAGAACATATTTTCAGGAAAGAGCACGTAGAGAATTACATTTTCAACAGTGTGTTATATGTGAAAATTGCATATATTTCACAGTCTCCTTTTCCTCCTCTCCCCTCCCTTCCCCAGAAGTAACCAAAATTATTCCTTTATCATGACTGAAACTCTTAGCAGTAAAAAAGAACAAGACAGTGCTAAAATGTGTTGGTAGCTGCTAATTACTATTATGGTGGCATGCAACTAATTTTTGTAAAGTTGTTTTCACAGCCAGTATTGTGTTCTTACTTTATTGGCATGAAAATAGCCAATAAAAGTGTTTAATTCTTCAGGAAAAAAGTTTGACTTCCAGAAGATTATACACTTGCCTCTATTTTTAAAGTCTGACCTCAACATTCATTAAGAGGAAAACATAATCTAAGTATTGTAGAGTCTACCTGCTGACACAGGAGTTCAGCATGCAGGTATAATACAGCCTGTCAAGGTCTGTCTGTATAAGAAATACTGTGTAAATTGAGAACTTACTGTGTTGACTTTGCTATTAGTAAAAATCTGCCTCAAAGAATCAGGTGACAGTTATTGTAAAGCCTTGCCACTCGGGAGAGAATTGTAGGGTTGCACAAGGGTCTGTGGTCACTGTGGAACAGAGCACGTAAGGGAAAAGTCTCCCACACAGATTTCAGTGTCAAAAGAAGGGGCCTGGTGTGTCTGCTGGTGTACAACTGAGCAATTCCTAAATTCAGAGAAAACGTGCTCACTTTAACTAAGAATGTGGTCAGCTTTAAGATCTAGCAGTGACAAACCAAACCAGATTGTTATGAGGTTAGCTCATAGACTGTTTCATGCTTTCACTTAATTAAATTTTGTGTAATGATTTACTCTGGTTTTATTTCTTTGGTTTTGAGATTCAGTCCAATGGATGTTCTGAAACACATTTTTCCCACACTGAAAAACTATACAAATCCCTGAGCTATATATCTTACTTAAAGCACATCACTCTCGACCTAAGAACACTTTGGTGTCAGAGTGTGAAAGAGTTAAGTGTTTATACAGCTCAGCAACCATTTTTTTATTGGAATTTTTGGAGCACCTGTGTTGCTCTTTTGCATTATTTATGACATGTGAAATAAGAATGTGGCCAGTTAGGTCATAGTTTATTACAGTAGCATAATAAATGTGAAAGTAATCAGTGAAAATGGGTTGTTAATATTTCAGACCTCTTTGGAGACTAAATTCTACTCTTACCACTTTTGTATCCTTCCTTAGCATAATACACTGAAAATGTTGATATTGTAAGAAGAACATCCTTGGATTCGACTCTAAAATGCACAGCATATACCTCTGTAGCAAATGCTACAATGGTTTCTCAGAAAGATCATGCACGTTTCAAATTGGAGGCTGCTTCACTGGCTGGGATACACTGGTATAACACCACACAAAACCACCTGAAGATCTGGCCCATTTTATTAGTGCTTATGAAAAATGCCAGGTGAACAGCTATTGTTCTTGAAACCTGTTCAGGCAAAAACCAGCCATAAGCAATGGGAGTGTGTATGTCAAACCTGACCAGGGAGGCTCTTCATGCTTGTTTAATCCTTAACCTTTCGGGGGGGGAGGAAGTTATAGCATTTACCTTAACTCTTAGAGTCTGAATTTGTATGGAATACAGATCCATGTGAGTCTGTAAATAGGTGAGATGTCTGAGAGGGCTTCATCCTTGTGCAGCATTCTTGCTTCAAGAACTTCTCACAAGTCTAATCTCATGTGAGAGGTAAAAATAGGATCTAGTAATGTAGGGCAATTTAGGGCTTCTGCTGCAGGATAGTCACCAGTAGTGCAGACTTTCAATAATTGCACACTTAGCACCAGAGAAAGAATCAAAGCTCTTTGAATATGGTGACCTAACAATTTAATTTAAGAATATGTAGGGTGTGTGATCCTCTTTCGCCAGTATGTGAAGTTCCGAGGGCTGTGATAGGTTGTTTTGTTAGAGACAGATGGTTCAAGGCTTTCAAACTAAAGTGTGCACGCAATTATTATTGCACTTGCACACAATTAATATCTCCTGGCAGCACAGAGCAGATGTTTTCTAATAGTTTGGTAAACTATGTAGAATGGTAGAGTTTGACAAAGAGGAAAAACACCAGCTCAGAAGCAACTGGGATTGAAAAATGTATTGTATTGGTTTGGTGATGGGAAAAACAAACAAAAAATCCCAACCCACCACCCAGGAAAAGAAAAATTTCAAGCTTTAGACATTCCTTCCAAACACAAGCAAAGTCCTCAAATAAGTTCCCCTCTATTTGTACACATTGCACTACATAAGGGTGCATAGATCATTTCTCCAAGCTTCCCTGGTCTGTGTCAAATATCCGAGGAAGATAAACAGTATTAGTAACCAGGGTTAATCTACAGCTTTGTGTGAGACCCATGATATTTCTGTAAAAACACAAAACAAGGACACCCCTAAACCAAAAATGTAAAAACCTCATTGAAAAAAACCAACCCACATCAAACTCCCACAAATTGGCTGGCTTCCTCCCTTCATCTATAGACAAAAGTGAAATTAGGATATTGCAACTGCCCTGAGAGAGATGCAAGGTTACAGTTGAGATATGGGTGATTATATCTGTGAGATATTATGTATACTGTAAAAAGCAGTGATTTATTTGAACTATCCAACTATTAGTCTGGACACAAGTCTTCAAAGTCTGTCTTTCTGTATAGCTTTTTGTTTGTGGAGTGAAAAGAAAATGCATGCACCTAGAATGTATTGTCACAAATTTAAACATCACTGAGTACTCTTTTTTCCTGTGCTTCCCAGAACGAGTGCTCATTTAAATCAGATATAATGAAAACTGGATGACTAATCCTAAATTCAGGTGTACTACCACTCAGGCTAGGCAGATTGCTAGTTGATCATGCTAAGATGCTCCCTTATCCATTATTGGATCTGAAGAAGAGGAGGATTAAGAATTATCTGACTTCTCAGTTAATGTGGAAATCATCTAAAAGCTCAGCTTAGAAAGGTCTTAGAAAGCTGAACAGCACTAAAATAATAATAATGTCTTAAGAATTTTTAATAATATAAATGTGCCATATCACATTTATAGACAGAAAATAGATGCTTGTGGTTTGTATCTGAGGTGGTCTTTTGTCTCTTTCTTCCTGTTTTTGCAATGACATATGAAAGTGCTATAACTATTTCCTTTTTATTTTAACTTATTGCAATTAGAAGTTGTCATGTGCGACAAGTTCACACTTCTGAAACTGAGTAGAAAAATTGTATTGCTTTTGAAGTAAGAGTAGAAAACAATTTGATAAGTATCTTTGGAAATGAGGATTATTATGAATCAAGCTACTTTTAATGAAGTGGGAGGGAGGGAAAACTGTATCTCAGGAAATACAGTTGTATAATCTATCTCTGATCTTCTCAGGGTTTTTTCTATTATATTTATTTCTAGTATCTTTCCCTGCTCTTGGTTACAGTGAACAGACCCTTCATTGAAAAGACTGAAACACTATTTTTCTGTATTTTCAAGGGATAGGAGAGTCTGTGAACCAGAAGATGTCTCTTAATATTCCATCATTCCATTTTTAGGCTAGTTCTGCTGTTTGCTATAGCAATATTTGTTTTATCATTTCTATCACTCCAATATGTATACTTGCCTTTCAAAAGATGTGAGAAGTATTTAAAAAGAGAAGAGAAAAAATGCTAGTATTTCAAAACGCTATTATAGTGCATTTCCAAATATGTCAGACACATCTTTGTTAAAATTAAACCAAGGATTGGTTTTGAGCGAATAGCCCTATATCCTTACAGATGCTGTGGATGGATGCATCTAAGCTGCTTATTATATTGATGGGTTTTGCTGCTCTGCAGCAAATGAAAACAGGCAGCTGCTTCCTCCATCAAAGCAAAAAGCAGCCTGAGTTTTTATTAAACGAGTGTTCATTTCTTCTATTGCCAAAATTCTTACACAAAACAAAAGAGCAGTTTTAGCACATTATTGCTTAACTAGACATGAACAACTGACAGCAAGTGATAAGCCTGTCTGCTTTTCACAACTGGTAATCATTTTTGGAATAGACGTTTTAATATAGTTGAATATAAAATTTTGTAATTTACATCTACAATGGTACATAAATTTATAGATCCAGGGTTGGGTTTGTTGTTTTTTTTTCAGGAGAATGAAGGCTATAATCAATCAAACAAACAAACAAACAAAAAGGTTTGTTCTGGTGTTGTTTAATTTTTAATAACTGTTTGAAAACTAGGAAAAAAAAAAACAACAAGACAAACCAAGCAAACAAACAAAATAACCCCCAAACCAACCATAAAACACTACAACACAGCCCAGTCAAATTCATTCATTTGAAAAAAAAGCATGCTAAAGATAATCATGCAAGTAGATGTGGAGAGTTTGCTGATTTTTCTTGTGGAAGAGACATGGGTACATTCACAGCCTTGGCTTTTTAACTCTGTTTCCACACCAGTTCCAGCGAGCATCTTAAGTTTGTGCTCTAAAAGAAATCTGCAGATTGCAGACCATCGTGTTTTCCTCTTACTCATGAATAATAATGAGAATGAAAGTGAGAGATGCAGTGCTGAGGCCATTTCCTCTGGGCTGAAGATCTCAGCCAGTGCTTATACATATTTTTCAATGATCTGAATATCATGAATTCTGCTTTAGATTGAAAGAGAGACAAGAGTTTCCATAAAATGTATGTGCATCGGGGGAAACGGCCAGATGTATTTCTCTTTATATCTTCTATTTCTTCTGGCATCCTTGTACTTTTTCAAACTCACTTATGGCTTTCCTGCTGTGAAGAAGTAAGCTAGCCATTCTCCCTGGCTCAAATTACTCCTCCTCACCGGACCTAAAAGGTGGTTTGCCAGGCGCAAAAGTTGGGAGCAGTAAAGCACAGGTGTGAGGTGCTACCGGGAAAAGGATTTAATAAATACTTCTCTTTTTTCACTCTGCATGCATTTACCTTTGAAGCTGCTCGCTTGTGTTGTGGAGGCAGGGAATTAATGTGGCTGAGTCAGGAATATGTAGAAAAATGGAGTTATTTTATTTTCCTGAAAACCTGCCCCCAAAACTAGATACAGAAATTAATTTAGTTCTAATTAGCAGATTCAGTCAGCTTGAGAAGATCTTACAAGGATATCATAGGAAAATTTGGCTATTTTGGAAGTCAGGAGTTGGAAAGGCTAAGCTACTAAACATAGCATTCCCCACTATTAATCATGCTGAGCCAGGCCGGCTGAGAGAAAGGGCAGTCCAGATGCTTGTCCAGTTGCCCTCTTTCAAAAGCCATCCGAGGCTCCTTAGGGCCTGTCAAGCCTGCATAAAGGGAGTGCTTATGGTGGGAAGCGTCCAAAGCAGGGACAGTCCTGTCCCTCGGGAGCTTGTCCTTCGGAGCGCCAGGGGGCTCTTTCTGCAGGAACTATCCAGGCGGGGGAGAACTCTAAGGCAGGAACCCCAAGGTAGGAAGCACCCCAATATTTATACCCTTCCTAGACAAAGAGCAGAGTTGCCACTTCCCAGGCGCGAAGGCCGCAGCCAGTGCCCAGCCCCATTCCAGCGCGGGCACTGTGCGAGTTACCCCTTGTGCCAGCAGGGCCCTTTGCTGCCCCCCTTCACGCCTGCAGGCTGGGGGGGAAACAGCTTTTTCATGCTTTTTCCTCTCCCATTCAAACCACAGAGGGAGAGGGATTTTGGGGTATACAGGACTCCAGGACAACTTGTCAACACAGTCAGAGTACGTTTCAGAATACAGAGCCTCAGATTAGAGTTTCAACACTCCTCAACTCATGTGTTGATGCTTGTAGTGGTTGAATGTCCAGAACTCTGTAGCTGTTCTCCTTTTGAAGTCCTGCTCTCAGATTGAATTTTGTAGGAAAATAATTACAGTATCACAGTATCATCAGGGTTGGAAGAGACCTCACAGATCATCAAGTCCAACCCTTTACCACAGAGCTCAAGGCTAGACCATGGCACCAAGTGCCACGTCCAACCTTGCCTTGAAGTGCCCCAGGGACGGCGACTCCACCACATCCCTGGGCAGCCCATTCCAGTGTCCAATGACCCTCTCAGTGAAGAACTTTCTCCTCACCCAAGGAGGGTGTGGATGCCCCCTCCCTGCAGGTGATCAAGGCTAGGTTAGATAAGGCTTTGAGTGACCTGTTCCAGTGGGAGGTGTCCCTGCCTGTGGCAAGGGCTTGGAACTAGATGACCTTCAAGGTCCCTTCCAGCCTAAACCATTCTGTGATTCTATGATGCTATGATTTTGAGATCAGATGTCTACTATATGTGGCCAGGTGAACCACTATGGAAAAGGGACAAAATTTCCATTCGGATTGTTCTGGAAAGGAACTTTTTAATTCCTAGTGTCAGTGAAGCAGGTGTAGGGTAGCTTTATACCTCCTACTCAAGAGCTTCCAGGGATGGCTCACCTGTCACCTCCTGTTACTCTCTTGTTTCCACTGTGTAGTGCTGGCAGACAGTAGAGCAGAATTGTGCTAATCTTGCACTATCCCAGTTAAAGTGATCAGTAGCTACTGTGACTCATTTGCAGCTTAGTCTCCTTTCTGGAGATGTAATGACTCCAAGCATCACATGTCTTTAAAAAGATGCATATCAAAATTTTGAGTGCTATATCCTGAGAACTTTTTTCTAGTAGCATCTAATCTGATGTCCCTAGAGGACTTCACATCAAATCCCAGCATTTCTGAGACAGTATGCTTTAAAATACGTGGTGAAAAGCCACAAAGGAGAAACACTAATTATTTATTTGTAAATACTGGATAATTCATTTACATCAGAACATTTTCTGTTCTGTCATATAGGATCCAGCACTTTTAGATTTGATGCAGAAGTAATACCAGGTTTGTGTTACTTTGGACTAGCGTTGCTCTACCTGATTGTTAAAACCAAAATCCTCAGAAGGCTGTCCACACATGTTGAAAAGTTGTTTGAAAGAGCTGTTGTGCCATGGCTGATGCAGAAGGACCTGACATTTCACATACTAATCACTATGAGAGTGATAAAACCAACTTAATTTGCGTGTTCTTAGCATTATTTTGTGTTCTTGCTAGTGTTGTTCCTTCCTAGGAATAGTTTGAGTGCCTGTTGTTACATCATACTGTGTTAGAACAATTCAGGGTTTCTTTCCTTAGTCTTCCCATAATTCCATTATGTGGGTCTAAGTCATAGAATCATGGAATCAACCAGGTTGGAAGAGACATCCAAGATCATTCAGTCCAACCTAGCACCCAGCCCTAGCCAATCATCTAGACCATGGCACTAAGTGCCTCATCCAGTCTTTGCTTCAACACCTCATAGGACGGTGACTCCACCACCTCCCAGGCAGCCCATTCCAATGCCAATCACTCTCTATGGCAACAACTACCTCCTAACATCCAGCCTAAACTTCCAACGGCACAACTTGAGACTGTGTCCCCTTATTCTGTTGCTGGTTGCCTGGGAGAAGAGCTCAACCCCCACCTGGCTACAACCTCCCTTCAGGTAGTTGTAGACAGCAATGAGGTCCCCCCTGAGTCTCCTCTTCTCCAAGCTAAACAACCCCAGCTCCCTCAGCCTCTCCTCAAACAGTTTGTGTTCCAGGCCTCTCAACAGCTTCGTCTCTGTCTCCTAGTGTCGTTCCTAATGTGCAAAATTGGGAGAATAGAAATTCATTATTTCAGGGTTTTGTAACATAGGCTCCATTACCGTGGTGGGTAGATTCAGACTGGATGTTAGGAAAAAGTTTTTCAGCATGAGAGTGGTGACATTCTGGAATGGGTTGCCCAGGGAGGTGGTGGAAGCCTGATCCCTGGAGGTGTTTAAGGCCAGGCTGGATGAGGCTCTAGACAGCCTGATCTAGTGCAAGGTGTCCCTGCTCATAGCAGGAGGGGTGGAATTAGATGGATCCTTCTGGTTCCTTCCAACCCTGACTGATTCTATGATTTAGTGATACGGTTGTAAGAATGCATGCATTTTGCCTGTCTCTGCAGATACAGGATTTCTCCATCCATCATCTTGCTAGTCAGTGATGATGTTTTTCTACCCCTACTGCTGTGGAAAGTTTCATCAGGCTGCCTGGAAGTAGATATCTTTGCTTTTATGGAACATGTGTAGTGCATTTCTAGCTCCATCCTAATGATGAAACGCTGTCTCTCTCCTGTGTCTTCAAACATGCCAAATCACAGTCCTCCTTGAGGCTCTCCTGGAAATACAAACACAACTTCTTTGTTTCAGTAGGGATTCTGATGTTTTCTGGCATTTGTTCTCTCTTTTCCCGTTGCAGATATCAAGGTGATAGGTTTAAAACCTCTAGTAAAAGTAACAAAACATTTAATTTTGTGAAAAGAAACTCTTGTTTCTCTCTGTTTCTTTGTTCAGTGAGATTTTCAGTTCCTCTGTCTAGGGCTTGCATATTTATAGCCTTTGAAATGCATGACCGTTTGAGGGTCTTTTGATAGTCTTTTGCCTATACATGTGTAAGTAATCGACTTGCATGTGTAAGTCGTTGCACATGCAAATAGGCACCCGTCCAGTGCTGTGTATTTGTAATCAAATTCATAATACAACACGAGAATAATTTTATTTTAAACATTTCAGGTGTGTTTATAGGGAACTTAATCCGTATCCATATGTATGTGTTTGCAGGAAATAAATGGTGCTTTTCACAACCTCGTTGTAGTAGTTAACTCAGGAATTGGTGCATTTCTGCATTACAACTGTATGTTTTGCCAAAGAAGCAGGACTATCTCATACTTGCAACTTCAAAATGTAGGTCATTGTGTTGGTGAATGTAGGTCAGAGTGAAGGGGAAGAAGACAGAATGCAAACTCCTCCAAACGGATCTTTAAGCTTATCCCTGTTTTGAAGGTCAAGAGGCTTAGCTACCTGTTCAAGCACGAGAAGCTTTTCCTTTTACTAAAATTAATGCAGATATTCTGGCTTCTTGGCTTGGCTTCCATACTTGAGACCTGTTGTTTGTGAAAGACCTCCTGACTCCTGCTTCTTTAGCTGCCAGCCATTTATATCATTACTCAGGTGATACTTCCTCCCCGTGGGGGAAGGGAGCGGGGAGGGGAGTCAGGCGCATCACTGGCATCTGCCTAAAGAAGAGCGTTATCTTTCCAAGGGTGCTTTACCCTTCTCTCAGCACAGAGCTATCTGACACACCTGCAGCTTCAGCTGCTATCAACATTGTAATGGTAGCAGGGGAAAGAATGGTGACCCCTCATAAAAAATTTAGTGACACCATTCAAAGTGCCCTTACAATAACAACCATAAAACTGCGAGAGATGTCTGACTGAGGGTACTGAAAACTCAAACGCTGAAGAATTTTGCTACTGTTGACAAGTATTTTTAAAACCTGCTCAGGCTCCAAGTTTGCTGTCAAAGAATTTAGGTTTTATGTGTTTGTGGGTGTAGAGGGTTTCTTTTGTAATGTGAGATATAAGTATTATAAACGGTATTAAATTAGCCATGTCTTCACTAAATATTTAAAAGGCACTTTCATTGCTTGAACATACACCAGTCACTGCAAACAGAAACTTTCTTTATATTATACACTAATATATTTAAACAGTTATTGTATTTATTTCAAAATCTGTCATTTTAGTGTATTTCAATGCTCAAAAGCATTTAAAATGCTCAAAAGGGAGACAGCAAATCCTGTGCAATTCTTAGTGTATGTTTCACTGAAGAATGGGTAGTCGTGTGTGAATATTTCATTTTAACCCTTAGCAAGTCTAGGAAAATTGCACATTTGTAAACACCTAATCAGCCTAAACTGTCATGAAGAGGACAAATACCAATAACCAACACTGATTTGTTGTTCTTGTCATACAGATTAATTGTCCCTTCTTTTTTTTTTCCCTCTCTTTAATATCGTTCTCATGCACAAGTTACGTTTGGAGTTTTGGCCAAGCCCTGCCTAAGCTTTTGCTTGATCGATGTGGAGACAACACTAATATATTTTCATCATTTTTCACCATGAGGATGGGTAGTTCAGAATATTTATTGGATGGAAAAGAAAAAATTTGTGTTCAGTTGTTAGAATCAAGACTTAGGTGATTTAAAAGGAGGACAGTTTTTCTCCCAGACTACTTCTATTCAATCTATTGTGGTGTTTTTAAAGTCTCGAGAATGAAAAATTATTTTAAATGGTCTGAAGGATGCATATGCATAGTAAGATGCATAGGGTTCAGTTTATCTGTCTAGAAATATCTAAAGGGTGTTCCCACATGTCTGGGTTTAAGTTTGGTGGAACAACTGAAGTGTCTGTACTTCATATTATTAAGCTTCTGTCATGTTAATTCACAATGCTCTTTGTTGTAGGGGGAGGCTAACCCTTGTTTTCACCTGTGGATAGACATGCAATTTTTTCCCCCATTGCTAAGCAACGACAGATGGAAAGCACATACAACCATGATTTGGCCATGTACACCTTTGATTCACTGTCCCTTAACTTTGGGAAGATAACTCAAGTGCCTCAATATGAATCTGTTCATCCCAGGCTCCCTCCAGCAACGGAGGCTCATGCCTGCAGGAGGGCATGCAAGCCATTCAGGATCTGTGGCCGCCCTCTCTGTGGCCCACAGATTCTCAGTTAGATGTTCGAATGAGTTGGGAAGCAGATCAGACAAAACTGCAGGTTTCATGAGTCCGTGGTATTGAGGGCATAAATTTGCATGAATGCCTCCAAGTACTTACCAAGCTTGGCAATGACCAGTGTTAGTTTTATAATGGGTGGTTATAAAGTTGCAAATAACACTGAGTAGGTGAAAAAAGCAAAATTCCTCCTGTCTATTCCCATACTAGAGGCCCTCAGGTGAAAATGTCAGAGAAGCAAGTACAGAACAAGAGACAGGAGGTGTTCCTTTTTACAGGGTGCTAAAACTGTGATGCTTCCTGCCGCAAGACATTGCAGCCATGGGAAGTTTACCGCAGCCCACAGTACAGCCAGAAAAATCCTTCATTGGCTATTAAACAGACCTCACCATTTGTATCTCCCCTTGTCCTTGGCAGCTTCTTCAGCCACAGCTAGAAATAACGCTGCATCGTTGCTCTAGTCCTGTGTTTGCCCCGAGCATGTGTCAATGGCCAGTGCTCCTTGCAGTCAGATTGATGCCTCCCTGAGCAAACCCGTTAAAGAAAAGGACCTAAGTAAAAAGGAACTGGGAAAAAAATGAAATCTTTGTGGAGAATAGTGGCTAAAAGAGGGGAGATCTTCTGTCCACTGCTAGAAACAAAGAAAGGCAGGCCTCTCATCCCATCCACAAAACCAGTTTGATATTCATGCCAATGCCCAAGTGGCAGAAGTTTGATCAAATAACATTTTGTGTAACTTTTGAAGTTCTGACAATTGTATGTGTAAGTGTAGACCTGTGTCAGCTTCTAACCATTAGTCAGGATGAAATCCAGGATAATTTTTTCAGATCCAATGCTTAAATCTTCCAGTAAAATATTCATTTGTTTCTTTATTCCATAGTATTATGGCAAATTTAGAAGTTAAACAGTGGATATAGGTGTCTATGTGGTGGCATGTATTAAAATATTATAGATTAAAAAAAAAAAAGGCAAAATAATGTATTAAGGAGACAAATACTTTTGTGTTACAGGTCTCTGGCCATCTGAAGAAATTCTGGCTTACTACTGCCTAAAGCACAATGACATATTCAGGTACAGAGTTAAACATAAAAGGATATTTTCAAATCTGTTAGTTTTATTGTATCTGCACGGTAAAGATTGCTGTGATTTAAGTCTTCAGATTAAACTTAATGTGTTCAAGGTGAATGCATGTTGCTCTTAACAAAGAATTCTGAGCTGCCTTTGGGTACTAATATTGCACAGCAAGCTTTCTGCTATATGTCAAAGACTTTTGATTTCCACTCAAGGCGTTTTATTTCACTTTGATTTTTGGGAAACAAAAGTGAAGCTCCAATCGATCAGTACGGATTGTGAAGGTCAGGAAAAAATAAAAGGCATTCTTCAAATTAGCATCTGTTGCAGAAACAAGCAAGGTATTACCTGGTAAAATACATAAGAATCACTGCATATAGCAATGGAGGAATTTGTACCTGTTGTTAAGTGTTATGAAACAAATTTGGGACATCTGCACTTGGTTTGTTTCTAGCGTTTTTTCCTCATTTTCTAAATGTGTAGAAGTCAGTTATCAGGGCTCCAATAGGAATGCCTAAAAATAATATCCATCTTGTGTCCTCTTCCTTTCCCTTTGAGTATACAGGACTTTGCACTTGGAAAACCTTGAAGCTTCATTGTCCGGATGAATGTTGTCCAAGAAAAGCCATTTGAAGCCGTAAATTGTGCTCTGAGTGAGAGTGCAAGGCTAATGCTGAGTAAACCAGTTTGGAGTATAGAGGATCCCTTGTTTTGTTCACATACAGTGTTGGTAAAATAAGTTAAGACCAAACTCTAAGTCCCTGCCCCTTGTACCAAAGCAGAAAGTGTATCAGCTGTGAGCTGGTTCCTGTAGCTTGCTCAGTTTCTCCAATCTGAAATCAAAGACCTGGCACCAAAGCATGCCCTGCTTTGTAAAGCCTCAGTTATACTCTCTCCACCACCTGAATGAAACCCACCCTATTCGAGAAGACAGCTATCACACACAGTCTACTCTGTTCTCCGAGTTTAGCTGGGCACTGGGTTGTGTGAGTTTTGCTGCAGTTGTGGTGTCCCTGTAGCACTTTGCTGTGGCTCACGCACTCTGCATGTTCTCAGAGGCTTTTCACAGCAAGCCTCCCTCTGCTGCTTACTAAAAGGCTGTTTTCCTACCTTGGATACGCCAGCCTGGGTACTCAGAGACAGCAGTCAGTCAAACTTCGTTGGAAGAAGTGGACAGTTTTGCATCCTAATCTGCCACGATTATGCCCTCCTGACATTATGCTCAGAGTAGAGATTTTTGTTTTAATTCTCATTGATAAATGTCACTAAATATTGTCTGAATCACTCGTGATTTTATTTAAGATTTGGTTATAAGAGAAGTTACGATGACATTAATTATTTAGGTGCATAAATATGCATGCACGTATATACTTGTATATTATGTACATACAAACTTGTTTCAAAGTGGACAAAAAAATCCTGCTTTAGATACTTTCTGTTTTACTGCAGTGACCCTGGCTCTTATAAAGGGTCGAGTGCCTTCTAAATCACACACACACACACACATATATATACACACACTTTAATATATTTTGCATCTATGGCTTACAAAAAACAAAACTATATATGAAGAAAAGCCTGTAATCATTACATTTAAACCACAACCTGTGAATTTCTTACATCTGTGTTGTATTCTTATGTACAACAAGCTTGTGTACAGCTTGTTCCTCCAGTGTATGTCCACCTTTTGTCTCATTTCTGTCAAACAGGGCAGCTAGGCTTTTTTCATATAGAATGTATGGAGTGTAAGAAATATTAATCAATCCCATCCAGAGAGTAAGAAATATTAATCAATCCCATCCAGGCGGTGACCGTTAGTATACAGTCATGCAGCCTAGCCTGCCAGCCTCAGTGAACCAACTCTCAGCATCTGTGTACCACTACCGATATGGCATACTAGATGCTTGTCCTAAATACGTGTCAAGTGAGTAAGGAGATAAACATAAACGTAGATCTTCACATGTTGGCGTTTTAGGAGAGAGTAAAAGAGACACACACAAAAAGGATGGTTTATTTTTTTAAATCTGTTTTGCTGAGATTCCATTTTCTCCCTGTCAAACCCCAGTCAATGGCAACGTTTCTGCCAGCTGCAACAGTTGCTGTGGGTTTAGCTATAAAGCAGCGTGCTCCTAAACTGAGACTCTGCCTTGCCCTAGACGCCACTTCAGGCAGTTTCAGCGCGGGGTCAGCATCCCTCCCTCCTCCCCTCCTGGGGCAAGCCATGGCTCTGGAGGACATTCTTTATGGCTCCCCCTGCAAGCTCCCATTCGGCACACTCTCTGTGCCGAATTATATTTCACATGCACGTCTTAATAACAGCACAGTATGGTCTAAGTTAAAAGCAGACTTTTAGACCACGTATTCAGCCCTCAGCTCGGGCCGGGTTTAGGCTCTTGACACCAACTTCGCTTAGTTTTCTATAGCTTAACTGTTTGCTGTTCCCAGCATTGTTCATAACAGCATTGTTTGTAGGTCACTTGCAGTTTTAAGTGCTAATTGAAGGATCAGGTTTCTTCATGTGTAATTGTTTGGTGGTATATGGCTTGTTTTAAAACCTCTCTCTTTTTACTACTGAAAGACTTAGTCATAACTATATGGAGAGATGCAGAAATAATATTAATTTCCCCATTTACTTCTCTAACTGTTTTTGCAAGAGTGAATGTGGATTAACATTGTTATCCTTTCTTAACAATTATCTTTCGCTACTCTAGCTAGTTTAGTTCTAAAAGACAGAGCCATTGACAAGGGAAAAAAGGGAACCTTCTCAGATTTTTCAGCTCAGCGGTGGTAATGTTGCACTGAACGCTAATGAGGGAACCCCCACTGCTTTGCCTGCTTTGTGACTTTTCTATTTCATAATTATTTTTAAAACGCAAACCGACATGAGGTAGCCTGGTCATGTCTCTACAACTTCCTGGTAGCTCAGTTCTTACTGCAGATGGCAATTTGTTCTTGTAACATATATGTCTTTCTGACCATTTTCATCTAATTTGTATGGGTTCTACCATTTCCTTTCTCTCTTTCAGAGACCTTGCTGTGTGTGAGCTAGGGGGTGGCATGACATGCTTGGCTGGGCTCATGGTAGGTCTTTTCTCAATTCCAACCCCATTCAGAGGAAGAAACAAAAGGAAAAATGTTCCAGTGCCTCCAACTGCTGGGTCAGAGAACTGTCAACAGCCTCAGCTGCAGTCAAGCTGCAGAGTCTTGAGAGACCTTCTAGATTGACTTGCTTTCATATCATATTGATTTTATGGTTGCCTCGATGAGCAGAAACATTTTACCTCGGTGTAGTCAATATCTCTTGTTGTGACATTCCAGGCCACGTACGGTCTGTCTTTCATTGCCATAGCCGAAGCTTTTCTTTTTTTTCAGATTATAGTCCCATTTGCTAAGATACAGGAATAGCCTGACGAATCACAGTTGGAGCACCATGATATAGCTGCTAATGTTTTGCCTGCATTATTACACCAACAAACATGATCCAGAGCTCTCGGTAATTAGATTCTTTTGAATTAGATTGGCCATTCAGGAGAGTCGTTCACCATTCTCTGGGTTCTGAGTCATGTATTCAGGAGATATTATGTAGCAGTGCAGTGCATTAGACAAGTTTTTATGTCTCTACAAATAAAAGCATATTGTTACACTGATTGGCATTTGACAAACCTGTCGCTCTTACACAATGTGTCGAGGTTACAGCCCAATGTGCGAGCATGTCAAAGCTCACAAAAAAATTACCCTTACAAAGCCATCTGCCTGCAATGCAAAGTTATATGAAGGGCATCAGGCAGTCAGACAGAAGCAAGCTGAAAGGCAGAGTGACAGCCTTGTATGATGGCTCTACTAGATAAACAGAAGCCCGCAAATGAAAGCCTCTCAGAATACCATCATCCGCTGTCACAATGCAATTACGGAACAGAATGATAGCAAGATAGAGGCTCCCGCAAATGGAATGATAAAAGTATTGACTGATTTGATTGAATGATTAAAATAATGCAGACATAAAATGAAAAAAAGATTGAAGATTGTTACAGAGAAATAGGTGAGGAAGCATGATACTGAAGGCTTGTCACTCCTGTCTTCACTTCCACACAGACAAGCATATTTGCTCATTGTTTGCTGTGCTTTTTTTTTCAGGTTGCTATTTCTGCAGATGTCAAAGAAGTTCTGTTAACTGATGGAAATGAAAAGGCCATCAAAAGTATCCTTATTCAGATAGAAAACTGGTTTGTTGTGTTCATTCCTCTTTACTGGCTGAGTAACAATCGATATAAAGACAGACAGCATGGAGTATATTAAGAAAAAGTCCCCCCATAGGTAATTAAAAAGCAGATGTAGACAATCTTGAACAGAGCTACAGCTTCCCCCCGCAATAAATGCCACATTTTATTCTTTAATTAAAAAAATTAAGTATTGGTACAATAGCAAATATTTGTCTTTTGGTCGAGTGCTGAAAGATTCCTGCGTGTGTACGCTGCACGTTGCAGGAGGTGTAGCAGTGAATCAAATCATTAGCTCCCCTTAACATAAGCATTTTGCAGAACTAGATTATTTTTTTTTTCACTTTCAAATGCCAGCCTCTTGAAACATACCCAGTATTTGTGTAGTATTATAGCATGGTTTTGTTGTTGCTGCTAAGTTATAGCTGCCTACAAAATATTTGTGTAGTATTATAGCATGGTTTCGTTGTTGCTGCTAAGTTATAGCTGCCTACAAATTGCCCTTTTAGTGTGCTTAATCAATTATCAATTTATCATTATTTCTCTTGATATAAGATTGTAAAACTCCTCCATCCCTTGTAGGAAGTATTTTATTATACTTCTTATATTAGAATAAATTGCTATTATGCCCTTTTAACATGAACACATAGTTCAGAAAATTGAACTGGACTCTGACTAAGCAAGAGAATGAGTAAGCATAGTTTGCGGCCACATTAAAGATCGGCACAGAATAAGAACGGATATATACAGTGAATACTAATAGCCTTTAGAAATTGAGAGGGGGAAAAAAGGAAAATATCTATTTTCTTTTGTTCCTTGGTAATCTTCCCATTTGCATTTTAAGGCAGACCAGTTTGTCAGGTTTTGGCCACGCCGCATCATCAGAATTATTTAGAGTTTTGGAAGCATTTGAGAGTTAACAAAATGAGTACTTAGTGAAAAAAAAAAGGAGGGAAAAAAAAAGATAAACTAATTTGTGGTTTTAAAAAATCGCAGTTGCTGGTGACTGTTAGAACAGGAGATGCTGCAGCACAATAATATTAGCTACCACCTTTAAAAGTACTTTCGCAGAGGTAGCTGAGGTAACTGCAGATACAACATTCTAACAACTGTGTGCTTAAAAGAGCCAATCCTAGCTCATGTCTCCTTGTTCTTGAAAATTCAAGTTCCCAGTTGTGTTCCAGGGATTTTTCTTCTGTTCCTGTTTTGAGAGGGAAGTATTCATTGCTCTATGTTTTTTTTTTTTTTAAATTAGTGCCACCCCATCCAATTGTTCTTTTGTATGTCATTATGAGGATTAAAAATAGGGGAGAAATCAAGTGTTTCAAAACCAGCCTAACATAGCAGAGTGGTGTTTTATAGAAACATAGGCCTTTAGCAAAAGGTCACTTTACCTATGGGAAGAAGCTTTAGGTGAGGTCAGTAATCAACTCAGTAAACATCTTGTATCGCAGATTCCCTAAACATATCTGCACTTTCTTGAAATTTAAAAGTCTTCTATAGCAAGGAAAATTGGTGACTGTTGAAAGTGTTTGCTCACTATTTGGAATTAAACAAATTAAAGTGCTTTTATTCTTGAAAAAATACTCTTAATGTAATCTAATTATCACACCTTAGTTTTTCACAATGTGTTTTAGAAATGTCTTTTATTTCCAAAAGTCTTAAAGAAGTCTTCATCTGTATTCATTCAGCAAATCCCATTCTGAGAAGCGATTGGTGGAAGCCTCTAACAAGAATTTATTTATCTTTTTTTTTTTTTTAACACTTGGTGCTCTGAAGGCTCAGCATTCAAAGTGCCTTTGTTGTGCTGGATTTTACAATGGGCTTAATATTAGCAGGGTGCCAAAGTGCAGTGAACTAAGAACTTTACAGTGTAGGTGGAATGTATTCTTAGAAGCGCACATAATAACATTAATGTTGTATTTTCTGTGTCTTAAGGACTTCAGGAGCAATTTTATGATCTGTCCTATGGTAATTTTCCTTCTCTGCAGTGACTGGCTGTAACAGAAGTTTAGGCTAAATTCAGATCTGTTTCAGCCTCAATGAAATCAGTATTTTGGGTGCAGTTGGAGAGAACATTTGATCCCATGTGCCACAAACTGTAAATGATGCGTTTCTGCTGAATTTTATTAGCACTGATGGTATTTTCAAATTGTTTAGCATACTGAATTAATGTGGAATAAATACTGTTTTCTTTTCTGGATTCTGCTTTCAGAAAGAGTTAATGCCTAGTATTATGCTTTTTATGTAGGTATTCTAGATTAAAATAATCTTGTTTAGAAATTACTGTTTATGTCTTCCGTTTAAATTTCTTATGAAGCTTAAATTACATGCCAGTCATACTATAATATCCAAAAATTACTTTCCAAAAAGTAGAAGTGGTTGTCAACAAAAAAGAAAAAGAAAAAGAAAAATCACTGTCAGAAGCCAGGAAATCACCAAGCAAGCCTGCTAATTATTCTTAATGGGCAAGATGAGCACATTAAGAAACAAATGAATACATCAGTGAAATGTAATTGAAAATCGACCTGGCAATAGTGCATTGCATCTGAGAATCTGCCTTTGTATTATCATCATCATCATAATTACTGTTGTTTTTGTTGTTGTTATTGCTATTCAGTGAGCATAACTAACAGCTTTGCTTTGGGAAGTCTCAAGCTTTTGAGGATTTGATTTTTTCTTTTAATTTTTAACTTTCTTATTATTATTCTCCATTTCATGCTGCCACACAAAGTCTTTGCTATGTCTGCTTTCAATACCTATATTAATACGTGCTGTCGAGATGTTACAAGTTAAAACCATTTATAAATATATCCATTTAAAGTCACTGGTGCTGTTTTAACCATTTTACCATGAAATATATAGCCATATTTTATATTAATCAATACTCTTACACATGAGGTTGATGAAGGTTTTGAGAAGGATATTGTGATTTCAGTTACTAACCCGTTTAAAAGACTCCACTCACTCTTTTTGCTTATCATGAGCAGAATTTAATTGATGAACAGATCACTTATTGTAAAATCAATAAGATAAAGAGAGATGCTATTGCCTTTACAGCTTCTTTCAAAACTGTCTTGTTTTAATGTGCTTTAGCTAAGCTCTTTCACGAACATTTAAAGAAACTATTAAAAAGAAAAATATAAATAATTCAAATAAATAACAAAAACATACATAGGTAAAGTTATCTGACTCATCACCTCCCTTGTAATTTTGGGTGATATGCTTGCAGAGACAAGTCTTGCATCTTAGGTCATATCTATGACATAGTCAATCATGAATATAAAGTTCTGTTTCCCCAGAACTGGAAGCATCTATACTCTGTTCAACATGTCCAAATCCAAGGATGAGGTTGATTTTTAGTACAAATTGTCTCTTGTTTAAGAAAGGCTGTGTACCTTCTGCCTTAGCTCTGTTTCACACTGTCTGAAAGCATCAAACAGGGAAAACATTGTTGCAGGGCACTATATTGGCCATTAAAATATCAGGTATGGATATTTCAGCATTCCTTGGAAATTTAGGATGGAACAGTCATTTTCAGCCTGAATGCCTGAAGACATGGGCTCATAAATTATTTTTAGAAGCTGGTGTTAACATCTTTACAACAATTATTAATAGTCTTGTTCAGTTACATAATTCAAACGCAGCATAGCTTATTTGTCAATACTGTTACTGCTCCCTCTACTTGAAAAACATCATCCTTTGCTATTGGAATTGTTTGTACCTTCTTTCTGCTTCACTTACATAGACTAACTGTTACTATTTCTCATTTCATATTGTGGAAAAGATTTAAAAGATTTAAAATCACATATTTGTTCAAATCAGTTTTTTGTCATTTCACTTGTAGCTTTTAGCTTTTCTTTTCTATTGTTTCTCTATTCCTAATATACATTTTCTTGTTAGGAAGACAAATTTAGGTGATTATAGCAAAGCAAATAAAAAAGATGCATCAGTAGTAATTTAAATTAGCCTGACACTAGTGCTCAGTTTTTTTTTCAGAGCACATGCAGAGAATTAAACATATTTTATGCTCCTAGAAACCACCTCCTAAATGTATCTTAAGAAAGAGGGATCATTGACATCTTTACCAAAACCATTCCTTTAATATATTTATTTTTATTTTAGAGTGAGTTGTTCAAATACATATGGATTCACACTGAGAAACCTTTAGTGTTCTCATAGATTTTGATTACTTGCTACACTCTTGCCTTCCAATGGCTCCTCAATAGCCACAAATGACTGATTATGAAGGTTAGTGTTTTATGTATAGATGACTGGGCACAGCTTCTCTTGAAACCTTTCATTGACAGTTTTGCCCTCCCTGAATGGCTACACCAATTTGTGACCTGGTCTTCCAATCTGAAAGAACCTGAAACATGAGTCTGAAGCAGTGTTGCAGTGTCTGTGAGGAAGAAAAATCATACTTTGTGCTGTCTTTCATGGTGGTCCCAAAACTTTCTTGATAAAGCAAATAGACTAGAAACTCCCTTGCCTACTGGTTAAGGTGCTCCCATTACATGTTGAATTTTGCCCAGACTGAGCCAGGAACAAAGGTACATGCCTTGCAGCAGGTCAAGTACTCAAAACCCATAAACCTCCAAAATCTCAGCACTGAGATCAACTGATATAGTTGAAAGTAGAACAAACTAAACTGAGCATGAAATAACCATGCTAGACAATTTCTGCTGAATGGTTAATATTCTTACAT
The DNA here is from genome assembly GCF_015220805.1 of Pogoniulus pusillus. NCBI lineage: Eukaryota > Metazoa > Chordata > Aves > Piciformes > Lybiidae > Pogoniulus > Pogoniulus pusillus. The sequence goes on along the minus strand of NC_087281.1, from coordinate 11,201,817 downwards.
TTCTAAATGCATATAAGATATGGGAAGTCTTTTCCTTCTACAGCTAAAGGGCTAGCAATTCCTTAAATGAAACAGTAAATCACAGTCACAGAATCAACCAGGCTGGAAGAGATCTCCAAGATCAACCCAGTCCAATCTATCACCCAATCTGGTCCAAACAACTAGACCATGGCACTAAATGCTCCATCCAGTCTTTGCTTCAACACCTCCAGGGACGGTGACTCCACCACCTCCCTGGGCAGCCCATTCCAATGCCAATCACTCTCTCTGCCAACAACTTCTTTCTGATATCTAGCCTAGACCTACACTGGCGCAACTTGAGCCTGTGTCCTCTTGTTCTGTTGCTGGTTGCCTGGAAGAAGAGACCAACCCCCAGCTGGCTACAGCCTCCCTTCAGGTAATTGTAGACAGCAATGAGGTCACCCCTGAGCCTCCTCTTCTCCAGGCTGCACACCCCCAGCTCCCTCAGCCTCTCCTCATAGGGTTTGTGTTCCAGGCCCCTCACCAGCTTCATTGCCCTTCTCTGGACACATTCCAGTACCTCAACATCTCTCTTGAATTGAGGATCCCAGAACTGGACACAGCACTCAAGGTGTGGCCTGACCAATGCTGAGTACAGAGGAAGAATAACCTCCCTCATCCTGCTGGCCACACTGTTCCTGATACAGGCCAGGATGCCGTTGGCTCTCTTGGCCACCTGGGCACACTGCTGGCTCGTGTTCAGCTACTATCTACCAGTACTCCCAGGTCCCTTTTCTCTTGACTGCTCTCAGCCATTCTGTCCCCAGCCTGTATCACTGCTTGGGGTTGTTGTGGCCAAAATACAGAATCCTGCCTTGGCCTTGTTCAATCTCCTCCCGTTGGCCTCTGCCCACCCATCCAGCCTGTCTAGGTCTCTCTGCAGGGCTCTCCTACCTTCCAACAGATCCACACCTGCTCCTAGCTTGGTGTCATCTGCAGACTTACTGATGCTGGACTCAATCCCCTCGTCCAGATCATCAATAAAGATATTGAACAGTAGGCAACAAGGATGCTGCATGCATATGACTGATGTGCTGGAGCAGCAGCGTGAAACTTATGTTCTGAAAAAGGCCAACTCAGTACAGGTTAATGAATTCCAAAGAAACAAAAGACATTATGCAGGTATTATAAAAGGAAACAAAAAATTTTATTATTGCTCTATATTTGCAGTTAATTCTTAACAAATATGCAACAGATGTGCATGAGGTCATCACAAGAAACCAACATGCAGGAGTATTTAAGGCTCAGAAAGTGTCAAGCTGGTAAGATTCTATTAACCTGGTTTACTGTAGATGTGTTTTAATGTAAATGTGAAATGTATGCAGAAGCATGAAAGTGTAGCCTGTGTTGCTGATGCTGACACAGATGTGTATACGGTATAAATAGGTAAGTGATGCAAGACAGAAATATGGAAGTATTTAATGTATGATTAATCTTGGTGATATAACCTCCCTTTCCCTTCCCTTCTTGTTAGTATACATTATGTCTCTTCAAGCTGGGGTTTAATGCATGCTTGAAATTTGGCTGCTTGAAACTCAGCGTTACCCATCATACTAAATATGAGGCTTGGAAAGAAGGTACCTAAATCATTGGCAGTTTTCATTTTAAGCGGCTCTGAGAACTGCCAATGTGACAATAAATCCCTTTTGACTCTGCATTAGATGTTGTTGGAGCATCCATGGGAGGTTTTTTGGTTGTCCTGAGTGTACGATCAGTGTTGTGTTGTCATCTGCAAGGATGACAAGATGGGGAGCATGGGAGCCAGGAACAGCACACTGGGGCCCTTCCCTCATTATGTCCAAAGGAGCAGGACTCACTCATCATTTTTCTCAGGGTGTGCCAGCTCTGAGTTAGCCCTGAAGGCTTGTCTCAGATGGTCTCACAAGACTTTCATGACCCACTCTGTAGTAGATGGTGCCACTGAAGTTATTTCATTTATTTCCTTGAAGCATCTCTAGGTACATTAGCTTGGACGCACTTTGTTCTCTCATAGTGTTCTAAAAGTAAACTGTAAAGTCAGTGTTTGTGATGTAGGGTTTGCAATTAGAATGAGCTTAAAGATGGCTACCTTAGGGCAAACAGTACACTCTTATTTGTGTGTCTAAATCTCCTCTTTTTTGGATAGCTCTCATTCCATAAGGGCTCTCGGTCCTTTTCAAAGTGACAAAAGTGAAGCTGAAAAAGGGCTGAGAAAGGCAATCTGTTACAGCAGAATAAGCTTATTAACACAGAGTCTAAAACCTTTATCATTTTAATGGCTATCATTTACATCATTTATCTATAGGCTTATGTAGCCATTTCATGTTGAGAAGTTTGTTTTAAGTGAGCAATCTGGGTTAGGAAAAAACCTGTCTTCGTTAGGATGTACATCCATAGAACTTAGAGATATATTTCTGCATCCTAATAAGTGCCTGTCAAATAGACAAAGGCCACGTGGGCCACAGGAATGGTCTCTGAGGTGCCACGTGTGGAAGGCTTCCTGTGAGCAGCCTCAACCATTTATAGGTGCTTAGGAGAGGCTGTTTGGTGTGTCCATCCAGAAGCTTAGGTTTTGTAGATTTCCAGTTGCCTTCTATTTGGTAAGAGATTTCAGATTTCATCTCTTGTCAAGACTTCAAACCTAGTCTTTTAGATATCAATCAAAAGCACATTTTCTACACTGTCCTCATTTACATTTATCTAATACTTAAGGTCATTTGTGATCATTTGAGTGTGTTTCAGCATATGGAATCAGTGAATAATAGATTTCAACCTCATGCTGTGAGGAAAGATTGTGTTTTTACAAGACATGATGTTGTTTACTGGGTGTTAATAATCACTAATTAATAAACATATCTAGACATCATAAAATGTTGCATTTTAAGGAGTAAAACCATCAAGTGCTTAATGTCTTGAGCACAGTAGCATTTGGGGCCTTACTTGTATTAAAAATAAATGTAAAGTGAAGTTTTATATCCCTACATAAGGGTCATTGTAACAAGCACAATTTGGTTTTTAGTTCTGCATTCTTCAGGGTTTTGCAGATTTGTTTGAGCAGTGTAGTTTTGTATTCGAATGGCTGATCACAAAAATAACGATCATCTTGCGTTTCTCTCTGTCTTATGCACAGTAACAGTTGATTTCTCCTGTCATAATTAAGGTTACGTTTTGGGTAGTTATTAGAGAGGTTCTAATGGAGAGATCAATCTTTCACATTCAGTAATAAGATGTGGTGAAGACAGTAACAAATTTATCTGATCACTTCTCAAGGCCTTTAAGAAATGAATAAACTAATGTGAAATCGGAAATGCTACCATAACCCTGATTCATTTTTCCTACAACCAAAAGCCTTAGTTCTATAGTGACAGTAGTGTTAGGGGGAGGAAATATGGCGTTTTGTAGGCAAGAATGCAGCACTGGTAGCAGACTGACATTATAGGACTTCTGCTACATTGATTGGAGCTTGCAGGTAAAAGAATATAGTGACATGCTCAAGTGGCTTACTGGAATGTTAATTCAGTCTGGAGAAGGTGACTTACTGTATCATTTAAACAATGTCCAGCCTTGAAACTTTTCACAGGTGTAGAATCATAGAATAGAATCACCCAGGTTGGAAGAGACCTCCAAGATCACCCAGTCCAACCTAGCACCCAGCCCTATCCAATCAACTGAACCATGGCACTAAGTGTCCGATCTAGTCTTTTCTTGAACACCTCCAGGGACTTTGACTCCACCACCTCCCTGGGCAGCTCATTCCAATGCCAATCACTCTCTCTGGCAACAACTTCTTCCTGATATCCAGCCTATACCTCACCTGGCACAACTTGAGACTGTGTCTGCCTGGGAGAAAAGCCCAGCCCCCACCTGGCTACAACTTCCCCTCAGGTAGTTGTAGACAGCAATGAGCCCTGAGCCTCCTCTTCTGCAGGCTGAACAACCCCAGCTCCCTCAGCCTCTCCTCATAGGGCTGTGCTGTGGGGCCTCCAAGGCCCCTCACCAGCTTCATCACCCTTCTCTGGACATGTTCCAGCACCTCAACATCTTTCTTGAACTGAGGAGCCCAGAAATGGACACAGTACTCAAAGTGTGGCCTGAGCAGTGCTGAGTACAGGGGAAAGAATAACCTCCCTTGTTTTGCTGGCCACACTGTTCCTGATACAGGCCAGGATGCCATTGGCTCTCCTGACCACCTGGCCACACTGCTGGCTCATCTTCATCCTATTTTCAACCAGCACTCCCAGGTCCCTTTCTTCCTGGCTTCTCTCCAGCCATTCTGTCCTTAGCCTTTACCATTTCTTGGGGTTGTTGTGGCCAAAGTGCATAACCCTGCACTTAGCCTTGTTGAATCTCTTCCCATTGGCCCCTGCTCACCCATCCAGTGTACACTGCAAAGTTACAAGATTCTTTCCATATAAAAGATAACTCAGAAGAGACATTTCTCAGTAAGCCTTCATCTCATGTCCACTTTTGCTTACACATGGAGCAGAAATTATCAGTATGAGAGTCAGTTTGTGACTGTTCTAGGCATTGAAATCTAGAGTTGGAAAATAAGCCAAAATGTGTATGGCCTGAAAGGGCACAGTAAGTGTCAGCCAAGAGAATTTAGGTTAGGACAACCTGCCATACATTTATTTATTTATATTTAGGCACAATACAGTAAATGAGCACCTACCTAGTTCTCTGCCAACTCTTGATTATTGTTTAAAAGTACAGCAATGTAAGCCAAACTGGCAATTTGTCATATTACATTTTATAATGTAATAACAGATATTTAGAAAACAGTTTACTTCAGCAGTGGATCTACACTCCTAGTTTATTTTTAACTTCCATTAGTATGTTCAGAATTTCTTGCTTATGCTTTCTGGAAGTAGGTACAGCAATGACACCACATTGCTGAAAATGGCTTGCTATGATAAGATGAATTATAAATCATGGAGTCATAGAACCAACCTGGTTGGAAGAGACCTCCAAGATCATCCAGTCCAACCTAGCACCCAGCCCCATCCAGCCATCTAGACCATGGCACTAAGTGCCTCAGCCAGTCTTTTCTTCAACACGTCCAGGGATGGTGACTCCACCATCTCCCTGGGCAGCCTATTACAGCAAGTCAGTGAGCCAAACACTTGTGATATGGTGTACTCTTTGAATGATTAGCAATAATGAATCATGCAGTCTTCGCTCATTCTATAGGCAACGATAGAACTCACATCCAGAAAGTACAACCATATGACCAAAAGTGTAAATTCTGTCTCATTATAGTTAACAAGTTATAATCTTACCAACACAAGAAGGACGTGGGACTGTTAGAGCAAGTCCAGAGGAGGGCCATGAAGATGCTCAGAGGGCTGCAGCAGCTCTGCTGTGAGGACAGGCTACAAGAGCTGGGGCTCTGCAGCCTGGAGAAGAGAAGGCTTCAAATAATATGAATATAAGTAAGCAGTATGCACTTGCAGCCCAGAAAGCAAATCACATCCTGGGCTGCATCAAGAGAAGTGCAGCCAGCAGGTCGAGGGAGGTGATTTTCCCCCTTCTTGTGAGCTCACATCTAGAGTGCTGTGTTCTCTTCTGGGACCCCCAATGTAAGGACATGGATCTGTCCATCAAGTCCAGAGGATGCCCATGAAAGTGATCAGAGGTCTGGAGCATGTCTCCTATGAAAACAGGCTGAGAGAGTTGTGTTCCAGGGAGGCCCTGTGAATTTTCCATAGCTGAGGCTGATTTACAGAACTAGAGAGTGCTTTTTACAAGAGCATGCAGTGATGGGACAAGGAGTAATGGCTTTACACTGGAAGAGTTAGATAAAGGTTTTAGATTACATGTAAGGAAGTGCTTCACTGGAACATGTTGCCCAGAGATGTTGTGGACTCCCCTTCTTGCAAGTGTTCAAGGTCAAGCAGCCTTGCCTAGTGGAAGGTGCCCCTGCCTATGCTGGTCGGGGAGGGTTGGAACAAAATGAGCTTAAAGGTCCCTTCCAACACAAACCATTCCATTATTCTATGACAAACTACAGGTAAATGTAGTGGAATAATAATATCTTCTACTTCTGTCTTAAAATGTCTAACAGTGATTTACTTTTTTCACTGTAGTTGAGCACTGAGTTAATATTTTCATGACTGTGTCTGCCATGGCATAAGGAGTTTACAGTGGTGGCCAGTTTGGAAACCTTCATTTTCTTTATCAAGCCAGAATTACTCTTCCCATTGTGCACTTTGCATTTATCCACACCAAATCTAATCTGTCATTTTATGTGCCAGTAAGTGAGTTTCATCCTTCTGCAGTTCATCAGTCTGCTCTTTTCCTTACTATCTTGAATAACTTTTAACATCAGCAAACTTTGCCACTTCACTGCTCATCTCTTGTAAACATGTTGAATAGAACAGGTCTCAGGAGAGCTCCACTGTTTATCTCCTTCCATGTGAGAACTGCCCACTTAGTACTACCTTGTTCCCTGTATTTTGTTTGTTTAGCCATGTCAAAATTCTTTTCCAGTGGCTGTATACTTTCCTTAAATGGTGTTGGTGAGAGTCTTTGCCAACAGCCTTTCAGAATCAGAAGCAGCATGTGTTACTCAGATTATTATCTGAACAATGTTGACACCTTTGAAGAGCTCAAGGTTTATAAAGCAGAGCTCCCTTTTACAGAAGACACATCAAAAAAGGCTGCTGTGGCAAAGTTGTCTTTAATTTCTTCCTCAGTGAACACTGATGCAAGGAATTAATTTCAACTCTCTGAAATAACATTATCCTCTGTAAGTGCTCACTCTATCCTAATTATCAGCTGACAGGAAGATTTAGAACAAAAGAAAGAGCACATGCATTTTTGGCCTGCCTAATTGCAATATTATATTTCATTTCCCACGTTTGTGAGCCTTTCCTCATTTGGGTGCAGCTTCAGATTTTGGAGGGCTGACATTTTGTTTCTAATCACCTTCTTTGCTATTTGGCCATACCAGCTTTGATGCCTCTCCTGTTTGCGTGTTTCACCCGGTTGAGTTTACTCTATAGAGTTGCAGTTTGTTTTCAGTTGTGCTGTACTTTTGTCTGTCCATTTCATGTAACCAGATAAAAATATGTAAAGAGAAAAAAAAATTACAAGTTATAGAGCTTTGTAGAGAAATTTCTATGCATTTGTAGCATTGCTTGGGGTTGTTGTGACCCATGTGCAGGACCTGTCATTTGGCCTTGTTGAAATGGGTCATTGATATTGGCCCATTGATCCAGCCTATCCAAGTCCCTCTGCAGAGCCTCTCTACCTTCATCCAAATCCTGTGGGTATCATTCTGAAACATATGTATTAATTTTGTGAGATATTTGGTCTAGATAGAAAAATTTAGAGTTGTGAATGTTTATTGTGGTCCTTTCCATCCTCAGAATTTAAGTACCTCTGAATTAAATCCTCTCTGATGTTTTTAATTTGTCTTCAAAATCAGTCCTTATAGACCTGCCTGGTTCACTTGAATTCATTTGGTTTTCCTTCTTGTCCCCTTGATTTTCTTCTCCATATTCATGGATGGAGTATTTTCCGTAGAGCAAGAAATTGCCTTTCTTCATATTTTTACACATTGTACCTTGTACGATACTTTCATTCACTGGTCATAGAATCATAGAATCAAGGAGGTTGGAAGAGGACCTCCATGATCATCCAGTCCAACCTAGCACCCAGCCCTAGCCAGTCAACCAGACCATGGCACTAAGTGCCTCATCCAGGCTTTTCTTGAACATGTCCAGGGACTGCGACTTCACCACCTCCCTGGGCAGCCCATTCCAATGGCAAATCACTCTCTCTGGCAACAACTTCTTCCTAACATCCAGCCTGTACTTGAGACTGTGTCCCCTTGTTCTGTTGCTGTTTGTCTGGGAGAAGAGACCAACCCCACCTGGCTACAACCTCCTTTCAGGTAGTTGTAGACAGCAATGATGTCACCCCTGAGCCTTCTCCAGGCTAAACAACCCCAACTCCCTCAGCCTCTCCTCATAGGGTTTGTGTTCCAGGCCCCTCACCAGCTTTGTTGCCCTTATCTGGACACATTCCAGCACCTCAACATCTCTCTTGAACTGAGGGGCCCAGAACTGGACACAGGACTCAAGGTGTGGCCTGACCAGTGCTGAGTACAGGGAAAGAATAATCTCCTTCATCCTGCTGGCCACACTGTTCCTGATGCAGACCAGGATGCCATTGGCTCTCTTGGCCATCTGGGCACACTGCTGGCTTATCTTCAGCCTATCTACCAGTACCCCCAGGTCTCTTTCTTCCTGGCTGCTCTTCAGCCACTCTGTCCCCAGCCTGAAGCACTGCTTGGGGTTGTTGTGGCCAAACCATTGCTGACCTACCTGTGTGGTTGTGTCATGTGCTTATGTTGCCTTACATGTTTCAATTCTGTATTTTTTATACTATATCTTACATGAACCTTGCTCAGAATAGTAGCCAGACTGGTTTAGAATGTCTTGCCATAGAGGAGGGGTGGGAAAATGCAAATTCACTAACACCAGTGGTATTCTTTTATTAATAACATTTTTATATAAGATATTATCACTTCTTCTAAGCAAATAGCCACACTCGTGCTGAATGTTGGGTTGTGGTATCTCTACAAAATGGATAAGCTTCATTTTTCAACAGTTACATTAAAATGCAGAGTATTTTTTATGTCCCCAGAATTTGGTAGCTTTTGATATGTAGCAAATGCGTAAGTGTTAGGGACTGTTATATTTTAAGACAAAACCTGTAATGTTTGCTTTTGAATTTTAGCAAAATATGTTGCTCAAAATAAGAGGGAGCAAACACTTTCTCAGAATGTGAAATAAGGGAAGCATGAAACTAATACAGTTTTGAAAAGGAATTTTTGGACTGAAAACTTCAGAAGAATGGAATCACAGAACATCTCAAGTTAGAAGGAACCCATAGATTTGGTGGTTCTTTCGTCTTTTGTATTACCACATTTGTGTGATGAAGTTTCATCACTAATTGTTATAGCAGGCATTGTATAAACATAGACCAAAAAAGGAGCTTGTGATAAAGAATTTGTAGTCTAAGACCAGAGACAGACAGACCAGGTAGAGCAACGAAGGATAACTGTACTCAGTGTGACAAGAGCTGGAGGCACAAGAGCACCCTACCCTCTTCAGTTTTAGTCTGGGCTGGTTTAGGGGAGAGTTTCAAGGATAATGGATTGAGTTTGTGAATGTTCATAGGTACCATAGTGGAAGAAAATTATAAAGGTGCTTGCTTGAAAGGTTAAGTGGAAGGTGTAGAGTGACATTAGAGCTGATTAAAGAAGGGTCTTGTCCTTTCAGTGTTGAATGAGAGATGAAAAATAGAGAAGTGAACTGTTACTGAGCATGCAGAAAAAACAACTTGCAACTTACACGGAGTAGAAAGAGAAAGATGGCAAGGTCAGAGTTGTAGGCAAGAAAAACAATCTTTGCAGCAGCGTTCTGAATGCATATTAATAGGACAATACTGCATTTTCTGAGAGCAGAGGGAACAATATTGTAATCTTTTTTGGCCACAACAACCCCAAGCAGTGCAATAGACTAGGGACAGAGTGGCTGAAGAGCAGCCAAGAAGAAAGGGACCTGGGGGTACTATGAGCCAGCAGTCTGCCCAGGTGGCCAAGAGAGCCAATGGCATCCTGGTCTGCATCAGGAAAAGTGTGGCCAGCAGGACAAGGGAGGTTATTCTTTCCCTGTACTCAGCACTGGTCAGGCCACACTTTGAGTACTGTGTCCAGTTCTGGGACCCTCAATTCAAGAGAGAGGTTGAGGTGCTGGAAGGTGTCCAGAGAAGGGCAACAAAGCTGGTGAGGGGCCTGGAACACAAACCCTATGAGGAGAGGCTGAGGGAGCTGGGGGTGTGCAGCTAGGAGACGAGGTGGCTCAGGGGGGCCCTCATTGCTGTCTACAAGTACCTTAAAGGAGGTTGTAGCCAGGTGGGGGTTGGTCTCTTCTCCCAGACAACCAGCAACAGAACAAGGAGACATAGTCTCAAGTTGTGCCAGGGGAAGTCTAGGCTGGATGTTAGGAGGAGGTTTTTGGCAGAGAGAGTGATTGGCATTGGAATGGGCTGCCCAGGGAGGTGGTGGAGTCACCATCCCTGAAGGTGTTGAAGAAAAGCCTGGATGAGGCACTTAGTGCCATGGTCTAGGTGACTGGCTAGGTCTGGGTGCTAGGTTGGACTGAATGATCTTGGAGGTCTCTTCTAAACTGGTTGATTCTATGACTCTATGTTAAGATGTAAGTGATGACAACATGACCACAAGTTTAATTTGAGGGAGTATGTAAGAAATTTAGTAGAGATGCTGTGCAGAAAGAATATGCAAAATTGAACAGAGCCAAGGTATGCAAATATAGAGGAACCTAAGTCTAGGTTACAGACTGGAATTGATGGTTACATTCAAAAGGGTCAAGAAAAAGTGGTAACAACAATGCCCTGTTATACTGTAGAGATTATGAGCTTCTCACTCACTGAGGCTCTGGAAAAATACTGAGTTGTGAATGTGGATACACAGTGTGAATTAGAGAAATGGGTAACTGGTTTTAATTTTAATGGATGGAATAGGCCAGAAGAGAAATTCAGGGGACGAGCAGACTGAGGTGACGCATCATGAAATGAACAGAAATGTAGGAAAGACTTACTAATGAGTAACAAGATTTTACTGAGCTTTAGAGAGAAGACTGGTAGAATGAGGATAAAGTGCAGATTTTGAGCCTAGCTGAGAAAAATCACCAGTATACTTTGGTATATACAGAGTAGATAAATTATGTGGAAGTTGCTGAACCCTGTAAGGAGATTGTTAGAAGGAAATGTCTATTAGCAATTGTAAATGTCGCCTTCAAACTGCTTAGAAATGTGAAAGAAAAGAGAGTGATTGATGCTGGGTACCTGTGGTTAAAAATTTCACCTTGGCTCCTTCAACCCAGGCATATGCTAGTAGAGAATGAAATAATGGATGAGAAAGCAATGCAAAGAGAAAGTAAGACAGACAGAAGGTGAATGAAGTTGGAGAAATGAGAATATGAGAAAGACAGGAAGACAATAGTAGGCAAATCTGCAGGACTACTCAAAGGAGTTGTAGTAATAGGTGTATGGGTGGATTGGGAACTGGTTGAAGGAAAGAAGCCAGAGAGTTGTGGTCAATGAGATAGAGTCCAATTGCAGGCCTGTAACTACTTGGGGTCCCACAGGGGACAGTTCTGTTCAATATATTCATCATTGACCTGGATTGATTGGGGACTGACCTGTTGGAAGGCAGCAAAGGGGAAAAGGATCTGGGGATCCTAGTGGGTGGGATGTTGACCATTAGCCAGCAGTGTGCTCTTGTGGCCAGGAGGGTCAATGCCATTCCGGGGTGTATTAGAAGGGTTGTGGCTAACAAGTTGAGAGAGGTTCTCTTGCCCCTCTACTCTGCCCTGGTGAGGCCACATCTGGAGTACTGTGTTCAGTTCTGGGCCCCCCAGTTCAAGAGTGATGTAGAACTGCTTGGGAGAGTCCAGTGCAAAGCCACAAAGATGATGAAGGGAATGGAACATCTCTGTTACAGGGAGAGCCTGATGGAGGTGTGGCTCTTTAGCTTGGAGAAGAGGAGACTGAGAGGTGACCTCATCAATGTGTATAGATATTTAAGGGGTGAGTGCCAGGAGGATGGAGCCAGGCTCTGCTCAGTGATGCCTAGTGACAGGACAAAGGGCAATGGGTGGAAGCTGGGACATAAGAAGTTTCATTTAAACATGAAGAGGAGCATTTCCCTGTGAGGGTGACAGAACACTGGAACAGGCTGCCCATGGAGGTTGTGGAGTCTCTGTCTCTGGAGATATTCAAAACCCACCTGGATGTGTTCCTGTGTGATCTGGTCTAGGAGATCCTGCTCTGGCAGGGCGGTTGGACTTTTGAGGTCCTTTCCAGCCCCTGATATTCTGTGATTCTGTGATTCTTGGCTTCTGTTGCTAAGTTAAAATCCATCTTCTTGATCTTTATACAGAACTGAGGAATCTCAAAGAAAGGTCAAGGTGTGAAGAAACATCCTGATGATATCTTTTGCTAATGTGTTAATGAACCAACTTGGTCATATAAACACCCAGACAAAATCTTTTCACCTTTAACCTGTATATTTACCAACAATGATTACTTGTTGGGTTTTTTTGAAGACCCTAAATTAGGGTATGAAAAGAGGTGGATGGATAGATAGAGGTTCTTGGTGGCTGTTCATCTGCTAAGTGGAGCAGGTTGTTTTATCTTTATTAAAATACTAATATATTTTGAAGCAATGTAATGGTAGGTAATTAATTGATTGCAAGATGGTGTTTTTCAAAATTAATATTGTTTATTCATTTTGATACTCAGGACCCTCACTACTCACCCAGTAATTTTTAATAATAATATCAGGGTCTTCTCAGTGGGCATGAAAAGCATTACATAAAGGATAAAGGCAGAATCTAGAACACTTAAGAAATAAGTAGCTGAAATACAAACATTAAACTTAATTGAACTGGAAGAGAGGTTCTTGTGGTCAGTTACACTGGTTGCCCACTACATGAACTTGGGAAGCTCCTTTCTGCTTAGGCAAAGGTCTTGGATTCAATTGGAGAATTTCTTACAGAGTTTTGCTGAGGGTTTGATAATGAGGCTGTTGAGTATTTACTCACAAAAGTTATCTCTGGACTTCCCAGGGCTAACTACAGTTCCTAGACAGTACCCAAATACTTGCAGGGAGTTCTGTTAGTGTCTTATCAGCTGTTGAGGCGCTTCTGATCTTCCCAGGCTCTATCAAGGATGCTGGGGAAAGAAGCAGATGATCTTTTTTGCTGCAAATTACACCCATTGCTCCTTGTCCTATCCCAGGGAGCAGTGAGCAGAGCCTGTTCCCCCACTCCTGGCCAGCCCTCAGATACTCATAAACATTTATCAAATCCCTCTAAGTCTTCTTTTCTCCAGACTAAACAACCCCAGGTCCCTCACCCTCTCCTCATTAGCCATGCCCTCCAGTCCCCTCATCATCCTTGTAGCCCTCCGCAGGACCCTCTCCAGCAGATCCCTGTCCCTCTTCAACTGGGGAGCCCAAAACTGAACACAGTATTCAAGATGAGGTCACAGCAGGGCAGAGTAGAGGGGGAGGAGAACCTCCCTTGATCTGCTGGACACACTCCTCCTAATACAGCCCAGGATCCCATTGGCCTTCTTGGCCACAAGGGCACATTGCTGTGCCATGGGTAACTTGTTATCCACCAGCACCCCCACGTCCCTCTCCACAGGGCTGCTTTCCAGCAGATCACCTCCCAGCCTGGACTGGTGCAGTTTGTTATTCCTCCCCAGATGCAGGACTCTGCACTTGTCCTTGTTGAGCTTCATCTGGTTCCTCTGTGCCCAGCTCTCAGTCTGCCCGGGTCTCTCTGGATGGCCACACAGCCTGCAGCTGCATCAGCCAAGCCTCCCAGCTGTCAGTACTGTAGCATCTTTCAAAAAAAATAAAAAATAATAAAAAAGGGTAGTTTTAAACTGGAAGCTGGAAGAAGAGTGACTTCAGAGAAAAGGTGCTTTATCTCCACCAAGAGAAGGGGTGGGAAGGGAACAATAGGAAAATATTAACAGTGTTTGCCTTTTCTTCAAGTTGGCACTCAACATGCTGTTGCCAATTTAAAAGACTTCTTGTAGCATGGTATTTCTAAATTTATGTCTAGTTTTCATAAAGAAAAATTCAGAAAGACTGAGCTTTTCAGTTTTCTGTACCTAACACTTCTCTGGGTTTCCTAGCAGTGCTTTTCTTTAAATAGAAATGGAGCCAGCCCTTGCTTTGTGGTGCCATCAGTATTTCTGCCAGGTCTGACCACTACATCCTCGATAATCCCTGAAATAAGTTTTACTCCTCACCCTCTTACTTTGTGTAGACAATTACATGTAGATACACATATACACATCTTTACCTTTCTCAAAGTCATTTTGCAATTATCAGCAGATTTTTTTCTGTACTCAGCACTCGGGGGTTGCATTTGGATTACAAGAAGCCATATGGCTGGTTAATGGTATTTTTATACATCCTGACTCTGATTTGCTACTTTAATTAGCAACAGAATTCAAAATAGCTGGTTCTGATTAAGAATCAGGTTGCTTCTGACATCAGTGCTAGTGCTAATGTGACCAGAACTGTTTCTGATTCCCTGGTATTTGGGGCCATGTCTTATTTACAGGTGAAAGTGCAGCTGTTTGACTGCAGCTCATTCAAATTTGTGGAAGCATTAAACTTTATAGACATGGTAGCCCAGAGTTAGCTTCCAGAACAGTTTTGGAGGTTACAGCTGGTACTGAGCTTCACATAGCCTTAGCTGTGCTTCCCTTACTAGCCATACTTGCACTTGGCTAAAGATAGCATGGAGATATATATACCACTTGTAGCTGCATCGTTCCCACCAGTGTGCATACATTCTGAGTGAGATCAGAATGATTTCTGTTGGTATTTATTTTATAGAAATTAGTCTACATGGTTATTTCCCCACAGGAGTTGCTCTCTACAACTACCTGAAAGGAGGTTGTAGCCAGGCAGGGGTTGGTCTCTACTCCCAGGCACCCAGTGACAGAACAAGAGGACACCGTCTCAAGCTGTGCCACGGCAGGGTTAGGCTGGATGTTAGGAAGAAGTTCTTCATGGAAAGAGTGATTGGCATTGGAATGGGCTGCCTGGGGAAGTGGTGGAGTCACCATCCTTGGAGGTATTTAGGAGGAGGCTGGATGAGGCACTTAGTGCCATGGTTTAGTTAATTAGAAAGGTTAGGTGATAGGTTGGACTCGATGATCCTAGAGGTGTTTTCTAACCTGGTTAATTCTGTGATGCTGTGAATTTCCTGTCCCTTTAAAATCTTGTGTGTAAATTTATCATTGGCTTTTTCATAATCATCATGTCTTCAACAGTGCAACTCTATTGTAGACCAAGATCAGCCTTGATAGTACATCAGGAAAATGAAGGGGCATGGAGGGAGCCCTTTGCTCATTTCTTCTAACAAGGCACAAGTCAGTCATGTTGCACCACTGCTCATGCTCTTGGCAACTCATCAGTTCCGTATTTCGCTCAGCGCTATGATGTCTGAGCTTTTACCAACCCACACATCTCCTTTGTGCCTACAGTAGATTTGCACAGAAATGCTGTATTTTGGATACTCAGTCAGAACCTGAGAGTAACATGAAAGAGGTGTGGTTTTTTTTGCAAGAGCAGGCACCTGTGCTATCTTCCAAACTGCGTGTGTGAAGTATAGCAAATATATGGGTTAAAAAAATCATAATTCAAATCCCTGTAGTGGCACTGATCAGATCTCTGTTTCTGTAGCAGTGAGAACCAAAGGTGGCCTTTTAAGGCTCACAGTTCATCTACCAATTTCCAGTTCTGCTTCAAGATTCTTAAAGTATTAGAGTGCATGCTTTAAAGCCACAAAACTTACCTTTACCTAATTTTCACCATTCTAACCTAAGTTTCCACGGAAACAGGGTTGAAAAAGCCACTGGTAGCCAGCAGGCAGCCAGCAGCTGAGAGTGAGAACTCTCCTTTGTCACTTTCCACTACTGGATGCCTGCTGCGTGCCAGTGTGCAAAGCTACCTCGGCTTCTAAAATCTGGATTACTTTCAATTTGAGGGGGAAAAATTAAATTAATCTAGTCTTTTCTCTCTTTAGATTGTCACAATAAATTCCAGGAGGGGAAGTGGGCTAATGAGTCCTGATTTGTTCAGTTATGCTGAGCCCCACATAATCAAAGCCTTTCCAATGAACTGGGCCTCTCCTTTCATAATTTCCATGTTTTAAAAGCATTCTCTCTGAAATTGCACATGCACACGTACACACTTATTGTGGTACCTTAATTCTTTATGGCTACATAACCATCTATCTACATATTTAACAGACTCTTTTTTGTCAATATAGTATAATCAATGTATAAAATTTCCCTTTTTGTCCTATATACTTAGAGAACATTTCTGAATGAACACATTATAACTCCTCAGTTAAATATTAGGAGTCGGGCGTGAACAGTGATGGCTTTTAACCAGAAGTAGATTGTAGCTGCAGGAAGACTAAAGGGTCTGTTTGGTCAAGACTCATACAAAACTGAGATAAGCATGCACAACCTGACAAGATCAGATTAGACCCTTCCCCCACAAGTGCTTTCCCTGTAAATATTTATCTACACTCTATTATAAGTAACCAGGAAATGAAAAAGAAGGGTAGGTTTGTGGCCTCTCCCCTATGTCTGAACTGGAAAATCAGCTCAAATGGCCACAAGGTTCATTTCTGAAAAACAGCCTAGGAATAGAAATGCAGCTTCAAGTCTTTGGGTAATGATGTTTTAAGTGTGCAGTAAATTCCAATACTGGCTGCTGGTTTGTTTTTTTTTTTTAATGGGAACAAAGTACTGAAGTTCTTAATGGCAACTACATAAATCAGCAGCATTTGTAATCAGAGGAGAAATGTGTAAGTATGTGCATTTTTGCATACTGTTGGTACCTTAGGAAAGAACTGCTGTTGACAGAGCCAACACTGCTGCCACTGGCTTCAATGCCATAGGCATCAGAAGAGACAGGGCAATGCTTAATATAAGCAAGTTCACTCCAATCCATTTATTGCACTCCAAACATGTGTTTCTCTACTTTTCATCAGCAGGCTACACTTTATATTAAACTGCAATTGGTTACATGTACTTGTGTCAGAAATTACATACTAATTGGCGTAGACATTCATCATATTCTCTCAGCAGCACCTACATTGTGTCTGAGGATTCTCAGTCAGCAGAGATAGGCAAACCCACAGGCTCCAGCCTTACATTTCTTTGTATTTGTTACACCATTCTCTAAGGTCATTCCAACCTTCTATTTTACCTCAACTCAGCACTTCTGAGCTCGTGCACTCTCGCCTGTCCATGGCTTATGTTCCAGTGTACAATATTCAGACAATTCTATAGAATCACTACATTTAATATTACTATTCCCAACACACTTCTGTACTTTCAAGCTGGCCTGAGGCAACGTCGCTGGCACCAAAGTTAAGCTAGGCATTTTTTCACCCTGTCCCTGCTCCTTCCAGCCCAAGTGTATGCTCACCTCATCAATGAGAAACGCAACTGATTTGCCTAGCAGATGACAGAGATCCATGAATTCACATCTATTCTGCAAATGTGTGTTCCATTTGGGTTGTCGATGCTTGGGCATTCCCATCTTGTAGAGTCTTGTTAAGGTGTTAAAATCTGAAACCATACACTTGCCACTAATTCAGAAATAGGTATTTATTGGTGATCCACTCCTCAGAACCTGTGTGGATTGCATTTAGGTTACGATAAAAAAGCAGCTCTTGAACTTTGAGATTTAAAGCCTTTAAAATGTACAGGGTATTTTCTTTTTGTTCACCCCTGAAAGTAACAAACGTATACTTTTTGAAATAGTCCTGTGGCACGTAGGAATAATATTAATAGAAACCTCAAGATGAAAAAATAGAAGTCCCTTTTCCCTTTTTTTTTTATTTTTTTTTTTTTCCTCTAGCATTTTACGATGGGATAATGAGACAGATGTCTCTCAACTGGAAGGACATTTTGACATTGTTATGTGTGCTGACTGGTAAGTACATAAAAATCATAAAACTCATGTTAGAAAAATAGCTTTGCTGCAGTAATTCTACAGTGCTGCTTGCTGATGGCTGAGCAAAGTCAACAAATGAAGCACAAAGCCACCTTAACCTCAACAAATTAATATTCATCTCCATGTGACAGTTATAAGGTAGTCTTCTATCACACAGTAACTTCTACCACATTATTTCCCAAAGATTGATTTTGAGAAGCATTTCCATTTTCTGGAATTGCCTCTGTTTCATGCTTGACGTATCAGTAAATGGACGACTTAGGCAAATTGCAAATAATTATGGCTCAGTGAGGAACAGTCTGGAGAAAAGGGAGTTTATCAACACAAACAGCTCAATTAGCTTACTTCTTAGGAGAGATCCGACTATTGATATAAGGGGATACATTTTTTGCTCCTCTGAAAATCTTTCAGAGGAAAAGAAGATTTTCAAAAGGAGATCACATTCTGTTTCTCAAATCAATTTGACAGCAATATTTGTAGACATAGGCTTTATGTTATTTGCACAGGCACATGTTAATTTTAGGAGAATTCTTAGTGAAAAAAAATGAGTCCAATACTTGATTTATGAAAAGGTAGGTACATGTTACAATGTGATATATTGTTTAACAATTTATGCAAATAGGTTTGATTATTGACACAAGCCTTTTCTGATACTGGATAGAGAGAATTGTGAAGTGCTATATTTGCTGTGTGCTAGCTTAAAAATTATTACATTATTAACTACTTATGGTTTATAAATGGAGTTGTGCAAATTTCATTTAGGAGAGTGCACATTTTAAAATGACTCTGTCTTTCCTTCATGGGTATATGACCCTTTAAATGTCCAAACCAGAAAAAAGCTGTTTATCTTTTGTGGCACATAACTGTTGTGAGAGAACAGATTCTGAAAACAGGGACTTCCTTGGACACCTCAGTTCAGCAGATTTCTGTACCTTGCTAAGGTGTAGTTAAAGGAAAAAGGCAAAGAGAAGTGCAAAGCTGTCTGTTGTCTCTTTAAACTGTGTTTAAGTTTTGATAAAATACTTCTCTAACTCTTTTTCCTTTGACAGTTTGCTGTTTAACAAACTCTTCTTTCAGAAAAGTTCCTGGGGTCGTATAGCACAGGAGAAAATGTGTTTAGTTTTTTTGTTTGGTTTTTTTTTCCCTTTTTCTGATTCCTCTTTGTAGACACAATGCAATACTGCTTCATTTCTCATAGGGTTTAATTTCAGCAAAGTTCTTTGTTCCCAAAAAGGACAGAGAAGGGTTTCTAACTAATCGCTGATAATGTGCCTCCGAGATGCATCATCTGATTAAAATAAGGAGCTAAACAACACCATATGATTTCAGCAAGTAATTTAGTAAATGCCTTCCTCACCAAATATTAGAATGGATACTCCAGGTTTCATTGCACAGATGAAGTTAATGCTGGACAGGATTAGATCAGATTAAGTATGAAAGTCAGATCAGAGTGCTGGCGGACATGAGCAGGAGGGCAGCAGTCTTCTCGGAGGCTTAGACAAGGCTCACATATGGATGTTCTCCAGATTATGTGGGTGAAGCAAGGTCTTGCCAAGAGATTTAGAGTTAAATTTGTTCTTCACACAAATATCAAAACAACCTGTCTGTGCCATCTCTTGTGTTCTTGATACTCACACCGTGTCATCCTATTTGTGCTGGGAGGACAGCACAGTAGAGCAAGACTTAAGTTAATTTTTCCAGTAATATTCTTGCCTAATACTCCTCACAGTCTGTTTGCAAATAGTGCAGTTTCCTTAGGAAACAAAGAATCAAACATGACAGGTAAAATACATAATGCATTTGCAATCTCTGCATTTTGTGCATTATTTTTAAGCACTTAAGATGCAGGTAAGTGTATAAATATTTATAGATTTCTTTAAAATAAATGGAAATGCTCCAACTGCGTGTTCTTATTCACAAATTGTCTCAGTTTTCTTACTGCAAGCACCCATACATAACCATGAAAATCCCTTTATTTTCATGTCTTTTAGAAACTTTTAGAAGCTAGGTTTCCTGGTACATGAAAACGCTGACCAAAAGAAATGTTGTTCCACGCTTTACCAAACTCAACTCTTCACTTCCATGTATTTCTCTTTTGAGGTATAGAACTGGCTTTAGAACAGCCAGTAAGATTTTTGCTCTCTGAATCTGTTGGACTGCCATTGAAGGGGAAAAGAAAAAAAAAAAAAAGATGTTTTCATGTAGCTGCTCGACTGAAGTATGCAACAATAAAAACAGATGGGATACGTTGCGCTTAGTTTGCCACAATTGTATACCTCATTGTCAACCAATAAATCTGAGATTAGAACAGAGAACTAGAAAGAAAAAAAAAATCTGAGTTCAAATATTAGGGGCATGGATAAAATTTTATCAAAGTATTTCCCACGAGAAGGATATAGTTTGATTCCCTGCATAGCTAACCAGTTGTACGGCTTGATCCCATTTACATTAAAACGAGCTCTATTCATAAGCATATTCCAAATCCACATGGAGGTTCAAATGAAAATGCACACGATTACAACAAGCAGCAGTGTGTTTATATTCATATATTTACAGTCAGACTTTCATAAACCTTGTGTGCAGGAGTGGAAAATAAGTTCTTTCTCGGAACAGACAGTCCATTAGTTAACAGCTAAATTTAGTAGCTCCACTAGATTATAAAATAAATAAGAGGCAAACTGCGAAAGCTACTCATTATTTAACCATTCAGAATTTTGACAATAAAAATGGTTTTGTGGTTCAGCAATTCTGAAATGGCTTGTAAAATGTCAACTACGAGATAAAAATTAGGGGAGGGAAAAAATCTTGGGGAGGCCATACCTGGAATAAGGATACAGTGAAAACAAAATAAGTAATGGTATTTTTAAAGCATATCCACCCACATCATACTTTTGAAGGGGGATTTAAGGCCAGGTCAGGGCTGTCAGAACTTTAGACTTTGATTTGACCTATACTTGTGGCTATAAAGTCATGCTAGTCCTGGAATTGTAAGTGTGAGTATGAATACAGAAGGAGAAATAGCAGGAGAGACTGAGGGATTTGAAGCTGTTCAGACCAGAGAGAAGGCTCCAAGGTGACCTTATTGTGACCTTTCAGTACCTTAAGGGGGCCTACAAGAAAGCTAGGGAGGAACTTTTTAGGATGTCAGGCAGTGATAGGACTGAGGGGAATGGAATAAAGCTAGAAATGGGTAGTTTCAGACTGGATGTTAGGAAGAAGTTCTTCACCATGAGGGTGGTGAGACCTTAGAACAAGTTGCCCAGGGAGGCAATGGAAGCTCCATCTCTGGAGGTGTTTAAGGCCAGGCTGGATGAGGCTCTAGACAGCCTGATCTAGTGTAAGGTGTCCCTGTCCATGGATCCTTGTGGTCCATTCCAACCCTGACTGATTCTATGATTCAGACATGTCAAACTCAGGACTCTTCCGAAGCTCACAAGAGCCACAAATTCCTGGTTATTTTAAAGGAGACATATATCTTTTTTTATTAAGGAAAAAATTGCTGACATTTTTTTTTTAATCCAAGGAAAGAGTCAAGGCTAGTATGATAAGCCAACAGAAAAATCTTTCTCATTTGCATTCTTGTGAAACAGGTTTTCATACATATTTGTATTGCAGAAACAGCAGAAGCTCTAGATTCTCTATAGCATTGGGGAAACTTGGGATCATGGAATCATAGAATCAACCAGGTTGGAAGAGACCTCCAAGATCATCCGGGCTTTTATTGAACACCTCCAGGGATGGTGACTCCACCACCTCCCTGGGCAGCCCATTCCAATGCCAATCACTCTCTCTGTGAAGAACTTCCTCCTAACATCCAGCCTATACTTCCCCTGGCACAACTTGAGACTGTGTCCCCTTGTTCTGTTGCTGGTTGTCTGGGAGAAGAGACCGACCCCCCTGGCTACAGCCTCCCTTCAGGTAGTTGTAGACAGCAATGAGGTCACCCCTGAGCCTCCTCTAAGGATATCTCTCTGTACTTACTTTGCCTATATTCTTGAGGTTTGGCACATACATATCTATTTGTACATCAGCGGCCAGGAAGGCCATCCCACATCACTTCCACTGCTGAGATTTTTGCTCAAGTCATGGGGAGTTGTGGATTTACCAAGAATGTAGAATTGAGATTAAAGTATTCTTTGGAAATCTTTAAATATGTCAATTTTGTTTCTGCTAGTGTATGCCATTAAATATAAGGAAATCCTTTTAGGAATGCAGTAAGGTCTCTGCCCTTCTTCAGTTTAAATGTATTGTTTGTTTTAAGGCTGATTCTTGCACACACTTGCAAGTGAGCTGGAACCTGACAACGTGGAACTAAGGGTTTGTTTTCAGTTTGTCAGCCGTGTAGTTGTAGGCCAACAAAAAGATAAACGACCCTTTGTATTGTGAATATAATCATGTCTGAAGTACACTTGTAAACTAACCTATATTACCAATTCCAAAGTGTGGGAAAAGAAAAATGAGTTTCCATTACAGCTTACAAAGTACATGCCCTTTGTTGCCAGGCACAGCACGGAAGGTTATCAGCATGAGGCAAACAGAGGATCTATTGGCTTGGGTTTTTTAATTTGTTTCCCTGTGGCATGCTATTACTTCCAGGAAGTTTTGTTATAAACTTTCATTTGTTTGTTTTAATGGTAATTAAAAAAGGAAAAAAAAAAAAAGTAAAGAGGTGACAATATTGCCTTCCTATTCATCTGGATTCCACAGGTTAAAAGCACTGCCTAAACAAAGGACAAATCATCAACTGTTTTCTTGCCTATCTGCTTCTGTGATCTGAAACTTCCTTAGTGGCCTGAGAAAACCTTCCTACTATTCCTGTCCTGAGCTACTGCTTTCACAGCATCCTTACTACATAACCAGTGTTAAAATACCTCACTTGCTGAGGCTGCACTCAATTCCTCTGTCCATATCACTGACAAAGATGTTAAACAGCACTGGTCCCAGCACTGACCCCTGAGGGATGCCACTTGGTACTGGTCTCCAGGTGGACATTGTGCCCTTGATCATCACTCTCTGCATGGAATCATCCAGCCAGTTCCTTATCCAGCAGTGCTCCACCCATCCAGTCCATGTTTTTCCAGTTTGGTGACCGGGATGCCATGTAGGACAGCAACAAATGCCTCGCTCAGGCCCAGGTAGATGATGTCTGTTGCCCTTCTCTTGTCCACTGTTGCTGTGACTTCATCACATAAAGCCACCAAATTTGTCAGGCATGATTTGCCCTTAGTGCAGCCATCGCTGGGTACCACCAATCATCTCTGCCTTGTTTTCCATTTGCCTTAGCAGAGCCTTCAGGAGGATCTGCTCCATGATCTTGCCAGGCACAGAGATGAGACTGACCTGTAGTTCCCGGGATCATCCTTTTCTCCCTTCTTGAAGATGTGTGTTGTTTGCCCCTTTCCAGTCAGCAGGAACTTCACCACCCTGCCAGGACCTTTCAACTATGATGGGCAGTGGTTTAGCAATTTCACCTGCCAGTTCCCTCAGGACCTGTGGGTGTGTCTCATCAGGCCCCATCAACTTAAGCACGTTCAGATTCCTTAGGTGCTCACAAACGTGGTCTTCAATTATAGTGAGCAGATCTTCCTTCTCTCACTCCTTACATTTGCCCTCTGGGAGTTGGACATTGTGTTTGGAGCCCTTGCCTCCCTTGTAGAGGCATTTCAGTTGTGCCTCTACTGGAGCTGACTTACTGACTGATTTTCCCTTACCCTGTTCTTTGGGCACTCTTTTCTCAGTCTGTACTCCAACCCTAGGGTCAGATCCCACCTGTCCATGCTCAGGTATTAACTTATCCATTGTTGCCATGATGTGACCTATCCCTAGAACGTTCACCTCTCCGCTCAGAGCTTCCACTTCTAAGTTTCTGTGTTCCAAATTTTTTCATGTCTGAGCTAGAAATCTATCTCGGACAGCCACACTCCACAGGTCACTTCCAACCCTTACCATTCTGTGATACTGTGACAGCTTGAGAGCAAAGCAGGGCAACTGTTCTGGGTTACCTGGGTTTCCTAATTTAAGGCTAAGAATCCACTTCCCATACCACCAAAATATCAATTGGGGTTGGACAGAAAAGGCGTCACTGAAGTTGTCTAATCTAGCAGACCACGAGACCATTTTAAGTGCTCAGATATTTGTTTCTGGTGAACAAAGGCCTGTAGTTCCCTCACTGTAAGCAGCAGTTTTGCCCCTATCTCACTGTAAAAAAAGACATTGGTATGTCTTTCTTTTCCATGGAATTCGTGTGTCTTCACAGAAAGGGTGATTGGCATTGGAATGGGCTGCCCAGGGAAGTGGTGGAGTCACCATCCCTGGAAGGTGTTTAAAAGGAGACTGGATGAGGCACTCAGTGCTGTGGTTTAGTTAATTAGAAGGGTTAGGTGATAGGTTGGACTCAATGATCCTAGAGGTCTTTTCCAACCTGGTTAATTCTGTGGTTCTGTATGCAGGTCCATGGAAAACAAATTTTAGCACTGGCAAGCTGCCTTAAAATTGTATTTCCACTACACTGCTTTCAAAAATAAAAGTATTGTAAGCACATTTTTAATTTGGAATGCACTTCTGTCTGCATATAAGCTCAACAAGTCTTACGTGTGTGCAGGCTTGTGATGTTTCCTGTTGAAGGAAGTTATTTTCAGCAATTCTTTTGGAGGATGACTTCTGCACTGTGTTCTACCTCTTCTATAGGCGGCCAAGATCCTGATGCAGTAGTATCTTATGGTATCTATCCATATAGAATCATAGAATCAGTCAGGGTTGGAAGAGAACACTAGGATCATCCAGTTCCAACCCCCCTGCCGTGGGCAGGGACTCCTCATGCTAGATCAGGCTGTCTGGAGCCTCACCCAGCCTGGCCTTAAACACTTCCAGGGATGGGGCTTCCACCACCTGCCTGGGCAACCCCTTCCAGGGTCTCACCGCTCTCATGCTGAAGAGCTTCTTCCTAACATCCAGTCTGAACCTATCCATTTCTAGCTTTATTCCATTCCCCTCAGTCCTATCGCTACCTGACATCCTAAAAAGTCCCCCCTCAGCTTTCTTGTAGGAACCTTCAAGACACTAAAAGGTCACAGTAAGTCACCTTGGAGCCTTCTCTCCAAACTGAACAGCTTCAAATCCCTCAGTCTCTCCTCATATGAGAGGTCCTCCAGCCCTCTGCTCATCCACGTGGCCCTAATATAGGCATCTACCTGACGTGATCAGAACTCTCAGGAGACACTAGAGATATCAGCTGATGTTTCAATTAATTAAATTTAAACAAGCATTTTCCCAGTAAGCTTCTCCCAGTAACATTTATGAAGTCCGAGGGGCAGCCATCATGCCAGTTGGTAAAGTCACATTCTATCTGTGGACAGGCTGTCAGGGAAATTGCTACCTAGTGCTTTGCTATCTTGAGAAGACATTCAGAAGGTCACATTTCTGTATGAAGTGCTCTTTGAAGGAACATAAGGATATACAGACTACCATATTTTCTTCAACAACGTGAGGGTCTGGCAGGTTTTGCTGCAGAAATCTGATCACTGACAAGTTTTCTGACAGACTTTTGTTTCTTCATGAGTAGCAAAAATTCACAGCTCTTACACAACTGCTTGACCCTGTGATAAGGCATATTTTATTCTTGGTAGCTATGGGATGTCTTTATCTAAGTAGCTGCACATACTCTATTCTTGATGATTGGCATGTGGTTGGCAGACTACTTTTTTCTCTTCAGTATTTTCATGTATTCTTTTTTTCTGTATATTCTTTATATTCTTCTTGAAATTTCAAATCTCAAAACCAAGCGAACAACAACAAAACAAAACACCACTATATCTCTTCAGAAGGAGAAAGGACAATATAGAAACAATGTCCTAATAGGTAAAATGCCATGTAGTGTGGAACTTGAGCTTGATACAGGCTAGGAGGCAGCTTTGTTACAGAGAGAGCACGAAAAATAATGAAGAAAGAATCCCATTATTTGTGGCCTTCTTGATAGAGTTTCTTATAGGAATCACCAATATAAATGCTGCTCGTGTTAGTAAGGACTGAAAGGCATCAGTTGCTGTCTGATGGTTGTTCACTAACCACTGCAAATGCACTCTCATCCACAGTAACTGCATGTCCACAAATATCTAGTCAAGAGTGATTGGCACCCTGGTTGCCACTATTAGTATATACATTAAGGTACTGAGTGGCATGAAGAATGAATTATCCCCTCAAATCATGAGGTAATCACACCAAAATAGGGCTGAGCGTGTTGGCAACATTGCATGGGAAAATTGACTCTGTTGCTATCCTTGTGGGACCCATGCTGGAGATGAAGGATTTTGCTCTTGAGAGAAGACAACTCTGAATGATCTGAGTCATTCTATTTACACAGTGTTTGAGGGAGAGAGTAGCTGGGGGCTTGTAAATCTTTATAGGGATAGATAGATAGATAGATAGATAGATAGATAGATTGATAGATCAAACATGCCACAACTGTGAAAGTAAAATAATTTAAAAAAACCCCACCCCCCTGAAATACAACAGGAAACAGTTAAAAAACCTCCACCCACAGCCCATCCATAGGAAAAAAAAACATGTGAAATGTAAACTTTGTCTCTTGATCCTTATCTCTGCTATGGTTGTATTTTAATAGCCACCATGTGTGATTTGTGAATTTCAGCTGCCTAATCATGCTGATATTTTAGCTTTGGTTTAGATTATATTTGGGTTTATCTATTTTCTAGTATTGAAAGCTAACTGAACTGGATGGAAATGTAGACCATAGTTTCTCTTTACAGCATTGTGTAAACATATGTAATTAGCCTTGTACTTATCTGCATTAGTATCATTAGAATTGAAAACCCATTTTAATCTGGATTCTGTTCTCTTCTCAATGTCAGCCTGTTTCTGGACCAGTACAGAGCTAGCCTTGTTGATGCAATAAAGAGATTACTCCAACCCAGTGTAAGTATGTTTCTATTTTCTCCTGAACACTGGCTTCAGAATAATTAGTCTGTGCACAATGATTGAGAGAGTAATGGAATGGCAGGATTAATGTCATGTAATACTTTAATACTTATTATGTCCAACTTCAATTGAGTCTTCTAATCTATCAGATTCTTTCCTAATCATAAACTAGGATACTTCTTATACTTGGCCTTCCGATAAGGA
This sequence comes from Pogoniulus pusillus, assembly GCF_015220805.1. Classification (NCBI taxonomy): domain Eukaryota; kingdom Metazoa; phylum Chordata; class Aves; order Piciformes; family Lybiidae; genus Pogoniulus; species Pogoniulus pusillus. The sequence goes on along the minus strand of NC_087281.1, from coordinate 11,175,080 downwards.
ACACAGTGGGTAGTAAAATAAATGAAACTGCTTCAAAGATAGCGTGAGATTATTTTTATCAAAGCGCTTCTCAAGTATTTCCCTTTGATAGTAATGTCTTCATATTAAAGTAAAAGTGCGATATTGAAAGTTTTTATGTTGCCTTCTGTCATTTGTAATCCCTTCAATTGTAACCTTTGTCGTTGTGTGTTTATTTATTATGATTTTTTTGCTGTTCCATTTCTCTTTATATAAAAATGAATGAAACCCTTACACATAAATTGTAGTCTAAAACTTCTTTTTTTTTCATCCAGTCAGCAAGCCCTGTGTTTACATTTTGTGCTTTAGCACAGAGTGAAACCAAGCTCTTCATAAAATGCTTATGTGTTCTGTGTGTCACTGGTGGAATATTTTACCAATCCAAATCTATTAGGCTGTTAAACCAGACGTCGACAGGCACGAAAAAAGGTGCTATGTGCATACACTTATGGCCAAGAAATAATCTTGAATCTTTACTCCCCCCCAAAAATATATAAATTTAAAAGGAGATTATCAAAATGAGATTTGGAATATTTTATGGAATATTTTACCATTCCCAATCTATTAGGCTGTTAAACCAGACACCAACAGACTTGAAAAAAAGGCGCTATGTGCATACACTTATGGCCAAGAAATAATCTTGAATCTTTATCCCCAAAAATATATATATTTAAAAGGAGATTATCAAAATGAGAATTGGAATATTTTATGGAATATTTTACCAATCCCAATCTATTAGGCTGCTAAATCAGATGCTGACAGACACGAAAAAAAGGTGCCATGTGCATACACTTATGGCCAAGAAATAATCTTGAATCTTTATCCCCAAAAATATATATATTTAAAAGGAGATTATCAAAATGAGAATTGGAATATTTTATGGAATATTTTACCAATCCCAATCTATTAGGCTGCTAAATCAGATGCTGACAGACACGAAAAAAAGGTGCCATGTGCATATACTTATGGCCAAGAAATAATCTTGAATCTTTATCACCAAAAATATATATATTTAAAAGGAGATTATCAAAATGAGAATTGGAATATTTTATGGAATATTTTACCAATCCCAATCTATTAGGCTGCTAAATCAGATGCTGACGGACACGAAAAAAAGGTGCCATGTGCATATACTTATGGCCAAGAAAAAATCTTGAATCTTTACCAAAAAAATATTTAAAAGGAGATTATAAAAAGGAGAATATGAAAAAAAAAAAACAACAAAACATGTGAAATAATTGCTATAAATTTGAATTTGAAACAGACATTTTACCTTTCATGCTTAGCACACAGTAAGGTCTTCCAGTAAGGCAAACTTTCCATTAAAAATAAAAGAGTCTTGCATCTTAGCGATGCATTCTCCAAACTTTCATTGACAACTGTATTGTAGTCTTTGTGTAAGAGATTTTCTCTGCAAAAGGAATTGAAAATGCATACGTGCAAAGGCTTAAGAATCCGAGTCATTTTAGTCATGTAAGTAATCCCATTCTTTGCTAAGAGTGATCAGGTTTCTATTCTTGGTTCTACCATAGACTTTCCTGAGTGACCTGAGGCAAATGACTTAAGACCGAATTATTTTAATGAGCTCTGGGGCAAGGCTGCCAGGAAGGCAGGAGAAACATAGCCACCATGCAGAAAAGGTTACCCAGGTATTTCTGATAGTGGCAGCGAGGGGAGATGGAGCAGCTCCTGCTCACAGTGATACGTTCTGACTTCCTTGGTGGACCATCGATTCTCAGGGGGCAATAATTTTTTGGAGGCCAAAAGTGATCTGGAACACAAAGATGATCTCAGTTTAAAGAGAGAGAGGGGTGGGGGAAAAGGCAAAAACTATTTTTCTCAGCCCAGATCAATGCCCACATCTGGTTCTTCATGTAGCCCCATATGTTGCTGTACTTGCTCCATGTGTGGATACTGCAGGAGAAGAATGTGTACAGCAGGATAATGAATGTATCAGAGGTGCCCTGGTAACTGTGACCTGGCGATCCAGCTTGGGCCACGAGCTTACCCTGGTTCTGGAGGACAGAATCGACTCTTAGCCCTTTCCAGGAGTAAGAATAGTGCACACTGACTGGAAGTTCCAAAGAGAACTTCTATTTACAAGAGCATATATACACAAGGCAATCAGGTAGAGTAAGTACAAGACTCACTTGGCCCAAACTGGCCTTCTGGAATCCTTCACCCCTTCCACCCTCAGCTGGCCTAGGGGTAGGCCAAAACCACCACACCCAGCCAGGTCTACGAGGCCTCAATGGCTCAGCTCCCTGCCTGCCAACTGCCCCCAAACCAAGATAAGAGCATGCTGCTCGGAGAAGTGGAAGTGAGAGAAGCAGGGAGGAGAAGGGGAGAGATCAGTCAGGCTGTGATACCAGAAAGGGCATAGAATAACAATGTTACGATATCCTGGGATGAGCAAGTCCATCCCCCTGGGATGGGCCTCTATCCCTATGGCTTTGTTTAAGGGGGGCCTGGGATCCTCCCGCTAGCACACCTGGCTACAGCCCTTAGCTGGAGTGGAAAAGTAGCTGTTTGTGGCTTTGTCTCCTCACTGCTAATGAGAGTCTGGTAGTATGTATTGACAAAAACATGACTCTGCACACACATTTGTTAGTGCACACACACATGCACGTTCTTTACCTGGGCTGTTTAACCCAACCAGGGAATTGATTTCAAAACCAATGATGATAATGATGAACATGAGCCAGCGGTGTGCCCAGGTGAGCCACCAGGTGGCCAGGAGAGATACTGGCATCCTGGCCTCTATCAGGAACAGTGTGGCCAGCAGGATGAAGGAGGTTATTCTGCCCCTGTACTCAACACAGGTCAGGCCACACCTTGAGTACTGTGTCCAGTTCTGGGCTCCTCAATTCAGGAGAGATGTTGAGGTCCCGGAATATGTCCAGAGAAGGGTGACAAAGCTGGTGAGGGGCCTGGAACACAAACCCTATGAGGAGAGGCTGAGGGAGCTGGGGGTGTGCAGCCTGCAGAAGAGGTGTCTCAGGGGGGCCCTCATTGCTGTCTACAACTACCTGAAGGGAGGTTGTGGCCAGGTGAGGGTTGGTCTCTTCTGCCAGGCAACCAGCAATAGAACAAGGGGACACAGTCTCAAGTTGTGCCAGGGGAGGTCTAGGCTGGATGTTAGGAGGAAGTTCTTGAACAGAGAGAGTGATTGGCATTGGAATGGGCTGCCCAGGGAGGTGGTGAAGTCACCATCCCTGGAGGTGTTCAAGAAAAGGCTGGATGAGGCACTTAGTGCCATGGTCTCGTTGACTGGCTAGGGCTGGGTGCTAGGTTGGCCTGGATGATCTTGGAGGTCTCTTCCAACCTGGTTGATTCTATGATTCTGTGATCATGAGTTGAAGGCTTCCTTGGCTATCCACTTCTCTCTGATGACATTAAAGCATGTTAAGAATGTGAGGGAACTGACTGTGAAATTTCCTTTGTTTAATGTTATTCATCCTGGGTTGAACCTGTATTCAGTCCTAACATGTACAGAAGCAGTTCCAGTGCCTTCAGAGAGTTACACCCCTTTGCACCTCACATTTAGCCACAGAATTAACATTCTAGCTTAAAGTTCCCACGAGAAGGATGAGCATAAAAGTATTTCCCTGTCTCACAGAGGCATTTTGAGAATACATACAGCACTGTGGTATTAGTGACTGGAATCTTTTAAGTGCACAGTAGTACCATAAATCTTGAGATAGTTTCTGTTGCTGCCTCCCTGTGCATTGCCTCAGCGTGTGTGTGTGTATGAGCTGTCACACACAGATTTCTTCCTATCCTCCTTACCAAGTGCCAGCATTTTAACTTTCCAGAGTTCCCACAGAAATTCTCCCTTCTGGTCACTTTTTGTCCTGTGGAATACGAGACTGTGTTTTGTCCAGCCAAACATTCTCCTACAACATCCAATCATTTTATCATTTCCTTAGATCCCTAAAAATATTTCTTGTCTCTTCAGCTGATTACAGTACCTTAGCAAAGTTAGTCTTTGCTCTTGTTAATATAGAAATTAAATACAGGAACTTGCAGTAAACTTTGTGGCTCCCCTCAGTGTGGTAGGCTGTTGGCTGAGAAGAATCTTTGTCTACAGCTCTTCAACTGGTTTCCATTCCATGTGACAGAATGCTGCATTCAGTCAGTTAGAATTAATTTTGCAAATAAGGTTCCAAGAGATGCTATATAAAGTGGGTTAGATTTTGGGATTGTCTTTTTCACAGAGACTAAAATCTATCAGTTCAAGTTACAGTCATTTTTGGTTTCTTAAATACAGAAGGTTAAACAAAAATAATAGCTCATGAACCATAGTGCATTGCCTGGGCTTCATAAATGGTCTGGGGTTGTTTAGCCTGCAGAAGAGGATGCTCGGGGGGACCTCATTGCTGTCTACAACTACCTGAAGGGAGGTTGTAGCCAGGTGCAGATTGGTCTCTTCTCCCAGACAGCCAGCAACAGAACAAGGGGACACAGTCTCAAGTTGTGCCAGGAGAAGTCTAGGCTGGATGTTAGGAGGAAGTTCTTCCCAGAGAGAGTGATTGGCATTGGGATGGGCTGCCCAGGGAGGTGGTGGAGTTGCTGTCCCTGGAGGTTTTCAAGAACAGACTGGATGAGGCATTTAGTGCCATGGTCTAGATGACTGGATGGGGCTGGGTGCTAGGTTGGACTGGATGATCTTGGAGGTCTCTTTCAACCTGGTTGATTCTATGATTCTATATCCTCCTGAAAATCCTCTATGCAAGAACATTAAGTCCTGGTTTAAATGCAGTTTCCCAATTTAGGGTCAAATTTGGATACTCTGCTCAGGTAGTTTAAAATGTCTTTTAAAAATTAATGGTCAGGTCTGATTCGTCTCCCACTTTGCCTTGTTTACACTGTGGTAATTCCACTGGCAGCAAGTGGAAGAGACTCTTCTGTGTGTGAAACTGAAGAAAGAAAATAATTACTTACAGTCTCCGCATGGTCTGGAGCCAGCAAACAGGTTTTGCATTCGCTGTGGGTTTTGTGTGCTTTATCTCTGGTTTGTTTTGGTGATTCATAGCCACCACGATGTGAAAAAGGAGCAGAT